>NC_080437.1:7500-1207500 GCF_028018845.1 Melospiza georgiana | reverse complement strand
TATTTCTTATTTTTGCATTTTAAGCCCCAGTATGCTAAAATTCAAAAAGCTGTGTAATTTCTTTTAAGTTTTCCAAGCTAAACCATTCTTGTTTAGGTAACAGGATGTCTGGGTATTAAATAATTATTAATTATTTCTTTCCATGTGTTGTAGGTCAAGAAGCTGCTCAATAAAGTAGTGCTTCGAGAATCTTGCTTTTATAGAAGACTAACAGACACTTCTAAAGATGAGGAAAGCCAAGAGGAGTCCCAAGAGCTACAGGAAGATATGCTAGGTGGTATTATTTTTTCCCCACAAACTTCCAGAGAGTTATTTCTGTGTGATAATGAGAGTTCTGAGGTACTTGATTTCTTGCAGAAGAAACTAATTGAGCCAGTTTAGAAAAGCAAATCCTTGGCAGTTCAAAAGTAACAGGGTTTTTTGTGCTTCCAACACATAATGTTGCAACTCTAGGATAAATCTTAATATCTTGGAACAGGAAAGAGGACAGAGGTTAATGTTCAATATTGATGAGCAGCATTCCTTGTTACTAGTTTTGAAGTCAGGAGGCTCAGGGCTGCAGGCAGTAGAGTGGAGCCTGAGTTTTGAAGACAGTTCCTGCAGGAAAGAGGCACAGAATGGTGTCTGGAAAGAGAATGCTGCTTTATGGCAGGGGGGAGAATTGGGCTCAGGAGAAGAAGACAAGTGTGAGGGATAGAGCAGCAACCTTGAGTCTGTATTTGTTCTCCTGGAGGAGTGTCTGGGGTTGGTCTCTAGGATGATGCTGTGACATTCAGGATAGAGCAGCACTGAGAACTGTCTGAGGTTGCTCTCTGGACTGACCCAGTGGTTATTGAGGACAGAGCAGCACTGAGCAGTGTCTGAGGTTGCTCTCTGGAATGACCCTGTGGTTATTGAGGACAGAGCAGCAGCCTTGGGTCTGTTTGTTCTCCTGAGCAGTGTCTGGGGCTGGTCTCTGGAATGACACTGGTATTGAGGATAGAGCAGCAACCTTGAGTCTGTATTTGTTCTCCTGAGCAGTGTCTAAGGTTGGTGTCTAGAGAATGATACTGTGGTTATTGAGGATAGAGCAGCACTGAGGTGTCTGAGTTTGCTCTCTGGACTTATGTGGCTATTGAGCACAGAGCAGCACTGAGCAGTGTCTGAGTTTGCTCTCTGGAATTATGTGGTTATTGATCACAGAGCAGCACTGAGGGGTGTCTGAGGCTGCTCTCTGGCCTCACCCTGTGTTCATGGAGCACAGAGCAGCACTGAGCAGTGTCTGAGTTTGCTCTCTTGAATTATGTGGTTATTGATCACAGCCCTGCACTGAGCAGTGTCTGAGGCTGCTCTCTGGCCTGACCCTGTGTTGATGGAGCACAGCCCTGCACTGAGCAGTGTCTGAGGCTGCTCTCTGGCCTGACCCTGTGTTGATGGAGCACTGAGCAGTGTCTGAGGCTGCTCTCTGGCCTGACTGTGCCCTCCCCTGCAGGGAACCGGCTGCTGCTGCCATCCCCCACGGTGAAGCAGGAGTGCAAGGCTGTGGAGGAGAACGTGGGGCTCATCGTGTACAACGGGGCCATGGTGGACGTGGGCAGCCTCCTGCAGAAGCTGGAGAAGAGCGAAAGGGTGCGGGCAGAGATTGAGCAGAAGCTGCAGCTGCTGGAGGAAAAAACAGGTGGGATGGTAACTTTGAGGGCAGTGCTTACAGGGGTGCGTGGCACTGGGACTTCTTTAGCAGAGAAATCAATTTGGGTGATGATATTTGTGATTAAATTTTATCCAAGTTGAATGCGAGACTTTAAATGTGGTCAGAATTAAGTATTATCAAATGGTAATTCAATGCAGTTTTTAATGTTCTTTAAAAATTAGTATTATGGTGTTGCACACAAATAGAATATTAAATTGCAAAGTACACAGCATTGGAAGTGACTGGACGTTTTCATTTCTTCCCTTTCTAAGATGAGGATGAGAAAACTATTCTACAACTGGAGAATTCTAACAAAAGTCTCTCTGCGGAGCTGAAAGAAGTAAAAAAGGACCTTGGCCAACTGCAAGAAAATTTGAAGACCTCAGATGATAAAAAATTGCAATTTGAGGGTCAGCTGAATAAGACAATCAAAAATTTAGCTACTGTTATGGATGAAATACAGAGTGTTCTCAAACAGGTAAGAATTGTTTAATTCTGTTTTTTATTATTGTAGACAAACTTGTAGACTAATTATTGAAACCAACACTTCAATATAAAAACAATTTTGACATGAATTCAGGGCAGGAATATCTTAACATATCTAGAGAAGAAGCTTAATGTTTGATTGACTATTTAAAGATAACAAATTAAATTAAGTGTGTCTTTTTTCTTAACCTGCAACACATGTTCCTGACTTCAGTGTTTTTAAAAAGGTATAACTGTTCATGTAGATCTCAAACTGTCTGAATGTTTTCCTGTCCTGATCTTGTCCAAATCTGCTCCTCTGTTTTACTGGTCAAGAGTACTTTCTCAAGGCAGAATTCAGCTATTTCAGTATGTGGGAATACCTCAGTAAAATGAGTTTTAAGCAAAACCCAGAAGCTCCAGAGCATTTCTACCCTTCATTTTTTCAGGAAGATCCTGGAATTGGTTATAACTAAATGATTAGGATACCAGTTCACACAGTATCTTAAAGATACAAACAGTAATCTCTGTCTCATAAAGTATCTGCTGCTTTACAGTTTGCATGAGAAATAGAGATTCTGCAATTCCTCTCATCCTGTCCCTTTTTCCCTTTGAAGGATGTGGTGAAGAACGAAGATAAAGATCAGAAATCCAAAGAGAACGGAGCAAACGTATGATAAACTGCTGCTGTTAGAAGAATGGTGTTACATAATGTAATATAAATCATGATACCAGAATGTATGGGAAGTGATGCATGTTTGATTTTAGTAGTATAAATATCTTAGTTCCAAAAGATGTATAAAGTTTTATGAATGTGTCTGCTCCAGAAGATTGCTTGTAATTCTTAGCATTCAAGTTGAGACACTCCTCGAGTGAAAATAATTTTGCATTGCGAAAAGTTTTAGGATGAACTTTGTTATAGTTTTAAGCCTAATAAAGTTCATCAAGGTAACAAACAGTAGCAAGTATTTAATTACCAAATGTTTTTCATTGAAGTCTAGTGAAATCAAATTTTTCATTATTTATAGACTTGCCATTTTTCGTTTTTTGTCTTTATTTCGGTCTAATTAGTCTTTTTAAATTCAAATATAAATCACAAAGTAGCATGCTGCTTAATTTTACAAGTAAAGTTTTTTTTAAAAAACAGCTTCTTGGATTTTTTTTTTGTTTTCACTTGTCACAACTTTTTTTCCCTTCCAAATATACCTTTCTTTCCCAAAGCTGCTGTATTAAAGCCTTGTAATAATACAGCAGTTTGGATGAGTTAAGAAAGCAATAGAAACCTACCAAAATACTGGTAGAGTTGTGAGATTAATATGAAAATACATGGGCCTGGTTTAAATGTGTTTCATTTGTGTTCACTAAAATTGTTCTTACCTTTGGATTAATATAAATACTCCTTTTGAATAACAAGTGCAGTCTGTTAGGATGTACAGTTGGATGCCAGGCCAGCAGATGTCAGAATAATGCCTTACCTGGAGAAGAGGTAATGTGAAATAGCAACACTTGTATTTTGGTGCAACTTTCAGGAAAATTAAGGGTTTGAAAGTTGGGACAGAAGTGTTTTCTTACAGAAATGGTTAATTTTAGCAGATGTTTTCTTTTTTAGCCTAGATGTCCTAGGTAACTAAATACCTGTTAGGAAAGTCCAAGTGCCATAATATGTATGAATAACCTACATGGAAACTCATGTAGCTTTAATGAGATACACATTAAAATGCCTGAATTTATGTTCAAAAGAGTCTAAGCTGGTGCTTTTATCCCTTACCTTTCTTGGCTCTTTTGGGGCTAGACAAGTGAAATATCTTTCATTCAAGTAACATGCACAAGCTTCCCCCTCATTCATCTCCTTTGAGTCTTGTATAATACCTGAGCTGTTCACAGTCCAGCAGGAAATACTATAAAAACACAAATTGTATATAAGCACACAGAAAATACATGCTTTAAAAACTGGAGATAACATCTCAGAATGATTGAATGAGGATGGTGATAAATTTATCTTATGGAAAGCATTATCTGTGGTGTACAGATGGTGTTAAATGCTTTTGTAATCAAATTCTATTTTTCACCTTTACCTTTGTACAGATTGTTGACAGCATGTTTAATTTTTGACGTTGAGCACCATTTGTGTAAATGGACTTGAAAGAATTGCATCTGAAATACTTTGTTCCTGAATTTCAGCAGTACGTGTGAACGTACAAGAAAATGAGTCTAGAATTTAAGATAAAAACATTTTAGGCACACTGAAACATCTGAAATATTTTGCTTGGGTATTTTTACATTAAACTGCTGAGCTGGAAGCAGTTTTGGAACAAGCAGGCCTCCTCATCTCATTCTTCAGTGAGGGCCCTGTGAGACACTTGCTAGTGATACAGATTTTTACAATATTTAACAAAAAGAGTATTTGTTAGAATGACTGTAATCTTTATATTGATTTGATGTAATAGTGTTTCAGATACTATGTACAGTGTGTTGGAAAGGAAATTAAATGGGTAAAGAATAACAGAAAAAACAACCAAGGAAACGTTTTGCAACCTGCACAGAGCTTGACCAATCTCCTGAAGCACAAATAATCTGAGGGAGAAGAGGCTTCTCTTACAGACCCTGTGACTTGCTGGGCCAAACAGCACAGAGTTCTGTGTGTGACCCACACTGATGCTGTGTATTAGCTAAAGCTGCTTAGTGTTATTCCAGAAACAGAACTGATTCTAAGGAAAATTGAATAGAGTATCAGTAATGGGGGTTTGGAGAATCAGTCTTTTGTCTGTTTTGATTTATGGACAAAGTTTTTGTGTTTCATGTCCACGTTTCCTACCTTACAGTCTTTGTATTGAGTTTGTTATGTCCCAGTTACTGGCAGAAGGCTGCTGGATGTGAGCCTTGGCATCCCACCTGTTTGGACTCCTTAAATCATCACAGATGCTCTGTAGGAAGTAGTAAATCTTGGGCTGCTTTATTTTGTAGAGAGCCCTACTACAGCAGGCCCATAAATGGAACCTGATCTCTGCTTATAGACCTATTTCCCTCCCTTTTGCTGTTTTGTCTGATGAGGGCAAATTAATGAGTTTAACCCTTCCAAAATGCCATTCAGCCCCGTGGATGTCTGTGAATGAGGCTGAAGAAAGATGCAAGTGCCCCATGCATGCAGGCTGGCCTAGGATAACACAGGCTCCAACATTATAAAGCCCAGCCCTGTAACATAACTTCATTTCAGTGTTTAACTGCTTTGAGAGAGGAATGGCTTCCAGTCCCTCTTCCTGCTGACTAATATGTTGTGTGAACATGTCTGGACTTATGTAACAGTTAACTTTCACTGATCATTTTGTCAGGAATGTGCACAAAAACAAAATGTGTTTTTTCTGTTGCTTTTCTGTACTGTTTGTGTACCCAGGTCAGGTTCTTACCTTGGATGCGTTTGTTCAGTGCAGTTTCTATTTTAAAATATAAAAGATAAAAGAATTCATTGTGAGTGACTGAGTCTTACAGCCAGCAGTAGGTTGCAGAATGTGTAGGTGGCACAGTCACTGCACTTACCCTGGTACCTTCAGAGAAGTGGGTCAAGCAGAACTGCAGCTGGGACCTGCACACTGCCATGGAGTGTGACAGTAAAGATGCCATGAATAATGGACACTTCCACTCAGCCATCAGACCTGCCAGTGTTCCTCCAACAAGCTTTGATGTTTCTGCACGCTGGGTCTCGTTGATACATTGCACAAAAGTTGTTGTAGTAAAAAGCTCTAATAAGAAAATGCATTGCTTTCAAGTAAAACCAATTTCCCTTGTTTACTCATCCCCTATATAATCCACAGCACCACCATACAGAGTGTAAACAAACTAGAGCTTTGGAACACACCAAATCTCACCTGACATTGTGTGTCTGGTACCATAGTTGTGTTTTGGAATGCTGCTTTTGAATTTCTAGGCATTTAATACCCAAACTTGTCTTGAAAATGTGATGCTGCTTTTGATTTCTTGTATCCTGCTGCTTTTGAATTGTCTCTAACAAGTGAATACTAACTGCTTTGAGGATTTGGATCAGGTGCCCCACAGCAGGTGTAAGAATCAGTGCCTTTGCAGGTGTGATTTAATGATATTCCAGGTTGTTGTATATATTTAAATATTAGTTCAGCTCTCTTTTATTCTTCTCTTTAAAAGGACAGCAGAATAATGCTGCTGGCTAGATTTGCATGCTGCAGTTTGATGTTTATTTGTAGCAATTTCCTGAGCTGGATTCCAGCCAAACTGACAGATTCCCTGTGCAGGTGTTCCAATGGGAATCCTGAGCTGGATTCCAGCCAAACTGACAGATTCCCAATGCCAGGTGTTCCAATGGGAATCCTGAGCTGGATTCCAGCCAAACTGACAGATTCCCTGTGCCATGTGTTCTGATGGGAATCCTGAGCTGGATTCCAGCCCAGGTCACAGATTCCCAGTGCCAGGTGTTCTGATGGGAATCCTGAGCTGGATTCCAGCCAAACTGACAGATTCCCAGTGCCAGGTGTTCTGATGGGAATCCTGAGCTGGATTCCAGCCAAACTGACAGATTCCCTGTGCCAGGTGTTCTGATGGGAATCCTGAGCTGGATTCCAGCCAAACTGACAGATTCCCAGTGCCAGGTGTTCTGATAGGAAATGGGTTCCCAGGTTGTTTTCTGAGGGACACATTGCAGGGATGATTGGCTGAGTGTCTGTTCCCATTTCATCACGCACAGCTGGGTAGGGGGAAGAGTGGGGAGGAGGAAAAACTGCAAGGAATTCCAGTCTGAAATCTCCCCACCCTGCTTTTCAGCAGATATCTTTCAAGTACTAATTTGCTTTATTATTTTGTTGCAACATTTTTGGTGGTGTACCGGATTTGTTTGAGTTTCAGTGGATTTTCTTCTCTATATTGCTTAAATCTTTTTAGTTTTCCTGACACAGGGTCATCCAGTTACATTCCTATTTTATCATGAAAGGGGCAGGGACAGCTGGAGAAGTGCAGCCTTTATTTTTGGTCCCTTTTTCGCAAGGCTGTGTGGTAGCCAGCAGATCAGATGTAAAAAGCAGGAATTGCTGCCATTGCTGCCACATTTGTGAGCAGCTGGAGACAGAGGTACCTGGCAGTGCTGCTCCCAAGGACACACTTGTCTCACAGACCAAGCTGCTGTGCTGTAAAACACAGAGCACCAGGTGAAGGAGAAAAGGGAAATTTCCCTTCAGGTATCAGGTACATGCTGGGCAGATGCCTTGTTACACTTCCAGCTTGGACACTCTGATAGGAGCTGGCAGGGCTCCTGTCTGTTCCACGAGGGTAATTTATATCTCCCATAAAAGATTTTCCTTTTCAGCTTCTCTCCTCGTGCCTTGTTTTATTGGAGTGCCATTCAGGTGAGTTAAACACTTCACTAACATTAAGTGTAACTATTAGAACATTCATGTTACAAGTTGTGAAGTCTTGGGAAAGAGTTTGCAAAAGCAACTTCAGGGTGTTCATAAATAGAGAAAATGCTGCCTCTGGTATAAAAAAGCCATATATAATGTGACTAAACAGATGAAAATACAGATTAGCTGCTTACCACCATTGAACCTGATTTTTCTCTTCGTGTTCCTCCTGAAATCAAGCTAAGAACTTTTTTTTCCTTTCTTTTTTCTTTTTTTCCTTTTTTTTTTCTTTTTTGAGTGGAGGGTTGATGTTTTCATTATAACAAGGAGAGGAAAAATGAGTGACTGTTGTAGTGGGACACTTGTGGATGGCAGCACATCTATAAATTTTCAGACCGTCCATGGCATCAATGATATGCTTGTAAAAAACGTGCAGTCAGCATTTCCAGACTGGTGATTTGAGCATGTACTGATGGGCACTACAATGTATAATACTGTTATTATTATATTTTATATATATTATAATAGAGTCACACTGTACCAACTCTGCTTTTGTCCATGGATTTCATGGACAAAATATATTATATTATATTATATTATATTATATTATATTATATTATATTATATTATATTATATTATATTATATTATATTATATTATATTATATTATATTATATTATATTATATTATATTATATTATATTTATTATATTATATTTATTATATTATATTTATTATATTATATTAATGATGATGATGTGACTTTTGGGTAGCAGTGGCTCAATATATAGTATTGATAAAAGGTGGCTGTGCAGATGCTGTTCTGAGCAGTGAATAATTTTGTTATCTACTTCACCCTTTAAAGAAAAGGAAAATTAATCCACTTAAGGTCTTATTTTCAATGAAGACAGTTGAAGAAAAGATCATTCTAACACAACATGGAATTTAGGAACTATAAAAATCCCTTAATAGCACAGTGAGTTGGACACCAGATCCCTCTGTGAAGGCAAGCTGTGCCCTTAGCCTGTCCGGCAGGGATTTTGCAGGGGGAATGAGAGGGTGCCGAGCTCTGCAGAGCAGCAACAACCTGTGCCAGTGCTGGAACCGGCCGGCAGGGCAGGGCTGGAGCCTGGCCCGTGCTCTGCCAGCCCTTCCCCAGGGTAATCGAGACAGGGCAGGAGATGTCCTGGAGGCAGGAGGGAGCCTTTGGTCTCTGTGGAATCTCAGTGCAAACAGAGGCAGGTTCCTCGAGCCCAGCGTGGGGAGCAGCAGCGACAGGGGCAGAGCTGGGCCAAGGCTTGGCTGCAGGGCAGAGGCACAGAGGCACTGCTGGAGCCCCGGTGCCACGGCTTCGCTGCATTTCACTCTTCCTCACTCTTCTGCCTGCAGTGTGCCTGCGTGACCCCGATGGTGACACCCTCTCCCGATGGTGACACCCTCTCCCGATGGTGACATCCTCTCCCGATGGTGACACCCTCTCCCGATGGTGACACCCTCTCCCGATGGTGACACCCTCTCCCGATGGTGACATCCTCTCCCGATGGTGACATCCTCTCCCGATGGTGACACCCTCTCCCGTGGAGCTGCCGCCAGAGGCCTCCCCAGCTGGAGCACCAGAGCACTCCGAGGGCAGGGTAACTCCTCCTCCGGCGTTCTGTCACTTGGAAATCCTGGCAGGCAAACATCCTGTGGCCAGGCTGCTGGGAAAGGGGTGAGCAAGCAGAGCACCAGCAGGACAGCTTTGTGCAAAGGGACAGCCTTCTGAGAAGGCACAGCTTTCTACAAAGACACAACTTTCTGAGAAGGCACAGCTTTCTGAGAAGGCACAGCTTTCTGCAAAGGCACAACTTTCTGCAAAGGCACAGCTTTCTGAGAAGGCACAGCTTTCTACAAAGGGAGAGCTTTCTGTAAAGACAACTTTCTGCAAAGGCACAGCTTTCTGAGAAGGCACAGCTTTCTGAGAAGGCACAGCTTTCTGCAAAGGCACAGCTTTCTGCAAAGACAACTTTCTGCAAAGGCACAGCTTTCTACAAAGGGAGAGCTTTCTGCAAAGACACAGCTTTCTGCAGACACAACTTTCTGCAGAGGCACAGCTTTCTGAGAAGGCACAGCTTTCTACAGAGGCACAACTTTCTACAAAGGGACAGCTTTCTGAGAAGGACACAGCTTTCTGAGAAGGCACAGCCTTCCCATCAGTCACACCCTGGGCAAACTGGGTTGGTGATAGCCTGGTGAGTGCTGAGTGCCCTGCAGGGGAGACTGGGCCCTGGGTATTCAGGAGAAATGTGGTAGAAGCAGGTGTGCCTGCCAGCGTTCTGGTGTTCTGTTTCCTGGAAGAAGTGGCTGGATTTAACGTGTCTGGAGCCCCAGGGTGAGATGAACTGCAAGGTGCTTTCATAACCAGTGGAAGACTGAATTAGGTTCATTCTTTGTGGATGTTTTAAGCAAAGCATGGGAAAGAACGCTGGGGCTGGATGGGATGGATTGAGTCAGCACGAAGATTCCTGAGACAGAGCTCCACAACGTGCTGCTGCTGCTGGAGAAGGTGAAAAGGTAAAGGGGGAGGGTGCAGGGCACCAAGGGAGGGGTGACAGCTGCCCTCTGGGGCGGGCACTGCTACTCTGAAATCAGCAGCTTCTTTTAGTCTTGCATCCTCTGGAAATGCTCACACACACACAGAAATAAAAAAAAACCAAAAAAAAAAAAAAAAAAAAAATCAAACCAAAAAAAAAACCACAGCCCTACAAAATGATCCTTATGATCCTTTAAACCTTTTCTAAAAGTTTATAAAAGTGGTCGTGATGAAATAGCTAAGAAGAAAATCAAGCTCAGATGCATTCAAGTATTCACATTAGTATTTACTACATCATGCTGGTGAATGTTTATCCATCGTTTTCATTTCTACCTGCAATTAGTACACGTGCAATTGACTGTTCTAGTGACCTCTGCAATACAAAGAGACCAGGCTGCAATGAAGGGCTCGGTGTACACAGGAAGTACAGCTGAGTGTTCTTAATGAAAGTTTGTCAAGAAAAGTCCTGTGAAACGTGATTGCAGAATACACCAGCATCACAGCTGTGGAACAGATTAAATTACTGCTCCTGGTACTGACTGCTGCCTGACAGCCCTTCAGTTTCACTCGGGGCATTGGTGTTGGTCAGTGAATCCCTCTGCAGTTCGGTACGCAGGGTCATTAGGCTGGAGTGTGTTTGTCTGTGGGGTTTGTGTCGGTCTGTCCTGCAGAATGCTGCTCTCTGACCGGCCTCCAGCAGAGGCAGACACCGCCCCAGGACCGCTTTGTGGCAGCTCACATACCAAAGTTTGCCTGTGAAGGGCTTTGTGCTTTAACTTTGCCAGGATAGGGGATAGGAAGCACCAACAACCCAACCGGGAATGCTGCAGTGGAGACATCCAGCTCAGCAGTAACTGCTGGGTACTCGGTGAGGTGCAAACAAATCTCTTTTCACTTGGATTTCCAAGGGTTAGTAGGGATTTTCATAGCTGTTATATTTATTTGTACTTTTCCCTGACTGCAGCTCTGCAGTCCTCTCTGTCTAGGGATGAATTATATCATAATTCATATCCATTCATATATCTTCATTCAATTCTATCTAGAAGTGCATTTTACTTCATTTCAAGCAGGACTGGATCTTAGATCACAAAAGCTTTTTGTTGAAGCTAACTAGCAATTCTTCAAGAAAGAATTCAAAACTGCACTTTTTGTCAAAGCAAGAGAAATTGCCAACTTTTGGAAGACTGAGGAATTCTTAATGACACATTTATTAACGTTTAACAGGAAAATATCTGATGTCTAGTTTGTGTTATCCTTGGCTAGCTCAACCTCATTATTATTTCTTATCACTGTTTAACTTCAATCACATCATTCTCTTTTTCCTGTTTCTGGTATTTACCCTTCTTTCCCAATAATTTGTCTAGAACAGCCACTCCCTGTTGCAGCCCCATTTTCTGGCTACACAATTTCTCTCTTCCTCAGCCATTTCTTGGGCACTCTGGTAACTTCACCGACCTGGTGACATCTGTTAATGCCAGCTGGAGTTCATCTTCCCTGATCACAAATTCACCGGCTGCCCTCTTAACTCAATCCAGGTGAGGAGAGGAGTTATAAGGAGCCAGAGTGCTTTGTTGGTCTCCACCTAAAATGCAGTAACATCTATGGGTATGTTGGGAATGGTTCTCTGTTACTCTAGTTAAGTTTTATATCACTGGTGAAAAATAATATGTTTTTGCTGGTCTCCTGGGCATGATTTAGAGAACTTGGCTCTGTTGGTTTTTACCTCCTTGTTCCTAGTAAGCTCTTTTCTGATGCACAGGATGGCTAGCTGAATACAAATGTAAGGTCAGTAAATGAATTACATTATTTCCCCTATTATCCTGCCTCTTGCTGCAGTAACAGCCAAGGGGTTTCTTACAAGTTAGAATTCTCTTACTTGTCTTTGTGAATTTCACTTTTTCTGATAATTAATGTTGAAGTGATGTTTTCCTGATTTCACTTAAATATCTGGAAGCTTAACTGAAAAAAAAATCTATTTGAGTTTCTTTATTTAGGTAATTTTCTGATTTTAAATTATATATTTTATATATAATTTATATTCTTTCAAAAGTCATCATAATGGCCATTTTTCTGCTCTGGATTACTTTTCTCACATTTCTTATCTATATTTTGCTCTAGAAAAGCAAGTAGCAAGTTACACAACTGAAATGCAAAGGAGAATGTTTTATTGGGGCTTGGGTTTTTAAAAGAAATTGCCATATTTAAAAAATGAAGCTACTAGTATCAGATTTGCTGTCTCTATTTAACATAGAGAGATTTGACTGCGTTTTTAATCTATCTGCTCTCATGTAACTGTTTGCAATAATGAGAAATTCAAGAAGCCACTTGTAACTAACACAAGCTGCCCTGCTTTTTCCCAGATAAAATCCAGAAATCTCTCTCTCTCTGATGGGGATCTCATGGGGTCAATGGTACACACAGAACTGGGTAGGAGCTTTTATATTGTGCTTGGGGTGTGGAGGGGAAGGGGAAAATCACAGCAATTAAAATTTTCCTCAAAAGGTGAAGCGAATTTTAAAACCTCTTGATCTGATAACTGAGCAAACTCTGTAGGAATGCTGACATCTCTCGGTGGAGCATCTCCCGTGCTTAGCTGAGGTGTTCAGCCAATTGTTCACCAAACGAGGGGCAAACTGCTCCCTGCCACCCTTCCTGTCCGGCCCGGGGGAATGCACGCAGGGAATTTGAGCAGGGGACTCCCAGCTGAGACAGATACAATCACAAACACTCGATTTGAGCGCACTGACCTCCTGAGCCTTCCGAGAGGGAAACTGGGCATGCAGACTGGGACTTTTCTGTGCTGGTCACCTTTTCCAGTGAGGGCTCTGCTGCAGGCTGGACATTTCTATCTCTTGGGAAATGTCCTGTTGGAGAGTGACATTGGAAGGACAGCGCACTTTTCTGTGAAATGTCAAGTTTTATACGTTTTTGCTGGAGGTATTGAACGAACTGGAATGAGATCAGACAAGGAATTGTTTTGTGCATTTGTAGAGTTATCTGATAGGTCTAACTCCTCACTGTTCCTTGTGTGACTCCCACAGAACATGAGGAGAAGAGAAGCAGCTAAAAAATGGGCAGATAGTCCCTGAAACTGCTCTGATACTCCAACAGAACCCCTGGGATGGACAGGGATGCTATTGAATATCCTGGAAATGTTCAGCAACAGCTTAAGGAGTAGGGAGCAAAACTTCTGCAGGACTGTGGCCTGCAAAGACCTTTCAAAGAGCTGGCACAGCTTTGGGGAACTGTGTCGGTTCCCAGGTGTCACTGATTCAGTGTGCTCAGCAGGCACTGCCTGCCTGTGCAGCCCCTCACGCTTCTCTGCACCAGCTTTTGGGAATTTTGAAGTGCCCCTGGTACACCTGGGCTCCATCTACAGCTGGGTATGTGGGCATTTCCTGCTTATTAGCAATTCTCAGAGCTGTTTAACATGAGAGGCAGATTCCTGTCCCCAAGCTACGTGGCAGGCTTTCAGGACAGATTTGTTTTCTATTGAGTAATTTAAATTTGTGCACAGCAATGACTGTCAGTGTCAGCTCGGTTCTGCTGCACATTTACTGAATCCACAGATGAAACTGTGGCCCTGTGAGCAGCTGGTTTCTGTCTGGCCTACAAAAGGTCTCTGGAGTGGATATTGTCTGTCAGGCACTGCAGTTGCACACAGGAACACACAACTCTAGTGAGGATGGCAGCTCAGCAAGAGGCTGGGATGTGCCTCATGGGATTCCTTTCTTTTGGAGCCCCTTTCTTCCAGAGTCTTTCGTCCTGCCCCACAAACAGGGATTTGTTTGTAGGTTTGCAAGTCAAAGGAGAATAATTTTGTATTTCAATGGCGCTGCTTCTGTGAAGTGTAACTCACAGCATGGGGTCGTGCTTTGCATTGAGCTGGTTAGGATTATTTAGAATTCTGTGTCTTTTTATTTTTATCAGGCCTGAAAAGAGTGGGTGACCTAAAGTGGGTGCTTTATTTTGCACTGCTGTGGACAGGCTGCCAAACATGAAGAACAGTTCGAGTTTCTAACAGTTTTGTTGTCAAACACTGCTTAAAAAGTTATTTTCAGTAAGGTATGTGATTCAGAACTTACTTGCATATTCTGTTGTAACTGGGTTTTACCTGTTATCACAGTTGTTCCAGTGATAACTCTGCTGATATACTTTAAGGAGGAAAAAAGGAACAAAACATTTGTGCTCTTTAAAGGAGCTTTTTTAATCTACCTTACTATTGTTTGCTTTTGATCTAATTCTGTGTAATGATTGTGTAAAACTTAGATTGTTTCATAATGTTTAATACCTGACTCTAGCTGGCATTTAGCCCTTACCACTGACATCAGATAATACCCCTGCATGTTTAGTGCATTTCCATGTAAAATTCTTACCAAGGTGTTAATGCTGTATTACAAAAGCCCTTTCTCAGGAGAGCATGCATTGCACTGACCTTAAATACTGTACTCTACTACTGATTGAACTCACAGCAGCAAGGTACCAGGCCCTGTGATGCTCTTCAGAATCCTCATGCATTCACCAGATCTGCTCAGACTGAATTTCTTGAAAGGTGTAATCTGTAAAAGCACTTATGCATGCAGTTTTTTTCACACTACCCCAGCATTAGTTTCTAATCATACTGTTTAGCAAGTACCACTGAACAGAAGCATATATTTTTTACAATAAGCTCCATTCAATTTAATTTACTCTGATTTTTTTTTAATAATCTCTAAGCAGATTAGTTGGAATGAACTTGGTATGTATTGTGTATTTCTTGGTGCTAAAGACTTTCAGCAGCAAAAGCTATTGCTTCTGTCTTTTGGTGAGAAAAGAATTTTAAGAAAATAGGCTGAGCTGTGCTATATCCTCAGTCTTTTGAATTCTTGCACCTTGATGAAAGGTGAATATCTTAACTGCCTTAATGCTCTTTTAGAATCAGGGTCATTTAAACAGGCCTACTTTTTTCTGTCTCAGACAAGACAATAGTTTGTGTTAATATCATGGAGTTAATGAAATAAATTGCATTAGTTTGTAGTGCTTCTGCCGTGGTCTTTGATACGGCTTCAGGATCAGAGGCTTCATTTCAAGGCTGCTTTTAGCCTTTTCTCTACTGCCATCTTGCTTTAGCACACATCCTGTGCAGAGCCCCAGCACTGACAGTGAGCCACATTGGGGTCCCCAGCTACACCTGGAGTTCAGCTGTGCAGGAAAAGGGAATAACACAGGAGCTGTTTGTTTGAGAGCTGAAGAGAAAGCCAGCAGTTGTGTCACACGGCCACTGCCTGGATGGTCTCATTACCAGTGTGAGCAGAGTGTGACCTTGTTTCTCTGACTCGGGGTTAGCCCAGAAAGCCTGGCAGCTCCTGGAGGGCAGCAGCGCCCCTGTGCTGGGTCCCACAGGGTTTCACTGTCCCACCACACTCTTTTTTCTCCTCCAGGTTCTACAAGAGCCATTCCCTCTGCTGTGCCTCCAGGCCTGCCCATCTTGGTGTCCCTCTGCTGAATTTGCCCCTATTCCTTGCCTGCTTCACAGACTCTATAACTTATTTTTGCCCCTGAAATTGTTCTACATTTTCAGCATTCCACAGACACATGCACATCTCTATAATTTCCTTTGGAGGCTTCACCTTGGTCTGTGGGATTCAACAAGCCAGTATCTTCACTGTAAGTGTTCTGCCAAAGTGGCTTTTGAAAAAGCATTTACTATTTACTGAGTCCTCTGTAACACAGTGGAGTTGCTTGGTTGCACTGTTGGTCTTCTGTGACATCCTTTTGGCTGAAATTGGGATTAACTGAATCATGGAAAGGGTGTTTTATGGCACTAAAGCCATGGAGAAAGTATTGGGAACTGCAGACTAAAGTCCTCGAGTTCAAACTAGTGTTGTTTAATCTGCAGTGTCCAGACAATTCCTCTGAGACTTCTTATGGTGGTAAAGATGCTGCTTTTCATTTCTGAACAGGTTTGTTTTGTTTTTCCCTGTGAACCATAAATTGCAGCCTAATGAAAGGGTGCAGAAAGTTATTTTCTAGCAAAGGGGACATCCCTAAAGTTGGATATCCACTTAGGGAGAGTGGAAGGAAAAGTGGCTGTGCACATCCACCAACATCCCAGGCAGGTGTGAAGTTGCCCCTACAGCATTAAAGTCCTGTTCTCAGCTGAAAGGAAAACCTCCCTGCCATGGGATTTGTCCCAAAACAAGATCTTGGGCCTGTTTAGTTTTGTGTTATTTGTTATCTCCTTGCAATAAACGTTTTGGATCAATCTGTCCTTTCCACCAAGCCTGACACAAAATGCTGAAACAGTTAAAGATGACCTTCCTTGCTACCAGCTGTGCTCTGTGTGCTCAATGCATACATGAATTGACTTGAAAGCCATCAGCATGGTACATGATATGAAAAATAATGACTGCAGTGCTGTTGCTCATAGTGGAATTGTTCTGCCAGTTCTGCAGTGCATGCCCCAAAGGTGGCTGTGCTCATGCAGTTCTGCTTGTTGGCTTTTGTGCCAGCTGGGGTGAAATGCAAATCCCTGGACACCCTGGGCTGTGCTCATGCAGTTCTGCTTGTTGGCTTTTGTGCCAGCTGGGATGAAATGCAGATCCCTGGACACCCTGGGCTGTGCTCATGCAGTTCTGCTTGTTGGCTTTTGTGCCAGCTGTGGGTGAAATGCAGATCCCTGGACACCCTGGGCTGTGCTCATGCAGTTCTGCTTGTTGGCTTTTGTGCCAGCTGTGGGTGAAATGCAGATCCCTGGACACCCTGGGCTGTGCTCTCCTGGCCAGTGCATTTGGAGCTGCGTTCCTGCCTGTGTGCTCAGGCAGGGCCTGTGCAGTTTGGAACCTGCTCCCAGGATGCTCTCAGCATCCACCTGGACACATCAGTGGCCTTGCTAAGGGCTGAAGGGGTTAATGTCTTTGGAAGTCAGAGAGACATTCCCATGGCAAAAGCCTACCCCCTGTGCTCTGTGGTGGTGCTCACAGGGGTGCCAGGAAGAGGGAAGAGATGAGGCTCTGACTCCATGGTTCAGAAGGCTGATTTATTATTTTATGATATATATATATAATATTAAAACTATACTGAAAGAATAGAAGAAAGGATTTCATCAGAAGGCTAGCAAGCAAGCAGAAGAATGATAACAAAGGCTTGTGACTGACAGAGTCTGAGCCAGCTGACTGTGATTGGCCATTAATTAGAAGCAACCACATGACACCATTCCCAGATGCACCTGTTGCATTCCACAGCAGCAGATAATCAATGTTTCCATTTTGTTCCTGAGGCCTCCCAGCTTCTCAGGGGAAAAACCCTAAGGAAAGGATTTTCCATAAAAACCTCTGTGTCAGTGCTGAGTTTAGGAAAACTGTACCACACTGAGTGTGTTGGTGTCTGCTATGTGATTTGTTCCTGTCTGGGCACTTGGGCAGAGGTTGCAGGACAGAGCTCTTCCTGTTCTTCCTGAATCTTGCTTTGTTCTCACCATATCTGCCTGTGGGGATTTTTATTAGCTGGTGAAAGAAATTATGGCTCTAGGTTGCCATTAGCACTGACATTAGAGTAAGGATTTCTTGATGGCTCTTGGGTAGCAACCTCAGAGAGCACTTAGAAGTCGTATTTCCAAAAATTCATAACACTTGCACTTGGGAATAGGCTTTCATGTGTTGTTGGGAAGGCAGAAAAAGTGGTTGGCTTTTGTTGGTTTTGTTTACTTCTTATTAAGTTGCACGGCATCATGCTTTGAAAGTTGCAAGGAATAAAAAGTCGAGAAGAACTTAGTAAGGATAAGTTAATCACAGAAAGTTTGGGACTGTAAAAACCAGAAACTGTGACCAAGTGGAGGGCACTCTGTCTAAATGTCCTGATTTGGGAGTGTCTGTCCTGGCTGGAATCAGTAAGTACAGAAATCTGACATTTTCATGTGTTTGTAGCTTCTTTGATGTCAGCTGAAGAAGTGCTGGTGGCCTTAAAGTGACACTTGTTTCTCTGGGCATTGTACAAAATAATCAAAGAACAGATATTTGCTGTTGCTGAGAGCTTTTGCTTGTTTCAGTAATAGATCACACACATTACAAGGTTTGACAGTTTCATTGAGCTATTTACTCTTCGCTTCAATAAAAGGATGTTTCTGAAAACAGGACCTAGTACAGAGTACTTGTGCCAAAATAGAGTTTCTCTGTTATGTACTTACAATTGAAAATGTTACTCTTAACTGCCCTTACAATCTACATAGAATTTTTATTCATTAATAAGAACACATCTTGTAAACTCATCAATGTTCAAAAAGGGTTTTGCTAGAGTTCCCAACTTGCTATGATGTTCTTATTAACATTTTGTTCCTTATTAACATTTTGTTCCTTAAAAATCTTTAACTATAATATGTGATTTTTGCTGTAAAATGTGATTATGATGCACTCTAATCTACAGAAAATTCTTTAACTATATGTGATTTTTGCCATGTGATTATGATGCACTCTAGTCTACAGAAAATTCCTTAACTATGATATGTGATTTTTGCTATGTGATTATGATGCACTCTAGTCTACAGAAAATTCTTTAGCTATGATATGTGATTTTTGCTATGTGATTATGATGCACTCTAGTCTACAGAAAAGCAGAAGCCTTGCAGTTGGTAGCAGTACAGCTCTTGCTTATGATCTTCTGCAAGAAGTGAATTACATCAAACAAGCCAAGGCTCTCATGCAGAGGATCTGTGGCATCTTTTGTATAATCCATTCCATGATAGGTTCTCCCAACTACAGAAATACCACTCTTCTATTTCCACATGCTGTGTCTTCTCTGCCCATCAGATGTTTTGGGTTTTTTTCTGGAATGGATTTACTCCTAGTCCTTCATTGTTCTGCAAACAGTTTACCTGAGAAGTAAATTGAGTGCTGTTGTAACAAATGCCCCTCTGTTCAATTCCCCAGAATCAGCCTGGGTTTCACCCAGATCAACTTGTCTTGTGTGTAATTTTTCTGAATAGCCTGAAGATGCAACTGTTAAACAACTCAGTGAAAAATGATAATGCTCACATTACAGAGATGGGACAAAAATCACTTTGTGCTAGTCAAGAGTACCCAGAGGCTTTTCTGTGTGCTGAGTTCTGTTACCCAATGCTCACATTACAGATGATTTCCCACACTGTGACCAGTAAGTGCTCCAAAAAGGGCATTCTTGGGTTTTAGGTGTCCAGGTAACGAGCAGAGCTTGAGCAGACCTGTAAAGCAGGCTGAAAGATAAGAATAGCAGAGCCCTGGGCAGCTGCTTTAGTTCATGTGGCTCTGCAAAAGCTGCAGAGATGGAGGGTGGCAGGTTCAGGGGTTGCTGTATTCACAGCAGCAGGGCAGAATTTGGGTTCTACACTGCTGTGCCCTCACAGAGGTGTGAGCAAGGCCCTCCTGAGACTATGAAGGCAGCAGGAAGGGGATTGTCATCACATTTATGCAGAGTAGGGAAGTGGGCAGGGCATTCTGCAGGGGGCTTTGAGCTGTAAAAGGACAGACTCTAAGGAGCTTTAATGAGAATGGTGTTCTGGTGATTTTGCATCAGGCCTATGAGACACAGCTTGCACAAACTGATAAATCTTCTCCATGTGCAAATCTAAGGGATGCAGCTTTTCAGTATTTCCAATGAACTTGGGAGACTGTTTGAAGCACAACAGCAGTTATTTAGCTATGCAAAGTAAATCTAAAAAGTTTTTCATAAGAACTGGATAGATACTTGTAGGGGTGCTGCCTGGGCCTTATCAATATCACCAATGATCTGACTCTTGCTTTCACAATTTCAGATTGTATTTCAAAGTCAGGAGAGAATGATATCTAATATTTATGTTGTTAGCACATGTGCACTATTGACTCTGCAACATTTTACTTGTTTGAACTTGTGTTCAAACATGGTTTTAGATTTTTTAAAATTCCTTCAGTATCAAGCTAGCTTTTGTTTAATGCTTTGAATATTATTCTGAAACAGCCTTCCCTGAGTGGAGGCACGGGATTTGATGCTGCAGAACAGATACAGACAACAACAGCAAGATAATAATATAAAGATAATGAACAAATTTTAATTACACTTGGTATTTTACCCCTTAGCAGCCTGGTGCTCTGCAGGAGCAAATGGTCAAGTTGGCAGCACACAGTGTGCCCACAGCAAACTATTCACAGGAGTAATTTCTGAATGCTGATGGCCTTTCCCATAGCAAAAGAAAGCTTGCAATGGTTTCTGCACCTGCAAGGAGTTTCCTAGCAACACCACCGAGCAAACTGCGTGCCAGGATTTTCTTTTCAGAGTTCTTTTTGTTGAATATAGCAGTAGTTGTAAAACAAAGGTCAAGAGCAACTTCAGCTCTTCAAAGCAATGTTGTGCATTACATTTACTCAGAGGAGTGTTTGTGTTGCAGTTCTCTGCCTGGAGGATAAATATTGGGTTACAGTGGCATCCAATGGACAAGGGTGGTTCAGTTAAACGTGAACACAGCTTAATCTAAAATGTCACTTTTTACCTGGGCAGATTCCTGTCAGTGTTTAACAGAGGGCTATCCTGTGAAGGCAGCAGAGTCCCTGCTGCCTGCCTGGCAGAGGGCACAGCCGGGGAGCAGGGCAGCACAGAGCATCACCTGGGCAGGAGCAGACCATCAGTCTGACTGACAAAAGAAGAAAGGGAGGGTTTGGTTTTTGTTTTGTCTGAGGAGGTGTCTGCAGTCACTGTCCCTCTGTGTGCACGGAGCTCAGGTGAGTCCCTGCAGGGCAATCCTTATCTCAGCTGCAGCACACACAGGCGCCAGGTCAGGAGTAGCTGCTGGGCTTGTCCCCTGCCACCTTGGGGAGAGCTCAGGGTTTATCTGGGTTTTGTTATGGATGGGGAGTTCAGGGGAAGCACTGAGAGCCTTTCCAGCCCTCTGGGCTGGGGCTGCAGAGTTACTGGGGAAGATGGGCCACAGTCTTGGCCCCTCCAACCTTCTGCTTTTGTCATGCAGAATAAGAACAGTGCTTTTGTTTCTGACCAGGACAGATAGTGAGGTAGCCCAAAAAATGCATGCAGTTGTAATAAGAGTTTTTGCTCTCTACCCAGTTTACTAAATAATCTCTAGTTCTAGAACCCAGTCTAAAAGTGGCATTTTACCATTTGTATTCAATTTTATGTGCAAGACAAGGCACAAAGCCTATTACTTGTATTTTTTTCCTTGTGCTCTGACTTGGTGAAAGCATTTTGTACTTAGATCATTGGATGTTGACCTTTTCCCCCATTAGCTACTTGGAGAAGCACAGGTTCTGCATGGTTTAACGTGTAAGCAGTCTTCTAAAAAATCAGCAGTCATCAGAAATAATTCTCTCTCTCAGCTCCCTGCTTATTAACCCAAATTATGGCTTTGGCTGGAATTCTATACCAAACAAACTAATGTGCTTAAGGCAACCTTGTGTTTCCTTCATTACAAAGGCTCTTGACAAGTGCTAGCACCACCTCCCTCCTCTCAGAAATATTTCTGAGTAATTTGCCAAAGAAAATTAGCTGGGGATAAGGGAAATTTTCAGTGGAAATCTTTCAGAGCTAATAGAAAAGTATGCACTATTCCAATCAAATGATTTTCTTTTCTTTTAGGTGATGTGAGCCCTGCTCTGATGAATCCTCTCTCACAGCCAGGCTCTGTTCCTTTGGCACAAGGAATATGCTGGACCATATCAGGCATGAATGCAGAGCACGTGGTGGTCACTCAGGAAACTCTAATGGAGCAGTTAGTGAAAAATTACCCAGGTAACTTGTTTGTTTCTCTCTCTGCTTTAAAAGTGGCTGTACCATCAAGCTTGAGTTTCTGATGTTGGACAAGGGACCAGGGAATGCTTACAGGCAAAGCTGGCAAGGTGAGGGAGTGCAGTTAACAGGGAACTGGTGAATAAATGTGCAAACTTCTCATCCATCTGTGAGTGTCACTGCACTGACTTGAATGCAGTCCTTTCCACAAATTTAATGAATCTCTGAGAATCTGAGGGAGCTGGCTGCAGTTAAGTGTGCCCTTCCAGGGGGTGGGGAAGCACAGATGTGGTATTTAGGTGCTAGACATGGAACAGCATAAAATAGACTCTTGGATCACAGAGACTGCCTTTAAGAGACAGGAACACAGCTGACTTTGCCAAGGGACTGGGTAGGAGTCTACATCTGGTGTTAGCTATCAAAAACTATAACCAGCCTCAAATTCAGGTTTGTTGGTTGTATTCTAACCCTTTCCTTCCTGAAAGGAAATTACTTACACTAAGGGATCTTTAGTTCTCCACTTCTAGCCCAATTGGTTGGAGCATGGTGCAAATAATGCCAAGGTTGTGCATTTGATTCCCATATGGACCACTCACTTAAGAGTTGGGCTTGATGATCCTTGTGGTCCCTTCCAACTCAGAATATCCTGTGATTCTGAGGGGGTGGCAGCCACCTCTCTTAATATCTGAGAAATATCCCATTTCCCTTAGATGTGCAATATCAAAGTGTTATTGTGATGGAGACTTTGAACAGGCTCATTCTGGCCCTCTCAGGAGGCTGCTTTGTTTGATACTGAGCTGCTTCTTTTGAGTCCTCTTAACATTACACCTCTATGAATGTTACAGGCTGATCTGGTGGGCATTTTAACCAGTGGAAAAATATTAATGCAGCCCCACAGAGTGGCACAGAACCGTGCCAGGAATGTGTTGCACTCAGTAAGCACACTGAGATAACCACAAGGCAGAATCTGTAGGTCAGCCAGAAGCAGCATTCTCAAAGTTTCTAGAGCCTGGAGGTATTTTTGCTGTGTTTTCACCTTGCTGGAAGTTCTTAATTTGCTGGGCAGGAGGTCAGCTGTGACCAGACTAAGGACTCTGAGACACCTGATGGAAAACTGCAGCTGAGCCCAGCCTCAGTGAGGTAATAAACTGACATCTGACCAAACTACAGAAACTTCAGAGAGTGATGAAAGCCCCTGTTAAACAACATGCCAGGAGGGAAATGCTTTGAACAAGAGGTTGTTTGCTTTGTACCTGGCAGAAAGTCTCTCTCATGAATATCATGTTCTGACAGACACAAAGACAACATCCTTGCTCCCTCACAGAGGTGCTGCAGTGGCAACACAGCTAAATGCTTTACTATTTTATTTTCAGATCATTTTAGGGCTGTTGTACGAGAGAGATCTTTTGGCCAGCATCCATTTTATTTGAAAGCTTGTTACTGATTTGAAGTATCTGTCTCTTTGTTCTAGGCATTGCAGTGCCCTCCCACAATGCATTATATAATATCCTTGGCACTCTAATTAAGGAAAGAAAAATCTATCACACAGGAGAAGGATATTTCATTGTGACTCCCAGCACTTACTTCATCACAAATGGTGCCACAGAAGACAACAGAAGGATCCTACTGGAGGACAGCTGTTGCTGTTCATCCCCTTCCATCACTGACCTGGTAAACATTAAGCCCTGCACAGACCTAGTGAAAGAAAGCATTCCTAGGGTACCCTGTTCCAGATCCTGCCATTGCTTCCCTGACCAAAATCAGCTCTGTGAGCAAAGGCAAGGGCAGGTGAGGAGCCCTGGATCTAATGCACAGGGACAGAGAGGCTGCAGTGAATTGAAGTCTTCAGCTCAAACTCAATGCATCTCCACATCTGCTGAGAACCATTCCTGGGGCACCATCAGATCCCTGACGTCTGTGAAAGCAAAACTGAAAAGCAAACTGTTTGGCCTTGGCCTCTTCTGGAGAAGTGGTTCTAAGCAAGACAAGCACAAGAAGGAGTACTCCACTTTCTCAGGCCAGTTTCCTCCCCAGGAGTGGCCAGTCAGGGATGAAGGTGACCTGGACAACATTCCACGTGATATTGAACATGAAATCATCAAGCGAATTAACCCCACTCTTACTGTGGATAATTTGATTAAACACACAATATTAATGCAGAAGTTTGAGGAGCAGAAAAAATGTAGCAGTGAAGAGAAAAGATACATCAGTAATGGTACCTTGGCTGAAGTGCCAGCACTCGGGCAAAACCACCTCTCAAAGGATCGTTTTCAAAGGGCACCAAGTAAAACAGCAAAACACACCAGGAAAAGCAGATCCAAGAGGGAAAAGCAGATGAGCAGGAAATCTCCCAGACAGAAGGTAACACCCCAAAATGTGGAACTGGCAGAGAGCTTTTCCCTGCCCAACAAACCCCAGGAGCCACCTGCTGCAGCAGTGCCATCCCAGGGGCTCTACAAGAGGCAGATTAGGAACCCTTTCCAGGGTCTGCCATGGAGAGCTCGCAGCTTTCCTGCCAGGGGGCACCAGGGCGGTGCCAGCAGCCAGCTCCAGTGCCAGGCTCACAAGGGAGGAAGGGCTTCCCACAGGCCACAGCCCCTGGCCTCCTCAGGACCCTCTGGCTGTCAAACTGAAAGGCTGGGTGCAGAAAGTGAGGCTGGCAAAGCAAAGCAGAACAACCCCCCCCATGCCCACAGGTCTGACCTTCAAATAAAAACAGACAGTTTCAGTGAAAGTGGTGGTTATGCACAAGGCAGTAATGTGCACATAGAGAACCGAAGGAGATACTTCCTGGACAGTAATATTTGTGAAGAAAATGTCTATAAAAGAACAATAAAAATGAAATCCCCTTGCTCCTACACTGAAGATAATGGTGTGTGTGAAGAGGATGCAAGATGTCCATCCCACCTGAAGGGTGAGCATTGCAGATGCAAAGCAGACACTGTATGTGAGCTCTTAGATCAAACAGCCAGTGACTTTCAAAATGTCCATCTTTCAAATTGCACAGCCAGTGTTAACCTGGCCCCCAAAAACAGTGGGAAATACAGAGCAAAGACTGATAAAAAGAGTGAACTTCTGTTTAACCACTCTGGATCAAGGGAGCTGGAAAGGGAGGGGTTCACTGCTAACTCCCACCTTCTGTACCAAAAGGGGCACGATGGTGACACGTGTCCCTTGTCACACCTGGATGGCAATTCTGAGCAGCTGCCCCCTGGCCATGCCTGCTCAGGCACGGGAGGCTGGAGCACAGCTGTGTCCCTAAAAGCCTCTGAGGCTGGTACCTGCCCTGCCCAGCAGGACACAGCCATAAATAAATGTGGTATGGGGTGTGAGGGGAGCGCTGGCACTGCAGAGGGCTCCGGGGAGCACCCTAGCCCCCAGAGCACAGAGGAGAGCTGGCTGTGCAGCCCCAGCAAGGAGGCAGGGACTGAACTCCCTCAGAGTGGGAAGGGCTCCTGCCAGGCTGGCTGTGGCTCTCTGCAGAACCTCACCTGTGGGGTGGGAGAGGGAGCAGCACGCTGTGCTCTGGGCCCACGGATCAGAGTGAGACACCCTGCAGGACAAGCAGAGCAGCTTGTGAGGGGTGCATGTCCTGGGAGGCCAGAACAGAAACACCCAGAGGGCACAGAAAACCACAGCACCACAGGGGACAGTGGCATTGACTCCCCGAGGCAAGCAAACACGGGGCACTAAATGCTTTATCTCCAAAGTGACCAGCAGGCTTAGGCAGAAATGCTGCAGCAATCACAAACCCCTTCCCCGACAACATTTGTAAAAATAAAAATTACATTTGTAAAAAAGCATTCTATTTTTTTAGACTTCAGTGTTCTGATGCAGAAATACCCAAACAGCATAGCTCTGCTAACTCCTTTAACAGGAACATTCTCCCTGCGTTGCTGCTGTTTGCATCTTGCTTTTGTTTTCACGAGGCAAGAAAGCAGCACAAGTTCTGTCCTGCAGGCAGAGAGGACCTAGGACAGAAATGCTAACAGAAATGAGGTTTGATAAATTCAGTGTTAGACACAGTGTTGTTTGCAGGCTCAGCTCACACGGATCTCCCCATGTGGCACTGGATATTGTCACAGCTGTACATAAAGAGCAGGGATCCAGCAGAAATTTAAAGCAGAAAATACCATTTGACTTGCTCACAATGTGTACATCACCTGGGCTTTCACAGTGTACATTTTGCCTGTAACTACGCCTGAAAATCCCTTAATGGAAAATAAATTGCTATGAAACAAACTTTTATACAGAGACGTCCAAAATTTAACTAAATTTGCAAGAATCTATGTTAAAAGCCACATCCTTTTTTTTTTTCAACAGCAACACACATTCTTAATAGCTTAAATGAGTGGTATTTAACTGTAATTAAACCATTGCAGTCCCCATTAGATTTGTACTGTCCCTTGAGAAGGCACAAACCACAAGCTCCAGTTTCTAAGGGAATCCTGCTAATTGTTCATCTTTCCCTTGGCTGTGCACCCTTCCAAGCACATTTCCTGTGCATTACTTGGACATGAAGACCTGAAATCTTCAGCAAAATGTGTTTTTCAGAGGATCATTTTGACTGTGTGTACATATGCCCATCTGTGGCACTAAAAGCTAAGCCAACTCAGTTCATCTTTGGAATGTGGAGTCTGATTTGTAATAATTATATTGTTTTAGGTGGACTGAAAAGAAGATGAAGCTTCCTGCCAAATTCTAAAAGTAAAAATAACAATGCAAAAAGGAGGACAAGTGAAAGGACAATTGCAACAAAATTCCTTCCTTCATCTAACTCTGGTTGTGAATATTTGATTATTTTAATCTTTAATTATTTTTTGTGTGTCCCCCCTGTGATAATAAAAGTGAGAACTGGCATTCTTCACTGAGACCACAGCACTGACCTGCAGGGGGGTTTGTTTCTGCAATAGGAACTGCTGCTGGCTGTTTCACACTGCAACTCTGCAAAGTGTGAAATCAGCACGTGCTTCACTTTCCCTGCTAAACGACGGAACAAAGGAACTGCACACGCACCTGGTGCTACAAAATTTCCTTCACTGCCAAGGTTCTCTGCCCGTGTCCTGCAGCACCCTCAGCTATCCATGCTCAGTGTGTGTTTGTGTCTGTCAGGCATGGTTTGGGCTCTGTAAATGAAGCCTTGGCAGAGCCAGCAGCTGAGGCCGGTGCCACTGCTGTGGGTTTGGGCTCTGTAAATGAAGCAGGAGCAGCAGCTGAGGCTGGTGCCACTGCTGTGGGTTCAGGATCTGTAAATGAAGCTTTGGCAGAGCCAGCAGCTGAGGCTGGTGCCACTGCTGTGGGTTTGGGTTCTGTAAATGAAGCAGTGAGCCAGCAGTTCAGGCTGGTGCCACTGCTGTGGGTTTGGGCTCTGTAAATGAAGCTTTGGCAGAGCCAACAGCTCAGGCCGGTGCCACTGCTGTGGGTTTGGGCTCTGTAAATGAAGCTTTGGCAGGAGGAGCAGCTCAGGCCGGTGCCACTGCTGCGGGTTTGGGCTCTGTAAATGAAGCTTTGGCAGGAGCAGCAGCTCAGGCCGGTGCCACTGCTGTGGGTTCGGGTTCTGTAAATGCAGCGTTGGCAGAGCCAGCAGCTCAGGCCGGTGCCACTGCTGCGGGTTTGGGCTCTGTAAATGCAGCGTTGGCAGAGCCAGCAGCTCAGGCCGGTGCCACTGCTGCGGGTTTGGGCTCTGTAAATGAAGCTTTGGCAGGAGGAGCAGCTCAGGCCGGTGCCACTGCTGTGGGCCAGGCCCTGCTCTGCTCCTGCCCTCCCATTCCCTCAGGAATCCACATCCCGCAGCTGCCAGGATTGCTTCACGCATTTTTCTTCACACATTTTACTTCCCAAGGCTAATTTGGACTTCTTCCTCTCGATTTATCTACGAGCAGGTTGTGCACGGCTCATGCTGCGCATCACCACAGGCTTGTGGATTTTAAATCTCAGTCATTTGGTCACACTGCCCTTTGCTGCTTCAGACTTTTCACTGCTACTGATCGCCTCTCTGCGGTAGTTTCGGAGGCTGAAGCCGTCGGTTTGTAAAGCTGCCGGAGGTTTGCTCTGGGGACGGCAGGGCCTGGCGGGGCCGGCGGGACGAGCCGAGCCCTCATGGCAGACCTGTCATGGCGGCCGCCCCCTCCCAGCGTGCGGCGCGCGCGGGGTGCGCCGGGACTTGCAGTCCTCGCGTTGTCCCCCGGGGCACGCCGGGAGTTGTGGTCCCGCGCCGACGGCCGCAGGCGATTGGCCGCCGGACGACGTGGCCCCGCCCCCGCGCTGCCGGATCCGCCGTCCATTGGCTGGCGGGCGCCGGGGCCGCTCGGAGCGTGACGCGCGGCGGGCGCGCGGCTGGTGCGGAGCGCGGCGTGGCGGAGCGGCGGCGGCGAGCGGAGATGCCCGAGGCCACCCGGTGCAGCAGCAGCAGCGGGGCCGAGTCGGGCTCCGACTGCTCCATGGACACCGAGGGGGTCCCGGAGAGCGGCCGCCGGCGGCACAAGGTACCAGGGAAGGGCTCCGGGTACGGCCTGGCCGCGCCCGCCCGCTGAGGCCGGCGCCCGGCGAGCCCGGCCTCGGGTGGCGGCCGCCCGCAGCGCCGGTGGCGCGGGCCGGGCCGGGCCGGGCGTGCGCGGCGCGGCCGCGGGGCGGCCCCGGCCGGGCGGCCACGTGCGCGGGCGGGCCGGGCCGAGGCCTCCTCGCCGCGTGTCGGGGCGGCCCCGCCGGACGCGCTGGGCCTGCCGGAGCCGGCCGGGAGCCCGGGACGCGCCCTCCCCGGCACCCGGAGCGGGGCAGCGCCCCCCAGCCGAGGCCCGGTGGTCTCGTGGTCGGTAACGTGTCTCCTGAGCGGCGGCGGCCGGCAGGGAGCTGTTGCCTTGTGTCAGCCACCGCCCCCGTCAGTAACTAGAACGTGCGCTTGAAGCTTTAACTGTTCTGCGCCCTCTTCTCTGTTCCGTGTCGCTTGGATCCACGAGCGTGTGTTTTCATTTGCTCTGTGCCTTGTCAGAAGGAGAAAAAGGAGAAGAAATCTAAACGCCGGGACAAGTTTCAGAGGGGAAAGACTCAGACAGATGACAGCGAGGAATCGGACGAGGAGCGTTATGCCCCGAAAGCCAAGAAATCAAAGAGTGTCAGTAAACAGAACGGTCACACGAAAGAGGAGAGCGTGGAGAAATCGAGATTGTCCTTTAGCAGCAAATCCTCCCGCAGGAGCCGGCAGAGCAGTTCCAGTGAAACGTCAAGCGAGAGCGAAAGTGAGAGCGAGCAGGATCAGGTAAAGCTCATGGCTGGTTTAAGTTATAGAGGTGTGTTAGGGCTTTTAACTCCTGCAGTGTAACACACTGAAATTTAGAAAGGTTATATTCCATTTCCCCCCCTTTTCCTAGTCAGTCCAAAGTGCTGTAAAATGTCAAGATTTAAAGTCCTTGAACTGCTCAGTCGGCCAAGAATTTGCAAGAGTTTTTAATTATGAAAGTGCTGAGGTGTTGGATCAGTGCATCGTGGTTTCCTCACTTCAGCAGCCTGGTGCTGTGAGGCTGTTGCAGGACAGACAGATTGCACTGAGATAGAGTTAAAATGTGATCCAGCATCACGAGGTGTATGTGATTTTTGGGGCAGTCCTGCACAGAGCCTGAAGTTGGACTTGGTGATCCTTGTGGGTCCCTTCCGACTCGTGATATTTTATAGTTCTAATTCATTGTTTGCAGTTTTGGTTTGAGTGTTTTGCTTCTCTGTGCTGTTAGATATGAAACAGCCTTAACCTACAGATCTCTTTTGCTAACTTTGTCCAGGTTTGAAATAAGATGTTAAAACAAGGCTCCTTAGCCACAGCTGTGACACTGTCCCTGAAGAGTATGACACCAGTGCCGGTGCTGAATTTGCTTGAATTACCTTGAATTTACTGAAAGTCATGAGATATTCATGTGGAATCTTACCTGAGTTATTGTTTACCTAACAGGAGTTGACTGGAGAACAGAAGGAGGGTGCTTTCTCCAATTTTGCTATTTCCAAAGAAACTGTCCAGCTTCTTCAAGGTAAGTTTCTTGGCAAGGTGTGACCATAGAATGTCAGTGATCTCTGTTGTGTTTTTATGCTCAAACCCCCATGATCAATAAGCTTTGAGGTGTGCTCTGCTCGTGCCCATACAAGCAGGGATGCTGTGCAGCAGCCATTGATTGCCTGCTCTAAATACACCTTCGAACACACAATTTCCTGTTTGCAGTCTTGTCCAGTTCAGCCTTTGCAATAAAATTCTAAACTGCATGAGCCAAGGAAAAAAATATATGTGAGAACTTTTCAGTTAAAGGTTATTTTGGTGTGAATAAAGGAAAACCAATTATATTTAGCATCTTTGCTGTTTGTTTATACAGGAATTAGTAAGAAATAAGAACAGAAGGGGTTTTGAGGTGTGAATTATTTGAAAGGAAGAGGTTTTCACAGACAGCTGTGTTGCATAAATAAAGGCACAGTGCTGACAGTCTCTCATAAAGGCTGATAACTTCCTCTGTCCTAGCTAGCACTGTGTCTGGTGGGGTGAAGTGGCAGAATAAAACTGACAGTCCCAGGGCACTCTCTGCAGATGACTCACCTGATCAAATAAATCAGTGGAGGTGATGATACACTCCTGACATGCTCTAGAGTAGATGGAAGTTCTTCTTGCAATAATTTTGCAAGGATTTCCAGTGAAGAGTATGAAAGAACAGTTGTAAAATGACCATACTAAGGAACTCTCTTGCAATTGCCCCAGCTCGAGGAGTGACGTACCTGTTCCCTGTGCAAGTGAAGACCTTCAACCCCGTGTATTCTGGCAAGGATGTCATTGCTCAGGCACGAACTGGGACAGGGAAAACATTCTCTTTTGCCATTCCCCTAATTGAGAAGCTTCAGGGAGACTCACAGGAAAGAAGAAGAGGCCGTCCACCAAAGGTAACAGTGCCTGCCTAGGATGGTGATTTGCTTTGTCTGACATCTGAGTGATTCAGGTATTTCAGGTCTGTGCAGGGCTAAGCTAACCCACATTAAAGGTGATTTGAAAGCTGTGTCCACTGCATCCTGTGCTGCCTCCCAGCCTCTGATGGGGAGTGAGCAGCACAACAGCTCTATCCACTTGTCAGTTCCTTTTTCTGCCACAGGGAGACCAAAACTACAGGTGGACAACGTGTTCCTGTATAATTCTGCTCAGTCACATTACCAGTTCAGGGCTAGTGGCTCCTGGATGCTTATTTTTCTCCTGAATTGCTAACAGATTAGTTACTAATTGTAACTTGACAGCTTGTTAAAAGCTGTCTACTCAAACATGTTTCTTTCTAAAACACGTAAACAGTGGGAGGTTTTAAAAATAGACTTGGTTTTCACTAGGAACACCACCAAATGTTGAGGCTTCTGCTCCAGAGAATGCAGATTTGTTATGAGCTGTGTTCATTCTGCTAAGAATACCATGTGTGGTTTTTCACTGAATTCCTATGGTGCCTCCAGAACACCTAGAGAGGCCAAAGCTGAGCACATGCTCATTAATAATTTCTGTCAGTTTGAGATGACTGACAAGATGAAACACAGATAACCTGAAGGGCCTTCCAAAAGTGGCACTAGCAGGTTTGTGTGCATCTGCCCATCACAGTTCTGGGCTGACTGAGAGTGCTGTCTCTGCATTTGGCACAATCTTTTGGAGAAGGAAGGGAGACATAAGCCTTGCAAAAGAATACAGACCTCACTCTGCCATAATACACTGCTGCCTGCTTTAGGTAGTGGATTTTGATGTTGGAGGAGGTGCTGGGATAAGGATGTTAAGGTTCCTTTGTGAGGTGACTGGTCCCAGGTAGGAGAGCAGTGCTTCAATCACATTTTAACACAATTATTTCACCTGCATGCTGCACGAGGGGATGGCTCCCTGGGTGCCTCTGCAGGGTGTGGGTTAGCACAGCAGCTCTGCAGACTAACATATGTTTCCCTGAGCCACGGGGAAGCTGAGAGACAGCTGACAGCTCTCCCTTGCACCTCTCACAGGACTGTGAAGCAAAACCCTTTTGTTACCCATGTCCTTCAGTCTTGTGCTCAAACAGCATATGCACATGTAGAAGAACACTTGTAGCTGGTCTGTTCAGGAACTAAAGTTAAATAAGAGTTAAGTCTCTCCTATCCTGTTCAAAAAGAAGTTAGCCTGTCCTAAATGAGTATATGTTAAAGAGTTTAATGATGTTACAAGAAACTTGAGCAGTGTGTTTCTCCAATGTGTTTCTCTCAAATTTTAAAAAGATTTTTTTTAAATTTTACAAAAGGTCAGATCTAAATTAATGATCAGAAGTGTAGAGGTTTCTTGGCAGAAGCCATGCTGAGAAAACACCTGTTTTGTCTTTTTTTCTCTGCAGGTTCTAGTTCTTTGTCCAACAAGAGAGCTGGCAAACCAGGTTGCCAAAGATTTCAAGGATATCACAAGGAAGCTGACAGTCGGTTGTTTTTATGGAGGAACTCCCTATAATGGACAAAGTAAGTGACTCTTAGGACTAATAATTTAAATATTGATTGACTGCCATATTTAAGAAGTGCTGTTGGGTCTTTCCAGACACACAGTTATAGCTCAAAAGCTGGAGACTATTAATGGGAAATTCAGCAGTTCAAAGTGTATCTTCTTGTGGAGATAAATAGCTGTGGTTCTCAGTTTATATTCTTGGTGTTCCTTATCTCCTCATGTGCCTTAAATTAAACAGTGTGCTGTGTGTGTAACCTGTATCTGGGTTTAGATTCTTGGAAACCCATTTTCATTAAAGAAGTTTAGTCTAGTTTAGTTAGCTGTGACTGGGTAGGTGTTTTTGCATGTGATAAGGGATATGTAGAGGATTTGTAAATTGTTGTGATAGCATGATTTACTGCCTTGGTGATTGTAACAAGGAATGAGAGTGAGCTCTTTCATTGTGATACATCTTGAGACATTAGGGATGATTTTTTTTCAGAACCTCAGGAAGGAGTTGATTTCAGTAATTTGGATGGTTAAATAAATATTTTTTTTCAAAAGTCTCCAGTTAAAGTAGATAATTTGGGAAGAGCTGACTATTTCTAAAGAACATTAAAAGAAGCCCACCCTTGCTCCTTTAAAGCTCAGGGAGAGGGAAGGGTGGTAATGGTAAGTTCTTTTTTTTTTCCTTCTGGAAGAGCAGTAGGTTTTCTACCTTACATTTTTTCCAGATTTTCTCTTCCAGTTCATAATTTATTCTCACTTTTGTAAGGAGAGTACTTGTGAATGGTTTAAGAAGCTGCTGAGTTGTGACCATGTTTAACTGCTGCAGAGAGTGCTCCCTGGCTCACTGCTAACCGTGTGTTCCCTGTTTGCCAGTTGACCTGATGAGAAGTGGCATTGACATTTTGGTGGGCACCCCTGGCCGGATCAAGGACCACCTGCAGAATGGCAAGCTGGACCTCACCAAGGTCAAACACGTTGTGCTGGATGAGGTTGACCAGATGCTGGACATGGGGTTTGCTGAGCAAGTGGAAGACATTTTACGAGTTGCATACAAAAAGGGTAATCTCAATATTGAAGCAAATAGTGAGAAATATTGGTAATAATTTAGTTGGCAGAAATTCAGGTATAAGGTGATTTTGTTTAGAAATGACTGAATGTTATTGTGAATATGTGAGAGTCATTCACAGAAGCTGTGCAGAGCTTGGAGTGCAGTACCTAGGGGTCTGTAAATAAATGTCTTTGGCACCTATCTTTAAGTTGTGCTTGGACTTCTTCAAGTTAAAAGGAAATAGCTTTTTACCCTTTTCACTGCTTGAAAACAGACTGCAGTAACTTTTTCATAATCTTGAAATGATTTAGACTTTCTAGAATATTTTTTACTCCAGGTGTTGGTAATGCATAAATCTAAAAAGCTCAATTGGCTTCCTTACATTAGGTACTGATATTTATCTTCATTTTTAATCACCCATATAATCAACTTGTATACATGTGTTAGGTGAAATGTATGAGGTTTGTGAAACATTGTTTTGGTTTTTTTTTGTAAGATTCTGAAGACAATCCCCAGACACTGCTGTTCTCTGCCACTTGCCCACACTGGGTGTATGATGTGGCCAAGAAATACATGAAGTCCAGATATGAACAGATTGACCTTATTGGGAAAAGAACTCAGAAGGCTGCTACAACAGTAGAAGTGAGTAAGCTCATGTGAAACATTTTCAGGCTTTTTCCCTTTTCTTTTCTGCTACAAAAGTCACCTCTTCCTAAGGTGCATTATCACAGTGATGTTGGAAGTTGTTTTCAGAATTTTTTCCAAGCATAAGGCATCTTACAGCTGGTCAAGTTGGTTTTGGGTTTAGGATCTGTCTTCTCACATCACAGGTAGAGAGAAGATTTTCTTGTCAGTTGTGTGGGTTTTCAGAGAAAACCTGAATTTATCCAGGCTGTAAGCAAAAGGCACGCATTAACATCAGCCTGCTGCTTTTATTTCTCCATGGATATCCCAGCTGGCTTCTGGTATTCTGTATACAAGATACTTTTTTTCAAACTTCCTGTAGTATCTCACCTCAGCAGCCCTGTGCAGTAAATACCATAGCAAGGAATGTAATACATATATGGAGTATAATATATGTAATACATACATGCTAGAAGCCTGATTTTCTCTTACTGTAATTATTTTGTTTCTGAATGTTAGACTAATTGTGGTGGGCATAAATAAGAGCCTTATGGATTTTGGATGTTCCAGGATCATGAGTTAGCACATTTTCTCCATCAGGGAACTGTATAACTCTTTACTATTTCTGTATTTAACAGTTCCAAATGTATTTTAAAAGAATTTTAACTTTACAGAAGCTAATCACTGGAATTTTTTTCTGTAGCATCTGGCAATAGAGTGTCACTGGTCTCAGAGAGCTGCAGTTATTGGAGATGTCATTCAGGTCTACAGTGGCAGCCATGGGAGGACCATTGTCTTCTGTGAGACCAAAAAGGAGGCAAATGAGCTGGCTCTGAATGCTTCAATCAAACAGGTATTTTATCAGGTGTATTAAGTAACAAAACCTGTCAGAGATGCATCAACCCCTTGTTGATACCAGACCTATGCTGAGTAAGTTTTAAAGAGAGAGTTTCAAAGTGCATAGGGCAGGCTTTTGTGTGTGGCTAGATAGGATTTCACTCTTTCTCGTGAATATAAAACAAAAATTGTAGATTATTATTTAGACACAGCCAAGCATTGCATAGATGATGTGGATGGCAAGTTAGGGCAGGGTTTTCATATGTCTCAGTAATTAGACATGAGCTGAGACACACATTGTTTCAGTTCTGTGTTCCTGCCATTGTTAAAGGCCTTTGAGGTATATGAATAAGAATTACTAAGTACATATTGTGAGACACCTAAAATATGAACTCAGGTGATTCAGTTCTTCTTCTTTACCTTGCCACTCAGTACCTATCAAATACCAAGATTTTGTGCCCAAAACTGACCATAGAATGGAGCACTGTCTTGGATTGTGGTATGATTGTAAATAATACTCTTTTTCAGGATTGCCAGTCGTTGCATGGTGACATTCCTCAGAAGCAGAGAGAGATCACACTCAAGGGTTTTAGAAATGGTTCATTTAAAGTTCTGGTTGCAACCAATGTAGCTGCCCGTGGTTTAGATATCCCAGAAGTTGACCTGGTTGTGCAGAGCTCACCACCAAAGGTAGGAGACTGTTATGTTGGATGTTTTGTAATAATCTGTACTCTTGTTTTCAACTAGTAATGCTACCAGCTGATGGTATTGATCACGCAGAGTTCATCACCTTTGTGCTTAAGGGAGAGAAACATCCAGATATGTAGAAGTAGTTTCTTTGAGGATTTTTTGGCAGTGTGTCAGTCCCTAGTATGTTTAAAAATTGTCTCCTTAAAATGTCTTCTTATGAGGCTGTTCAAAGCCTCCCTTGAAAGCTGGGTGTGGTGATTGCAAGGCAGTGGGAGGAATGATTCTCTTGACTGGGGGTCAATGTGAGGTGTGGACCGCAACCATGAGAACATTAGTGCTGAAATTCTGAGGGTTTAAAAGAAACAATGTAATGTTTCAGTGAATAAGATACTAATACTTGCAAAAATGCTCCTGTGGATGTGCAGGAGGGGAATGGGATTGTTGCAGAGGTACACACACTCCAAATGCGGGGTGATGCATAAAGAAAAGTTGATCCATGCTCATGGCTCTGGTTTTCCAGCCATGATTTCTAGATGATTATGGAAAAGCCTGTTTGGTTGATATTAGTGGAACAATGTTTTCTGATTTAACTCTGTGATGCGCTTACTGTGCATTGTTCAGGCTTAACTGTAATGGCTGCTGTGAGTGCTGTGATGCAGTGGATTGATGCAGTGGCAGTGCATTAGGTGACTCACAGGCCCTCCCTCTGTTTCTGAAGGATGTGGAGTCCTACATCCATCGCTCGGGGCGCACGGGCCGCGCCGGGCGCACTGGGATCTGCATCTGCTTCTATCAGCGCAAGGAGGAGTACCAGCTGCGACACGTGGAGCAGAAAGCGGTACGGCACAGCTGGCGTCTCACTGCCACACTCCTGTTTGTTCAACTGCACTATGTAGGGCACCCAGAGGAGGTTTGGGTACCTTGAGGAGTGGCTGCGGTGTCACCGTGCAGCAGGGAGAGCACTGCAGATTCTAACACCCACTCCTTTTCAGCAAATGCCACTAAGGTTGTCCTTGTGGAAATGAGAAAACACTCACAGTGTTTCTGTGTGGTGTTCACCCTGGTTATCATCTATCAGTGATGTGCACGTGTGCAGCTCTCCTGAGAACTGTTACTTGCATTTTTGCATTTTGTGCAGTGTTCCATATGCTAGTTTCCTCAGCAATTATGTGGTTGTGATGAGATGGTTTATTCCTGGCACATAAAGCAGTGTTACATTTAGACTAAGGCTCTGTAATTTGTACTTAAATCCAAATCTATTAGAGTAAAAGTAGTAATTTAGAATTTGTAGGACTCTATTTCCCCTAGAAATGTACCAGATTGGTTTCTGTTTTCAGTTTAAGATCACTGAGTCATTTAAAATGATCTGGTACATAAAAGCCTTCTAAGTGTTACTGTTTTCCTGTAAGCTTAACCTTACAATTTTCACTAGGAAAAATTGGAAATTTAAAGGTGAAAATAAGAAGAAAAATGACAGTTAAATGCTTGTTGTATTCGAGTTCAGCACTGCTTCTTTAGAGCTGAATTATTTTTGGTCTGCAATTTTTATTTGTCTTTTGCCTTTTGAATTTCAGGGCATTACATTCAAGCGCGTTGGTGTTCCTACCGCAACAGACATAATAAAGGCTTCCAGCAAAGATGCCATGAGGTGTGTCTGGGGACTCGAGCCCTGTTGTATCTTCCTGCCTTCTTCAGAAGGGCTGTTTGAATTACTCTTTACTGTCTCTTTGAACTTTCTGTTTGAGCACTGTTGAAATCTTGGGCTACTGTGATTTTTTTCTGTTCCAGAGCCTACTGGTGTATAAATTGTTCATATTTTTTTGCTTTAACTACTTAGGTGCCTGGATTCTGTTCCTCAGACTGCTATTGAGTATTTCAGAGAATCTGCTCAGTTGCTAATAAAAGAGAAGGGACCAGTTAATGCCCTGGCTGCAGCCCTGGCCCATATTTCGGGTGCTACTTCCATTGAGCAGCGCTCACTGCTGAACTCGGATGTGGTAAGGAAGGGGCTGTGGCCTAAAGCTTGTCTTGAAACTGGAAAGAAGCAACACACCTCTGTGTTGTGTGAATAGAGAATTATTTATCTCCTGACCATTTTGTTTAAGGACTGCACTTTAGCCACTAGGAACTACTGGTTTTGTTAAAAGCAATAATGTAGTGGCTGTAAGGATACCTGGTGCCCTGTAACACTACCTACTTGAAGATTTAATTACTACACTGTAAATTGGCAGGTTTCTCCTGTCTGATACATGTGCTGAAGCTTATTCCTCTGCCTGAGTGGAACATGCCCCGTTTCTTTTTAGGGGTTTGTTACAATGATACTGCGTTGCTCTGAAGAAATAAGCAACATGAGCTATGCATGGCGGAGGCTGCGGGAAGTGCTGGGCGATGATGTTGATCGGAAGGTGAACAGGATGTGTTTCCTCAAGGGAAAAATGGTAAATTTCTGGTTTGTTTCTTTGATACTGGGCTCTTCTGAATGCAGCCTTTGCTTAGCAGTTGTCAGGGGAGCTGTTTGGTCTTTTTCTCTATTCTAGGCACTGTTGATGCTGGGCCTCAATCTGTTTTTTTAGTGCTTAGGGCTCTGCTGGCATGCTCAGGAGGTAGGATAATGCATGGCTATGGGGATAGCAGAAAGAGGGTGCAAGGTATGAAGTGTGTTAACTCTGCCTTAATGACAAAACAGAAAAGTGTTTCTTAGGACAGTCAGTTCTAAAAGTGCCTGCCTGTCAGGTGTAGAATTGTGGGCTCTCTTGTTTTTAGTTGCAGTCACTTAAAACACTTACCTTGTATGCATTAAAGTTATTCTTTCTTTTTAGGGTGTGTGCTTTGACGTTCCTGTGGCAGACCAAAAGGACATAGAGGTACGTTCATTGCAAATTCTGGGTGCAGCAGGCTGAAGGTGAAACTGGCTGGGCTGGGTTAGGCTGCAAACATTATGTAGCCTTTATCCTGCCTTTCCTAGTGGCAATAGGGATTGCTGTGGAGGAATCGAAGAACACAACAAGCTCACAGTGTTTCTTTTCTAAGGCATTCCCCTGTGACCAAAAGTCTGTAACTTGAAACATTAGCACTGACAAAAGTGGTGCTGGATTCATCTTTGTAGGCAGCAAGCTTTACTCCCCTTTTCTGTATTCCCTGCCGCTGGTTTTCACCCAGAATTCTCTCCACAGTAAAAGGAATTCAGATTTTTGCTTGGTAGCCATTAGTATAACCAAAATTATTGATCCCTTCAGTTAGAAGCTTGAACCCCATACATCAGCTCACAATTTTACCTTTTCAGTTGGGCAGATTTAATGATTATTACATACCCTGTATTTGCATTCCTAGAATTTAACCTGCTGTGTCTGACTCCATTCCCACAGGCAAGGTGGGAAGATTCAAAACACTGGCGTTTGTGTGTGGCCACCGAATTACCGGAGCTGGTGGAGTCTGCACGAGGAGGAGGAGGAGGAGGCAGTGGTGGGGGGAATGGCCGAAGCTTCTCCAGCTCCAGGAACGGTCGGCGTGGTGGCTCTGGTAGAAACAGGTTCAGGAGCAGAGGCCAGAAACGAAGTTTCAGCAGAGCCTTTGAACATTAACTTCAACAATTCAGAAGTGAGAAAAAAATGGGACTGAAGTATTTTATATTACATTACACTAGGCTGTTTCTGTGTGTTCGTACCATTGGAGAAAATACTTCATTAAGATATTTTTTTTTGTCAGTACTACTTTGCTCATAAACAAGGTTCTGTTCATTTAAAAAAAAAAAGTACAAAGGAAAAAAACCCAAAAAACCTGCAAGAAAAAAATAATTGTTTCTTTTGTTTCTCATATTGCTCTTTGAATCTTTCCATAATATGTCTGTTGCGTTCAAAACTGTAGCCTGGTTCACTGTATAATACATAGATCTGAATTGCTGCTCAAACCTGTACATTTTCTGATGAAATTAAATATTATTTTACAACTTCATATTTTGTTGTGACATATTTGAAGCAGTATTTTATAGGTGGAGATGTGGGAAAGTGCCAGACTGGGGACTGGCAGCAGGAGCCCTTGAAAGAAAAATTAATCCATTTGGTTTTTGTTTTGTGCTGTAATGAAGCTCTTCTTTCCCTAAAACATAGTAGTTTTTAGTTTCTGTCCCAAGTTATCACTCCTTATAAAATGGGGGTAGGAAAATCAGTTTCAAAAGCATGAGGGGAAGCCCCCTGAGGAGCAGGACCTGTGAGGGAGACCCATAACCCTGTGAGTGTTGCAAAAAGTGAGTATGTCAAGGTTTTCACGTTGGTAAGGATGTTCTTCAGTGTAAGATCTTTGTATGTTTTCAAGCCTGATCAGTGGAATGAATAGCAGCGGCCCTTACTCAAGGACAATCTGGAGCTAACAAGCTGTAAGGACAAAGTGAATCAGTATGTTGATGTATACACTGCGTAGTTGGCAAAATACTCAAGGTCCGCATATCCTATGGGTGAACTATGTTTTAGTATTGTAACTAAAAATCAGGGCTGTGGGTCAGAAAGACGCCTACCTAGGGGTCAAGTCCCTTTTCTGGTGCATGTGGAGATGTTGTCTGGGATCACTTAAGTTGTGTGGAAAGCATTAACTAATCCCTATGGCGAGGCTGTGCTGGGCACGTTGCTAACCCTGAATTTCTGTGTATGAATGAATGGTGGTGCCACACTTGTGCAACGCCACCGAGCACCCGGCCTTGCGCAGCTCCGAAATCATTGGGGTCTCTCAAGAGTGTGTCATTATCGGCTTGTTGCACACCGCGGAACGAGCCCGGTTTGGTGGGCAACCAGGGGAGCCCCGTGAGGGGAGCTGTGTGGAGCGCACCGTGAGGGGAGCCCCGGGAGGGGAGCTGTGTGGAGAGCACCGTGAGGAGCGGTCCGTGAGGGAGCTCTGTGGAGCGGATCGTGACGGGAGCTGTGTGGAGAGCACCGTGAGGAGCGGTCCGTGAGGGGAGCTGTGTGGAGCGCACCGTGAGGGGAGCCCCGTGAGGGGAGCTGTGTGGAGCGCACCGTGAGGAGCGGTCCGTGAGGGAGCTCTGTGGAGCGGATCGTGAGGGGAGCTGTGTGGAGCGCACCGTGAGGGGACCCCGGGAGGGGAGCTGTGTGGAGAGCACCGTGAGGGGAGCCCCGTGGACCAGACTGTGAGGAGCGGTCCGTGAGGAGAGGTCCGTGAGGGAACTCACGGCGGCGGAGGCGCTGACGGAAGGCGCGGGGGCGGCACGGCGGAAGGGGCGGTGCGGGGCGGTACGGGCGCGGCGGCCGCATGGGGGCCGTGTTGGGTCGGGCGGCGCGGCTCGGGCTCCCCGCGGCGCGGGCGGCGGCGGTCCCGGCCAGCGGCGGCGGGCGGCGGCTGGGCTGGCTGTGCGGCGCCGGGGCGGGCCCGCTGCTGCCGCTGCTGGCGGCGCTGCCCCGCGGGCCGGCCCGCCCGCCTCACTTCCTGCGCGCCGGGGCGGGGCGCGCGTCCTGGGGCCGCCGCGCCGAGACCGGCCCCGCCGCTGGCAGTGGTAGCAGCGCTGCCGCCGCGCAGCTGCCCGGGGAGCAGCCGGCAGCCATGCCCGCCGCCGAGCCCGAGCACAGCCCCGCCGAGCCCCAGGCGCCCGCCGCCGCGGAGTCGGTGCGGCGCGGCCGCCGGAGGAAGGTCAAGGTGGGAGCGCCACGTGCGGCCGCGGGTGCGGCCATTTTGTACGGGCTTGGGGGCCTTGAAGGGGCTGGGGCGGGCAGGGGGGAAGGAAGGGGCTCCGTCCCTCCCTCCGTGTGACCGCGGCTTTCCCGCTGCAGGAGGAGACGCCGGGGAAGAAGGTGAAGCAGCAGGTGAAGGCGAAGCGGCGCGGTAAGGCCGAGGCCGAGCAGGCGCAGCCCGAGGAGAGCGGGCTGGGGGATGACGACTTCGAGCCTCCCGTGCCCAAGAAGACGAAAAAAGTCAAGGAGAAGAAGAACGGCTTGGTAGGAGAGAGCGACGCGTCCCAGCAGGCGGTGAAATCTGCCCCCGCTGTGAGCGGCGGCGTGACATCCCCGGCTGACCAAGAGCAGGACAGCGACGCCGAGGTACGGATGCTTTGCCGGCAAAGCCTTTGTCTTGGATAATTAACGTTCTGCTAGCAATTAGTGGGTTTAATAACGCGTGCTGCGTGCTGTGTGGAAACTTGAGTTGTGGGACAGTGTGGGAGCACGAGGCATCTGTTGTAAGCGTGTTGTGCCGCGGCCGTGCGCTTGTTCGTGGGCATGGGGAACGCCGAGCATCCGGCTCGGCAGCGCTTGCACCAACACGTGGCAGCTGCTCTCTCCACGTGCTTCCCCTTCCCGGTAAATCCCGAGCAGGCAAATGTCCTGCAGGGAAGGCGGATAAATGTCCTGCAGGGAAGGCGGCTGGCCAGGGAGCAGTTTCCGTGTGTGCTGCTCTTCGTGTCACGGCTTGTTGGTGTCCCTCAGCACAAAGGTTTCTGCACAGGCAGCCACGGACCAGAAAGGTGCTGTGCTTTGTGCTGTGGTGGTTTTTCTCTCTCTGGTGGCAGCACCTTAGAAGAGGAATTGGCCGAGTGTTCTGTAATGGAGAGCCACAGTTAGGCTCATTAATCCACACTTCTCACATAAACGTGCAAGGGTCTCTCTGTGGGTAGTTTTGTGTCTAAAGTGGGAACATGAATCAAGAGAGCTTTTTGTACCTCAGCTGTAACGATGTGATCTATTGTGTCTCTGAAGTAAAAGCCAAATTTTGTGTTTTGAGTATTTATTCGTGTAAAGTTCAAAGCTCTTTGCATGGTGTAACACATAGAGGGAAAATCCTGCTTTGCACAATGAATTGTGGCACCAGATGTGTTTTATTGTGAAAAGCAGTTTTCTCGTGGTTTCAGTGGACTTTAATTAAGATTTTTAACAAATACTTTCTGTTTCCTGACTTGCCAAGCATATATGTACAAGTGCCTACATCAAAAAGGTTTTCTTTTTCACTGAATAAAAAGTAGGTATCTGGTTAAATTGTGCTTGTAAAGCAACAGCACAGCTTTTATTGAGTGGCTGTGTATGGTATGTTCTGTGCTCATTTTGGAGGGATACTAAGTATTTTTTCTGTTATTTTTTTTAAATCATATTAGGAGCTGACAGAAGAAGCAAAAGAAGGCGCCTTCTCTAATTTCCCTCTCTCACAAAACACTATCAGCCTTCTCACAGGTTAGTTCATTTCTGTAAGTGTTTGGTCAGAATTGTGCTCTGTTACTTGCATAAACCAAGGGTAAATACTCCTAAATTGTGTTACATTTGTGTGGTAAGGATGGCATGAACAGTCACTGTTGATTCAGAGAATCTGCTGTTAGTAAAAAAGTTTTCTGGTTTGTTCAATTTCAGGTGCCTTAATAAGAGATTATTCTTCATGGAGTGGTTGTTCTTAGATAGACATTCTAGAGACACATTTCTCATCAGCATCATTCTGTGTATCTTCACTTCTGCTCCTGTGTCTGCTGCCTCCAATATTGCTTCTTACAGAAGCCTAATGGAGTTTTGTGTGTGAAGAGTATTTGCCTTGTGTGAACAGATTTTCAGGTCTTTAAATGGATTGTTTATTCTCACAGATAGTTTGGGGCATTTTCATCTCTCTTTGTGATTAGTTTTGTTGAGGAAGCAATTGCTGTAGGCTTCTTGTCCCCTGTGTTGGGTAGATGAGCAATTCTTGTCTGTCAGAAAAAATTCTCCTTATTGTTTCTGTTTTCCTGCTCTGAAGTTTCTTTTGGATGGCAAAATCTCTTTGAAGTTTGTGTTGAAACAAGCTGCATCACCTTCTTGCCTTCAAAGCCCAGCTACCACAAAATCTTGAGCTGTATCAGAAAAAGTATGTTGGATTTTTCCTTCCTCTCCTGTTGCCTTAAGCTGTACATAACAAAAAAGACTGTATTTAATCGTGGCTACTCAACACTCACTGTGTGGGTGGAATATCTTTTGAGCTAGAGGAGGAATAAAACACAAAAATACATGGTTTTCTTCTAAACTGCAATTTCTGTGGTGTGCAGGGTTTGAGGTGGTGTGCCCTTCATATTTGGGGAATTTACATATGAGGACTTGTAACTGTTAGTTCACCTTTATGAAACCTGTCTCAATTATCTTACAGCCCGAGGTATAAAATACCTGTTCCCTGTGCAAGTGAAGACTTTCCAGCCCATCTATGATGGCAAAGATGTGATTGCTCAGGCTCGGACAGGAACTGGGAAAACCCTTTCCTTTGCCCTTCCCCTGATTGAGAAACTCCAGAGTGTCTCACAGGATGGGAGGAGAGGCCGTGCCCCAAAGGTAACTCACACTTCAGGTTTGCACCAAAACCTTAGAGCATGGCAGGTTTTGAGAGTGATTTTACTGTTGCTCTGGGGTTTTGTGTTGGGGACTTCTTTGTCCTTTTCTGTTTTTTGTAATAGTGAGTGCTTTGCTCAGATCAGGAGACAGAGTGTGACAGAGTTTAGCAGCATCACGGTAATGACACACTCTGTGTTTGGGGTGCCCAAACAGTCAGGGCACTGCAGCAGTGCCTGGGGAGCTCCCAGGCTGCTGTCCTTGGGCACACAGAGCATGCACCTTTGGGCTTCAGCCCCCTGCCTCTTCTGAGTGTGCCACCTGGATTGTCCCTGCTTGCTGAGGTTGTTTCTCACTGTAAATTCCACGGTGAGAACCTGAAGGCTTTTGGGGTTTTTTCCACCCCTCTCATGTCGGGATCCTCAGGAGATGCAAGTGGAGTTTACCAGGGATGGAATTGGCAGCCTGGTGGCAGTGATCAGATCCCTGTTCCCATGCATTGCAGTGCCTGTGTTTATCATTAGGCTGCAGAACTGTATACACTCTGCAGATTTGTTGCTTTACGTGTTTATTTTATTAACCATAAAGGCAATGTAAAATTAAAAATTCTACTGCCTGAAAGATTTTAAGAGATTAATTCAGCTCTTTGTGCTATTGGTTCATTTTTAAATGTTGGGAGTGTTTAAGTTTTTTTAGACTTAAGTGCCTCTCCCTTTTTTTTTGCTTAAACGCAAAGAGGGAGAGGGGAAGGGTAGATACTGGAGGAATGCAGCTTGGTGGAGAAAAGGAGGGATGTGTGCCTGGAATGCATCATGCTATGTGTGTATCTTTAAAATCTAACTGCACCAGATTTACTGACCGTTCCTACCCTTTAGGGCTGAGCTGCCCCTTCCTTGCCCTTGGTAATGTTGCAGAAGTGTCTTTTACCTGACTTTAGCATAAGAAAGAAAATTACTGTTGTCTTAGTTATCTTGTAGCGCTTCCCCTCGTTCTCTCCTGCTGGCTCTGAGGCTCCTTGTGGCAGGGAATGTTAATAACTAACATAAAAAGAAAATTACTGTTGTCTTGGTTATCTTGTAGCACTTTCCCTGGTTGCCTCTTGCTGGCTCTGAGGCTCCTTGTGGCAGGGAATATTAATGTTGCTGGGATGCTGGGAAGCTGTGGGCACCTCTGCAACAAGTGTAGAATGAGGATGGGAGTGCAGGCTGTTTGACATGAAGTGAGCTCTTTTCTCCTACACCTTCCCCCAACACAGCTGCATTTTTGTCTGCTTTTCTCTCCCTTCAGGTGCTGGTTCTTGTTCCAACCAGGGAACTGGCCATTCAGGTAGCCAAAGACTTCAAGAATTTCACAAAGAAGCTGTCGATTGCTTGTTTTTATGGAGGAGCTCCATACAAAGAGCAGCGTAAGTAACTGCCAAGGAGTTACTCATGGGTTGGAGCTGACTTTCTCCAAATGCACCCCATAAGTAAAAATGGGGGGGGGGGGGGAGCTTTTTGCCCCCTCAGACTTTGAGTTCAGTCAGGAACTCAATTGGTGTGACTTTCAAAGGAAGCACACAGCCTGGGTTGAATTATTTTAGTTCCAATAAATCTTTAGGGAAAAGAATGGTTGTAGTTCTGTGAAGTGTCTAGTCCTGTTAATTTCTTCTTTATTGTGTTTTTGTGTGGACACAGACCAGGACTAGGTGACAGCGCACAGAAAGGGGAGAGCTGTGTGTGTGCCTGTGGCTCTGTGTCTCTCCAGAGGTAGCTGTGACAAAGTTTAGCTGGAAAACACAAGTGTTTCCATGTAGTAGAGCTCTGCAGGTTTCTAATGCCAAATGATTGTTGCTTGGAGATTGGTGTGTTTCCTGTAACTTCAGTGAGGTTTGGCTGCTACTCCTGACAGAGCAGGAAGGACTGCCCTTAACTTCTGTGTCTGTTACTGTGGAGGTTGTGCTTTATTCTGGGGTTAAAGGCAGCAGCTTCTTGCTGCTGGAATCAGAAGTGTTGCTGTTGCTAACTTTTCATCATGCTGTCTCTTAGCAGTCTGACACTGCCCTTGTTTCTGCCTTCCAGTTGATGTCCTTAGAAGTGGCATTGATATTCTGGTGGGAACTCCTGGCAGGATCAAAGACCACGTTCAGAACAGCAAGCTGGAACTCTCCAGTGTGAAGCACGTTGTTTTGGATGAGGTGGATCATATGTTGGACATGGGCTTTGCTGAACAAGTGGAAGAGATCTTGGGATCATCCTATAAGAAAGGTGAACTGAGACATCAGGGGAGGAATAGGGGGCAATGCAGAAAACACAGTTATGCTGCTTTAGAAACTTCTGGTGCACCTCGAACTTAAATTCTCTGTGTGATGCTAGAAAAGGGGAAGGTAGAGTTAGAAAAGGTTCAAAGAGAGGTGACACAAGGCTGAAGGGCTGGAGTGGCATCTCTGGAAGGAGTAAAGTAAAAAAAAAAGGGAAAAAGCAGCAAACCCAACTCCTTAATCCCTAATGTTCCTTGTCCTGAGTGAGGTGACTTGAGCAGAGGGTTGGGGTTTGGTCTGCCTGTACACTTGTCACCACACACAGCTGACAACAAAGGAATATTTGCTCTTTTCTGATGTAGTGGGTGTTCAGCAAAGCTGTCAGGTATGGTGCAGGAGGAGGTTATTTTAATGTGTGGAACTCCTTGCCACATTTCACTGGTGCCAGAATTTCTGAAAACGCTTGAAATATTAGAAATAGAAATCACCGTGGCTTTGAAAGCCGTGCAAAGCTGATTGCTGGCAGTGTTCCTTCACTTGTTGTACAGACTTGGTGCCCACAGGAACGTGTCAGTGTGAGAGCAGCTCTTGCTCTTTTACCAGTTGCCAAGAGTCAGGGTGTGCTGAGGTGCCTGAGGTCGGTGCCCTTTCCTTGCAGGCTCCGAGAACAACCCGCAGACGCTGCTGTTCTCTGCAACCTGCCCACGGTGGGTGTATGATGTAGCGAAAAAATACATGAGAGCTGAGTATGAACAGATCGACCTGGTGGGAAAGAGGACTCAGAGGACAGCCACAACTGTGGAAGTGAGTTCTGCTGCAGGGCCTGAGAGCAAGTGGCCTTGAGAAAATGGGTTATGCTTTGGCTTCATAAATGGGTGTGTGGAATGGCTTTGCACATGGTTGGCACACAGATTTTGTAAGCAAAGCTTTCATGTGGGACCTGCCATGTGCGAGCTTAAAAAATTAAAATGCTTTTTTGTTCATTTTGTCTGTCCTGTGCATGGCTTAGATTAACAGAGGTGTCTTGTTTCTTTCCCAAACAGCACTTGGCCATACAGTGCCGCTCCTCTCAGAGGGCAGGAGTTCTGGGGGACATCATCCAGGTCTACAGTGGCACCCATGGGAGGACCATTGTCTTCTGTGAGACCAAAAAGGAAGCAAATGAGCTGGCCATGAATGCTTCTCTCAAACAGGTACTGGGGCTGAGAGGAGAGCAGTGGTTGGGGTTGCCAGGGGTGGAATGCCCTGAAATAAATAGGGGGTTGCAGTGGTGTGGAGAAAATTGTTTCTGTGCGTGGTTTTAAGAATTGTGAAAAAAGCTGTTTCTAAAAATTCAGCTTTGAACTTAAAACATCCTCTTGACAGAGATTATTAATTTATTCCTTTGGCTTTAAAATAGTGCAGGTCACGGGTCAATAGGGAATACACAGTCTATGCTGAATAACCAGGAGATAGTAATAATTGTAAAGTAATAATTGTAAGAAACAGGAACTAGTGTAGTGGGCATGTTCCATCTTATATTAGTGTGCTTTTTGGATTCCCATCTCTTAGTGGCATTTGATCTTTGAACAGTCATTCAGGAAAATCCAAGTAATATGGTAGAATGAAATGCCTTGTTGCCTTGGAAGGTTTGCCAAGAGTTTGTTTGGAACACAGGTGATCTGTTGAGCAGGTCTCCTGTGCTTGCTTGAATTACTGCCCTTTTTCTGAATGTGAGGAAAAGTGCTGCATGTTTTTCAGAGAAAATCCTGTTTGATGCTAAGTGCTGATTTATGGAGAGCAAACAGTGGTGGGAATACATGGTTTGCCTGGTATTAGAGATATCTCATTACCATCCCCATTAAAAACTTGCAGCAATAACTTCTGCCTGTTGGCCGTGCTGCTTTCACAGTAAATCCCAGAGAAGGATCCAGCAAAGTAGGATGCTTTATATTCCTTTGCTGTCAGCTCTGTAATTATTTTCTGTTGCTCTGCACAGTGTTTTGGGGTTTGCAGTTACTCTTTAGATGCTGCACCCTGGACTCCCATGAAATGTCATGTTAATGGCTTGTTTTACTGACAGGATGCCCAGTCCCTGCATGGTGACATTCCACAGAAACAGAGGGAAATCACATTAAAAGGCTTCAGGAACGGTGTGTTTGAGGTGCTGATTGCAACAAATGTAGCTGCCCGTGGTTTGGATATTCCTGAGGTTGACCTTGTTATACAGTGCTCACCACCAAAAGTAAGTCATTAAAGGAAACTAAAATTGGAATTTTTTTTTGGGGCCAGAATGGTGGGTTATTTCTCTGTTTCATCAGAAGTATGTTCTGTTCCTATTAATTTTTGAATTAATGAATTTTTTGTAAATGCCTGGCCTAAAATTTTGTAGTTACAGTTTTACAGTTTGAGCTTTGATTAAAGTCTTGGGTTTTGTTTACTCTGGAAACTGGTAAGATATGTTTTGACATTGTGAAGCTTTCCTGAAATCTTTCTGAAAGTTGCTGTGTTTCATAAAAATCCTAAAGTATTTCTGCTGCTTTTTTCATCTTTTGAAACTCCAGTGGAGCTTTTTATTTAGAAAACTTGCAATGTCTGTCAGCAGTGTTGGTTAAAGCTGAGCAGCCTACTTTGGGTGGGGGAGCACAAGCAAACCTGAGTGATTTATTGTAAGTTTAGGTATAAACACATAGTGTATCACTTCTTAGGCTTCTGAATTTGGGTTTAGCTTGTGTTTGATGTGAAATGTCAGCAGTTTAAATAAGACACTGCCCTGAATTTTGAAGGACGTGGATTCGTACATCCATCGCTCTGGGCGCACGGGCCGGGCGGGCCGCACCGGCATCTGCATTTGCTTGTTTCAGAGGAGAGAAGAAGATCTGCTGAAACAGGTGGAGCACAAAGCGGTGAGTTGTGCCTCAGAGCTTGCTTAAGGAAGTGAATCAGCTCCTGGAAGGACCCTGCCACCCTTAGGCTTGCTAATCAGGGGTTGCTGAGCCCAGAACGGGAGTCTACAGTCCCATAAAGGAGCAGGCCTGAAGTGCTGGTATTTGGTGTTTGGAAATGCTTCTGTGTGGGCTGTTCTTGCATTCCCTGAGTTTTCCCATGCTGGCAGTCCCCCGTGGATGTCAGCAGGCAGGCTGGGACAGGAGTGCCCAAGGCAGAATGTGCCTTGCATCACAGCCTGCATGTACATTGGAGTAAAGTAGCTCCAGATTAACAAAGCTGGAAACTTAAAAGCTTTATTTTAGCTTTAGAAATGACTTAGCTAAGAGTATGTTGATCTTGCAAACAGTAAGTAGAGATCTCAGGAGTGTGATTTAGGCAGGATTGAATTGGACACTGCTGAAAATACCTTTAATTTGTTTTCTTGATTTCAGGGTATTACCTTCAAGCGTGTAGGTGTTCCCTCTGCTACAGATGTAATTAAAGCTTCAAGTAGTGATGCCAAAAAGTAAGTTTATTTGCCTGTTCTTGAAGAAGGTTTAGAGATGTTGTTGCTCTAGATGCTTAGAGCTTAATGCACAGTCAGGCCTCTATGTGAGCATGGCTTTGCCTGTGTTGTAGGAGTCAGCTGCTTTGTGTATAGACAACATAAGATGTTATCAGTACATCTCTGTGTGCTCAACACAGACCTTCTCATAGAACATTATGTTCTCTAAGTTTTTGCAAAAAATTAACCCTTGTTTATAAAATCAGAAATGAGTGACAGAAGAGGGAAATACTGGCGTGAGGGGAAACTGATTTTGTCTGCTCACATGACATGGTGGAAGCAGCGTGCAAAAAGCAATTCTTGGTATAATGAGGAGTTACTCTGCAGCAGTGAGGGTGTAGTAGCCCTGGCTTGTGTTGTTTCTGAGGGCTGTGGCTTTTATTCCATGCAGCTCTGTTTACATTTGCTGCCCCTGTGGTGGAAATTGCCTTGAAGCAGGTTATTATAATTAGTGAGGATTTGACCAGTATAAAGCAATGATGGTGTTGGGTTCACTGTATCCTGAAAAATGATGGGGGGAGCTGTTGTACCAGAAATGGCATTACAGAAGGAGCTGTTCTTAGTTCCCTGTCTTCTTTTCCCCACTGCCCTTTTCAGAAACAACTGATTTAGGGTATGTCTTGAACACGGCTGCACTTCACAATGGCCTTTTTTTATCTCTTCAAACCCTTCTTGTAACTGTGTAGGTTGCTGGAGGCTGTTCCTCCCTCTGCAGTGGACTACTTCAGAAAATCAGCTCAAGAGCTGATAGATGAGAAGGGGGCAGTGGCTGCCCTGGCTGCAGCCCTGGCACACATTTCTGGGGCAGCTCACATCCAGCAGCGCTCCCTGCTCAACTCCACAGCTGTAAGTGATGGTGCACCCCTGGTGACAGGGATGGATGCATGAATTGCTTGTGTGACATCTCCTTCCCAGGCTTTTTCAGCTGGGTTTCTGAATAGCTGCTACCCCAGGCTCCTGCTGTGTTGCTTGTTCCTTAGCTGGAATCAGCTCTTTCCAGGAGAAACTTAAAATCAGTCATTTTTCTTGTGATGAAAATTGAAAGATTTTCTCCAGAGACTGAAGTGACAGAAGACTTCAATGCTCTAAGAGAGTTTAACTAATGACATTTTACAGTTAATGACGTTTTACAAGCAAATTAGATTAGTTCGTGCTGTTGTAGTTTCCTCTTTATCAAGAATCTTGATAAGAATCTTCTGCATTTGTCATATTGCAAGCATGGCATGCGATTGCCTGATCTCAGAGAGATCTTGGCTGAAGGAAAGTACAGCACTTCTGTTTTCTAATGCATTTAGGGAGAACGTGGCCCAGGGCACGGTGTGTTAACCCAGTTTTGCAAGAACCGTGGTTCTTGTATCAGTTTGGGGTTTTTCACCTGTTCTCTAGCAGCGGGTTTAGCCTTGTTTAAGGTGTTTCTCTGTTTTCTGCAGGGCTTTGTGACCATGGTGCTGAAGTGCTCCATAGAGATGCACAGCATGGGCTATGCCTGGCGGGGGCTGAAGGAGCAGCTCGGCGAGGAGGTTGATAACAAAGTGTCAGCCATGCGTTTCCTCAAGGGGAAGATGGTGAGAGGGGCCAGCCCTGGCAGTGGGGCTGTGTCAGGGGGCATGTGGGGCTGTGTGTGTGTTCACATGTCACCAGTTTGTGCAGGGATTGAGGCTGGAGTGCTGAACTGCTGGCACAGAATGTTGGTACTGCACTATCCCTACTCAAACTCATTTCTCTGGAAATTATAACCTATCTTGAATATGTTGTTTATGCATATGCTGTTGGAAATAAAAGGTTTTGGTAGTAGTTGAGTGCTTTAAAACACTTACTAGAGATATTACTCTTAAATCATAATGCAGGAATTGCCTCCTAATAATAAATATATGTCACAGACATGTTTTCTGAAAAATGCTTTCCTTAGGATTTTTCCTCCTGAGAAGCTGAGAGGCCTCAGGAACAGAATGTAAACACTGATTATCTGCTGCTGTGGAATGCAACAGGTGGATTTGTGATTGGTCTTATGTGGCTGTTTCTAATTAATGGCCAATCACAGCCCAGCTGTCCAGACTGTCTCGGTCAGCCACAAGCCTTTGTTACCATTCTTTTTCTGTTCTTAGCCAGCCTTCTGATGAAATCCTTTCTTCTCTTCTTTTAGTATAGTTTTAGTACAATATATATGATAAAATAATAAATCAGCCTTCTGAAACATGGAGCCAACATTCTCATCTCTTCCCTCTTCCTAAGACCCCTGTGAACACCGTCACAATTATGTAGTGGGATTGGTTATTGAGGCCTTTATTCTTTCATTGTAAATTTGTGCCTTTGTTTGTTTGTTTGTTTGTTTTTTTAGGGCGTGTGCTTTGATATCCCTGTGGATGAGCTGAGTAATATACAGGTATGTTTGTATGTACCAGCTTACTTCTGGCAATGTCAGTCTGAACCCCAGTGCCCCTTCCATTCTCCTTAGCAGACCTTAACCTGGGCCTACTCTTCCTATTAGCCATGTCGAGCTTGGCAGTGTACTCCATCCTATGGTCAGGCTGGGCTTCTAATTCCAAATGTGCCCTGACTGGGGCACTATGGGCAGTAGCTCAGAGCTGGCTGTAAAACCTGGTGATTTGGCAATTGGCAACTGCTGTATGAGATTGAGTGTGGGGCAGTTAGGGAGGTTTGTGGTTTAATAAGGATTTTTGCATAGGCAACAGAGTGATTAGAAAGAACGCAGCATAATCATTAGAAAATACCCTGCTGTGCCTCTTCTCATGTCCCTTCCAGTGATATTACCCGATTTCATTAAAAAAAAATTTTATGGGTTTTGTTTTGGCTAGTCTGTGCTTGGGCCTCTCCAGTTTTCTGTTGACTTCGTTCCCTCTTGCCTCTTGTGATTGTTTATCATTTGTCACAGGCCTGTGTCTCCCAGCGGGGATCTAGTGACCTGTTTTGGCAGGGGTGGGGTTTGTCTGGAATGCTTTTGCATTCAGCATTGCTTCTGGTGCCTTGCACACCCCTGCAGCACGTGAAGTGTGGTTCCATTGCTGTGCTTTCAGGAGCAGTGGAGGGACACGCGGCGCTGGCAGCTCTCGGTGGCCAGCGAGCTGCCCGAGCTGGAGGAATATCCCCAGGAGGCAGCACGAGGCTTCTCCAGGTTCGGGAACAGCAGGCAAGGAGACTTCAAGAGAAACAGCTGGTTCAAGAGTGGAAATCGGGGACTTTAACAGAGCACTCGCTACAGATAACGGGACTGAGCTGAATTTTATGAGGCAGTAAAAGCCTGTTAGACACTCCTCTTTGTCTTTATTCCTTGATAAAGCAGCCTGGTTTTGAGGATGGCGAAAAAATCACGTTTGCTGAAGTGACTGGGTGTTTTGGGATATTTTTTTTCTGCCCAGAAAGGTAGCTGCTGCCTGTGAGGGCATCTGCGACCCAGCAGTGGGTGTGCCTGGAAACTCAGCCCTGCGAGGGAACAAAATTCATCCAAGCACGGACAGTGACCGTGAGGCAAAGGAAACTTTGCCTCTTCAGCAGCACTAAAAATCGGGTTCTGAAATAAATATTTTCAGAAAAACTGTACATCGCGCCCTGAGCGCGGTTTCTCGGGACTGCCGGGGCTCGGTGTCCTTGCGGCGCTCCCTCACGGCGGCCCTGAGGGGCGGGGCCACGGCGGGGGCGGGGCCAGGCGCGTCAGGCGGGGCGGGGCGGGCAGCGGGAAGATGGCGGCGACGGCGGGCGGAGGGTGGCCCGCGGTGTGCGAGAAGTTCCGCGCCGCCCGCACGCTCTCGGCCGTGGAGTCCCTCAAGGACCCCGAGACGGAGCCGTACCGCTCCAAGTACAGCGCCCGGGCGCTGCTGCAGGAGGTGAAGCAGCTGCTGAGCGCCGCCGAGGAGGGCGGCGAGGCGGTGCTGGCCGTGCGGCGGGCCGTGCTGGAGTACGAGCTGGGCGTCAACCACACGGACACCGAGGAGCTGTCGGCCGGCGACGAGCACCTGCAGCGCTGCACGCAGCTCCTGGAGCCGCACCGCCTCTCCCCGGACTGCGTGTCCCTCTACATCCAGGCCCAGGTGCGCTGCGGAGGCCGCAGGGGCCGAGCGGGGCCTGGGGGGTCCGGCCCAGCGGGGCCTGGGCTGCGCGGGCTGGGCCGGAGATCGCTGCCAGGAGATCCAGGGCCTCTCGCGTCCTGAAAGATGCTGCTCTTTAACCTTAATTAACTCAGCGGCCCCGGCCTGCAGTTCTTGATGGAAGGAATCATTCGCCGGTGGTGGTTGTTGGAGGGATGCTTGTCTGATTTGAGCCTCCTGCTGATGCCTCTGGGCATGCGGCGCATCTAAAATGTGTTCTCATTGCTGATAGATCAGCGTGCTCTTGTGGACGGACCGAGGCAAAACTTGTAAGAGCTGTGCGAGTATAAATTAGAAAATGGCCCCACTACGTCCAGAATTTATTTGTGATACATTAACTCCTTGGTTGTCCTAGTGATGCTGGGAGATGCTTTTGTTGATGCATTATCCTGAAACGATAAATTGTTTCTTTTTCAGCATTGCCCGTTACATTTTGTCCCAGATGCATAAATACAGTTTTGTTGGTGTTTGAAGTAATAATATTTTCTCTTTATTCTGAAGAAAGGAATAATCAAAATTAGTTCTTGCTACATGAAGGTTCACAGGAGGGCCTCTACTGATCACTCTGTCATGGTAGCTGCTGCTCAGCGTCCGACTCTAGACAATGAAATAGTTTTCTAGTACATGAAATAGAGCAGTTATTTGGATATCTGTGTCAAAAATGGTTGCCCTAATTAGAGAAGGCTCCATAGTGCTTCCTCACCAAACTGTAGGGAGTTGTGGGCTGACATGGAAAGGTGGAGGTGAAACGATGGCATCTTTGATTTAAAAGCAGTGATTGCCATCAGTGGCAGTACTTCACTTTTTGGGACACCTGCAGTGTGTTACCCTGTCCTGGCTGCTGTTTTGTAGGAAGAGCCATTCCTTTTTCCTTGCTGGGCCTCTTTCTTTAGCCCCACTTGTGCTTTCTGAGCTGTTGCTCAGGACTGTGTTTGCCAGGCTGTGTCTGCTGGAGTCTGGTGTGTTCCTCTGCATGGCCTTGGGCAGAGTGTTCAGCTCATCAACAACATGTGATGTGCTGCCTTATGAAAACAGGAACGGAGCTGAAAGGGGCACAGGGCTGGCATGCAGCTGCACATTCTCATTATTTTGAAAGTTTTGGGTTTTTTTTTTTTAGCTCTCTTGAGTTTTGTAACAGCACCCTCTAGGATTTAAATTAGCACGTCAGACATAGATCATTATTAACACCATCTTATTAATAAAATTAGAGGTACTTTTGGTCAAAGTTGGGTTCACAGATGAAGTTGCTTTAATTTAAATTTGAAGGCAGTAGTCTGTAACTTTTGGACCTCAGAGGTTCCTTTAATCTCTTTCCATTGTTGAAAATATACAAGCATTCATTCCTAGCATATTTTTTTCTTGTTGATTTTTTTTCTGTGGAGCCATGTTAACAAATTTCTGATTTCTTGTTTCTTTTTATGATATCTGTATGTGATAAAGGCTGCATGAATTGGATGCAGAACACGGACATTATTTGACACACTAGTCCCATATGTAGCAGATAAACAGAAGGACTGTAAGGTGCCTTTTTAATGTGAAATTTGCTGTGTGAAAACCCCTTTTTGAGCCACTCACAGTGGTATGTGTGGGCACAATTTCTGAAATCCATTGTGTTAGAACACACACATATATAAGGATGAAGACTGATCAGTTGTTTGGAAAAAAAATGTGTAATTCAAATGGAATGTAACTATTTTTTTTTCCTTTTACCTTTAGAACAACCTGGGGATCCTGTGGTCTCAGAGGGATGAAATTGAAACTGCACAAACCTACTTGGAGTCTGCAGAAGCCTTGTATAATCAATACATGAAAGAGGTACAGTGTCAATGTCGTGGCAGATCTTCCTTTCACCTGCCACCTGCAGGTTAAGTAACCTTTGAAATAAACATGCAGTGGAATTTTGAGTTCCTGTGCTTTATGCTGGCTGCTGTGGTACTTTTGGCAAGTGATACAAGTTGTACTGCAGTGTAGAACAAGGCAAATTAGAGCATTGCTTGCTAATTTCAGAATAGAAAAAAATTTGCTCAAAAATAATGGTCCCTTTAGAAAGCCCTTTAATAATCCAAAGTTGACGCCTGGTAGAATTTGGATTTTAATGAGGACTATCATTAAATGTTATCTTGGAAATGCAGTAGAAATATCTATTTAATATATTTTAATATATTAATATATTAAATATATTAATATTAATATATATATTTATATTATTTATATTAATATATATAAATATATTTAAATATATTTAATATATATTTAATAATATCCATTGCTTTCAGTGGGAAAAGGAAGCAAAACTAATATTTGCATGGTTTGCTGTGACTGTGCAGTGTTGTGCAGGGGCAAGCAGTTCAGTTCCATATCCAAGAGGACAATCTCACAGACAGCCAACCCTCTCATGCATATTAAACAACCTTTGGGGCTCTGGATTCTGCTGAGGATCCTACAAAGACTCCCTTGTGCTATTTTTAAGCTCTTTGCAAAGCTGTTCCTACACTGAGTTGCCCCAGGGACAGTTGTGGAGTGAGCTGAAAACATTTGTGGCCTTCAAGAAGCAGTAGCTGTGTCTCAGCACAGCTGAACGGGTTGGGCAGACCTAAACTTCATGAAATTACAGGTTCAGTTCAGCTTTTACCATGAAACTGGTTTAGAGTACTTGTGGAGATTTTCAGGTTTTTCATTTTATTGATTGGTTACTGCCCTCTTTCCACCTTTGCAGCCCCAGTGATGGGAGAGGTAATGGATCTAGAAGGGAGCCCCACTTGTCAGCTTATTTCCTGTCCTCAGGATCAGTTGGGCTAACTAGAGATGCTCTCTAATTAATTCCTGATGTTCAGCTTTGATATTTACACCCAGCCCCAGCTATCACCTGGCTTCCAAAAGCATCTGGCACTTGCTCCAGCTATTATGAAATCAAACTGGTGCTATGGTATAGTGGATTAAAGTGCTGCTACTTCACGTTTGCACTGTAGACTTTTCTGAAATTTGAAGTTTTTGTTAGTAGTGGTTACTGAATGTTTCTTCTGGGGCTTTGCTGCCTGACAAGGTGTAGTGGTTTTGGTTTGTTAATTTGAGATTTTTTGGTTAATGTATTAGTGACTGTGTTGGTTGATTGTTAGTGTATTTTTTTCTTGTTGTGAGGTAGGATTAGGAGAAAGGTAAAGTAGGTTTAAAAGGGAAAGAAGAATTTATTAACAGTAATTAAAGGGTGATAAGAATAGAGTAAAACTTTTAGAATACTTCTCTTCTGTTGCTGCCAGGTGTCCCCAAGGGGTAATAATTAGCATTGGCTCCATGACTCACAGAAGGCAAATCAGTCACTTTCTATACTTATTAAGAAATACTTATTATACTTATTTAAAAAAACCCATCACCCTTACTCATGACACAGGTGGGCCCAGTTGGTCCTTGAATCCAAACACCATCACCAGTGGCCAGCCAAGAAACCTCCCTTAGGAAAGCCAATCTCCATGCCACATTCCACATGTGCACAACAGTGGAGATAAGAATTGTTTCTCTTTCTTTCCTCTGATCTTCTCACAGCCTTCCCCAGGACAGTGCCTGGGAAATTGTGCCTTGCTCTCTGTGGCCACACTCTTCTCCTTAGAACTTTTTATTCTTACTGACAATGCAAAGAAACAAAAGCTAAAATTTTAGTTAGTTTACTATGAACTAAAAAAAATAAACAACCCATATTCTTTAGTTTTTAACATCTGTTTTTTTCACAAAAACATATACAACTCTCTCTGATAACTAAAACCCTTACATCAGTTTTGAAAGTATTTCCATACAAACCAAAGCACTGGGGTTATTCAGACCTGCTGATCACTTGCCACACTTTCCCCCAGCATTGTTTACCACTCACAGTCCAAGGCATTATGCAGTCAAACATAGCTGTGCTTTAAGTCTGCTTCCTTTTAAAAGGAGCCACAGATTTATACAACGATGTCAGGAGTTGTCTTTCCCAAATAATAAATATGTGAATGTAGTGTTTGTGACATTCCACATTTCCAGGCTGCCAGGGAGTCTTTGGTAAGTGCTGGTGATGGAGGCATTTTCCTGAGCTGGTGGATTTAGTTCTTTACTGACTGGGTCCAGTTAACTCACAAATTGGGTGGTGTCTCCCCCTAAAGCAACACCTAGGCAAAGAGCTTGGGCTGATGAAATCCACTTAGAAAGGAGAGTTGCAGAGCTCTCTCTGAGGATAAGTAAAGGCATAAGGCTTGATATCAGAGATAGATCTGCAGATATACAGGAAAGAGGCAAGAATTTTGCTTACTGTGTCATTTCAGTTCTTTTCTTTGCAGGAATAGCTCTAGTCTTGCCAGAATAGAGTCCAAATCTTGTTAGAATGTTTGTATCTGAAGAAAACAAGAGGAAGAGTTATAAATTCACCTCATAAAAACTAATGAGGTGTAAACAAAGACCTACAGATTAAAAGATCAGATACAAAAATCTACGTGCCTCTGGTAGGTTAAACATGCTTTAGTTCATTTGTTACTGTGTGTTTCAGGTACATTTACTCATTTTTTAAGGTGAATAAAACTCTTCTTTTAAAAGCAGGTAAATGAGTCTGTTCAGGGATCTTTAATGAGAAGCAGTACAAACATAGTAGGTGTTCTTTCCTGTGAAGTGAGTGTGTTCTCTGCCCTTGTTCCTGCTCCTACCTCAGTCTGCATTAACTCATGAAAAGTATTTATTGAAGCTGATTGTTATTTGTTGCCTTACTTTCTCTTGGCTAAGAAAGAAAGGGGGTTAGGAGAGGCTGGACAAGCTGCAGACTAACCAGGACTGTTGCTGGTAGACAGGTTGGACACCCTCCAGGATGCTCTGTGTGATGGGACAAAAGCTCTCTTTAGAAATGGTGTTCCATTTGAAGTGTTCCAGAGCTGGCACCTGGAGTTATTCACAGTTGCAGAGGAAGTGGGATAAGCCCAGGCTAACAAAGCTCTGCCATAAGCACTGTTCATGTGTTGTGGTGAACTGTGAACATGGCTGGTGACATTAGTGACAGTTGTCTTAGGGCAGGTGTGCACACAGCAATGCCCAAAGGTGTGTAGTTGTGTGTGTAAAGGTCTGACAGAACTCATGGCTTGAAGAACAAAAAAGTGCTTCTAAAGATGGGAGCTGCCACAATTAATTAATACTTGCATGTAGGTTGTGCCTGACAGGAACATTCAGCAGCTTCATCCTCCAAAGGCAGTGTGGCTTGTCTGGTTTGTTTACCTGGGCAAATGTTCTTGCCAGCTCGTGGACTCTGGGAGTCCCTTCAGAAGAACCTTCCCAGCAGCTCTGCTGAGCTCTCAGCACTTGTGTTCTCTGCAGGACTTCCTCAGGATGTTTTCTTGCTGCTCAGCACTGCAGCTGGGCACACAGATATTTCACACTTGAAGGCTTGGTGTTGAATGGATGCCTCAAAGCCCAGAATGTTACTGCACAAACCAAAGATGTCCTGCAGACTCCAGGCTGAGGATCTCTGGTGCAGGCAGTGTGCATTGCTTTAAAGTACATAAGCAGAAGCCTCCTGCAAGCTGTGAGCTTTGCCATTCCATGTGGAATTGTGCCTTTCATCCTCTAAATCTCCTGAGTGTTGTGGAATTGCTCTGGAGAAGTGGCACTGAGCTGGGTTATGTAAAGCTTTGTTGAATTTGGGATTGGCAAATGGTCAGTGGTGTGTAGCCAGGAGAGGGAGCACTGTGCCAGAGTGAGAAATGCAGTTTGCTGAATGTGCCATGTACCCTTGCAGGATGGAAATCCTCCCCTGGATCCCAGTGAACATTTCATGGCAGAAGAAGAGAAACTCACAGACCAAGAAAGATCCAAAAGGTGGGTGTTAAGCAGCATGCTTATATTATTATTATTATTTTTTTTTTTAATGATGAGTTATAGGAATGTGCCCTCTGTTGACAGAGTGACAAAACTTAAAAAGGAAATGAGCGCAGAAGTTTCTCTCCTCAATTAAGTGAAAAGCCACCTCCTAGGCCCAGAGGACTTCACCTCAAACTTAAGGAGAGCCAGTTGGACAGGAGCCAAAAAGTCCCACCTAGGCAATTTACTAGAAAAAGAAGAGAGCAAAGAAACCAATCACTTTTGTGAGGTGTTTTACCAGGAGCAAAGACCTCCTGCACCTGGCTCAGTTTTCTCTGTTTGTTATTTTGCCTTTTATTATACCTTTTTGCCTTTTAATAAGCCTTTTTGTTTCCAACACTGCCACAGAAGCCATCCTGCTGATTTTGATGCCTCCAAGATTATTAGACCTAGCTCCAGGAGGCTGCTATAACAATGAGTATTTAGGGAGGGAAGCACACCATCTGAAGAGGCTGTTGTTGTTTTTCCAGGTTTGAGAAGGCCTACACACACACTCTGTATTACCTGGCCCAAGTGTACCAGCACCTGGAGATGATTGAGAAGGCGGCTCAGTACTGCCACACCACGCTGAAGCGGCAGCTCGAGTACTGCGGCTACTACCCCGTGGAGTGGGCCCGGAACGCTGCCACCCTGTCCCAGTACTACCTGTCCAAGGTGACCCTCAGGCTGTGCTGCTGCCCCTGTGCCCCTGATGTCACTGTCCTGATGCCCCTGTGCCCCTGATGTCACTGTCCTGCTGTCCTTGTACCTCTAATGTCACTGTCCTGCTGTCCCTGTGCCCCTAATGTCACTGTCCTGCTGTCACTGTACCACCAATGTCACTGTCCTGCTGTCCCTGTGCCCCTGATGTCACTGTCCTGCTGTCACTGTACCACCAATGTCACTGTCCTGCTGTCCCTGTGCCCCTGATGTCACTGTCCTGCTGTCACTGTACCACCAATGTCACTGTCCTGCTGCCCCTGTGCCCCCAATGTCACTGTCCTGCTGCCCCTGTGCCCCCAATGTCACTGTCCTGCTGTCCCTGTGCCCCTGATGTCACTGTCCTGCTGTCCCTGTGCCCCTGATGTCACTGTCCTGCTGTCCTTGTACCTCTAATGTCACTGTCCTGCTGTCCCTGTACCCCTAATGTCACTGTCCTGCTGTCCCTGTACCCCTAATGTCACTGTCCTGCTGTCCCTGTACCCCTAATGTCACTGTCCTGCTGTCCCTGTACCACCAATGTCACTGTCAAACAGCTCCTTGACACAGAGCTCCAAATGAACTGAAAATGGGTGTGACCGTGTTCACAGGGGCCCCAGGATGAGGGAAGAGATGAGATCTGACTCCATGTATCAGAAGGCTGATTTATTATTTTATTATATTAATAGTAACTCATTAATTTATGTCATCTTAATATAATTAATTTATTAATTTGTGTAATTTGAATCTAATATTAATATAATAAAATAATATTTTATTCTTTTATGATATTAATAGTATTATATTAAAACTATGCTAAAAGAATAGAAGAAAGGATTTCATCAGAAGGCTAGCAAGGAAAGCAAAAGAGTGGAATGATAATAAAATCTTGTGACTGAGCAGAGTCCTGACTCAGCTGACTGTGATTGGCCATTAATTAGAAACAACCACATGAGACCAATCCCAGATGCACCTGTTGCATTCCACAGCAGCAGATAACCATTGTTTGCATTTGTTCCTAAGGCCTCTCAGCTTCTCAGGAGGAAAAATCCTAAGGAAAGGATTTTCCATAAAAGATGTTTGTGACAAATGTGCACCTATAAAACCACAAGTTGTGTTCTGACACGAAGCATCTGCCAGGTTTTGTCTGAAGAGGACTTGGTGGCTTTCCTGTGTGGTTGTGATGAACAGGGCTGTAAACATGAGAAAAGCTCTACAGTTAATGAAATATTAGCAGTGATGTCATGTCATGTTCATAAGTAAACTTTGGAGTTATAGTAATTGAATCTAAAATTCTTTCTTATATTGTTCTCTTACTATGAAGTTTGAAAACGAAAAGCATCTCATGAGGGCCAAGTGTGGCTTTTTGTTTACAATAAATGATTCTCCTTTGTGCCTTAGCATGTGCTCAAGAGTTGTTTGAACCTATGTGAACATGAAATGAATATATGAGTTGGCAGCTGTTTGCCACTCTAAACAATTTTTGTTTGTTTGTGTTGACTCTAAACAATCTACTGTTAGGAAGTGCTTCAGCTTTATTTAGGATTTTCTATATTCCAGGCTATTCAGATGCTCTTTTCTGATGCTTAAAAAGATTCCTGCCCTACCTAAGGCAGTTGTTGCTAATGTCAGTAGTAACTCCTAATTTCCATATCTTTGTGATGCATTGATAGCAGCAGTTATTTAACAGTGCACTGCCAAATATGGGTAAAGGAATCTAGATCTGACTCAGTGTTGTGCCACAAGGCATCACTTCCTCCACCTCAGGGAGCCACAACACTCAGAGGTTCAGTGTGCATTGCCAGTGTTAAAGGAAAGGCTTGGTGTTGTGGCTGTGGTACAGGAAAAAACAATAGAAAATATTGTATTCACTAGTAGGTGTGGAAAAATTGTGTTTTCTTCCAGTGCCTGGGCAATATGCTCCAGAGCCTCTCAGTTCTGTCATTTCCCTTGTGGTCATGTGTGCTCACTCTCTGAGCTGAGGGGGTTGGCCAAGTGACAGCAGTGCTGGAGCTGCTCAACCCTGCTAAATGCTGCTCTGTGTGTCTCAGGAGCTGCTCACCCCCTGTAAATGCTGCTCTGTGTCTCAGGAGCTCCTCACACCCTGTAAGTGCTGCTCTGTGTGTCTCAGGAGCTGCTCACCCCCTGTAAATGCTGCCCTGTGTGTCTCAGGAGCTGCTCACCCTCTGTAAATGCTGCTCTGTGTGTCTCAGGAGCTGCTCACCCCCTGTAGATGCTGCTCTGTGTGTCTCAGGAGCTGCTCACCCCCTGTAGATGCTGCTCTGTGTGTCTCAGGAGCTGCTCACACCCTGTAGATGCTGCTCTGTGTGTCTCAGGAGCTGCTCACACCCTGTAAATGCTGCTCTGTGTGTCTCAGGAGCTGCTCACCCCCTGTAGATGCTGCTCTGTGTGTCTCAGGAGCTGCTCACACCCTGTAAATGCTGCCCTGTGTGTCTCAGGAGCTGCTCACACCCTCTAAGTGCTGCTCTGTGTGTCTCAGGAGCTGCTCACACCCTGTAAATGCTGCTCTGTGTGTCTCAGGAGCTGCTCACACCCTGTAGATGCTGCTCTGTGTGTCTCAGGAGCTGCTCACAGCCTTTAAGTGCTGCTCTGTGTGTCTCAGGAGCTGCTCACCCCCTGTAGATGCTGCTCTGTGTGTCTCAGGAGCTGCTCACACCCTTTAAGTGCTGCTCTGTGTGTCTCAGGAGCTGCTCACCCCCTGTAAGTGCTGCTCTGTGTGTCTCAGGAGCTGCTCACAGCCTGTAAGTGCTGCTCTGTGTGTCTCAGGAGCTGCTCACACCCTGTAGATGCTGCTCTGTGTGTCTCAGGAGCTGCTCACACCCTGTAGATGCTGCTCTGTGTGTCTCAGGAGCTGCTCACACCCTGTAGATGCTGCTCTGTGTGTCTCAGGAGCTGCTCACAGCCTGTAGATGCTGCTCTGTGTGTCTCAGGAGCTGCTCACAGCCTTTAAATGCTGCTCTGTGTGTCTCAGGAGCTGCTCACAGCCTGTAAATGCTGCTCTGTTTCTCCAGGAATGCTTCATGGAGGCTCGACACTGCCTAGCAGCAGCCAGTGTCATCTTCAGCCAAGCTGGGCAGGTGCCATCTGCTGAAGACTGTAAGTTTATAAAAGAGTTTTGAATAAAATTCTTGTGAATTAAGCATCACTGAAGTTTAACAACATGTACAAAACTTATCCCAGTGTTAATTTCCTAAAATACTTTTCAATAGAGTTGAATGTTTCTGAAAAGTGACTGCTACTACAGCTCAGGGTTGGCTGTGTGTAGACCCCCTGAGAAAAAGTGCTTGTTTCTGGTGTTTCAGAAAGCAATATTTTAGTAAAAGTGAAATTTAAAACAATATCCACTTCATCCATGTGGCCTTGTACACGTGCTAAAAGGGCAGTTTGCCTCAGTGATCAGAGGGCAGGGATTCAGTGAACCACACCAGATGTTCCCTGGGAAAAGCTTTAAAAGAGGGAGCAAAGCTGCAGCTTCTAAAACCCCAAATCCAGCAGGTGCTTGTGCTGTGCTGGATGCTGCAGCCTCATCAGTGGCTGCTCTCCTTGTTCTTTGGGCCTTGATGCAAAGAATCAGCTTGGCAGTCCAGTGTGAACAGCAGGAGAAGAAAGTTGTAGAGATGTGGCCCTCATTTTAGGGCCCTGTGGTTCCATGGTAGTGTCATGCTCTGTTTTAGGGCTGGCTTTGCTCATCTGCAGCATTTTTGTGTCTGTCTTGGGCAAGTGGAGCTTCCAGCTGGTGGGGCTCTAATTCATGGGGAGGGAGCAAGTATGATCCAGCTGAGTTCTACCTTGCACCACAGAGGAGGAGTGAGAATCCCATTTGTTGTGGTGAATATTTGCTTTTCTGCCTTCCCTTCCTTTGCATGGCACAGAGCTGGGCTGTGCACTTGCAGAAGGTTCTGATTTACAGAAAGACCAGTACACAGTCAGCTTTGGCCATTCTCAAGCACTTTCATTTTATCATATTAATTGGGATATAAACTAACACAGGCATGATTAGTAAATGTGCCTTTTCTTAGATTAGCAGCAGTTCTTAATTCCTTAATAAGAAATTCATTTGCTATAATGAAAGATAATGCAGTGGGTCTGGGTGTGAAGTTGGCTCTTTATTTATTTGGTGATCAGAAGTGCTGCTGTCCTGTAGGAATGTCCTCTCATTGTTCAGCTAACTCACTGCCTTCTGCATGGAGACTGGGAAATGAGTTTTGGCTGAAATCTCTTTGGTCTATGAAAATGTGATCTTGAGACATCAGCAGTGCTGCTGTGATAGTGGGGAGACACTGGGGAGAAAAATACAGAAGTTGTAGAGCTAATAAATGTTATGTTTGTACCAGGTAGCTTAACCAAAGGCAGTTTCCCCTATTTTGTTCCCTTTTTTGGTAGCAAGTCTGGGCCCCATTGCAATGCAAATGCCCTCACCATCCTCAGACACAATTACTGGGCAGGCAGCTGAAGCTCAGAAAATGAATTATCCTGATTTCTTTCTCTTACTACAGAGAGACCTGGAAACCTTTTGATGAAAGGTCTTTTTAAAGATACATTATGATCTATTTATTTTCAGAACTCATACATGACGCATCCTTGTTAATCTGTATGGGTTTCTATCAGGAATGACAGTTTACAGAATTATTACATAAACTAACATGGAGAACATGTTTCTGTCTAAGCATGAGGAAAATGAAATACAAGTATATTCTTGTGTGGAACATTTGAGGGTCTTGCTGGTGTGCTGGACTTCTCTTAAAGGTTTTATGTGTTGATGTCCATTCAGCAGATGAAACAGAGCCAGACCAACAGGACCTTCCAGAGAGGAAAGCTGAAATTGCAAGGTGTTGGATCAAGTATTGCCTGAATCTTCTGCAAAGTGCTCGAAAATTGCTCGAGGTAACAGAAAATTGTTCTGTAGCTGTCGTTGTCTAACAGCAAACTGAGGCTGCTCTGGTGTTTGCAAGGGGAGTCAGTAACAAGGAATAAGCAAAACAACAAATGCTTGCAGTGTAGCAAGTGTTTCATGGTATGGTTTGATTTAAAGGCAGCACTTCAGAGTAAGCACAGACAGGGGAGCAGCTCTGCAAAGTGATCAGTGCATTGCTTTTATGGTTTAATTATTATTAAGGTAGTTTCATTTAAATATTGTTATTTAATTATTTAATTTTGTGCAACTTCACAACATTTCCTCCTCTCTGCTGCATTTTCTTGCAGCTTGATTTGATTTGGATAAGATTTCTTCTTATTTAACTGTTAGTAAGAACGTTCTCTTAATATGCAACAGTTTTCTGTGCTGATGTTCTCATTCATCCAAGCATTTGATGAATTCAGATTTGATTCAGTTCACTTAATTTGTTTGAGTATTTCTTCAGATGTTTAAACCAGCATTTGCTGAAAGGCTTTGTGAAGCAGAGCCCTTGTGTTTAACATTTATTCCTTTGCTGTTTTGTCACACAGGGTAGGGAGACTGAACCACTTTAATTTTATGTCTCTTCAGAATTGATAATGCAATTTACATGATTCTTTTGTTAATATAAGGCCTCATATATCAAAGATTTCTCTTTTGTTGTGTTGCTCACTAGTTTACATTTCAAAGGTGACTCAAAATGATTCAGTCTCTCTTCATAAGGCAGATTTGTTTCAATCAGCATGCTCTGTCATTTCAGGATAACATAGGAGAGCTGGATCCAGACAGGCAATTGGAACTCAAGGCCCAGAGGAAAAAGGAAGAGGATGAAAAGGAGAAGGGCAGGAAGAAAGCTGTCCTTTTTGGGACTAGTGACATCTGTGACTCTGTCCTGGCCATGGAGGAGAAAGTGAGCAGCGTTTATCCCTTAGATTTTCAAGAAGCCAGAGAAGTGTTCCTGGTTGGTCAGAACTATGTTCAGGAGGCAAAGGAGTTCTTTCAGGTGGATGGTTATGTCACTGACCACATTGAAATTGTGCAGGATCACAGTGCTCTGTTCAAGGTCCTTGCTTTCTTTGAAGAGGACTATGAGAGGCGCTGCAAGATGCACAAGCGTAGGATAGACATGCTGGAGCCCATCTACACTGACCTGAACCCCCAGTACTACCTGCTGGTGCGCAGGCAGCTGCAGTGCGAGCTGGCTGACACCTACTATGAGATGATGGATCTCAAGGTGGCCATTGGCAACAGGTTAGAGAAGCTAGATTCACACACAGTTAAAAAAATTAATTCTCTGGCTCAGTTTGCAATCAAATACTATGAGCTCTTCTTGGATTCTTTGAGGAACCCTGATAAGGTGTTTCCTGAAAAGCTGGAGGAAGATGTTCTCCGCCCTGCCATGGTGGCTAAATTTCACATTGCACGGCTCTATGGTAAGCTCATTACTTCAGATAGCAAAAAGCAACTGGAAAACATGCAGACATCACTGGAGTATTACACATTTCTGGTAGACTATTGTGAGAAGTATCCAGATGCTGTCCCTGCCGTTGAGACTGAACTAGAGCTCAGTAAGGAGATGGTGAATCTTCTCCCAGCAAGCATGGAGAGGCTAAGAGCAAAGGTGTCTTCATTTGTGTGAGTGCTTGCCTGGGAGGCAGTGGCACTGTCAGAGCAGCTCCCTGTCCAGGGCAGTGCTGTGGCACAGCTCCCCATTGATTGATAGAGGTCAGGGACATCACCCAGAGCCTGCACCAGTGTAACCCTGTGAACAGCTCTCCTGGTCCGTAGCTCACCCACACTAATGGTATCAGCTCTAAATGTAAAGTACAAGTCCAGCTCATGCTTTGTACTGTGTGTCCTATATGTAAATATGAACCTTTTCTCCCTCACAGCTTTTTCTTTGGTGTATGGTTCAGTTCTTAAGTGTAGTGCTGTATGAAAATAGTTTCTTTTAAGAGAATCTTCTTCTCTAAGAAATTTTTTTCTTATAAACCTGAGGCACGTTCTTCCAACTAGAATGCATTTTATCTCTTCTAAGGTTTGTCCCCAGAAAACTTTATCAATGTGAAGGGAACTTGTTTTCAGTATTTATTTTGTATGTTGCTTGTTGTTCTTTTCCCTTGCTAATCAAAACCCAGTTGATATAGACTCAATAAATGGACTAGCTTGGCTAAATGTTTCTTCAGAGTCCTTGGAGTTCTGTTTCCTGTGTCTTACTAAGATACAATATATATTTTCATTTTGACCATCTTCAGTAAAAACACATGAGCAATTGTAGTGCCAGAAGCCAGAGTAAGGAGACAGATTTCTTTGTGGTGGGAGACAATGCTCTGCTCTTAACACACCATGGAATATTCACAGGTCACAGGCCCTGGGCTCTGCTGCTCCAGACATTTGCCTGATAGAGCCTGATGCCATGGGAGGCTTCTCTTGGTGCTGCTCAGGGAGTTCTTTTAGCAGGGAGCTCTGAATTGTTGGAGATGAAACACAGGCAGAGCAGGAGGTGATGGGCAGAGCCTCCAGGGACAGTGGCACTTTGTGCAGTAGGGGGTTGTCATCTTCTTGTCTCCTTATCACAAAAGTTTCACACCAGCTTGGTGTTCCTCATGGGCAGCTCTCAGAGCACTGACTCTTCTCAAAGCAGCCAGCTGGCCCCAGTTCCCTTCTCAACACCACCCCACTCTTTTATAGACTTTTCTTCTCATTGTTTACAGCTGTGGCCTGGCAAAGTCAGGCCTGTCCTAATCTTGGATAATTCTCCCAGCTGCAACTCCTTAGGGGTGAGATTCCTTCCTACACAGTCTTTATTTTCTTGTATTCTGTCCCCCTCCAGCAGGGCACCAGCAGTGCTGGCAGGGTGGGAACGTGTTCACAGCACCAGAGGGCACTGAAGGAGAAGAAGGGTCCAACAGCTGGATTCTTCTGGAGATGGAAGGGAGGAGACACCACATTTGCTTAAAGGGTGTGAGGGGAAAGCAGGCACATCTGAATGGTAGAAATCCCTTCTGCAGGCTAGACTGCTAACCACAAACAAACAGGCCAACAAAAATGGGTGCTGGAAATGAGCAGCAGCAAAAGCCAAAACTAGAGCAGCTGCTTGTGTGCCTGTGGAGTCAGGGAGAGAGTGAGTGCACGTGCCTGGGTGTGTTTTTTCTGTTTTACTAAATTGCTGTCTAGTCAGCCTCTAGGAGTTTCATTTCCGCAGTCAGATCTTTAATTCAGATTTTCCTGTGGCCTGAAGTAAGACAGCCCTAGTTTCTCAGTGAAACATTTCTCAGCAGGCTCTGTTGCACATTGATTTGTCTGATTTCAGTTAAAGCTAGTGTGCACTTTTACCACAAACAAAAAGATTAAAATGTTTTCTACTGACTTTTAGTTTCATATTCAAGTAGAAGGCAGCAATACATGTTTGGAGTATTGTTTGGGGCTTTTTCCTTCTATACTTTTGCCTTTGAGCAAATTTTGTAGAGCATCATCATTAGCTTTCTTGTAATTTGGAGAAGGATAGTTTGTGGGCTATCCTAGCATAAAAAATCTTTTTTTTTTCCCTTCAAATACTGGTCTGAAGTAAGTGTGAAAAATGACCTGCAGGAAGCTGCAAAGCTGAATGAAGTGCAGGGTGATGGATCCTTTTTAACCATCAGATGTATCCCTTTTACTAATTTGATATATCCGTTTTAACCATCATCAGGTGTGCAGAGAAACACCCTGAATCCACCAAAACCACAGAGAGAGCTCAGCAGACAGGCTGGAGTAGCTCCAGAGGTAAGAAGGCCTGATGGAAGAAGGATCAGAGCTTTTCCAGCACAATCAGTGTGACTGGAGAGCTCTCCTCTCTCCTCTGGACATACCCAGAACACTTTGGCTTTCCAATTAAAAAAAAAAATATATTTCATATAAATGCATATGGAGTTACAGAAAGCAATTATGCCAGTTCATCTCCTAGACTAAATGTTCAAGGCTCTGCCAGTTAATTCTGTTTTATTACTGGAGACTGCATCTGCCAGATGCTCAGCACAAAGTGCTATGCTGTGCTTTTAAGGCATCCCTTTTTAAAAGGCCCTTTGAGTAATTCCTGTTTGTTCAATGATTTGAGAGAATGAACTTATGTAAGGTTCTGTATTTAGTTAAAAAAAAAAGGAGGTGGGGAGCTTGTTGGATTAGGCAGCAAAGCTCCCTTCAGGAATGTTGAGTTTTAACTGTAAAGTATGTGTGAGGTCAGGCATTTATTTCAAAGATTAATTGAAGATTAGGTTCCTGTGAACTCTGTTTAACCTGCATTTCTATTCCTTTCTGTACAGCAGAAACGTCTCACAACTGAAACCTCCTTTTTGTTGTTCCACTTGTTTTTTCTCCTTAGCCAGCACAAAGCAGCGAGATTTACAAGAAGCCCCAGTTTCTGCAGAATTCCTGTCAAGTGTGAGATCAGAGACATAACCTCAGTGTACTTCTTCAAATGGCATGCAACACTCATGAGAAGTGATTTGGTTTGATTAAAACCATTTTGGGTTTAATTGAAGTGCTAAATTCTTATGCTGGCTAGAGATGTGGCAGGTGTCATAAAATGGAGTGAAGGGCATGGTTGTTGTGAAAAATGCCAGTCACCTGTTTTTGGAATTTTAAAGGTTTAATAGTAATAAAATGGTTATAAAAATGGTAATATAATTAGAGTGATAATAATTTGGACAATATGAGACAATAGAAACAAAGAGTTACAGACAGTCCAGGTACCTCTTTCTGAGCAAAATAAGCCCAGAAAATGCCCCACGTTTACAGAGGATTAACCCTTAAAAGCAACAGCCTGTTGCATATTCCTACACCTCATCCATGGTGCATAAATTCCATTCAAACCCAGGATTCTTTCTGGGCAGTGTCAGCTCCTTCCTCTGAATCCTGACTGAGTCTTCATGGCTGAATGAGGCGGGAAGAAGTTCATTCCTCCTGATAATGGAGCAATAAATTCTCTTTCTCTGAGAGATTTAGGTGCCCTGTGGCTGCTATCTTGCTGTGAGGCCTTTCTTTAAAACAAGTATCTTACATAGCTTAGTTTCTATTTTAACATTATGTTATAACCTAAAACTTTGCAGCACAGGCTGCAAAGCAAAGTATATTTAACACACTACTTAAGAAAATTAGTACAGCATAACTTTCTAACACAACACATACAATATTCATTTGAATATTTGCAAAAAGCCAATCATAAACACACACTTTTCACAGGAGGTTTTCACAGGCTGGGTGTGGATGGTTTCCTGCTCTGTGAGCACATCAGATGTGTCAGTGTGATGGTGCTTTCACCTGCAGAAATGCTGTGTGAGCATGGCTAGCAATTAGAAACACCAGCTGAGTTTTACTCAACACGTGCCTTTCCCCAGCTCACTTTTGTTTGGGGTTTCCTCTTCACTCAGCACGGAGGGAGCAAAGGAGACTTTGTTTGTCCACAAGGACTGAGATGGCTGGTGTTTCCTGGGTGATTCCTGAGGAACTGCCCGCTGCAGGATGCCCAGATGTGCTCCTGCAAAGCAGAGTGTAGCTGGTCAGGCAAACCCTTCTCAGTCCCAGAATTACAGAACTAGAGGCTGTTACGAGAAAGCCAAGCGCGTCGAGCTGTGGTGGGAAGCATTTGTCAACTTTCTTTCCTCTTCTATTGCAACATCTGTGGCTATTTTAGAGCTGGCTACAGATGATTAATTTTTAGTTTGAAAAGTGCTTTTACGTGTTTCCTGGGAACTCTGTCCCAAGAGCCTCCTCGGGCTGTTCCATTTTGCAGTTTGGTGGTTTTAACTCCTCCTTGTCACGGGTAGGTGCAAAAGCAGTGGTTTCCTGATGAGAGCTGTTGGCCTGGCTGCCTGTTTTCCCAAACCATTGTTTGGCTGTGCCTCTGCAGCTGAAGGGCCAGGCAGAATGTTGGGATCTGAAGCACAGCACCTTTGGAAAACATGTTGCTTCCATTCAAAAGAGAAAATGTCTGTGGTACTGTTTGTTTGGGAAAAGTGACTGATAAAGTGGCCCCTTAACACCAAAAGTTTTAATGATTTAGGTGTTTATAGCAATGTTTTAAATATCTAGTGCTTGAGTTTTTGGCATCTGGTGTGCACAAAATACAGCACAGTGTTTTTACACACTCATTGCTGCTGTGAAAGTGATTTGCTGGTTGGCATTGGACCAGGATACAAGGATTCCTCTATCTGAGTTTTTAATGCAATTTTCTGCAGAAAAAAAAGAGGAATTGGATGAGTTATCAGTGAAAGACTGGGACAGGCATGTGATGAGTGAGCTGGTGCTAGTCTGTGAATACTGTAAGAGGAGTACAACGTGCTTGTGTCAGAGTTATTCTGAGATCTGTGGGTGAAATGCATTTTTTTTTCAAACAAAAAGGAATGAGCAAGATGATTTTCTGCATACTTAAGTGTCTTGGAATGGAGCAAGAGCAAGGAGTTCCCAGGCAGGGTCTCAAAGCGCTCTGAGCCTTCTCTGGGTTGGCAGTGGGTTCAGGTAACACCTGAGGATTCTCACAGCAGCCCATCAGAGAATGCAGCCAGGTGGGCCCAGAGCCTCCTCCCACCTCGGTTCCAGGAGTTTTTCAATAACAGAGGCAGGGATGAATCATTAGCAGTGATTTTAGTGCAGACAAGGAGACAGAAATTGAGAGGCTGCATTGTGCCAGCACATGGTCTGCAGACAAGGAGGGCACGAAAACCCCAACACAATCCCCTGCTAGCAAAGTTGATTCTGAAATGAAGTAAGCCCAAACACCAGCTCTGCTCCACTTTACACACAGCTCTGCTTCATGGGGAGACCCCCACAGGAGAATCACTGCTTCCAGCTCCTCTTCACCTTCCCAGGTTTGCTGAGGCCCTTTCTCCCCACCCATGGTGTGAAGTTTGTCTGTGTCACCAGTGGTGCTTGTGCACAGAAATGAGCTTGCACTTTTGTGCAGGCAGTGCAGGCAAGGTGAGCTGCTTGGGGTGCATCTGTGGGCTGACAAAAAGCATCTAAAAGCTGTGAGTAGCTCACTCATGTGAGGCTGTCCTGTGCTGGAGAAACCATCTGATGGAAAAGCAGCTGTGGCCAATTCCTGGGTAGCTGGGCTTGAACCAGCAACACCAACTGGTTCAGAGTGAAACACATTCCCTGAGAAGCAGTGCAGGAGCAGGGCACCAGGCTTTGCTTTGGAAACATCTTTGTGCCACCATCCTTGTCTGCCTTGTTAATTCCTTCTGGGTTTAGGGGCTTTTCCCCAGCTGCTCCTGTGCGACCCCTTGCTCCACTGTGCAGGCCCTGCTCGCACTGTGGGGCTGCTGCTGCTCTGGATGGATCTTCAAAGGACACTCAGCTGCTGAAATCACCTCCCCAGTCAGTAACCAGAGCCTGGCTGCAGTGCCATGCCTTAACAAGCTGCTGCTTTTGAGCCGTAGTCCTGGAATTGCCAGCCAAGCCTCGTGCTCCAGCAGGTGGAAGCAGAAAGCATCAGCAGTCCCAGCAGCAGGGAAAGCTGCTTTTCCCACCTGAAGGCCAGGCCTGGTGCTTGGTTAATGTTTCTGGGCCACAGGGGACGTTGCTGGTGGGGAAAGGTCGTGGGCAGCTTCGTTGTGCCCAGTTTGGTGCAGCTGTGGCTTCCCAGCAGAGATCTCCCCCTGCACTTGCTGACCTTCACCATGGGAAGAAAGGAGGGGTTGTTGTGCTGTGAGATCTCGATGGCAGGAGTGCCTGATTTCTGGGTGATAGATTTCCTCAGTGCTTTCTTACAGGATCCACATCTTATCTGCAGGGCCCAGGCGCTGGTGCTGCCCTCAGAGCAGAGGGGGTGGCACGAGGGGCTGGGGGTGCCTGGTGCTGCTGGCCTGGGCACAGTGCTGAGCTCAGATGTCACCCAGGTTAAGAATCAATTTTTCCTCATGGCTGGATTTAGAAATCCCCCCAGCTGGACCCAAACCTCCCTCTCTGGGCTGCCAGCTCTTTGCTGTTTAGAAAAGGAGAGATTTTTGGTTTCAGTCCCCAAAGGTTGGTTGGTTGAACGTGAGCTGGTGGCAAAAGGCATCCCTAAATTCAGCTGGGCTGCCTGCCTGGAGGGGAGCTCACTTCTGAAGGGCATCAAGGGGATTTTGGGCATTTAACAGGGCAGCTCATGGCTACTCCCTGAGAGGGACCAATGTGCTCAGAGCCTGCTGGATATCCAGGATATCCAGGTCTCATGAATCCCATCCCACTTCAGCAGTGAGTGTGGGGGAAGAAAACTGTTCTGCCTTCCCAAAATGCAAGATGGGCAAAGCAAATGCTCCTTGTGTTGGACCCAGCTGCCATTCAGACACTCTCCCCTGTGCTCTATCCCTGTTGTTTCTTCTGTTGCCATCATTCTCTCTTCACTCTTGTTTCCAGCCCTGCTTGTAACAGATTGTAGCCTTTTCTGCACTGGCTGCTCCCAGAGCACTGACCTGTAGAAAATATGTATTTCTATTTTCTCAGCAGAGCAAATCCAGAGCTGAGCGTCACAGGCAGGGCCCGGTGCTTCAGGAGCCCCCAGCTGCTCCATGGGATGAGGTCTGAGGGGAGCAGGGCTCAGCTTGGATCCCCACGGAGCCAGGGCTGAGCTCCTGTGAGCCGAGGCAGGGAAAGCTGACCCTGAGAGCACAGCGACCCCACAGCAGCTGGGCTTTATCTGATTCCTGAGCACTTGTCTATCAGACAGTTCCTTATCAGGGCCCTGCCTGCACAGATAGTGCCTGTGAGCCTCCCTGATAAGCACCAGGCCTGGGGGTGCCCCTGCACCCGTGGGAGTCCATCTGTCCCTCTGTCAGGAGCACAGGCTGCAAAGCAAACCTGTGCTGCCTGCTGAGCAGTGCCCTGACCCTGCTGTGCCACGCTGCTCCTCTGCAGCAGGCTGCTCCCTGAGCAGAGAAGGGCTTTGTCCAAGGGATTGGCTGGAACACCCCTGTGGAGCCCCTCTGGGATCTCCTCCTGCCCTGGCCAGCAGAGATGAGGGCCCTGTGCCCTCCTGCAGGGTGATCCCCATTTGGTGATGTTATAAATGAGTGATTGCTCCTGAGCAAGCTGGGAGACACCACAGCCCTGAAAGTTACTGCTGGGCAGCAGCTCCACACTGCAGAGTTTGCTGTAGTTTAAGGCTACTCCCAGATTTTTCAGGCAGGTTTTTTTTCTCAGGTGTCAAGGCAGCCTTCTCCCCTCTCCCCAAATTACTGCCTTACAAAAATGCAAAGCAAGAGCTTTGCAGGGTAAGAAATCTGCTTTGCATAAAAATAATGGCAGCACTTCAGTGCAGGGGCTGTAAGCAAGGCTCCAGGAGCAAACTGTGCTCTCAAATACCTGCTCCTCATTTATTTGCTTCTTTCTGTAGGCCTGTTGGGGTATATTGTAGTTCTGTTGGGATATTTAATCTTTCAGTTTGCATCCACAGGATCCAGGCAGGAAAAACATTATCCTATGAATCTTTCTCACAGTTTATAGAAGGCAAATTTGAAGTAGCTGACCTTGGTGTGGTGACTGAGCTCTCCTCTGTGGATTTAAAATATTTAACTTAAAATCCTGTTTCTCTTGAACTCTGATAGTCATGCCATGGCACGTTTCAAGGGTAGTGTTCCAATATAGTTTAGCTCATGTGCTGCTCTCTGTTTAAAAAAAGAAAGTTTGTTAACTTTCAGCAGTTTGTGGCCTCTAGCCCAAGATGAGATTTTTTAAAATTAGAGGTGTGTATTTTCATTCTATGCCTTGAGTGGGTTCCAGACAGCGCTCCTTGGGCATCCCATGGCACTCCAGAAAGGGAATGCTTTATTTAACTCCTGCACATCCCAGCCTGGCTCAGATCCAGGCCTCCAATCCCCTCCCTGTTTGTAGGAAGGTGGAAAACTCTTCACTTGCCAGGCACAGCGGGGTGTGGGCATCAGCAGGGCAGGAGATGGGCACAGCCTCAGGGCAGGAGATGGGCATGGCACTCAGGGCAGGAGATGGGCACAGCCTCAGGGCAGGAGATGGGCACAGCCTCAGGCCCTGTTACCCAGATGAACGTGAGCCAGGCTGAAACATTTGCTTGGGACTTCCCCCAGCTGGCAATTGCTCAGCAACCTCATCTCCTGAGGCGTGCTGTACACACAGAAAAGCCCAACCACGCCGTGTGGCACAAGTGCCAGTGCTGCCAGCTCCCCCAGCAGCGGATGGCACAAGGCAGGTAACTGCACATCTCCTCCAGACACGGGGCTTTGCAGCTCCCCTACCGCAGCCACCGGGGCCTGCATGGTGGAAAGGGCTGTGGGCAGGGCAGAAAGGCCACCGGGGTTTTGTGTTCTCACACGAGGGGTGTCGTGCACAGGGGAGGGTGAGGAACAGGTCAGGGGTACCCGTGATCAGTGGAAAGGGAGAGGTGCTGGGCAGGGCTGGTTTCTGCAGCACAGCAAGGGGGGCTCAGCACTCATCACCTCCCTCCTGGGCTTGCACAGCTCCCTGTTGATAGAGGAGAGGAGAGGAGAGGAGAGGAGAGGAGAGGAGAGGAGAGGAGAGGAGAGGAGAGGAGAGGAGAGGAGAGGAGAGGAGAGGAGAGGAGAGGAGAGGAGAGGAGAGGAGAGGAGAGGAGAGGAGAGGAGAGGAGAGGAGAGGAGAGGAGAGGAGAGGAGAGGAGAGGAGAGGAGAGGAGAGGAGAGGAGAGGAGAGGAGAGGAGAGGAGAGGAGAGAGAGATGAGAGGAGAGAGAGATGAGAGGGAGAGGAGAGAAGGAAAGGAAAGGAAAGGAAGGAAAGGAAAGGAAAGGAAAGGAAAGGAAAGGAAAGGAAAGGAAAGGAAAGGAAAGGAAAGGAAAGGAAAGGAAAGGAAAGGAAAGGAAAGGAAAGGAAAGGAAAGGAAAGGAAAGGAAAGGAAAGGAAAGGAAAGGAAAGGAAAGGAAAGGAAAGGAAAGGAAAAAGAAAAGAAAAGGGAAAAGAAAATAAAAGGAAAGGAAAAGGGGAAAGAAAAGAAAAGAAAAGAAAAGAAAAGAAAAGAAAAGAAAAGAAAAGAAAAGAAAAGAAAAGAAAAGAAAAGAAAAGAAAAGAAGGAGAAAAGAAAATAAAAGGAAAAGAAAAGGAAAGAAAAGAAAAGAGAAGAAAAAGAAAAGAAAAGAAAAGAAAATAAAAGAAAAGAAAAGAAAAGAAAAGAAAAGAAAAGAAAAGAAAAGAAAAGAAAAGAAAAGAAAAGAAGCAGACGCTAAAAATACCAAGTGGAAATGAGGGTGCTAACAAAAGCCGCCGCACCCCAGTCCCTGTGTGCACCTGCCTGCCTTGAGGCTCCCGTCTGTGCCGTGCCAGAGCACAGCCCGTGAGCAGAGGCTCAGAGCCGAGCACAGCTCCGTCCCTCAGCCGGGGCTGAACCCCAGCATCCCAGCCGGAGAGGGCAGGAGCTGCTGGAGTCTGCTGTGCTGCTCTCTGGGCTGTGGGGGAACACCGTGCCCTGGGGAAAGGCACTGCTGAGCCCTGAGCCCCGCTGGGGCCTCCGTGGACTTTCCAGCACTCAAAAATAGATTTACCACAGACAAGTTGCACCCTCAGCCCCGGGGCTGCCGAGGCTGTGCTGCAGCCAGCGAGTGCCCCAGTTAATCCAGCAGCTCTCTGTGCGAGGGAGAAAACCTCCAGGGCTGTGATAACCTCCTTGTTGTCATTTCCTCTGAAGGGAGCTCCAGCCTGCTCTAATCACAGCCAAAAGGCACGAGTCAGCTGAGAGGGAGCCTCTCTTTTTCTGTCTTTCATGGCTTTTCAATGTGTACCTGGTGGAGCCACATGGGATCCAAGCCCTTTGCCACATTCCCTGGGGCATTTGCACCACACAGTGATGGTCTGGCCAAGCAAACTGCCTGTGCTGGCTCTTCTAGAAGGAGGTGATGTGTTTCTACCAGAATATGTTACCTAACTTAATGCATTTTTTTCACTTCTGCTGCGAATATCTATGATTCTGCTTAAAATAATCAACATCAAGCCCAAGCCTGGCATGAGATGCCAGAGATCATTTACTCACTTCTGTGGGAAAAGAGGATTCCCCAGCTGGTGAAACATGTCCTGACTGTGAGTAGCTGGCTTCTAAGCCATCTGCTGGACTGCTGAGGGCTTGAGGCAGGGAAAAGCAGTGCCAGTGCCAATGCAAAAGTGCAGTTGACCTAAAATCAGGGAACATTAAGCACTGTTTTTTCACTCTCAGCACTGGGCAGAGGCTGGGTGGGATGAGTGCACCACCTTCATCCCAGCTCCTGGGTTTGCTCTCCTCCTCGGGCAAACCAGGAGGTGCAGGCAGAGGAGCTTGAATCTGGCCTGATGGAGGCAGGAAGGCCCCAGAGCTGGGCTTTTCTCTTCATGTCTCACCCCCAGGAAGTGGTGACGCAGGTTATGGGCTGGCTTTGAGGTTTTGGAAACTTTTTCTAAAAGTCGATCTGGTCCTCGCCGCTCTCATTCGCGCGGCGTGACGCCGAGGTGAGGGCTGCTTGGAGCAGAGGGGTGCCAGCCAAGATGCAGCTCCTCGTCAGATGGAACGGGAGGATTTGCCTGGCTGTGTGTTTAATCCTCTTTGTGGGATGCACAGCGCAAGGTAAAACGGGGCGGCTGTTCTCGCTGTAATCCTCTTTCTGGGCTAGGCATGGAGGCTGAGAGAGCAGCCTCTGAGTTTACAAACTGGCCTTCTTCTGGGGGTGATGAGGTCTGCCAGAAAGGCTGTTTGCTAATGCTTCTTTTTCTGGGGGGGAATGGCAAGAAAATGTGCTTTTTGCAATTGGAACATTTCAGTTTTTCCAAAACAAAATACGCTGTTGCATGCGAGTATGTTTTCAGTCAGCATATCTCAAGATATAATTTTCTAAAAGTCCCTTTCAAAGTGGTGTGGTTGCTGCTGTTACTCAGTTGTGAGTTGCAGACATGGTGTGTAACAGCTCCCATGTCATAACTCCTACGGTCTTGTTCTGGGGGCAGCAGGGAAGGAAACTGGGTGTAAGTGTGAGGAAACCAAACGGTTCATTCCGTAAAGCGTTGCAACACGCACCACAAAAATGACAAAAGGGAAATATTGATTCATGATGCCGTGCCCTGTGTGTTTGTTTCTCCTGAGAGAAAAACTGCTCTTCAAGCATGGAGATATAATATATATAGATATAATTTGTCCACAAACCAAAGCTGTGGTAGTGATAGGCTCTCAATGTGCATCGCCACTCTGAGGCTGATCTTTGAGGGATTATGGCCTGCTTGTTCTGGGTTGCTTATTTGCAATTTTTTCAGCTGCAGCTGTTTATTTTGTTGCCACTGTTATCATTAAAAACCTTCTTAATAATAGGCGAGGAGAAGAAAATAAGTATGAAAAGGGAATATGCTGTAGAGGCAGCAGGAAATCACACCCGTGAGATGTTTTCTCTTTTACAGAAGAGTGTAGGAGGTAGCTGAAAGTCATCCAGCACATTATGGAAATATATAGGGCAATAGAGGAGTGTAATTACAGAAAGATATTCCCAGGAAACGGAGAAGAAAATAGATCAAATGCCAACAGGTTGAGAATGCACCAGGAGGTTTCTGAACAAATTAATTACATGAGACCAAGAGGAAGGATGAAATGTCGCTGCTCCTATCTTTATGATGTGATCCTTATTTTGTCGTTTTGGTATTTTTTGAGGACCCACATTTTCAGTGACAGCCCCAATCAGGCACCTGGGGAGCTTCAGAACTGAAAACAGGATTTACAAAGCCTTGTTGTGTCTAGGAGACACCTGAACAGTGTCTCCTCTGGCAAGTGCTCCCAGAGCCTCCATAAACCCTAAAACCTGCTTTGAGTTTCTCACGTCCCCATCAAAACTCAGCCTGTTGAAATTGAAGGGGCAGAGCCGGAGCCACCAGAGGAAGGAGGGCACAGCTCTCTGCGCTGGGTGCCTTGTCCCCAGAGGTTTTCTCATTATTTTCACCTCCAAGGAGAGCTGCAGGAGGCTGAGCCCCCGTGGCTGTGCCATACTGGGGGACGAGCCTTGCTGCCAGCAGGGCTTTCCCATGGGCTGCTCTGTGTGAGGGGATTCCCTGGGATCTCCCGTGGGCTTCCTCCCGCCGTGTGCCAGGCGTGCCTGATGACAAAAATATCACTCAGGGTGTCAGCAGCCATTTTAAGTTTAAAACAAACGTCTTGAGGGGTTACTTTACTTTTCCAATTACCTCCACCCGCTCCTTTCGGCCTTGCTCGGTGCTGACAGAGCTCCCAGGAGCTGGTGAATGATGTCCCCGTGGTTCCTGCAGGTGCTCCGGCGCAGAGGGCGAGGTACAAGCGGGTGAGGTGCCGGCCCTACCCCTGGTCTGCCAACTGCATCGAGGAGCAGGGGCCCTGGTTCCACATGCCCTCTGGTGGGGCCAACAGGATCCTTCCTCCCGGGGCTGACCCCTTCCTGTGAGTTCACGGCGCCAGCCACTCCTTTTTGGAATTTTAAAAGTGATGAAACGGTTGTAAGATAGTAATATAATTAGAGGAGTAATAATCTGGACAATTTGGATTAGGACAATATGAGGCAATAGAAACAAAGAGTTATGGACGTCCAGGTATCTTTTTCTGGGCAAAATAAGCCCGAAAAAGGACCCACGTTAACAGAGGATTAGCCCTTAAAAACAGCAGCCTGTTGCATATTCATACACACCTCATCCACGATGCATAAATTCCATTCAAACCCAGGATTCTGTCTGGGCACTGTCAGCTTCTTCCTCTGAATCCTGACAGCGTCGTTCTGCCCGAGTGAGGCAGGAAGAAGTTTGTTTCTTCTGATAATGGAGCAATAAATTCTCTTTCTCTGAAAGATTCAGGTGCCCTGTGGCTGCTATCTCAGTGCGAGTCCTTTCTTTAAAACAAGCATCCTACATAGCATAGTTTCTATTTTAACATTTTGTTATAACCTAAAACTATATGTAACACACTACTAAAGAAAATTAATACAGCATTACTTTCTAACACAACACATATAATATTCATTTGAATATTTGCGAAAAGCCAATCATAAAATACACATTTTTCACACTAGCACCCCTAAATGTATTATTCCTGCCTTGACAGTCCTGTCACAGCGTGGCTCGCCCACGGTAATGTGAGGCTTTGCTGTGTTCGTGTGAGAGATAAGATTGCCACTCTGTGTTTCAGGATGAAGAGGCACCAGGAGCTGGGTGACATATTCCCTCTCTCCAGTGAGGACGCCGGCTCTGGCTCCAGCACCGTGGCGGAGGCAGAGCCAGCCTCTGGCTCGGGGCTGGGTGACAGTGACAGCTTCCCTGCCCTCCTGGAGAGCCTGCGGGGCAGCGAGCTGCAGGAGAAGCTGTCGGAGGAGGATTTGCTCCTGTAGGGCCGGGGATGCCCCTCATGCGCCGCTGCCTCGCCCCTTCCCCGCAGCCTGACCCGACAGCCACGACGCGGTTTTGAACCAGCACCAATAAAAACTCTGCCTTAAGATCTTTACTGCTTTCGCTTACTAAAAGCATTGTTGTTCAGTCTGAACTGCCTTTTTATGTGTGTGCGTGCGGCAGCCATCCCCATGGGGGGAACAACAGCGACGGCCTGGGTCAGCGATGGGTGCGCAGCCAGCTCTGTGGGAAAGCCATCGTGCTCTGAGGGGAAAAATCCAACCCTTTGTGCGCTGGGAGCCGCCTGCACTTTTACAGCAGCCAGCCAATCGCGTATGCCGAAAACGAGCGCCAATTCGTGCCCAAAGGAAAGGTTTATCCCCGCGTTATTTATTATATATGAGGGGAGCTCCCAGCGCTGCCCCTCCCGGCCGCCAGGGGGCGCCCTCCGGAGGCGGGCACGGGGCTGGAGGGGCGGTCACGTGCGGCGGGGCGTGTCCCGGAGGGGGTGGGCGTGGCCTGGGGAAGCCGTAAGGTCACATGAGCAGGGGCGCGCGGCCGGGGGCGGCTGGTGCTGTGCGCGCGGGGCCGGTGTCGGGCCGCGGAGGGGGCGCGTACCATGGTGAGTGCGGGGGGGGACGACAGGGTGGCGGTTGTGAGGGGGGCGCGGAGCGGGCGCGTACCATGGCGAGTGCGGGGCGGGGGGGGGCAGCGCCGATCCGCCATCGCCTGAGGCGGCGGCGGCGGCCTGGGCAGGGCGGTGCCTCCTCTCCCCCTCCTTCCTTCCAGAACTAAGGATTTAAGGGATTATTAATTTTATTCGCGGATAAAAAGTGCCCGCATGACCTGGGTAGGGCGGGGTTTGGCGGAGCGGCTCGGGTTCCGTGTGCCCCGCGGAGCTGCCGTCGGGCAGAGCGGCCGGGCGGCCCCGGGGTTACCGGGATCTTCCGGCAGTGCCGTGAGGCAGCGCTGCCAGCCCCGGACCGAGCACACCCTCCGGGAAACTGCCCGCAGCTGGGCCGAGTGCTCCGGGAGCTCCCATGAGGAGTTAAAAAATACGCGCTTAAAGAGCCTCTGGATCGATGGCTTTGTGTCCTGGGGTGTTCGGGTTCCTTCAGCGTGCAGGAGCCGCTCGGGGCTCCGTGCGAGGCCGGCGTTTCTGTACCCTCTGTGAGCCCCCGGCATTCCCACAAGTCCTTCCGTGCGGCTCTCGAACGCGGCTTGCTTTAGGTCCTGATGTGGCACAATCTCCAGCGTCTGCCTTGTGCACAAAACCCCGAGCGGAGCCTGGCGTTTGGCCAGTTTCTGGAAACCCCAGTTCTCTGTCTGCATTCTCTTAAACTGTAACATAATAAGCCCTGTGATAGCTATCTAAAATACTTCTTGTTTTGCATAGTTTCCCCACAACGGTATCTTCGATAGCAGCTGGAGGAGATGCCTGCTGCCGACTTCTTTATTTCATATGTTCTTATTCTCTCTGAAGGAGATCATAGCTAATCTCGGAGGAGTGCAGTTGAAATATTTACGTGCAGTCTCCTGAGGAGTGACGTGTTACCAATGTTTGGTCTGGCTGACCATTTAAATGGTCTGCTTGTAATTCAGAAGGTACTGTGAGAGCATCCTGTGTAGTTTGCTTAAGGGCAAAGCGGTTCCTTCTTTAGTTAGAGGGGAGTATAAGACTAATCTGGAAAACAAGTACAGTTTCAAGGAAGAATGTGGCCATGCTCAAAAGTATCTTGTGTCCATAACTCTTTGTTTCTATTGTCTCATATTGTCCTAATTCAAATAGTCTACAGTTTGGAATTCTGAAGCCAAGAATCAGTAATGGTTCTAGCGTGCACTGTTTGCAAAACAAAACAGCAAAAAGAATTTTTCAGCAGTCTGCACAAATCTGTGCTTGGCAGAGACTTGGAGTACATTTTGGTCTTCTGTCTGCTGGCCCTGTTGGTCATCTGCTGCTGCTTCCACCTCAGAACGTGTGGTGGATGTAGCAGGGTTCAGCTGGAGTCACTCACACACACCTTTGTGGGTTGATGTGGGGCTGATTGCTGAGCACACCCAAAGTCAGTTCAGTCTTTACCTCCAGCTTGCTCTGGGTCCTTCCTTTAGGAGGGGTGAGCATGAAGGCCCTCAGTGTTCCTACTGCTGGGCAGCAGCATTCTGATCAAATCCTCCCCTAGGCTCTGCATTTCAAACTTGAGGTCCCCAGAATGTCTTGGAGGGGGTTCTCACTCCTTTTTTTTCAGTGTTAAACTGATGTGGTGGCAGCGATTGTGTCGTTTAACCCCAGCTGGCAAGAAAACACCGCCACAGCCGCTCGCTTATCTCCCCACCTGGTGGGATGGGGAGGGGAAGCAAAAGTAGGTTAAGATAAGAGCTTAATAATTGAAGCAAAGTAAAATATAATAATGGTAAATAATAACAATAATAGGAAGGGAACATGAATGAGTGATGCACAATATAGTTGCTGACCACCTGCAGGCTGATGCCAGAGGCCTGCCAGCCCCCTCTGGGTAACTCCCCCAGTTTAGGGGGGACAGGACATTCTGAGGTGGGGAATTATCCCTTTGGTTTGGGTCACCTGCCCTGGCCATGCTCCCTCCCAGCTCTCTGGTGTGCCTCCCCATTGGCAGGGCGTGAGGCACAAAAGGAGTCCTTGACTTGGAATGAGCCTGACTTAGCTAAAACCTCAGTGTGTTATCAGTGTTATTCCAGACTGAATCCAAAAAACACCACTGTGTCAGCTACTGAGAGGAAATTAACTCTGGGAGAACGTACATCTAGAAGAAGTCAGCTCCAGCCAAAGGCAGGACAGACTGTTTCATGTGTACCAAATTCATCTGGTTGAAGCAGATGTTCTCATGGAGAACACAGTGTAATTTCTCAGAAAACCCCAGAAGAATCACACTGAATTAGTGAAGTGTCGTCTGCTTTAGTACATCAAAGCAGATTAGTGCCCAAATCTTTGGAGGAAAATGTTAAAATGTTGGCTTTTGCACTAATCTTGTTGAGTTTCCCATGGAGCACGAAGAGCTGCGTGTTTTCTGCTCCTTGGAAGGGGTGTTTGTGTAGGATCAAAGGATGGGCTCTTGTGTTTGCTGCAGGTCAAAAGTTGGAGCACAGAGACTCTGAGGAGAGGACAGCTCTGTGCCTGGAGCAGTGTCCCAGTGTCACACACCTGTGACACCCCTCTGTCACAGCTGAGAGCTGCCTGGAGAGCTGCTGGTGCTGTCTGCACAGACAACTGTGCTGTGTGGGCAAGGCAGCAAAGAAATCCCAGTTCCCCCTCCCCAGCCAGGGGATGTTTGGGCTTTGCATTTGATCCCCTGTTACTTTTATATTACTCTTTCTTTCCATTCCACTTTGCTCTAGAGTTTGAGTTTTGTAGCGGTAGCAATGGTAATTACGCTGAGTACTTTTTATAAATATGATATTTAGTGAGAGCTGTCACTGCTTGTCGCTGATCTGGTTCCAGTTATTTGCTGGATGAACAGCTGTCCTTTGTCACCACTGCTCCTCGGGGCTCTGATACATAATGGCTTTGTCACTTGGTGGGAACACAAATGGTTTTTCCCCAGCATATAGTGTACAGCTGCAAGTAACCACATTTAAAATGGAGTTTTCTCTGTGTAGTAATTTACCCAGTTCTTGTTATTGCAGAGTTTTCTTGGAAACCTTTTCGTTCCTGTGTGTGAGATTGATGTCGTACTCAATGACGCTGAAACACGGAAACCTGCAGAAATCAAAACAGAAGATGGTAAAGTAGAAAAGCATTTTCTCTTCTACGATGGAGAGTCTGTTTCAGGAAAGGTAAATTTTCATTTAAAAGTGACTCTTAATTACTGTTCCTTTTCTGGCATGCCAATGCATTTTGGAAGGTAAATGAAAAACTGCTGTGAGAGGTGCATTTTCAGCTTAGGTTGTCAGTCAAAGAGGAACTCTTTTGCTATGTATGGTTTTTTAAACCACAGCCATTCAGGCAGCTGATAGAAGTCAGCATTTTTGAATGGTAACTGTTTGTTTATTTCTGGTCATCTGATATTTATGAATAAGCTTTTTGTGCAATGATGTGCAATCCTGCTGTTGCTTCTGATGAGAAAACTCTTTCAAACTGGATCCCCCTGCTTCCCCTTCCCTCTGAACTCCAAAATCCACAATCCAGTACAGGTAACAGTAATTTCTGGCTGGCAATTTGCATACCCTGAAGATAAGCCCTGCTCTCCATGCCCTGAAGTGATTTCTGAATTGCAACAGAGGAGCAAGTATGAAGTTCAGCTGACTGCTGAGTCAACAGGAGTGTTTCTTACTGGGAGAAAAGACAATGAAGTCGAGCTTGCCAGAAGGATTTCCCTGCATTCAGTATTGCAACTAGACACTCCTTGCCCTCACTGTTTTACTGGGGCCATTCTCACTCTGAGTATTTCTGTTATGATTCACTCTTCCTTCAGAAGAGCTGAGTTGGGTTCTGAGATTGACTTCTGGATGCCTGCTTTGGTCTTGGCTGGCCTGTAGCACTGGGCATCTCCCTGCTCTGGCCATGCCTTTCTGTACAGAGACCTTGCTCCTCTGGAAGGGTCCTTGCAGGGATGTGAAGGACACAAGATGAGCCTGAAACCAGGAAACAGAGGGAGAAGCTTGTGATGCCCTGATGGGACACTGCTGGCTTCTATCAGGGACACCTGAGGGTGCCTGATGAGTTTTGGCTAACCCAGGCACAGTGGCACAGGGGGATGTGGGAAACCAGGAATTTTTTGGGCAGCTTCTCTCACACCCTGTCCTTTTTTTCACCACAAAGATGGATTGTTCCAGTGGTTTACTTCCAGCTCAGTGACAATGTGCTGGATTTTTGTAGAGGAATTTCTCTGGTCATCGCTGCCTTACAAGAAAACATTCTATATGCTTAATATCTACATATCTCAATACAACCTAACCTTGTGGAACCCTTTCTTGTCTGTTTTTGAGAATCAGAGCCACAAGGGAAAGTCTTCACAGTGGGTTTCATTATCTGTTATTTTTCATTGACTTAGCCAACACCAGTATTTAGCTGTCTGCCAGAGAAGGGACTGAAGCTCACATGACTTGAAAGGAATCAATCTCATGGCATTTCATTTTTGAGCTTGCAGATGTGACAGTCAGAAGATGCTTTGAAGCATCACGACTGGCTCTGCTTGAGCTCTGGCTTGGATAGTTAATTTTGGGACTTGAAAGTTCCAATTTTAGTTATGAGATTCAGTCTCGTGGATGATTAGATTTTTCTTGAATGTTTTAATGGTGCTTTGGAAATGCTTAATTTCATGATCAGCTGTTTGATCTGTCTGCCTTTAAGTTCTTGAGAAGAGATCTTGGTTTCCTTTTTCTTGGATGTTTTCCTTTTTACTGAGATTGTGTTAGAATGAAAATGCTGAAAAAAATTAACTTTTGGTTGTTTTTTTTTTTGTTTTTTCCTTGGTAGGTGAACGTCTCCCTTAAACATGGGAAGAGACTAGAGCACCAAGGAATTAGAATTGAATTTGTAGGACAAATTGGTGAGTTTAAGCTCTAAAGGGGCTTTTAGGTGCTTGTGGTTTATGGAGCTTGGCATTGTGACTGTCAGCAGTTGGGCTCAGACAATGCAACCTGTTCTGATCAGTGGCTGATAAGGGCCAGAGGAAAGTTGTTTTCCCTACTTTAAAACAAGTGATGTACTAATTAGTGCTGCTCAGAAAGTCATTGGGAGAAATGGGTTGGTGGGTATTCAGTCTGTCTCAGACTAGCTAAAGGTTGGATTAATAGGCATTAGAGATTTAGGAAAACTAAACTTGTGGTCTTCTCTGAAAGAAGAGAGGCATAGAAAAGAAATTAAGAGGCAGCCTATAGCAAAATACTTTAAAATTTTTATGGTAGTTGGTTTTATAAAACCTATTACAAATGTAAATTCGTTGTCACTACCAAAGTCTGCTTAGAGTTGAACTATGAGGAATCTTTATTATATTTACTGCTTACCAGTCCAGGTTATCTCTCTGCACCCTTGGGCTGGTGCTAAAATTCCTTCCCTCTCAGAGAGCTCTTTGCATCGCTGTCCCCCTTGGAAGTAATTGCTCAAGTTTCAGCCTCACACAACTGACTTTAAATGGAATTTCACAAATTCCCTGTTTCTCATCAGTCGGTAGGCTCCAGTGTTCTGTGTCTGAAGTGTTGTGTAGCTGATGTGGCTGAGTCCTGGCACCTGCTGCTTTATGCTTGGAGGTTTTGATCAGTAAGGTTGTAAAATTAAACTTTGAGAATAAAGCAGCACTGTGATGGGAGTGAGGCATATAGAGAGGAAAAAAGGTCTCAGGTGTGTCACCTTCATTTAGCCTGTTGTCTTCTGTCAGCTGTACAGATTGGTTTTCATCTTGACTTACACATTTATTCTCTAGATGAATTTAATTTGATGTAGTGTTTCTTGAAATTCATGCATTTCTGGGACTTTCTGTTATGCTACATTTGGAAGTGCACAGAGTTATGCAGATGTGGTTTAAACTGCTGCTCTTTGTACTTGTCCGTGTTTCCTTGCATCCTTCCAAGTGCACAGAGTTATGCAGATGTGGTTTAAACTGCTGCTCTTTGTACCTGTCCATGTTTTCTTGCATCCTTCCAAGTGCACAGAGTTATGCAGATGTGGTTTAAACTGCTGCCCTTTGTACTTGTCCATGTTTTCTTGCATCCTCCCCAGTGTTAGAATAGAAGTGCCGAAAGCATTCCAGTAGTGATATCTGCACTGTTTTGCAGACTAACTCCATATCCAAGCTGTATTTTAGACCAGCTCTGCAGAGCACAGCTTTTCTGACTGGCAAAAAAGTATTTGATATGCAGCATTAGATAAATTCTTGTCCCAGCAAACTAAGTACATGTTTAGACAATTTGTGGTTATATTACAAAATAGGAGTTACTAGTTAGTGTCAGTTTCTACCACATTGGCAGTGATAAATTGTGGAGTTGGTTTAGTTCATTTACTCTTTTCTGAAAAACTGCCCATGCTGATGTTCAGTTTTGAATGGTGGAGAAGCTTATTTTTAGATACTGAAGTGCTTGGGTTTTGATTTGAGGGTGATATTTGGTGAGAATTGCATGACATGTCTAGGAATGAATCACTGGCAGCACTCTGGGGACAGGAGATGCTGTGGCTGTGCAGCTGCCTTTGTTTCCAAATGACTGACTTGGACCAGGGGCCATTAGAAGCCATTTGACTGTACACTAGTAGTAACAATAGATTATTTGCCAGATGTTGTTAATCTGCAGACCAGATTAGGATCACTGGTCCTAAATAAGGCAGCCCTGACACTGCTTGGGTTTTGTCCCTGCAGCAGTAAATGCTGGAAAACCAGGCAGTACTAATTACAGAGCATGCAAAGCAAGAAGTACTTATTAAAGCTAGCTAAACTGTCATTAACAAACAATGCCATGCAAGTGAAGCTCTCAATGAGTTCTCTTCATTCCAGTTAGTTCTTTAGGGATGCTAACTGTAGGTTGCTAGAACTGAAGGTAATTTTAAAACCTGAATAAAACATTTGGTCAAATATGTGTATTTTAAGTTAACTGCTTCTCTCATACTCTCCCACCTGCTGCTGCCAAATTAGAGGCAATTTTGTTTGCTAAAAATAAACACTGAAACATATTTTCCTTTAACTTTCTAACTTTAGAACTCTTCAATGACAAAAGCAATACCCATGAATTTGTAAACTTAGTGAAAGAACTGGCCTTACCTGGAGAACTGACCCAAAGCAGAAACTATGACTTTGAATTCATGCAGGTTGAAAAGCCATATGAATCCTACATTGGTGCCAACGTCAGACTGAGGTTTGTAACTGCTAAACCTTTTTTTTCCTCTCCTCCCCTGCAGAAAATTCATAATTTAGCAATTATGCTGCCCCCTCTTTCTTCCTTTTAGTTATTACATAGAACATGTAAAAGCCAGTAGCTAGTGTGCCTTGATTGGAGTTGTGGAGATTTTAACACAATGTGGTCTTTTCTACTTAATTTAGAATCACTCAATGCTGTTTGTATAAATAAAATTCCTCCAGTTCAATCAAGTGAAGACAGTCCGTGTCTCTCCTTTAAAAGAAAAACCCATACCCACAACTGAAGGAAACACTCCCACATGTGTTGTGTCTTGTATTTTGGTGTCTTGCTCCTTTTTATGGATTGTGCACTGGTCTTTCAAAGAACAGCTGTACTTCAGAACATGAGGGCTCTTATTAGCAAACCTGAATAATTGTGGCTAACCCCGTGGCTTTCCTCCTAGGTATTTTCTGAAAGTGACAATAGTGAGACGGCTGTCAGACTTGGTGAAAGAATATGATCTGATTGTTCACCAGCTCGCCACATACCCAGATGTAAACAACTCCATCAAAATGGAAGTAGGCATTGAGGACTGTCTCCACATAGAGTTTGAATACAATAAGTCAAAGTAAGTGTCAGAGTAAAGTGCTTTTAAGTAAGTAACTTGGTCTAAAAGGGTCCAGTATGTGATATATGGTGTGCAACTTCACCTTCTGGAGAGTTAAAATGTAAAGTACTAATTGCACAAAGGCCTTTTTGAGATCTAGTTGGCTATTCTGTCTTCAGTGCTAACAGGAAGGTCACTAGCAAATATTTAAGACCTAATTTTTGCATTTCCACCTTTTCAGTATGACTGATAGCACTTCCTTTACTGGTACTGATGGAATGATGGAAATATTTTAGTTGCTCTGGTCTGGCTCAAGTGCTTAGTTCACTGGGGAAGTGAGCTCCAAGTAGTTTCTAGGCAGATAATTGCCTGTGTGACTTGTGTTCAAGAAGATGCAAAACTTGTGTTTATTCTTTAACAAAACCCCCCATTTTGTTCTCTTAAAGGTATCACTTAAAGGATGTGATTGTTGGAAAAATATATTTCCTCTTAGTGAGAATAAAAATTCAGCACATGGAGTTGCAGCTGATCAAAAAGGAGATTACTGGAATTGGTAAGAGAAACAGAGTCCAAATGAAATGGCAGCTTGTGTGCCAGCTGGGCCTCATGCAGACCTGGAGAATGAAGTCAGTGGTTGCAGTGCTGGCTGGACAGTGCTCCACCAGCTTCTTTCTCCCTGCTGTGTGACTGCCATTTGCATTTTGTGCTTTGGCAATAATACTTCATAGTCAACACTGCCAGTCTGTTCAGTTGTTCTGGGATTGTGACTCTTGTGACTCTTCACAAATGTGAACCCTTTAAATGGAATTTGGGCACAAATATACAATAGTTTAATCAGCCTCAATAGATAAGAGCAAGGGAGGAGGTGTAAAATGCATCCTGGAGACCCCCTTGCCTCTACAGGGATTAACTGGTTAAGGGGGCTTGGTGAACATCAGCAGGAATCAGTCATGTTCTAGAAGTGTGCCATTTTCTGTCATCCAAAACAATGGATAGGATGGAAATACCAGGTGGCTTTGAAGCAGAAACAGCTTGGTTGTTGCAGATCAGGTTTGTACTCACTGGAACAAGGGGAGGCTGTGGCTCAGGACACTTCATTCCCAGGGGCTGGGGTTCTGGGGAGCTTCTTCTGTGAAGAATGAGAAAGCTTCCACTAGAGGAAGGGCAGAAAGCTCTACTTTATTTCTGGCTGATAACCCTTCATTTTCTAGTTTGAGCATGGCCCAGCAGTACCAGTTGCTAGCCCTGCTCACCAAGCAGAGCAGTTTCAGGATTCCAGACCCTCTTGCTTGTCCCTTGATTAAAGTTTGCGTATCCAGGGCTCCTTGAAGCTCTGCTGCCTGCCTTGCTGTGTCAGTGTGGTGGGGAGAGAGCCAGAAAGAGATGTCCTGCCTGGGAGAGGGTTTTGCTTGCTTCAGCCATGGCTGACTTACATGCAAGACAAAGGCAAAAATGTGGTGCTGTGTTAATTTAAAAGCTGCAGAGTGGAAGCTGTTGCTATAAAACTTTGTGAATGTTTAAAACTGAAGTGTGTGTTCTCACAGAGAAAACTTGTTTCACCAGGACCCAGTACCACAACAGAGACAGAAACCATTGCAAAGTATGAAATAATGGATGGGGCACCAGTTAAAGGTAAGTAACTGTGATTGTTTTCAAGGGGGAGCAGATGGTGCTAAAATCCTTTTTAAAAGATCTATTTAATTTAAATTTAATTTAATTTAAATCCTATTTAAAATATCTGGGACAGAAGAGAGGACTTACACAGTTTTTTTTAATTGGAGAAACCACACTTCCCCTTAGGTTGCTGAAATGATGATGCATTTTTTATTTGGAGATGACATTTTTATGGACTTAGGGCATTTCCTTGGGATCCTAGTAACTTTAACTCTTATTTACCATTGGAGATTCTGTGACTGATTCTTTCCTCAAACCTGACTCCATGGTGTAGACCAGCTCTAGAGAGTTCAAAATACTGATCCTTCTGGCTTTCCTGCTTGCACTGAGAAAGGGTTCTCACTTTTCATTTCATGCTTGCTTTTGTGCTCAGTGTTACGTTTCTGATTTTTTGGTGGGTTTTTTTTTTGTCTTGTGCATGTTTGTTTGTTTTTAACCAAGGAGCAGCACAGACAGAGCTTGGGAAACACTTTTATTTTCCACGTCTTCTGAAACTGTATTAATTATTCCAGATGCAAGGAACTAATTTGAAGTCTCTGTTTTTTTTGCAGGTGAGTCAATTCCTATAAGATTGTTCTTAGCAGGCTATGACCCAACTCCAACAATGAGGGATGTGAACAAGAAGTTTTCAGTGAGGTACTTCTTAAATCTGGTGCTTGTGGATGAAGAGGACAGACGATACTTCAAACAGCAGGTATGGTCCTGTTGCAGAATTACCTGGGCTGTTTTAGTGCTGCTCTGAGCCTTCACCTGTGCTTCACGTGTGGCATAAGCATTTGTGCTGGCAGCTCTGCAGGTGATGGGGCCTTGCAGAAAAGGAGCCAAGGGGGATGCTGGATGCTGTTCCAGCAAGGACAGGGTGCTCAGTACCATAGAACCTGCTTTGGGGATACCCAGACAAAACTCTGGTGGGTAAAATGAGCTACTGGTGCATTTGCTTGCTTCCTGAAACTCCTGCAGAGGAATCTCCTCTCCTGCACTCCTGCACACAGTCTGGGTTTAAAACTGCAAAGTGTTACGGAGGAAATTTCCCTGAAAATGTTAGAGAAGATGAGGTGAGGGGCAGCCAAAAGGGTCACTGGAAGAAGCTGTGTGGATTAGATCAAAATATTCCTCCTACAAAGGAGACAACACAGTATAATTAAACATGGGAAACAAGGGGGAGCTGGAGCATACAGTGGCTATGGTTAGGCTTTGGATTTGGAGAAAAGGAGGAAGAAAAATTCCTTGAACTCTTTAATACTATTAAAATTGAGGGTAGGATAGTTAAGGAAGGGGTGACTGCTCAAGATTGCAAGTATTCAAGCAGGAACTAAATATGTAAACTTTATAGTGGTGTCTTTCTGTAACTTTTATATGAACTGCACTGATAAGTTGTGGGGATGCATTTTTTTGTGGACTCTTGTGTTTGGTTACCTTTTCTATTTTCCCAAAAGTTTTAGTTTATCAGGAACTTGATACTCTTGCCTTAATGGCAGCTGTTGGTTTCAAGAGTGTTTTCTTCCTCAACTAGGAAATAATTTTATGGAGAAAAGCTCCTGAGAAGCTGAGGAAACAACGGACAAACTTCCACCAGCGATTTGAATCTCCAGAGTCACAAGCATCTGCTGAGCAACCCGAAATGTGAACTGGTCTGAGGTGAAAAACTTTGCAGTGCTTCAGCAGGTTCAAGATGGCAGCAGCCTGTGGGAAAAGAAGGCCAGAATTCCCATTACAACTGTCTTCCTTCATCTTGCAGTGCTGCGTTTACCATGCTACTAAAGCATTCTTCAGTTAAACATTCAAGTATGTATATACATTTAAAATAAAGTGCTTTCTCAAACACTGGAACTTTCTTAAGCTACTATTTTATACTGCACATTTTCTTTTATTTGATAATGTTGTATGCACTTGGGTATGCAAAAGCTTAAGTCTAGTTATTTCCATGCACGGTAGGCTGGTATATTTGATTTTTGCTGCTCACCTCTACAGTGTAGACTAAAGCATTTCCTGTCTCTCATGTTGTTTATTGCATGTTTGTTTCCAATGTTGCTTATTTGCTTTGTTTTGTTTTGAAACTGCATTAAGACACAATGACTAAATCACACTAAAAATCAAGGTTTATGGTGCATTTGTCCTAAAATCTCCTGATTACTACATTAGGCAGGGTTTAACTGAAGCTGCATGTACGTGCACTATGGTTGGAGCCCTCAGACCAGGGGTTCTAAGAGGCTCTGCATCTGTCAGTAACAAAGAATATTGGGAAACATCTTTGCCCTCTCTCCCCCAGTTCTCTGTCAGACTTCTCTAAGTCTTTCACACCAGTTGCTCCTGACTTTTGGGGGTTCGTTACCCAGTAATTAGTGACTGTAGGGATGTCATGAGTTCACCCTTGGGTGGTGAGCGAGTAAAGTATTTGAAGATAGTTATCTTATTGATGAAGTAAATGCTGGTAACCTCGATTATTTTGCAAATATGTGAAACTGTGTTTCCTCCTGGCTTCATGATTCCACTGTCTTCACAGTCAATGTCTAAAACTGTCATGACAGGAGAGGCAAATGTCCCCAAAGGACATCCTTCTGGGGACTCTTAGAGCAAACGAGCTTCTTTGGGCTTCTGCAAAGGTATCCAAAGCCAGGCAAGCCTTAAAACTTAGAAGCTTGTCTGGCCAGCAGATTGTTTGTCTTTATCATCATCTCATAGGCATGTAGTGTTTGGAGAAGTAGCTTAAAGGAGTGAAGTGTTGATTGTTCACACGGAGCGTGGCTCTGTGTCACACCTGTGGCTTGGCACAAATGGAAGCCTGCTGTGAGGAAGGCAACTTGCACTCAGTTCTCTTGGCCTTTAAACCAAGGCTTCTCAGCTCCGGTGCAAGTGTCATTGGTAACCTTACTTTATGAGTAAGTAAATAATCAAATTACATTTCTGTAAGAACTGTTTTATTACTGCGGCACTTTGATAAAGCAGAGACTCTGTGTACTTTATGCTAGGATACTCCTAATGCGGATATCTTCGGCTGAGAGCAAATCCAACTCCCTCATGTAAGTGCCTGTTCAGAAACTTAAAAGAATAAAGTTAAAAAAAAACCAAAACAACCAAATATTTTCATGGTCACTTGCATGTCGTAAACCTGGAAACGATGATTTTGAAAAACCTGATTGTGCAACCATGTGTAACGAGCGGGGGGAAGGCGTCCTGAGCTGCTATTTGAATTATTAAACCGGCTTTATTCTCACTAACCGCGCCTGGTCTGTGTGTGAGGGGCGCTGCGCTCCCTCAGGGTCTGTGTGTGGGGGGGAGCGGGGGCGGTTCCGCGCACGCGCGGGTGGGCGGGGCGGGCGCGCGCCGATGACGCGTGGACCGCGCGCCGCCGCCCTTGTCCGCGGATGAGTCGCTGCGCGTGGCCGCTGCTGCGGCGGCTCCCGGCGCGCGCCGCGCTCGCGCTCCGCCATGGCGGCGGCTCCGCTCCCCGCGCGCGCCCCGCCGCCGCAGCCTCCTCCTCCTCCTCCTCCTCCTCCTCAGCGAACGGGGACGGCGGCGCCTCCCGCGCCCCCGACACCTCGCTCTTCGTGCCCGTGCCGCTGAAACCCGGCCTCGGCGGCGCGGCCGAAGAAGACGTGGGCGCCGAGCTCACGCGGCCCCTCGACAAGGGTGAGTGCGGGCGGCACCGTGAGGGGACGGGGCGGGGGCCCCGGGGCTCCGACCGTGAGGCCTCGGCCGCCCTCTGCCCGCCGGCGCTGGCGGCTGCTGAGGCCGCGCCTCGAGCGCGCTGCGCCGCTCGGCTCGGGAAGGGCGTTCGGGAGCTCGAGCCAGTCCGGGGAACGGGGATGGGGAACGGGCTGGGCACGGATCGGGTGAGGAGCGGCTGGGGCTCGGCCAGGAGCAGAGGAGGCTCAGGGAACTCCTGGCCTTTTACTGCTCCCTGGCAGGAGGAGAGGAGGCTCAGGGAACACCTCGGCTTCTGCTGCTCCCGGCTAGGAGGAGAGTAGGCTCCGGTAACACCTCGCCTTTTACTGCTCCCGGCCAGGAGGAGAGCAGGCTCAGGGAACACCTCGCCTTCTCCTGCTCCCGGCCAGGAGCCTGGATGGGAATCAGGCTCTGCTCCTAGGGAACGGCCTCAAGCTGTCCCAAGAGAGGCTTAGGCTGGACGTTGGGAGGGATTTCTTCACCGGGAAAGTGAATCAACATTGGAAAGGGCTGGAGTCACCATGTCTGGAGGTGTCTAAGGACAGACTGCATGAGGCAGACACAAGTGTTTGGCCATAGGTTAGAGTCGATAATCAGAGAGGACTTTGTGGCTTAGCTGACTGTGTGATCCTGCTGCTCTGGGTTCCTTCCCTGGGCTCAGAAACACCCTCTGCCCTAAGAGCAGGGCTCCTTCCCTGCACCTTGTGTGACCTGTCGCTGATTGTGCCCGTGAGGGTGAGGTGGGATGAAGGATGTTGAGTGAGATGGCACCTGCATGCGGTGGGGTTCCTGGAGCTGTGCTGAGCAGGGTGATCCTTCCAGCTCAGGGTGTTCTGTGGTTGCTCAGTGCCTGTAGGTGTCACCTGTGTGCAGGAACCTCGGCTGGCCCTTCCTCCATCCCCTGGTCTGGCCGGTCGGGATAAAGGTGTATTCCAGAGCCAGAGCGGTGTCTGGACTTTATAGAGACACGGTTTCCTCAAATATTGCTGCTGCAGACCGAAGAGATTGTCTGTGTGTGAGTGTGCTTGGATCAGAAGTGGGTGAGGTGACAGGACAAGGGGGAATGGCTTCACCTGGACAGAGGGTAGGTGGAGATTGGGTATTAGGAAAAAATTCTTCCCTGTGAGGGAGGTGGGGCCGGGGACTGCAGTGACATGGTCTTTAAGGTCCCTTCCAGCCCAGGCAGTTCTGTGATCTTATGACTCCACGATCTTTGAAGGTTTGGTAAATAAGAGCCAAGGTCTTGATTCTTTTGGTGTTTGCTGATCTGGAAGCGTTAATGCTGCAAATGGAAATCTTTCGTATCTTCTCGTAATTAAGTGTTGTGATGACGCATTATTTATCTTAACTCCAGAGTATGGGAGCGTGGGCAAATTATCTTAATAGTTCAGGACTGTGGAGAGAGGAATATCTGGCCGTGACAGCTAAAACATCCCAGTCAGGATGAAGAATCCTGAACAGCTGTAATGCGAAAATCTGCATTGTCAAACTTGTCTTTGGTATGAGTAGTGCATTCCTCAGGTGCCAATAAAGGTGAATGATGTCTCCTTACTTGCACATTACCTGTTGTCTCATTTATTAGAGGAACAGTTATGGTGGATGTCTTCAAAACCACAACTAAAATGCTCTGGGAAGATAAGTACAGATTCTGTTTGGTCTTTGCTAAGTTGTTGAGAGCAGCCTGGCTAAAATGATGTGGAAATTAACTGTTTCAGACAGCCTGATGTTCTCCCCTGTGAGGCTGGTGAGGAATAGCAGCCGGTGTAACCCGTGTGGTGCTCATCTGGCTCTCTTTGTTGCTGTCAACAGTATTTTGAAAAAACAATAATGTATTTTAAAAGTATTGGTATTTTGAAACCAAATAATGTTAGAGAAGACTGGACAAGACCTTCTTAAACATGTAGCCATTTTAAAAAAATGAAATAAAAAGTCTTCCTCTGCTTCCCCCTTCAGGTTCTGACCACACACAGTATTATGCATCTATTTTTAAAAATATTTTAGTTGCAGATAGTTTGTCAGATTCTGCTGCTCAATACTGACTAGATTCAATAAAGATCTGTATTTTTGAGCTTTCTTGTTGCAGCTGGTGCAGAAACTTTGTTAGTGAGCATACCTGCAGTGTGAATCATCTTGTTAGCTTGTTACTTGCTCGAGTGAGAGTGATTATAGTTTTCACACTGGTCAGACACTGCTGGGAAGACTAAAGGTCTTTTTAGAAGCTTTTGTAAAGCCAGTTTTGTAAAAACTTCATTACAGACCTGCAAATTGAATGTTTTCAATTTCTGATGGGTGCTTTCAGTTTTGGTGTGTGTATCTTCTGCATCAGTTGTCACTGAGTGTCAGGGCTCGGTACGTGCACAGGTTGCTTGGAGTGGCCAATGGGAGTCCAATATTTGGGGAGGAATTGTGAAATGAAGCACCTCACTGCCCCAGTGGCTACAGACAGCCTGACTGCAGTGGGGTGGTGGCATCAGAGACGCAGGGAAATGACTCCAAAGTCTCCTGCAAACAGGGTTGAAACATCTAAATGAATCTGATACCTTGGAGACTAACTGTGTGATTTCTGAACTTTACTGCTGTCTTTCTACAGAGAACCTTAAAGATGCTGCTGAGAAGTGAAAGTAATTGAGGAGTAAGAGCTAAACCAGCTCAGGAATGAGGGTTAGACAAAGGGAGCTCTCAAAGCAGGAGTGGATGGTGAAAGGGTGGTGATGAGGCAGGACACATGCTCTGAGTGCTGTGTGCGTTGGATAAGCTCAGATGGCTGCAGTGCCAGTTTGTTTTGTTAGATTTTCCTCATTGTTGGACAGTGTTTGTGCTGGGGAAGGCTCCTGACCTTGGGCACACGGTCCCAATGTCGCCGGCCTGGCATGGGAGCGTGTTTGGCACTGACCTTTCAGTCTTGTAGCGAGGCCAATGGGCTGTGAATTGGGCTGCGGGGCTGAGCGTGTGTCAGTGCTGGGGAGGCTCTGCAGAGCACCGAGCCCTGGGCGTGCTGTCCTGCACTGTCTGCCAGTCTGCCTTGGCTTTCAGGGCCCTCGAACGTGGCTGTGGGTGCCTTCCCAGGAAATGTAATTCAAACACTGCTGTGGTGCTGTGGCATGTGCGTTTGAATCTGCCATATTCTCCTCAGCTGCTGATTTTCCTTGTGCCAAGGGGGCTGTCTCTGTCACAGCTTTTAGAGAGGCAATCTTCCCGTAATTGAAGGCTGATTTCCTGGGAGTTTTCCGTGTTACAGAGAGCAGAGCCTGCCAGTGTTGTGCCCAGTGACTTGTGGTCCATTTGTCACTCCCAGCATTTTATAATGCAGCGGTCACAGACTGGAGTTTGAAGAATAATGGAAACTCATGAATAGGCCTTCATGAAATTTCCTAGATTTTTTGTGAATTTGTGATCTGCTGTAGATGGAAAGGGGACACATCTTTCTGTACTGTCATTTAGCTAACATTTAATGAGCTAAAATCAGCGTGTGCTTGAGTAAGTAGAATTTTGTTGCAATGCTAAACTTGCCTTTTAGGAGAGGGAAAGAGTTTATTAAAAAGTGTATAAGATTTTATTCAAAGAAAGCTGAGTAATTTGTGATACATCTGAAGGAACTGTGGTTTTTTTCTTTTTTTCTTCCTTCCATTTATTTAACCTGAGACAAGAAAGAATACCGTGTCTGGATTACCTGATCTTTCTGAGGAGTGTGTCTTGGAAGCAGGGTGGAGAGAAGAACATGGCTCAGGATGTTGGTTAAAGCTGTCACCAAGTGGCACAAGCAGATTTGCTTTTCATATTAAAACCTCCCGATAGGTGCTGATAAAAAGCAAACAAAAACCCACCCCAAAACACTAATTAGTTTGTTCCATGACTTGTTAGCTGCACATTCCCATCTTTATGGTTTCCTGTCAAGCACCAGGGGAAGGCTGGCACCACCTTAGTGGCAGTTCTTACTCTGCTTTATTTGAAGGTTGTCCTCCACAATAACCCCAATCTCACTCCATGACTTTATTTGATTTAGGGGGAGTTCATTTGTGTCTGTTGAGCATCGAAAGATTCCCTCTCTCCAGAGTATAAACCAGGATCTTTGGGCCAGGAGAATGTGATCAAATTTTGAGGAAGCTCTAAAAAAAGTTATTCTTTTTCTACAGGTGAAGTCCTAAAAAACTTAAATAAGTTCTACAAAAGAAAAGAAATTCAAAGATTAGGAGCTGAAAATGGACTAGATGGTAAGAAAATAAGTTTATATTACTTTAATGTGAAATCTGTTTTGCTTCAAATATGGCATTAGATGTGATCTTTTTATCTCAACACTGCTTCTTTACATTGTCTCTGCCACTTGGTTCAAGTAATCTTTATATTTACTTTTAATAGCTTATATTAAGTTTTTAATGAACTACTTCAGTGTTTTATTGAGTGTTTACAAATAGAGTTTTCTGATCCTGGCCACATTAATTTTATTCTTTTTCTTTTTTTTTTCCCCCAGCTCGCCTCTTTCACCAGGCATTTATAAGCTTTAGGAAGTATATCATGGAATCCAGTTCTGTGAGTGCTGATTTGCATATTATTCTCAATGATATATGCTGTGGTGCAGGCAAGTATCTGGAATGCTTGTAAAGTAAAATGTGCATTTTTGCTTGGTTTTCCTTGTATACTTACCTATGTACATGTGGACCTCCTACGGAGAATTATTATTCAATATGATAGAGAATTAATTCACTGCTGTCAGAGAGATTAAAAATCCCTGCTTCCCTATCAGAAACATCTGTGCCCATCCAAGGGAATGTTCAGTTGTTAAATCTTGAGAAGTGGAAATGCAAGATGCGGAGGTGATAGCAGGAAGCAGCCTGTGGTTGCACAGCGTCTGTTCAGGGCTGAAATGAGAAGAGCTGCTCTGTTTATTGCTCTCTTTGCAATCCAGCGGTCACTAGGGGGCACCTGGAGAGCTCTGTCCCGGCTGGTGGCTCTGGGGACAGCTTTGTGGCAGTGCTCTGTCCCCTGTGGCACTCACAGGGGTGTCCTTGCCTGCTTGGTGCATCCTGTGCTGGCATTAACAGCTCTTGCCTGGGAGCTGATGCCAGCTGGGAGCAGCAGAATCCACACAGAAAGCTTGTGCCATTTGCACAGTGGGATTTAATGATGGGATTTTGAAGATTGCAGTGGCTGTGAGTTTTGTCTTTAAATGTAAATGTGTAGATTTTAAATGTTGGCCATCTTAGGAAATCGTCTCATTATATTTTTTGTGCATAAAATATTCCACAGGGTTTTCTCATTTCTACTCCTTATCTGGTTATTGATGACCATTATGCCTTATAATTCATATACAGAAGTACTGAAATTTTTAAATTTGAGTTTTGCCTGTCCAAAGATGATAATTTAATATGCCACAGTTTAAAAAATATTTCCACAATAATTTTTATTAATTGAATAATAATTCTCAATTTAACCTCCCCCAAAATCAAACATCCCCCCCAACAAAATGAAAACACTCCAAGAAACCCCAAACCACTGCTTTTTCTTTTTGTGTATGTTTGATAATAGCAGAGGTTTAGATCAAGGCAGTTCTTTGAAATGCTAAGAGAGCTGGACAGTAGGAGTGTGACCTGAAATGGGACCTTTAAGGCCCACATGTCTGCTGTGCAGACATTCAGAAGAATGAACCTGGATTTCTCTTCTGAGTTGATTTTAGAATTTGGAACCAGCATTCTAAGTCTTGGCAGCTTGGAGAAGCTGCAAATCTGTTTTTCTCTGTTTATTCATAAAAGCCCTTTAAAAGATTCTCCTTCTCCTTCTTTCTCCTTCTCTTCCCCCTCCCCTCCCCATTTGGGAAGAAGGGGCTAAAATCTTCTTACGACAGAAAAACTATTTCTCATCCAGTTTTTCCACAGTTTCTCATTTTTACTTAAAAGTTCTGTAGGCAAATAGGCTGAGCAGAGTGGATATACTGAAATGAGATGCACTTTTTCATATTATTGTGCTTGTATTCCATCGCTGAATGAGTCCAGGTACTTGTGTTAGTTTCCCTTTCTGCCACTGAGGTAATTCCTGAATTTTGTGGAGAGCCAGAATTGAAAGGATTATGTAAGTGTGGGGTGGAAATGGTAGAAAATACTTTTCAAAGTTTTTAATGAAGGCAGACACTCAGACAAGCACAAAACTTTCTGAAAAGGGTTTGTTCCTCAGGTCACGTGGATGATCTGTTCCCATTTTTCCTGAGGCACGCCAAGCAGATCTTCCCCATGCTGGACTGCATGGATGATCTGCGCAAGATCAGCGACCTGAGGCTGCCCCCAAACTGGTCAGTGTGCTCCAGGGGCTGCCCTGGTTCCTTCTCCTACTGCCATGGAATTCCACAGTCTGTGGGCTTCAACACTTTCAGTGCTTTTCTCTGTTTGTGCAATAATTTGTGTCAGGAACTCTTGTTACAATGAATTAAAAAGAAAATAATATCAGCTGTGAAAGTCATTGAGTTGCTTTTCCGGGAAGATGTTTTCTGGCAATGTGTTTGGGAGGTAGCACATCAAAACATTAAAATGTTGATAAGCTCAAGGAGAGAGAATTGCAGGAATAATAAGAATTATTTTGAACACAATGTGTGAATTTCACTCTGAATCTTTGAAAGCATTGTATGGCTCAGAAGATCAGTATGTCAGACGCAGTAACCTCTTTATAGTATCTCTAAGAACTTGCTTTCAATACACATTAAAATTATTAATGAATAAATGCATGATATAATTTCCAGTTTCTCATGAGTCAGTATCCAGATAATGTTCAACAGATCTCCTTTTTTCTCATTTTTACTTAGAATTCTGTAGGCAAATAGGCTGAGCAGAATGAATATACTGAAATATACTTTTTTTATCTTTGCTTTAGGTATCCAGATGCCAGAGCTATTCAGAGAAAGATAATATTCCATGCTGGTCCTACAAACAGTGGAAAAACTTACCATGCTATCCAGAGATTTTTGTCAGCCAAATCTGGAATATACTGTGGTCCACTAAAACTTCTGGCTCATGAGATCTTCCAAAAGAGTAATGATGCTGTCAGTATGTCATATTACTTACCAAGATCCTTAGTGCTGGAACAGTCTCATGCATGCATGTCTGTGAAGTTCTGTGGTGGCCCCAGGTGCTCCTGGAGCCCTTTGCTTTGCAGTGCTGTCAGCGCATGTGGAATCAGTTGTGCATTTGTGCTTTAGCTGCAGAATGGAGCAGTGCTGTCCCCAGAGCCTGTGCTGTGCCATCATCCCTGTACCTGCCTCTGTTCTTCTGGGATTTGTTGCTCCCTGGGTTAGCCAGGTGCTACTATCGGCTTTTTCAGTCTTCCTTTGCCCATGACCTTTGTTATAGCTTGTACACAAAAAAATACTCCTGCTTAACTCCCCCCAACCTTCTGCTTCAATGTATTAATTTATTTCACTTCACATCCTTGAAAAATTCTGCAGATACAGATGTGTTGAAGGGCAGAGCTGTGCTAGAGGAAATTCTCAATAGTGTTTCATTTGGCATATTTTTGGAGGTTCCTCACCAGTGTGTTTCCAGCTGCAGAGAGCCAGACCAGTTCTGAAGCACTACAACCACATATCACATGTTAACTCAGAACAGTGTGTGTGTACAGTACTGATGTTGTGATTTCTCTTTTTTTCACGTAGAATTTGTAACTCCTAGCGGCACATCAGAAAGATTGTTCAGTCCTAGGAGACAGCTGTAATGTAGCACATGTGTTCACAGAGTGACTGTGGGTACAGTCAGTGCTGTTCCTTGTTCTCCCACGTGTTTAGTGTGTGTGAGAACTTTTCACTGGCTGGCTCCTGGATCATGGATCATGTTTGGGCCCTTGGAGCTTGAACAGGGCTCTGTATGGCTGTAGGTATGGATGGAGCAGCCAGCAGCACCCAGGAGGGTAGAACTGGCAGGGTAGTGGCCTCAGCTGTCTCTCACAGCTGGTCCTCATGAGTGTAAGGCAGCAGGGCAATTGCCAAAGGAGCTGGAGCTTGTGAGGCTCCTTCATTGCTGGGCCTTGCTTTGTGAGCCCCTCGTGCTCTTCTAACAGTTCTTTGATGGCAGATGGGACAGCTCTGAAATGCTCAGGGGAAGGTGTAACCTCCTGCAGGTGTAGGGGAAGGTATCTAAATACAGACACCCCCGCCTCATCATTACACCTCCACTGTGACAGGACTTAAATACAAGGCACAAGTCTCTCAAGGCTGAGTAGTTATTTCCAGGATAGCCTCTATTACACTGTCCTGAAACTACTGTAAGAAACTGCTTTTGTCCTCTTGGAAAGGGGATTCTTTCATGTTCAAAAACTTACCCTGAGATTTGTGAATGCCCTCAGAACGTGCCCTGTGACCTGGTGACAGGAGAAGAGCGTCTCTTTGCCAATGAGGACTCCAGACAGGCTCCTCACGTCGCTTGTACCATTGAAATGTGCAGCACTAACACACCTTGTAAGTACACAGAGTTGTTTCTGTCCTATCTGTGCTATCCTTGTGTGTTTGTTATTCTTTGGACTCCAAAGTAGCTGAGCTCTTCTCTTTCACTCAGGAATCAACATTTCCTGAACTATGATAGAGCAGTTCAAGAAACATGGATCATCTCAGAATAGCTTTTTGGTGATAGAGGATTAGCTTTGTTTGAGCAACCGTTTTTAGGAAACCTTTAAAATTCCTTCAATTCCTTCATGTCTTGTACTGCTGTTCTAGATTCTCTTCCTTGGTGCATCATATTTTTCTTTTTTTTTTTTTGTTTTAAGATGAAGTTGCTGTGATTGATGAAATTCAGATGATCAGAGATCCTGCCAGAGGCTGGGCTTGGACAAGAGCCCTTCTAGGTGAGCTTGGTGGTGTTGGCAGTGAATTAGCTTAATGGCACATGAAATACAAGCTTAGCACTTGGTAGAGTCATTAGTGGTTATGTGATGCAAAGTAAAAGTGTTTGTTTTTAATGTCTTCCCACAGCAAGTTAGAGATACTCTGCCTCAAAGGGTTTGTCTGCATGATAGGAAGCTGCCTGTTGTGTTTTGCTTAACAAATGGGTCTTTAAAATTTAGTTCAGATGCCTCTTTTATTTTTCCTACCTTGGATAATAGGGAGTCTTTACTACATTGTGTCTTTACATTGACTATTTCCAAGAAATATGCTTTTCTGTTCAATTAAAACAACACTGGTTTTCAAGATAGTACCCTTGTAGAGATTGTGCTAAATAATGGTAGCTTTAAATATTTTATAGTGTTAATTTCAAATGGCTCATTTATAGAGCTGCATCAATCTGTTATATTCTTACAACAATGCTTATTTTGCTAACTTTAGAATATTTCTAGAAGAATTTTGGAAACAGTTTTCCTCGTATTTGGAATAGAAGTTTGGAATTTGATTCCCTCTTGACCCTTTCTTTCATTGCTTTTGATTCTAAGTTCAGCAGATTTGTCACACTTCCTTTACTTCCTGTTTTTCCCTTTTGTGTTCTGACTGAATTAGAGGTGAATTCATGTAGAAAACAAAACCCCTCAGTTCTGCTATGGTTTGGGAGTTAGTAAAACATGAGTAGTAAGTAAAACATACTCAAAGCTTGCTCCATTTGTTCAGTGGCTGAGGGCACCTCTTGTTTTGGCTGAGAGGGTGCAGAGAGGTATTGGCTGCTCTGATTATCACACTGATGAATTGTCAATCACCTGCTGCCAGGAGATCAAGAGCAGCTCTAGGGAAATAGTGTATTGTGGGAGAGGCTCTAGGTGCAGGTTTGGCTCATTGAAGGAGGTGAAATACAGTCTTCATTGTTGTATATAAACAAGTAACATTTTGCTATTTATTTATGGGCTTTGTTCAGGCCTCTGTGCAGAAGAAATCCACGTTTGTGGAGAACCTGCTGCTATTGACTTGGTGACAGAGCTCATGTACACTACAGGGGAGGAAGTTGAAGTAAGTAATTCTGAGAAGCTGTGAACACAATGTCAGGTTCTCTTTGCTGTAAAACAGGAAAAAATCTAGGGTCCTTTTGGGGATGTCACTGCTCAAAGTTGTCCTGCAGGAAGTCTTGTGTGACCGTGTTCACAGGGGTCTTAGATGAGGGAAGAGATGAGAATGTTGACTCCATGTTTCAGAAGGCTTGATTTATTATTTTATGATATATATTATATTAAAACTATACTAAAAGAATAGAAGAAAGGATTTCATCAGAAGGATAGCTAAGAATAGAAAAGGAAGGGAATGATAACAAAAGCTTTGGTCTCGGACAGAGAGCCCAAGCCAGCTGACTGTGATTGGCCATTAATTAGAAACAACCACATGAGACCAATCACAGATGCACCTGTTGCATTCCACAGCAGCAGATAACCATTGTTTACATTTTGTTCCTGAGGCCTCTGAGCTTCTCAGGAGAAAAAATCCTAAGGAAAGGATTTTTCAGAAAATATCATGGTCACAGTCTTGTTAAACTGTTTTTCAATTTCTGTAAAGCAAAGATGTTGCAAAGTTCTTTCCTTCCCTTTTTAAATAGTGGTGCTGTTTTTCTGTAGGAAGAAAAGTGGTTTGCTGAGTTGCCTTTAGAGGATGCTGCAGCTGGTACAGCTGTTTATGGGCTTTTACAGCTCTGATCTTCCAGGGGGGCACGGTGCTCTCGAGTTTGCTGACTTTACAGGATGCATTGCTGGTTAGGCTCTATATGATGGAATTTGAGTTTAAAAAGTACCCTTTTGGACAACTTGAATTGTAGGTCAGGAACTACGAGAGGCTGACTCCCCTGACTGTGCTGGATTATGCCTTGGAGTCCTTGGATAACCTGCGTGCTGGGGACTGCATTGTGTGCTTCAGCAAGAATGACATTTACTCTGTCAGCCGCCAGATTGAGGCCAGAGGGTTGGAATGTGCTGTCATCTACGGCAGCCTGCCCCCAGGTAAAGCACTGTGCTTTTATTGCTCAGGGAGTGTTCTGCTTCCTGTGCTTTCCTTAGGAGAAACCTCCCCGTACTGCTTGCTTTATGGCAAAATAAAGCACTGCTGGTTTCCTAGTTTGGCTTCTTTATATAGCTAGAGAAAGTAATCAGCTTTCATTGGCTGGTGTTTTAATCTTGGGATTAGACCTTTATTATGTACTTAATTTTGATCTTCAGATACATATAATTAAATGAGGTCTATCCACAGCTCTGGGAATGATTTAAATCCCTCCTGCCTCCTCCTCCCATCTGGCCAAATACCAATCAAATACCAATTTATTTATTTTCTTCCTCAGCCTATTATAATGACATTGGACTTAGTGATATGTTGTCTAAATTTTGTATGGAGTTTGCAGTGTGAAGTGTTCTGTCATTCTGTTTTAGGAACAAAGCTTGAACAGGCAAAGAAATTCAATGATCCTGATGATCCTTGCAAAATTTTAGTTGCTACAGATGCAATTGGAATGGGACTCAATTTGTAAGTATTGCAGCAGGTTATGGTACTTCTATTTTCCTTCAGGTGTGATGGCCACATTAATTTATTTGCTTTTTTGTCTCCCCAGTCTGATTGTTGTTGTTAACTTATCTAAATATCTGCTGTGTCTAGATAACACAGTACATATATTTCAGTTTTGAAGTAGTGATCAATTTGGTTAGGCAGAACTAGGCTTTAGTTTTAAAAGTGATTCCAGAGCTAAATGGCTCCCTGGGCCTAATTCAGTGTGATGGTTGGCCATGGATGACAGGGCCTACTGGATGAACTGGAGTCAAATGGGCTGGGTTGTCAGAGTTATCATTCCCTTGCATTTCTGAAATACAGAGCAAGCTCAGCCCAGTGCCAGATGTATTCCATTGGTGAGGGAGGTGCAGTCACATCACTACAAACTGCTGAGGCAGGTGCTGGTGAATGGATTGGGAGGCAATTAGGACACGAGTGATGTGTGCAGGGATGATTATTCTCCTGCCACTAGCCAGTGCCCTTTAGTATATGCTGTGTCCATAAGTAGTATCTGTGATACCCTAATCTGTAGAGGAGAAAAAAACTTATAAAAAAGCAAAAAGCTTTAATTCTTCATATTGGAAGTAATTAGCAAACAAGGATTGCTCTTTGTTTTGTTGAACTCTTTCAGGTGCATAAGAAGAATAATTTTTAACTCCATAGTGAAGCCGACGGTGAATGAGAAGGGGGAGAAGGAAATAGACACCATCACCACCTCGCAGGCGCTGCAGATCGCGGGCAGGGCCGGGCGCTTCGGCTCCTCCTTCCGGCAGGGCGAGGTCACCACCATGCACCGCGACGACCTGGCCCAGCTCAGGGACATCCTCAGAGAGCCTGTGCCCCCTGTCCAGGTGAGAGCCAGCCTGTGCACCTCTGCTCCGGGGCTGCATTCTGATACCCTGATCCTGTGTTATCGTTCCCTCTGTTTGCGACCCGTAAAAATGAGTTGTGCCACAGTGACTTTGGGTGTACGTCCTCTTTGGAGACTTGTGGCATTCACATTCTCTGAACGTGATTCCTTCGCCCAGGGTTTTTCTCCTGGGAAGCTGAAAAGAGAAAAGGAAAACAATTCTTATCTCATTTGCTTCTCCTGTGTTGTGCTCATGTGGAATGTGTTTGGAGATTGTTTACCCACAGGTGATTGTTCCATTGGATTTCAGTGTGAGTTGTTTTCACTCTTTGGCCAATCAGGGCCAAGCTGTGCTGGGACTCTGGAAAGAGTCACGAGTTTTCATTATTAGCTTTTAGCCTTCTGTAAGTATCCTTTCTGTATTCTTCAGAATAGTATAGTATTCTTTAATACTATACTATACTAAAGTATAGTATAGTGTATAATAATATACACTATACTAAAGTATAGTATATATTATATATAGTATATAATAATACTATATAATACTATATATAATATAGTATTGCACTATTAAATTATAATAGTATAATAATACTATATAATAGTATATATAATATATTATTATACTATTATATTGTTATAATATAGTATAATAAAGTAATTAGCCTCTTGAGAACATGGAGTCAGATGCATCATTTTCTCCCCTCATCAGTGGACCTGCATTTACAATAGAGACTTTCTATGCTGCTTTTATATGAAATCTGCTCTTTTTAGAATTAAAAGCTCAAGCACAAAAGCTCTTAAGTTTCAGCTAAGTGTGCTTAATAAACTGGAGTCTGCAGGGTGCTTTGATTTCTTGCATTTTGTCTTTCAATATATTGTTTCTAGTGGATTGACTTGAAAACAATATTGAGAATTAATGGAAATCTTTTTCTTTTTTTTCCCATTTAGGCAGCTGGACTACATCCTACTCCTGAGCAGATAGAAATGTTTGCTTATCATCTTCCTGATGCCACTCTATCCAACTTAATTGTAAGAATGATCAAAATATTAGCAGCTTATTTGAAAATGGAGTATCACTTATAGTCATTGCTTTGTACAAAGCTGCCCTTGGGAGGCCTGACAGACAGCCTTGTGTGTATTTTTTTATCAATTGGATTCTTCTCTCTGCCACACAAGTGATTGCAGGCAGGTTTAGGATGTTCAACTTTTCTGTGCTAGACTTGGAAGTTTTGAAACCTGTCAGTCATTTTTACACATGTTTAAAACTGTGCAGCAGCTTTTTCATTCCAGCTTTTCTGAATTTTAAATGTAGATATTTAGTTCTAAGGCGATATTAGAGATCTGAAATTAGATAAATTATTTGAAAATTCCTAGAACACTGGTTGTTTGTTCCACATATTGTTCCACATATGTATTGTTCCACATATCTGATATCTACCTGATTGTTTTTCCTGTTTCTGTGGATTTTGTGGTAAAACTGTGTAACTTTTAGAAAACTGATTTTGTGGGATCCATTTGATCTCCTCTTTAGGTAGATACTAGTTCTTTTGGATGTACCTAAACATTATAAAGTAGAAATTAAGATTCTAATACTGTATTAATAAATCATTATCACAGCTTTTAGTAAACTTAGAAATCCTTGGCAGCTTTCATGGTTTTAAATGTGCATTATTGTTGCTGCTGATCTGCTGTTATGTAGCAAAATGCAGATTTCTAACCTTGAAATAAAAGATTATGCCTGGAGACCTCCTGGAAGACTTAGCCTGGTAGGGTAACAGCACATCTTTAAAATTTTTAAATTAGCAATTTCTGGGCTAGCATAGTAGCGTTAAGATAAAAACCTTGTGTTGTTTTTGATCTCTTAAATATTCATATTTAATTTAAAAGCTCATAGTTTCTTTAAAGATGTTTTTAAAAGTGTCTTTCAAAGATTTGCATTACACAAATTATTTTGGGGGCCCATAAAATTCCCCCTGCAGGGTGCATTGCATCTTCCATTTCTCCAGACCTTGAGTGTGTCTCATATTTTCTTTGAACTCCTCTATTGCAATACTGGATTTAGCTTGTGTTTTCTTTCTTCCTAAAATAGATCTGATCCTGACATTGAGCTAAAAATACCTCAATTATTGAGTTGCATGCTGTAAAGTTAGCTTTTTGCGTCATGCTAAGTGACAAACCTGAAGAAATTTCTGAACATAATGGTGATTGGTTCCTGTGATGGTGTTCTTTGTAACTACAATGTACCCTTCCAGAACATTGTTATTTAGGAGACTGATTGAAAGTGTTTAAATAAAGTGTAGTGTGTTGTGTCTTCTCCTCTGTATTGGAGAATTTAATGCAAATTCTGCTAAAAGAGCAGGATGATCTCCCCTGCCAACTTTTTTATTACTGTTGTCAAATTTGAGGGTTTTTAATTATTCTTTCAATATAACTAGTCTTTCAAACTCTAAATAACTTTTTGCTTTGGTAAGACAAAGTTGAAGGAGCCTCTCCTGTACTAACATTCTTCCACTTGGTTTTATTTTCCCAGGATATCTTTGTGAGCCTCTCCCAGGTGGATGGGATGTACTTTGTCTGCAATATTGATGATTTCAAATTTCTGGCAGATATGATTCAGCACATTCCACTCAATCTGAGATCACGATACGTCTTCTGCACTGCACCCTTGAACAGGAAAGAGCCTTTTGTGTGCACCACTTTGCTGAAGGTCAGCTATTTTTTCCCCTCAAAACATGTGGTGTTTATATTGGACCAAGAGGCTTTTGGTGCCCTGGGACTGTATCTAGCTGCTGTATTTGTTGTGGGCTTTGCTATCACATCATTTGAGAGCATTCTTAGAGTGCTCACAGGTAGCAGAAGGGATATAAAATAGCTGGATGTGTATTGAATTCTTCACTATTTTTATTGACCTCTGAAAACTGGTTCTCATGATGGAAATTAAAGTTGGGATAGCTTCTCTGCTGTTTGCCTCTGAAAATCCTGCTGCTTGTCCTTGTCTGTCAGCTCTGGACTGGGAGGGATGAGAGTGGTGTTCCCTGGTCACTTGTGCACTGTTAAGCTTTGCCACCAGCATGGTCCTAAAAGCAGTCATTAAAAACCAAGTTACTGCTCCTGTGGGCTGTTGGCTTGCCAACAGAAGTAAAGAATGTGGGATTAAGGGTGATTGCTGATGCTGTTATACAGTTACACAGAATTTAAACTACAGAAAACACAGAGCTGTAAGTGGCTCTCAGAATTGTGTCACTTTACTTTTCAGGCTTGGATGAATTGGTTTTGCTGTGCCCCAGGAGTGATTATTTTGAGGAATTTGTATTCAGCTGATTTTTCCGTTTTTCAGGTTTAATAATAATGTCACTTGGGACTGTTTGTTAGACAGTATTGCCATTGTACCCTTTTTAAAGACTGCATTAAACTTTTAAAATAGTGTAAATGAAACTGATGTGGTGCTCTCATGTCACAAATATTAGAACCCTGCTTTTCAAAAATGGCTAAAGATCTTTAAAAAATGAGTGATTGATTAAAGAGTTGAAAAAAGTGCTTCCTTAGGAAAATGCTGAGCTTTTGGATTCCAAGTAGTGAAGGTGCAGAGGGGCATAATGCAGTGTTAGAGGGAGGTAGATTGTTGTGAATTTAAGCCCCATTGCTTGGCCAAGAAAACCCAATTTAGTATCAGCCAGATAGGAAGCACTTATTCCAAGTCATGAGTACTCTTGAAAATTTTAGATTTAAATCTTACTTGACTTGTTTTTCTGTTAGTTGAAGAGCTGAGGTGTCTGGGTTTCAGAAGAGTGGATTTCTAGGGCAGATGAATCTGTTTGGTTTGTGGGTAGCATGTTTCCTAAACCAAGGAATACATTTAATATTCCAAACTCTGGCAACCCTGAAACAAGATAATTAACCAAATAGGGTGAGGAGGATTAAAAAAGACACAAAGTCCATCTGCTTTGCTAGATGCAGTCAAATGCCTTCAGTGTTACACTTTTCTGGATAGCTCTGTGCTTTTGTTGCTTAACTCTGTGCATGGCCCATGGACAAATTGTGTTAATGAGGCCCTGGAAAGGAGAGGTGACTCCTGTGTTGGGTAATTAAGTAAAAGAATGTGTGGCATTTGGGTTGTGTAAAGCAAAGCGGGTGTTTTATGGAGTATTCTGTGCATACAGACTCTGGGGGATTTAACTCTTTGGGGATCCCCTGTGTTTGTTTTCCAGTTTGCACGGCAGTTCAGCAGGAACGAGCCGCTGACGTTCGACTGGCTCTGCCGCCACACCAAGTGGCCCTTGGCTGCTCCAAAGAACATCAAGGAGCTGGTGCACCTCGAAGCTGTGCATGATGTTTTTGACCTCTATCTGTGGTTAAGGTATTGTCTTTGTGCTTGAAGACTGTTTGTTTTTTCCTGTTATTTATGACTTGCAGTCCTAGAAGTGCAGTGTCTTGAAGCCTGTCGCAGACATCTTTTATGGAAAATCCTTTCCTTAGGATTTTTCCTCCTGAGACGCTGAGAGGCCTCAGGAACAAAATGTAAACATTGATTATCTGCTGCTGTGGAATGCAACAGGTGCATCTGTGATTGGCCCATGGTGGATGTCTGTAATTAATGGCCAGTCACAGTCAGCTGGCTCGGACAGAGAGCTGAGCCACAAACTTTTGTTATCATTCCTTCCTATTCTATTCTTAGCCAGCCTTCTGATGAAATCCTTTCTTCTCTTCTTTTAGTATAGTTTTAATATAACATATATCATAAAATAATAAATCAGCCTTCTGAAACATGGAGTCAGATCCTCGTCTCTTCCCTCATCCTAAGGCCCCTGTGAGCACGGTCACAGAGGCCCATATGTACATGGAGCAGGATGGGCTCCTTTGGCCTTTTAGAGGATCTTGACAAATAGTGTTGAGGGAGTGAGTTCTGCAGGCAGCAGTGTGTGACTGACAGAAGGAGAAGGGAGAAACAAGGACTGGAGCAGCTGAAATGCAAACTAAACTACGTATTCCCATGCAACATGTAATGAATATTCATTTTACTTAGTACGTATCCCACTTTTGTCCCAGTGAGAAGGTTTAACTGTGTGTGCTTTTGCCTCCCTTCAGTTACCGCTTCATGGACATGTTCCCTGACGCTGCCCTCGTGAGGGACATCCAGAAGAAACTGGACGACATTATCCAGATTGGTGTGTGCAACATCACAAAGCTGATCCGAGCCTCCCAGTCTGCAGCTGCCCCTGGCACAGCTGAGGTGGTGGCAGAAGATTTTCCTCTCTCAGGGACTCAGAGGGACCCCAGGGCGGGGTCGGAGCGCCACGGCGCAGCCTCCACGGAGGCTCTGTCCATCGCAGTGGAGGCTGCAGGGCTCAGGAGAGCCAAGAGCACGAGGCCCTCCCGGCTGGGGGGCAGGCAGGAGGAGCTGAAAAGCTACGGCCGGGGATCCCTTGCCAACAGACTGCTGAGGGAGGGACTTCTGACCCAGGAAATGCTGAGACAGCTGGAGAGTGAGTGGCAGGATCAGCACAGGAATGGTAGATATGGCTTTGGCTCAAAGAGAGATGATCAGCATAGTTCAAAGGAAACAAGGAAAAAGAGAAAATAGAACCGTGCCCTAATTCTGTTTAGTTTTTATTCATAAAATAAAATACTATTTTAATAACAACTGTGGCATTTCATGTTTACACTGCTGCAGCTCCTTGATGCTTTTCCTTCTCCTGTGACCAGGAATGTGAAGCACTCAGAGAACTGGACTCTTCAAAGCTCAGAGGCCATACGTTTGTTTTAGCCACTTAGCTGTACACTCTTTCAATCATGGTGTTCAGCATCAGTGTATGATCTACTGCTGTGTGAAAATTTGAACTTGGTGTCTTCTTGCAGGATATCCTCTCATCATGAATAAATGTCAAAAATTTCACTAGTAATGAATTAGCTACTCATTCCACCCCTTCCCAAAGGGCAGAGTTTAACAGACCACAAACAAGTGATGAACAGCCTGGAACAAAATTGGCTTAGAATGGTGATGGGAGTCATATGCCTCTAACCATTGTGTCCTGTGAAAATGTGTAAGGAGGTTAAAATAATTTGTGGTAATGTGTCAGGAGTGATGGAATTCTGGCCACAAGAATTTTGGATTGGATTTCAGTTATTGTGATTTGGTTTTCAGCTTTAAGGTGGGCGTTCGAGCTCCCAGTTTGGATGCTGGAGAGTGGAGAGAATCAGATGCTGAAACTGCTGTGTGTTTACAGAAAGGGTTTCAGCACTTGTACATGTTGCTGGGCTGCCTGAGGAGAATAGTGGTGCACTGGTGGTGTGTAAGTGCACAGGTCCTGCTTGTGTCACTGTTGGGAAACCTTTAAGATCCAGATTGAGTTTCATTGTCAAATACCTGTCTTTCTGAAATGATCAGCTGTGGTTCTTTGCAGGCTGAAGTTTGCTCTGAATCCCCTTTTCTTTCTCCTGGTATCAGTCCTTTGTGCTGCGGTTCAGAAAGAAATCTGCAGCAGTTTGTAAAATGTTTTTACAGCTGTTTCAGTGTAGCTCATGCACTCTTTCCTCATTGTTTACTAAAAGGCAAGCAGTGTGTAAATGCTTCTAGCCCATGTGATCTGCTGCTTTCAGTTCAGTGCTGGTGGGAAGAGAAAGTTTTAGCTCCTTCCCCTGCAAAACCACATCTTTTTTTCCTTCCCCAAGAAAAAGCAAGCAGCTCTGTGTGTGGGGCAGTGGCCATGTGAGTGTTGTGGATTTTCTGCTCTGCAGATGAGTGGTTCAGCTTTGCTTTCCCAGAACAGCAGCACCATTTGCACAGAGTGCAAGCTTGCATTAACCCTTACAGGTGTGTTGTGTTTGCTGCTGTCACACAGCCTGCGTGATGTGCCTTGTGTGGTGGAGTGCTATCAGTTGCTCCCTGGCACTCACTGGAAGGGAAGCAGCAGTTGCTCGAGCCTGAGGCACGTTTTCCCCTCATGTGTTGTCCCACTTACCCCAGGGTGAACGTGCAAACCACTGTTTGAAACCCCCTGGGCTGTCCACCGTGGACAACTCTCATTTTCTCTGGCTTGTGGGAGACCCACACTGATATTGTGCTTCTGTTAGGCTGAATTTGTGCTTTAACCACACAGTAAGCTGAGTGCTAGTGTGTATTTTTGAGCAAGGAAAGAGTGTCTGGGACTACAGGGTGTAAGCCAGCCTTGTGTTTCAGCACCAAGCCCTGCAATAGAGAAGCTAAATGGCTATAAGCATTCTTTTTTGTATTTTGCTGAGATTAGCACTTTGCTTAACTCGCTGCTTGTTTCCATAGGGACTCCATAGTAACTGTTGTAGGAGCTCTGAAGTTTATTCAGGCGTTTCCAGGCTGACTTTATGAAAGTTTTCTTTTCTTCTGAGCTAATGGTGTGGCTGTCATTGACTCCCATTAGAATGGCTGCCAGATTGATCCCATGTGCTACAATCTGAACTGCTGTGTTGCAGTTACCCCAACTATCCATTTTTAACCTGCCTTGTGGGGCTGTGCTGAAGCTTTATTTTTAAGCAACAACAATCTGGGAATCACGTTTGCAAAACTATTTCAGATTCATTTCAGGCATCAAAATTAGAGATGTTTGGAAGTTTATTCATTAATTGTTTATTGCTGTCCTTCAAATGTAAGATGCTGACTGTAACAGCACTGCTTGGTAAAATCCTTCTGTCTTTTAAGCCCAGTGTGCTCTGTCCTGTCTGTGCTGTTTCCATCTCTGTTCTGGTTTTTCCAGTCAGTCCCCTCAGGTGTTCTGCCTTACTTTGTGTGCTGATGTTGCCCTAGGAGTGGCATATGCAGGAGGAATGGATATGGGGACCCCTTTCTCTCCTGAGCTTTGATGATTTTGTGGGAATATAATGGGGGATGAACCTGCTGCTCCTGCAGGGAAGGGGGAATGTGTTCTAGGGATTGGTTTTGGAATCACTGATGCCTTGTGAAGGTTGACTTTAGAATAGAGGCTGGACAGAGTTAAAGAATAAAGCAGGGATTTATTAAAAGCATCTCCTCCATGGATCCACCTTGGGCAGCACAAGAGCCCAGCCAGGGCTACACCTGAGATGAACCAAGATGAACCAAAATGGACACCTGGTCACAGGGTCTCTCACTTTTATGAGTTTTGATCCATTTGCATATTGGAGTTAACTGTCCCATTCCAGCTCCAGCCCGTGCAGTCCCACCCTGCTTGTTTTTCTCTCTCCAGCCCACGCTGTTTGTGCTCCTGAGCTGAGATCTGGATCATTTGTCCTTGGTGCCCAGCTGGAGCAGGAATTGTTTTGTCTCCCTGCTCTGTGCACAGAGCTCAGCATCCCCTCATGTGAAGCCCAGACCCACGCAGTAGAGCAGCACAGAATGTGAAAAATATAAAAGCTAAACCCTGAGGCATCATCATAAACTGTAACAAAGAAGGATTTCCCCCTGATGACTCACTAGTAACCTTGTGCACTGTCTCTTTGTTAACCTGGACGCCAAATTTAGCAGCCAGCATTGCTACTGCCTTTGATACCTCACCAAAGATAGGTGAGTTTATCTCACAATAAAATGTTTATTGATGTGGTACCTCTTTCTGGGGGTAACAAGGGCACGTTTAGCTGATGTACTCAAGACTTTTTTGTGAGTTTCCCCATTGTAGCTGTGAGCTCCTTTTCTCTGCAGGCCTTTGACTGCAAGGCTGTGGGAGGCAGATGTGCACCAGACTCTTCAGGACTCTCCTCTTCAGGATTCTCCATGGGGTTTGGAGGCACAACTGCAGGAGAACAAAGTACCGAGTGAGGCATTACAATTTTAAACTCTCGTTGGCCCTTGCAAAGCAGGGAGGGAAGGTTTGTGAATGACTTTTATTGGTGCAGGTCTAACAAAAGGGAAAAGCAACATCCCCTCAAGCTTCCAAGCTGCGTGAGGTTGGAGCTGATCTGGGCTGGCTCCCCTGTGCTGGCCAGGGTGGGTACAAAGTGGCCGTGACACTTTTGGGTGTTGGGTGCTGTCTGGGTGGAAATGAGATCATGTCTTGTGTTCTCTTGCACAGCAGCCTGCTGGAAGCTGGGATGCACCGAGGGGGAGTGAGCAGCTGACACAGTGATTGTGACAGGTCAGGTATTTCACACAGCCTGCTGCCAGCTCAGGAACACCGACATCTCTGAGACCCTTTTCCAGTCGTGTCCGCCAGAGAAAGAAAGAAAAGAGAGAATGAAAAATAAATCTGCTGTATTACAGACACAATGAGCTCTGGATCAAAGGGGGATGGAGCTTGAAAGGTGATGTTTTCAGTTTTGCTGGCCAGAGGGGTTGTGCCTCGGGTGGCATGGGTAAACAATGAGGAGAGAGACAGTCCCTTTGGGAGTCAGTGTCTGACTTAACGAGCCAGCAGTTATTGAGAGATGAATAGAGGAGAAGTGAACCGTGCTTTCTGGCTGCTAGTGTGGCTCATTTTCTTCTTTCTTTTCTCTCTCTCTCTCAAAGATCAAAGGCCTAATTTTAGAACAAGCCCTATTTATGGACTGCTCAGCCACTCTGTCTGCTTTACTCTTGTTCTAGAATAATGGAAAATAAATGGAGCTGGCAGGATCTCCCAGTGTCCAGAGCTCATCCCGAAGCAAGGCAGGAGGAGGAAAAAAAAGAGAAAGACCTTTCCTAGCAGAGGTTCTGTGTGATTTGTCTGTGCAGAGGGAATTCCCCTCCCTCAGCTCTTTCAGTCTTTCCTCGTGATCAGAAGCTGCAAAAATGTGACCTGTGAGTGCTCCTGATGCTCAGCAGAGCAAACTCCTCCTGATCCCTGCCACAGCTGACAGGACGGGGCAGAGTCCTCTTTGCAGGGCTGCTGCTGAGTTTGAGCTGAGTGTTGGTGTGTGTGCCTCTGGATTATCCTCCTGTAGATGCAGCCCACCACGATCAGTTGTACTTTTTTCTTTTTACAATAGCATGAGATGGTTGGGTCCACTCTAAGCTATGAACTGATGTGGCCAGACATCCTTTCTACTGACTGGCTGCCCCTGCCCTTCTCTGGATCTCTAGACAATTCCTACCACTCACTAGTTCTTTGTGTTTCCTCACATTACTTGGCGCTCCCCCTTTCCTCTTCTCCCCCCTGCTGTTTTTCTATCTATTGAAATAATTTTTAATTGTTACCTTGTTCTGCAAAATTCAGGGTGACAATTGTCTGCAGTAGCTGTGCTCAGTTCAGCTGAACAGTTACTGGGGGAAACACGTTGTGTGTAGGTGTAGTTTGAGGGTGAGCCTCTCATTACCCCATGAAAATGCCTTTTACTTTCTTCCTCTCCTTTGTGTCAGCATTTCACCGAGTTTCCTTGGGATGATGTTCCCATGGTCCATATCACTTGATGCAGTGACAAAATCCTGGAAACACCGGTGTATTCAGAATGGATTTGAGAGTGATGGTTAAAGGCTGTGTCAGACTCTGATGGTGTAAGGAAGCTGCTCTTGCATCCTTCAGTGGGGCAGTGTGGTACCCACGCTGCTTTCTGCCAGCTAAATCTCTCCTCCCCCCAGGTTTTGCAGCACTGAGGATCTTCACTGCTCTGGAGCTTTGGGAGAAGGGAGAAGAACCAGCCCCAAACCTCCCTGCTGGGAATTGCACAAGAGGCATTCCAGCTGGGGGCAGGGGTCCGTGTGGCTCTGCTCTTTACACGGCTGAAGCTTAATTGGTACAAAGCTGCAGATAAGGGTGCACTGTGCAGGGCTGGAGTGAAGGTAATTCATGCAGAAGAGCTGAGCAGAGGGAAGAAGTCTCCTAAGCCGTTCAGCTGCCCAGACTGCCGGCAGCCCTGGCCGTGGTGGGAGCCTGTCAGCCCCTGGAACGGAGCGCGGAGCGGGGCAGGCTGCGTAGCAACTGCTTTGAGAAGCGGTAACAATTCCCAAGTGGGGCAGTAACAAAATCGATTTTTCTCCCCTTCAGCTTGGCAGCTCTCCAGGTGCCTGCTCTGGCACAATGAAGTGTGTGGCTGGGGAGGGAGGGAGGGACTTCGGGTCGATGTGTGGGGGTGTGATACAAAGAGGCACAAGTTTAATCACTGACCCATCACACTGCATGGATTTATTTCTGGACTCAATTTCCCAGGAACTCTGCTATTGCACACGGGGGAAAATGCCTCTGCTGAAGTTTCTCTAGCTCCAGCTTGGTGAATAAAGATCTGTCGCTTTGGAGTTCCTCACAGCAGCTCTGTCACTACTGACTCATCCATCTGCTTCAGGAAAATGTTTGCTGTCCACTTGCTAGCTTTCCATTTCACAAAGCTAAAAGAGGATCAAATAAAGAAGGTAAGTTGCAGCATTAGCTGGTTGCTATTTTAGGAGCTGTGTTACCCAGATACAGAGGGGTCTGCAGTGAGTAATGCAGACCATATAATGGCATTATCCACTAAAACCATTCAGCCAAATGGGGCAGGAGGTGTTTAGACCTTAAACCACCTGGTGAGTGTGAAAATAGGTCTGGTTAGTGGTTTTCCATGCACAGTCGTAAGTGCTCTCCCAGTAATGGAGCAAATTCTCTGCAGTAAGGGAAAGTGCTTAAGCTTTATCTGGCATGGTGTGGAAGAGCCCAGAGGACAGAAAGGATGACTCTGGCAATGTATCATGAATGATGGGGTTTCTCAAGCTGAGCAGGAATCAGGAGTCAGTCACGTAGCAGGGACAGGGAAAACCCCTGTGGTCTTTGGTCTGGGTCTGCTGAGATTGAGGGGAGATTTCCAGCTGGTGTTGGGGTTCCTGTGCCTCCTCTGTGGTTATCCAAAACTGGCTAATCCCTCTGATGTTTACAATTGGAAAAGCTTGAGATGGCTCAGACCTGGAGCTATCAGTACTGAGAATGAGCTGCCTAATGGTTGCTCTTCCCCAATCTACTTTCATGCCATGCTGAAATGGGTTTTTGGGCTTGTGTCCATCATGAGACCATGTGAGACCTGTAAGCTTGATGGCTCAGAGGTCCTCTGCTTTGTGGACATGTCCCCTCTGTATTCCTGGGGTCTTCACTGAGTGCTGGCAGGTGCCATTGCTGCCAGGCTCCATCCTCTGGTTTCTGGAAAGGTGGGAGCTGGGGCTGTCTGTGGGTGTGGTGGGAGATCCAAGGTCCTGGTGCTTGGATCTGCTTCCATCACCGAGCTCATCAGCAAAGGGAGCAACTCCAGCTTTTCCTGTCTGTGCCCAAGACATGGAGTGGCCTGTTCCAAGGAGGACTTCTTCCATTAATTCTGTTTTGGAGAGAGGCATTCTGAGACAGGTTCCGGTATCTCAACAATCAGATGTCCCTGACTCAGTCCTGGCCCTTTTATCCCTGGGATTTAATGTGATCAGAAAAAGGCCTCACTGCCCCTCCCTTCTATGAGGAGCCATCTCTTATCTAGACAGAACTATTTCTTCATTCTTTTCACTAAGGAAGAGAAAGACCTTGTGGAGCAGTGCTTGGGTGGAGTGGGCTTTGCAGGGAAACATCCAGCTTGCAGCTGAGTGAGGATAGTGGAGACGAGGGAGCAGAGGAATCCTGGCAAACAGAGCAGAGGAATTCTAGCAAAAAAATTCAAGGCTGCATTTAAAAAAATCAAAAAGTCTTTCTGTAAGGTGCAGACTAGCCCTTCCTGAAGGCAAGAAGCCACATGCTCCTCTGACTTCTCTTACAGGCAGCCTAGGGTAGGATTTACAGAACAGAGCTGATTCCTCGCTTATCAGAAAGAAATGTCTTCCCACCTCTCCCTCTCCAGGCTTATTTACTCTGTGGTGGCAAAACCAAGAGCCTCCTGCCACGAAAACAGAGCTGTTTCCATAAATGAGGCAAGGCCCTGCTCCTGTGCCATGGGAGGGGGTGACCAGTTTGGTTTAGCACAGCCTGGCCGTTCCGTGCTCACCAGTGAATGGTTCTGAGAGCAGGGCCTTGCTCAGGCTGTGAATCAGCAGGATTTCCTGGGCTCTGCCTTATCTGGTTCCTTGGAAAGGACTGTCTGCTCCTGTGGTTGTAGGTAAACAGGGTGGGAATGCAGTGTCTGGGCAGCAGGGAGCTGGTGCAGGTTCTCTGCAAACAGACACAGAAATTTTTATTACTCTTGAGAGTTTTTCCCCCACAGGGGCTTCTGTCACAAGGCCATCTGGGTCTGTGTCAGAGTGCATGAGTGCTGCATGTCTCCAGTCACTGCATTTTCTCCAAAAAATCAGTGCAGGTGCATAGGCTAAGATGATGCATCCTACACACTGGTGGAGCTTCAAAAAACCATTGGAGGAAATCAAATACTTGCACAAACAAGGACTACAAATACAAATCTGAATAACAGCCTTTTCAAGGCACAGCTGTGTCCAAAGGCAGCTGCTGCTCTGGGACAATTGGATGTTGTAGTTTAACATTTTCTCCTCTCTGTGTGTGTTAAGTGAGTGCTGGGGTGACTTTCAGGATCCTGGCTCTTTCTGGTGGGTCATTGCTGACCATCAGTTTAAAATGGCACTGTGAATAGGTGATTAGTTTGTACCTCATTAAAATAGGCAGTCAAATAGTCCAAACTGCAGCAGAGACCAACTTAGCTACAACCTGCATTGCCCTCTGTTTAAACAATGCAGCCTTTTAAATCCAACCATGGTGGGACTGTGTATGTATGTGTCAGTGCCAGCAGTGTGTGGTCCTTAAGGAAAAAACCTTTCACTTTGCCCTGATGAAGCTGTTCATAAACACTGATTAACCTCTCTGCCAGTTTATTTGAGCTGCTTCACAGATATTTGGAATTCTTTTCTATTCAACTGCCTTCTGTTTTGATGTATTCTGTGAGTTACAGACCTTTAACAAAGGGTATTGATTGTACCCAAAAAAATGTGTTTTAGATGTAATCCTAGAATCACAAGAGAATGGAGAGCAGAGCTGGAGTGGGAAAAAGGCTTTGAGTTCCAGCCTGGCATGCCAACAAAGTTAATTGTCTGTGGAGTGAAGCAGTAGCTGAATAGACATTTTTGGGCTGTGGCTGACACGCTTGGGTGCTGATGGCATTTTCTGGAGAGGTCAAATTCTCACCAGATTGACACACTTTGCAGTTCTAGCTCATTACATCTCTAGCAGGAGAGGGTGGTGTGGAAACAGCTTGTCAGGGTACCAAGCAAATCTCATGGCTTACATAGATTGTCAAGTTACTGAGCCATCAGAAAGGATGGCCAGCTTTTGGGCAGTGATTCACCAAGGCTGCACCAAACATTTCCAAACCAAAGTTTCTTTAGAAGAGTGAATGTCCTGATGATGAGCTTGCTTACAATGACAATCATGAGAATTTCAGCACTGAGGCTGAAAATATCTGGTGGAGTTTGAGGGTCCCCAGGATAAGGGAAGAGATGAGAATCTTGACTCCAAGTTCTCAGAAGGCTGATTTATTATTTTATGATATTATATTAAAAGAAAATGATATACTAAAGAGAGAGAAAGGAGACATCAGAAGGCTAGCAAAGAATGATAATGAAAGCTCATGACTGACTCCTCAGAGTCTGACAGCTGGACTGGGATTGGTCCTTAATTAAAAACAATTCACATGGAACCAATCAAAGCTGCACCTGTTGGCAAGCAACCTCCAAACCACATTCCAAGCAAGCAGGTAATTATTGTTTACATTTCTTTTCTGAGGCTTCTCAGGAGAAAACTCCTGGCAAAAGGATGTTCATAAAACATGTCAGTGACAGAAACTGAAGCGAACAAGCAGCGCAAGGAGCCTGCACGGCTGAGTGCCACCTTCCCTCCCTGCAGGTGGACAGGTTCCTGCACCAGCTGCGCCTCCCTGATGATGTCCTGCAGGACGTGGCAGCTCGTTTCCAGGCTGAGATGCTGAAGGGGCTGGCCAGGGACACCAACCCCACGGCAGCAGTGAAGATGCTGCCCTCGTTCGTGCGCTCGCTGCCCGACGGCTCAGGTGAGTCCCTGCTCGGCCCTGCTGCCAGCAGCACAGCACACACACACACACAGGGCAGCCAGGGCACTCACTGAGAAAGTGTGTGCGCTGATACTGAGCCTGGGGAGGGCTGGCATGGTGGGCAAGGTGGAACAGGAAAGCCTTATAAATATGATTGCCCGGCAAAAGATTTTGAGAACATGGAAACTGTAAGCGAGATTGAAATGAAAGCAAGCTTTGAGACACCTCAGTTACTGAACAATGGGGAAACAATGGTGTGGCTGCCTGCAAGTAATCCCCTTTTGATGGAACAACACCCTCTGCCTGCAGACAGGCCCAAGGCTCAGAGCAGACCCTGCCAGCTTGGCAGAAGGGCCCAAAGGAGTTTTTAGGGTTTAAAATGTAGCACAGTGTGGTAATGTAATGATTCTTATAGGCTGTATGGAAATGCTGTAGGATTTGTACATTGTACCAGATTGGTTAGTGAGAATCAGAATATTCAACACAGAAGAAGATTTATGGTATTGTAACAGGAACCTTGCTCTCTTACCCTTTTACTCCCTTACCCTTTTACTCTCTCACCCTCTCATCCTCTCTGCCCCTCTCTTCTCTGGGGCCTGTTCTGGGCTGTGTCTGGCAGGGCCCTGCACCCAGGCCCTCTGCAATAAACCCCAAATCCCAGCAGGGCCCTGCACCCAGGCCCTCTGCAATAAACCCCAAATCCCAGCAGGGCCCTGCACCCAGGCCCTCTGCAATAAACCCCAATTTCCTGACCTGGCTGCAGAGATCTCTGCTCTCCATCTGTCCTGACCATCCTATCCCTGTCACTGCTTGTTTGAGGAAAGGAGCTGGGAAGTGCTCAGGAGCAGCTTCCCCCATCTGTGCCCGTGCAGGCCTTGCTGCAGGAGCTGTGGTGGACATGGCAAGGGCAGCCTCTGCAGCCCAGAGCCTGCAGTGCACTCTGCTGGGGCTCTGGGATGTGTGGCCTGGCCTTGGGGCTGCAGGGAGGGCAGGATGCTGCAGTGAAACCCCTCAACCTGCCAAGGGACGGCAGCAGGGACCCACAAATTCTGCACTGCTTCTGCTAATTCCCCAAAAAGTGATCCCTTCTGCCCTTCCTTCCTTGCCTTCTCCATTGGGAAAATCTGCTCCTGGATGGGGTCTGCCAGGAACTGCTCTGCTTCTTCAGCTGAGACTTGAACAGAGAAAGTGCAGTGGTGTCCTCTGGGAGGATGTGACACGAGATAGGAACTGAAAGCTCATCTTGTTTGGAGAAGCATGCACATCCAAAATAAACTCCTCAGCTGGCTCCTGGCAGTGCAGGCTGAGAGAAAATGGCATTTTCCCCAGGTTTAACCAAGTTAATTTGTGCAGGATTCTGTGTCTCACCAAGATCAGGACTCGGTGTAAACCAGCTGTGCAGAAAGCTGAAATGTTAGCTTTGTACCTTTCCACATGACTTTGTTCCCTCTGATGGTAATTTCCCTGCAATTAAATGAGGAATAACAGCTTTCATGGCATAAAAAAGGCATTTGAAGGTAAGTGCCTTGAAATGAGGCATGTCTGAGAGAAGCTATACACAAACTGATGGAAGGGGGCACTCTTCCTTTGCTGCTGGCTTTGCCAAAGAGAAACAAGTCCTTTTTTAACCCTTGCAATCTCATGTCAGTCACTGGTCCTGGGGTCTCACAGGTCTCAGATGCTGTTTTGGAACAGCAGGGAGCCCCTGGGGCCAGGAGACCTGGAAAATTGCATGTAGGGATATCAGCAAGAGCTGATGTCCCCCAAGGCCAGGGTTGGATGGTGCTCTCCTGGTCTGTGTGGCCTTTCCTGTGTGCCAAGGACATGCTGCAGCATCAAGCTGGGCTATATCCTATTGACACGCTGCCCACTCCAAGTAGCACACTGATTTTTCTATTTTTGCCCTCTGGAAAAATCCTTGTTGGTTATTTTGCTGCCAGACTGGTTAAAAATTCCAGCAGGTTTAAACCACTCAAACTTGGATGGTTATTCCTCCATTATTTATTATTATTGTTAAGTCGTCCTCCTTCTCCTCCTTCTCCTCCTTCTCCTCCTTCTTCTTTTATTACTATTACTATTATTATTATCTTAGAGACTTTTTTGGTGCCCTCAGTGTTGCTGCCTGAAATGACTCATTTAGAGCATCTTTCATAGTTTAGGGATTAACAGTCTGACTAATGTCACAGTTTACTGAGTAACCCAATCTGCCTCCTCACCTTTGATAGCAGACCATGGTATTACAGGTAGAATTTCCTGCTTCCTTCCCTTTCAGGACCAGATTTCATCATGTTTGCACTGTGGAACAAAGATCATGCAAGGCTAGGCACATACCCCACTGTGTTTTCCTTTTGGGAAGGGCATTTTCCTGTGTGTGGGATAAACAAATTTTATTGTAGCAGCGAGGCCAAGCTGTCCTTCCATCTGAGGTTTGCTGCTGGAGATGTGTGTGTCTGAGCAAGCCTGTGAAACCAAATGGGGCTTTCACAGAAACACCAAAAGAAAAGGAAAAGGATTGTGTTGGTTGGCTTTGGGTGGCAAATTGGCTTTGCCCCACTTGGAACCTGACTTCTGCACTAGAGCTGAGTCTTAACATAGGTCTGCAAATCCTGCATCCTCTGCTGGATACAGGCAATGACCTTGTGCCACGTTTCAGGCGATGGCTTGGCAGCCCCTGTGTGCAGGGGGAACAGCCCCAAACTGCCAAACAAACATTGAATTAGCTGTTACACAGCAGGCTGAGAGGAGAGACCTGATCTTGCTGAGGGTTTCTCAGCCCTCCTGATGCTCCCAGGCCCGTCCAGGATCAGGATTTGCCATCCTGGGGCAGGAGAGGCTCTGGCAGTGCTGAGGGAGGGCCCTGGGCTGTGCCCATCAGCAAAGCACCTTGCTGAGCCTTTGCTTTTTCTGTTAGGGTCAGGATTAAATGTGGGAGATGGTATTTCTTGTTCAGATTCAGATGTTTGTAAGTTCTTATTTATATTGCAGTTTTATAAACTGTGTGTTCTACAGCACTTCACTCTAATAAACTAAAAAATGGAGACCTATCTCTCTCTTTACAAGGCTTTTTAGGGGTAAATGGTCTAATTTAAAATTAGACAGTTTACCCTTAAAAAATAAGAAATGACACTTAAATTATTTTTACTTTTAACTTAATAACTGACTATCTGTGGCCCACAATGTGGACTCTTTAATCTAATTACATAATACTGCTTAAACTTGTGAAGAAGAAGGACTAGTTTCTGTTTTAAAGCTTCTATCTTGTTTTATGTGTATTCTATCTTGTTTTATATATCTTATTATATTCTAAAACTTTAAGTTTTCTACTATGTGATATTACACACTTCTATTCAAAAATGGAGACCTATCTCTCTTTACAAGGCTTTTTAAGGATAAGCTGTCTAATTAAGAAATGTCTAATTATTTTTACTTTTGACTTAATAACTATCTGGGGCCTGCAATGTGGACTTTTTTTTTTCTAATTACATAATACTGCTTAAACTTATGAAGAAGAAGGACTGGCTTCTGTTTTAAAACGTTTAGCTTGTTTTATGTATATTCTATCTTGTTTTATGTATATTCTGTCTTGTTTTATGTATATTCTATCTTGTTTTATGTATATTCTGTCTTGTTTTATGTACGTTCTATCTTGTTTTAAGTATATTCTATCTATATTGTTTTATACCTATTCTATCTTGTTTTATATATCTTACCATATTCTGAAATGTCAAACTGTTTTCGACTATGTGATATTACACACTTCTATTCAAAAATGGAGACCTTTCTCTTTCTTTACAAGGCTTTTTAAGGATAAACTGTCTAATTAAGAAATGGCACTACAATTATTTTTACTTTTGACTTAATAACTATCTGGGGCCTGCAATGTGGACTTATTTTTTCTAATTACATAATACTGCTTAAACTTATGAAGAAGAAGGACTGGCTTCTGTTTTAAAACGTCTATCTTGTTTTATGTATATTCTGTCTTGTTTTATGTATATTCTATCTATATTGTTTTATATATATTCTATCTTGTTGTATGTATCTTACTATATTTTAAAACCTTAAACTCTAAGTTTTCTACTATGTGATATTACACACTTCTATTCAAACTACACACCCATAATTTCAGCCCTATTATTTAATTTTGGAAGTCTTCTATACAGCCTTAGGTTAAATTTTGGGGGCCAGTGCCTGTCAGCACACAAGGTCTCAGATTCCCAGTTTCCAGGGAATTCCAGCAGCCCCTGGGCCATCTCTGTGGCCATCCCAGCGATGTTGTTGTCCCCTGTGTTGCAGAGAAGGGGGAGTTCCTTGCTGTGGACCTGGGGGGCTCCCAGCTCCGTGCCCACCAGGTGAGGGTGTCTGGTGATGGCAAGCAGAGCAGCCAGCTGGAGAGCAAGTTCTACCCCACACCCAAGGAGGTGACCCAGGGCAACGGAGCTGAGGTAGGACACTGATGCTGCTGCTGCTGTGCTGTTTCTGTTATATTTTCTGAAAAATCCTCTTCACCAGGATTTCTTCTCCTGGGAAGATGAGAAGCCTCAGCTTCTCCATGCTTTGCTGCTCTAGAATGTGGTCTGGAGATTGTTTATCCAAACATCTGAATTGTTTTTAATTAATGACCAATCACCATCAGCTGTGTCGGACTCTGAGGAGTCAGTCATGAGCTTTCACTATCATTCTCATTAAATCTTCTGATAGATCCTTTCTTTTTCTTTAGGATAGTTTTAGTATATTATATTATAGCGTTATAATACAATACAATGTAATATCAGCCTTCTGAGAATATAGAATCAGATTCTCATGTCTCAGCTCGTCCTAGAAGCCCTCACAAACACCACACTGTGCTGCTGTGGGACACTGCCCAAGCGTCCTCTCTTCCTGCAGCTCTTTGATTACATTGCTGACTGCCTGTCAGACTTCATGGAGACCAGAAACCTGAAGCAGAAGAAGTTACCTCTTGGCTTTACGTTTTCTTTTCCATGCAAACAGACCAAGCTGGATGAGGTAAGATGCATAAGAAATGCTCTTGTCGAGCTCAGCTCCTTGCAGAGTCTGGAGAAGCTGCAGAGTGCAGGTGCTGCTCTGTGGCTTTTATCTGGGGTCATGTTTAAATAGCTCTCTGAAGAAGGCAGGGATGACTTTCAGGATTTAACTAGACCTGACTATCCTTCAGTGATTCATTTCTCATCTCAAGGCAGCAGCATCTTTAGGCTAAAGCTATTCTATTGCTCAGTCAGTACTCAATTCCACAGGAACCATGTGTCCCTGTATTAACACTGTTAGAAAGAGATGTGCACTTCTGTGTCTTGAAACATTTTTATTTTTTTAATCACTCTCAGTTTTTTTTTTAAATTTTAATTTTTTTTATTTACAGTTGATTCTGAATAGGAAATACCTGTAGCCGAGCTGCTTGAAATACTTCTTAGGGAAACAAAAATTATTTTGTGCTCTCTCATTCTAGCCTCTCTTATTTCTAGGGGTCTGTGCTTTGGGCTCCAGTCCTGCAGACGCTTTTTGCTTAATGCTCTTAGGCTGTGATCAGCATAGGAAAGTCACACGTGCTTCAAATGAAGCACAGGGAGACACATTTACAGATTTGGGACTTTATGACTGTACCTTTTTGGCTGTGTTGGTACTGACATGCACCCCAAGGTAGGATGTGACTTGGAGGTTGGTACTGACAGGTTGGTACCAAGGTGAGATGTTCTACTCTGACTCATTTTGGCTGAGTTTTAATTATGGACTTCTCCACACACTTCAGTCTTGACTGGCTTTGTGGTTTGTGTGCTAAAATTGGTGTGCTTTTGGGTTACTGCACTGTTTCTTTTCAGGGCGTTCTCCTTGAGTGGACAAAGCACTTCAGGGTCCGAGGAGTGCAGGGCACAGACGTGGTCAGCTCCCTGCACAGGGCCCTCCAGAAGCACCAGGCAAGTCCATTGATGGCAATTTTCAAGGTCAGCAGTAAGAAATTATTAAATCTGCCCTTCAACTAGCCGACAGTCTTTGGATAACACCATATTTTAGTATTTTGGAAAGCCTTGCTTTTCATGTTTGATGTTATTGGTAACACCAGCCGAGAAATACAAAGCATCTTTCCATATCTTGATTACTTAGCAGCAAAGAGGAAGCTGCACTGCCTCAATGGAAGGGCTTTCTGCTTGAGTGTGGTGTTGCTGCATGTTGTAGCTGCATTTCTGTGTGTCTTCTGTCCCACCTGGTGGGCTCTGCTCGGGTGGTAGAGAATGCTGTCCTTTCACACAGCACAGTATCACAACACTCACACCAATGATGTGTCACTTTTCTGGCAAATGAGGTGAGATTGGGGAAAAACAAATCCTTCAAGCAAAGAGGCTGGTGAAACACTTGAGGATTCAGAGACATTTGTACCCTCACAGGGCTGTGGGAAGAGTGTTGTAAAAGGAAGCAGTGTCTTCCAACCAAGGAGTTTTCCTGAATGAGGCCTTCAAAGTGCAGCCAGGGAATATGTCTGCGTGCTGGTGCTTTATCACAGAGGAGGCTTTCTGAGCTTTTCTCCCCGTTAATCACCCACCTTTCTGCCCGTAGGACATAGATGTTGATGTTTTGGCCCTGGTCAATGACACGGTGGGAACCATGATGACTTGTGGATATGATGACCCGCGCTGTGAAGTTGGACTCATAATTGGTAATTTTTTCTGTTCACCATGAAGGGTTTTTTCCCCTCTCATTTGTTGAATTACTACAAATCTGAAGTAGGAGGGAGTTTCACAATAGAGGAAAGAGCAGAAAGAAAATGGAAAAAACAATGGTTGGATTTTCCAGCCTGGCTGCCTTCTGTAAAGCAGCTGTTTTTATGCTGATCACATTGCCATCAAATACCACAGTTCCCATTTTGTCTGGGCTCAGTTGTGACCAGCATACTAAACTTTTCTGCTGACTGTATAGAAAATTACTGTGTCTGTCCAGAGAAAGCTGAATTCCCCTCACGTCTGATAGTTAGTACCAGCTATGCTTTCCACAGTTTCTCCATTTCATGCACTATGATACCTTTTATTAGGCACACAGAAGTACATTTGAAAGAAAAAAAAATGTTTTTAAACAAGTCAAACCTTAGAATAATTTCAGTTTTTTTCCTTCCCTGTGAAATGATGATTTCACGGGTGCAGGTGGCCTATATGAGCATCCTGTGCCACAGGGTTATGTGCTTGTGTTTTCTTGCAAGGACAATATACTGACTTATTCCCAAACAAAAATCACACATGGAACAAACAGTGGTTTATCCAATACCCACAGGGACCGGCACCAACGCCTGCTACATGGAGGAGATGAGGCACATCAGCCTGGTGGAGGGGGACGAGGGCAGGATGTGCATCAACACCGAGTGGGGGGCCTTTGGGGACGACGGTGCTTTGGAGGATCTCCGCACGGAGTTCGATCGGGAGCTGGATCTGGGATCTCTCAACCCTGGAAAACAACTGTAAGTGACTCCCTGTCTGAGCTCCCAGAGTGCCTTTCCAGTGTTTGCCCCTTTGGAACAGGAATTGTGTTAACAGTACCTGAGATGACGTGGTGGTGGTTCTGTGTAATCCAGATCTTTCCCCTCTGGAGAGGGTGAGTGCCTTTCACAGCTCCCTGCTGCAGGCTGTTGTGGTGGGATTTCAGGGTTTATCTCAGAACCCTGGGTCCCTCTGCTGATAATTCCCTCCCAGGTGTGTCAGTCACCTCTCCTTTTCCCTCCCCTCCCCTGGAATTCCAGAAAGGCATCGAGTGATTGGCAGATTCAAGGGATGCCCTCCACCCCTGGGGGGCATTGGGCCATCCAGGTGTCCTTGTCCCTTTGTCCCTCCCCTCCTGTCCCTGCTTGGTGGCTCCCTGCCCCTTCCCTGCCCCTCTCCTGGGGTTCAAAGGAGCAGCAACCACGGGCTCAGGGAGTTCTGTTGGAGCTGGTGCTGCATTCAGAGGCCTGTGGGCCAGAATAAAGCTCTGCATCCAAACCCTCCATCAGAACCAACTCCTTTCCTTCACCATCCCCTTAAAGCTTCTCCACCGAGGGAAACCTGAGGAGCAGCCCCTGTTATGGGGGGAAGCTCCATCCCAGCACCACCAGAGCTCCTGCAGGCCTGGCCTTGTCTCCATGTGGCCAGCTGTAACATCCAGCCAGGCAAAAGTGTCTGTGGGGTGAAACACCACACACCCAGCCAGCCAAAAGTGTCTGTGGGGTGAAACACCACACACCCAGCCAGCCCAAAGTGTCTGTGGGGTGAAACACCACACACCCAGCCAGCCCAAAGTGTCTGTGGGGTGAAACACCACACACCCAGCCAGCAAAAAGAGTCTCTGGGGTGAAACACCACACACCCAGCCGGCCAAAAGTGTCTGTGGGGTGAAACACCACACACCCAGCCGGCCAAAAGTGTCTGTGGGGTGAAACACCACACACCCAGCCAGCCCAAAGTGTCTGTGGGGTGAAACACCACAGTTGCCACTATTTGGTTCAGCACCAAGGGTCAGAGAAGCTCAATATTGTCCTGTACACAATATTGGTAAATTCCAATATAGCAGCCAAGGGATTGTTGCTGCAGCTGCCCATGTGGTGTTAAATCCAGGTGGTTACTCTGCTATGATGCTGTGCAGGAAAAGATCTGATGAACACCTCCTGAATCCTTCCTGTGCTCCATTCCAGGTTTGAGAAGATGATCAGCAGCCTGTATTTGGGGGAACTTGTGCGACTCATTCTCCTAAAAATGACCAAGGAAGGTCTGCTCTTCAATGGGAAAGTGTCAACAGCTCTGCTTACTAAGGGCAAGATTGAAATGAGGCACGTGTCTGCAATGGAAAAGTAAGAACTTGTAATACACTCTTAGCCACTCTCAAAGTTAGTCTTTCACTGGCACAGCAGTGATAATGAAACTGTAGCTAAAATCTGTGAGGGCTAGGAACAATCCTGAACTGCTTAGCTTGATTTTGCTTTTGCCTAGGACTAAAGTTGACCTTTCTGTAAGTGGGAATTGGTGTAACATAGTTTTAGCAAAGTACCACAGTAGCAGTGTGTTGGTAACCATCCCAGATGCAAGTTGTTCAAATAACCTCTCTGGAGACTGGAGTGTGTGGGACAACTGCTGCAGTTTTCAGCCTCTCTGATGTGGGAATCCTGGGGCTGTGGAGATGTAGTACAGATTATAAATCAGCTGATGGATGACTGCATGGAAAACTGGGATTCTGATGGTCCTCACTGTCACTCCAGGAATTATTTTCTTTGTTGTATTGAGTAAAACTGTATATCTGTTCTTGTGCTCCCCTTCTTTGGACTGTTTTATCCCGTTCTCTTCTTGACCATCTGATTGGTGTCACCAAGTGCTGAACCCCAGGAAGTTCAGCATTGAACTCTCTCCTCTGGGTACTTCTGGGAATGCTGTGGGAGACACATTAAACACATGGTTTATGGGAAACAATTATGATGCTGTCTGATAGGTTGTGTCATGTTCTCCTCTCATTTCTCTTTGAGCCAAGCTATTGATTTGTGAGTTTTTGCATTTGGTGATGAATTCTCTTGTTTTGGGGGCAGCTACAAGGAAGGCCTGAGCAACACAAGAGAGATCCTCACGGAGCTGAAGCTGTTTCCCTCAGAGGAGGACTGCGTTGCTGTGCAGCACGTCTGCACCATCGTCTCCTTCCGCTCGGCCAACCTGTGCGCCGCCGCGCTGGCCGCCATCCTCACCCGCCTCAGGGACAACAAAAAGCTGCTGAGGATGAGAACCACCGTTGGCATTGATGGGGGGCTCTACAAAACACACCCCAGGTGAGCAGCAAAGAGGATTTGATCATGGCTATGAGCCTCCATCTGCGCACGTGTGTGTGGCTTTTCACAGAACTGCTGGTTTTGCTTCAGCTTTGGGATGAGGTCTGAGTGGCTTTGGTATTGGAAAGCTGTCCCAGGAGCTGTAGAATCTGGAGTGGGAGCTGGGGGTGCTCAGCCTGGAGAAAAGGAGACTCAGGGGTGCCCCCATCACTCTCTAACGCTCCCTGAAAGGTGCCTGTGCTCAGGTGGGGCTGGGCTCTTTCTCCAGGCAGCACTGACAGAAACAGAGCACACAGACCAAGGGAAATATAGGTTGGATATTAGGAAAAGAGTGATAAAGTTCTGGAATGGCTGCCTGGGGAGGTGGAGTCCCCATCCCTGGATGTGCTTAAAAACAGCCTGGATGTGGCACTGGGTGCCATGGTTTAGTTGAGGTGTTAGGGATGGGTTGGACTCCATGATCTTTAAGGTCTCTTCCAACCTCATAAGGGAGGAGGCTCCATCCCACCACCACCTGAGCTCCTGCAGGCCTGGACTTGTCCCCACGTGCCCAGCTGCAGCACCCAGCCAGCCAAAAGTGTCTGTGGGGTGAAACACCACACACCCAGCCAGCCCAAAGTGTCTGTGGGGTGAAACACCACACACCCAGCCAGCCCAAAGTGTCTGTGGGGTGAAACACCACACACCCAGCTGGCCAAAAGTGTCTGTGGGGTGACACACCACACATTGCACAGCCAAAAGTGCCTGTGGGGTGAAACACTGTGACCGTGTTTGCAGGCATCTGAGGATAAGGGAAGAGACAAGGATCTGACTCCATGTTTCAGAAGGCTTGATTTATTATTTTATGATATATATTATATTAAAACTATACTAAAAGAGTAGAAGAAAGGATTTCATCAGAAGGCTAGCTAAGAAGAATGATAAGGCTAGCTAAAAAGAAAGAATGATAACAAAAGTTTGTCTCAGACAGAGAGTCTGAGCCAGCTGACTGTGATTGGCCATTAATTAGAAACAACCACATGAGACCAATCCCAGATGCACCTGTTGCATTCCACAGCAGCAGATAACCATTGTTTACATTTTGCTCCTGAGGCCTCCCAGCTTCTCAGGAGGAAAAATCCTAAGGAAAGGATTTTCCCGAAAATATCATGGCTACAAAACGCCGCAGTGCTGCTGTTTGGTTCAGCACCAACGTCAGACAAGCCAAGGCACATCCCATACACAATATTGGTGACACCAACAGCACCCCGTGCCCCAAAGGGCTGTGAGAGGCTCAGGGAGGGTCTCTGTGTCCCTGCCAGGTACGCCCAGCGGCTGCACAAGGTGCTGAGGAGGCTGGTGCCCACGTGCGACGTGCGGTTCGTGCTGTCGCGGAGCGGCAGCGGCCGCGGGGCCGCCACGGTCACGGCCGTGGCACTCAGGCTGGCAGCCCAGCGCCGCCGCCTCGACGCCGCCCTCGCCCCCTTGCTGCTGCCCCCCAGCACCCTGCAGCAGGTCAGGGACAGCATGAGGGCTGAGCTGGAGTTCGGGCTGAAGAGGGAGGCGCAAGGCCAGGCCACGGTGAAGATGCTGCCCACGTACGTGTGCGGGATGCCGGATGGGACAGGTGAGGCTGGCTCATGAGCACCTGGAGGTGCTCAGGAAAGCTGCTTGTCTGTTTTTGGTGGGGAGGAGTATGCTAATTAATCTGGCACATCCCAGGGGATTGATGTTGTCAAACTGGTGCTTCCTGCTGTGTTATCTGTTATCTTCAGCCCCATGCTCAATGGGATAAATGCCATAGGGAACAGCGTGCTATCATCGGTATGCTGTTCTGACTGGCAAATGTGCTAGGAGAAACACCAAAATGAAATGCCTTTCTTCTCCTTCAGAGAAAGGAAAGTTCCTTGCCCTTGACCTTGGTGGCACAAATTTCAGGGTTCTGCTGGTCAAAATCAAAAGCGGGAGAAGAAGATCAGTGCAAATGTATAACAAAATCTTTGCCATTCCTTTGGAGATCATGCAAGGGACAGGAGAAGAGGTAATCTGAAATGGATGTTTTACTGATTCAGCCAAGCCCCAGTATATAGGATTACTTATGAGATTTTTATGCCTCTTCTTTCCTTCCAGCTCTTTGACCATATTGTCCAGTGCATAGCAGACTTTCTGGATTATATGGGGATTAAAGGTGCTCGGCTTCCTCTGGGCTTCACCTTCTCCTTCCCCTGCAGGCAAACTAGCATTGACAAGGTAAGGGCTGCAGCAGCTCTGCATCTGCTTGGTGAATGACATCATTTTGGGCAAGGCTGACTTGTGGGTCTGGAGAATTTATTACTTTGCTTTGCAAATCAGTTGTGTTTCATGAGAAAATTATCATCCTGTGTTATCCATCTGCCTATGGGAGGCAGAGCTTTCACTTTTTGTCTCTGGTAAGTGGTGGACATGAACTTGCTTTTGTTTTATAAAGATTTAGCCCTCATGACGGCAAAAAACTGAGTAAACTTGGAGCCACTACCATCAGCAGTGGAGTAACAAAGACACACAAGCACAGCCTGCACCAGACACCCACAGTAACCTGTCCAGGGAAATATGTCATTTGGGGGAAATAAAAAAAGCCTTGGGGTGGGAGGCAAGGAAAAGCTGATGCTTGCAATGTACAGTCTTCACTCATGGCTTTCTTTCTCTTCTGTTTCAGGGAACACTTGTGGGATGGACAAAAGGATTCAAGGCGACAGACTGTGAGGGGGAAGATGTTGTTGATATGCTGAGAGAGGCCATCAGGAGAAGAAATGTGAGCTGGTTTTTCCTGCTCATTTTGGTGTATTTAAAGCACCCCCACTCTGGCATTCCATGCTGATCGTGACTTGTGTTTCAGGAGTTTGATCTGGACATTGTAGCTGTGGTGAATGACACTGTGGGGACCATGATGACCTGTGGCTATGAGGACCCAAACTGTGAGATTGGCCTTATTGCAGGTACAGTGGTGGCCAAGTGGCCACTGTGAGAGGGAAGCACCATCTAGAGCAGGGCTTTGGCATCTCTAAACCAGCACCTTTTATTAGAGTTTGATATATTAGAATATATATATATTAGTATATATATTGATATATTAGTATATATTGATATATTAGTATATATTGATATACTAGTGTATCTATATTGATATACTAGTGTATATATTGTTGTACTAGGATATATATTGATATATTAGTGTATATATATTGATATACTAGTGTATATATTGATATACTAGCTTGTATATTGATATACTAGCGTGTATATTGATATATTAGAGTATATATTGATATATTAGTATATATATTGATATAATAGTTGCTTGCGGTTCTTGGCAGATTGGTGTGGTGCTCAGCAGGAAACTTAACAACATCTGCAGCAGATAAGTTCCTGAACCTATTGGATTTTTTATCATCTCTCTCTGGTGGTGCCTAACAAGTGTATGCAGGGTAAAAGAACACAAGCAGATAGAGCATGAATTCTTGTTTTGACAAGTTACTGTGCAGCCAGGTCACAGACCATGGGGCAAGCAAATGTTTTTAAAAATCTGAATGAATTCTTGTTGGGCTTTTTAGATGATTCCCCCAATATGTTCCTCCAAGTTTTGATCCAGAAATATATTAAAGCATAGAATCATAAAATGGCCTTTAATTTGAGATGAGGCAAAGAGAACTTTAAGATGAGCACTGCAATCATCTTCCATAAGTTTCTGGTGCTGCTTCACTTTTCCAGCTGAAATCTTGTAATTTCTTTCCTTCCAGGAACAGGCACCAATGTTTGCTACATGGAGGACATGAAAAACATAGAAACAGTGGAAGGGAATGAGGGAAAAATGTGCATTAATACAGAATGGGGAGCATTTGGTGACAATGGCTGCATTGACCACATCAGGACAAAATATGACAGAGAAGTAGATGAAGGCTCCCTAAACCCAGGCAAACAGAGGTAAACGTGGTGGTCCTGATGCCAAGAGCCTGATGGAGTCAGTCTTCGAGAGACACTGGCTGCTTTTTAAAATGTGCTTAATGAATGAATAATCAGAAAGGAAATTTTAATATTGCATTTCTTTTGTTGCTTGGTAAGTAACCTAGATATAAAAAAAAAAAAAAAACAAAAAAAAAAAAAAAACAAGGAAAAAGGAAAAAACCAAAGACGTACATTGTTACCACAGCACTGTTTTCAGCTTAAAGCATTACCAAAAGTGCAGCTTTTAAGATTTCCCTGCAAAGTCTAGGTCATGCTTTGTTCCTCCTCTTAGGGTGATTTTTCAAAGGCAAAATACAACTGAAGCTTTTTGGGTAAAGACAATATTGATCAGATGTGACTCTGGTGAATGCATGCTGGGACAGGCAGGAGTTCCTCTTCAGTGTGGACTCTGGCTTTAACACAATATTCTGTTTAATATTGCAAAGGTTTTTTTCCTACTTCTGTTACCATTTGGCATAGGTAAATATATTGTAATTGATGTTTGCACTTGAAGTCTCTGCAACAGATTTTTGATGATTGAAAAATGGAGTTCCATGGCTATTGCTCTGCAAGGTTGGACTGCTTGTTTTGAGTTCATGGGGCATGTACATACTGCTCGAGCTAAACAGAGCCATCTCTTTAAATGAACATTTTTATTCTTCTTTTGGCCCACCAGGTATGAAAAAATGACCAGTGGAATGTACCTAGGTGAAATAGTAAGGGAAATTTTGATTGACTTAACCAAACAAGGGCTGCTGTTCAGAGGACACATTTCGGAATCACTCAGGAAAAGAGGAATATTTGAAACAAAATTCCTGTCTCAGATTGAGAGGTAAAGCTGTTAGATTTACTTGGTTTAAATCTTTAAAGTCTTCTGGGACACAGTCTTTTGCAAGTGTGGGGAGCCCTTTCCTTCAAGAAGTCAATTAAGTCAGTTACAGTTTTCTTCTTTGTCCATCCCCCACCTCCAGAATAAAAGTTAAAAATAAGAAACTGGGGAAGTCACAGAATTATTGCTGTAATTATATGAATTATCATTTCCTATCCACACAACTGGGTTATCTGGGATGCCTGAGCCATCAAGCTAAGTATTTCTTGTGGGACTTTAAACAGCACTTATTTAAGAAAGCAAGAAGTCAGTGATAGAGTATGTGCATACCTATATATCTGTATGGTTACAATGTCTATTTGAAACTCTTTCTGCTGTGGAAAGCCTTGAAAGGAGGGTCTCAGGAAAGTAACAGTTGTGTGGCTGAGCTGGCTCTGCTCCCTCATGGCTTTGGGGTTAGGTGGATAATTACAGCTCATGATGCAGCCTAACATGGCAAAGGGCATGGCAGGAGCAGATGTTCCATCTGAATTCAGTCAGAAACCAGCCTTGAGGGAACTGGGGGGTGTCAGAGCTGAGGTGGGCCCGTTTCCCTTGGCCCAGAGCTGAGTGAGGTGAGGACCTGTCCCTCACTGCTCTGTGTGTCCCTCACTGCTCTGTGTGTCCCTGCAGTGACCGGCTGGCCCTGCTGCAGGGTGTCAGAGCTGAGGTGGGCCCGTTTCCCTTCTCCCAGAGCTGTGTGAGGTGAGGAGCTGTCCCTCACTGCTCTGCGTGTCCCTGCTGCAGGGTGTTAGAGCTGAGGTGGGCCCGTTTCCCTTGTTCCAGAGCTATGTGAGGTGAAGAGCTGTCCCTCACTGCTCTGTGTCCCCCTCACTGCTCTGTGTGTCCCTCAGTGCTCTGTGTGTCCCTGCTGCAGGGTGTCAGAGCTGAGGTGGGCCCGTTTCCCTTGTTCCAGAGCTGTGTGAGGTGAAGAGCTGTCCCTCACTGCTCTGTGTGTCCCTGCTGCAGGGTGTTAGAGCTGAGGTGGGCCCGTTTCCCTTGTCCCAGAGCTGTGTGAGGTGAGGAGCTGTCCCTCACTGCTCTGTGTGTCCCTCACTGCTCTGTGTGTCCCTCACTGCTCTGTGTGTCCCTGCAGTGACCGGCTGGCCCTGCTGCAGGGTGTCAGAGCTGAGGTGGGCCCCTTTCCCTTGTTCCAGAGCTGTGTGAGGTGAAGAGCTGTCACCCACTGCTCTGTGTGTCCCTCACTGCTCTGTGTGTCCCCGCAGTGACCGGCTGGCCCTGCTGCAGGTGCGGCGCGTCCTGCAGCACCTGGGGCTGGACAGCACCTGTGAGGACAGCATCATCGTCAAGGAGGTGTGTGCAGCCGTGTCCACCAGGGCTGCCCGGCTCTGCGGGGCAGGGCTGGCTGCTGTCGTGGAGAAGAGGAGGCAGAACCGAGGTGTGGAGCGCCTGCAGATCACTGTTGGGGTGGACGGGACTCTGTACAAGCTCCATCCGCAGTGAGTGCCTCGGTGCCGCTTCCCATTGCTGTTTGCTTGCTTTCGCTGTGAGAACAGACCTGTGCCAGCTTTCTGCTGAGAGGATTAAAAACCTGAGAGGGGGGGAGGATCGAACACATCTCGCTGCATTTTGTCGTTTCCCTTTCCTAGCCAGAGGATCAAAAATTGTAAAGTCAGCTCCAGTTGCCACTGGGAGGCTCTTTTCTCTGGGAAATATTTATTTTCCTAATACTTATTTTTCCAGTGTTTTGGTAGATTTCTACAATATCTGAGTCTCCTGGATGGAAAGCTGTCTTGAGTTTTTGTAGTTGGGTCAGTGTTCTGTGAGCAAGGCCTAGAAACAGCATTAGCTTTTGAGCTGGGAGGAGAGAACCTCCTTCAGGATCTCTGTGGATCTCTCTAAGGTGTGGGCAGTGTGTGGCATCATGCTGAACGAAAGTGAAATGGAGAAATAAAAATTAAAATCTGATTGTGTACAAAAGTTTGCATCTTTCATGAATAGGAGAAAAAGCAAAAGAAAGCAATGGCTGAGGTACCTTGTTTGTAGGTGAAACAAAGATCTCAGATCAGAAAGCAGCTGCTGAAATGTTCTGCTCTTCTCTCCCTTCCTTTTCAGTTTTTCCAGGATCCTGCAGGAAACAGTGAAGGAGCTGGCCCCTCAGTGTGACGTGACTTTCATGCTTTCTGAAGATGGAAGTGGGAAGGGAGCTGCCCTCATTACTGCAGTTGCAAAAAGGTTGCACAATGTTGGACAGAAGTAGAAAGGAGAGGCCAAGGAACCCCAGCCCTGCCAGGCGTGTGCAGCAGGGGTTTGCTGGGTGGTGGTTCCACAAAGCTTTGCCTACACCAGCACAAAGGTAGCTTTTATTGGGGAGCAGCTGGTTTTGACCAACCAGGATTGTGGATTTTTGGTAACTTGGTGTTTCTGCTCCTCACTAGAATTATGTCTTGGCATGGCACAGCTCTGTACTTCCTGCAGTGCATCTCCAATGCTCGTGGGAGAGTGAAAACAAAACAAAATCAACCCAAATGTGTCTTTTTACAACATCTTAATTAAGCTGCTGCACCACAACTGAGTTTATCACCAGTTTCTTAGGATTCTGTGCTTAGTTTTGCCTTGCCCTGGCTCGAAGAATATTGAGATTCTGATGTTGCATCTCATCTAGTGGAATATTTGTTCAATGCTTCACAGGTTTTACAATAAATTTGGAGGTGAAATAAATGAATGGACTGTGGTCAGTGATGCTCTCCCTGCTGCTGCACTGGTTGCAAGTGTAATGCAACACTTCCCTGAGGACAGGAGGCATGTTTAATTGATGAATGTAAAGGAAAAAAATGTGATTCCACACAAGATCAGTGTGTGCCAAAATATGTCAGGGCATCTGAGTCACATAAAGCTAAACCAATGCTGCATGGATGCTGACTGTGATTCTTTGGATCCTGAAGGACACAGAGAATGTAGAAGGAGCTACAGAGTTTGCAGTGTCTGTGTCAGGGCTACACAGAGGGTATCAAACTGGCCACCAAAATAGTGTGTAGAGGGGAAAAAAAAATCACCTAAATTTCTGAAAGTCTCCTCTTTGTTTTCCCTCTGTTATCTTCTTGCGTGTTCCTGAGAGAATTGTTTCCATTTTGTGCAAAGGAAGTTTATCCTTGGTTTTCATTTTCTGTTGCCTGCCTGTTTGTAGTCTGTTTGTAAATAAATTTGTGTTGTTGTGAGCCTTTGCTCCTCTGTCCAGTGCATCTTCTGAGCTGTGGGAAGGGCATGCAGGCAACTGGGAGCTTTCTTGAACCTAAACCTTTAAACCCAAACCTTCCTTTAAATCTAAATGTGTCTGTGTACTCAGCAGCACTGCAGTGATTGTGAAGGGGGTTTGTGGATGGAGCTCATGGCCTTGTGTGACCAAATGTCCCTGACCTGATCCACCCAGGAAAAACCAAAACAATAACGTGGGACAGAGAAGCTGCAAATCTGTGTCCTGCCTGTTGTCTCCTCTCAAATATTCCTGTAGCACTTTTAATCCTCTCTTTGTGGGTATTTGCTTCCTCGTGGGCTGGCAGCAGAAAGTGGGGCCAAGAAATGTGCTTGGAGCCTAGTTAGGTCAAAAGTGACTGTGGTGCAGGGGGATGAGCAGTTGGGTTTATGTAATGATCTGCAACAAGGCTGCTGCTGGGTTTAAATTTAGCAATCCCAAATCCAAAATTGGAAGCTACACCAGACTTTTGCTGTTTTGTAGTTTAAAAAAAAAACCCCAAAATATGTCAACAGCTCTGTGGATACTTGCAAATAATTTCACTTCTGAAGGGATTCCTCATAGTGCATAGCTCACTGTACCAAGTTGTTATCTCCTATTACATTTAATGTTTTTCTCCTTTTGTCAAGAAACTTAGTATTTTACTTAATATTTCAGAATCCACAGAGCTGCAGAAACCAAAGTTTCCTGTGTAATAAGGGCAGTGATCTGGAGCGGAAGTTTGTTGCTGGTAACAAACAAGTTAAATCTGGAGGGTCTGGGTGTAGAAGAAAAAAAATAATCAGATATTGAGTCTATGTGAGGCCTAGAATAGCTATTCTAGGCCGTTTTAGGCCCCAAAGGGAGAAACAGGTATTTTGGCACCTGAAATCCTGTACTATCTCTGTGGTTTTGGGCCTTTTTGGGGGAGTGGATTCTGCACAAGTGCATCTGTGAATGAGGTATGTGCCTGTATCTGAAATGAGGTGGTGCCCCAGGATGGCCATGTGGGCATGGTGCAGAACACACTTTGTGCTTTTATTCTAAAGCCTGTTCCGCACAACTGGAATGCAGATCTGTAACAAAACAAGGTGAACTTCTCACAAGTAGAAAGAAATCCTATTTGCTTTGATTTTTTTTTTAGTCTTTTTGGGAAGTTAAATATTCACACAATTTCACCTTACACCTCAGCTGCAGTTATTCCTTTTCCTGCAGTAGGTTAGGCCCACATAATGATTTTTTTTTGCATGTGCAGTTTGTTTTTTCCCCAGTGAGTCTGTGGGTGTCGTGGAATCCAACCACAAGGGCCTGAAACTGCTCCCCAAGTGCTCAGCAGCTCTTGCTGAGCTCCCTGAGGCCCAGCCTTGGTGCTCCTGCCTTTGCAGTTTGGGGCTGCACATCTGGCCCCGCGCACATCTGGGCAGGGAGGGTGGCAAAGAGCAAAGCTTGGCCGGGCAGCCCTGGGGAAGGGCAGGATTTGCCACTGTGGGATCTTGGCAGGAATACAGCCTTCATTTGTGTCTTGGTTTGAACAGACAGGTGGACCTAAGGAAGGCAGGAGCCTCCCTTGAAATGGAAAATGCAAACCCCCTCCCTCTGAATTATTATAATGTTGAAATTAGGGGGGTCTTGGGCAAAGATATGGGAGTAGGAATAACAGTTCAATTAAAAATACAAATGTAATAGTACAGAACACCCCTGCCAGGGTCAGAACAGTCCCCTGTGTGTCAGGGTGGTGTCCCAGCCCCATCCCATGTGGTTCTGCAGCTGGAGATGGGCCTGGGCTCCCTCTGGCCATGCAGGGCAGCAGAAAGCTGCTCCTCTGGCAATGCAGGGGGCAAAGGCTGCCGGGGTGTCCCAAAGCTCAGACTGGATCCAGGTAGGAATGTTTGAAACCTCAGATTGTATCCAGGTAGGAGTGCTTGGCTCCTCCCCATGGATTCAGGTTAAACCTCTGGCTCACAATAAAAGTATTAAATTATTAAATGTAACACGGCATATCCTGTGCTGAACAGGACGTGCTGCAGTTCAATACGTGACATGGTTAGCCAATATAAAATAAAATGGAATTGTTCCAGTTTCCCATCTTAGATTTTTGGTTTTCTACTTTTATTTTTCTACTGCTTCCTGGATAGCTGTGTGATGCTTCATTTCCACCTGCCTTCCCTCCAGTTAATACATTTAGTGCTTGAATTTATCAATTTACTTGTGATGCTTCTTGAAGGCATGAACATCTTTTTTCACATCTAGGTGACACATGTAATCTGGAGAGTTGAAAGATCTTTAAATCACAGGTATGATGTGGTACAATGACAGAAGTATTACTGAGAGAAGGAAATAAGGTTTGTGCCTTTCAGAAATTCTCAGCAGGTTGTTGCAGTTACCTTTTCATCCATGGGGGAAAAATAATCCTAAATATTTTGTTTTGCCAGAGAGAGACATGTTTTTGGGGCTGCAGGTTTGGACTTGACTCATAGGCTTGGACCCTTGACTCATAACCCATAACAGAAAATGCAGTGGCAGCTCAGTGGTGACATATTCCCTTTGTCACTCTGACAAAGTTCAAAAGTAAATATAGGATCATGTGGAAATCCTTCAGAAATCCTGATTAGCATGATCTCATTCTTGAGAAGTCAATATTATATGGGATTAGCAGATTAGTGTAAAGGAGTTTGAGGCTGACATGTAGGTAATACCAAAATGAAACTATTGTTCCTTCCATCTTCTTTGATTTGTTTATTTGTGCTTGGCACAAATCAACTGGCTTGGGTTTGAGGTCACCACAGGAATTAGGTGGTGAATGTTGTCCTGTTCTAGGTAAACTTGCAGGTTCTCTAGAAAGAACCACCACTGCCTTGACCTGTCACTGCAGGCTGATCTAGAGCATCTCTCAGACCTGTAAAGTCAGTAGCTTCTCAAGGGATAAATACATCTATAGATATAAAATAATAATTATATATTTATTAATATAATAAAGCAAATAAGAATATATAGATATAAAATAATAATATAATTCTATTTTATAATATTATAGGGAATATAATATAATATAATATAATATAATATAATATAATATAATATAATATAATATAATATAATATAATATAATATAATATAATATAATATAATATAATATAATATAATATAATATAATATAATATATTCCTGCACACAGGTGGCCTGTTGAGGTGAGAGGAGGAAGGGAAGTAAGGCAGATATCTTCTTTGTCCCAGCACTGAATCCACTCTGTGAAGCAGATGTGGAAAGCAAGATATAAAACCACCAAAATTTTAATTAATGTTTTCCTTTCTCTCGTTGATACTATCACCTTGCAGGTGCACACTGAAGGTGCTGCAAACGTGATGGGTCATGTCTGTCTGAGAAGGGAATGCCAAAATAATTTTGATTTGGTTGTGTGCTTTTTTAACACCCTCCAGATGCCAGCCCCATCCCTGCTGAGCATTACACTCATCTGTGTAAATGATGACAAAAACCAAACCAAAAAAGACCCCAAAAAAACAACAAAAACCAAAAGAGATGGGGAGAGACTGAGTCCCTTTCACTGCCACTATATTTTATTTTATATTTTATTTTATTTTATTTTACTCTTTTGCTGGAAAAGAGAAAGGCTGTTTGGAGAAGAGGGGAGAGATGTGTAAAGGGTATGGCACATCAACAGCTAAAGATTCCCCATAAATTTGTTACTGCATATCAGAAAAACTTAAAAAGTAAGCGTTAATAGTGGAGAAAGGGAATGACAGCAGGGCAAGGTGTGAAACTTTAAGAGCTGGTAATTAAAAGGACAATTCAAGGGCATTAATCGAGTTAAGTGTGAAAAATGCCAATCAGTTGTTTTTAAAATTTTAAAAGTTTAATGATGATAAAATGGTTATAAAAATAGCAATATAATTAGAGTGATAATAATTTGCACAATTTGGATTAGGACAATATAAGGCAATAAGAATAAAGAGTTAGGGACAGTTTGGGTACCTCTTTCTGGGCAGGACAAACCTGAAAAAGGCCCCACGTTAACAGAGGATTAACCCTTAAAAGCAACAGCCTGTTGCATATTCATACCCCTCATCCATGATGCATAAATTCCATTCAAACACAGGATTCTGTCTGGGCAGTGTCAGCTTCTTCCTCTGGATCCTGACTGAGTCTTCATGGCTGAGCAAGGCAGGAAGAAGTTCATTTCTTCTGATAATGGAGCAATAAATTCTGTTTCTCTGAGAGATTTGGATGTTCTGTGGCTGCTATCTGGTGCAAGTACCTCATTCCTTTCTTAAAAAAAATATCCCACATACAAAGTTCCTATTTTAACTACAAAAGTTCCCTTTGAACTGCAAAACTGCATTTACCACACTATTAAAATGTTAATCCAGCACTACTAACCAACACAACAAAATACATATCGTAGATATCTGCACAGAGCCATATAACATGCACTTTTCACAGCAGGCATTCCCCCCAGGGCTCACCTGGGGCAGCAGCCACAAAAGAAGGATTGGGATGGAAGTGGTTAATGGAGCAGAAGTGCTGGGATGGACAAGCTGGGCCTGGAGGGAGCTCTGAGCAGCAGGAGGAGAAAAGGGGTGGTGGGAAGGCAGGGAGGCTGTGAGCAGGCAAACAAGGAAGGTGCTCTCCCTTTCCAGCAGGGAACACTCCAAAGTGGAAAGTTACGGACGCTGATTTGGGAGCAGCAGGTGATTCTGGAAACAAATGGGATAAATACTGGCATGAGAAAGAAAAAAAAAAAAAACAAAAACAACAAGGTTGAAATGCCTGAATTGCACATCTGCTGTGGCCAGCAGTTCTGCAGGAAATGCACTGAGACCAGAGAGAGTCGAGGAAAGTGGGCATGAACAGGGCTCCCAGTGAAGCCCAGTGGGAGCTGAGGGCCTGGGCAGTGCCTGTGGTAACTGCTGGGAATTTGGCTGAGAATTTAGCTGGGAATTTGGCTGGGAATTTGGCATCCTTCCCCTGGCTCTACCATGACATATCTGTGTTTAACACGGGCCCAAGGCTGGCTGTGCTGAAGGATTTGTAAAGGTGTTTTGTGCTCTGAGCTCAGAAATTCTGCTGCAGCCTTTTCTGTTGCTTTCAAGTGTGTGTTTCCAGGGCAAGGTCTAAAAAGGGTTTTCAGAGCTGTAGGTCTAAAGCTCAGTGTGTCGGTCTGAAATTTGAATAATTGCATGGTCATTAAATTTTGCACAAAAAGGAATTGACTCTAAAAGCAGCTGATATGTTATCATGATTAGAGCAATAGCAATGCCTTCTTTCATCACAATGAAGTTACATTGTTAGGGAGCATAATTGACATTTTTTATTGAAAGATTAAGAAGAACTTGTTTACGGCTTGCAAACAAAGAGGTTTTAATTCAACAAACTGCAGCAGGAATAAGCAGTAAGTGGCATTTTCATCTGCTGGCCGGCTAGAGCTTTAGCTGCAGAATGCTGTGGACAGAGAAGTGTGAAGGAATCTGCAGCTCAATATCTGCACCAGAAAGCTGACGGGGAGAAACCTTGAGTGCCAAGGAACAAAGGGCTGGAGTTAATATTGGCACCTTTGGGGAGGACACCACGGATTCTGGAGAGCAGCTTCATGCCACCTGTCGTGCAAGGTATGGCATTTCTGAGGATGCTTTTGCCATGGAACCCTCGGGATGGCACCTGGCTGCTCAGCTGGCTGCTGAAGTAGGTATCTGGGTTGTTTTTGTTTCCCTGGGTTTATTGCTTCATGGTCCAACAGGCTCAGGAGCTGAGTGGTGCTGGCATTTCAAAGTGGCATGTTGTGATTGGAAGGGGCTGCTGTGGAAGGGTTTGGAAAGCAGAGCCAAATGAAGCACCACGGCCATTTGACTGCAGAGAGGCTCTCGTGCTTCCCAAATCTATTTAGGATCCTGTTTGGAACAACAACAAACAAATCCTAAACAAATATGTTTAGGACCCTGTGCTGGTGGTTTTGTCTTTGTACCTTTCAGACTGCTCTCCAGATAAAGCCAAGGGTATGTGAAAAATCTGGGGTTTTTTTAAAGCAAATTCCTCTTGTGCACTTGGAAGTCGTTTGGGTTTTTTGTCCCAGCTCTGGTCAAAGTTTAAGAGCCCGAGCCAAAGCTGTTGTGGAACCAGTCCCCTGGGGGCACCTGGGGGGCTGACAAATCCCAGCCGCCAGGGCAGCATCATTGCAGGATGGATGAGCCACATGAAATGACCCAGCTGGGAGGGGAGGGAAGGGGCTGGCCCTGCCCAGCATCTCACCTGTGCCACACCTGAAACCTGCCTGCCAACCTGAAAGGGCAGCACCTGATACAGAGGGCAGGTGGTGGCACAGCTGAGGGTGTTTTCTGGGTCTGAATGTTGACTGGTAGCCACAGGCTGTTGTTGCTGTCATCTGCCCAAAGCAAGGTTATAGATAAAACTTGTGATTAAAACATGTGTTTGTATCGATGCCAAGTGTCAGAGTAGAAATATCCTGCAGGCAGACAGGGGTGCCCATGGGTCTGTCAGTGCTGGGTCAGTCCCAGACAGGCTCTGCAGCTGTCAGAGGAGCCAGCAGGGATGAGCTGCAGTGGCCCAAGATACAGGGGCTCTTGTGAGGAAACTTCTGCTTTCCTGAAAATTGTGTGTTCTTCAAGAAAGGAAGAGAGAGACAAGCAGGGTGGGGTTATCTCTGGCTGCAGTGAGTGCTGGGACCACAGCTGAAATCTGGGGGCAGAGCTGTTCATCAGGAAGTCAGTACAGCTGAGTTCCCCGTTTAAAGCACTGAGATTACAAGAAAAGCTGATTTTTCATATTATTATTTACTATTATTATTTATAGTGTTATTTTTTATTATTTTTTTATATTAGGAAAATATCCATTACCCATCTTTTGCAGCTATGTGGTGAAGCCAGACTTTCAGGTTTCCTACCAGGAATGGGTCAGGGGGATGGAGAAACCTGTTCAATTAAAACAAGAACCTGCTTTCTGACACATACACAAGTTATTTATTGAAATTTGTTTTTTCCACCTGTGTGTGGCAGGAATCTCAGGGCACCCTGGGGCTGTGTGAGGGGCAGTGCCAGCTGCCATGTTCCCTGTTCCCACCGTTCTTCTGGGTCACACCTGTGCTCCACAGCCCGTATGTCCCCAATTTCCTCTCTTTCTTGGGGTGATTTTAGCCGATTTTAGCGCCTGCACCTGCTGTACCCCAGCTCTGGAGGGGTTTTTAAGAGAGCAGAGCAGCCTGTGGGGAGTGTGGCTTTCAGAGACGTCCCGAGGCTGTGCAAACCTACAGTTTTGCCTCTCTCTTTGCTGGCAGTGCCCTGTGATGGCCATGTGACAGAAGAAGGGGTGCTCCTGCCATGGCCACGGGGGAAGAGCCCGGTGCTGTGGGTGTCCCTGGCTCCTGCTGCTCCCCACCGTGCCAGGTGAGTGCCTGCTTTGCATCCCTGCTGGGGAGAGAATGTTGACTGCCCCTGGAGGGTCTGACTGCTGAATATTGACTGCACCTCACACCGGGGCTTGCTGGAAAAGGAGCACAAGCCTGAGGCCTTGGCACCTCTGTGCTTGCGACACGAACTGATTTTTGCTACCATCAAATGCTGGATGAAGGACAAATGTGCATTTTTATGGAAACTGGCCTCTTAGGCTGGGTTGAGAGGGGTCACCCTGCCCGGTGTTGGTGGAAAGCCACAGAAGAGGGGCAGGTTGTGCTCCCTGTGCTGAAAGGATGAGCTCTTGGTTATGGATTCACTGCTCACAGTGCAAAGATGTGTGAAAAATGCCAGTTTAAAAAAAAATTAAAAGTTTAATAGTAATAAAATGGCTATAAAAAGAGCAATATAATTAGAGTGATAATAATTTGGACAATTTGGATTAGGACAACATGAGACAATAAAAACAAAGAGTTATGGACAGTTCGGGTGCCTTTTCTGGGCAGGACAAACCTGAAAAAGGAGCCACATTAACAGAGGATTAACCCTTAAAAGCAACAGCCTGTTGCATATTCATACACCTCATCCATGATGCATAAATTCCATTCAAGCACAGGATTCTGTCTGGGCAGTGTCAGCTTCTTCCTCTGAATCCTGACTGAGTCTTCAGGGCTGAGTGAGGCAGGAAGAACTCAATAATGGAGCAATAAATTCTCTTTCTCTGAAAGATTTGGGTGTCCTGTGTGGCTGCTACCTGGTGCCAGTCCTTTCTTTAAAAAAAGTATCCCATATTTTAACATTGTGTTATAGCCTAAAACTCTATTTAACACACTACTTAAGAAAATGAATACAGCGTAACTTTCTAACACAACACATATAATATTAATTTGAATATTTGTGAAAAGCTAATCATAAAATAGGCATTTTCCCCAGGTGCACTGCAGTTAAATGGCATTTTGACAACAGTTTGAGGTTTGGGCCCTGCCATTCAGACCTGCCTGGGACAGTGCACAGAATGTCTGTGAATGTCCCTGCTGAGGGTTTCTGCTTCTCCCAGGGCTGAAGGACTGCTTTGGTTTTGAGCATTACACATTAGTGGGTGTATTAGAGCTAAACTTTGGCAAATGAGCTCAATGACCTGTGAGGAGCTGAAAGCAGATTTAGGAAAACTGTCTCTATAGAGTACAGTAAATTAGATTATATTTTCCTTTGTTTAAATCATTGCCTTATCACTTAAGCGAGTTGCTGGTTATGCAGCCATCCTTTTACTGGTGTTGAACTGCTTCTTCTGAAAATAACATTTGAATCCAACAATTGAAAATACTTTAAACTTGCCTCTTTTGAAATTTTAAACCAGTATGCACTCTATATTTTGCCCTTTTTTCAGCATAATTTCTTTTAGCATTGTTCACCAGCACTGGACATTTAGTAGATACAAGAAATCTGCACTTGTGGTCATTTCAGTTTGCTGGCATCAAGAGATGTTTTATGAAATGAAGCAAAGGTTTCACCTTCTGGTCAGGAAAGGCAGTTCATTGAGTTTGTTGATATATTTCTGTTTGCATATAAATATGTGTGTGTATGGTGTGATTCATAGGTACATGAGCTGCAATAATGACTTACTACCAAAGCACTATAAAAAATGCTTCCTTGACCCAGCAGTTCTCACCTCAACGGAAAAAAATGTTCAACTGGTGCAGGGCCCAAGCTGAGTCAGAAAACTGGAATTGTTATTGCTTTCCTTTGCAGAGATGTAAAATCAATTTTATTTCTGGCACTGGAGAGAAGGAAGGTGCAGTGGTGAATATCTAGGACAGGAAAGGAAAAAAGCAAGAGATCAGTTTGGTTGGATTGCACTTGTGCTTCCCCTTGGTGTGTAAGGGAAGAGCAGAGTGAGTGACTTGCATGCCAAGTGCCAAGGGATGCCAGCAGCTGGACCTGAGCTGGAAAACCTCAGAGGGGTGGAAAGCAGCACAGAGTAGCTCTGCTGTGCAACACAGGAGCTGGAGTTTGGATTTTGTGGTGGTGAGGCTCCAGGGAGCAGTTTCCTCTTTTCCCCACACGTGTGCAGATGTGGGAAGTCCTTTGCAGGATTGCTCAGGCAACCCATAGCTTTTGGAAGCAGCAGTTAACTAAATTTGGAGTAATTGGGTTTGTCCCCAGCTTAATGAACCTTGCAATCACTAAGAGGCTGAGAAAGAATCATCATCCAGACCTTCCAAATAATGGGGCTTAATTGTAAGCCATGAGGTTGGGGCTTGTGTTTATCTGGTTTCTTGGTTCCTTTTTGGGGGGGGTCATGTTCTTTGCACCCCTCTGATGCTGAAGAACAGCAGCTGGTTGAAAGAAATAAAAGCCAACACAGCTGGCTGATGCTCAGGGATGGGGAATTGAGGCACAGAGCATCTCCATCTGCCCCAGGAGTGTTCCCATGTGAATCAGCAAACATTCCTTCTTTGATGGATGTTTCCTTCTCCACTGTCCTCTCTCCTATGGCCAGAGTTGAGAGTCCAGACCTGGCTGTTTGTGATCCTTAGCTGCTTAGTGTACACCTTACAGAAGTACTGCCTGGTCTTTGGAGGGATTTCAGCCTGGAAACCCTCAGGTGTGCAGTGTCTTCAGCCTCAAATGCTCAGTGTGATTTCAGCCTGGAACCCCACAGGTGTGCAGTGTCTTCAGCCCCAAATGCTCAGTGTGATTTCAGCCTGGAACCCCTCAGGTGTGCAGTGTCTTCAACCTGGAAACCCACAGGTGTGCAGTGTCTTCAGCCCTCAAATGCTCAGTGTGATTTCAGCCTGGAAACCCTCAGGTGTGCAGTGTCTTCAGCCCTAAATGCTCAGTGTGATTTCAGCCTGGAAACCCTCAAGTGTGCACTGTCTTCAGCCTCAAATGCTCAGTGTGATTTCAGCCTGGAACCCCACAGGTGTGCAGTGTCTTCAGCCCCAAATGCTCAGTGTGATTTCAGCCTGGAAACCCACAGGTGTGCAGTGTCTTCAGCCCTCAAATGCCCAGTGTGGTGAGCAGTGCTAAAACCTTTCCAAAGGTGGGGAGTGTTATCCATGCCTTGATGAAGGGATGGGACCATTGGGCTCAGAAGGATTTATTGCTCAGATAAACATCAGCCTCAGAGGCTGTGGGATTTCAGAGCAGTAGGAAGTCAGCCACAGCTCAGAGTAGTCACAAGTTTCTTCATTGCAAGGCAATATGTAACATTCCAATCCAATGGAAAGTTGCTACAAAGTTTATTTTGTTTTTCTAACCTATCACCTTTACCTAATTCTGCTGCACTGCGTACATTTTTATCCACTGGGCTACTACTACATGTAAACACACATGTTTCTATTACAACTTCTAAACTCTTAGCTTACTCTATACAATTACATTACTACCCTATCAAACCGTTCACTATCTTACTCAATATTTTCTCACTTATTTAAGGCATAGTCTTATTTACAACTATAGAAACATAAGTTTATAGTATTTCGACTTAATGTTTGTGCACTTTTACTTGTGCATCAATCCAAGCTTCTCCCAAGGCTGCAAATCAAACCCTTCAGTGTCTGTGGAAGTTTTTATCTTTCCATTTCCTACAGGGACTTCATTAAAAAGTAGCTCCCCCTTCCCCTGGAGCATTTCCAGAAGAATGGGCCAAACCCCTTGTTAGTCTTCCTGCCTTCAGCATCTTTTGGAAACACACTCCTGGAATGCTGTACCAGGAGCACAAAACCCACTTTTTTAAAGTGTGCAGTGCCCTGTCCACACATGGAATGGCCTTTCCCATGCATGGAATGAGCTCCCCTCAAGGCATTCCTAGCTAATCTGAGTTTTCCATAGGGAAAGCATGAGAGAAAGCATCCATCCTGTGTGGTAGTGCCTGCTTGCTGTGCCCCCTGGCAAGGTGAAACTGCATATCATGTGGTTAAACTTGTTCCACTGAATTGCTCATCAAACTGATTTATCTGCTGCTTTTAGATCTTCTTGGTAGCTTCTGCATTAAGTTCAGCACAAAGAAATGGTGATTTCATCTGTGCAAGTATTTGGTTTCTTACCCTGGAATGGGAGATTTCTCTCCTCAGTCAGAACTGCTGGCAGGAACTGGGAACTTAGTGTTTATTAGAGATGCTGCTTTCTTTCACTTTGCTTTGAGGATTATGAAAGGAAAACACAATGTGGGAGAAAAGGAGATCGAGCATTTTTCAGACATCTAAAAAAAAAACCCAGCAAACACACCTACAACTTTATTTTTTCTTACAAAGTAGGAAGCATCTATCAGCTGTGTACATCAAAACCACGTGATAAGATTTAAACAAAAAAATCCCCTCATTGTACAGATCAATCAGAATGCAGACTTTTATAGAGCAGTGAACATTTAATGAAGAAATTGGCAAAGTGGGGGAAAAAAATAATCTTACCCACATCCAGGAGAGCTGATTCACAGAATTACTTCAGTCAGCTGAGACACTTGGGCAGCGTTAAGTGGGGCCAACAAGATTAGAGCTCAATGAAAATAGCTGCAAGTCATCAGGTGTCACGTTCAGCCTCCAGTAATTTGTCTTAAAGGACAGTGCCTTTCAGAACAGCCTGCTGGGTGCCTGGCAGAGCAGGTAATTAATTGGCTGCTGAATTGATCCCTTCCAGTGAAGCAGAGGGGAGAGCCCAGGGCTGGGTGCTGTGGCAGCAGAGACTCACAGCAGTGCAGAGCTGGCTGCCTCTCCCTGGAGCCTGTGCTTCTGTCAAGTCCACTCTTCCTGAGTGCCACCCTCAACAACTGAAGACAAAACCAAATATTTGCAATACTTGCTTAACCATCTCTTGATTGCTTTTGACTTTGTCACATTAACCCCCTTCTGCACCAGTCTAGACTTAATTATTTAATTTATTTGGGGTACTGTGATGTGTGCAGGTTTTATTTTCATTGCACAGAACCAAGTGCGAATCATGGGATATCCTTGTCTGGTGATGTTTTGAACTTATTTTTTGCTTCTTGTAGCTTAAAGGAAATTCAAGACTGTTGTTTCTGAGTTTGGATATATGTTACAATACAAATGACCAGGGAGCCAAAGGCCACTTTAGTGATCTATGACATTCTGAATTCACTTCCAAGTCAATTTTGGCAGACAAAAACCCCAAACATCCTCCTCTTGCATATTCTTGCAACAGGGTGTCATATTAAAGAGAAGACCACTGTGAGTATTTTAGCTGTCTGATTCAAATTCCTTGAGAGCCAGAGGGGATGCTTTGAATTCCTTTCATTTCGTCAAAGATTGGTTGAAAACCACTCAAGTTTGCGTCCAGGTGTTTTAAATGAGCAAGCATTCCTGCAGCAAGAAAACTGAGGGGGGCATTGTGCATGTGGGTGGTGTTTGGGGTGTCTGAGCAGCAGGAGATAGATAGTAGCACTTGCAAACCACACGTAGAGGCAGCTCCAGTGACACAAATCCTGTGGGAATTGAGCAGTATCAGGCAGCATCCAGACCAAAAAGAGCGAAATCTGTCTCACCTAGTGGAGCAAAAGCTGTGAATGTGTAGGGTTACCTCCGGAGTATTTATAGAAAGCCAGCACCCGAGAGTGAGGAGAGTGGTTTCAGATGAAAGACAGGGCTTAGCAGATGACAGATGGATCGAAAGCAGGAGCAAGCCTGGCTGGGAATTAAAGATAGCTTCTGACCAGGAGCGTGACTGAGCAGGGAATTACATCTGCAGGAGAGCTCGGTCAGTCTGTGCTGGGGATTGGTGCCGCCGCTGGACATGGGGATGATTCACTGAGCCCCACGTCCCCGTGGCACCCCTGGGCTCCAGCTGTGAGCTCCAGCTGTGCTGTGGCAGGGCCCTGTGCCTGCAGCAGGCAGCCTGGCTGCTCTGGGGAGCACAGCGTGCTCCCCAGCTTGGCAAGGAAAGGAGCAGGAGGAACACGTGCAGAGCAGTGAGATGCCTGGTGGAAATCTCTCTGAGCCTGGAGCCAGAGAAGGAAACCCTGCCCACCCTGCCTGCAGCGACCAGGGCAGTCTGCAGGAGCATGTGCCTGCCAAAGCAGCTCTTGATTTTGGCCAGTGGAGCCATTTAATTAAAGCAGCCCTGAAAAGGAAGCCGGAAATGCAAGAGGCAGATTTTTAATCACTTATAGTGTGGCAGGCAATCTGCATGCAAATCACACCTCCTCCTTTGCACGGGTGTGTGTTTCCTGTCCCTGTGCAAGGACAAGGTGCTGACATGAGTCACTTGACAAAGGCATTTAGCTGTTTTTGGACGGCCCCTGTGTCACTTTGTGAAAAATGCATGTATTTTATGATTGGCTTTTTGAAAATATTCAAATGAATATTATATGTGTTGTGTTAGAAAGTAATGCTGTATCAGTTCCCTTAAGTAGTGTGTTCGATACAGTTTTAGGTTATAAAAAAAGTTAAAAAGAAACTATGCTGTGTAGGATACTTGTTTTAAAGAAAGGACTTGCAGTGAGATAGCAGCCACAGGACACCTGAATCTTTCCGAGAAAAAGAATTTATTGCCCTCTTATCAGAAGATACGAACTTGTTCCCGCTGTTAGGACTCAGGGGAAGAAGCTGACGATGACCAGACAGAATCCTGTGTTTGAATGGAATTTATGCACCATGCATGAAGTGTATGAATATGCAACAGGCTGTTGTTTTTAAGGGTCAATCCTTTGTTAACGGGGGTCCTTTTTCAGGCTTATGCTCCCCAGAAAAAGGCACCCAGACTGTCTGTAACTCTTTGTTTCCATTGGCTCTTATTGTCCTAATTCAAGTTGTCCAAATTATTATTACTCTACTTATATTACTATTTTTACAACCATTTTAATTACTATTGTATTTTAAAATTTTAAAGACAAGTGATTGGCGTTTTTCACAACTTTGTGTGTGGGCCCTCAGAGCCCTCATGGTGGTGGATGTCTCCTTGGGGTGCAGGAGAATGCATAACCATGGCAAAGTTGTGGGGAGGAGGAGCCGTCTCCATCGGTGTATTATCGTGGAATCACAGGATGTCCTGAGCTGGAAGGGATCCACAGGATCAGAGGGGGCTGGCTGGCCCTGCACAGGATCCCTGTAACAACCACCACAGTACACCCTGTGCCTCTCAGGCCTGATCCCACCGTGTCAGGGCATCCGATCTTTCCTCACACCTCTCCAGGCAAGGAGAATCCACCGCTCCCTGGGCAGCCCATTCCAATGCCGAATCACCCTTTTCCTAAAGAAATTCCTCCTCGTGCCCAACCTAAACCCTCCTGGCACAGCTCAAAGCTGTGTCCTCTCGTCCTGCCTCATCCCCTCGTGGCCACAGCCTCCTGCCAGAGAGTGACCAGAGGCACCCTGAGCCTCCTCCGGGCTCAACACCCCGGCTTCCCCAGCCACTCCTGGTCAGATCCGTGCTCCAGACCCTTCCCCGGCTCCGCTGCCTTTCTCTGGACACGTTCCAGCACCTTCCCGAATCCAGGGGCCCAGAACTGGGCACAGCACTCGAGGTGCGGCCCCACCAGCGCTGAGCACGGCGGAGGATCACCGCCCTGCTCCTGGCTCTGATTCCTCTACCCTCTGCTTCCTCACGCTGTCCCTGGCACAGGCCACGATGTCACCGGCCCTGGCCACCAAGAGGGGCTTTTTGTCTCCTTTTTCCTTTTTCCCCTCAGGGAAGCCCTCAGCGGCCCGCCTCCATGGCGGCTGTGGCGCCCCTCAGGGTGAAGCGGGGCGCGGCCCTCCTCCTCCTTCTCCTCCGGCAGCAGGCCGGGCACAGCTCGGAGCCGCCGGGCGGGGCCGGGCCGGGCCCAGCAGGAGGAGGAGGAGGAGGAGGAGGAGGAGGAGGAGGAGGAAGGGGCGGCGCTCGGCTGGGCTGGGCCGGGCTCGGCGCGGCCATCCCCGGGCCCCGCATCGCTGCGTGCGCGGAGCCGCCGCTGCAGCCGGCAGGATGATCGCCGCCCAGCTCCTGGCCTACTACTTCACGGAGCTGAAGGAGGACCAGGTCAAAAAGGTCAGATGGGCATCCCCCCGCCGAGGGCCGCCCCCCGCCCACGCCTCTTGGTTTTTTTTTAATTTATTTTTTTTAATTGTTTTAAAAATATATTTTGGTTTTTTTCCGCCCGCACGATGGTTTCGTTGCTTTGTCCCCAGAGCCACCCGGCTGCGGGAGGAAGGAGGGATAACCCCGGGTTTAAACTCTCCAGAGCATCGCCGGTGGAGATGGCAGCGGGGTGCGGGTGATGGATGCACAGCGGCCGGTCCAGCAGGACCCGGGGGCTTTGGCAGTGAGGGATGGGGATGTGATGGCTTTTCATGGTGTTCCTCGGCACCAGCATCCCCGGAAAGGGAATTTCCCCTTCTTTCCAAGGATGCCTGGGAGCATCCCCACTCGAGCAGGCAGTTTTTGAATTAAGTGCCGCAGGAGGATCGGAATTCACAGGAAATGGTTGTTGGCTGTGCTCAAAAAGAAGCATTTCTATAGGCTTCTTTTCCTCCAGCATTAGGGGTTTGCTGCCGTGTGGTTGGCACAGCGCTGGGGTCGAGCACTGCCACAAGGAAAAGGGAGCGGGGCTCAGGATAAATAAAAATCATGGCAGTTAGGTCCAATATCCGAGCATATTGCAGAGCTGTAGGGAGCGGGAAGCCTGGGGCTCGGATGTGGGGACGCGGATGGGGATAATAATTGCAAATGTCGGTGTGTCGGGCTGACGTCAGGAAAGCGAGGCTTCCCCTCTGCCACCCCCTCAGGCGTGCGTGTGACCCACCTGGGCGTGTGGGCATCCCTAAAATATTCCGGGAAAGCCTCAATGGCGGCATTAGTAGCACTGATCTGTGGTGTTCTTGGGGCTTGAGCATCTCCCCAGCAGGAGGAGAGCGCCTCAGCAGCCATCCCTGTGGGCTGCTGGCTGTGCCCGGGCTGGCCTCAGCTCCGGGGTGTGGGTGACCCACCCTGCCCCACTCGAGAAAACCCAGCACAGCTCCCCGTGGTTTCCACGTCTCCTTCCCTGCTTTGGGGCTTTTGGGGGCTCTCATGAGCAGCCAGAGGCTCAGCCTGCAGCCCTGCACCTCTTCTCCTATTGCCTCTCCTGTTGCCAGGCCCGCTGTGCTCCTTTTCCTGCAGGATTTGTGAGTGCTGCTGCTGGTGCCAGGCGTGCCTGCCCGGCCAGGGCCTTCCTTCTCTGTCTCGCTGTGCGTGTTATATTTAGAAGGCCAAGATAAGCAGGAGTGTGTGTGGCGGTGAGGGCGGCAGAGAGGCTGTGGGGAAGGCTCAGAGAAACTCTGCGGTGTTCTGGGGGTTATTTATTGCAGGCTGGCTTGGCACCGTGGGGCTGCTATTGTCTGGCAGTATGGGAAACCATTTGGCCAGGGAGCTGTAAAGCATTCTTATGGATCAAGCTGGTTTTGTCTGGAAAAGCGAAGAAAGAAGGAAAACCCAGTCAAGAAAAGCAGGCTGCTGCTTTTAGAGGCCTCAAGAGATCTTTTCCTGTTTGTGTCCTTTTGGAGCGGATATTGAGCCTCCTCGGTCGTGGCTGTCCTGTGGGGAGGATGCCTGTGGCAGCTGGTGGGCTCCATTCCCTGCTTCCCCGTGGGGCAAAAGTGCTCCTGCTCCACCTCAGCGTGCTGCTGTGGGGTCCGTGCTCCATCAGTGTGCTGCTCCCAGGGATACGTGCAGGCACGGCTTCATTTCAGGTCCCTCCCTCTGCTCGGGCTTCCGGGAGAGCAGCACTTTCTGCTGCTGGTACGTGCCCGTGGCTCCGGGCTGCCGAGCGAGGCGTGGTCCCTGCTCTCCCCGTGGGTGCCAGGCTGCCCCTCTGCTCTGCCCCGCTGCTCTGCCACGGCCTGCTGGCACGGCGGGCAGGTCACCTTCAGGATGCTGCTGTGGGTCGCAGGAGGGCTGGGAAGGGGTTAAAAGTACTGACAAGCCAAAGCTGAGCTTTCTTCGTCACTTGTGACCTTCTTTTCATTTTTTTTGTTTTTAAATTCCCATCTCTGAAATGCTCTGCAGCTGCCTTTCTAAGGTGGAAACCCTGTGGAGGGGCATGGATGGGGCCGGTGGTTTCAGACCCTGCATCTAAGAGCTAGTGCTTCTCTACTGGCTCTGCTGTGTTTGTGTGTACCCCCTTGATTTTCTTTTTTCAAATCGTCATTTTTTGAATGTTTTTCAAGATGAGTCCTGGCAGGGTGGAGGTGTAGAGTTGGAGGAAGGGGTTGCTCATAGTGTGAACCCTGTGGCCCCTGCAAGAGGGGAGTGTTTTCCAGTGAAACCACTCAGCAATGGCACTTCCATGCTGCTGGGCACTGTGTCATGCCCTGTGCTGTATGAGTACACACGTGGTCCAAGCAGCTCAAGTTATCCAGATGTTTTTGCAGACAGCTGTCACCTGAATGTCTGTGACATTGTGGCAGCCCTGGCTCAGACAGGGCGCTTGGCCCGAACTCGGCTGTGGCCCCCATTTCTCTGCAGGGCTGGTTCCCATCCTGAGGGGCAAGGGAAACACAGAAATACACAGTGTACCTGCGCCGCTGCCCCGTGTGGGGAGAGCTTTGTACGGCTTTGTAAAGCTGCCTTTTGTTCCCAGCAGGTTCCTACCTGCCCCGGCACAGGGAGCCTCCAGGTGTTGCCTGGTTTCTGTCTGTCAGGGGAACAATATGTTTTTGTTGTCTTACCTGAGCGAAGGAAAAGATCTTGCCGTTCAGGAAGGAGGACGTGTGGTTGTTTAACCTTGAAAAAAGCGTGTTGGAATATAGTATAAAATGTAACAACTAGTATCCAGAAGAGCCCTGTGTTGGTGACCCGCCCTTATAAAGGCTTTTTAGGAACCGATCTGATAAATCATCAGTAAGCGCAAACAATTTCCAAATGTCTAAACTACTTGTTTTAACCTGCTTTGGCTCCTGATGAATCTCCCTCGTGCTGAAAGGAGTATGATTAGCTCTGCAGAAAAATGTTTTCGTGGTGAAGGGTTTTGGCATGGAGGTAAAATAGGTGCTGATGATTTCTGAAATTGTTCTGGGTGTGCTCTCTTCTTGACTGCTGTCAGTGTCTGGGGATGGAGGCGTGTGTTTAAGGAATGGCCTTTAAGTTTAAGCTTAAGCTAAAGGCACTGCCTGTTTAATATATAATTATTCACGACTGCTGCAGTGGCTGGATTTTCAGAAACTTCTTTTCCCTGAGTACAAACTGCGACCGGGAAAAAATATGTGAATGTGGTTCAGACGATGAAATCCTACTTTTAAAAAATTGCTCACAGATTCTGTCTCTGGTTTGTTTTGGTCTCTTTTGAGAAAAAGACAAAAAAGAAGTGCCTGAGCTCTTAGAGGAGGACTCCCATAGTGGCGGTGTGGGAAGATGCCCTTGCTCAGGGGGTGACTCTGGGGTGGCAGCTAAATAAAGGAGTGTTTCTGCTCCTTGTCTGGAATTGTTCCTGCCCTCTGCCATCCCCCGGCAAGGAAGGGCTGGTACCTGTCTCCCACGGGAGCCTCGGTGGGGCTGCTCCTGTGCGTCCTGGGCAGCCTTTCCACGGCTTCCCCCGGCTTTGAGCTTTGCTTTGCGATCGGCTTTGATTGCCGGCAGAGCAGGGAGTTATTAAACCTGCACGCCATAATCCATCCTCCAGCCCGCCCTGCCTCGGGTTATTTATGGCTATTTGCCGGGAGTTCTCCCTTGGAGGGCTGCGCTGGCTCCCTTGCTGCCACACTGCTGGAATGACTAACCCTCCTCCCGCCGGGGAGAATAAAAACCTCCCTTTTTTTCCCCCCCTATTTTATATTTTTAGTTTTCCGCGGTTCTGAAGCCGTGCCACGCAGGAGCCACTGTTGTCACTCGGTGTCCCCGCCCCGGGAGTCTCGGCGGCGCGGATGGATGGCCCGGGTGCCGTGCAAAGCCGGGCAGGGGATGCTCCCTGCGGGGAGCGTCCAGCCCAATTATGTAAGGGCGCTGGCCGCGCTCATTGGTCTCTCACGGCAGCAGAAAGAGCCCTCCCTCCCTTTTGCCTCGCTGCTGAGGGCAGCGCAGGGGCAGAGGTGGGGAGAATGGGCTCGTCAGTCCTGACTGTGCAAACGCCACAACCTGCGCTCACAGCAGCGCTTTCGGTGAGCGGGAACCCCTCCGCCCTGCTTTTGGGAGGAGGATGCAGCGCTGGGGCTTTGTAGAGGGGTGTATGAGTCTGACTGCGAGCGGTGTTTACTGTAGCTTTCACTGGGAGAGCTGGGGAATCGTGCCTCTGAGCGGCAGCGTGGGCTGCTGGAAGCTCAGCCTGAAAAAGAGGTTGGTTCCTCCCCTCCTTTCCAAAGGGAGTATCCTCATGCTCTGACATCATGGCTTTACACACTCTGCTAAAAAAAAAACATGGCAGGGTTTGCCATGAGCGAGAGACCTTCTTGCTCAGCCAGACTCCAGCCTCTGCGTCCATCCCCACGGCGTTTGGGGCTGCGGAGAGGGCACGTCCCATCCATCCAGGATTTTATCCTCGGAGCGGAAGGATGCCCGCGGCTGGCTGTGGTTGTTGCTGTGACACAGCAGGGATGTGGGGATGCTGCCCTGGGGTCTTGCATTCGGCCTCTGTTGCAGAGAACCTGAGCTCAGCTCTTCTGGCCTTCAGCTGTACGCCCGCACCGTCACGTCACCGCTTCGTGGGGAGAATGCACGGTCTCGTTTCACCGTGGCGTTATCAATCGTGGCATTGTTCCTCTGCAAGCCACGACACTGAAAAGTTCACGGCTTGTGCAGCCTCTGGCTGTGTCCCCTGTGGTCCCCAGCCCTGTGCTTGGGGACCAGGCTGGATGCTGTGCCCAGCAGCGCTCTCCATGCCTTCTGCCTGCCTGTGTAAATAAGTGCTGGGTCATGGCAGGAGGGCGCCTGGCTCAGGGAGATGCTGTCTTTGGGGAGACCTTGAGTAGGGTGGGCAGGAGTGCTTTCTGTATGAGCAATTAGATTGGTGCTGCTTTTATGGGCAGCTGAGGGTTTAATGAGATTTTGATTGCATTTCCTTTGTGAAGGGCATTATTCATCGCTTCCCGTCTCAAAGTCCCTGGTATATGGAGTGCCTGTGTGCCTGTGTTTTACATAAAGTGGTTTTTTGTGGCCTTGGTCTTGTAGGACACAAATGCCAGCTTGGAGATGAGCTGCTCTCAGGGCTTCCAGAGCAGCCAGGGAGACACAGGGAGCCTTGGCACAGAGCTGGCCTGGGGTTTAAAATGAGGTGGCTTTTCCAGTTTTGCTGGGGACAGAAAACATGGGCAGGGTTGTTTTTTTTTTTTTTTGTCTTGCTAAGCTGCAAGCAAAAGTGATCCCAAAGGTGTGGCTTCGATCAGAGCCACTTGTGGAACCAAATATCCAAGGCAGGTAAAGAAACAAGGCAAGAATAGACTGGCAACTGAGGCAAAAAGGGTGGGAGGTGTGTTTGGCAAGAACCCCTCCAGGCCATGTTGTATTTTTCAGGCATCAAAGCATCTCTCAGTCTTCCTGACAGTGAAGGTGGTTGTAATATTATGGAAAGCAATATTGTTGGAAAACTAGGACTGCCTCCTTTTTCCAAGGAGGTGAAGCAAGCTCCTGTCATTGGAAGCTGCAAGGGAGAAGTCAGCAATTTTTAATTTGATGTTTTGTCACGAGGAGGAAGGTGCCACCTGCTCACAGTCAAGTTCTGTCTTTGCAGACCCTCTGTTCGTTGTAGTTTTGGAATGGGATAGGGAGAGTGGTGTCTCATCAAAATAATTTCTCAGCCTGTGATGTAGCCCCAAAACCACTGTGGCAAGTCCTTGCCAGTGTGGGGCTTTAAGCACAAAGCACCCCCGACACCCACATCTCCCCAGCTGGGACAAGGTGCCAAAAGAGGGATTTTTAGCTCCAGCCGTTCAGCTCATGGACAGGCAGGAGAGCTGAGAAGTGGGGGCAAGGGCTGGAGGTGGTGGTGGAAAGATGGTTTTGTGTGGGAGTGAGGAGGCAAACCGATGTGGGGCTGCCATGGGATGACAGTAGGGTGGAGCTCACCTCGGGAGGCCTCGCACTCGTACGTTCTGTGTGATTTCGAGTCAGAAGATAAGGCATGAGGCTGTGTCCTGAGCTTGGCCAGAGCCCTGGGGCCGTGCTGGGGCTGCAGCAGCCTTGCAGAGAAAGAGAGGGCAGCCCTTGATGCCGGGGTGCTGTGTGTCCCCCCCAGATTGACAAGTACCTCTACGCCATGCGGCTCTCGGACGAAACGCTGCTGGACGTCATGGCTCGCTTCAGGAGGGAGATGAAGAACGGCCTCTCCAGGGATTTCAACCCCACAGCCACTGTGAAGATGCTTCCCACCTTCGTGAGGTCCATTCCTGACGGCTCAGGTAAGCAGCTGAGGGTGTGTTTTCCGTAGTCAGCACATTTGTGGGAAATGCACAATGTCCTACCAAGAACAAGAGGGATTTGCTTCCTGGCAAGCCCAGACAGGATCTCGAGGGCAGCCTCCCCTCTGTGTGCAGGTCTGTTCCCACAGATTTTGTGATCCCTTTGTCAAAGGCATCTTGGTGCCAATGGAAGGGCCCTTCCTGGCAGTCATTCACTATCCCTCAGTACATTTACTCTGAGACCTGTCTGCCGGCAGTCAGTACTTCACACAGATGATTTTTGATTCATGCAGTTCACACTCACATGACCTGGAGTCCTAAAAACGGTGGCTTTTACTGATGTGCTGTTTCCTTTAACATCTCCTCTTCTTATTTTTTCCCCAGTGGAACCGTGAACCATTACAGGCTGAATTTGAGTTTCCTGGCATTAATTTTGCATTTTGTATCTTCCTCTTCTAGACTGCCTTGGTGGAAAACTCACAGAACTTGAGGAGGATGTAGCGTGTGGCTGCAAAGCTGCTGCTCTGTTGTGCTAAGCTTTTTCCATCTGGATGCAGGACTTGTTTTTTCCATGCCCACTGTACCAGATAAAAGTGGCACAAACTGCTATCAGACACCAAAAAGGTGTTAGTTTGGTAATTGAGAACAAGATTGCCTCTGTTACTTAAAAATTACTATGTGTTTTAAAAAAATACCATATGTAGAGCATCTAAATGTATTTATAAACATTATAAAATAGTGTTTATTATTTAGTAGTAACACTGGGTTTCCCTCTCATATAGCATAAGCTGGTTAACTAATGTGGTGCCTACCACAAATTAACTAGTTTGGTGCCTACCTGTGTGCAGAGATTGCAAGAACTGCATAACAGAGTTATTACCTATTTTGAGGCTTTTTTGTTTGTTTGTTTGTTTGAGTTAAAATCGAGAATTTATTGGTGAAAGAACATGAGGCCAGGTGCTTTGTGTAAATTGGTGCTGCTGTCTGGCAGGTGGAATTCTTTGATAGCTTTGCTTTGGTGTTGCTTTCTGCCATCTCAAGCTTTTAGTTGAGATGTGACTTGCTGCCTGAGGAAAGCCAAAGGGAGAATGTGTTTGAATCCTCTGTTTCCCTTAATTTAGCAGTGCTGGCTGTTATGTTGAAATGTTGTGTTGAAATTTGCAGCCTGTTGAGAAAACCAGAAGCTGCCACACACATAGCTGGGTCACAGGCAGAGGCTGCACTCAGGGTTTGCACACGAGGTGACCTGAGGCTTTCATGTGGAATCCCAGCATTTCTACTGGGCTCCAAAATCCCTGTTTTTTTCATTGATTTGAGTTCATTTGAGTAGTGCCTTGTCCCCAGTTCCCTGCTTGGTCAGGCACTGCTCAGCACCAAACCTCAGCTGCTCGCAGTGAGTCAAATAACTTTGAAAACTGTTCCATTGTACAGTCTGGGAAGATGAGAGCTGGCCCAGGAAAAGGAGGATCTGCACATGGCCAGGAGAGGTGTGAGAGGTTGAATCTGGGAAGATGAGAGGTGGCCCAGGAAAAGGAGGATCTGCACATGGCCAGGAGAGGTGTGAGAGGTTGAATCTGGGAAGATGAGAGGTGGCCCAGGAAAAGGAGGATCTGCACATGGCCAGGAGAGGTGTGAGAGGTTGAATCTGGGAAGGTGAGAGGTGGCCCAGGAAAAGGAGGATCTGCACATGGCCAGGAGAGGTGTGAGAGGTTGAATCTGGGAAGATGAGAGCTGGCCCAGCAGCGAGCAGCCCTGGCTGTGTGCAGGCGTGTCCGTGTGTCAGGGCGTTCATTTCAGATCATGCATTACACAATTCCTTAAAAAAGAGCCTGGTGTGTTGTGTCCAGGGCCCTCAGTTCCTGCTCCTGAGCCTGCCTGGCCCCTGCCAGCCTCTCCAGGCTGGGCACACTGATGGCAGGGCTTTGCAGCACGGGTCAGAGCAAGGCAGTGCCTTGCCCGGTTCTACAGTGATCTGTGCGTGTGTGTGGGGGTGGCTGGAGCCCCTTTGGATGGGTGTTGGAAATCAGGCAGAGCCATTCCATTCTGTCCCTGAAAGGGCACGTTCTGAGGCCGGGTATGAGCAATGTTTGCTCTGAGGGGGTGTTGTGGCCTGACTCAGCCCCGTGTGCCTGGCACAGCCGTGGCACAGGTGCTGCCAGGACAGGTGCACAGCCCCTTCCCTCTTCCTCCCAAAGCTGCTGGGGGGCCCTCGGGGAGGTGGCTGCGTTGGTGTGCCCAAAGATGGCAATTTGTGCCTTCAGCTGTCCCTCCGTGAAAGCCAGAGGCTGAAAGCCTGCCCTTTTCTCTGGCCTGTCTCTAATTACTGCCTTGTAAGCTCTTTCCTCTGAGTCCAATTATTATTATGGGAGCTGACTATTCAGAAAAATACTGTTGTTTAGTTTCAGATCTGTGCTTGTGTTCTTTTTCAACAAGGAGTTTGTGAGCAATAATTCTAGAGACTCTGGAGGTGTTGATGTTAGCAGATTTTTCTCCCCTTTCATTCAGAGTTGTTTAATTTACAAAAGCCGTGAGGTTTTTCAGTCCCCAGTGCCCAGAATGGTACCTCAAGCTAATTCAAAATGCTTTCAAAGTCCAGATAAATTCACAGCAGGTTTGATTGGGCCTTGGTGTTACAAAGCACAGATTAAATGCTGCTACTTGGGTTTAATTCCACAAGTGCACTAAGAGAAAACTCTAGTTGCATTCAGAAAGCTTTACACTCTAGTTCAGAGACCTTTTAAAGGGTGAAGGATGATTCTTAATAATTTTTTGCCTTGCAATGAGCTTGATGGTGCTGGAAATCAAGCACCCTAACCCGTTAATTTATTTACAAGGAAGGTATTTCAGAAGTGTAGTGTTTGTTTGAGGTAAACACTAAAAAGGGCCAGCTGGTCCTGTGTTGATTTTCCCATTAGTTCTTGGGGGTAATGGCCTGCACTCAACAGATGATACCCATAAGATAAAGCTTATTTGGGTGTTTGGCTTAATGAGAAACTTGTGCTCAGTGTTTGACTTCCACACTGGCTGCGGTGAAGTGGGTTATGCATTTTTTATGCTGAGCCAAATAAAGGGAGCTGCATCTCCATTTTGTGTGTGCTCATGCTTTAAGTGACATTTGTACTGGTGCAAAGCAATGTTTAAAGCCACACTGCTCAAAAACAGGTAGGGAAGCACTGCAAGATCTGTTTTACCAAACTCAGCTTGCCCATGTCTTGGGCAGCAGGAAGGACAAGTTGCATTGCAGTGCAGTGAAATTTGGAGATGTATTAGAAGCTGTGGGCTCCCACTGTAATTTTGCTGTGTTTTTCTGTATGGAGTTTATTGTTCTTTGTGGTTTCTCACATGACAGTGTTTTGTTTCTGTGTTACACTGCAACCTTGGAAATCCAAAGGGACATTTGCAGTGTGTTTTTGCCTCTCTTGGTCTGTTTCTGTTTAAGATCCTGTCCTGAGGGACACCTTGTGCAGTTCATCTGCTTTGCTGACTGGGATGGGGCTCCCAGAGGTGCAGGGGGTGATGAGGAGGAGCAGCTCACTAGGTCAGACTTTAGGAGTTTTGACATGAGATTGGACAGAACAATCTCAGAGGCAAGAATGGCTCTGGAAATGCTCGTGGATAAATTGCATACCTGGAATTTTCATGACAGCCTGGGGTCAGAAGGCTCTGGGAGCTGAGTGTGTTTGAGATAGCACGTCACAACAATCTCCCCAGCTGCTTGAGCTTCTTCCACTTTGAATTTAGGTGGAAGTGGAAAAACAGCAATGTTAGGAACGGCCTTCACAAAGCCACAGCTGATGAGCAAGATGATGAGAAAACTGCCTTTGCTCTGCTGCCCTCTGAGCAGCCTCAGTGAGCGTGGGGATGCCATGCACAGACACAGATCCTTGCCAAGAGCCCTGGTGATTATCTGCAGCCTGGACACGCACTCCTGTGTGAGAAAGCTGTGCTCTCTGCTTCCCTACACATTATCTTTTGGCAGACTTTGGCAATCCCTGTCTTTGCTCCCTCTTCTGTAGGGCACGAGATAGCACAGCAGGTCAGGCAAATATGTTTGCCTTGCTCTCCAGGGGTGCCAGAGGTGCCATTGCTCTGACAGCCAGCCCACGTGCCTGCAGTCTGTGACATTGCAGGCTGCTGGATTGGCTTCAGCTCTCTCCAGCACAGGGGGAGATGGAGGTGCACCCCAATTGTTTCCTCCTGGGCAGATATTAGGAGCTCTGTGCAAGGCATCACAACTTCTGAGTAACTCCTGCAGCAGTACAGGGCTGGTTTTTTAAGCTGTCCTTTCTCTGACTTCTCTTACCTGTCTGCAGTTTGCAGTGAATCTCAGCCTTTCTGGACATGAGATTAGGGGTGGTTCCTACTTTCATTACATCTGTGTGTAATTTGTTGATTTTAGAGGTTTAGTTTTAGATTAATTTTAGACACAGGTTTAGTTACAGCAAAAAGCTGCTTGTCAGTGGTCTGGCATCCCTTCATTTTACCGTCTCTGCTTTCAACATCTCTTTAGGGTCTCTCCTGAGATCTCTGCTCTGCCATCTTCATCATGAGATCAGGATACAGACTGTTCACTGTTTTGAATTCAACTTCATTGCAGTTTCCTGTGTGTCAGTGGTGGTTGGCTTTGCCATTGCACCAGTTAGGGAATTTAGGGAATCAGACTGATGGAATCAGGTTCACGTGGACGCCCTGCAGCTGCCACTGTAGGGACTGGACATTTGCTTCAGTGCTGCACTTAACCAAGCTTGATGTTTCCCAGATTTGTGTTGCATGTGATTTTTAATGGCTCGTGTCTTGTTTTCCACATAGAGAAAGGAGATTTCATTGCACTGGATCTTGGTGGCTCCTACTTCCGAATCCTTCGGGTGAAGGTTTCGCATGAGAAAAAGCAGACGGTGCAGATGGAGAGTGAAATCTACAACACCCCAGAGGACATCATGCACGGGAGTGGGACACGGGTAAGCACCCCTTCCTTGGCACATCTCTCTGGAGATTAGCTCCTTGGGTTTTAGAAAATCCCACGAGACTGAGCTTAGCTTTGTAACAGCTGTACCTACAGCGTGCAGCCTGCACCTCAGTGTCAGCACTGAAAAGGAGTGAGCAGTGTGACAGAGCATGCATGGGTGCTGCAAAGCTGTCATCCCATGGGAGACTTCTGGATAAGAGAGGGAAAAAAATGGCTTAGAAATAAAAATTCTGGCTTTTATCGTCAACTTACTTTGCATTAGTACAAATGGAGAGCAGGAAAACAACTTAGCCTTTGTAAGCAATGAACATGACCAGCCCTGCAATTGTAGTGTTGGATGAGGGGTAGGAATCACCATGACAGCCACATCTCTGTGCTGGCAGTCTGAGCAACTCAGCATTCATGAAAAGTACAAGTACACTGAAAAAATTACGGTACGGGAAGCTGATAGAATGTGTTGGCACAGCTTCACTTAAGTTTTGTTGAGTAATTGAAAGGGTTTTTTTTTTTCAGTCTTCCTTGTTCCAAGAGTAGAAAATATTTGTATCCATTCACTCGGATTTCAAATTGAGCTCTTTGAAAGTATTTTTTTTTTTTTATGATCAGGAAGTGGATTACACTGGCGGATTTGTCTCCGTGTCAGCCTAAGGCAAAACAAGTAATTTTCACTGTTGGAAACAACAAGGTTTCTACACTTTTTATTAGAATGAGGTGCTGTTCAGGAGTGTGAGACCTGCAGGAAACGTAAAGCTTGTTTCAGAAGAACAAGCAAAATAGGAGGGAAAGAAAAATTATGGGAACAGCATTTTTACCTTTCATATATTTTCTGTAGTCACCTTAATACCTTTATTGTCTGTGTGAGTGCAGCAGTGAGTGTAAGATGGCACTCATGGCTTGTCAGTAGAACTGATAAAAGCATTGCTGTCATATCTGAACCACAGCAGTGAAATGACCTTCTTGCAAGGACTCTTCCTAACCTCATTGCTTTGTTTTTGGGCCAGAAGGTCGTGCAGTGGCTTTCCCACAGGGTGGATTTGGAGCTGAGCTGAGCTGAGCTGCCTGTGGCTGCCAGGGGCAGGGGAGCTGGGTGGGCTGCTCAGAGGCTGCAGGGCGGCACCAGGGGCTGTTTGTTTGTCCATGGATGGGTGTCAGGAGCTGGAGGCTGACAGGATCTGCAGGCTGGCTTTAGGGGATTCTGATAAGGGTGGTAAGGAGGAGCTGGGATGGGAGACATCAGGCCTGCTTTCTTTCCATGTCTTTGTCATGTCTGTGTTTTAATTTTTCAATATCCAGAGGCCATTTGGCTGCTGGGAAGCAGCAGCGTGGAGCTCAGGCTGATAGGCTTTGTCATGGCTTTTAGGCTAAAAAAAAGGCAAGCAAGGCTTCTGCTGACCCCATGGGCACAGCATTGAAGTACCAGGAGAACGAGGGGAGAACTTGGAAGCATTATCAGAACAGCAGCGGGGTTTGAAGTTGTTCTGTGATGATGTCCAGTGCTTGCTGTGTGCCCTCAGAGGGAAGCATGGGGGATGCCCAGGGGGCAGGCAGGCAGCTGATGATTTGGTTTGTGACTGATGCCTATCCTTGAGGTTTTCTGACATGTCCGAGCCAGATTTGTGGAATACTTGGACTGAGCTGCCTGTGTAGGGTAGGCTGCTAATGATTCCCAGCAAGCTGTGTCATTAACTTTGCTGAGTTACACTCCTAAAGCTTAGTGCCTAATCAGCTTATTGAAAGATTGTGATTTATGGCTTCACCTCTCACTAACATGGTTCATTTTGGTATTTTCTACTTCACGGCATTCAAACTTCCAGTTTTGTCCATCTGTCAGGCATGGGCTCACAGTTTTGCCAGTCACAGACAGTTTCCCATTGAAGTCAAGGGTAAAACTCTGATTCACTTCAGCAGTGTAGTAGCAGGTCTAAAATTTGTAAGAGTCCTGTCTCCTGTGTCAGCTCAGTGAATGGGAATGTACCTGAGACTTGATTTTGGTGTTGCTTTTTGTGTTCTGCCACCACTGCAGGTAACTTATGGATTTGTGGCTGTTCTCTGGATCTGAAACTGTGGTTTCCTTGCTCCTTAAAGCATCCCCACTGAGGGGCTTGGGTCTGAGCTTGGATCTCCAGTTGCTTGTCCAAGTCTCCTGTCTGCTGGCCAAATGCATCCTTGTGGAGACCTCTTGGAGCCCAAGAGGCAGCTCCTTGGTCAGGGGAATTAAGCCTGATCTAAGACCCAGCTCAGGGTCTCAGGCTGCATTGCCTCAGGTCTATAAATCAGACTGATCCTTTCCTCTTGGCTGTGGCATTCTCTCTGTCCATAATTTTGACATATGATAAAATATTTGGCTCACACTGTTCCCTACTGCAAATCTGTGGGTAAAAGAAGATTTTGATTTTTTCCTCAGTGCACCTTCCCTACTTTAATGAAATTTTACTGGATTTTTGTAATGTTGCCTCTACTGTCCAGTCAGAGTCATTTGGCACTGGCGAGGTTTGAATGTTAATGTGGGCATGGACACACACTTTAGTCTCCTCAGGAAAAATTATGAGTGTCAGTGGTAGCAAAGCCAATAAATGCCTGTCTCTTTTCTGCTTTAGAGCCATGCCATCCCTCTGTGGTTTATGAGCAGCAGCAGCACAGCCAGACCCTGCATCAGACCCTGTAGTCCTGGAAGCAGTTGAAAGTTTAGTAGGATTGAGTATTCAGCAAGATACTTTCAGATGGGAAGCATAATCAAAACACAGACTCCTGCTGTTTCTGTGTTCCTCCTGGAGAAGTTGCCATATTTTATTATGTAAATGTAGTTCTTTTCCTAGTTCCTCCGTCCCTCATCTGGACAGCTGAAGATTGTCTTCCAGAAGTGCAGCAGAGTGCATTGCATTCCCAAGTTGTTTCTCTGCGTGGGCTCAGGAAAATGTCTTTGATTTGCCCAGGGCAATGAATGGCAACATTCTCCCTGGGAAACCACTGTACTTTTCCTTAATCAAATCTGACCTCATTTAAGGCATGACTTTAAGGTGTTCAGTTTAATTGTAACATTACACACACTGTTTCTCGACCTGCTTTGAAGGACAGAATATTCCTGTTCATCCTTTGTAATTGCTGCAGTCTGTCTGTGGTACATTCCTGTCTCTCCAAGACTCTCAATTGTTCTTAATAAAGCTGTGTGGGCTAATTGGAACCAACAGATGTCTTTGTGCACTCCCTCCCAGTTATCCCCAGTCTTCTAGGCAGATTACCTCCTCTCATCCCACCAATGCTGTAGACAGGATTTGTTTAATTTTCTTTGGGTTTTTGTTTTTCAGGGAGTTAAAATGTGAGGCCCAGTTATATCCTGGGGCAGGCAGTGACTTGTTAATAGCTTGCCATCCATCTGTGGCATGGGTCAGTTGAAGGCATGTCTGGCTTTCTGGTGCTGGTAAATACAAACCTGTGGTTTTGTTGTCTCAATTGCTCAGGCTTGGTTTCAGCTTTGAGCATAGCAGTCTACCTGAGGGGCTTTCCAGGTGCTTTGTGCCTGCCTGGTTCCTGGCCTGGCTGACAGGGACACAGAGTGCCATGGTCACAGGTGCCATCTGGGTGGGAGTTGGTACCCACAAGCCTGGTGCAGGCTGCCTGCATAGTTCAACCTTTCAAAAAATGCAGAAAACATCCCCATTTTGAGTTGTTTCTCAGAACATGGGAAATATTTAGATGAATCCCTCGGGTTTCCTTTTTGTTTGCTTATTGTGTGCTTTGGGAATAGATTTGAGATGATGTTCTTTTGGGTGGCTCCTGCAAAGTGCTGGGTTCTCTGCTCTCAGCAATGCTTGAGTGAAGCAGATGTCTTCTCTGCATCACTGTAAAAGTGCTCAACCTCCTCTGGGACTGGATCCCAAATGTTCTTTGGACTGGCTCCTTCCTGTTATAGAAAGGTTAAAAGAGCATTTCTGTTCTCATCAGATGTTAAGTGGAAGGGTTACAGCAGGCTTGGGAGCCACGAGCCTCTTGTTTCAGGAAGTGTTTTTATATGGGTGTAAAAGATGCCTGCAGAATTAGGTGTGTAAAAGGACAGTGCATTTCATAATGTATTAATTATTAAGGTGTTAATATGCCCTGCTTGAGAGTACTTTCATAGCTATGCCATTTATACATCTTTTAAAGTCTGGAGAGCTATTTTCCTCTTTCCCCTCACTCAGAGCAGTTTTCATGTGAAGTTTGAAACATTTTCTCCCTGAAGCTGTATCTCTAATCACAGTGGTTTTATATTTTTCTTACAGCTTTTTGATCATGTTGCTGAATGCCTGGGAGACTTTATGGAGAAACAACAAATCAAAGACAAGAAACTGCCAGTCGGGTTTACATTTTCCTTCCCCTGTCGACAATCCAAGCTAGATGAGGTAAGAAGATTTCACAATTTTCTTAATACACAGAAGAGCTGCCATGTCATTAAAGCAGTATCCCAGACAGGTCTCGTTTGGGGGATAAATGAGTATTATCTTTCACTGTCAGACTGTGTTTGTGTTTATGTTTCTGCCTGAAAGAGCTGGGTGACAAAAGAGGAGGAGACAGCCAATGTTTTGTGCTGAGCTCCTCAGTGTTACTGCTTACCATGGCAAGGATGGGATAACCAGACTGTGCAGTGACTGCAGAGATTCCCAGGGCAAGGATGGGGTAACCAGCCTGTGCACTGACTGCAGAGATTCCCAGGGCAAGGATGGATATAACCAGCCTGTGCACTGGCTGGTGAGATTCCCAGGACAAGGATGGGATAACCAGCCTGTGCACTGACTGCAGAGATTCCCAGGGCAAGGATGGATATAACCAGCCTGTGCACTGGCTGCTGAGATTCCCAGGGCAAGGATGGGATAACCAGCCTGTGCACTGACTGCTGAGATTCCCAGGGCAAGGATGGGATAACCAGCCTGTGCACTGACTGCAGAGATTCCCAGGGCAAGGATGGGATAACCAGCCTGTGCACTGGCTGGTGAGATTCCCATGGCAAGGATGGGATAACCACCCTGTGCAGTGACTGCTGAGATTCCCATGGCAAGGATGGGATAACCAGCCTGTGCACTGACTGCAGAGATTCCCAGGGCAAGGATGGGATAACCAGCCTGTGCACTGGCTGGTGAGATTCCCATGGCAAGGATGCTGTGGTGTTTTCCTCCTTTTGCTCCTTGTACCACAAATGACTCAGCAGGCTCCTGGTACAGCATTGCCATGGCAACGGTGTAGCAAAGAGTGCAGGAAAAGTTAAATCTGCACAAAACACACAGAGGTTGCCCTGTTAAAGCATGACCTGCGTTTCCAGCTTGCAGCTCTCTAGGTTAGCCTGGTGCAACAGCCCCCCAGATGCTGGTGCTGAGGAGGGCAGGTGAGGCCATGGTTTTCATCACATTTCAGACTTGGGCAGTGCTGAGAGCTGAACCCATGGGTGCTGACTAACTGAGGGTCTGAAAGCAGTTCAGAGCAGAGAGCTGCCTTCACCTGCATCAGTCAGAGGAGATGAGTCAATCCTGGGGCAGCTCTCCCACCTGGCTGTGGTGCACGGTGAGGCTCCTGACCACAGCAGAGCCGTGCTGGGGTTGTGGTTGTGAAGTTGAGTTGCCCTTGGGAAGGTTTGTTTGCTGCACGATGAAAGGTGCTTGTTTGCGGGCTGGTTTGCTCCAGGCAGCTGGGATGGAGTCCTGCTCGTGTGGGACAGGGGCAGGCAGCACGTGGGGGGCCATGGGGACACCCGAGCAGTGCCAGAGTGGAGTGGGGTAGTAACAAGGCAAGGGAGGGTTCCTCCTGAAGAGAAATCCTACAACAAAAAAAAAATATTGACAGTCTTGCTGATGTGTTTTGAGTGTTTGAAAAATGTTTTCTCTGGATTCTGTGGGCCAGGTTTGTTCTTGGATTGCTGCTTCTGTGAGGCTGTGCTTGCCTGGGTGCTGTTTCCTTGTGCTTGGGGAGCAGGAGGAGGCAAGGTGGTCCCTGTTTGCTCCAAGGGTGATAAGATGGGCACTGCATGGTTGGGCCCCACTCAATCCTGCTGCGTTCCAAGGGCTCCTTCCTGCTGCCGAGGCTTTGCTGGGGAAGGAGAAATTCCTTCCAGCACAGCGGCCAGTCATGCTGAGAGGAGCTGCTCTTTGCCAGTGTGGTTTGACCAGTTCCTTATAAAAGTTTAGTGAAACAAGGTGCCCTTTTTGCCCATGAAGGCTGTGCCAGCTTTGCCCACAGTTTCCCTGCACAGCAGCACGGGGCTTTGCTGGGTTTCTAAATGGTGCCCACAAGGGCAGCACATTGGCAAAACTTGCACAAACTGAGTTTGTAGTCAAGGGGTAGGAGAGTATCTCCTGGTCTGGAAGGAGCTGCCCTGACCCTCTGTTCCCTGTAGCTGTCTCAGTTTGGAGGGAAAATTTGACTTTTAAGCTGAGATATGGGCAAACATATGCTTGGGCAGTGGCTGCTTGTGCCTACAGGCTTCAGCTTTTCTGGTTTTTAGCTGCTTGGACTCCTGTTGTGGCAGATGTGAATATTGTGGTGGGTATGGAAAGCTGAGCTGGTTTGAGTTGTCCTTCTGTCAGTTGATTACTGTCAATACTCTTTTCTTTCTTTTATTATTATTTACCTGTGCACTGAATGCTCTGATTCAGCCAGGAATTATGCAAATAGCAAAAAATCAGTGTAGTCGTTACCTTGGGGGATTTGCAGGCTCCTCATGATGGTTTGCAGGCAAGGAATTCAATACCAGGATTTCCTTTTTGATCTGTGCTGTAAAGTAGGGACATGCATTGTTACATCTCCAGTATTTTCATTTGCCTCAACCCATAAACACAATCCCACAGTCAAACAAGCCCAGACAGATGGGAGTCCAGGCAGTGAATGTGCAGCAGCCTGATCCCCACTGCAGCTGAATCCTGGACATGCCAGCATCACATCCCTGCTCTGTAGTCAGTCCTGTACAGTCAGCTTTTTCTGAAAGCACTCTATTTCCATGGCCCAAAAGGATCAAATGGTTTTCCAAGAAAAACTGTCGAGGAGTAGCAGGGAGAAGAGTAGGCTGAAAATACAAAATGCAAACACACCATTTTCTAGCAAGGGATGGGGGAAAAGAATTTTCCATCTTTCATCTCACTGTAATTAGGCTCTAAGATCACCAATTGTTAGAGGTCTGTCACAGACATCTTTTCTGGAAAACACTTTCCTTAGGATTTTTCCTCCTAAGAGAAGCTGAGAGGCCTCAGGAACAAAATGTAAACAATGGTTATCTGCTGCTGTGGAGTGCAACAGGTGCATCTGTGATTGGTCTCATGTGGTTGTTTCTAATTAACGGCCAATCATAGTCAGCTGGCTCAGACTCTCTGTCCGACATACAAGCCTTTGTTATCATTCCATTCCTTTTCTATTCTTAGCTGGCCTTCTGATGAAATCCTTTTTTCTATTATTTTAGTATAATTTTAATATAATATATATCATAAAATAATAAATCAGCCTTCTGAACCATGGAGTCAGAGCCTCATCTCTTCCCTCATCCTCGGACCCCTGTGAACACAGTCACAGAGGTCATGTGAGAAAAGAGACCTGAAGATTCATTTGAGGTATAAAATCTTGTTTTTAAGGAAAAAGAAAAAACATCAGTGTTGATTTATGTTGAATGTTGCTGTGTTGTTTTGTCAGGGTTTCCTGATAACCTGGACGAAGCGCTTCAAAGCGAGCGGAGTGGAGGGGGCAGACGTCGTGAGGCTGCTCAACAAGGCCATCAAGAAACGCGGGGTAAATTGCACTTCTTTTTCTCTTTTAGCTGCATCTCAGCTTTGTCAGGGACCTCTCTTCATGTCACTCACTTGAGCAGGTGGTCTGAGTGGTGCTGGAGCTCTGCTTCCCTGCATGAAAGCGCGTGGGTTTGCTGGAGAAACGAGGCGGCGCCAGAGCTGCCGTGTGGAAGCTGTGATTTTCCTCACAGCACTGAGCCGAGTTGCTGCGTCGTGGATTTTTGCTGGCAACCTTCAGTGATTTTATCACTCTTCAGAAACTGGAGAAGTGCTGTGTGGCAGTGCTGTGGCTTTTCAGTGATACTGACACTAAGTCCCATTCTTGAGAAACTTGTTTCTCCTTTTCTCCTGGACTCAGCTGAGCTGTGCACCTGCTGTGCGTGGGAGCAGGAGAGGAGCTGAGCTGAGGAGAAGGGGATTTCAGGCTCAGCAGGCTCTTGCTCCCTGCAGTTTCTCTGTGTTGACTTTATAGACAGTCAAGGTGACCAGGTTGCTGATTTAAACAAATAAAAAGGCACTGAGTGAGAGAGGGAATGAATTTGGGTTTGCATGATGCTTGCAGCCAGGTCATATGCTGATTACTCAGCATCCAAAAATTCACTGGAAGGTGTGAAGTATTTGCTTTCTTTGGGCAGTTGTGGACTCAAGCAAACCTGAGTTTTGCCCTCTCCAAACAACATTACAGGAGTCAGTTACTATCATTAGACTTGGCAGAATCTCACACACGGAAGGACCTGGAAAGAAATGGCTGCATGTAATTTATTTAATTACATTATTTTAGTATGAACATCTTCACTTGAAATAAAGCACATTGATGGTTGAAGTAAACCTATAAGAAATATTTTCTAGATTGAAGCCTCAAGCAACTGCTTCAAACCATTCCATGATATTTCAGTGCAAAGTTCCTTCTCCCTCATGCATAGGCCTTTTCTTTCCTGCCTGTGTGCTTATGTGAGAGCAGGCCTGTGCTCTCTGGAGTGATCCTGGTGCTGTTTTATTGCTTGCATTCGTCTGCTCTCACTGCCTTCCTTCTTGGCTACGTGGGATGGGGAGCTGGCAGACAGAACAGAGAATATTTTAAAAGATGAGCTGTGGTATTCAGACAGATTATTTGTCTCCTGTTCCCTGTGAGACTCTTTGCTGAAAGGAAACCGGTGAGGAACAGGAGCAGCGTTTTCCAGAGCAGCCCTGTGGCCCAAGCTGTTGGAATTTGAAATGTAGGGAATTCTCAGAACTTTGGGCCTGACAGCCAAAGTTTAGAATTAAACACAAGATTTGATCTGAGACCTTGGGAAAAGCTTCCAAACTTAGGTGCTAGAAGCAAGAATCTGGATTTATAGTTTGAAGCAGAAACACTTTAAGCTAAGTGGAGGAAAGTTGAGAGTTTTAGAGTTTAAGATATAAAAATGAAAGTAGCTACAAGGGTAAACAAGAAGTTTAGAATGCAGTAATGTAGGTTTGTGTGTTATAATATGATTGACAAAGAAAGCTTACACTGTAGCATGAGTCCATAAGATGAAATATTTAAGGATTGAGTCAGAAACATATATAGTGTTTTATTAGTCAATAAATCCTTAAAAGATCTTGTAACTAGGAGTCTTGTGACCTTCTGAACCAGTAAAGATGTGAGCCAAACTCACCCTTCCTACCTACGTAGAAGATAAAAAAATAAACCGCACCATCAAAAGCACCTCAGAGCTGCTGTCTGTAACTCACTGAGAACTCTTTGCAAAATGCCCGTGCCCTGTTGCTCCCCAGGACTACGATGCAGACATCATGGCAGTGGTGAACGACACCGTGGGCACCATGATGACCTGTGGCTTTGACGACCAGCGCTGCGAAGTCGGCCTCATCATCGGTAACGCTCGGGGCGGGCGCGGGCGGCTCTGCCTCTGCCTCTGCCCCTGCCCGGCCCGCTCAGCACCTCCTGCTCTGCTTGCCCCCAGGCACGGGCACCAACGCCTGCTACATGGAGGAGATGAGGCACATCGACCTGGTGGAGGGGGACGAGGGCAGGATGTGCATCAACACCGAGTGGGGGGCCTTTGGGGACGACGGCTCGCTGGAAGACATCAGGACCGAGTTCGATCGGGAGATTGACCGCGGATCCCTGAATCCTGGCAAGCAGCTGTGAGTCATTTGTGCACGTGTGTTTTCTGCTCTGTGCCCCGTTTCCCTCTTGTGTTAGCAACTCTGCAGCTCAGTAAAGCCTTGCCTGTGGTGAGGCAAAGCTCTGGCTGGGCTCTGCTTCCCAGTGCTGCCCATGGATTCGTGCGTGACTGCTGTCCTCTCCTGCAGGTTTGAGAAGATGGTCAGTGGGCTGTACATGGGGGAGCTGGTAAGGCTCATCCTGGTGAAGATGGCCAAGGAGGGGCTGCTCTTTGAGGGGAGAATCACCCCTGAGCTTCTCACCAAAGGGAAGTTTGAGACAAAGCATGTTTCTGCCATTGAAAAGTGAGTAATGTATCCCTTTTCACTCCTGGGGCTTCACAGTGACTCTGAATGTTAATTTTCCTGCTCTTGTTGCTTTGTGTGCTGCATTGGGGATATCTGCCATTCTCTACTGCCTGCACAGAGCTGGCATGTGGGGACCCCCAGCAGACAGTCTGTGCCCTCCTCCCCGAGATTTCTCCCTTCTTCTGTGTTGGGAGGAGCTCTAAAGTCTGCCAGTCCACGCAGCTTTCGGGGTACGAGCTGCAGTACCTCTCTCACTGCTCACAGAGCTGCCACCCCGCAGCTAAACATGGCAGTGAGTTGGCTTAGTGCCTCCTAGCAAATGCTTGTGCTGCTCCTTGCTGTATCCCTGGGACTGCTGGGCAGGAGGAAAACAAGTGTGACAAGGCAGAGCATTCAGTCTCGTAGGCAGGGCCGGGTGCTGCACGGTGACCTCTGAGCTATGTGCCAGTTGGTTTCTTAGAGTGTCATCACCCCTTTGCTCAGTGCTCACAGGCTCTTCCCCCCTGTGTTTTTAAAATTCACATCACTGGGATAGTTTATACCATAGTCATTGGGCTGGATTTTCTTTTTGAAATGGCAAGTACGACTCCAAGAGAACAGCCAGTAACTTGGGTAATGCCTGTTCCTCCTGCCACAGTTTACTCCTCTCCTTGCAGACCACGTTATCTGAACAGCTTTTCATTAAATTTTAGCTTTTAATTTGTTTTAACCACAGCGGTCTGTGTTGTGGACCAAAGTATTGTTGAACAGCAGTGAGAAAAAATGCAATTATTGAGAAATTCAGTAACAAAGAGAAAAAATTTGCCCTGAAATCCCACCTTACTTCCTGAAGAGGCACTTTGGTTATAAGTGGGGGGTACGTGCCTGTACAGCTTCAAATTTCTAGCTGGTGCTAGCAAGATGCAAGAGTCCTTAAAAAGATGTATGGAGTGCACTCAGGGATGACAAGATATATATCCATTTTGTTTTTGTGTGGGAAATGGCTGAGCTGGACAAGGCCAGAAGATTTGCTCTCAGGCTGGATGCTAATGAGGAAAAATAAAATGTAAGAGGCAGAGATTCAGTGGGGTTGTAAAAGCCTGAAAAGAGACCCGTTAGGATGAAATTGCTTAGGCAACCTTTGCTTAGGGTTTTGTCTTTCACACTGGGCTTAATTTATCCAGGCATGCAAAGGAATGAGTGTGGGATTAGGTGTGCTGAACTGTGGGGCTGCTGCTTCATGCTCAAGAGAAGCCATTTGCAGTTTCAAGCATCACTGTAATGAAAAAACACTTGAATTGCTCCAGGTCCTCCCCGTGGTGTGGCTGCCTGGCATTGGATTGTTTGTAGGTGGCACGCGGTGCCTGGTACCTGCAGTGTTTGTAGGTGGCATGTTTGCACCAGGAAAACATGTGGCTTTAGTGGAAGCAGCTTTAATGGAAAGCTTTTCCATCCGTGGATGAATGCATGTTCCAAGCCTCATGGAGCGTTCTAGTCCAGATCTCCAGGAAATGTTCTTCCTGACTTTCTCAAACCCCAGGCAGGCAGGGACACCCATGTTTGGAGGTCCCTCAGTCCCGCAGCCCAGCACACACCCGCTGAGGAGTGCCCTTTTCCTCTGCAGGAGCAAAGAAGGTCTGAACAAAGCCAAAGAGATCCTGACCAGGCTGGGGGTGGAGCCGTCCCCCGAGGACTGCATCGCCGTGCAGCACGTGTGCACCATCGTGTCCTTCCGCTCCGCCAACCTGGTGGCCTCCACGCTGGGGGCCATCCTCAACCAGCTGAGGGACAACAAGGGCGTGGGCCGCCTGCGCACCACCGTGGGCGTGGATGGCTCCCTCTACAAGATGCACCCACAGTGAGTGCTGCCCTCCTGCTGCTGGCACTTCAGCTGCCACGGGCTCTGCTTTGCAAAGGGGTCGTCCCTGGGCATCACCCAGGCGGGCTCTGCTTTGCCTGTGGTACCAGGGCATCACCCAGGTGGGCTCTGGTTTGCAAAGGGATTGTCCCAGGGCATCACCCAGGCAGGCTCTGCTTTGCCTGTTGTACCAGGGCATCACCCAGGCGGGCTCTGCTTTGCCTGTTGTACCAGGGCATCACCCAGGTGGGCTCTGCTTTGCCTGTTGTACCAGGATATCACCCAGCTGGGCTCTGGTTTGCAAAGGGATTGTCCCAGGGCATCACCCAGGCAGACTCTGGTTTGTAAAGGGGTCATCCCAGGGCATCACCCAGGTGGGCTGTGGTTTGCCTGTGGCCCCAGGGTCACCCAGGCAGGCTCTGGTTTGCCTGTTGTCCCAGGGCATCACCCAGGTGGGCTCTGGTTTGCCTGTGGTACCAGGGCATCACCCAGCCAGGCTCTGGTTTGCCTGTGGTCCCAGGGCATCACCCAGGCTCTGGTTTGCCTGTGGTCCCAGGGCATCACCCAGGGGTCTCTGGTTTGCCTGTTGTCCCAGGGCATCACCCAGGGGTCTCTGGTTTGCCTGTTGTACCAGGACATCACCCAGGTGGGCTGTGGTTTGCCTGTGGTCCCAGAGCATCACCCAGGGGTCTCTGGTTTGCCTGTGGTCCCAGGGTCACTCAGGCAGGCTCTGGTTTGCCTGTTGTACCAGGGCATCATCCAGGGGTCTCTGGTTTGCCTGTTGTCCCAGGACATCACCCAGGTGGGTTCTGGTGTTTGCCTGTTGTCCCAGAGCATCACCCAGGCAGGCTCTGGTTTGCCTGTGGTCCCAGGACATCACCCAGGCAGGCTCTGGTTTGCCTGTTGTACCAGGACATCACCCAGGGGTCTCTGGTTTGCCTGTGGTCCCAGGACATCACCCAGGCAGGCTCTGGTTTGCCTGTGGCCCCAGGGCATCACCCAGGTGGGCTGTGGTTTGCCTGTGGTCCCAGGACATCACGTAGGGGTCTCTGGTTTGCCTGTTGTCCCAGGACATCATCCAGGGGTCTCTGGTGTGCCTGTGGTCCCAGGGCATCACCCAGGTGGGCTGTGAGATGATGAACCCAAACTGTGGGCACGAGGGTCCAGGTCTGAGCTGGGGAGCTTGTTGGAAAGGAGAGAGGTCTTTCAGGTGAAGAAAAGAAGCAAAACCCCTGAGTGACTGAGTACTGCAAAGTCAGGGAAAACTACAGTGATCTGAGATAGCTTAAGGTATCACCAAGAGACCTCTTGGGAGGAGAGGAGAGTTTCTTTGTGCAAAATACTACTTTGTGCCCATTGACTGGGCTGTGTGGACACCTGCATTAATTCACCTTCACCTCCATTTCCAGTTCAATTCCCATTCCTAACCCTATTTTTGCCAGTCTTTTCTGAAGATACACTTGGAAACCGGGGTGGGGAAATAGTGCTTAGATTTCTGTGGCCTTTAAAAAACTGATTTTGTCCTGTTTTCCCCATCTTGAAAGTTACACATTTTAAACAGCTGTATAGATTTATGTAGAAATCAGAAAATTATGTTCATGGGGAAACCTCTGAAAGGAGAAGTATGCTTAGTGTTTCATTTTCAGTTTCTCATTGTTTGTTGAAAAAGCTATTTTCCTGTGTTCAAGAAAACCATAGAACAAAAAAGTTTCCAAGAGTGCTGTTCTGACTAGCTTTTCCAGCTTGGGCAAGGTCTGGGGATTGTTAAGATAATGAACATGGACAATTTTGGTTTCTTAACTGTTTCCCACACCATCTAAACCAGTGAGTTCAGGAGAGGACCCCAGCAGAGGGAATTGGAGCAGCATTGCAGCCAGGGAGTTTCTCCATCCAGGATTGGGTTCAGGGGATGAGACTGATGCTCTCCCCTGCTTTTTGCTGGCTTTGCTTAGAAATCTGGGAGGAAGGAGGGAGGAAGAAATTAGAAATTCAGGAGGAAGGAGAAGTGGGGAAGAAGTGCACTTCCCTGGCAGTTTTCCTACCTGAGAGGCTGTAGTTAGTCTGAGCATGGTGAGTTTGCCCACTCCCCTTGCCTTGGGTTGGTGTTAGCAGTGCAGATTTGGGGGGCATGCAGCACAGATTTTGGTGGGAAGGGCAGCACAGATTTTTGGGGGGAAGGGCAGTGAAAATTTTGGGGGGTGGCACCGCAGGTTTTGCAGGGAAGGACAGTGAAGATTTTGGGGGGGAGCAGTGCAGATTTTGGGGGGGAAGCAGTACAGATTTTGGGGCATGGGCAGTGCAGATTTTGGGGCATGGGCAGTGCAGATTTTGGGGTTTTTGGGGGGAATGCAGCGCAGATTTTGGTGGGGCAGCAGTGCAGATTTTGGGGGGGAAGGCACTGCAGGTTTTGCAGGGAAGGGCAGTGCAGATTTTGGGTGGGATGCAGTGCAGGTTTTGGGACTGGGCAGTGCAGATTTAGGGCCTGGGCAGTGCAGTTTCGGGGGGGATACAGCTCAGATTCAGGGCCTGGGCAGTGCAGATTCAGGGCCTGGGCAGTGCAGATTTGGGGGAGATGTAGTGCAGATTCAGGGCCTGGGCAGTGCAGAATTGGGGAGGGGATGCAGCTCAGATTCAGGGCCTGGGCAGTGCAGATTCAGGGCCTGGGCAGTGCAGTTTCGGGGGGGATGCAGCTCAGATTCAGGGCCTGGGCAGTGCAGATTCTGGGGGGAATGTAGTGCATATTTAGGGCCTGGGCAGTGCAGATTTGGGGGAGATGCAGCTCAGATTCAGGGCCTGGGCAGTGCACATTCTGGGGAGATGCAGAACAGATTTAGGGCCTGGGCAGTGCAGATTCAGGGCCTGGGCAGTGCACATTCTGGGGAGATGCAGAACAGATTTAGGGCCTGGGCAGTGCAGATTTGGGGACCGGGCAGTGCAGATTCTGGGGGGATGCAGCTCAGATTCAGGGCCTGGGCAGTGCAGATTTGGGGACTGGGCAGCACAGATTCAGGGCCTGGGCAGTGCTGATCCTGGGGGGGATGCAGCTCCGATTCAGGGCCTGGGCAGTGCAGATTCTGGGGTGGGGATGCAGCTCCGATTTAGGGCCTGGGCAGTGCTGATTCTGGGGGGATGCAGCTCCGATTTAGGGCCTGGGCAGTGCAGATTCTGGGGGGAATGTAGTGCATATTTAGGGCCTGGGCAGTGCAGATTTGGGGCCTGGGCAGTGCAGATTCCGGGGGGGGGGGGGGGGGTGCAGCTCAGATTCATGGCCTGGGCGGGGCAGATTTGGGGGAGATGTACTGCAGATTCAGGGCCTGGGCAGTGCTGCTCCTGGGGGGATGCAGCTCCGATTTAGGGCCTGGGCAGTGCAGATTTGGGGCCTGGGCAGTGCAGATTCCGGGGGGTGGGATGCAGCTCAGATTCAGGGCCTGGGCGGTGCAGATTTGGGGGAGATGTACTGCAGATTCAGGGCCTGGGCAGTGCTGATCCTGGGGAGATGCAGCTCCAATTTAGGGCCTGGGCAGTGCTGCTCCTGGGGGGATGCAGCTCCGATTTAGGCCCTGGGCAGTGCAGATTCAGGGCCTGGGCAGTGCAGATTCCGGGGGGGCATGCAGCTCAGATTTAGGGCCTGGGCAGTGCTGATCCTGGGGGGATGCAGCTCCGATTTAGGGCCCGGCAGTGCCGAGGCCGGCCTCGCAGGCTCCCCTCCCCTCCCCTGGCCGCAGGTACGCCCGGCGCTTGCACAAGACCACGCGGCGCCTGGTGCCCGACTCGGAGGTGCGGTTCCTGCTGTCGGAGAGCGGCAGCGGCAAGGGCGCGGCCATGGTGACGGCCGTGGCGTACCGGCTGGCCGAGCAGCACCGCCTCATCGACGAGACCCTGGCCGAGTTCAAGCTCACCCACGAGCAGCTGCTGCAGGTGAAGAAGAGGATGAGGGCGGAGATGGAGGCGGGGCTGAAGAAGAAGACTCACGACACGGCCAAAGTGAAGATGCTGCCCACCTTTGTGCGCAGCACGCCCGATGGGACAGGTAGAGCGCGCCCTCGCTGCGGTGGGGGTGATGGCTTGGTTACAGCCCCAAAACGGGCTCCAAGTGCGGGGTTTGGCAAAGCTGAGCAGATCTGGTGCAAGCAAAGAGGAGCCTGAGCCGTACAAAGGAGGAGATCTCAGTGCTGGCCCCTGTGCTGGTTGCTGGCAGCCTGATGCCGTGTCCTTGCCTCAGGGTGCAAGCACAGTCACAGCTTGAGGGGGAAAACCACAGCTGGGATGTCGCAGACATCTTTTATGGAAAACCCTTTCCTTAGGATTTTTCCTCCTGAGAAGCTGAGAGGCCTCAATAGCAAAATGTAAACATTGATTATCTGCTGCTGTGGAATGCAACAGGTGCATCTGTGATTGGTCTCATGTGGTTGTTTCTAATTAATGGCCAATCACAGTCAGCTGGCTCAGACAGAGAGCCCGAGCCACAAATCCTTTGTTATCATTCCTTCCTGTTCTATTCTTAGCTAGCCTTCTGATGGAAACCTTTCTTCTATTCTTTTAGTATAGTTTTAATGTAATATATATCATAAAATAATAAATCAGCCTTCTGAACCATGGAGTCAGATCCTCGTCTCTTCCCTCAATCCCAAAACCCCTGTGAACGCTGTCACACTGTGATCATAAACCCAAACTCAAAGTACCCATTCCTTGGGTGCTTTGCATTTCAGGGTGGCTGGCCAAATTTCAGCTCTCTCTCAGGGAACAGTTGTGTAAGTCCTTTTTCCCTTGTTGATTTAAAGGAAAACAAAATAATCAGAGCAACATCTGAAGTCCTCCTTTGATGAAGATCTTCCCAATTGAGTTTTTAGGAGATTTTCTATCAAAATACTTTGAGAGAAGCATTTCTTCAGATGTTACTTATGGTTCTTCAATTATGCACACATATTCTTTTACAGAGAATGGAGACTTTTTGGCACTTGACCTCGGAGGGACAAACTTTAGAGTTTTGCTGGTGAAAATCCGCAGTGGTAAAAGGAGAACAGTGGAGATGCACAACAAGATCTATGCCATTCCCATAGAGGTGATGCAGGGAACAGGAGAAGAGGTATTTGTGCTTCTCTTTGGCTGCACTGCTGCTTTTTAAATAACTCCTTAAGAGCACATAACGTGTGCAACTTCAAATATTATGACTTTTCTCTTCAAAGCTGTTTGATCACATCGTTACCTGCATTTCTGACTTCCTGGATTATATGGGGATTAAAGGAGCACGTCTTCCTCTTGGCTTCACCTTTTCCTTCCCCTGCAAGCAGACCAGTCTGGATGCTGTAAGTTCCTTAGTACCTCTTCAATCTGCTTCTGTGCCTATGCCAGACCTGGTTTCTGTGCCTTCATGTCACCCACGTGACACTTACAGGAAGGTCACACAAGGGGAAGGTTCCTGTGCTGACCCTGACCAGTACAGCTGCTCCTATAAATAGTCCCTTTAAGGGTGGTAATGCAAATGCTGCCCGTGGCTGTGACAGATAAGAGCATTTAAATTTTCCATGGTGGTCACAGCCCTTTTTTAAGGCATTATGTTTTTTCCAACTGTGTAAACCTGCTGGTCTGGGCCACTTCCCTGGTTCTGCAGGCAGTAAGCAAAAGTCCATCCCTGCTGCCAGTGCCTACTCCCAGAAGATCTTGTCTCACTGGATGGAGTGGTTGCACCAGAATCCACCCTAAGGGTGACAGTGTGGCCTGCAGCACACCCCTGACAAATGGACTTGTGTTCTTTGCACTTTTGTGTTCAATTTCTTCACTGCCACATCCTTACACCAACCTCTGCAGCTGTTAATAGTTTATTGTGTGCTTAGCTGGGGTTTCCTTCAAGAAAGACATATTTTCTAATAACACTTCTTTGGGTTTTTGAGTTTGTTGTTCCTGTCTCCTCTTTTTTTATTTTTATTTTTTTTTAGTTTGTTGCATTGCTCTGGAAATTTAGAGCCCAATCACAATTAGTTGTTTTAGATACAAATTTGATATACTGAGGAGATAGTCCTTTTCACAGAAACTCTTCTGTAAAACATAACATTAAAGTGATGCTTTACAGAAGAGTTTGGGTATTTGAGATATTAAGTGTACAGAATAACATCTGAGTCCTACTTGATAACCTCTTTTCTTGCTTTATAGGGTATCCTTCTCAATTGGACAAAAGGCTTCAAAGCTACAGACTGTGAGGGAGAAGATGTGGTATATTTACTTAGGGAAGGAATTAAAAGAAGAGAGGTGATTTTTCTTTCTCTTTTTTCCTCATTCTGCTCCTCTCCAGACTTGACAGACCTTGTGGGTCAGGCTGGCTCCCTCTCACAGGATCTGTGTGCCTTGTAGACAGGGACTGTGCCTCCTGTCTTGCACAGAAGATTGTTCTTCCCCAGAGGCTTCTGACTTGCCACATTTGCCAGAACTTTCAAGGCTTCTTTCAAACTCTGTGGCAATTTCCACATGCATGGAGAAAGGAGTTTTTGAAATTATGACTGTAGGAATGCACCTTGGTGCACCCTGAAGGACAGTTTTCTCCTCCTCTTCTTGATCTTGAAAAAGCCTCAACCACTTTAGCTAAAACTTTCTAGGAAGGGAAGGAAAACAGCCTGAGGAAAGTGTTAATTTTGCACAGATTTTATCAGCCAGTGAAAAGGAAGTCTTAAAAGCTTTGTTCCTGGAATTGCTACACAATTGCTGTGATAGTGAATGTTTATACCATGTGCCTGTGTAAAAGATATGTGCTTAAACATACTTAAGCCAGGGATAAATTTCATTCTGAAGACAGGTAGAGCACATACCTTGGCTGCCTGCTGGTACGTTAGGTTCCTGTTTTTGCATGTGTGAAATGAGGCTGGAGATTTCAGTTGTTTTTCACTACATCATCCCCTTTGGTGGGAGGGACTCACTGCCATTTTCTCACTGCTGTTTTCTCTCTCCCAAAGGAATTTGACTTGGATGTGGTGGCTGTGGTGAATGACACCGTGGGCACAATGATGACTTGTGCTTATGAAGATCCAAACTGTGAGATTGGGCTCATTGTGGGTACGTGTTAGAGCTGCTTTTTATCAAACAGCACATCCACACATCTGCCTGTGTTCTCCTGGAGGCATCCCTGTGGTTAACTCAAAATAAAGCTAGGAGTAAAAGAGAGCAAAATTCAACAGCCAGCTTAGTTCTGTCCACAATCAGTGGAGGTGAGCAGAGGCTGTGATGCACAATAAATCCTGCCTGTTTTATCTGATAAAGGCACATAAAGGGGGAGAGGGGAGGAGAGCAAATATGGGCTCAGGGAGCCTCAGCAGCTCCTGTTAGTTTAGCCTGTCAGAGTGTCCCTGCTGGGTGCTCTGGTGCCCCACAGCTTTCCTCAAGCCAGTGCTTGTCAATATAGGACATAAAATAACATGGAACACACTGCTGTTTTCAAGGTGGAAAAGGGAAGTTTATTTTCTGACTCTAACATTTATAGATTTTCAAAAGTGGCTGTGGGTTGGAGGGTGACAGTGCCACCTCTCCAATGACACTGGACAAACCAACAGTCTATCAAATTTTTCCTCTTCTCTAAAAGAATGCAAAACTGTAAGTTATTTACAAAAAGTATGTGAAAAAATTTGTTACAAGGATGCAAACATCAGAACGCTTAGAAAATCCTAAAAAATCAGGGTGACAAGTGGTGTCTCAGAATAAAGCTGCAGAGTGCAGCCACAATTCCCAGATGGCATGTGCTGGAGAGCTGTGCCAGCCTGGGCGCAGTGACACACAGCTCCCTTCCCAGCAGCGAGGCAGCTGAAGGAATTCCACGGGCTGCTGCCTTTGCAAATGCCACGCTTGGGCAGCCTGAGTCATGGGGCGGTGTGGATTGGATTCCCAGAGCTCTCCAGAGGAGTGGGAAGGAAGGGGACAAGGCACCTGCAAGCTTTAGGAGTGCTCTGAGTTGGGAGGAAAATAAACCCACCCCAGTTTCTCCTGCAGACAGCTGGAAAGCCTCCAGGATGAGTCAGCAGGGCGCAGTGTGGGTAGGAGGCCGTGCCTGAGCAGCTCCATGGTGGCTGTTTGCAGGAAGGACAGCGTGTCCTTGGGGACTGTCCTCTGCAGCCCTGCCGTGCAGCCAGCGTGTCTGTGTGCAGGGCAGGGTGCCACAGCACCCGGGCACCTCTGGGACGATGGCAATGAGAGAGCTCCCTCTGCCCTGCCTGGCTCACTGGTGGCAGTCTGCACTGGGGTTGGTCTGGTTTGCTCCTGCACACCCAGACATTGCCGCTGCCACAGCCTGTGCTGCAGCAGGGGAGTGCTGTGGGAGGATCTATTTTAGCTCAGACTGTATTGATGTAATTCCCTAAAAGCATGGCAAAGGAAAACAAAGGTGTATCATCTGGGATGCAGGATTTAATGAGAGTTAAAGTGACTTCAAGAGAACTTTTGCCCTGGTAGCAGCTAAAGCCTCTCTTCACTAATAAAGCTTTCCTTCCTAAAGACCTCTGTGTACATGGAGCACTTTGCCACACTCCTTAGGATCCTCTATGAAGAAATATCAGACATGGCCTCATCTCAACATGGAAGTAACCTTCCTTCTGGAGAAAATGAGCAATTAAAATCAGAAAACCCCCCAAGCAATCAGCTGGTAAAACCCCTGCTGCCTCAGAACTTGCTGAGGTTTCCAGTTCAGCATATTTCCCCCTGAATTCTCTGGGTGTGTGGGCTTTGTGGAAGGTGTTCCCAATTGCAAAGTCCAGCTGAAGTGTTGGGCTCAGAAGCATGTGAGGTTTTGTGTGCTGAAAGGGCTGCCCTGCTCTTCCTCCCTGCAGTGGCCTGGGTGAGCTTCCTCTCTGAGCCACCCTGAGCAATGCACCACAGGAGTCACGTTCTCCTTCAGTTTAGGGCTGCCAAAGAGTCAGGATTTGGGTTTTCTTTGTGATGTTTCAAATGATGATTCAACTACTTCCTTCAGAAAAAAACACATTCAAGATCCCCCAGAAGGCTTGTCAGGGCTGTGGTGCTGGGTTCAGTGTTGTTTTGTTGCAACCCAAGGTAACCTGAGCGTGTGCTTGTTTCAGGCACGGGCAGCAATGCCTGTTACATGGAGGAGATGAGGAACATCGAGATGGTGGATGGTGAGCAGGGCAGGATGTGTGTGAACACGGAGTGGGGAGCCTTCGGGGACAACGGCTGCCTGGACGACATCAGGACAATCTATGACAAAGCAGTGGATGACTTCTCCCTGAACGCTGGCAAGCAGAGGTACTGCAGCACAAAGGGGTGCTGGGCCTGTCAGCCAGGCTGCCCTAAGTGCTTTTGAGACACAACTGGGTTTGTACCAGCTGAGAAAGGAGAGGGTGACAATGGAAAATTACTGCAGTCCTGCTATCCTGTGGGGTCTCCCCTTTCTGTGCTTTTCCTGGACAATGTTTTTTTTTTTGACTTATTTGCTGCCATAGGACTCCACAGAAATGCTTTTGGTGAGGACTTCAAAAGTCTTGGAATTATGGAGAGACCCTTTTTCTCATCCTGTGCTGTATAGAGGGGGATAAGATGGCTAGTCATTCTTTTACCCTGGGTCTCAGGTTAATCTATTTTAGCTGAGCTCTTTGTAGAGGGCTGTGCCTGTGGCAGTCCTGAACTTACACCAGCTGGCATGGTTAAAGCTTGGAGCTGCTCACTGTAAAGCAGTCAGGAGCTCTCAGGCAGCTGCAGCCAGCTCTTATTTCAGACAATTTTCTGGATGGGATAGGTCATGTCAGAGGGCCTGCCTTTCTTGCTTCTGGAGTTTGGTCCCTTTTTGGGGCTCAGCTTTGTTTGGGCAAGTGCTTCCCCATCCCCTTCAAGAAAAATTTGGCAAGGAGGTGAACCCAGTACCCAGCACTGCTAAAACTGGGCTGAGACTGTTGCTTGCTAGGACTACAAACTTCCATCATTTCTTTGCAGCAGTGCTTTGATGCCAGGAGCTTTTAAAAAGATTTTGTGACTAGAGTAAATCTTCCCACAAAAGCCTGAGGAATACAGACAAGCTGGCAAGTCCCACGGGAAGCTCTTTAGAAGCTGAGGCTCAAACAGACCCAGAGGGGCAGACGTGGAGCGAGCCTGGTGCAGCAGCAGAGTTGGCATGGAGTAAGCAGCCAAGCAGTACTGGAGACTGCCAGGGGAATAATTTATTCCAGAGATAGTCAGGCACTCAGGAGGGAGGACACTTGCTGGGTACAAGCTTGAGAGAGCTCAGGGTATTAAATGGACTGCGTGGCCTGCTTCCAGCAGGATGGCGTGCTGGACTCTGCTCAGGCCAGGGCACAAACCCTGCTGTGGAGCTTCAGGAGGTGAAATAAAGGATGCATCACTGAATGCCCTTCTCAGGAAATTGGGCTGTTCAGTTCTTGTTGGTAGGGACACAATTTACAGACCCCGAAATGCTCCATTCAAACCAGGAGGGGAGGGAGTGCAAAACACAGCTGAGACCTCCAAACAGAAAAAGCTCAGTGGCTCCATGCAGCAAAATTGCAGGGAAACCACAAGGTAAAGTCACTGCAAATGCAGTGCTTTTAAGGGAGTCCTGTGCAAGATAAAGGATGGGAAAAACCATGTCCAGCCTGTTCACAGGACCACTGATGTGCAAGTTGGCAATCTGGTGGTGCAGAGTTGGTTTTGTTCTTCAGTTAATTCAATCACCTGGTTTCCAGTAGGCAACCAGTTGTCCCAAAACTGTCTTGAACCCCTCTCAGCCCCCAGCTCTGCACACAGGACCCAAGTTTCCCACTTGCAGCCTTGCCTCAGGCTAGAGAGGGGAAATGTCTTCCACCTGCAGACAGGATAAGGAATGTCCCAGGAGCGACGCTTGGCCCTGGTACCTGCAGCCCTCTGTGCACAGGACACCTGGCTGATAATGATGCTGCCCTTGCAAACATGGGCAGGCTCACTCTGAGCTGGACTGCTGTCTTTCCTTGCAGGTATGAGAAGATGATCAGTGGGATGTACCTGGGGGAAATAGTGCGCAATATTTTGATCGACTTCACCAAGCGGGGTTTCCTGTTCCGAGGCCAGATTTCAGAGACACTGAAGACCAGGCATATCTTTGAAACCAAGTTCCTTTCTCAGATTGAGAGGTAAGAGCACTGCAGGGGAGGTGAAATAGTGTAGTAATGTTCATCTGGTGACACTGCTGGATGGGAGGGAGAGCTGGGGAGCATTGCTTGCTTCTCTGGAGAGAATTTGGGTTTCAGCCCGTGTGTGTGCGGGAGGATTCTTTACAATATCAACTGAATTTCTAGCAATGCTCACTTCCAAAGGGAAGGGCTGTCAAGGGTTCCCTCATGCTATCATTTTATTTCCTTGTTTGAGAATCAAGCCATTTTCCTGGGCCCCTTGTCTGTGTTTAGCTGCAGTTGTGGAATTGAATGAGCACTAGCTGAGTGAGCACTGCTTACTGGGTGTTTTTGTGCTGTTATTGCTCGGACTCTGGATTTTAAAGCAATCTCTGAGGCTTCACAGGGGAAAAAACCCCAAGGTCATTGTTAAAAATATTTTCCTGGAATGCCCCATGGTAAGAAAAGAGAAGGGGAGGCAGTGCAGAGCTGGACTTGGAGCCTGTGTTGCTGCTTGCACTGCAGCACAGTGCAGGGATGACTGAATTTGCCTTCCCTGGGATCACTTGTGCTGTCAGGAGAGGCTGCTGCCTGGGGTGGGTGCACCATCCGTGCTGTGGGGTTTACAGCATGACTGAGGGAAAGCTGTAACACGGTGTTCTCCTCCCACAGTGACAGGTTAGCCCTGCTGCAGGTGAGAACCATCCTCCAGCAGCTGGGGCTCAACAGCACCTGCGACGACAGCATCATCGTCAAGACGGTCTGCGGGGCGGTGTCGAGGCGAGCAGCCCAGCTCTGTGGGGCTGGAATGGCTGCCATTGTAGATAAAATTAGGGAGAACAGAGGCTTGGAGCGCCTGGAGATAACGGTTGGTGTGGATGGAACTCTCTACAAACTCCACCCACAGTGAGTGTTTGCCTTCTCAGGTTTTCTTTGTGCCTTGCGTATACGTCCTTCCTCCTGATGCTCCCAGCTGGACTCTCTCGCTTGCTGGGATAAGAGCCAGGGGAAAAAATGTCTTAATCAGGGGCCTCAGGGCTTTCTGAAGGGCAATGAGAGGATCAAGAGCGACTTGTGAGAGATTCTTGGGGTGGTGACAAACTGAAGGGGACACAGCTTGCCGAGTGAGTTGGACGCTGTGTAGCAAGGGAAGGATCTCTTGGCTCTGGACAGGCAATGACAGAGCAGTGCTGAAATGCCTGGTGCCTCTTTGGAGGATGTTTTTGTTCAGTGTCCAGCGGAGAAGAGCTGCTGCAGAGCAATGCAGGTGAGGGCAGGAGCAGAAGAGAACTAGTGTGCATGAAGGAAGATGGGTGGGAAGGAGAGGACTTATGTGGTCTGTTCTTTTCCTGTTGCTGTGGATTAGTGATCCTAGTTAACCTCACACAGACAGGTGGGGCTGGGATGCAAGTGCTTTTTCCCTTTAACTCCTACTGCTCCCAGCCTTCAAATCCACCCTGGTTTCCAACATTTTACTTCTTAGCCTGATGAAAGGGGACGCAAGTGCCTGTGGCAGTGCCCTGCACTTGCTGCAGGACCTTCCTCACCCACTGCCCTTGTTTGCTTTCCCAGCTTCTCGAGGATCATGCACCAAACAGTCAAAGAGCTGGCGCCCAACTGCGACGTGACCTTCCTGCTGTCGGAGGACGGCAGCGGGAAAGGGGCAGCGCTCATCACAGCCGTGGGATGCAGGCTCCGTGAGGCTGAGCAGAACTGAACTCCACACCCCTGGCCTCAATTCTGTCTTGTGTTTCTCATAAAGCAGCGACTGGCATAGTCAGAACTGGTAAAAAACTCAGAACTCGCTGCTTTATCGGGGGAAAAAAATATTACAACTAATGACATAAAAAAAAAAAAATAGGATACAAGATAGAATGTGTGCTCTTAATAATATCTCCTGTTTCTGGACCCCAATCTGCATGTTTCTTACTCACCTTGTCGGTACCTCCCCCATCTGTAGGTCATGGAAAAAAAAAACCAGTCTATAATTTCTGCAGTTGTCAAAAATCAGTTGTTGTCTGAGACGAAATTGCCCCCAAGTGATGTGCGTTGAGAGCTCCCGTTGCATCGTACCAAACGTGTTCTTTGCAGCATCCCTGTTAAGCACACTGCCAGCACGCTGACCACCAGACCTGGGTGTTGATGCTTTTAAGTGAAGGGGAAGCAACAGTTCCCTCCTGCATTATCTACCTGCTGTTGTTTCGTCTCAAGCGGTTGTGAAAACATTTTGGTGTGTCGGCACCGTGCACGCACGTAACTCTGTAGTGGGACTTGACACCGCGACTTACTCGCTTCCTTGATGCCTCCTGTCATGGTGAAAGTAAACACCCTTGTCCCACAGACCTGGTTCCACTGGTATTCCCCATTGCTTCTGTGAGTAGTGTTGTGCTCCTGGGCGAAATCCGTCACGTTTCGGCGAGAAATCCCTAAAGAGTGGTTGGTGACTGGGGTGATCCAAATCTCCAGACCCGCCAATTCGATAGATCTGTGCTCCCTACACGGCTGTGCTGTGTTCTTCTGTCAGAGGGTTCTTACAGAAAACAGTTCCTGTCTCTTCTTGTCAGTCTAGGTCGGGGCACTGCAGCTGCCCTTGCACCAAACCTGCAGCTCAGCCGCGTCCCCCGGATGCGCCTGCTTCCGTCTCTCGCCTTAAATGGGTATTTGCTTCCACACAGAGCTTTAATCTGTAATGCTGTCCAGCAGCCACTCGGAACACAGACACCCAGCCAGAGGTAGTGCGCAGAAAGGAAGGGGAAGGTTGTGTTTTGATCTTGCCTTGGAGGACCCGGGTGCGTGAACAACCCAAAAAGCCAAAATTGGGTGCAGCTTATTCCAAGGACGAAGGCAACAGCAGATCATTTACACGTGGTGTACCCTGTCCTCTGTCCAGTCAATGCCATTATTATATTTGCATTATTGTATTTCCATCACTTAAATTGAGAAGCAGTTAGGAAGGTACATCTTGAGTAACATTTGTAAGTCACGCCACTTTCTGCAAAGAGGGAGACCACACAGTTAGTCCTTAATTCCCACTCTTCTACCAAAAATGAATCTGAGATGTCCGCATGGTTTTCCCTGCTGCCTTTTCCTGCAGAAAGTAGATGGAAATTTGCAGGCTGCTCTTCTCTGCTCTTGTTCCACTCCCTAAGATTTGGATTGCCCCTGCCTATCGATAACATTTCAATATGCATTATGGTGCACTGTGAGTGAATGTTGTAAAGTAACCTGTAAGTCACAAACAGTCATTGCAGCTTTAAGTGTGTGTCTACCTGAGAAATTGCATGCCTAACTGGTTTTGCAAAGGTAGAGGGTCTTTTTACTTTGCACACTAGTAGCTCCGGTACTAGTGTTACGTGATACTTGTGAAAATATTAAACTTTTTTGATGTGCGTTAACTGGTGTTTAGTGGTTCTTTCTGGAAGAGGTGCTGTTGGCTGGTGGCTTAGTGCTTTGGGAAGAGCTATTGTGTAGGGAGAGCTGCAACCTAATCCCAGTGGTGCCTGTGTTTTGTGTGTGTGTTTTTATTCCCGGGCATTCGGGGTCAGATTCACACAGGTCCCCGTGCCTCGTGTTTCCTAGCGCAGTTCAGCAGAGGCACAGCGCTGACAGCGCCCAAATCTTAGGGGCCCCTGGGTGCCCCTGCCTTGTGCAGGGGGGTGTGTGCTGCAGGAAAGCCGTGGGGTGCTGCGCTGAGGGCGGCGTGGTGTCACCAGGCTGTGAGCTCCCTGTGTGTGTAGGGTGAACGCCGGCCCAGCGCCGCTGTCAGGTGCTCTGCAGCCCTGGCTGGCACAGCCCGTGATGGAGCTGTGCTGGATGGAAGCCCCTTTTGCGAACACTAAAGCTGTGCTTCTCCAGTAACGCGTTTTATGTTACAGCCTGAATAGTCTCTGACAGCCTTGATGTGCAGCTATGACCCCAAACAGGAGACAGAAGAAGGTGAGAAAGGTTTTTGGGCGCAGGGGACACGTTGCATTTGGATTGCTTGAAGGTTTGCAGATCTTGTGCCGTGCCTGGGACCTGGCTCTGCAGCTCTTTGGCACCCGAGGGCCAGGCTCAGAGCAGGATACAGGGTGAGGGAGAAGTGGAACTTAAACTTGGTCTCAGGGTGACTGTGGATTTTGGAGATGCTGGCATAGGTCGTTTTGTTTATTGGATCCAGCTCATAACAAATAGGGAGTGAGTTTGTGTTTCTAACTTTTCCTACCGTGGACCATAGTTGATGTGCTTGGTAAGACACGGCAGTTCTTTTCCAAAGGGAGACATGGTGGGATTTCCATTTCCAGACTACTTCTTACCCCTAGGAAACTGTTCCAAGTGAATCACAAGCTATAACTGTCTGAAGAAATGTCTCCAATGTTATACAATCAATGACTGAGATGTCTTTCTTAAAGCTTTTAGGCTTGGTGAATAAAATCACAGTCCTCTTAACTGTTAAGCTGTAATTACTGCAATATGAACACAAAAATCTTATATTTCCTGGGGAAAAGACCATTTGCATACCACTGTTGTAATGTCATCTGCTCCTTACTCCTCTGGGGTTCTCTCAGAAGCCTTTTGAATGAGTTTTAAAACAAGCAGACCTTGTTTTGTTTTGTTTTCTTAAGAAAATAGCAGAAGGCAAAATAAAGTGTTTCTGAACTTCTGAACCCCGTTCTGTGCTTTTTGTTCATTCCTTTGCCATAAAAATGAGATTTTTCAAGTGTTTTTCTTTACTGACTGCAGGGACTGCCTTGCTCCTCAGAGCACAAGTGAACATGCAGGGGAGGGAATTATTGCTGACCTGGATGTCTTTACAGCTGTGTGGTATTTAACCCTGTCTGTATTTATTAATGGAGAATTGCATGGATTTACCATGGGGCATGCCTCACGTATCACAGGAATAATGTGGCCTGCTGTGTGACAAGGGCTTTCAGGTTTGGCTTTCACAGAGCAAAGGAGAATATTTCAAATAACTGGATCTTGTCAACATCACAGGAGCTCTGTGATACTATTTACAAACCTGTCAGGAGAGGTGAAGGTGCTAACTTGCACCATTATTAAATGCCGCATTACTTTTACATAATGTTTACATTTCAGCTTCTCCTGGTTTGTGTGCCTGCACATAATGCCTCAGGCTGGGAAGATGACATATTCCAGCTTTTATTTTCGTACCTGGGAAGAGCAGTGAGGATAAATATGGGGTAAGTTTGGAGAGGGAAGGTGAAGGGACTGTCTGGGACAAGACAGCGATGGAGCACTGCTGTTAGGGCTAAAAGGATGTAAAGAAGGTGGATTCTGAGTGGATCCATGAGCCCTGACCAAGCCAGTGGCCATCCCTGGCTACTGACTCTTCTGAGAGCCTCACTCTCCAAATTAGGCACCACAATTAATGTGAAGGAGATGGTTTTGAGCATGGTTTAATAGGAAACTAACATCATATTTTGGGACAAGGTTATAGAAATCTAATGACAACATCTTAAGGAACTGTTTCTGCTGGTGAAACTGCAGGCATGAAAATCCCAGAATGCAGAGAATGTTGAGGGCAGGCTGGATTTTTCAGTCTGGATGTGTTGGTGTTTGCCTCTGTTGTAAACAGGCTTTGGTGCACAGTGCCTTGGGGTGCTGAGCCCTGGCACTTGGCTGCCCACACAGCCCTGGGTCCATCCCAGCTGGGCCACGTGAGCCCCAGCCTTTCTGCTCCATCAACCCTTTCCTGACTTCAGGTGTCCTGGTGGAACAGAAATCAGGAGATGACAGTGTAGAAGAGAAGAATTTATATTCTCCTGATTGGCACTGCCTCAGATCTGCTTTGCTGAGTTTTTGGCCTCCTGGGCCCGATGTCTGTTCTGTATTGCAGTTGTTGATGTAAGGGAGGGCTAAACTTGTACCTGCAGCTTGGACCTACATAGATAGAAGTGTTATCAACATGCTGCCTTCAATGCTGATGGCATCTAAAGAAGTCCTGTAGGAAATAGCTGCTCCAGAGAAAAAGAGCTTCTGCAGATCTGCTGCCTTGCTTGGTGTATGGGACGGAGCCAGAACCAGGAGCAGGAAATCAGAGTGTTAATTGGGTGAGGGTAAAGGATGTCTTCTCTTTCTCATTCAGCTGACTTTCTGTGTTGAAACTCGTTCTTGACTTCCTGAGGGTTGTCTGGTAGAGAGATGGGGACATGAGTTTAAGTTTGTCTTTCTCAGTTGCTCTTATGCAGGGACACCAGCGGAAGGCCAGCTTGAATCCAGAGCGAAACCTGGCAGAGGGAGAAAAGCAATTAAATGGTGAAATGATCTTTCTAATTGTGCAGGGAGTGAGCAAACTCATGGCTTGGTTCTTCCTGCGAATGGCTATGAAATAAATATTTCTACTAAAATCAAAGGAATGAGGTGAAAAGCTAAATGCATGAGAGCATGGAGGGAGGTGCACTGGGAGTTTCTGATCAGATTTCCCTGTATTTTAAGTTAACATACATGATCAGTGAAATGGCTGGGAGTTTGATGTGGGACACAGATTTCCCTGTATTTAAGTAAACCTATAAGATCAGTGAAATAGCAGGGAGTTTGATGTGCTCAGTAGATGGTGCTGGCTGTGCTGGTAACTGCATTTGTGAGACACAGAACAGCCGAGGATGATACAAGTGTTTACCCACTGGGAGCTTTTAAAAAAACACAATTAATAATTAATAAATTAAGAGGAAGCTGTCTGCTTTCTGAGAGGGGAGGAGGAGGAGATGTTTGTGTGCTCCATGCTAAATGCAGTTTGGGTGAATGGGCTGCAGCACTCTCCTTGTGCCAGCTCACAGGAGCGAGCCTTGCAGCATCACTGTGGAGTTACACACTGCCTGCTGCAGCCCCAGTGGCACTGCACTGATAATCATTTATTGCCTTTGGAGCTCTCAGCGAGCCTGGAGAGGGCTGGGGGCGTTGTGGATGTGGGATTTAGCACGGAGATCAGCCAGATCAGCTCCCTGCACCGTGCAGCACAGAGCGAGAGGGACATCTCTTGGCACGCTGGGGATGTGCTCCCCCAGTGCTCCCTCGTGTGACACCTCCCCATGGCACCTCCACAGGGTTTACTGCTCCAGAGATTTATGCATTTTCAGGCTGGGATTTCAGCTCTCCCTGCTCACCTCTGGTTCAGGCAGCAGTAGATGATGGGGTTGTACATTGTGGAGCTCATGGCAAGGAGGAAGACTGCCAGATACACCTGCTGGATGTACTTCTGCTGGTAGATGTCTTCCTTGAAGCTGCCCAGGATGAAGTAGACGTGATAGGGCAGCCAGCAGACAGCAAAAATGATCACCACTACCACCATGGTCTTCACAAACTGGGAAAACAAAGCCAGGGGGTTATTCCTTGGGGCTCTGGGTGATTGGGCCTGCTGGGGCAGTGGGAGCCTGGAATGTAGGCCCAAAGTGCAGAGCATGGAATGTAGGCCTGGACTGCTGTGGGAAGGAAACCTGGAATGCTGTGGGAAGGAAACCTGGACTGCTGTGGGAAGGAAACCTGGACTGCTGTGGGAAGGGAAAGAAGCAAGCCCTGGTGATGCAAACTGGGAGCAGGGAGGGAGTGCCCTGGCCATGGAAACTGGAGCAGGGAGGGAGGGAGTGAGTGCCCTGGTGATGGGAACAGGGCAGGGAGTTAAAGCAAACCCTTCCCAGGGCACAGGAACTGCTTGTGGCTGCACCAGGGGGTGTGCAGGGAAAGGAGATCTCTGCTCTTACACTGAGACTGCTCCATCCTGCCCAGAGTTTCACCCTGGTTTATCCTGTGTGGATTCTCTTCACTCTCTGCTGGCAGCCAGCCTGCTGCTGTGAGCCTTTCTTCCTTGCAGGCTGCCTGGTGCATGCCATCACCATTTTTTTTCATTTTGGGCATTTTGGGTGCCTTTACCCTGGACCCAAAATATTGTGTCAACCTTTCAAGCCCAACCAACCACAAGATTCTGTATGGAACACAAGTTTGGAACTGCAGCCAGCAGGGTTGGTGTGCTGGGAGTAATGATACTTGAGTTTCACTTCTGACCTTTTTTTTGGCATTGACTTGGTGCTCATAGTGGACTCTGTTCAGGTGGCTGCCTGGAGCTGTGCTGCTCCACAGAGTGACTCCTATAATGCTGTATGCCACAAACATCACCATCAGAGGCAGTAAATAGATCAGCACAATCACAGCAATGTGGTATCTGAAAGAGAGGAACAAGCAGGTTTCACAGTCAGTGTGGCTCCTGCAGAGTTCTTTCAGAAATTGTGTTTTGGATATGTGTGCTGGCTCCCATTAGTGAAACCACAAATAAGAAATTTTGCCTATAATTGTTGTTACAGGGATTTCTGTAAGCAGCACAATCTCGTCTCTCTGGTGTTGTGATGAGGGGTCCTTGGGCTGGATTCCCTGCTCCTTTAAGGCAGAGTAACATCACTGATCTTTTGGCAGAGGGTTGCACTCCAGAGCCCCCTGCACTGAGCTTGGCTATCCCCCTGCAGCCAGGACAGAGAGAGAGAGAGAGATGGTGGTGAAAGCACAACCCTTAAATCACAGGTAAGGGGAAGGAATAGCCCAGGAACTACAGAGTAACTCCCTGAATGCAGCAGTGGGAAAAAGCCAGATCTGTGACTGTGAAAGGCATCTGGCTGCTAACAGGGTGCACAAAATGCAGATAGTGAGGGAGGGGTGTTGCCTGTGTTTGTGTAGCTGGCTGTTTGTACTTGTGTGAGCACACACAGTTAATGTACCACCACCAAATTCCTTTATCAAAGGAATTATATGTATATATTATATATACCACCAGCAGGGCACTCAGGCTCTGCTCCAGCTGAAAGCACTGACATCCCCTCAGCTGCATTTTAACCTCAGCCCTCTCCAGCTTTCTGTGCCACCCCACAGACTCCTGCAGGCTCCCTCCTCTGGGGGCTGATCAGTTGGAGCAAGCACCATTTATGGGAAGGGAACAACCTGCCCAGTCTCTTAGAGCAGCTGCCAAATGAACATAAACACAGGGAAAAGCAGGATTGGGCAGCAGGGCTCTGGCACACGCTGCTGGGGCGTGCAAATGGTCTTTGTCAGTCTGAGCAGGCTCAAGTTAACCTGTCACTAGGAAATAAAAAAAAAACCCTTGTGGTTAAGGTTCTTTGCTCTGGTTAATCTTCTATATCCTTTATATCCAGCATTTTTCAGGCACTGGCAGTCAGTAGTGCATTTGTTTGTGGTTTAAAAAATTATTATTATTATTTTTACTTCTTTCTGTCATAATCGTGCACATCTTTCCTGCAGAAGAGGAATTTCCTATGTTCTGAAGTCTAGAAATCTTGAGAGGTGGGTTCATTCAACTGCAAAGGATTCAGAGGACACACAGTCAGCACAGGAACCCAGCTCTCAATTTTTTCTCACATTAGTGTGAAAATCAGTTAATTTGGTAAAAGCTGAGTTGAGGAGGCACCCAGAGAGGAAGAATGAGCAGGGAAAATGTCCCAGGTGCATGGACCCCTCACAGCGGGGTTTGGTTTGGAAAACTGTGTGCACTCTGGCAATCGATTTGTTCCTTTTCCTCAGCTCTTCCATTGCTAGTTTGTATAAATAAGTTTTGTTTGATAAATTTCTCCAAGGTTCATGGTGTGCTCTGAGTGATGAGTAATGCCAGCAGATCCCCTGAATGCAGGGTACGGCCTGTTTCATCTGTTTGAGCAATCTTGCTTTCAGGCAGGAGGAAATAATCTCAGGAACCCTCAGGAGTGCAGATGTGTGCCCAGATAAATATACCTATAAAACCTTGGGATGTTTGAAACATGCTGCTCTCAGGTTTTACTTTCCTTTTGCCCCACAAAGAGCAGAATAATTTTTAACTAATTACATGGCTTCTCAGCATTAAAGATACCCAGTTTCCTCCTGCCTGACAGAGGAAGAAAATTCAGAACCTCTGAAACCAGGATTTACCGATTGTTCAGAGACTTTTTGCACTGGATTCTCTTAAATTCCCCAAGCCCTGTATTGTCACAGGCATCTTTTATGGAAAATCCTTTCCTTAGGATTTTTTCCTCCTGAGAAGCTGAGAGGCCTCAGGAACAAAATGCAAACAATGGTTATCTGCTGCTGTGGAATGCAACAGGTGCATCTGTGATTGGCCCATGTTGGTTGTTTCTAATTAATGGCCAATCACAGTCAGCTGGCTCAGACTGTCTTGGTCAGTCAAAAGCTTTTGTTATCATTCTTTTTCTATTCTTAGCTTAGCTAGCCTTCTGATGAACCCTTTTCTTCTATTCTTTTAGTATAGTTTTAATGTAATATATATAATAAAATAATAAATCAGCCTTCTGAACCATGGAGTAAAAATCCTCGTCTCTTCCCTCATCCCCTGTGAACACAATGACACTGTATGTAGGATTTCTGGGCATTATAACCAGTTCTCAAAGCAGGGGAGGGTGGCAGGTTCAGGATTGCCCATAGCCACCATCACCTGGCAGCTTTTTGCACATTGAATTTGGATGGGGCTGCCCCAGCCCCACATTCTGCTGCTCTCTCCCTGCACTCCCCGCAGCAGCAGCTTGCAGCTAGAAATGATTTTCCTGGCTAACTCTAGGCTGAATTTGGGAGTTTGACGGTGCCTCTTACGCCAGCTGGTGCTTGGATCCCACATCATCAGGCCAGACCACGATGCACTTCACGGTGCCATTGTCCATGGTGATCTCAGCATAGAAGCACTGGGGGAAGGCCAGCCCGAATGCCACCAGCCAGATGATGCCAATGATGACCCTGGTGCTCCCAGCAGACAGCCTGCGCTTGAAGGGGTGGATGATGGCCACGTACCTGCAACACACAGGTGCAGTGCTTTTATTATGTGTAGTGAGATTGGTAATCTGCACAACAAACCCAGCAGCAAGTGTAAGAACTCACCAGGAGTCAGTGGGCTTTGTTAATACAAACATTTTGACAGGTTCCAGGCTGTAAATAGTAAGGAACTAAACCCTTTCTGGAGAGAATGACTGCAAGTCTTAGGGCAGGATTTATGGAACCCAGGTGGATGGATGCTGCTGGTGTGAGGAGGAAGCTGCCCTTTATGTCTTCTGCAGACAGGCTTTGCAGGCATCCCCCTCATGGAATTTTTCATTCTATCCCAGAATGGTTTGGGGTTGGAAGGCACCTTAAAGATTATAAAAATCCCCAACCATGGGCAGGACACCTTCCACTGTCCTAGGTTGCTCCACACCCTGTCCAACCTGGCCTTGAATAGTTCCATGGATGAGGCAGCCCCAGCTCCTCTGGACACCCTGTTCCAGGCCTCACCTCCCTCACAGGGGAAGGATTTCTTCCCAATATCCCATCTGACCCTTCACTCCATCAGTGTGAAGCCATTCCCCCCTTCCTGTCACTCCAGGCCCTTGTAAAAAGCATTCTCGCTCTTTTATCTAAATTATTTCTGCAAGTGCCTTACCAAAAAAAGCCCAGCCAAAGATGCTTTTTCTTCCTAACTATGTCCATCTCTGATGCTCCATATTAGCACAAGAGCAGACTGGGCTCTTGATTACCCTTTACCCTGATTTTTTCCCCACTGATTTTGGGCTGTGGAAAATCCTCTGTGGCTGCCTGAGCACTTGTGCTTGCAGAGGAGGGAAGGGCTGCCCCTTTCACCCACACCTGCTCAGAGCCCTCAGGCACATCTGACTATTGGATTACTCAGCAGCTCTCTGGTTTTAAGTTTCCTGTGTGGCAATGCACGGTGTTGTGAGGAGTACACAATCAATTATGCATTTCTTGTCGCGCTGTCCCCGTTCTTTGTCGTGGCTGCAACAAAGGCAAAGCAGAGAGGAAAATGCCAAAATGCCCATTGCCTCCTGGTTTCCATAGGAAAAATCTGACAAGCTGTGCTGTTTCTTGGCCAGGCTGTTGGTAGGGAGCTCTGCCCAGCGAGCAGTCCAGGGCTTTATTTGGCTATAAAATTCTCGTGTCACCTCGCTTTTCTTCAGCTTGCCATAGGCAGTGTCACACAGTGCTCCAGCCTGCTCAGGGAGGAATCCACTGGTGGCTATTCTCCAGAGCAGGCCAAACAAGCTGGATTTTGGAGCCTCTGGTGCCCTTTCCAAGCAGGCCATAGGAGACTGTGCTGAGCAGAGTGTGAAAGTGGAGCTGATCGATAGAGCTGCATTTCTGCCTCGGGCACTGAGTGGGAGCAGCTGCTCTGGGAACGGGGAAATGGAGTGATGGAGGGATCCCAAACCCAGCAGTGAGAAACATCACCAGGGCCTTTTCCGTGCCAGGCAAATGACTGAGAGCCATCGCTCCTCAGCCTCCTTCCTTAAAATAAACCACTTCAGAAGGTGTTGTTTTCATAGAAGTTAAACACTGAGGCTGGAGCGGACACAAGTTCTCTTAACAATAAATGGAAGCGTCGAGTTTCCAGGATCTATTTTAAGGCCAACCAAAGAATAGCTAAATATGGTTTGCAGAGAGGTGCCAAGTTCTCTTTCTGATCTGTGCCACGTGACCAAAGGGATTTTGGCTATATAGGTGCTTTCACCAAAAATCCCCAAGGAGCAAGAGTAAGAAGACATGACAACAGGCTGAAACAGCTTTTTAAAAACATTCTTTGTCAGAAAATATGTATAAAATAGCAACAACCCTTGATTTACAGCCAGGAGCAGCAAAAGAGTAATTAAAACTGAGCTGCTATTTGTTCTAAATAGGGATTTGCAGTCAGACACAGTCAGACTCCAGAAATTAAAGCTTAAGTAAAAGTGACTCGGCAGTTGGAAGTGAATTTTATGAAAATAGCCAATTGCCCCAGAAGTCAAACAGAATCACTGTAATTGCTTCCCTCCCTCTCAGAATAAGTCATTCTAATGAACCAGGGGAGCAGACTCTGCCATTTCTAATCTAATTCCCATTATTTCTGCTGGTTTGCTGGACTCACAGCAGGATTAGGGCTGCTGATAGTTTCAGCAGCCTGCAGCATATTCTCCTTTTTCCAGATATATCAGTCTCATGGTTTAAAACAACCCAACAAAGCCACAGAAGAGTTTTCAGGATGATCGGGAAGCAATTTATGATCAATAATGTGGGAACAACAAAAACACCAGCCAGTTCCAGTCGTTACAGATTCAGGTGTGATTCAGACCAGGGATAAAAACCAGAGGATCATGCCACAATTAGCATCAAACCCCACAGCCTGGCACTCCTTCCACTTTGCTGATAAGGCACCTGACAGAGTGGGGGCCAAACTGTTGCAATGATATTTTTCCATCACTTACAGGGGATCTTTTGGGACCTCATCCTCTCCACTCGCCTCTTACCTCTCTGCAGCCACGGCTGTCATGGAGTAAATGCTCACAAACACTGCAGTGATGGGGAACCAGTTCTGAAACCTGCAGAACTCCTCACCAAAGTACCAGACGTTGTGGCTGGCGTAGATAAAGTTGAAGATGGTGTTGAAGGCGGACATCAGCAGGTCCGAGAGGGCCAAGTTGACGATGAAGTAATTGGTGGTCGTCCTCATCCTCCTGTGAGCCAGGATGATCCAGATGATGGTGGCGTTGCCCAGGATGGATGTGACGACGATGAAGGAGTAGGTGATGGCCCACAGAGCAATCCTCCAGCCTGGCTGGCTGAACTGGGTTGCTGCTGTCCAGTTGCTGCCATTCTCCAGCAAACCGGAGCCGGCCTGCGAAACGCTGCTGGCGTTAAAAAGGGAAAACACGCCCATGGCTCTCACTTATTGTGAGTGGGAAAGAAAATCTCCTGGCACCTGCTCATTTCCTTGCCGAGGATGCTGGTGTGTGAATTTCCGTGCATTTAGGCAAGTGCTGTTAAAAGGACGCGGGGATGAGCTGTCTGGTGTCCTCTCCTCCTGTGTTCCGAGTGATGCAGTGCAGTTCCAGGAGGAGATGAGCCATGCCAAGGGCCTCCTCCTTCTTCCCTGGCATTTTAACCTGTGCTTGAAGAGCAAAAAGCTGAAGAACAACTCTCTTCTTCAAGTTTCTTTTTTTCCTTTAAAAAGGAAGAAATGAAAAGGGAAAGGAAGATGTTTTCCAGGCCAGCGGCAAGCGATGTCTTCCTTTAGATTGCTTTTAGGGACAAGAGAACATAAATGGAATCCAAAACCCACTTCAATCCAAGTAGAAACTCTTTGCCAGGGCAGCAGTTTTGGGTGTCTGAATCCCCTGCAGTGGGACTGAGGAGCTTTGCTGTTCTTTCCCTGTGCAACTATTCAGCACGAGGCAGGAGTTGCACTGGGATAAAATCTCAGCAGGTTTTAAGGGGACTTTGAAAGGAGGTGGAGCCTCTTGCAGGGGAGAGCTAAACAACCAATTTGACATCAAATTAAATGCGGCAAAGTGGTATGTGAAGCTTCCCCCCTTGCTGCACTCAGTTTTGAGTAACCTCTGCAATGGCCACGCTGCTCTGTCAGGATTTTACAGGTTTACATGCGGGGATAGTTAATGCTCCAGTTTCACCAGTCCTGAAATCCTCAAGTTTCCAGGACCCTGCCTGAATTCCCGTGAGCTCTCACAGCAAGAGAGACACTGCATTTGATGCAATTCAGCAAGATCCTTCCTTTTGGATGGCTGCATCTCCTTCCCCAGTGTGAAAAATGCATGTATGTTATGATTGGCTTTTCACAAATATTCAAATGAATATTATATGTGTTGTGTTAGAAAGTAATGCTGTATTAATTCTCTTAAGTACTGTGTTAAATATAGTTTTAGGTTATAAAAAATTGTTAAAATAGAAACTATGCTATGTAAGATGCTTTGTTTAAAAGAAAGGGCTTGCAGTGAGATAGCAGCCACAGGACACCTGAATCTTTCAGAGAAAGAGAATTTCTTGCCCTCTTATCAGAAGAAATGAACTTCTCCCCACCTCGAAGGTGCTGTTAGGATTAGAGGGAAGAAGTTGATGAAGACCAGACAGAATCCTGTGTTGGAATGGAATTTGTGCATCATGGATGAGGTGTATGAATATACAACAGGCTGTTGCTTTTAAGGGTTAATCCTCTGTTAACGTGGGGCCTTTTTCGGGCTTGTGCTGCCCGGATAAAGGTACCCGGACTGTCTGTAACTCTTTGTTTTTACTGCCTCATATTGTCCTAATTCAATTTGTCCAAATTGCTATTACTCTAATTGCGTTACTATTCTTTTTCACCATTTTATTGCTATTAAACTTGTAAAAATTTTAAAAACAAGCCACTGGCATTTTTCACACCCAGCGTGTGCTGTGGGAACCTGGTCACCTCACGCAGGCAGAAATTTGGGGTGGGAAGGAGGAGCTCCTGTGAGCACAGCATTCCTGCTCGTTGCCAGCTTAAAGCAAAGCAGAGGTGACACTCGGGGCTGAGGTTTCCAAGAGCTCTTGGCACTGCCCCATGCCTGGGAGCTGAAGGGTATGAAGAGCTGCCTGCAGTGCTGGGGTGGCAGTGCTTTTCCAGCTCCTGCAGGCTCTCCTGCCAGTGTTTATCAGCTGATAAACACTGCTCTCTCAGGGCGGTGTTTATCAGCTCGGGATCCTTTGCACCAACTCAGCCCAGAGTCTTTCCTTGCTTCATTAATTTCTGGAGGCAGCCTTGAGTTAACCCATCACCTAACCAGCTCCTTCAAGCAGGTTTTCTCTGTTGCAATACTCTGCTTTTTGTGAAAAATGGGTATTTTCTGGTTGGCTGTTCACAAATATTCAAATGAATGTTATATGTATTATGTTAGAAAGTTATGCTGTATTAATTCTCTTAAGTAGTGTGTTAAATATAGTTTTAGGTTATAACATAAGGTTAAAATAGAAACCATGCTAGGTAAGATACTTTTTTTTTTTTTTAAGAAAGGACTTGCACCAACATAGCAGCCACAGGACACCCAAATCTCTCAGAGAAAGAGAATTTATTGCTCCATTATTGAGTTCTTCCCACCTTGCTCAGTCCTGAAGACTCAGTCAGGATTCAGAGGAAGAAGCTGACACTGCCCAGACAGAATCCTGTGTTTGAATGGAATTTATGCATCATGGATGAGGTGTATGAATATGCAACAGGCTGCTGCTTTTAAGGGTTAATCCTCTGTGAACATGGGGCCTTTTTCAGGTTTATTTTGCCCAGAAAAGGTGCCGGGACTGCTCATAACTCTTTGCTTCTATTGTCTCATATTGTCCTAATCCAAATTGTCCAAATTTTATTAATGTAATTATATCACTATTTTCAGGTTTTCAGGAGGGCTGCTCATGACTTGCAATACCAATTCGACAGCTAATAATGTCTTTTTTTTTTTTTTTTTTAATGTGCTGTCTGAAATGCCTGCAAAATTTGAAGGAGAACAGGAGCAAAAACCTCCCCACATTTCACTGGGAGTGCACCAAAGTGGTTTATCGGTTATAGAAAGCAGAATGAAAGCAAGTGCTCATAAAAAGGGCTGCACTCACTGACCCTTTGAAGACATTGAAGGTGCTCAGGTTTCTTAGGAACCTCCTTGTGACCCATCCGCCCTGGTTCCTGATCAGTTGCTCAGGTGATAATCGAGGAGCAGCCACCCTTTGGCCAACATTTCATGGTAGAGCCAGGAGGGATTTGCCTTCCTGCATCCACACCCACTCCTTTTATTCCTGTGCTGGTTGAGCATTGACAAGGTTATCCTCCTGGAGCCTGGCCAGCCTTTTAGTGTGTGCTGTCAGCCTTTGGGCTTGGAAACTGCAGCAATTTTTGACACAGGCTGGCTCCAGCCTCCTCAGGGAAGTCACATTTGGGTAAAACCTGCCTCAGCAGTCAGTGGTTTTGGGGTTACACCAGAGGAAAGGGATTACCTGGGAGCAGGGGGTTTGGGTTTGGCTGGTTTCACTGTTGTTTTTATTGTGGGCAGGATTATTGTTACAGTGCTGAGTCACCAGCCCCGGGTCTGAGCAAAGGGTGAGAGATGCAAACAAAGCATGTGGGTCTGCAAGGTCAGGAAGGGAGATCGAGGGGGGTTCTGTGCTTTGGAAACATAATTCAAGGCAATAATGAACGCAGCGCAGGCTTTAACTGTGCTGCAAGCTGGGCTCTGCTGCTGGAGGAAGAACCTTTGTCCAGGAGGACCATGAGCATCCACCTGGGCTGGGGCAAAGTGCAGCTCCCTCAGCCCGAGCTGGGCTGGGAGGAAGCAGCAGAATTTCCTCTGGAAGCCCTGAAAAGCTTTGGGGCTTTCTGACATTGGTGCAGGGTCCACTGCTTTCTGCAGGGCTCCCAAAGCCCTGGGGAGCTCCCAATGCTCTGCAGGCCGTGGCTCTTGGTGTCCTCAGGACAGCCCCTGGCCATCAGGGAGGAAACGTGCAAGTTGCTGGTGCTTGATATTGTGAAAAATGCCAATCCCTTGGTTTTTAAAGTTTTAAAAGTTTAATGATAATAAAATGGTTATAAAAATAGCAATGTAATTAGAGTAATAAAAATTTGGACAATTGGGATTTGGACAATATGAGACAATAGAGTTACAGACAGTCCTGGCACCTTTTTCCGGGCAAAATAAGCCCGAAAAACGCCCTACGTTAACCCTTAAAAACAACATCCTGTTGCATATTCATTCACCTCATCCATGATGCATAAATTCCATTCAAACACAGCATTCTGTCTGGGCAGTGACAGCTTCTTCCTCTGGATCCTGACTGAGTCTTCAGGGCTGAATGAGGCAGGAAGAACTCGATAATGGAGCAATAAATTCTCTTTCTCTGAAAGATTTGGGTGTCCTGTGGCTGCTATCTGGTGTGAGTCCTTTCTTTAAAAAAAATATCTTACCTAGCATGGTTTCTATTTTAACATTACGTTGTAACCTAAAACTATATTTAACACACTACTTAAGAAAATGAATACAGCACAACTTTCTAACACAACACATATAACATCCATTTGAATATTTGTGAAAAGCCAGTCATAAAATACGCGTTTTTCACAATATGAACAAAACCACTGCCAGTTGTGCTGTTGGATGGTCCCAGGAGCAGATGCTGCAATGAACAATCTGCCAGGCTCTTTGTTGGAAACTGCAGCCCTGTGCTGCACTGGGCTCAGGGGGAGAGAACCCAACTCTGATGGACCCTTAGGCAGCCCATAAAATCTTAATTTAACCACCATTTGCTGCCCAACTATAACTGTGTCCAGAGATCTTGCCACTTGCATAGACCAAGTCTGAGATTCAGGAAAAGAAAGGGATTGCCCAGTTCTGGTCGTGCAGGTTCAAAACAGGAACCTGTTTTGACACACTGACTCAGTTCTGAGGGAAAACAACAGGAAAACAGACACTCCTTGACTCAGCTTCCCCGTCCAGCAGGATGTGCCCTGAAATTTTACGTGCAGGAATCAGCACAAGGGACAAGGTAAGGTGTTTAAAAGATCAAACCAGAGCGATTAATTTAATTAAACAGTCAAACAAGGAAGATGCCTAAGTGACAAGAACATGCTCGGATGTGAATGACACCCCTGAGACATGGGGACCATGTGACAGACACTAATTCCCAGCAGCTCCATGTGATGGGATTTCCAGCTGCACGCCATTGCTGAGCGTCAGGGATGTTTGCACATCTCCCTGAAAATCGAGGCTGTTGATATTTCAGAGGATGACTGCTCCAGGACATTGTATTCCTGTCAGAAGCATCAGAGGTGAAGAGCTGTTCTGTTGCTGGGAGTGTCCTGGGCTGGATTGTTTTCCAGAAGCAGGATGCGGTAGCACTGCAGGCAATAGCAATAGTACTTTTTATAACAGAATTATCCAGGGATATTTTTTAGCCTTCAGAAACGACACTTTGGTGCATTTTATGACCTAAAGAAGCGATGTGTGACAATGTTTACACAGCTCTCACAGGCAGCTCAGAGGTTTCCCAGTCTCTTTGCTGGGTGACTTAGGGATAAACGCTGCCCCACTTCATCTCCCCTGACAGCAGACACTGATTTCAATGCCATCTGTCTCTGCTCGGGCCAGCCTCAAACAACCCACTCTGTGACAGCGTCTGCCGCTCTGAATGGGGCTGTTCTCCCCGGGGGTAAATAGCCCTTTGTGGGACAGGAGAGCAGCACGGCGGGCTGGAAAGGGCTGACTGCATCCCGGAGGCAGCGATGGAATTCACAGTTCGTGATCCAGCTCGGAGCCGGCAGCATGGGGATGGGGATGGACACAGGCACAGCCCACGGCCAGCGCACCGTGCTGTTGTTATGGGCAGGACCCGACTGTCACAGCATCTCTCATGCAAAATCCTTTCCTTAGGGTTCTTCCTCCTGAGAAGCTGGGAGGCCTCAGGAACAAAATGCAAACAATGGTTATCTGCTGCTGTGGAATGCAACAGGTGCATCTGGGATTGGTCTCATGTGGTTGTTTCTAATTAATGGCCAATCACAGTCAGCTGGCCCGGGCTCTCTGTCCGAGACAGAGCCTTTGTTATCATTCCATTCCTATTCTATTCTTAGCCAGCCTTCTGATGAAATCCTCCCTTCTATTCTTTTAGTAGAATTTTAATAAAATCTATATCATAAAATAATAAATCGGGCTTCTGAAACACGGAGTCAGGTCCTCGTCTCTTCCCTCATCCTCGGACCCCTGTGAACACGGTCACACCTGACCCTCCCTGCGTGTGCCATGGCCTGGGTGACACGGAGAGGGGGGAAATGCCCTGGGATGCTTCCTCATGCTGGTGCAGGGATCCTGCTGATGGACTCCGGTGCAGGGATTCTGCTCTGCCAGTTTTGGGATGCTCCACCAAAAAAGCCTTCCCAGGGGCGGATTTTTGTCCCGGCTGTTCCAATGGCCATGGCAGAGCTCTGGGGATGCGGGCGGCGCTGCCAGACTCCCGTGGGAGCAGCCGGATCTGATTCTGCTGCGGGGAAAAAGCCCGAGAGAGAGAGGAGAGAGAGCGGCCAGGGGACTGCTCGCCGAGGGAAGGGAAGGGAAGGGAAGGGAAGGGAAGGGAAGGGAAGGGAAGGGAAGGGAAGGGAAGGGAAGGGAAGGGAAGGGAAGGGAAGGGAAGGGAAGGGAAGGGAAGGGAAGGGAAGGGAAAGGGGAATAGAGAAAGAGAGAAAAGAGAGAGAGAGAAGAGAGAAAGAGAGAGAAGAGAGAAAGAGAGAGAGAAAAGAAAAGAGAAAAGAAAAGAAAAGAAAAGAAAAGAAAAGAAAAGAAAAGAAAAGAAAAGAAAAGAAAAGAAAAGAAAAGAAAAGAAAAGAAAAGAGAAAAAGAAAAAGAGAGAGAAAAAAAGGGGGAAAAAAAAAAAAAGAAAAAAAATAAAGACGACGGGCGAAGGCGCAGCTCCGCAGCCGCTCCCGCGCTTCGCTCCAGCCGCTCCCGCTGTCGCTCCCGGTGCCGGAAGCGCTGGCGGGGCCCGCCCGTCGGGGCGGCCCTCGGGCCCGGCAAGGGGAGGGCCGCTGAGGGGCGGCGGGCCCGGCAAGGGGCGGAGGAGGGCCCGGGAGAGGCGGAGGAGGGCCGGGCAGGGGCGGCGGGCCGCTGAGGGGCGGCGGGCTCGCTGAGGGGAGGGCCGCTGAGGGGCGGAGGGCCGCTGAGGGGCGGCGGCGGGCCCGGCAGGTGCCGCGGAGGATGGCGGCGGGGGACCCGGAGCAGGCGCGGTACTGCGGGCGGCTCTCGTACCTGTGCCTCAAGCTGAGCCTCATCACCTACTCCACCACCTTCTGGGTGAGCAGGGGCCGCTCCGGCAGTGCGGGGGCGTTCCGCGGCTGTCACACCGGGAGTGTCACACCACGGCCGTGACACCCTGCCGAGGGACGGACAGACTGGTTCTGGCGGGTGGCTTGGGAGTTTGGCAGGTGGAGACGGTTCGGGAGCACAGGGAACGCGGCTCTGCCTGCGGGGCGGGTGGGCAATGGAGCCTTTGCCCGCACGGAGCCTTTGCCCGCACGGAGCCTTTGCCCACACGGAGCCTTTGCCCACAGCGCCTCTCCCCGCTGTGTGGGGATGTCCTGAGCTCGGCAGGGTGAGGCTGCCAGGCTGGACAGGCACAGGTGGGTGGCACCTGCTGTCCTCATCCAGGTGAAGCCAGAGAGTCCCAGGTGGTGGGACCAGGCTGTGGGCACCGAGTTCTGAGGTGTGGTAAATCCACAGCAGGCACCCCCCGGGCTGGAGGAGCCCTTGGGGCCCTTTGCAAGTGGGTCGGTCTTTCTCCCTCTTCCTTCCTTCCTTTCTTCCTTTTCTCTCTTTCTTTTCTCTCGTTTTCCTTCTTCCCTTCCCTTCCCTCCCTCCCTCTTTTCTCTTTTTCTCTCTCTCTTCCTCTTTCTTTGATTTTTACAGGTGCTTTTTTCAGGCTCTGGGATACTGGAAGATGCTGGCTCCAGGTGGTGCTGGTGTCAGAGGTGCTCAGGCGGGGGTTTTTCTATCTAGCTTTTTCACTTGAAGCGCTGCTCGAATTCTAGTTTGGTTGGTCTGTTTTTGTCTGACATGGTGTTTACCAGCTGGGAGCATGAGGATTTTTTTTTTTTTTTTTGCTTTGCTGCGTGGGAGAAGAGGCTTAGATCCACCAGGTTTGATAGAGAGTGTCAGATTCACCCTGGGATTTAATGAACAAAGACTGAAATGCAAAGAGTTCGGGTGCAATTCAGGCGGTTTGGGATCTCGGGTATCTTTTGGCTGTCTTAGCAGACAAACCAACCCTTGGGTTCAGATTCCTGACGCTCCCTGTGTTCCTCCACAGCTATTCTGCCGTTGTGGGTTTCGGGAAAAGGGAAATTCAAATATATTTATTTAATTCTGTGTTATTTTTCAGGCCCTTTTTTGCAGCATGTCCCTCGCAGAGGTCCGTGCTCGTTGTCTGCCCTGCGTTTTCAGTCGGCAGCAGGGCCCTGGCTGGTGGGATGTAAACATTCCTCTGGGGGCACAGAAAGGGCCCTTCTGAATCCATCCCCGGAGCACAAAGCCCCTTTCAGGCAGCCCGAGGATTTTATTTACTCTTTGTAGTCGCTGGCTCTGGGTTCTCAATGCTCTGCCCTGGTTTATAAACCAGAGCTTCCATTTGTTGGCCGGGGGTGATGGTTTGCCCTGGCAGCGGGGAGGATGGGGGCTGGCAGGGGGAGAAGGAGGGATGGGGAAGCACAGGGGGGTGTTTTGGGGTGGCTGGTGCTGGGCATCGTCCTGCTGGTGCTGGGCATTGTCCTGCTGGTGCCGTGTGAGGCGTGTGGGCATTTCCTTTTGTGGCGGCTCCGCCAAGCAGATCTCATCAGCTGGAAGTGTCACTTCTCAGCACTGCTGACTCTGTTGGTTTGGGGTTGGGTTTTTGATCGGTGTGAATGGAAGTAAAGCTGTGGGAGCGTTGGTTTTCCTGAGCGTTGGGTGGTTTGTGGCGCTGTGCTGCTGTTTGGGGTTTGACCCGCTGGATGCTGAGTTCATTCGGTTCCCTCCCTGCTGCTGCAGTTCCTCTGGTACCTCACGGGTGATGAAGTGCCCGATCTGAGTCCCCAGGATGGCTTTAAACCCCCAGGAATTAAACACCAGCCTTCTCCAAAGCAGAAAGGAAATTGAAGCATTGCTGGGATTGCCGGGGGGGATGTTTGCTACAGCCCTTGTGGTTTCCCCTGTCACCCTGGGCTTTTTAAAAACTGCTGTCACTGTAACTCTTCCAGACACCTCTGGAGAAGGTGAATGGGGCTGTGATGTAATTTGGGGGGAATGGGGCTGTGATGTAATTTGGGGTGAATGGGGCTGTTGTGTAATTTGGGGTGAATGGGGCTGCCATGTAAGTTTCTTGCCCAGCTGAAACAAAATCCGGCGTTTTAAACAGAAGCCGAGCTTTATTTAAGAGGAAGAACTGCAAACACAGGGTTAAAGCTTCTGCTAATAAATGAATTCTTCTCCTTTCTCTTGGGAAAGCAGCTCCTGTGTGTGCAGAAGCCCCAGAGATAAATCCCCTGGTGTTTGCTGGAGGATGCTCGCTCGGTGTGAGTCAGGGCAGTCGGTGTTTCCTGAGCTCACAGCTGGAATTGCCAGGCTGGAGCTGCTGTGAGGGATGCAGGATTTTGTAAACAGCCCCTGGTTCCTGAGGGAAATGTTGTGTCCCCAGCCCAGGCACAGGATGGGATGGATTTGCTAGGTTTGCACAGCTCCTTGCCGCCAAGGTTGAAAAGGTTGAAAATAATTTTATTAAATACCTAAGAAAATAGAAGATAATGAAAGCATAAATCTTGGAGGGTGTGGGAGCACAGATGGAAGTGAAAATGGATGAGGATATGTCTATATAAAGATGCTCTATGTATTTATGTATCTTAAGTTCTTAAAGTAGGAAGTATCTTGTATTTTACTCCCAGGGACCTTTTAGTCAAAATCCCCCTGAAATTTAATGCTTTGATGAGAAAACTGTGGTTAAGAAAAAGACATTTCAGTACAAAGTTCTGGTCTTGAAACAACACTTTTCTGAAATTCTGATAATCCCCATCAAGCTTTAATGCCTGTGGTTTCCATCCAGTGTTTATTTTTATTTTTTTTTCTTTTTGAACAAGGATTCTACCAGGCAAGAGTTATTGCTGGTAATGGCACTTCAGTGTTTGCAGGAGAATCTGGTTTTGGGGTTGCTCTCAATTTGCTCAAATTTTGAGTTGCTTTTTAAATAGCTTCAGTATATTTCTTTTTTATTGGTGAACCCTTCTGAGAATTTTCTCTCTTTCAATGACAAACTGGGGGCGTTCCCTGCATATTGTCCTTTGGTGTCATTATCCATTTCCATAGAAAATCAGGAACTTCCAGTAAGTTTCTATTTATTTTAAGCTATCCCATAATTAAAAAAAGTATTTCAGCTGTTTGGCTCACGAGCTGGTAACTCACACCGTGAGTCCCTCTGGCCCTTTGTGTGGGATGTACTGTGTCACATCCAAAATGAAGAAGTGAAATTAAAAATTCGGAGGTGTAATTAAGAAGCCTTGTTGTGCAGAGAGCAGACTCGTGTTTCCTGTGGCAATGTCAGGTCAGGAAAGAGGAGTGTTGTTTATCACATAGCCACAATGATTGATTTGTGTCTGGTCCCTTCCCTGATGATGTGTCTGGCTGCTGGAGCCGGCAGCGAAGATTTTCCACTGCAATTTTTGTAATTAGCTATTGTGGGCTATTTTTAATTTTAATAAATTCAGCATAATTCAAAGTGATTTGCAGCACGCTGCAGTTTTAATACCAAATGATTTAGACTTAACTAATTATTTTGACTGAAATATCTTTACCTTATTAAATGAAATATGTCCCTTCCTATTACTAAATGTTTTAGACTTATCTGATTATTTTGATTGAAATGTCTTTACCTTGTTAAATGAAATTTGTCCCTTCCTATTTCACTTGTCAGCTTTATCAGGTAATTGCTCAAGGAAGTGATATCATTTCAAACTTGGAACTTGGCTGTTTGTTTTTCAGGTTTTTTTTTTTTTTTTTTTTTTTTTTTTAGTTTTTAATCTGGTGCCTTTCTCCGGTTAGGAAATATCTGACTGTATTTACTGAGCCCAAATACAGCAGGAATTAATATGAAGGGACAGACAGGCTGTTTGCAGACCAGCCTGGAAACTGGTTCTGTTAGAAGCACATAAATATTTCTGTATATTTATACACACAGAGAGAAGGACAGACAAACACAGAAAGGAGAGTCATTAATGCCATGGCAGTTGCTCATATATGTAATATACGTGATGTCAAATGGGTAATAAATTACATTTCAGCCACTGATGTATATTTTGATTAGTTTAACTACCAGAATGTTAAAACATGATGAAATATATTTTTGAAGTGAACAACTTTCATTTTTTTTTTCCAACTCAGCTCTTTTTCTTCTTTAGTCTTTGAGAGTTTTTAATTTTTTTTTTTTTAATCCCAACTTCTGCTTTGGGTGTTTCATTGTTTATAATGAATCCTGAAGTGAGCAGTGGCAGGTTCCTGTGTACTCACAGCCTGTCATCTCTGTGTTTACTGGCGGAAAAAACAACATGTTATTGATGTTAAACAATCTGTTTCTCTTCCAGGTGATCGGAGCCCTCGTCCTCGCCGTTGGGATTTATGCAGAAATTGAAAGACAGAAGTACAAAACTCTAGAAAGTGCCTTTCTAGCCCCAGCAATTATTTTAATACTTCTGGGCATTGTAATGTTCCTGGTGTCCTTTGTGGGTGTACTGGCTTCCCTGAGAGACAATTTATGCCTCCTGCAAGCAGTAAGTGTTGGAATTTTTATTCCTAGTTTCTGAGGCTCGTTGCTTTTGCTTTCCACTGTCCTCTGAATTCACACCCAGAATTATGCCTGCACTGAAAAATATTTTAATGAGGTTTCTTTTTTAAAAGTTTTAATTGAATCTCAGTTCAGGTGTTATGGAAAACGAGCAGGAATGTGAGATATGATCAGTCACTTGTGCAAACTCAGCTGCTGACGTGCCTGTTGATGCTGGGTGTCAGGAAGCAGCTCAGGGGAAAAGCCCTGGCACAGTGGCCAGAGTCTGTCTGCCCTCCCTGGGCAGTGCAGTGCAGAGGGGAGATGCAGAAATGTGTGTTCAGAGTGAGACCTGCAGCTTTCAGAGGGTGAAATGAAAGGGACAGGGTTTTTCTCCCCAGTGCCTCTGGAAAGGTGGATTTTAGGGAAATTCCTGTGGTTGCAGACGGAAGCTGCACATGTGACTAATTAAAATGAAGGTGTGCAAACTTCATTTCCACCTGCACAGAGTCACACAGGGTTTGGGCTGAAGGAACCTTTTAAAGGCCACCTGGTCTGAGCCCCTTGCAGTGAGCAGGGTCACCTTCCACCAGACCAGGCTGCTCAAAACCCGATCCAGCCTGGCCTTGTCACATCAGTAACAAAATGCTAAATTCCTGGTTTGTTTTGGAGGGCAAGGCCAGAAATAACCATGGATTTTGAAGTTATACTGGAATTTTACTGAGAGCCCCTCCTCAGGCTTCTTCCCCACTGAGCATGGTGGTGTGTTGGATGCCAGGAACATTTTCTGTTCCCATCCTGGAGGCAAACCCAGCTGGGCACTGAACAAAGCAGTCCCTGATGCCAGCTTCCCAGGCAGATTCCAGATTTAGCAGGAGAAAAGACACCTGTCTGGTGAATTCCTGACCCTGAGCACACAGGAGCTAAAGCAGCTTTCAGGGGAGAGCACGAGGGATTATTTTCAGACAAGGGATCTGGAAACTTTGCTCCTGATGAAGCTCATTGTTACACAGCAGACCTAAATTCACCCAACACCTGTCTTTTATGCCTGAAGGGTTGGAAAAACATTTCAAATACTGGCATGCAGCAGCTCTCTCACAGTGCAATGTGTTTTTTAAATATTTTTCACATTTTGCACGTGCTTTGATGGGCAGTCATGGATGCACACGTGGTTGTGTGTGAGTGCACTTGTGAGCACGTGCACATACACAGGCAAATAAATGTGGGAAGCAACACATTAAAAGCTACTAAGCCTGGAATTTTGCTTTGATTTAGCACTGGCAGTGTAGAAGAAGGTGGTTTGGATTATCTTAAGGTGTGCCGCTGCTTTATCCACTAATTGAAAGCTAACAGGTGAGTACTGGTTTTGTAGGAAGCATAAAAACATGAAGTGTGGTTTGTTTTCAGCGGCCCATCAATGTGCTTCTCTGGGATGCTGGTGTGGAAAGGAATATCTTGGCAGGATAATTTCATCTAATGGTTTTGAGTCAGCTCAGAGCAGAAAAATATTGTGCTTGCCAATTGGGCAAAACCCAGAATAATTTAAGTGAGGAAAAAAGGCTTTCTCCTGACATTGACAGTTTCATAAGAACAAACCTATAATTTTATATTTTCCTTTAAAATGCCATGCTGAAAGCCAAGTCTATTGGCAATAGAATGCTAGACTCGAAAGAACTAATTGCAAGAGTAATTGGAGTTCTGGCTAATGACTCACTTGCACTTGTTTTCCTGCAGTTCATGTACATCCTTGGAATCTGCCTGCTGATCGAGCTGACAGGTGGAGTGGTGGCCCTGATCTTCAGGAACCAGGTGAGCTGCTTGCTTCAGGTGCTGGCAGGATTGAGCTCTGCTAAACAACAGCTGATGGCTTGGCTTGGAAAAACAGGTGCCTGCTAAGGAAGGCAGGAGCCTCCCCTGAACTGGAGAATGTAAACCCTACCTTCCTCAGAATTGTTATAAATTTTAAATTAAGGGGCTCTCAGGCAAAAATATGGGAGCAATAATAACAGTTCTTTAATAGGGAAGAAAATAAAAGGATAAAATAAACAATGCAGTACACTAGAACAACACTGCCAGAGCCAGAACCCAACCTGACACCCTGTGGGTCAGGGTGTTGGTGGCAGTGCCATTGGAAATGTGGCTCAGCCCTCCTGCAGTGTCAGGGGTGGTTCTGTTGGAGCAGGGGGATCTGTAGAGAAGGATGTATTCTTCCTCTGAAGATCCAGTGGAAGGAGAGGCAGCTGCTGTTCCTCTGGGGAATCCCGTGGAGAAACCGTGCTGGTGTTCCAGAATCTCCAGATTATATCTGGGTAGCAATGCTTGGCTCCTCCCCCTGGATTATATCTGGGTAGCAATGCTTGGCTCCTCCCTCTGGATTATATCTGGGTAGCAATGCTTGGCTCCTCCCCCTGGGCAGAGCATCTCCCAATGGGATGTTATAGTTCTTATCAGCCATGCAGTGACATTCAACGGCCTCTTATCAGCAGGTGTTCCCCTCCCAGGGAGGAGTGGTTGTGGAAGAGATAAGGAAATGCTTTTCAGGGCTCAGCCATGGGGTTTGCCACCATTCTGGAGAGGAATTCCAGGTTAAGGAGCTTGGAGGAAATCTGGTGGCTACAAATGTGCAGGATCAGTTTCCAGCTCTTGGTGGAGGACAAAATGCCTTCTTCTGTTTGGCCATCTGGGTCTGGCTGCTGATTTGGGACGTTTCCAGATGGATTTGGAGGCTGTTGTTTTTTAATGGCCCAAATGTTTTGCCTCAGTGAAAGGACAGCCCTTCCCTGCCCACATCCATAAGAAACATAACAAATTTATACAGGAGACTCCATTATTGACAAGCATGCTGTAGCTGTTTTCAACCCTTGATTTTTCTGCACAGAAAGCAGCAGACTATTTTATTTAGTTTGAAATGCTTTAAAACATAAATGTTTTCACTATGGCAAATACTAGATGCCTTTGCTTTCATTTATAGCAGGACAGCTACACTTAGAGACAGCTTTCTTCCCTTGTTTTTCAAGGTTAGTGGAGAAGTTTGGGTCAGTATGGGGGGAACAAGAAAGTATTTATGGAAGCTTACTGTGGTAGCCTCTATGTATTTCCTATTTGTTTTGCATGTCATGTGCATTTTCCCCATTTCTTTCTCTACTTCCTTTTCAAATCTGTAGAGTCTAAATGAAGTTTTTGACCAGCTAGGAGGGTCCTGTATTATTTCTCATCGCTGATGTGATAATCCTTTTTGTCCTGGTTACTTTGTGGGTGTTGCAGTTTGTAATACTGAGAAGATGAGTGGGTGTATTTCAGGTTTTCTGAGCTGCAAGGCTTTAACTTTGTCATTTCAGCAGCTGGATTGAAAGGAGAGTTGTTACATTCTGGTAGTGGTTGGTCCCTGGTTTTGCTGTGCTGAGACTGTGCTGGATCTTAAAAACTAAATACCCTTTTTATTTTCTCTCATCTTCTGAGCTTTAAAAACACTTTGTTGATTTAACTTTAGTATGCCATGCTGAGGAGACACCATTTTACATCTGCCGCCTCACTGCCGTATTTCTCAAAACAACCACTGTAAAACATACAAACACACCTTTTTTTCCACTCCATCTGGAGCAAAGCTCTCTATCTGGCAATTATGGACTCTTTGGAAAATCAAATTAATGGAAAATTCACTGAAAATAAAATTCCTGGAAGGTGGTGACATTGGTTACACTTGTCACTTTAAGCTGCTCTTCTAACTCTGTTCCAGCCCATGTGCCCATTGTGCAACCCATGGATCTTGTTTTTCCTTTTGCTTTCTAGACAATCAAATTTTTGAATGATAACATTAGAAGAGGAATTGAGAATTACTATGATGACTTAGACTTCAAGAACATCATGGATTCTGTTCAAAAGCAGGTTTGTTGTTTTGTTTTTTTCCCCTTGGACTAACTGAGCTTTGAGTTTTTCCAGTGGCGTGCCAATCAGGTTATTACTGATGAGGGGGATGAGATTTTGTCTGTCATCTCTCATGGTGTTGCTGCTGAGGTCGGGGCTCATGCAGCATTCCAGCTGGATTTAAAACCATTTAAATGGTTTCAAAACTTAAAACCCTCTCACATCACTGCAAAAAGAGAGGCCCAAAATGCAGCTTTTGCCTTGGCAGGTGCAATTCTAATGCTCAGGGTCAGATCCTACAAACCTGTGGGTTTATAGAGGCCCCACAGCTGGATTGAGACAAATTCAGGCTAAATTCCAGCCATGCCTGGCACTCAGTGCTTCTGCTGGCTGGTGCAGGAGGTTGAGAAGCATCTTGGTGGCAGGAGGCACTGGAAAAAGAGAAATAAAGAGAAATGAGGTGGCATTTAGGCTGCCACAGTTGTGTGGCTGCTGGAGGGCATGCACAGAGCTGTGGGAGACACCACTGGAAGAGCATTTACCTGCCATTAAAATCCAGAAACTGTGCTGAGCCCAGCTGGGCATTACTTAATGGCACGTGGTGTTGACTCACAGCCTTTTTTAATGTTATTTTTTAATAAGGCTGATCTGTTGAAATGTTTATTGGGTTATTGAGGAGCTCTGCCATGCAGCTCAGAGGCTGCAGAAGAAGCAACAAGTGTTCAGCAAGGTGATGTCAGGGCCCATGTGAGATGTCTGTGACCATGCCAAGTAATGGTAATTTAAAAAATTGACTTAGGAAGTGCTCCACATGTTCTAGGACATCGTTATGGAGATGGCAGCCTGCTTTGGAAAACAAAGTTAGCATGGAAAGTCTGTCAGAAGCAGAGCATCCTGAGGAAATTTTGTCATTAGGCTTCATCATGCTTTAAATTTTCCATGCACTGCCCAAAATGATGGCTGCGTTCATGTTAGTGATTAAATGAGCTCCTCCTTTCCCCTTGGTTTAAATTATAAAGGGAATATTTATATTAAGTCAGTGTAAACTTAGAGTACTTGTTTGCCAGCTTTCAGTTCTTCTAAATTACACCCACAACGTTTTGGTGAGGTGAATCTATGCCTTGGAGCAATGTTTTTGTCTGTTAGATCCAGTTGGAAATGTGGTTGGAACCCTTAAAACAACTGCAGAGGTAGATTGCAGGTCAATGTAAAAGCACTGCTGAATGATGGCCAGAGCTGGAAATAGAATTTTTTGCGAGCTCAGGGATTTTAAAATTGTTTTATTCTCACTTTGTTTTCAAAGAGTTTAAGGTAGAAATTTTGTTTTCCTTTTCCTTTCGGAATCGTAGAACCGATAGGGTTGGAGAAGACCTTAAAGATCATTGAGTTTTGTGTCTTTTTTAAATTTTATTTTTGTTTTTCTCTCCAGTTCAAGTGCTGTGGTGGGGAGGATTACAGAGATTGGTCCCAGAACGTGTACCACAACTGCGAGGCTCCAGGACCACTGGCTTGTGGGGTGCCCTACACTTGCTGCATCAGGAACAAGGTGAGTCCCGGCGCTTTGTTCACCCAAAAAGGAGCTGATTTCAGGAAACCTGGGGCAAGAAGTGAAGGGAAATGGGTCCTTTCCTCCCCTGATGGATCTGTGGGGCTTGGCAACTTGAAAGGGAGGAAATAATGGATTGGATGTGGTGGCTGTGGTCCGTTTCACTGACCCACCTCCCAGAGGATCCCAACAGGGATGTTGGGAGCTCCACTAATCTCGTGGCTCACCTGAACCAGAGCTGTTTAAAATTCACTTTTGTTGGTGTTTTCCCCAGGGTTTGCTGCTCCAGCTTTGCCAGGCAGCCTGGGCCCTGGTGGCTTCCATGGCTGGGGGGTCAGAGTGGATCAAAAACCACTCAAAGTGACCTTGTCATCTCCAGAATAACCCAAAAATGTGACCTCAGGGTGAGGGCATGCTTGTGGGCACAGTTTTGTCCCAGGCTATCCTTGAAAACCACCTGCCTGTAAAACCCTGGAGGGACTGCAGTCTGCACCTAACTGGTGCTGGCAGCACCAAGGAGCAGGGGTTGGTTTTCATGCAAATGTGTTTTAATTGATTCTGTAATTCACTGTTCTTCTTCTGAGGGATGCATGTAATGCTGAATTTGATAAAGAACAATTCCTCAACTACCCAGTACGGGCAGCCCCTGCCTCTCTGGGGTTTGATCATGAGATAAAGAGATTTGGTGTGTGTAAGAGATGGGTTTGTGATGGATATTCTGCTGCTGCTGCCTCATTTGGGCTGCCCTTTCAACCTCTGCCTTGAGCATGGCTGTTTAATTTAAAAAAAGGGAAAAAGAGATGCAGTGGTTGTGTCAGTAATCCTGCTGGGTGTTGCTGAGAAATGTCTGTCACGGGAAGGTGTTTATTGTGTGTGCACACTCATTTTTGGTGTGTGGGAATGGGTCTGTTTAAATCTGTGATGAGCTTTGATTTAGTTTCATAAACCAAACCTGAACACCATGCTTTGAGTCTGAGCTGCTTTAGAATAAGAACCTGCAGCTGGATGGAGCAGAACAACTCAGGATTTTTCCTTCAGGAAAAGGGAAAGCACTGAAATAAAAACTTCTCCAGGGAAAAACAGGGAGTATATTCAGTGCCAGCTGGGGCAGGGAGGATTAGCTGCGTGCATCCCATGAAGTGTGAAGCTCAGGGAAGCTGAAGGAAGGCAGGAGAAGCCCCGGGTGGAAGTGTGGTCCCTACATGGTGAGGGCTGGTGGCCCTGAGCAGGAGATGCTGGTGCTGAGCCCTGTGTGGAGCCAGCGCCAGGGCTGTGCATGGCTGCCCAGGGAAAAACAACCAGAACGTGCATCAGTCTTGCTGTGTTTGACAAATCCTTCCAAACACAGGCTGGTTTCTGTCCTGGGAAGCTGCAGATATGGTTTGTGATTACTCGTGGGCTTTGTAGTCATGGAAAACTCCAGCTCATGTGGATGCCTGGGTGCTGATCCTCTGTGAAAGCCTCCTGCTAACAGCAGCCAGTGCTGGGCTCTAAAGGAGCTATCTTCATGCCAAATTGTTTATTAAACACTTACACTAGTGGAGCAGATAGAAATTACTCCCAAATGCTTACAATCCTCTGCTTCCAATGCACTTATCTCCCCGTGTGCATTTGCTTATGCCACGACATCCTGGATGATTTTCGTTTTCATGATTTCCAGGTTGGCTTTTCCAGGCTTTCAAGGTAGAGCCTTGGAAACCACAGAAGGCATTACATGGCTGCAGAAAATGTGTTAGTAGTCTGTGGTGAATGCCAGCACTCAGTCTCATTTTAACTCATTTTAAACATACGAGTTTTATATTCATGTATATAATGGTATTGTATGGATATTGTAATGAATTTAGTGTTGTAAACAGCACTCATAGTATTGGAAGTTATTTGGAACTGAAAATATTTCTGAGCTTAAATGTGTCATCAATTTGGCACGAAGGCTGTGTTAGCCCCTGGTTTTAGTAATAAGGTGTGTTAAGTTCTGGAGGCTCTAAAAGGAAATCCAGCTGTTCATTCTGTGGGAGCAGCTGTGTCACACAGCTCTGTCACAGCCTGGTTTGGATGCTGGTGCCACCCTGCTTTTGTTGGATAGCAATGGCTCAAATTGTCAGTGACACGCTGACAATACTCATTGCTCTAAAATCCTGTGGAGCTCTGACTAAATCTGACTGTTGGGCTGGGAAATAACCCTGTCATTGCTTTTCTGTGAGCTGGGTGAACACAGGGTAAAAATAATATTTCTGTGATTTTAGTTTCCTGCTGCAGTTCATATTTGTTGTTTTCTTTTCAGACAGACATTATCAACACTATGTGTGGATACAAAACCATTGACCAAGAGGTAACGTAGCCAGTGCCCACCCTGGCATGGCAGAGGGTGCTGCTTCTTGTTTTGTCTGTTATAAAAGTGTTTTCTGTGTGCTTTCATCTGCCAGGCAGTTAAATTGGCAATTTAAATGGTTCTTTTTTCCTGGAGTAATTTCCATATGTGAGAAAAACCTCATCTTGTTTGATTTTTGTCTCTTCCCTTCTTTTCATTTTCCTTGATTCCTTGTTTGTTGACAACTTCCCCAAGCTAATTGCACAATTAATGCACAAAAAGCTGCTCTCAAAATCTGAAGCAGTGACTTGAGCTGGGGAAAGCTTTTAGTACTTAAAAACCAAAGTTTCTCACTGAGTAAAATCGGCATTGATAAAAGGCGTTTTTAGGTATTTTATACCCCAGGAGTGGGTGTTTTATTTTAAGCCTGCGCTGGCACACCTGGAGGAGCACTGGGATTTCCCTGGCTGCCTCCTCCTTCACCCTCCCCTTTGGGAACAGCCCCAGAGGCTCCCGAGGAGGGGCTGCCAGCTCAAGGCAGTAATTGCAGAGTGATTAGCAGGGGAAATCGGTAATTGGATCTGCCCTGAGCTCTGCGCTGCTGGGAGGAGGCAGGGCAGGGGCTGCTCTGGAAACCTCCTCTCCCCAGCTCGTTTGAGGCACTTGGAGCACAATGCCAGCCCGGGCTGTTGGTTTTTGGGGTTACTGGGTATCTTTAAATGCAGCTTGTCTTCATTCAGGTTCGTTGATTTGTGGCTTAATCACCTGAACGCTGCAGCCAGGCTCCAAGGCGAGCACTCCAGCTTCTGCTTAACCTCACCCCATGCACTGCTCGGGGCCCTCTGCAGCCTCAAGTGCTTTTGTGTTATGGGCTGGGGTCAGGGAGCAGCGCAGCTTGCAGCACTGAATCCCAAATCCTCTTGTTCCTGTCCTTTTTAGGGTCTTTTTTTGCAAACAATTTATGTTTTTCCACTGATGCGTTTTCAACTTGGGAGCAGAGATGAAAGCTGAAGAGAGACCTCTCTGCTTGCCAAGTGGTCTTAAAGGAGGATTGGGTGCATTTCTTGTTGAAAAATAGCTGCAACAAGCAGGTTTAAGACAATGAAGTTAATTATTTGGGCGTAGAATAACTTTTAAGAAATGGAGTGATTTGTTGAGGAGTGGAGCAGCTTAACAACAGATGGACGAGCTACTGATGAGGTTTTGGTTAAACTCAGTGGGTTTAAAGGGGTGGGAGGGCAGACCACATGTGGCTCCCAGAGTTTTGAGGTGCCACCAGCGTGTCCCAGCAGTGCAGCTCCTGCTGAGCCCTGCCCCCGGTGTTTTGCAGCGCTTGAGCGTTCAGCACGTCATCCACGTCCGCGGCTGCACCAACGCCGTGCTCATCTGGTTCCTGGACAACTACAGCATCATGGCTGGGGTGCTGCTGGGCATCCTGCTGCCCCAGGTGAGGGGGAGCGTCTGGCTTGTGGGGATGTGGAATCCCGTTTCACCATAAGCATGGTTTTCTTTTTGAATTTAATGTAACTGATAAGCTGGGGTGGCTTTCTGGTCATTTCGTAGCATCACTGTTGGAGGGTTTGGTGAGGCAATTCTCTTTAATGTAACTGATAAGCTGGGGTGGCATTCTGACATTTGAATCATTTGTCAGTATGTGAGATCCCATTTGACCATATTCATAGTTTTCTTTTTGAATTTAATGTAACTGATAAGCTGGGGTGGCTTTCTGGCATTTGAATCATTTGTCAGTATGTGAGATCCCATTTGACCATATTCATAATTTTCTTTTTGAATTTAACTGATAAGCTGGAGTGGCATTCTGGTCATTTCGTAGCTTCACTGTTGGAGAGTTTGGTGAGGCAATTCTCTTTAATGTAACTGATAAGCTGGGGTGGCATTCTGGCATTTGAATCAAATCAAATCAAAATCTCATTTGTCAGTATGTGAAATCCCATTTTACCATAACCATGGTTTTCTTTTTGAATTTAATGTAACTGATAAGCTGGAGTGGCATTCTGGCATTTGAATCAAACATCTCATTTGTCAGTATGTGAAATCCCATTTTACCATAATCATAAATTTATTTTCAAATTCAGTGTAACTGATAAGCTGAGGTGGTATTCTGGCTTTTGAATCGTTTGTCAGTATGTGAGATCCCATTTGACCATAATCATGGTTTTCTTTTTGAATTTAATGTAACTGATAAGCTGAGGTGGCATTCTGGCATTTGAATCAAAAATCTCATTTGTCAGTATGTGAAATCCTGTTGAATTTTGAATTTAATGTAAGTGATAAAAAAAAAATTATACTCAAAAACCTAATAAATCCATAATTAGTTAATTAGTCCATCTTTAAAATACTACAAACAAAGCTACAATTTTAAACAATAATAAAATATTTAAAATCCCTGTCACATAATCCCATTGTTTTGTGGAGCTAAATAAAACTCCACAACTTTGTGAAAGTTGTAAAGCTGGTATGTTTATTACAGCACTGGACGCACGTGGAGATTCCTCTCCCTAAAAGACATGTGCACCTCTAGGGAATCTGGATTTTTTTAAATCTCTCTCTCAAATCCATATGCTGCAGTTTCACAATAGGTTTTTACATATTCATTTTTATGAATTTTGCATGATATTTGCTGCTCATTCTTTTTTATCAGAAAGAATTCTTAGGTCAGGTTCACCTGTTCTCACAGCAGCCTCTCTGTCTCTCTGTCTTCCTCTCTTTATCTCTATTTTTGGGTGAAGTAGTTTTTCTGAGCTTAGGCTTTTTGTGAGAACAGGCAGTCAGACTAAACAGCTGTGTTTCCAAACTGTAGACATAACTCAAAGATGTGCATTTCACTTAAATCAAAATGGATTTCTACTCTGGAAAATTTCTGCTGTCTCTCACCATCATCAACCAAAAAATAATAAAAAGAACTAACCCTCACAACCTCTAAACACAAATCCTAAAATGCATTACATGAAAATACCTGTATACAAACAATTTCTATATACAACAAACCCAATAAAAAAACATAAAACAAAAAATTTAACCCTTAAAAAAAATAACAATAAAAATAAAATAACTTCTTAAATAATGTAAAGACTATAAATCCAAACTTAATACCATCTATGTGGTGGTGTTCACAGGAGTCCCAGGAAGAGGGAAGAGATGAGGATCTGGCTCCATGTTTCAGAAGGCTGATTTATTATATTATGATATATATTATATTAAAACTATACTAAAAGAATAGAAGAAAGGATTCCATCAGAAGGCTTGCAAGGAAAGGAATGGAATGATAACAAATTTTGTGACTCTGTGAGTCCGAGCCAGCTGGGCTGTGATTGGCCATTAATCAGAAACAACCAACATAGACCAATCCCAGATGCACCTGTTGCATTCCACAGCAGCAGATAACCATTGTTTTTCTTTTCCTCTGAGGCTTCTCAGGAGGAAAAATCCTAAGGAAAGGACTTTCCATAAAACATGTCTGTGACATCTCACCATCATCAACCGCAAAATAATTAAAAAAGCTAACCCTCACAACTCTAAACACAAATCCTAAGAAGTATTACATGAAAATACCTATATACAAATGATCTCTATATACAACAAACCCAATATAAGACCACAACACAAAAAATTAAATGCGTAAAAAAACAACAGCGAAAATTGTCTTCTCAAATGACGTAAAGCTATAAATCCAAAGCTGACGCCGTGTGTGATGTGACAATGCCCTTTTTTTTTGTTTCCCTGGCAGTTCCTGGGCGTGCTGCTGACGCTGCTGTACGTGACCAGGGTGGAGGACATCATCTCGGAGCACAAGCTGGGCCAGAGCCTCTTTGGGGCTGCTCCTCCTGCCCCCGAGCGGGCCGGGGCTGGCTGCTGCATGTGCTACCCGGGCTGATGGGCACCCAGCTGGGCACGCCAGGGTGCAGGGGACAGCCAGCACACAGAGAGGGGCATCCATTCCTCTGAGTGACTGCTGGGAGCTGACACAGCCAGGGAGCTGGGGAAGAGCCGGGCTTCCATCTGCAGGAGCTCTCTTTGCATCCCTGGATGTCAGGTTTGAGTGTTTGTGCTCCTCCAGCTTTGTTCCTTACTCCTTCCAGAGAGATTTCTTGCTGATCCACACGGGGAAGGTGAAAGCTGTGTTTAATAGTGGGGTTTTATGCTAATCATGATGAATTTACTGACAGTAATGGATGTGATGCTGATCGCTTTCATTGCTCAGTGCCTTTCGAAATGCCAGTGTCAAATCAGTCAGGTAATGCTTGATCTATTTTTTAATGCAGTTTATTACTGTGTGGCTTTTGTACAAACTTACAAGATGTTTGAGTCTTGGACGTACTGTATTTTTCCCCTTTAGTAAATTAACTAGGTGATTTATGACTTTATATTTTTTTGGAGTTCTTGTATGTCGAGATGTTCCTAAGATTTACTGTTGAAATAAAACCAATGAGTCGTTTTTTCTTAAAAAAAAACAAAAACGTGTGGATTTTGTTTATAAAATGAAGTCTCTTTGCTGCTTTTTGTTATTGTTTTTATTTTGTTTTATTTTATTTTCTTGTCCTGGGCATTTTTTTCCTGCTTTCTTCAAAACCCAGCATTTGCTGCTTAACTCCCTGCCTTCACCAAGAATTTCTGAGCAAACTTCGTGCATTTCCAGGAGCAAAAAGAAGGATTCACCCAGTTCCTGTGTGGTTTTTAGGGACAAATCCCAGTGCAGCAGGGGCAGTGCCAGGTCCACAGCACACTCTAGTGGCTGCTACTTACATATTTAATTGCTTCTTTTCACCCAAAATTTCCTGGTCTCTGCCTCGAATCATGTGTTCTGGTAAGTTAAAAAGCAAGGTGTGTTTTAAGGGCGGGTTGGTGTACGAGGAGAGGGAGGAGGAGCAGCTTAGGAGGGTGGGAAAGTTGAAGCTGGAGCTGGTTTGTAGCAGGGACTGGGCTGGGAAGGTGGGAATGACATAGAAGAGAAACTGATGACAAAATTAAGGGGGTTTTTATTTTTAATAAATTTATTTAATTCATTATTTAAATAATTTATTATTTATCAAAATTAAAAAATAATAATTGTTATTATTATTATTATCTAATGATAATAATATATTATTAAATTTTTATTTATTTCAAAATAAATAATGAATTATTATCATTAAATTTATTATTAAATGATAATAATTCATTATTTATTTTAATAAATGTAAATGTAGGGGTGCTGTAAAATATGAGATAGGCCAGAAACCAGGAGGTGGCACAAGTGTGGTTAAACCTCAGGTGGTTTAAATGAAATGGGGAGAGTGTTTTGGGATACAGGAGAGCATTTATCCCTTACAAAGATTTGTGGGCTGTACTGAATTTTCAGCCATCCTTCACGGTGTTTGGGTGGGAGTGATGTCAACCTGACAATCACAAAGTGTGATTTTGCTTGATAAACGATTGATTCGGAAACTCCTGACCCTTCGCATTCCCTAGGACCTGAGGGAATTAACTCTTGGCTCCCAGGCCATGGGGACTGCAGGGAGGGATGGTGCCTCTGGGAGGTGAGAGATGCAGCAATTCCCTGTGCTCAGCTGCCTTCCCAGAGAGGTGATGAGAAAATTGTCTTCAGGTGGGTGAAGAATGCTGCTCTAATTTAATCCCTGTGCTCCTGGCAGGGGTCTCACAGATGCATCCTTAACCTGATTTAAGGAAGTGCTCCTTGGCTGCTCCCTGAAAGGCTGAGGCAGCTCCACAAAGTCCCAGAGCCGTGGATTATTCTGTGTGTGTGCTCTGACAGCTGTGAGCTGCCCGTGGTTCGTGCCCCATGTGTTCCTGCTTTCCATCAGGGCTCAGAAAAAGAGATTTACCTCTCTGTTTTGCGAGGCACAGCACCTCTGGGTGAGCTGGGTGCCCGTGCGCAGGATGTAAAAATAATAAATAAATAAAACCCAATAGAAATCTTTAATTAACAGAGATGCAGAGCAGTCTCCCTCTGGTGGCACGGGTACCGCAGGGCATCGTTAAATCCCTGCTGGCTGGGAATGAGATGCCTGCATCCACACACGTGCAGGGTTTCTCCAGAGGCCCTTTGCCCTGCTCTGCTTCCAGAAGCTCCCGTGGGCAGGCACAGCTCCCAGGGAAATCCCTGCAGTGATCATCACCTGCTCCTGTGACACTCAGGGCACAGCTGAGTCCCTCGGAGCTGGGATGAGCTGATTGCCACCCGATGGGGAAAAATACCAGTGTTTAAGATGGAAAAACCATTCAGCCAGAAGCTGGTTTGTAGATTTGTGCTCCTAAAGCTCTTTGACTAGGGATTCCTGGCGTTCAGAGCAAAGGCAGCTGTTAAATGCCCTCAGGAAAGTGGGAGTCCGGGCATTTCTTCTTCCTGGTACCTTTTCTTTCCCTGTGGAATGTTTGTCCTGATGAAGAGCTGAAAGCTGCCCTGCTGGGAGAGGAGAGGTGGGCAAGTGCAGATTCTCGGGGCCTGGTGCTGGTTGGGGGGAAAGGTGGAGCAGAGATGCAAACCCTGGCTGGATGAGCTGGGGACCGTGGTCCTCTGGGGAAATGGCCAGATCCGTGGTGGAAGGGGAGAGGATGCAGGTAGGGAACCTCTGTGTGAGTTCTGAAAGCATTGTCCCTCCTGATCGCAGGAGCACAGGGCCTGCAGGAAGGGTCCCTCAGCCCAAGGCCATTGCTCAGGCAGAGGTGGTCCCCAGCTGGTGGTCTCCAGCTTCATTTGGTGTTTCCTACAAGAGTGTGAGTTCTCCGGGAAAGGGAGGTGGAATATCCACACTCCCTCTCTGGGCTTTGCTCACTTCCCAGCCAGCTGTCAGCTTATTTCCGTACAAAATGGGAATAATGGATCTGTGCTGCTGAAAGCACCTGGTGCACCGGAGGGGATGAGGTCTGTGGGGAATGATGTCTGTAAGGGATGAGGTCTCTGGGGGAGGAGGTTTCTGGGGATGAGATCTCTGGGGGATGAGGTCTCTGGGATTAGGTTTCTAAGGGATGACATCTATAAGGGATGAGATTTCTAAGGGATGAGGTCTCTGGGGAATGAGTTCTCTAGGGAAGAGGTCTCCGGGGATGAAGTCTCTGGGGATAAGGTTTTTAGGGGATGAGGTCTCTGGGGATGAGGCTTCTAAGGGATGAGGTCTCTATGGAATGAGGTCTCTGGGGATGAGGTATCCAGGGATGAGGTCTCTAAGGATGAGGTCTCTAGAGATGAGATCTCTAGGGGTGAGGATTCTGGGATGAGGTCTCTGGGGATGGAGTTTCTAGGGGATGAGGTCTCCAAGAGATGAGGTTTCCAAGGGATGAGGTCTCTGGGGGATGAGATCTTTGGGGATGAGGTCTCTCAGGGATGAGGTCTCTGGGGATGAAACCTCTAGGGTATGAGGCCTCTAGGGGATGAGGCCTCTAGGGAATGAGCTCTTTGGAATGAGGTCTCTAGGGATGAGATCTCTGGGGAATGATGTCTCTAAGGGATGAGGTCTCTGGAATGAGGCCTCTGGGGGATGAGGTCTCTAAGGATGAGGTCTCTAGCGGTGAGGTTTCTAAGGGATGAGGTCTCTAAGGATGAGGTTTCTAAGGGATGAGGTCTCTGGGGGATGAGATCTTTGGGGATGAGGTGTCTCAGGGATGAGGTCTCTGGGGATGAAACCTCAAGGGGATGAGGTCTCTGGAGGATGAGATCTCCAGGGATGAGGTCTCTGGGGATGAAGCCTCTAGGGGATGAGGCCTCTAGGGGATGAGGTCTCTGTGATGAGGTCTCCAGGGATGAGGTCTCTGGGGAATGATGTCTCTAAGGGATGAGGTCTCTGGAATGAGGCCTCTGGGGGATGAGGTCTCTAAGGATGAGGTCTCTAGGAGTGAGGTTTCTAAGGGATGAGGTCTCTGGAATGGGGTCTCTATGGAATGAGGTCTCCAAGAGATGAGGTTTCTAAGGGATGAGGTCTCTGGGGGATGAGATCTTTGGGGATGAGGTGTCTCAGGGATGACGTCTCTGGGGATGAAGCCTCTAGGGGATGAGGTCTCTGGAGGATGAGGTCTCTGGGGATGAGGTCTCTGGGGATGAGGTCTCTGTGATGAGGTCTCCAGGGATGAGGTCTCTGGGGAATGATGCCTCTAAGGGATGATGTCTCTAAGAGATGAGGTCTTTGGGGATGAGCTCTCTGTGCCTGCACACGTGTGTGCCACGGGGCCACCCCCAGGCACATCCCGCAGCGCCAGGCTGGCTGGCATGTGCTGTTTGAGCCCCCCAAGAGGAGCAGTGCCCTTGCCCGGCAGCGCAAGGAGAGGTTCCCTGCAGCCCCCCTGCCACCCCTGGCGCTGCCGGCCCAGCCCTGTCACCCTGCGAGCGGGGCAGGATGTGGCCCTGCCGCCCCCGGCCCGGCGACAGCGGCGGCGGCACGCCGGCCCCCCGCCCCAATTACGCTGGGGTGTCGCCGAGGACATTGAAAAGCAAGGAGGAGAGCTGTGAAGAGGGTCATTTCAGTGGCTCTTTCTCTCTTCTTTTTTTTCCTCCCCCCCGAGAAGGAAGTTAGAAAAGCAGAGCCCTCAAAGCCGCATTGAAAGGGTGACAGAGACGGGATAAAGCGTAAGACCGAGGGAAGGAATCTCAGAGCACTCGCCACGGTGTTTTAATGATCTGTTAACAATTGCCCCTTTCAGGGGAGAACATATGGTAGATGGTTTGCTTTTTTTTTTTTTTTTAAAAAAAAAAAAGGACAAAAAAAGGAAAAAAGAAATTACTTCAGAAACTTAAATGATGGTGGAAAACGGTGGGGATTGCGGTGAAGAGCTGGGGGAGGGAGGTGCGGAGGGGATGTCGGATGATGGGAGGGTGTCACACAGCGTACCCCCGAGCACGGGGGCTTTGCTGGAGCCAGGGACCCCAAAAACCCCCGGGAGCTGCCGAGGGCACCGGGGCTGGGTGCCTGCCAAGGAAGGACAATGATAAACCCGGGGATGCTGAATGGGCAGGGGCCGGAGCATCCCTCCCTCCCCCAGGCCAGCTGCGGGCAGGGCTGCGCCGCTCCCTCCTGCAGCTGGGGCAGATGGTGACAGCGCTGCGCACGGTGACAATGCCCTGCACGGTGACAATGCCCTGCACGGTGACAATGCCCCGCTGCACGCAGGTGGCCGGGGCTCCGAGCTCTCCCTGCTCTTACCTGCCCTGAGACCACTGCCTTCCTCCCACTGCACCAGCTTAAATTGTGCCTCACCGAAATCACACCCACAGGTGTCCTGCTGCAGCTAAACTCCAGTTTGGGTGCCAATACACCGATTTATTTTATTTTTTAATTTGCAAATACATGATTTTTTTTTTTTATGGGGCTCAGCTTTACAGAGGTCCCGGCGTGAGCTTTGCTGCTGGAACCTCCCCAGGTTATTGCACACCTGGGCCTGGGGAAGCAGATGGTCCCATCTGGATAGAAAACCCTCTCCTGCCCAGCGCCGCGGCAGGGCAGGGCAGGAGGAGGCTCCCATTGAAAGGCTGGGAGCTCGGCAGATGGAGCCCGGGAAGGGCTGCGGGAAGGGCTGCGAGGGCAGATGGGCAGGAACGGCTGGGAACGCTGCGGCGGGGACGCCAGGCACCGGGAGAGAGCGGTGCGATGTGGGGAGGGAGCAAGGGAATGGAAAAACGGGGAAAATAGCAGGGGAGCAAGGGAATGGAAAATTAGGGAAAATAGCAAGGGAATGGAAAGCTGGGGAAGGGAGCAAGGGAATGGAAAACTGGGGAAACTGGCAAGGGAGAAAGGGAATGGAAAGCTGGGGAAACTAGCAAGGGAATGGAAAGCTGGGGAAACTGGCGAGGGAGAAAGGGAATGGAAAAACAGGGAAAATAGCAAGGGAATGGAAAGCTGGGGAAGGGAGCAAGGGAATGGAAAACTGGGGAGACTGGCAAGGGAGAAAGGGAAAAGGGAATGGAAAGCTGAGGAAACTAGCAAGGGAATGGAAAGCTGGAGAAACTAGCAAGGGAATGGAAAACTGGGGAGACTAGCAAGGGAATGGAAAGCTGGGGAACTAGCAAAGGAGCAAGGGAATGGAAAATTAGGGAAAATAGCAAGGAAATGGAAAACTGGGGAAACTAGCAAGGGAGCAAGGGTATGGAAAAGTGGGAAACTAGCAAGGGAGCAAGTGAGTGGAAAAATAGGGAAAAGTAGCAAGGAAAAACTAGGGAATGGAAAACCGGGGAAACTAGCAAGGGAGCAAGGGAATGGAAAGCTGGGGAAAGTAGCAAGGAAGAACTAGGGAATGGGAAAATAGGGAAACTAGCAAGGGAATGGAAAGCTGGGGAGACTAGCAAAGAAAAACTAGGGAATGGAAACCTGGGGAAACTAGAAAGGGTGCAAGAGAAAGGAAAACTAGCAAGGGAGCAAGGGAATGGGAAAATAGGGAAACTAGCAAGGGAATGGAAAACTGGGGAAAGTAGAAAGGGAATGGAAAACTGGGGAAAGTAGCAAGGAAATGGAAAATTGGGGAAACTAGCAAGGGAGCAAGGGAATGAAAAATTAGGGAAACTAGCAAGGGTATGGAAAACTGGGGAGACTAGCAAGGAAACACTAGGGAATGGAAAACTGGGGAGACTAGCAAAGAAAAACTAGGGAATGGAAAACTGGGGAAACTAGCAAGGGTGCAAGAGAAAGGAAAACTAGCAAGGGAGCAAGGGAATGGAAAAATAGGGAAACTAGCAAGGAAAAACTAGGGAATGGAAAACTGGGAAGACTAGAAAGGGACAAAAGGAATGGAAAATGAGGGAAACTCACAAGGTCTCGGAGTTTGGTTGCCAATTGCTGCCCCCCAGATGTGCAGGGTGTCTCTGTTTCAGCCCACACAACTGAAGAGCGAGTCTGGACTCTTCACTTTTTGGTCTTGAGGCTGTTTATTAATTCTTATCTGTAAAATTTTCTTCCTGCCCAGCCGAGGTCTGCTCAGCAGGGCAGCCACAGGCACTCTCTGTGTTGTCCTTTTACACTGCAAACTACCTATAACATATTTACACTTAATTCCCAATACCCATCACCTGTGTTAGACAGTGAGCTTCTGCTCTAAACCAATCCCAAAGTGCCAGCATCGCAGCAGAAAATGGAGAACAAGAAGAAGAAGGAGAAAGGCTGGACACGCCCAAGTTCCTCCATCTTGTCCCCAAAACCCCCATACCAAAAATCCTAAAATCTACATTTTCACCCTGTGATCATTTTTGGAGGCCATTAGGGCCACGCGTCTGTTTGATGGGGAGCGAGGGATTTCAGGGAGAGCCCACACAAGCAGCTTGCTGTGCCTCGAACCCCATCGTGCATCAAAATGCCAGAAGTCACCTTTTCATCCTCACAGGAACGAGGGGCTGGGCGGGAAGGTGGCACTCTGAGCCCAGCATTGCCACGGCCTGCAATCATTCACTGGTGGCCAAAGGAGGGTTGGTGCAGATGGGCACTGAAGCCTCAGGTCTGTGTTGCCCAAGTGGGTTCTGGATTCCGTCAGAGCTCACCAAAACTTGGTGTAAAACTTAAAGAACTTGGAAAAGCCAAGGGAAGGAGATGTGTAACCCACCCTGTCTGCCCAAGCTGGCAACAGGGTGGAGGAGAAACCCATTTTTCAGGGAAACGGGGAGGGGAGCAAGGCTGGCAGAGCTGGGAATGACAGGAGGAGGAAGGCTGGCTCCCAGAGAAGTGAGGACCACCCTTCTCTGCCTGGGGAGAGGCTTGGATGGCTGAATAAAACCTTTAAGGTAACAGGTTTCACAGGACCCACCTGCAAGCATCACAGACTGACCCTCGCGTACTTGGCATTTGTTCCGTGGCATTTCTCTTCCCTTCCTCTCTCCCATCCAGAGATAATCCAGGTTTTTCCTCTGCTAAGGGCTGCTGCATTCTGATCCAGAATGGCTCAGAAGAGCTGCCTGCTCTCGCAGCCTGTTGCAGCCATCTCCTGTCTGGCTGTTTTGAGGGCACACAAGCATGGAGAGAGGTTTATTGTACACTGAAAGCGAAAGCCCCAGCGAAAACTCTTGGGCTTTCTATCAGGGCTTCTCCTTTTCCAGTGAAGTGACAGCATCCCTCACCCCAGGGCTTATTTATCCTTGCACAGAATCAAAGAGCCAAGGAATGATTGGGATGGAAGGAATATTGGAGATCACCTAGCTCCACTCGCCCTGCCGTGGGCAGGGATGCCACACACTGTCCCAGGCTGCTCCAAGCCCTGTCCAGCCTGGCTTTGGGCACTTCCAGGGATGGGGCAGCCCCAGCCCCTCTGGGCAGCCTGTGCCAGGTCCTCACGTCCCTCATGGTGAGGAATTCTGTCCCAATATCCCATCCATCCCTGGTATTTGAAGCCATTGTCCCCCTTGTCCTGTCACTCCACGCTGTCCCCGGTCCCTCTCCAGCTCTCTTGGAGCCCCTTAGGCCCTGCAAGGGGCTCTGAGGTCTCCCCGGAGCCTTTCCTTCCCCAGCCCTCTCCGGCTGTCCCGTAGCCGAGGTTCTCCCAGCCCCCGGAGCACTTTCGTGTCCCCAGGGGACACTTTGATGCGACAACAGCCGCCGAGGGCCGGTCACATCTGGAGCTCCCAGGGCTCTGCGGCGTCCAGGGCAGCGCTCGGAGGCTCTGCACGGCTCCCCGAGGCTGCTCCTGCCGTCCCTGCGGGCATTCCCGGGGCCGGCTCCATCCATCCATGCATCCATCCATCCATCCATCCATCCATCCATCCATCCATCCATCCATCCATCCATCCATCCATCCCTCCCTCCCGTGCGCTCCATCGGGCGGCCCCGGGGGACGCGCTCCTCTTGCCGTGCTCTCCTTTCCTCTCCTCACTGTTTATATATATATCTATTTATATATATATATATAATTCTTTCTGCGCCCCTTCACCTCCCGCTCCTGCAGGAAGAGGAAGGAGCGGGGGGAGCAAGGGAGAAATATTGTTTGAACTGACAAAGGGGGGCATCTGGCGCACCTTGCGCCTGGCATCTGCGCTCCTTGTGTCCCCAGCACCGGGGCCAGGGCCGGGAGGGGCCGGCGTGCATCTGTTGGGCGCCACAACAAAGTCACAAAACAGGAGACGCTGCCCTCTCGAAGGGGGCGCGGGGCTCGCAGGTATAATGCCCCGAATAGGTAGGGCCGGGGCCGCAGCTGCTCCGCCGGCCCGCCCGACATATGGCAGCGCAAATCACGGTTCCTCCTGAGCGGCCGGGCCGGAGGGAGCGGGGCGGGACGGCGAGGGCTCGGTGCCGCTGCCTGCGGCCCCGGTGCCGGTGCCTGTGCCGTGCGCTCCCCGCCGCAGCCCCGGCCCCGCGGGCGCGCACCGCCGGATGGAGCGGCCGGAGCCCCCCGGGCCCCGCGGGCACCCCCAGCACCCCGAGGGGCCCCGGCCTCGTCCGCCCTCCCCTCCGCCGAGCAAACAGCCCCCGGAGCGCGGGCGGCAGGGCTGCGGCCGAGCCCCGGCTCGCCAAACGCCGCCGACGCCTGGCAGGCGAGGGATGCGCCGCGGCCGCGCTGGTTACCATATGTTTTCAATAAAATAAGACAAATAGGGCCGGGAGATAGGGATTGCAGTAAAGCTGTTGTAAAGCAGCATAAAGCAGGCCAATGTAAACGGCGGCAGGGCCCCTCCTGGAAGGTTCGTTGGGTGCCAGCTCCGCGCCGGGCGGCCCGGCCAGGTGTGAGCGGGAGCCCGCAGCGGTGCCCCCGCGGGTTTTTATCACGTTCGTGGTAATATGGTGCTTGTTATGCTAACTATGAGTAAACATGCCCGGCCGGGCTTTGTGGCGACGGGAGGGAGTTATCGGAAAGTGGCAGTGGGAAGGTGATTTAACAATAAAGTTGTCTTGTTTGCCAGCAGGTGATGTCTGCCCCCAGCCCCGTGATTAATGCTTCCCAAAGTACTCCACTTTACAATCTCTTGTAATTATTTATTAAACGAAATCTATTTATTATTATTTTAGCAAACAGCGGTACCAGGTGGGGCTTTCTTTTCCTCTTCAGCTTTTGTTTGAAGGACGTTTGAAGTGGGCAGTCTGAGGCTTGGAAACTCGCTCGCCAGATTTTTTTTGTCATCCAATTGCACAGGCACAAAAAAAAAAACCCCAACCCCTCCGGGCCCTTCCTATTCATCCTGCGCTGCCCTCCGAGCCGCCCCTCGAGAAGGGGCGCCCGAGCCGCCGCGGTGGCCGCCCCCCCTCGGCAGCCTCCCCCGCCGGGGCCGCCCGCCCGCCGCACCGCGCTCCGGGCCCGAGGCGCGCACGGCCCCGCACGGCCGGCACCGCCCGCCGGGGCTGCCCCGTGGGGCCGGGGAGCGGCCCGGGCTCGGGGAGCTGCCCCCCGCCCCGCCACGGCCCGCCGGGGCCGCCCCGGCCGCTGCGGCCCCGGGATCCCCGAGCGGGCCCCGCCGCGCCGCCTTGGCGAGGGACGGGGGGACTCCGGCCCCGCCGGGGCTGCGCCCGCCCGGCCGCCCTGCCCGCACCCCCGGGGCCGTCGGGCCGTGCAGGGGGGGCCCGGCCGCACTCCTGCCCGTGCCTCGCCCTCCGCCGGGGAAAGGCGCCCCGGGCCCGGGCCGCTCCCCGCCCCGCCGCGGCCGGTGCGCAAAAATCCCCGGCACGTTTTGCGCACCGAGCTCCCGCGGCAGCGCCGCCGCTCCCGGGCCCGGCGCCGGGCCCCGCGGGGCCGGGGCGGCCTCGGGCATCGGGAGAGTCCTTCCCCCGCGGGATCCGGCCCCCGTTTCCCTAGTGGGAGCGAAGCCACGGCGCGAGTGGGGCTGGAGAACGGCGCTCGGTGCCCTCCGGTGCTGGCGCTCGCCGCCCGCAGCTCGGCCGGTCGGTGCGCGGGGGGCGCGGGGATGTTCCCGGCGCTGCAGGGCCAGGAGAAGGGTGACGGTGAAATATCGATTCAACGGGAGGCGTCTGGAACATCGGAGGGGATGTTCCGGGAGTGCCCCGCAGCGCCGGAGCAGCGGGAACGGGTTGTGGCTGTGCCGAGGGGAGCGCAGCCGGAACGGTGCCCGCTGCACCCTCACGTCTGGCACCGGCTGAGACACCGCCTGGCCCGGCGGCGCCTTCCCAGCCACTCCGGGGTCCGGGGGTTGCCCGCGTTCCGCAACCGAGTGCTGGGGAGCCCTCTGTCACCGCTGGGCCCCTGCACCCGCCCCGGCCCCCGCTGCAGCCCGGGGAGCGCGGCCTCGGGGCAGGGCCGGGGTCCCGTCCCGGGGAGGGCTGGCGGGCAGCGCCGGGGGTCCCGCTGTGGAAGGCGGCGCCGGGGGTCCCGCTGTGGAAGGCGGCGCGGTCTCTCGCGGCGCGTCCGGGGCAGAGGCGGTGCCGCAGCCGGCACGCTCCCGTCGGGCTGATAAGATAAAAGCGTGCCAAGGGGTGGGTGCGGGCGGGGGGGCGCACACGCCGCCCGGCCGGGAAATCCCCATTGTGTACCGCCCTATATATAGGGGCTGCACGGCGGTCGTGTGCCGGCGGCACAAGCTCCCTGCCCGCACTCGAGCAGCGCGGGGCGCGCAGCCAGAGCCGCTCTCCTGCCCCGCAGCCTCGGCCCGGCTCGGCTCGCACAGACAGGGCACAGCCGGGGCTCTCCCGGGCCGCCCGACGCGGGGCTGCCTTCTCAGCATGGCCCCGCAGAGCCACCGCTCTCCGGACGAGGGGCAGCCGTATTTCGGGGGCGCGGAGGATCCGTCCCCGGGCGCCGGCGGGGCCTCCCCGGGCAGCCGGGGCGCCTCGCCCGCCCGCCCCGCGCTGGCCCCGCGGGACGCGGCCCGCAGGAAGGGGAAGGCGCGGCGGGGCCGCGGCAAGGCGCGCAGCGAGGGCTCGCTCAGCAAGCAGAAGAGGAGCCGGCGCATGAAGGCGAACGACCGCGAGAGAAACCGCATGCACCACCTCAACTCCGCGCTGGACGCCCTCCGCAGCGTCCTGCCCACCTTCCCCGACGACGCCAAGCTCACCAAGATCGAGACGCTGCGCTTCGCGCACAACTACATCTGGGCGCTGACGCAGAGCCTGCGCCTGGCCGAGCAGGGCCTGCCCGAGCCCCCCGCGCCGCCGCCGCCCCCCGGGGCCGCCCCCGGCGCCTGGGACTCGCCGTGCCCCGCGGCCCCGCCGCCCGCCGCCCCGCGCCGCGGCCCCGCCGCCTTCCCCGCCTTCCTGTGAGCCCCCAAAGGGCCGGGGGGCCGCGGGACCCCCGCCCCGCCCCGCGCCCGGACAGAAACAAATCGCGGTTTTGTACTCGTTAACGGTAAATTATATTAATTTGTCGCTATCGGTATTTATTGATTGTATTTCGTAACAGATGTGTATTTTGTATATAAGAGTATTTTCAGCGGCGGTGGTCCAGCTGTCTGCGCCCGCAGCTATATTTTGAGTTGTTCTGAAGGAAAAGAAGAGGAAAAATAAAGCGTGTCGCGGCCCAGACCTGTGCGAGGCCGTGTTTTTATCGCCGAGGGCTCTCTGAGAGTTTCAAAAGGAGGGAGGGCAGCGCCGGACCGCGGGGCTCGCTCGGTGCCCGGTGAGGGGTCGCTGCCCTCGGGGAAGGAGCGGCGATGGAGAGCGGGCTCCCGGGAGTGTGCCCGTCCAGGCCCACGCTCGGATTTAAACGCGGCTCTCCCTGCAGGTGCCTTTCCCCGCAGAGCCGCTCCCGTCTCCAGGTGAGCTGTGCCCGGTGCGGGGCTCTTTGAGGACGCGGCGCTGGTGCCCGCGGTCAGAGCCACCCCATCCTCCCCTGGATGAGTTTAGCCGGGCCCGGGGGCAGCAGCCGGAACGTGAAGCTCTGAACAGGGGCAGGGGGAGCGCAGGAGACGGGAAAGGCGCTGCCGCGGTGAGAAGAGAGCCCGCATGAATTCCATCAGCCCTCTCCTGCCGGGACTCAATTTGTAGCGGGTGGATTTACGGCCGGGCCGCCTCCCCGCCCCGCGCTGCCCCGCCGGGGCGGCCGCCGCCAGACAAAGCGGCCCGCGGGGCCAGAAGCGCATTGTGATGCTAATTGTTCCCAGCGGAGCCCGCTCGCCCGCGGCAAAGGGACGCTATTGAGGCAATTTGTAGAACAAAAGAAATTTGGTTACTGCAAACAGAGCTGCACGCACAAGCACCTCTCCCCCCCGTCACGCAACAACCTCCCCTTCCCGCACCGCAGCCAAAGCGGCGGAACCCGAGCGGGGACGGCAGCCCGGGCTCCCCGTGCCGCCCATGGGGGGACAACCACGGGGAGCCCCTTCTTGCCCCTCTGTCCCCTTCCTGCGTGCTGTCCGGGCTCCCTGGGATGCGGGTGGGAGCGCTGGGTGCGGGTGAGAGCGCTGGGTGAGGGTGGGAGCGCTGGGTGAGGATGGATGCACTGGGTGAGGATGGATGCACTGGGTGAGGATGGATGCGCTGGGTGAGGGTGGATGCGCTGGGTGAGGGTGGATGCGCTGGGTGCGGTGTGAGCGCTGGGTGAGGATGGATGCGCTGGGTGCGGGTGGATGCGCTGGGTGAGGATGGATGCACTGGGTGGGGATGGATGGGATGGGTGCGGGTGGATGGGATGGGTGAGGGTGGATGCGATGGGTGAGGGTGGATGCGCTGGGTGGGGATGGATGCGCTGGGTGGGGATGGATGGGATGGGTGAGGATCGAACGCGCTGGGTGCGGTGGGAGCTCTGGGTGAGGGTGGATGCGATGGGTGAGGGTGGGAGCGCTGGGTGAGGATGGATGGGATGGGTGAGGGTGGATGGGATGGGTGAGGATGGATGCCCTGGGTGAGGGTGGATGCGCTGGGTGAGGGTGGGAGCGCTGGGTGGGGATCGGACGCGCTGGGTGGGGATGGATGTGCTGGGTGCGGGTGGATGCCCTGGGTTTGGATGGATGCGCTGGGTGGGGATGGATGTGCTGGGTTTGGATGGATGCGCTGGGTGAGGATGGATGCGCTGGGTGAGGATGGATGCGCTGGGTGCGGATCGGACGCGCTGGGTGCGAGTGGATGCCCTGGGTGCGGTGGGAGCTCTGGGTGAGGGTGGATGCGCTGGGTGAGGATGGGAGCGCTGGGTGAGGATGGATGCGCTGGGTGAGGGTGGATGCGCTGGGTGCGGATCGGACGCGCTGGGTGCGGGTGGATGCCCTGGGTGCGGTGGGAGCTCTGGGTGAGGATGGATGCGCTGGGTGCGGTGGGAGCGCTGGGTGCGGATCGGACGCGCTGGGTGCGGTGGGAGCGCGGAGCGATGCCCGCCGCAGCCCCGGTCCCCGGTCCCCCGTCCCCGGCCCGCAGCGGGCTCTGGCCATGGTGCTGAAGGCACGGCGCCGCTGTGCCCTCGAGGAGGCTCAGCCCGGCCCGGGTGATGCGGAGCCGCTCGCGATGCGCCTCTCTCGGGAGTTCTGGGGCGCTGTCCGCTCAGGAAGGGAGAGGCCCGCACGGCCCTGGCGCTAAGCAGACACTGCAGGTCACAGAACACGCGGGGCTCGGTGGATTTTGGAGAAGCAGCCATCTCTTACTGGTGCACTCGATCCAGCCTCCTTCAGCAAGGAGGAGTCCCCCAGGCCCGGGAGAAGGGAGCTGGGGCAGCACGGTGCCAGTGCTGGCAGGCAAGGTGAGCAGATCTCACTTTCCAGGTGAGCTTTTTTGGAGATCTGCACGTTCTGCTGCCCCCTGGGAGCCGTCCAGCTGTGCAGAGCCCCCTCCTTTGCCTGATCGCTGCTTTGGGAAGAAACACGGGCCGTGGGGTGTCACAGACATCTTCTATGGAAAATCCTTTCCTTAGGATTTTTCCTCCTGAGAAGCTGGGAGGCCTCAGGAACAAAATGTACACGATGATTATCTGCTGCTGTGGGATGCAACAGGTGCATCTGTGATTGGTCTCATGTGGTTGTTTCTAATTAATGGTCAATCACAGTCGGCTGGCTCGGACTCTCTGTCCGACACACAAACCCTTTGTTATCATTCTTTCCTATTCTATTCTTAGCCAGCCTTCTGATGAAACCTTTTCTTCTATTCTTTTAGTATAGTTTTAATGTAATGTATACCATAAAACAATAAATCAGCCTTCTGAAACGCAGAGTCAGATCCTCGTCTCTCCCCTCACGCTGGGAGCCCTGTGAACCCGCAGGGCTCGGAAAGGGCCCTGTGTGCCCGTCCCCGCGTGTGCTCACAGCCCTGACCGTGATCTATCTGTGTCGGAGATCAGATAGGCACACTGAAAGACCCAACAGCACCCCTGCCCCTTCCCCCCGTTCCTGGCTGAATTGTGCATTGTTTTCCTGCTCTAACAGTCTGCAAAGTGCCCCAAGGCCTCCGTGTGTGGCCGCAAGGGGAAACACCGTCATTATTTGGGCGATAAAATCATTTAATGTTTTCCCTGCCAGCGCAGCTCCACTCCGTATCTCCCCACAGGAGGTGTCACGTTGCCCTCACTGTCTGCATGCACCGCGGCACTGAGGAGCATCACAACACTCTCACTCATGGGCAAAAGAAGCATTTTTGCAAAAAATGGCAAAAAGAGACCCCAGGGTGGACATGGGCGAGGAAAGGAGCAAGAAGAGCACGACAGGTATTCCAAAAGTTCACAAAGACGTCTGTGCGGCAGTGTTTTCAGAAAGGGGTCACTAGAGTGGGGTTTGCTGCATTGCTGATTCTTTTTTCCGGAGACTTGGGATGCTTCTGGTCTTGCAGCCGTGGGGCTGTGGGCTGGGGGTGGATGGAAGGGGAGGGGGGCCAGATTTACTACCTCTGGAGAACTAGTGACTTCTTTAGGGGCTTGAATGCGGTTTTTTTTTTTCCCCCTTTGCCTCCACATTATTAGGTTAATCATTGCTTGAACCGGTTGCTATGGTTTTAGCAAACCCATGGAAACTTGATAATGAAGACTGAAAGACTCCTTTTCCATTTATCTTTTCCCCACGTTTAGTGCACGATGGTCTCATTTCTCTTGGCGGGGCTGTCCCAGTGCCAGTGCCCGGCTTTCACAGCCACGGTGGCCTCGGCGCTTTCTGGTGTGGGGCAAACAGGTGGCTGCTGGCACCGGGGCTCTTTCAGGGGCTCGGCCTTGTGCCCTCACATATCTGCAGGCAACAGGATGAAAACCAGCTTAACCCGAGCCCTGCTCGCTGAAATCCCCACGCCAGGTGAACTCAGATTCTATTTCTGCAGCCAGGGAAGAATGCCTCACCACGAGCTGATGTTCTCACGCACTCAGTATTCAGTTTTAGGTCTCCTTCAGTCTAAACATCAGTTGGACCCCATGATTTTAAAGGTCTTTTCCGACTTTAACAATTCCCCAGTTCTGTGATTCTTTGAATGTGTGATATTATAATTTATTACAGGAGTAAGGAGGTTTTGTACCTGTCTCGCTCTGAATCTCCCCTCTCCTCTGTGGCTTTACAGGTGCTCAGCAAACCCTGGCTGTGGAGTCTCCTACAACTGTCTCACCACTGCTCTGCTCTAGCCAAGGTTAAAATGGGGGGTTGAGGACACCAAACAGCTGAAAGCAGAGGCTGTAAATTATCCGCACGGCTCAGAGAGGCCAGGCTCATTGTCAGGGCCAGGGAAGGGGAAACACCCCGCTCCTTTCCTCAGCAACGCACTCATCCCCCTCCCGCTCGCCCCTGCTCGGCTCCCCCGGGCCCGGAGGCTTGCCAGGAAAACCAAGGTGATTCCCAGAATCCCAGGGCAATTCCTTTGACCCCAGCCTCCACTCCGCGCCCTAAACAAGCCTTCAAGTGAGTTGCTTCCTGCCCTCTCACATTGTGCGCCCCTGACACCGCAGGCAGGTTCCGAGGAGGAGGAGGAGGAGGAGGCTGCAGAGCGCTGCCCGTCCCTTCCATGGCTCTGCCAGCAGAGCAGAGCCTCCAGCTCCTCCAGGGTGCCAGGGACATGCCAGGGTGCCCCAGCAGTGCTCCTGGGCCTGGGCAGGGTGCTGGGTGCCAGGGCAGGGTGCTGGGTGCCAGGGCAGGATTTTGGGTGCTAGGGCACAATGCTGGGTGCCAGGGCACAATGCTGGGTGCCAGGGCAGGATTTTGGGTGCCAGGGCAGGATGCTGGGTGCCAGGGCAGGATTTTGGGCTGCGGCTGCACTGCCCGCACGTTTCGGGGTAGCCGTGCCTGCCGGCAGAGAAAAGGCGAAGAATCGGGATTCTTTCACATGATCAGCCTTCAAAAGTCTGCCTTTGCCCGCCCCCCCTCCCGGCTATAATGACAATCCAAAGAGTTCCTGATAGGGTTTTAAAAGATGCTTATTCATTCACCGTCCACCAAGCATGAAAATCCAGCTCATTTGTTCATTTGTAGCCATTCTTCGCCCAAACGACCCCACAGGGGCTGGAGCCTGTTGCCGAAAACTTGTCACTCACACTTTTAACTTCTTTTTGTTGTACTTCTCTTTATTTCATTCTTCTGGGTCCCCACCTCCGCCACCACCCCACCCTCTCCTCCGGTCACAAAGGCAAGTCTGGGAAGCTCTTTAAAGCTGCAGTGCCCCCTTTTAAAAATCAATACAAAAAAAAAAAAAAAAAAAAAAAAAAAAAAAAAAAAAAAGAGCAATGGCTGAAAGGAGATCCCCAGTTTGTGTAAGGAAGGGGGAAACTCCATCCTGTCTGCACAGCACGGACAGGGAGAGCAGGAGGGAGTGTGGTGCTGGGTGCCAGCACCCCTAAGCCACCTCAAGCCTGGCCTGGGCTTCATGTGGCACCCTCACCGAAGGAATTGGGCTTTTCTGTGCCAAGGGAAACCTAACCTGAGGGTTCAAGGGGCTCTTAAGGAGAGGCCAAAAGCATCGAGCAAGCAGTGAGCATCCTGAGGAGCCCCCAGTGCCATGGCCTGTGCTCTGCTCAGAGCCTGGGCTGGTGTAACAGCCCTGCTTTCCAACAGGACTGCTCTGCACTGCCCAGCACACGTGGAAAGGGTAAATCAGAGCTCACTCACACTTTGAGCTGGGCAGGTGCTGTGTGCTTGTGGATCCAAGCCCTTGGCTGCCCAGCTGGGCTCTGCTCAGACTGTTCAGTGATGCTCTTCCTTCCCATGGCAGAGGTGTGTGATGCCACCCCCAGCATCCCTGTCCATTCCATCCCTTTGGTGGCTTTTGTGGCAAAAGCTCAGTGGTGCCTTTGCTTGGGTCACTGTGCCTCCCATTCTCTTGCCTGGAATGTCCCTAGAAAACCCTGGGACAAGCAGGAGGGTGAGTTTTCCCACTAGGAGCTCCCTGCCCCTGTGAGCTCTGTGCACCCCATGGAGGTGTTTGCTGGGCCACTGGGGATGGAAGAATTCTGGGGGTGAGACACTTGGAATCACCTCAGCCACCCCATCGTGGATCCTGCCTGGTCAAAATATGGGGCTGCTCTCCCCATTCTGTGCGAGGGACAAACGAGTTCTGTGTGCTCAGTGGTCCCCCTGATGTTTCTGCCTGCATTTAGCCCTCGAAGCCAGGGGTTGTGCAGCTGCAGCCATGAAGAATCGCCGCCTTTTGTTGTCGTTTCAGCCAGAGCTGTGAGGAGGCTTCACCTCCTTTTCCCGGGGCCTCAGACGGGATTTGGCCTGGACTCTGTGCAGCCCTGGGGAATCCCACCTCCACCTTCAGCCTGAAGGATGGAACGTGGGCTGCTCACCCGGGTTCAGCTTGTTATTTCAGATTGAAACGCAGGGAAATGGTCTCTCCCCTCCTTCCCACCCCGTGCTCACGAGGGGAGCTCATTTCATCAAGCCTGCAGCACGCACATTTCAGTGGGAAGAGTTGCCACCAATATGCCCTGGTCTAGAGGGTGCTCCCCTCTCCGGGGCAGGGGCACAGCACGAGGTGAAGGGGAAAGAGGAACCTGTGCTGTCATCTCCCAGGTACCGATCCATCATCCCAAACCTGCTGCTCCCTCCGTGTTTGAGGCACAGCCCGCAGGACAGGGCCAAGATTAATGGGGCAGGTGCTGGTGCCCAGAGCTGCCTGCAGCCCTGATAAGGTGGGAGCAGAGATAGCACTGGGTCAATACTCAGCGCCGGCCACCTGGAGCCGCGGCTGGAGCCCCCGGCGGGGCTGCAGGGAGGACAGGGCACACACGGGGGGCTCCTGGGGCACACACAGCTACTGTGGCTCAGCACAGCCCCTTGGCCCTGCTCCGGGATGGACCCCAGGCCTCCCCCGGCCATCTGCTCCCCCTGCCCATCAGCTTTCCCCGCACAGCAGCTCCTGGGGCAAAGCCAAGGCTCCAGCCTCTCCCCCGCCGTTAATAATTCCCGAGGGATCACAGCACTGCCGTTCGTCAGCCTCCCTCCAAACCCAGCTGTTATTTATGAGCGCGCCCCCCTGCCTTTCCCAGTGCTCTGCTGTGCCCTCCCTGCGTGCCCTGCTGCCCCAGCACCCCCACATTTGGGCAGGGAGGGGTTTGCACCCCATCAATCCTGCCCTGAGGCACCCAGAGCCCGGAGATAAATGGCACTGCTGGCTGCAGGCATTCAGACAGGGCAAAAGGCACCTGTTGCTGGAAAAACTGCAACAGGTTATCCAAACCCTTTTGTGGTTTGAAAAATAACTATTTATTATTTTTATGTGTAACAAACCCCGATGCGGATCATTCCCACCTCCTCCCGGGATTTTGGTTTTGCTGGATGTTTGGTGGTGGGTGGGTGCCAAATTTTATTGATATTTTCTTTGAGGAGCAGCACGATTCTGGCTGCAGGTTCCTCACCCCTGCCCTCGGAATCCGTAGCTGTGGGGAGATGTCCCTGCCTTGCCCAGCTCACTTTGGGGCACTTTATCTCAGCGACCTGGGACAACGACAGATGGGACACTGGGGGTGCAAATAGCAACACCGTAAATCCAATTTTGGAGTGCACTTGCCATCCTGCAGCACGACAGGATGAATCTTTGGGAGATTCACTGTCCCAGGGGGAATCTTTGGGAGATTCACTGTCCCAGGGGGAATCTTTGGGAGATTCACTGTCCCAGGGGGAATCTTTGGGACATTCACTGTCCCGGGAGGAATCTTTGGGAGATTCACTGTCCCAGAAGGAATCTTTTGGAGCGTTTCCCTGTTTTCCCATGGTCTCTCCCCTCTCCCTTGTGGGATGCTGTGCCGTCCCGGCTGCCCCACGCCGGGCTGCACGGCCGATTAGGGACCCTCTTTGTCGCCTAATTGGATTTTTCTCCCCTTGTTAGCCCGCAATGAAAATGTCACGGGCTGCAGGGAGGTGCCCATTCATCTCCAATGAAATTCCGTCCCCTCTCGGCCGAGCCGCGCCGCTATTCACCCCGCAGCAGGCAGCTGGGCCACCGGGGCATGCAGCGGGGACGGTGCCCGCGGTGCCAGGCACAGGGGACCATGCCCATGGTGGCGCCAGGCACGGGGGACCGTGCCCGTGGTGGTGCCAGGCACGGGGGAGGATGCTCATGGTGCCCGGCAGAGGGGAAGACGCCGGTGGTGCCAGGCAGAGGAGAAATGCCCGTGGTGCCAGGCAGAGGGGACGATGCCCATGCTTGGCTGGAGAAGACTGGGGTCTGGCAGCCTCGGTTCTCTCTCCAGCAGGTTCTGTGCCCAGGATTTGGGGTGTTCTGTGGCCGTGCATGGCTGCTCCTTACCAGGAGGTGGTGCTGGGGCCCTGCGCCCTTGGCCCTGGCCGGACACGGCTTCGGGCAGGCCGGGCTTTGGGCACACCGGGCTTTGGGCATGCTGGGCTTTGGGCACTCAGGGCTTTGGGCACGTTGGGCTTTGGGCACGCTGGGCTTCGGGCACGCCGGGCTCTGGGCACGCCGGGCTTCGGGCACGCCGGGCTTTGGGCACGCTGGGCTTTGGGCACACTGGGCTTTGGGCACGCCGGGCTCTGGGCACGCCGGGCTTTGGGCACACTGGGCTCTGGGCACGCTGGGCTTTGGGCATGCTGGGCTCTGGGCACGCCGGGCTCTGGGCACACTGGGCTTTGGGCACGCCGGGCTTTGGGCACGCCGGGCTCTGGGCACACTGGGCTTTGGGCACGCCGGGCTTTGGGCACGCTGGGCTTTGGGCACGCTGGGCTTTGGGCACGCCGGGCTTCGGGCACGCCGGGCTTTGGGCACACCGGGCTTTGGGCACACTGGGCTTTGGGCACGCTGGGCTTTGGGCACACTGGGCTTTGGGCATGCTGGGCTTTGGGCACACTGGGCTCTGGGCACGCCGGGCTTTGGGCACACCGGGCTCTGGGCACTCAGGGCTTTGGGCACTCAGGGCTTTGGGCACACTGGGCTTTGGGCACGCCGGGCTTTGGGCACACTGGGCTTTGGGCACGCCGGGCTTTGGGCACGCCGGGCTTCGGGCACACTGGGCTTTGGGCATGCTGGGCTTTGGGCACGGCGGGCTTTGGGCACGTTGGGCTCTGGGCACGCTGGGCTTTGGGCACGCCGGGCTTTGGGCACGCCGGGCTTTGGGCACGCTGGGCTCTGGGCACTCAGGGCTCTGGGCACACCGGGCTTTGGGCACTCAGGGCTTTGGGCACTCAGGGCTTTGGGCACGCCGGGCTTTGGGCACGCTGGGCTCTGGGCACTCAGGGCTCTGGGCACGCTGGGCTTTGGGCACGCTGGGCTTTGGGCACACTGGGCTTTGGGCACACTGGGCTCTGGGCACACTGGGCTCTGGGCACACCGGGCTTTGGGCACACCGGGCTCTGGGCACACCGGGCTTTGGGCATGCTGGGCTTTGGGCACGCCGGGCTTTGGGCACACCGGGCTCTGGGAACGCCGGGCTTTGGGCACACTGGGCTCTGGGCACACTGGGCTTTGGGCATGCTGGGCTCTGGGCACACTGGGCTTTGGGCACGCTAGGCTTTGGGCACGCCGGGCTTTGGGCACTCAGGGCTTTGGGCACGCCGGGCTTTGGGCACGCCGGGCTTTGGGCACACCGGGCTTTGGGCACACCGGGCTTTGGGCATGCTGGGCTTTGGGCACACTGGGCTTTGGGCACGCCGGGCTTTGGGCATGCTGGGCTTTGGGCATGCTGGGCTTTGGGCACGCTGGGCTTTGGGCATGCTGGGCTTTGGGCACACTGGGCTCTGGGCACGCTGGGCTTTGGGCACACTGGGCTTTGGGCACGCCGGGCTTTGGGCACGCCGGGCTCTGGGCACACTGGGCTTTGGGCACGCCGCCTTTTCCAGGGAGCCATGGGTCCTGGGGGCTCCGAGGGGCAGGGAAAGGCGATGCTGGGTCCTGGCAGGAGAGCAGGGAGCCCTCCACGAGGTGCCGATGGAAAGGCAGGGAGCTGCGGTTCACGCCATTCCCCAGGAGCAGCATGCCTCAGAGACGGACAGACCGCAATTTCCGCCTCAAGAACAGAATTTTGGGCAGGTTTTCGGTCCCCTGTTGCTCTGACATTGCCTAAGCTCGCTCGTGAACCCCCAAACCCCGCTGCAATCAGGGGAAGGCGATGCTTTAAGCTTTAGCTCTCCTGTTTTTTCGGTGCTGTACAAACAGAGCAGATGATGTCTGCGTGTCAGGGATGGCTCCTGAGCTGAGCACCGGCAAATTCCTCACACTCCGGGCTGTGGAAGGGTTCCACAGACGGCATCACGGAGCTGGCAGCCCCCAAAGGCAGCCGCAGAGGGGCAGCTGCTGGCTAAAACCCGATGCCAGGTCCGGGGCACAGGAGCACGGGAGGGATGCGGAGGGGATGGGAACAGAGCCGGGGCGAGCTCCAGCCGAGCCCTCGGGGCTGAGCACACCCACCTAGGGGCTGCACAATTACCCCGGTATGACATGTTAAACAAGCAAGAGAAGAGCTTTTTTAAAATTCACGTATGACTAGAGAAGGTGAAATTATTTGTGGCAAACAATGGCGTTGATAACTTTTTCCGTTCCTCGCTTTCCTGCGAGTAAACATCTATTCTTGCTTGTCTAAAAGCCTGCAGCAGCCAGGATTGTTTCTGTCCTCACTGGATGCCTCCCAGCCGGGAAAAGAGCTTTCCTGTGGCCTGCCCAAATCCCTCCTCAGCGATCTGCTAAAGCCCAGAGCGCCTCTGCCTTTCCCTGAACCACACTTGCACCCCAAAACCTCCGACCTGAACTCAGCAAAAAGCAGATGAAGGAGCTCTGGGGTTCCCCAGGGAGAATTAATGATCTGCAAGCAGACAGATAGTCACAAAATGGATTTCTTTCTTGCTCTCCCCTCCTCTCTGCTGCTGGTATATGTATTTGGAGAGACACTTGGAAAAATGTACCCCTGGGTGAATGGTCCCCAAAAGCGATTTGGGATTTTGCAGGGCAGGCCATGGACAGGGAGGAGGAGGAGAAGGAGAAGGAGAAAGAGAAGGAGAAGGAGGAGGAGGAGGAGGAGGAGGAGGAGGAGGAGGAGGAGGAGGAGGAGGAGGAGGAGGAGAAGGAGAAGGAGAAAGAGAAGGAGAAGGAGGAGGAGGAGGAGGAGGAGGAGGAGGAGGAGGAGGAGGAGGAGGAGGAGGAGGAGGAGAAGGAGAAGGAGAAGGAGAAGGAGAAGGAGAAGGAGAAGGAGAAGGAGAAGGAGAAGGAGAAGGAGAAGGAGAAGGAGAAGGAGAAGGAGAAGGAGAAGGAGAAGGAGAAGGAGAAGGAGAAGGAGAAGGAGAAGGAGAAGGAGAAGGAGGTCTGTGGGAGCATTGGGAAGGGAAGGCCAATTATTTCCTCACTCAAATCACTTCTGCTGGTGCTGCCTGGGAACTGGGATCCCCAAAATCCCCCCCTATGGCCAAGCAAAGCCAAGGGGTGTAGGTGAGCTCCCTGCTGCCTTGGCTCACAGCAGGATTGTGTCACTGGCCAAGCTGTGAAGCCAGGGCTCCTGCTCCAAGATATTTTTATTGCCTGGGAACCAGGCTGAGGAAAGGTGTGGCTCGCTTTTATTTTATTTTTTTCCTTCCCTATCTTTATTTGACCAAATCCAGGAAAACTCAGGGGATGGCTTACACTTTGGAGCAGTGCAATGGGCTCTGCTTTGCAGACAGCTCCAGACAGTTCACAGCCCTGGCTTCCAGCTCCCTGAGGAAGGAGTGGCTGCTGCCACCCAAAACGTGGTGCGTCACAGCCAGAGGGTTCTTGGCACACGCTGGGAGCCCCCGAAGAGCTGCAGGACACTACGTCAGGAGGGTGAAAAAAGCCAACAATAGCTCAGGAAGCAGCCCAGGACACTGCAGGGAGAAGCCTGATTTAGAGCATTTCCTGGCCTGAAGGTCCGTGCCATGGCATGGCTGTTCTGGCCAGACTCGATGCTAGAGTGACTGAGTGAGACTTTGGGGAGGTTTGCAGCTCCCTAAATATTTCTTCATCTAAATATTTAGCAGTTATTTATTTTTTCATCAAACTGCTCAATTTTTGCATTTGCACCATTCCCAAGCAGCCTGGCCCAGGCAGAAACAAGATCTGCTAATAGTGTGTGGAGAAACCTGGTCTGAGGGGGGAAAATGTGCATTTCTTATAGCACTGGCCAGTTTTGCCTCCTGTGGCCTGAGTTTGAGCCCTGGCAATACTTGTCCCCTCTCCTGGCTTTGGTGTGGGCATACACACATATATATATATATATATATATACACAGATATGTACAGATAAGATTTAAAAAAATTTAGTTTCAAAAAAAAGCCTCATCTCTCCAGAGCCAAACTGCACAAGCTCTCAGAACAACCTGCTGGGTGTACTTCAACCACTAATGCACAGCAATGTACTTTTGCTTTAATATTTGTATCAAAATAGAAGTTACAGGGCCCTTTCTCAACACTATTACTCTTTACATGGCTTTAATGACTTCATCAACTCCAGTCAACATTCCTCAGTACTTTTTTCTTATTTTTCAGCTGAAAAGGTTTTTTCAGCTGGGCTAAGTGGCCATGCCCCTGCTCTGTGTGAGTCTGGGGGTTTATAAAGGCTCTGACAAGGCAGTGAGCTGGGTTTTGGGGGCAAGCAGCCCATGGCAGCCTGTCCCAAGCCTCTGCTAAGGGCTCCCATCTCACCTCTGCCTTGGGTCTGTGCACAGGGGCTTCTCTGTGTCCCCAAAAGGCTGGGAAATGCTTATGGACAGCCAGAGCTTTTCCTGCCGCAGGGAGATGGGACTGAAGCTGCTTTCCCGTGCCAGGGATGTGTCTGGAGGGGCCTTGCACATTCCAGTAATTCCCCCCAATTACTTTAATTTCCCTCCCTCTTTCTCCAGCCCCGCTCTGCCGTGTGCGATGACGAAAGGGATTCTAACTCCCTGAGAAAAAACCCTGGAAATCAAACTCTCTTTTTAGAGTTTCTGGGAATCGGAGGGGCTGGAGGGGCCAATAAAACCCTGGGTTCTGAACAGGGACCCATTGACGGCGGAGCCGCGGCCTGGGCAGGGCCTGGGGCACCACTGGGGAGGGGAGGGACAGACCCGGCTCTGTCACAGGTTGTGAGAGCTAAGGGGATGGGATGGTTGGGATGGATGGAGATGAGAGATCTCTGCAGCCAGGTTGTGGGATTTGGGGTTTATTGCACAGGGCCTGGGTGCAGGGCCCTGCTGGGATTTGGCGTTTATTGCACAGGGCCTGGGTGCAGGGCCCTGCTGGGATTTGGGGTTTATTGCAGAGGGCCTGGGTGCAGGGCCCTGCTGGGATTTGGGGTTTATTGCACAGGGCCTGGGTGCAGGGCCCTGCTGGGATTTGGGGTTTATTGCACAGGGCCTGGGTGCAGGGCCCTGCTGGGATTTGGGGTTTATTGCACAGGGCCTGGGTGCAGGGCCCTGCTGGGATTTGGGGTTTATTGCACAGGGCCTGGGTGCAGGGCCCTGCTGGGATTTGGGGTTCATTGCACAGGGCCTGGGTGCAGGGCCCTGCTGGGATTTGGGGTTCATTGCACAGGGCCTGGGTGCAGGGCCCTGCTGGGAGGTGCCAGACACAGCTCAGAGCAGGCCCCAGAGAGAGAAAGAAGGGTAAAGAGAGTGGGAAAGAGGATGAGAGAGCGAGGTTCCTGTTACAATACAATAAATCTTCTTCTGGTTGTGGAACTTGGGGTTTATTGCAGAGGGCCTGGGTGCAGGGCCCTGCTGGGAGCTGCCAGCCACAGCCCAGAGCAGGCCCCAGAGAAGACAGGGGCAGAGAGGATGAGAGAGTTAAGAGAGTAAGAGGGTAAGAGCATAAGGGAGTAAAAAAGGTAAGAGAGTAAAAGGGTAAGAGAGTGAGGTTCCCATTACAATACAATAAATCTTCTGTGTAGAATATTCTGATTCTCACTAACCAATCTAGTACAAGATACAAATCCTACAGCATTTCCATACAGCCTATAAGAATCATTACATTACCACACTGTGCTACATTTTAAACCCTAAAAACTCCTCTTTGGGCCCCTTCTGCCAAGCTGTAGGGTCTGCTCTGAGCCTTGGGCCTGTCTGCAAGCAGAGGGTGTTGTTCCATCAAAAGGGGATCACCTTCAGCCGGCCACACCATTGTTTTCCAGTTGTTCAGTAACTGAGGTGTCTCAAAGCTTGCTTTCATTTCAGTCTCGCTTACAGTTTCCATATTCTCAAAATCTTTTGCCAGGCAATCATATTTCTAAGGCTTTCCTGTTTCATCTTCCCCAACAAGAGGCGTCAGAGTTGTCCCAGCCCTGGCTGGCTGCAGAGGTGCCTTTGACGATGCTGGCATGTGCCACACCTGGCTGGCACCGGGGCTGGCAGGAAACAGACCTGGCTTTGTCAGAGGTGGATTTGGTGATGCTGGCATGTCCCAGACCCAGCTGGCACCCAGGGGATGGTGCCATGGCTCACTGCAGCCAGAAGCACAGCCAGAGCATTCCCTGTCAGAGCCCAAATGAGGGATCAGGACTCCAGGCTGTGGTTATAGAGCACGACACAGCACAAAGCACCATGACTCCATCAGAAGGGTGCAAGAGAGATTTGTTATAGCAATGTGTTGGTTTTATACTCTTTCAAGGTATTTACATTCACTTAATAGACACACTCACTGCCCTGTGGTTATAGGGAAGAAACAAAGTTCTCAGCGGGTGATCAGGGAGCCACGTTACTCTGTGAGCCAGCTAGAGTCCGTATCTCTTAACTTTCTCTCCTTCATCACATCTCCGTGGTGACAACCTCAGTGTCTTCCTCAGGACAGATATGGGGCTTTCCTTATCATCAGGAAGCCTTTGCAGGCTCACAAGAACAGCACAGAATGTCCTTCCTACGCCAGGTGGCTCTCCAAAATGCAGTTTATTACATCCAAGGTGTTACAGCAGCCCAGGGTGCTGGGTGACAGAGCTGTGCCCACAGCTGTCAGCTCCAGCTGCAGGCAGGCCTGGACACCCTTTTCTTTTGGTTACAGTGCATTATAGACTTTTCTTTTGGTTCCAATGCATTGTAGACTTTTCTTTGCTGAGCATCTTAACGCAGTAGAACCAATCTATCCCTTAACTATTATCTATAGCCTATCATAACTACTATAATTACCATATTCATGTTACTGTTCTCCAGTCACTAAAAGTCAGTACATCACAGTTTAAGCTAGAAGTTGTATTTTAGTTTTCTTGCAGTGGAAAATTCTGAGAGCTTTTTTCTACTTGCCACATTTGCTGCCTTGTTTGCCTGTGCTATCTTTCTGCTTGGTACAAACATCTTCTTGTTTGGGGTGGGTTTATCCTTTGCTCTAAGCCATAAAAACCCCTTCTAACTAACACACACTTTGCCTCCTTGGTTATCCAGTGAGACTGGTCAGCAATTCATTTCTTTTATATCAAAACTTGCTTCCATCTCTATTCCTTCATGAGACTCTACATTTAAAAATCTTTCTGCTAAGCATACACATATCTGTGAGACTTTCTTGTCAAACTTTCATCCTTCCCAACATTTCCCTGTGCTGCAGGGCTGGGCTCATGCCCGAGCTGAGCTCTGTAAGGCCTGGCAGGGCAAATAAAGAAGCTTTTTGCCCTGAGCCCTGCCCAGAGAGCATGGCAGGCTCTGCAGAGCAAGGGTGACTTTGGGCTTTGCTTTGGGGATGGGCAAAGGAAGTCTGTGAGCACTAATCCTGCATGGATCCAGAGGGGCTGGGGTAGGATTAACCAGGGCACAGTGGAACAGTGCAAGGTGGATTGGTGTCACAGATCTAAACACAGCCTGGGGACAGACAGGTCTGTGAGACCCCCAGGGATGAGCCCCAGCAGGGGCAGGACCCCTGGGAGAGATATTGGTTCTGTCAGGCCTTGAGGGAATTAATTGGCATTAATGACGGCTTGGGAAGGCTGGCCTAGAACAGAGACCAGACAGAGTTACAGAATAAAGCAGGGATTTATTCAAAGGATCTCCTCCATGGATGCACCTTGGGCAGCACGAGAGCCCAGCCAGGGCTGCACCCAAGATGAACCAAAATGGTCCCAAAATGCACAACCACGGGGTCTCTCACTTTGATCAGTTCTGCTCCATTTGCACCTTGCAGTTCATTGTCCAATTCCAGCTCCAGCCCATGCAGTCCCACCCTGCTTGTTTTTGTTTATGCTCTTGAGCCTGAGATTTGGGTCATTTGTCCTTGCTGCCCAGCTGGAGCAGGAATTGTTTTGTCCCCCTGCTCTGTGCACAGAGCTCACCATCCCTTAATGTGAAGCCCAGACCCACACAGTAGAGCAGCACAGAATGTGAAACATACAAAAGCTAAACCTGAGGCATCATAATGACCCTGAGCAGCCTCACCTGGAGCCTACTCACACCCATGGTCTGGCTCTATTTAAGCCCAATCTGGGGGGGCTGAGGTTTTCCTTCCTCCTCCAGGGGTAGGAGGGTGCGAATTTGGGGACAGAGCTGAGCTCCTGCTCCATGCAGCTCCATGCAGGTAAGGCCAGCTGCCACACTGGAGTTTATTTCACAGGGTCCTCATGCCCTGCACCCTGGCTGCTTTGGAGATGCACAGCCCTTCCTGGATTGTTGGTACCTGATGGAGAAACAGCTTCTTGGTAGGAAGAGGCTGGGTGGGGAAAGCTCATCATGGTGAGGGTTTCATCCAGCAGATGTGTTTGTGGGAAAGGTGGGGTCAGTGGTGTTGGGAGTGTTTGGCTGCATCTTTGTCTTGGTTTGAAAAGCCAGGTCTCTGCTGAGGAAGGTAGGAGCCTGCCTTGATATGGAAAATGCAAACCTCCTCTTTTTGAATTGTTATAGTTTTTAAATTAAGGGATTCTCAGGTAAAGATATGAGAGTAGGAATAACAGTTCTTTAATAGGAAAATTAAAAATACAAATGTAATAGTACAAAAAAAAAAAAAATCTACTAACAGAGTCAAAATATGACCTGACACCCTGTTAGGTGTTAGTAGCAGTCTAATTAAATAGTGGCTGTAGTGTTCTTAGAGCGACAGATTTAGTTCTGTTGAAGTAGTAACTTTGTAGAAGGGTACAGTTCTCCTCTTAAAGTCTGGTAGTAATGTAGATAAGTTTAGTCTTTTTCTGGAAACCTAGTAAAGAAGACAGCTGCTCTTTTGGAAATCTAGCAGGAAAAGGCTGTTTTAGTGCTCTAAATCTCAGATTATATCTAAATAAAAATGCTTAGCTCCTCCCCCTGAGTAGAGCATCTCCCAGTAAGATGATGTAATTCTATCAGTCATGCAGTGATACTCAATAGCCTATTAACAGAAGATATTTCCCAGCAAGACAATTAGGTTGTAGAAGAGATGAAGAAAACAGCTCAATTAACAGAAAAGATTTCCCATTTCTAACAGATAGCAAATAAAGCACAAATTCCTCATTAAATTTTTCATCTTAGGACAACCTTCCTCGTCCCACTGCAGGCTGTGGTGAGGACACAAGGTCCAGGCTCTGTCTCTGCTGGCCTGGCTCAGGGAGTTGGGGGGGGGAAGTGGTTCTTTTATCCATTCCCTGCCATCTGCATAAATAGCCAGGAGAGATTTCCAACTTTTCCTTCAATTTCCAGTGGGTGTTGCCTGACGGGTGAGGAGCTCTGCTTTGGAGGCAGAACCTGGAGGTAAATTAAGGTAACATCATGGCAGCTGCTCAGCATGATGGTTCTTAAGCTGCTAAATTACCATAGCTTATGATGTCCCACTTAATTCAGGAGATTTACAGCACATTGGTTCTTATAACTGCCTTTCCAGAGCTTCCCCATCCACCTCTGCTTCCAAAAACAAATCCATTCCCATGTATGCACGGCCACACCCCAGACAGTGCATATATGGCAATGGGTTTGCATGAGAAAAATGTTTTGTGCAATTGAGAGCCCCGTGGGGTGTTTATTTTACTTCATTTTTAAACTTTTAGGTAATGGTATTTTTCTATATTCTGTTTTTTTGGTTTTTTGGAACTTTGGCATCAGGCAGGGAACATTGCCTGGCCATGCTTTGCAAGGCTGAGTGTGTCTCTCCTGGCTGCTTTCTGCAGTGTTGCTGCACAAATCTGTTGAGCAGAAGGGGGCAGAGGAGGAATTAACTTTAAAAACATACAGACAACGCATATGCAAAGTATTCCTCTCTAATGCAGCACCTGGGATTTGAGCAAATGGCAATAACAGAGCAGTGGGGCTGCGTGGGATGCAGGGCTGGCCTGAAGGCAGCGAGGGTCCAGCCAAACACAGGCAGGACTGAGGAGCTCCTGGCAGCCACTGAGGAAATGTTGAGAGTTTTTAAACATTGTTATTTTTGCCACTGTGTCTCTGCTTTCCTGATAGTTCTCCCCATCAGGGTACCCTGGGTCGGCGCTCCCCTGTGGCTGAGCTGGTTGTGAGGATTTCATGAGCAAAATGTTTGATTTATGGACTTTGAAAACATTTAATCTCTGCTTATTGCATTAAAAAATATTATTAAAATATAAAAAATAAAAATATTTAAATTTAAAATATTTAAATTTAAAATATAGTTTAAAATATATTTAAATATAAATTAAATAAGATGAATAAATTAATAAATTAAATAAAAATAAATTAAAACAAAAATAATTAAATTAATTAAAATAAGATTAATAAATTAAATGAAAATAAAAAATAAATTAAAATATATTAAAATATGCTTTAAACAAAGTAAATAAAATTAAATGAAAATAAAAAGAAATTAAAATATATTAAAATTAAAATATATTAAAATACTTTATGTATTAAAGTAAATAAAATTAAATAAAAATAGAAAAAAGAAATTAAAATATATTAAATCATGTATTAAATAAAATTAAATAAAAAATAAATTAGGATAAATTATGCATTAAAATTTATATATATAAAAGTTTGTCGGTGTTATATATTAAAAAAAATTGTTTAAAAATTATATATTTTTGCTAGCAAGCGGAGAACCTTGCCTGGCTGAGCAGGGCTGCTCTATGGTATATCCACTACCAGCAAAGCCCATCTGCTGAAGAGGGCTGGGGCAAAATGACCAGTTAGCACATGGATGTGCAAACCCTCACCTCGCAGGCAGGCCCAGCCCCGCCACACTGGGGACAGCGACTCGAGCGGCATTCGGGACAGGAATGCAGGAGCAGCTCTGGCCAGGGGCAGGTGCAGGGAAGAGGCACCATATGTTAAACAGCCCGGAGAAACCTTTCAAACCTCCGTTGTAAAACCCGCCGTCTTTCTCCCCGTATTTAATGCATCTTTGTACGGACACCAATTCCTCAAGTGCCCACGCCAGGGCTGACTTTTAGTGTGTTTGTGCAGGCAGGCTGCCAGGGAGCAGCTCCTGCAAGGCTCCCAGCTCTGCCGTTTGTTGGGGCAGCCGTAAATCACAGCGCCCTCGGGGCAAGGCTTTTCCTGACAAAAACGGCAAAAGAGAGACAAGACAGCAACAAAATGCAAAGGGTTTATTTACACCGGGGCAGAGGAACTGTCCTGAATGAAGCAGATGGGGGACAATGAGGGAAGCTCCATCTCCGCTCCCCCTCCATCTCCCCTCTTGGTTGTTGGGCAGTAGTGAAAGGGGAACAGTCTGAGGTTGATGCTGTCACTGAGGAAGGTGGTGAGGAAAGCCCAGCTGGCCAGGTCAGGCAGGGAGACACTTGCTGAGGTGCCCAGGTCTTGGAAACCTCAGACTAAATTGGAGTTTTGGTAGTTGTTGGGGTCTCTGTTGCCGATTCCCCGACTTCTGGGACTCTTGTTGGGCCATCCCAGATGGTCTTGTGTCAGGAAACACAGACACACTGGATTTTTTCAGTCTTCAGGTTCTTGTTTATTGTTATCTTACCTAGGGTTTTGCACGTTGCCCACACCAGGCTCAGCACACTGGAAAAGCACCACAAAAATGGCCAACAATCTCTTGGTACAAGGTGTTTTAAAGCTAAACTATCCAATTAAGAACTGATACCTAGATTACCTCCCTTTTTAACTGATCCCTAAAAGCCTGCAATGTGGACTTTCCCACCCAGTTACAAAATGCCACCCAAAGAAGGAGAAGAAGCATGAAGAAGAAACCCAGGATGACACCCTGTGCCCTCAATCTTGCTTCCATCCCCAACATACTAAAAATCCCAAATTTCCCTCCTAAGTGATACACCTACACTGCTCTCTACAATCTACTTCACACTTAGTGGATTCTAATCTATTCTGGAGCTGGAGTTTAGGAAACTTTCTCTATGAATGAGGGTCAAGCTCAGTGTTCCCCTGAGGGTCATGGCACCCCAGAGCAGACAGAGAAATATTCCCAGTGCCCTGGGTTTCCACAGGCAATAGTGGGACTATAACCCTAAAATCCCTTGTCCCAAGCACCTTTGGTTACTTTTATCTCCCTGCACTATATTTTGGGGGGAGGACATGTGGCACCCCTGCCCTCCCTATCCCCACTTGGCTTTGGTTTTGAGCGAAAAGATGGTTTGGGGAGGAAACACCTCGGTGTTATCAAATGGGGAAATTTCACCCCAAAACAGCCACATCTGAGGCAGCACCTCCATCCCAGTGTGGGCTGCATCCCATTCTGCTGCTGCTCCTGTGCCTGCCCCCAGCCCTGCTGCAGCATGAGTATTTATTTATCCCTGCCAGCTTTCTGTCTTCCCCCTTTTTCCCAGTTTATTTATGGCTGTTGCCTTTCAGCTCCCGGCCAGTGCAGCCTGAACTTGGCCATTATGTGGGGTTTGTTGCAGAGGCCATCAATCTGCGGGGCCAGCACGCAGCCTGGTGCACTTTCCTCATCATCATCAATTTTCCCCATGGTGCTGCTGCATCCCTTTGGATCTGGGGCAGCTGCTGATGTGCCCCTGGTGGCCTCTGCACTCCCTGGACACCCGCTTCACCCTCACAGGAGCCTTTTGTCCTGGGATGCTCACAGCCATCAGGTGGGCCTGCACAGTCCACGCATTCAAGCAGGGCTTGAGGTGGCTTCAGAGAGGTGACAGGAATGTGCTGCACAGAAAAAAGTGCATTTTTTTGCTCTAAATAATTACTGTGGAGTCTTGCTTAGCCAGCCTGGTATTTAAGCTCTTTAAGTTTAAACTCTTAAATTCTCTATATTAATTGGGCAGCAAAGTTTTGCCTGTGCTATATCCTGGGTAGAGGTGGGCTCTGCTGCCTTTGCAGAGTGGCTGCTGAGCTGCAGCTGTTGCCTTTCTTGGCCCTGGGAAGGCTCCCAAGGTGTTTTGTCCATCTGGCTGTGTGTGGGTGCCCTTTGCACCTTGTTCTGTGAGGTGCTGGGGTGAGAGGGTGGCACTGCTTCAACAGCAAATGGCAAAGCTCTCCCTCGTTTCAGACTGATGTCAGCAGAATTATGTGGGTACCACCAGCTGCAGGGATCTTTTTGGAGGGGAGGTAAGAGACACTGCTGAGCCCTGCCTGCTCTGTGCCAGCAGTGTGATAGCTCTGGATTGTGGTAGATTTTTAGAGGTGCAAATGTCCCAGAGGAACAGCTCAGGCTGCAGGGGGGTGACACCCAGCTCAGCCCAGGTGTGTAATGCCTCCCTGAACTGTCCCAGCCATCTCTTCCTGTTAGGGGCATGAAAGCAGCTGAAAACAAGAAGGCAATTCTTAGTGACTTGCATGGTTTCATCCTGATTTCTCCTGGATAAGTCAGAACAGGAAATAAGGCCCTGTTCAGTTAAAAAAACCCCAAAAATCAGGAGAGCTGCTTTGTGACCGTGTTCACAGGGTTTTAGGATGAGGGAAGAGATGAGGATCTGACTCCATGTTTCAGAAGGCTGATTTATTATTTTATGATATATATTATATTAAAACTATACTAAAAGAATAGAAGAAAGGATTTCCTCAGAAGGCTAGCTAAGCTAAGAATAGAAAAGGAATGGAATGATGATAAAAGCTTGTGTCTTGGACAGAGAGTCTGAGCCAGCTGACTGTGATTAGCCATTAATTAGAAACAGCCACATGAGACCAATCCCAGATGCACCTGTTGCATTCCACAGCGGCAGATAATCATTGTTTACATTCTGTTCCTAAGGCCTCTGAGTTTCTCAGGAGGAAAAGTCCTAAAGAAAGGACTTTTCATAAAAGGTGTCCGCGACATAGCTTCAGGCCTGCTGGGTGCACATGTCTGGAGCTGAGGAATGCTTTTTGTGGCTGGATGTTGATGCTGTGTGGGTGTCACTGCCCCATCTCTCCTGAGGAGTGTTTTTTGGGAAGCCCTCAAGGTGCCTGGTGTCTTCTGCCAGAGGGATCAGAATGTTTTGGGCTAAAGCAATGCAGGGCTGCCCATGGTCAGACAGGAGTGCTGCAGGAGCACAGGTTGAAATCCCTGGCGTGCCCCACAGGTGCTGAGAGCCGCTCCTGGGATGTGGGCTCCCGCCAGTGTGATGTGTTCCCGTGGCTCTGCTGCTGCCTTGTGGTGGGTGATGCTGGGCTGTCACCGTGTGACCCGTGTGGGGAGGAGCAGGAGCCCAGGCTGGGCTCTCTCAGCTGCCCCATCTGAGCAGGAGCGTGCGGCTGCAGTGAGTGAATGAGCGGCCGGTGACATCTCTCCCTCCCGGGGGTATTTTTAGGGGTGGCACTCAGACCTGGCACACGGACAAGCGGCTGGAAAATGCGTGGCATTTCCTCTTCCTGACAGGCAATCCGGGCAGGCTGGGCGATGCCTGTAGCCCTGCTGTGCTGGCTGCCCGCAGGTGACAGCTATGGAGAGCAGGGCACTGAAATAATGTCACCCCTGGCCCTGCTGCCAGCGGCTTTGGCGAGGCTGGTGCTTGCAGGTCTGGCTGGAATACAGGCAGGGTGTTGCAGGGTGCAGTGCCTCTGTGCAACTAAAACACTGCTGCTTCCCAGCGCGGGCTGGTGCTTCAAACCACCAAAGCAGTGCTGTGTGCACAAGGGGATTTTCCAGGGGGCAACTCCAACTGCTGTGATGGGGATTTGGGTGTGAGCTGGGAGTGCAGAGCCTGGGCTGGCTTTGTGCATGCTGTTGAGCCTGACATCTTCTGCTGCCATCGCAGCTTGAGAGGGAATAGCAGCCTGATCCCTCGCTGGTCCTTCTGCCCTACGTGCTCGCTGTGAGGAGAAAAGTGTGACTGACCTGTGGTCTTGGCCTTACCCATCTCCCCACCTCTCCTTCCCTCCTCCTCTCTCCCTTCACCTGGAAAAAAAATCCACCATTGGAGACCCATCTGGAGAAGTCTTTTAGGAGGGGAAGCCCATAAATTTCCCTCTGTTCCCCTGACCTTTGGTTCCCCAGGGGAGGTGTGTGGAGGGAGAGGAAGTGGTTTCCCCATGGCAGTGACACAGAGGATGGGGTCTCCCCTTGCCGAGCCAGATGTTGGATAGATCTGCAAACCCAGGCTGTTGGGGTGGAAAGGTGCCCTGAGCTTTGCCTTGAAGCCAAGGAGGAGGATGCTGGTAGGTGGGCTGTGAAAGCTTTGCTCTGTCCTGCTGGGGATGGTACTGGGGGAAATGGAACCTCCCAGCTTTGTCCAGCAGCAGATACCCCCCCACCACACGTGCAGGAGGAGAGCGGAGGAGGCAAACTTGATCTTGGGATTTCCATTTCAGCCATTCCCAAGTGCATGGCTGTTCTGAAGCCACGTGAGGCTCGGAAGCACAATCCCCTGGAGCCTGGCTGGGAGGAAAGTGCAGCCCTTTGTCAGGGCTGGCTGTCCCAGCAGCCTGGCCCACGGCACTCGCGTTTGGGTTTCGGTGCAGACGCTCCCTGCGGCGTACCTGGGTCTGGCTGAACAATACCTGCTTTATCCCTGCACCCTCAGGGGGGCTGCCCTGCTTCCAGAGGGGAGATTTATGAGGTGCTCGGCTGCAGGGGACTCTGACATTGATCTCCCCTGCCTGGGAAGAAAGGGAAGGAAAAGGGCTCGTTTTCAGTGCAGTAGTTGTCACAGTGGCACCTGGATTTATCCTGCTCTGCAGTAATGCAGTGTGGGGCAGCACTGGGTAATGTCTATACCCATAAAAGCTGGGTTTCAAAGCTAAACTCGGCTTTGGTTTCTAGCAGTGAAGTATTAATGCTGGATCCATTAGTCCAAGGCTTCCTGTGTCCTTCCTGTGAAAAGCAGACAAGCTGAATCCAGGTGCTTCCACTGAGCTCTGCTGCCCAGCTCACTGCTGCTCCAGGCCAGGCAGGCTGGAGCACTGGGCTGTTACACTGTTAATCCTAAACCCACCCTTCATCCTTGTTAAGGAAAAGTGAGTGCTGGCCAGCCAGCTGTGACCCTGAAGGTATCACCTGGTGCTCTCCCTTGATGTGTTTTTGGCTGGACAGGTCTGGGAGGTGTCCCCAAACACAACCCAAATTGTGGCACTGCTGATCTGCTCAGTGAGGGCACTTGACTTTTGTTTCAGCTGACTTCAGGCTAAAAAACTGCTGGTGTCTTCCAGTTGTCCCTGAATTTTGCCTTGGGAGGGTCTGGGTCAGGTTTATTTCAGGTTAGATGGTGGCACCCTGCCTGGGGTGAGGGCAATAATGTTCCCATCCTGGGCCATGCTTCTGTTCTGGTTCCCTGGAGGCTGCTGTGGCTCCACTCTGGTTTGGAAAAGGATTTTTCCTTGGAGGTTCCTCAAGGAAATGTGCCAACCATTCTCCTTCTAAGGAAGAAGGTGGGTAGGTTTCAGAGGCTCTCAAATGGGCAGAGCCTGGTGTGTGTCCAGAAGAGTTGTTTTATCCTCAAGGAGACATCCCAGCCTCTCTGCAGAGGAATGACAGATTGACCATTGGACTGCTGGCTGGGAAACAGGGTAAGAGGTACAGCCCAAGCCCTGTGCACACCACAAATGGCCTTTCCAGCCTGTTCTGGGCATCTGTGAGACAGCAGATCCCCCTGAGACTGCACTCCTGGACTGGTACTGGAAGGGCAGCAGTAATTTATTTGTTGAAGAAGCCAGAAAAGATTCCCTCAGGCACTTGTGGGTATCTCCAGCTGACTGTGACCCCTCTGAACTGCTGCATGGGCTGTCCTTGCCAGATTAATTGTGTTTAATCTACCCATCAGCTCTTTACTGTGGGTCCTTCTCCTGGACTGGTTTCATCCATGACTTTGGCACTCGGCAGTGATTTAAAAGGTGCAGCTCTGTCCTCCCTTGTGTGTGTGTCTGTCCTGGTGTATATAACAGCTCAGGGCTTGGTGGGGGGTACTTGCTGGCCACTCTTTCACAGACAGCTCTGCACCTGTTTCTCCCCGGTGGTTTAAAGTGTAATAAAAGGATATAAATACTGCAGTGACGTTTCCTGGGGCCAGCTCAGAGCTCCTGGGCACCAGCAGCCCGCTGTGGGGCCATCAGCTGTGCCTTGCTCTTCGGGGAAGGCAATCCCAACTCCTTGCTCTATCAGCATCAGGGAGAGATGGCTCAGATTTTTTCCTTTTTAGGGGACTGTTTGCCAGATGTGTTTATGAAAATGCATATCAGCACCGGAGAGAGGCTTCTGGGACTGCCAGTTATGTCAGTGTGGAGCTGTGGAAGGGGTGGGTTGTATTTTGGGCAGTTCTATTTTGCAGAGGGAAGGAGACCCAGGGAGCACAGTGTTTTCCCCCCCAGCCTTCTGGGGGTGCTGGGGCCTTGATGCCTGCTGTGAGAGCATCATCTTGTGCTGTTTCCTGCCTGCCGTGTGTCCTGGCGCTCCCAGGGCGCTCCTGCCGCTCTCCAGGGATGGAGCCTCTTTCCAGGAGATGGCAGCAGCTTTTCGGAGCTGGGAGCGCATTTCCAGCCTGCTCCTGAGGACAGGCAGCATGAATGAACAGCCCGGAGAGAAGGCCGGGCTGGGTGAAAGGAAGAGGATGCTCAGGTGCAAGCCTGTCCCCAGTGATGCTCAGTGCTGCCTTTCAGTACTTATAAAAAGAGAGAGTGACTTTTAATAGTGGTAGAAGAAGGAGGAACATTTTCAAACCAAGCAAGGAGAGATTTAAATGAGATGTCAGAAAGAAATTCCTCCCTGTGAGAGTGTGAGGGACTGGCCCGTGTTGCCCAGACAAACTGAGAATGGCCCATCCTGGAAGTGTTCAAGGTCAGGTTGGAGGGGGCTGTGAGCTCATCTGGTGGAAGGTGTCCCTGCCCATGGCTGGGGAGTGGAACCAGATGATATTTAAGGTCCCTGCCAGCCCTGGCCTTTCTGTGATGGTTCTCTGCTCCTGGGCATGGTCACCCCTCCTGTGTGTGTCCCTGCTGCTGTGGTGGGATCACTCATCCTGGCACCCCATTGCCTCCTTTCACCTGGCCCACAGCACCCTTTGCTCCTACTCCCTCCCTGTTCTGGCTATTTTACTCTTCCACGACCAGCAGGAACCAACAGCCTGGCTGCTTCCCATGGCTGCCCTCCTCATCCTCCTCCATCCCCAGCTGACTGTGCAACAGGAGCCGGGCAGGGAGGGCTCCCCCAGCCCCAGCTGACACTTTCTGCCCTTGTGGCTTTGCAGGCAGCTCCAGAGACAGCTGGAGGCTCCCTGGGGTGCAGAGACACGGGCCGCTCATAAACGCCCCTGTCTGTCAGTCCTGGTGCCTGGACGCCTGTCTGCTGCCTGAGCTGGGGAAAATGGGGATTAACAAAGGGGCTGGGGGTGTTCCCAGCAGGGTACACCACGGTCCTTCCCTGGGACACATCCCTGGGTGGTGCTGGGCCCCAGTGCCACTCGGGGCCTCCTCTGGGAGGGAGATTGTGCCACGAGAGATGGTTTAATGGGAAATTTCTCTGGGCCAAGTCAAATACTGTGTCATGGCTGGTGAAGGTGGTTTGGTTTCTTTGGAAGTCCCTGCAGATGTGAACAGAATGGGCCTCAAGTGCTGATAGTGAAGGGAGGTGGGTGCTCTGTGGATCCATGGGTCAGTCACTGCTGACCTGCTCCTCTTGATGCCTTACAAGCTCAAAGGCTTTGGGATTGTGGCTTCTGAGTGTACATGTGCAGTCATTTGATTCTGTTGTGCCTCTGGTTGTCTGCCTTTTATAAAATGGGAATAATGATACAGAAATTCTTTTAAAAGGGCTTTGAGATCTAAGGCTATGCAAACAGGCATGGCTGGAGTTCACTGTGATGAATTTTATTTAGTGCCCTGCCTTAGGTAACTGTCACTATAGGACACGAAACAACACGAGTGCACACACTGCTGCTCTCAAGGTGGAAAAGGGAAGTTTATTTTCTGACTCCAACATTTATAGATTTCCAAAAGTGACAGTGGATTGGAGGGTGACAGTGCCACCTCTCCAATGACACTGGACAAACCAACAGTCTGTCAAATTTCTCTTCTTCCATAAAAGAATGCAAAACAATAAGTTATTTACAGAAAGTGTGTGAGAAAGTTTGTTACAAGAATGTAAACATCAGAAGGCTTAGAAAATCTTAAAAAATCAGAGTGACTTTTGTAGCAGGAGGCATCAACTTCTAATGCCAAGAACGAGATGAAGGCAAGGGTTTGGATCTTGGGATCTTTGGCAAAGAAGAGCGGAGCCCTGCCTTTTAACCAAACAGTGCCTTGTGATGATCACATTTTTAACAAAACCCCAGTGAGTGGGAAGGGAGCAGCCTCCCAGGCGGTGGCAGGGGTGCTGAGGGCTGCCAGGAGACAGTTTGCAAAGCGAGGGGAGATAAGACACCAAGTGACAGCCGCCAGCGAGCTGCTTCCAGAGGGCAGGGTATAAATAGACAACAAAGAGATTTGGTGTCAGAGCAGCTCTCGCACCTTTCTGCTGCCCAGCCTGGCAGGCGCGAGCGGGGCAGCGCAGCTGGGAGCCAGTGAAATCTGCTCCAGGCTTTAAGTGCACACGGATAATGGAATGACAAGATAAGGCATTTATCAGCCTGCCATGGAGCTGTGTCTGTGTGCAGTGGGCTCGCTCTGCGGTGCTGACTGGCCATGGCAGGTGGCACTGGGATGGACCCCCCAGCCGGAGCCTTGCCTGCCCAGACAGCTCCTACACAAGGCTCTTGCTGTCCTAAAAAGGTGTCCTGCTTGTCTCAGCTCTATCCCTTGTAATTTAGGGTGGTACCTGCCATGTGCTGCCCCAGGTCGAGGGCTTATCCAGCCTTATCCACTGCTCTTGGATAAAGGGCTCTCTGTGGGGTCCTGCCTTGTCCTCCTGCCCATGGTCATTCTGGGCAGCCTCACCGAGGCTTTTCCTCCCTGTTTCCCTCTCTGCCTGGGCTGTGCTGCAGTCTGCACATGCTCCTTTTCCTACCTGCTCTCAGGGTAGGAACAAAACCACCAACCTAACGATGCTTTGGCTTTGATGAGGTGTTGCAATGATTTGCCATAGCAGCACTGGCACTCCAAGGGTATTTAAAATACCCAGAGTGGCACACCAGCAGGCAGCAGGTCCTTTCCAAGCTTGCTGGCCATTTTCAAAACTGCCATATCTTTACCTGTGGCATAATTTTGATGCCTTTCAGGCAGCTTTGTGCTGTTTGGGGTCTGGCTTTGTCTCCTAGCTTGCTGTCAGACTTGGCAGGCTTTGGCTCCTGTGATGAGCATGTCCTGCCCTGAGCAGTTTGTGTGGATGCTGTAAAGCACCACCATAAAGGCTACAATGAACAGATTTAGGCTGAAGAAGGAAAAGGAGCAGAAGGACCTCTTCTGTGGCAAATCAGCCCAGGCTGTGAGGATGAGAAGAGCCCAGGTTTTTATGTGCTGGTGTAAATCCATGCTGGCTTTCTCAGGGAGAGGCATCTGCGGGGGCGTGCGGGGCTGCTGGGGCTTGCGGCGAGCTCAGCTGTGGGGATGCTGCGGTGCTGGGCAGGGACAGACAGACTGACAGCGGTATTTGGGGCACAAAGCAGGGCTGCTCCCCTGCCTGTCAGCCATGTGGAATTCCTGGGACACGGAGGGCCCTTTGTGTGGGGATCAGCTGTCGAAGGGCTGCCTATTTTTAGGCTGGCAGATCCCGTGCTATGCGAGGGGAAGGCTGATGGTGAGAGAGGTGTGTGCTCCTGCAGCCCAGGTAGGGTTTGCTGCTGAATTTGTACCCCTCTGCAACCAGGTGTAGGTGCAGAACCGAGCAGAGACTCAGTATTTACACACAGTTCTGTCTGGTGATGGGTTTGGTCAGCTTATTGCAGAAATGAAGTGAGTTATGATGGCAGCACTTCCATGCATCTGATGTGTCTTCCCCACACTGGCTGGCTTCAGCCTGAGCTAAGGGCAGGGAGGGAGAAAACCCCAAGGCTTCTCACTTCTCTCAGGGTTTGAACAAAATGGGTGACCTTATAAAAAGGTTAAAAAAAGCACAATCTTTCCATGTGCTTGAGGGGAACACTGTGTGAGTACAACTTGTATCAGACACCGGAGAGGCTAAGCCAGATGTCTGAGGACGTAGTAAAGGGTTTCATAAATTTCACTGCTCCACAGCTGTGTACAACAGCGTGTATCTCCCTGTGCCAGTGGCTCTGCCTGGATGGCCCTGTTCTGTTATCACCAGGTGTATGGAAGAGCATCCGTGTGTACAAATACAGATTTTGGGGGTTTGTTCACTCATCTCCAGACACGACCCGAAAGCTTTGCTTAAGTGCAGCTGAAAACAAGTCGTTCACTGAGCAAAACCAGCCTCTGTGTAGTTTTTTTTTAGCTAATGTATAGAATAATGAAGCTTTTTCCACTGACCAAGCTCATGGATTCATCATCCACACTGGTGATGCTGAGGGAGAGGAAAAGAGCTCAGAGCTGCTCTCTTTAATAAGAAATCCTTGCAACTGCTCTGACAGAGAAATAACTTTGCCAACAGCCTGCACACTTTCTTTACATGTGCTAAACTGCTCGAGATGCAGCTGAATTTCTTTAAACAAAAGGCATTTGTTTAAAAACATTCTGACAAAAGTGTTACAAATGTTTTATGTTTGGGGTTTTTTTCCATGGGAATGAACTTATGGAAGTATCTTTACCTGAAGTAGCGTTTTCAGTTACATGAAATTTACATATCCATGTTTCTTTCTTTGCCATTTTTCTTACAAATGTTTGGTTTTGTTTTGCAATTTTAGAGAAATTAACGTTTTCTCTATTTTTCTTGTCTGCTTTCTAGTAGATAAGAAGAGAAAATGAGTAGAAAGGAAAACCTTGCAACAATTCCCTGGACAAGGGGGAATGAATGGCTTTAAGCTGAAGGAAAGTAGATTTAGGTTAGATATTAGAAATAAATTATTTACAGTGAGGCACTTGTGCAAGTTGATGAGAGAAGTTGTGGATACCACGTTCCTGGAACTTTTCAAGGCCAGGTGGAGCAATGTGGTTTAGTGGAAGGTGTCCCTGCCTGTGGCAGGGCTTTGGAACACAATGATTGTTAAGGTACCTTCCAACCCAAACCATCCTAGGATTCTATGAACAATTCACCTGCCTCCCAAACTTGCTGCTGAACATTTTGGAAACCTTTCTGATGGCTGTTTCCTGTGGAAGGATCTTTTCTTCTGCAGCCAGACCTGATTAGAAACTAGTCTTCTTGGAAAGGATATTTTTTTCTTCCCAAAAAGGAAGACAATTGACGTATTTTCTAGAGCTTCTCTAAAAATACACAGTCAAAGGTCTGGGCTGATCAGGGTGTAAATGTAATGTGCTACTGAGGTGTGGTTTGGAGAGCTGCTCAGTGCCACTCAGGGTAAAGACAAGGAACACTGTGATTGCTTTAATTTGCTGATTCCACCCCTTGCCTATCAAGGCTGGAAAAACGCAGAAATCAGAAATCCTCTGCTCTCAGGCTGCAGTAATGCCTGCAGCAAGTGAGCCCTTGGTTTTTACCTGCTGTAAAGCAAGGGTTGTTTGTAAAAGGAATGACAAATGCCATATCTGAGCAAGGAGCTCCCAGCCCACACAACTTTGGGGCACCTTCTACAAGAAATGAGACTGTCTGGGTGTCCCTTCCAAGCAGATGTAAGTTAGCAGTAGAGCACAGAGCACTTTGTCAGCCTGCTGCTGAAACCTTGACATATGGGGATGCGATGGCCTTGGATCTCAGATCACCTCTGAATAATGTCAGCAATCAAAAACAATAATGGGAGAATGAGAAATTCAGGACATCAACTGCTCCTCTTTGAAAAAAAAAAAAAAAAACCCAAACAAAAAAAATAACAATCCAAAAACCCCAAGCAAAGCAATAAAAAAGCCAAAAGCAAACCCAAACCTCAGCCTTGGTCTGGGCAAAGAAACAGCAGGGGCTTGCCAGCAGCAGTGGCTTGCAGCAAAGTCTCAGCGTTAGCAGGGCAGTGGCCAAGGTGTTACGCTTTTGACACTAAATGAGGTTAATGAAAGTTGCATGTACTCAAATCCCCGAGTGCCACTTTGAAAATGCAGGAGCTAACAGTAGTTATTTATTGATTTCATTTTGTCCCCGTGGCTCATGTGGGAGGTTGGAGGACGGAAAGCAGTGGCCTGTATGTGTATGAGAAGGTGGGGGAGGAAAAGTGTGTATGGATACAGGGAGTGTGGGGCTGGCACTTGAAGTTTGCAATCCCCTGATTTGGCTTTTTTTCCCCCCCAAGCACCAGTTCAGATGGTCCACAGGGGGCTCTGCTTTTGTGCCTCCATCCTCAACCAGGCAGCCATCCTGGCCAGCTCCTTCTACCTCGTCTGCAAGCTGCAAAAACTGGCAGGGCAAGGGGGAGTGGAGACCCACTGGGAAAGCTTCGCCCCACAGGGACACCAGGTCAGAAACCCAGGGAAAAACTAAACTTGACTCATAGGAAAAGGTCAGTTTTAAAAAATATCTTTTTTTTCTTCCCTCTCTTTCTAGTTTTTCAGCATCTCAGCCCATAAAACTTGGCAGTTTCTCAGGGTGGAGGAGGGTGACTCTTGGTTTACATGCAGCCTGTTGGTACCCCAGCATACCCAAAACATCTGTCACTGGGGGAAGTGAGCATTGCTCTGGCAAGGCTCTTCTTTCTTTGCAGTAGAAAACAAGCAAATTTGCTTATTTGTGGTTAATGCTTCTTCCAGATGGACAGAAATAATACATGACACACAGCCCCACTGTTGCCCAAACTGTTGAAGCACTGTGGAACATATTTGCAGCACAAAGACAAGCTGGGGAGATTGTTTAACTTACTGGTCTCCAGTTTGGAGCAGCCCTTCAGCCACAATATAAATGCAACCTCCCAGCAAGACTAAACTTTCTCATAGAAATGAGCAAAATTCTCAGAGGAGAAGAGCTGTTCTCCTTTGTCCTCCTCCACTGAGATGGAAACCTCCATGACACCTTTTTGGTGCCACTTCCAGGCCAGTGTTTGCTGTGAAAGCAGTTACAGACCCCTTGTTTGCACACAGTGGTTTGCCTCTTGTGCTGATGCTGTGAAATGATGGCTTGAATGTATTTTGTATGTCACACCAATATGCCACAGATATGTGGGGATTTTTCTATGGAACTGAGGTTCCTGGTGAAGCTTGACCAATTTTTCCAGCTGTGCTGTTGCTAAAATTTATGAGAATGGGGGTATCCTACCTTAGTGCCCTGATACTGCTTTAATTTACCATTTCCTTTTGCTAATTTAAGGTGGTCTGGGGTTTTATGGTGCCAAATCTTTCTCTGTGAATTTTACAGGAGTTGAATAGAGGTCTTAAAAGGAGCAAGTCTGACCTTTTGCTCTTCAGTTCACCTGGCAGATCTGCTATGAGGCAGGAGACCTTCTCCTGCACTTGGAGCTGCCTTTCTGGCAGCACTGATGTGGTGCAAGTAGTCTAAGTCAGGGTAGGGAGCAGAGGGGCTCTGGATGTGCAGCTGTGGAAGTGACTCAGTGGCTTTTCTGGCCCTTGTTTTCCACTGCAAGTCTCTTCTGTCTTGCCCTGCAAGAAGTGACCAGGACAGGAGTCAGTTTTCATGTTTCAAAAGGGGCAAAGCTAAGTATCGTCAGTGTAACAGACACGTATGATAACCCCTCTGATACCCCGGTGTCTGTAAAATGCAGCCAGTCTCTGGAGTATCCTTAAATAAAAAAGCATTTTCCTACACCCTGCTAACTGGGGGTGACCCCCAGCCCCTCTGCCTCTTTCACAAGCCTGTTTCTGACTTCACCTTTTGTGCAGTGCCCTCTCAGGTAAAGGGTTACTGATTAAGGTGCACCTCTGCCTAATCAAGAGTAACAGCATCTTGCCCTGCAGTGAGGTTTGGGTTTTTTTGAGAATTCATCACTTTGGAGGGAAATGCTGAAATAACTGCCTGGGCTGGACTTGGCACCCCGTGCATTAACCCTTTGCTCCAGCCTGGCCTCTGAGCCCTGCTGCCTTTTGCCCCTGCACTGTGCTGTGGTCCAGAGCACTGCTGGCTGAGAATTGCAGTCTCAGATGTGCTCGCAGGTTGGAGCAGAAATGAGGCAAAGCCTTTATGTGTCTTGTGGTTTTGACCCCAAACAATGCACTGACTGCATAAATTAGGAGTTGGCTCAGGCTCACTTGAAGCTCAGCCCAGGTTTGCTTGAAACTCAGCCTAATTTTTCCTGAAAGCAAAGCTGAGTGGGAGAGGAGTTCTGGGTCAGGGAAGGGGTGCTTGGCAGGTCACAGCAGCCTGAAGAGCTGCACTTTATCAGCTCACAGCAATTATCAGCCCGCAGAAGCAGGGCTGCCTGTATTGCTAATTTCTTGCCGGTACAGAACCCTGCAGATGATGGGCAAAAATGCCTTTGGCATTTTGGAGCAAGCTGGGGATTGCTTCTGGCTGCTTGTGGATCATTAACACAGTTAGGCCCCTAAAAATGCACCCTGATCAACGCCCCTGGCAGAAAGCTTTATTTCCCCTGCTGCTGCCTTTGCATGCAGGTGCTGTGTGTCCTGGCTGATGAGTGCACCAGCTCCTGGAGGCCATTCACATCCTCAGCAGTGCTGCACTGGGAGAGAGGCAGGGAGCCCTGTGGACCCCAATTCCCAGGAATGGAGAAGACAAATGATGGAAAAAGTTTTGAGAGAGTCTTGGTTAGCAGCTGGGCCCTACAACAGGCTGTAATTTGGAGGGCTGGTCCGTACTTCCATGACAAGAGCAAACAGCCAAGCTGGGGGAAAAGCTTGCAAGCTAAAAAACCAAGTAGAGCAGGTCAGCTTCCTGTGTTTTGGGCTGAGCCTAAAACAGGCACGGTGCTGCTGGGTGCTGAGCAGCTGTGGCTCCCTAAAATGTGGGGAAAATTGTATTTTTTTAAAGGGTTAGGGTTCAGCCTCCAGGTTCCTGTTGGGCTGGGGCTTTCAAGTAGAGGTTGGAGGAAATGCATGGATGGGAAGGCACTCGAGGTAATGGGGAGCTCATTTTGTACTGCTCCAATGTTGTGTGAGGGGCACCAGTGAGATCAGGGCTTTTGGGTGCTTGGGGCAGAGTGGTCCAGCAGTGCTTTTTGGCAGCTCTCACCTCAGTAAAGCCCCTTTGGATTCCAAGCAAGCAGTTTCTTTGCTCTGCTTTCTGCAGTAATTTTGGTTTCATTGCCTAGGGGTGAGGGTTCCTGCAAACAAGTGAAACACAGGCGGGGGTGATAAAAGGTGCAAATTGAACTGGCCTCATGCAGTCCCTGGGAAGCTGCAGCGGGTGAAGAGACTTCCAACTCTTTTACAGCTCTCTCTCCTTTGTTGTAAATTGAGCTTGAGGTGTTACTGTAAGGAAAACAATAATTTCTTGATGGCTCCATTACAGTTGTGAGCATCCCCTGCGGAGAGCCTTACGGACTGGTGTTTTCTGTTCATTACACCTCACTTTGCCAAGACCTGGTTTCCTGCTGGCAGTCTCATATCCTCCATCTTTGTTTTTCCTTTATTTCCCTAAAAAAATAGGAGCTTAATTATGTTTTCCTTGCACCTTTGCTTACCTCTCCTTACCAAGGGAGATGTGCAAAAGTGTAGTGGGCAGCAAGGAACCATTGAGCTCTCACCCCTGGTGCCTGTGGACCCCCTAGATTTAGCCTTTCCAGATTTTACTTTTCTGGAGGAAGATTTTGGAAAAAGGAGGGAAGGAAGAAGCAGATCCTCTATCCATCCCTACCCAGGAGACCCGGGATCTGATGCTGCATCACATCTCTGGCAGGAATTATAATCCTAATGGGACATCTATCCTTGCTTGCCTTTGGCTTATCTTCAGCTTCGGGCCCTAGCAGATGCTTTGCAGCCTTTCCACAAATGTTTGGGAAGAGAAGCCAAAGTCAGGCTCTTTTGGCAGGGTTTCCACAACAAATCCCTTGCTCCCAGGGAAGATGGATGTCATTAACCCAAGCTGAGTCCATGGAGGGGTCCTGAGGCTGGTGCCAGGGGCTGCTGCTGGGGGCTCGGCTCCAGCCAGTGGTGTAAACTGAGGAGGAAATAAAGGCTCTCCTCCATCCCTGCCAGCCCTTGTTCTCCACAAAGAGCTGGAATCCTGGCTGCTCTGACCACCAGACAGACGAGCGGGAGATCCCTTTCCTTCAGCACTATCTGCTTTGCATTCAGTGGGATTTAAGGTCCACTGTCCGCCCCTGCTCGCTGTTTGTTTGGCCTTCCCTGTTTTGGCAGGGCTCCTTGCTACTTGTTCCTTCTCTTTGAAGGTCTGTGTTCGGCCACAACGAGGGGCTCCTGAATTTGGAGTCAAAAATGACCTTACTGAGCCGTGCAAGGCTAGCATGAGACAACAGGGAGGTGACTCAGTCCTTTCAGTACATGTTTCCATGTTCCCAGCTGCTGTAGGAAATAAACAGTAAGTGGTTAACATCAATAGTACGACACATATAGAAGAAAATGTCCTAACAACGTTGAATCTATGGTTTAAATTGGGCAATGGCAGGAAATTTGGAATTAAGGACGGACGCTTGTCTCACGCTTCTCCATTTGCCTTGGGAAATAAAAATAATTCAGGCACAAAGTGAATGAAATGGCACTGGAAATGCCATATTACTGCATTTCCTGGCTTTTATGGCAGGGAACGAAGAAGTAAGACTAAATGAGGTCTTTTGTGTCCTTCAGTTCAAAGTGATGGCAACAAAATCCATCCAGATCTCAGGAGTCAACAGAGACCGAGACCAGTTTTACTCAGTTTTATCACTGTGTTGTGTAGCTGTGACACTGGAGAGGTCCTTCCTTTGGGGGCAATTATTTCTGATCTTTTACCTGAGCAGTTTATTGAAGTTTCTTTTGGTTCAGATCCACTGGGACTACTTGGATGCCAGAGGACAAGTTCAGTCCAAAAAAACCCCCTCACATTTACTGAGGTAGAGAGCCTTCTGAGGAATAGAAATATTTCTATTTCAGGTCTAAAATCAAGGTGAAGCTGTTGCAGTTTGTTTGTGAGCACTGTTGGGGCAGAAGGTCTGAAAGCACTGCACTATCCCAATGGGTCTGCAAGTCCTGTGTGTTCCTACAAAGTCACCTTCTGATGCTCTTGTTGATGGCAAGGAGTGTTTGTTCATGGAGGTCAGTGGGACTGCTGCAGAACACGAACTGCAGGATAAAGGCTGAGAAAATCAACTGAATGACTGAAAGATTTAGCAGCTTCAACAACTGAGTCATTTGCATACTCCTGGAAGAAGGTGCTGGTCCAGAGGTGCTAAGAAATCCTATAGACAAAAATCAGGATTCAGTTCTGTAGACTGGAAATGCCTTATTTGTCTTCTGTTCAACAGCTAACCTGGGACATCTCTACAAACAGCCCATTTCAGGGTGTGTTTTAGGGTGTTTCCTAAAACCCAAGAAAGGGAAAAATCAAGTTTGAAAAGTATGTTGGCTGCACCCTGGGTCAGAGATACCCAGGGGAGAAAACACCATCTCAGCATGGAGTGGTTTGGAACACAGACAGACAGAAGTACCAGGAAGGCCTTTGGACTGGAAATGTGTCGCGCATGTTACATCCTCTGCTCTTTATCCTCCTTCTTCTGAAGAGCTGTCTGTGGGCATTTGGAGATTATGCTGTTAGCTGAGCAAACAAAAGGGATTAAGGCTGGGCTGGTTCATTTTTCCACCCTCCACCCATCTTGGAATTCATTACCATTCATTGCCACTAACCAAAAAACAAGGGGACCGGCCGTGCACAGCGCTGCTTCCTCTGTCCCAGTTTCCATGTAATGGCAGATTTGTCCATGAAGAGCACCAGGCTGGCACAGCCAGAGGAAAGGAGCCAAGCCTCCCCAAAATGGCTTGGTCACACCAGGCTCCCAGCACAAGGCTGGCTTGCGTGCTAATTCCTTTCCACTAGAACCAATAAGGGCTGAGGGATGTTAATTTTATGTTTGCCTGTATGTATTTAAATGTGTGCGTGTGCTCACATTTAAATGCGCATATGTCTGTGGGAAAGGCCTGAGCTTGGTCTTGTCTGACTTTTGGGCACAAAGTCAGTTGAGTTGTTACCTGAGTCTGCCACAGTCCTCAAAACAGCCTTTCTGTGACCCGCTCTTCCTGCTGGGGTCAACTGCAGGAGCCACCCCTGAGGTCCTTTTTTCTGCCTCCACACATGGAAGGTATGAGCCTGAAGAGGAGCAGATGATCGAAGAGCGGCTGTTACATTTCCAGATGCCAGGAAGGATGAAAGCAAACCTCCTTCCACTCTGCCTTTGTGGGGGGTATCTGATGGGATGTGACATCTGAGCCTGTGGATGTCTGGTGAAATAACTCCAGGCAGCGCATGGAGACACTCGTCTCCCTCTGCAGCCAGTGGGAGAGCGAGGGAGCTGCTCCTGCATGAGGGGAATCGCTCACGAGCCCACCAAGAACCTCAGGGAGATCCTCAATGTGTGGGTACTGCATGTTTTTAATGTGTAGCACCAACTTCCCTACCTGCTGAGCTGGGTTGTGACCAGAAGAGCAGTGAAGTCCTGGAGAGCAAAACCAGCATCTGGCTCCCATGCTGGCATTCCACGGGGATATGTCACAGCCCCTCCAGTGCCAAGGCCTCAGTGTGTTTCCTGCACCGCTCACCAGTGTGAAGGTTTTGGTACGCCACTTGAGGTGGTCTGGGAATTTAGCTGCCTCTTGGCTGTGGTGTCTGAAGCAGGGGTCCAAAAATTTGGTGTGCATTGCACTCTGTGACCACTCAGAAAATGTTGCCGATGGAGCCAAATTCCTTCCTCCAATTCGCATGCAAACAAGCCACTAATTTCACTGGCAGTTAAATGTGCATATCTGAGGGCAAAATGTGGACAAAAGCCTTTGAGCAGAAGTTTTAGCATAATCACCCAGAAAAAAAAAGGGGAGGGGGGGGTTGCAAGTGGAATTTTGCAGAGAAAAGAAGGATAAAAAAAGTAGAAATCAAAGTGTTGAAAAGCTTTCCAGTAACAAAACTCTTCTGAGTTCTTTAAACAGCACAATAGCTGCTGATGGGTAAAAAATAAAACAGGACAGCATATCCTCTTGAATTTATTCTGGTCCCAACAGGCTGTCCTTGGCGTTTTTTCGGAAGAAACCCTTGAGTAAACATGTTGTCCAACGTGGAGAGACACGGAGCATGTCATAGAAGCAATTTGTAAAATGTTCTGGGAGACACACCAACGGTGTCAGGGCCAGGGAGCTGCTTAGCTTCACTTTGATTTACAGATAAATACAGCGTGTCTGGGGCTTCCAGTTGCCGACTGTGCGGGCGAGCTCCCGATTACGTGCTGTGCTCTGACTCCATGGGATTAATTGGGACCACCAGGAAGCGTGGCAGCAAGAGGAACCTTCCTGATTGCAGGCTGATTGTTGTAAGGACTGAGGGGAAGAGCTTGTGTGGCAAGGTGGGGCTCAGCTTCTCCCACTGTGGGTGTAGCATGAGATGAAAGGTAAAGAGGATGTTGTAAAATTAGGATTGTTTGGATGTTCCCATCCAGGTAGAGCTCTGAGTATTGAATGTGGCTGGCTGTGTCTGCCCATTTTTTGTGGGCATTTGGGGGTTTCTGCAGGATGTTGAAGTGAAGCAAGTGCCCAGTTGAGATGTTTTGGTTTTTCTGGCATGATGAAACCTGCATGGGATATTTACCCTTCAAGCCTGTGGTGCAGCAAAATAAAGGCTGGAGTGGCCTGGAAAGGGCTGGTTGGGATCTGGCTTTTATGGATGAGGGGATCAATAGAGGAGGGATGGTGCTGTCTGAAAATGCAAGTAGAAATATAACTCATGCAGAGTGATTAGCCACCAGAGTTCTGATGGTTGTTAATTACTGGACTTTCCTTCTGGAAATGGCTACTTTTCCTTCTGGAAATGGCTGCTTCAACATAGGGGCTGGGACAAGCAGGAGTGTGTTTCAACTGCAAATAAATGTCAGTTTCTGGTACAAGGTCCTAGAAAAACTGGGATTATAGAAAGAAGAAGGGAAGCCAGGAAGTTAAAACAGCTTTGCACTGCGTTGTTTATTTATTTATTTTTCATGTGTCTCAGCAAGGTTATGAAAAAAAGTACAAGTGAATCAGCTGGAAGTGTTGTAATATTGAAGAGAACCTCGTGTACTGCAGGAAAAGAAGCACTATGTGTGCATGGGGAGAATGGGGGTGAGGTGAAATTGCCCGCTTACAAGTGATACTTCACCGTGTTGCTCTTGTGGTGCAGGACAGTTCTGCACAGGAATGTGATGCCATGGGCCCTTGTCCCCGAAGAGGAGCTGTAGAGTTTCTATCCAGCTCCAAGTGCTCCTTGATAGGGAGCAAGTTTGGATCATGATCCTCTGCCTTGTAATCCTTGATTTTTCTAGTCCTGATCTTCAGCTTGCAACTGTGAATAAAGCCAAGGTAGCATCACTTTCTACCCCTGCTGCCAGCAGGTTCTGCACACCTCCTGCAGGAGATTGCCAGTTGGGAAGAGGCATTTCAGGGGCACTTCAGGTTTCCAGGGCTTGGGAAGCAGTGTGTGAAAGCACCCCCTCACCCCTAAGACAGCAAACCATCTTTGCCATTGTACAGTTTCTTGCAGTTGGGGAATTTGTCAGTGGGTTCCTATTCCAGACAGGTTTTTGAAAAGCTTCTCTGCCTCTTGTGAAGATCCTCTGAACCCAGCCATGGGGACCCTGCTTGGTGCAGCTGCATGTGCAGGGTGGATGGATGCACAGGCTTTGCCATCAGAGCCTGAGGTAATGGGGCTGGTATTCACTGCCTGCTTTCCCCATGGCTGTCCTCAGCATTACTGACATCATGACTGAGCAATGACGCCTTTCCTTCTCCCTTTCCCTTTTTTTTTTTTTTTTTTTTTTCTTCCTTCTGAAGAGGCTTTAAGAGTGTGTCCCTTCCACAGGTCTCCTCCCCACCAGCTCACCTCCCTCCCTGCCCTCAATTGAAGACAGCTGCCAGGAAATATTTCTGCTGTTTAGCTGAAGTGAAAACACATGGAGGTGGTGGTGGGGGGGAAGGAAGGGCAGTGTTTATAATGTAATTAGTGTCATTTTGTGAAACTTGGGTTGAGGTGGGGAGAGGGGTGTGTTGAACATGGCGATGCATCTGTGCACAGGGCGAGACCCCCAGAGATGGCAGCTGAAGGGAAGAACTCAGTGGTCCCTGTGAGGAACAGGAGGCTCCTTGAGCACAGGCACGTTTATCCCAGGTATCCAAACCACCGAGGCTGAGCAGGTGCCCTCTGCCCAGGGATGGCACTGGGGATGAGGGATCTCGGAGGGGAGGCAGGAACTGCCTGGGGATGGCACTGGGGCTGAGGAGGGCTGTGAGGACAGGCAGGAATGCCCAGGGATGATGGTAGGGCTGAGAGGGTCTGTGAGGACAGGCAGGAATGCCCAGGGATGATGGTGGGGCTGAGGGGGGTCTGTGAGGACAGGTAGGAATATCCAGGTTTGGCAGTGGAGCTGCAGGGTCTATGAGGACAGGCAGGAATGCCCGATGATGGCGGTGGGGCTGAGGGGTCTATGAGGACAGGCAGGAATGCCCGATGATGGCGGTGGGGCTGAGGGGTCTGTGAGGACAGGCAGGAATGCCCAGTGGGGCTGAGGGGTGTCTGTGAGGACAGGCAGGGATGGCGGTGGGGCTGAGGGGGTCTGTGAGGACAGGCAGGAATGCCCGGGGGTGATGGTAGGGCTGAGGGGCTCTGTGAGGACAGGCAGGAACGGCTGGGGATGGCAGTGGGGCTGAGGGGGTCTGTGAGGACAGGCGGGAATGCCCGGCAATGATGGCAGTGGGGCTGAGGGGGTCTGTGAGGGCAGGCGGGAATGCCCGGCAATGATGGCAGTGGGGCTGAGGGGGTCTGTGAGGGCAGGCGGGAATGCCCGGCAATGATGGCAATGGGGCTGAGGGGGTCTGTGATGGCAGGCGGGAATGCCCGGTAATGATGGCAGTGGGGCTGAGGGGGTCTGTGAGGGCAGGCGGGAATGCCCGGCAATGATGGCAATGGGGCTGAGGGGGTCTGAGAGGGCAGGCGGGAATGCCCGGCAATGATGGCAGTGGGGCTGAGGGGGTCTGAGAGGGCAGGCGGGAATGCCCGGCAATGATGGCGGTGAGGCTGAGGGGGTCTGTGAGGGCAGGCGGGAATGCCCGGCAATGATGGCAGGGCAGAGAGATCTCTGAAGGAAGGCGGGAACTGCCCGAGGTACAGCCGGTTCCAGCCGGTTCTGGCGGCTCAGCCGCCTCAGCCCAGCCCCTCAGACCCGCTGGTGTGACACCTTGGGCAGAGTGAGGTAAGGACGGGGAAAATGCTGGCAAATAGAAATGAGGGGGGGAAAAAGTGATGAACAGCCTAGAGGGGACTAGGGGGATGAGGAGAAGGTGGGGGTCCTACCCCGTCCCACCTGAGGAGATGCCGTGATGGGGCATGTGAGTGACTCTCTGGGTGACAGCTGGGCACCTCCAACCCGACACAACCTGGGTTTGGGTCACATCATTTATGCGAGGAGAAGGTGGAAAACTAGTCTAGAAATGTGAATTTCATCTGTATGGCTGTGGGTTAAAGTGGAAGACCCTGAGGTCTGAGGGGTCGGCTCAGGCCCTGCGGACCCCACTGCTGGGTCCACATACAGCTTTTAAGTTCCATTTTCTCATTTCAAGGGAAGTATTTGGATGGGTTTTCAGTTTCAGAGTACTAGATGCTGTGATGACAACACAGGTTTCTCTTATCATGTAAGAAACCCTGTAATGTGCTCATTTTCTGAGGCAAGAAGGTGTTTTGTCTAAGCATGGAGCAAGAAAAGTTGCTTTGGCACTTGAAACTGATAACGTGTATTTTGTGAGACAATCAGTTTTGACTATAGGATAGATTTGATAGATTTGTGCAAAGTTAAATGCAGATAACATGATTTTATGGCAATTGTGATGTAAACTGAGACACAGCTCTGCCAGGAAAGGTATCCCTCCCTCTGGTATATTGTAGAATTGCGTATAGTTTGTGAATGTGCAGATTAGTTGGCTTAGGGCTAAAAGGGGATGTTGAGGACTACTTCTTTGGATCATTCATTGTGGTTTTGTCCTCGTGAGGCTGGGAGCATGAGGGAGCAGCTTGATGGACTGATTTGCTGCTCACACAGAAAAAATACTTAACTGCTTAGTGTCTGGCTTCAAATTGAAGAGGGGGATGAGGCGCAGGTTGTCCAGAGCATCTGTGGCTGCCCCATCCCTGGAAGTGGTCAAAGCCAAGCTGGACAGAGCTTGGAGAACCTCATCCAGTGGAAGGTGTCCCTGCTCATGAGAGGGCGCTGGAACGAGCTGATCTTTAAGGTCCCTTCCACTCTGAATCATTCTAGGGTTTGTTCTGTTATTCCATGCACTTTCCAGCACTGCTCCCCCACAACAACCCTTGCATGGTTCTTTGGAAGTGTAGCCCCAAGAAATCTGCCAGATGGGAGTCCTTAGGAAATTGATTCCCTGGTGGAAGGAGGCTTTGAGCCCCAGCAGGTGCTCCTTGGCACGGTGGGGTGGGAGAGGAAAAACCTGCAAAGTGGGCTCTGTCTAGGTGGAGGCAGAGCAAGAAGAGGGAGCTGGTGACCCTGGCGTGTGCTCGGCAAGAGCTTGCCATTAACAGATTGATAAATATACCTGCTGTTGGGGCTATACCATTCCTGGAAACTGCACAGAATTTATGTGAATAGAGGTGGTGAGAGGTCCAGAGTGGCCATTTTCAGTGGAATTCTTAGTGGCTCTTGCCAGCAATGGTTGTGAGGACTCTCATTTATTCTGAGCTGTGTCTGACATAGACACAGCAGTGCAGCCAGGCAATATGATTTTGTCAAAAAACAATATTTAATTTTTCATTCTTTCTTTCTGCATTTGGGCTTTCCTTTTCATCGAAGCCATCGCTATTTTCCTTCATTTTTTTCCAAAGGCAGCAAACAAACAAGGCTTCAAAGTGAAACAAGCCTGAGTTTTGTTTTCCCTCAGGAAACTTGTTTTCCTTATTTTCAGAAACCAGTTCTCATAAGTCCCTGCTGCTGGGCCTCCCAGTCCCGTGCAAGGGGAGCATCAAAGGGGACAGGGCCTGGTGGGAACAGTTTGCAGCCTGAGAGTGTTTGGTGTTGCAGTCTCCATACTTTGCAAAATGCCAGTTTTTGGGGAAAATTGTCTGAATTTGACTTGGGTCCTACTGTGTAGCTGCCTGGTCCTCCAGACTTTTAATTTTTTTTTTTTTATCCAATGGAGCAATGAGCATCAGCCCTGGAGCTCTCTTGCACACCTGCAGTTATTGCTTATAGTTTAACATGTCAGTTCTTCTGCATATGTTATTTTTTTCACATCTGCTTCTGCACACATTATTTGATTTACTCCACAGAGGAATCCAAGGACTTGGCCGCAGCAGCACAGGAGTCAAAGGCAGAGCCTGTTAGGACCACAGTGTCCCTCGTGAAGTCAGCCAGGAAAACATTGCATGCCTGCAAATATCCCAGGCAAACAGAGGGCAGTTTCAGAGAGGTGTGGGCAGGGAAGTGAAACCAAAACAAACTGTTCCTTTCCAGCCACACACCGGCTCTGTCTTTGCAAGTGTGGACTCCGTGCAGTTGTTTGGGCCTGAGCTGAAGTGGCTGTGAAGTGCAGCCACTCAGATTTGATGGTGGTTTACACTTGCTTGCTAAATGTGTGTCCCTGCAAGAGGTTCTGGGAGGTGGGGGCTCGGGAGATGCGTGGGCACCCTTAGGTTGTGTCAGGGACACCTGGCAGCAGATGTGCCTGTCCGTGCTGGGTGTTGCTCAACACCTTGGCTCTGCCCCACAGCAAACGTGCCTGGCTGAGCCTCCCTTTGCAGCCAGCCACTGTGGTCGTGTCCTGGTGTAATGCAGTGAGTGCAGCCGCTCAGCTGCAGTGTGGGCCTTCACTAAAGCTTTCAGGAGTGACCCTGCCCATCCACAGGACGACTGGCAATGCTCTGGCCTGCTTTGCAAGCTCTGGCTGTCCAGAATGATGGCCCCAAGAAAGCTTGTTCCTAACCTCTTCCCAAAGAGATAATGTTGGTGCCATGCATGCTGCCAGGCTGACAGAGCCCCTGAAAACATGGAGGAGCTGGGGAAGGGCACAGAGTCATTGCAATGGAATGGTTGTTCTTCTATCAGCTTCAAAGCGTTGAGAGTGAGGGAGGCTTACTCACTGGTGTCCCTGAGGGCTTCTCAGGTCACCCTCAGCCCCTCTCACTGCCTTTCCCTGGATGACACATGGCACACGTGCCCTGGAGGTGTGAGCTGAACATAGACAGGTTTTTGAGTGATGTCCTGGTCGACAGGAACCTCTCCAGGCCTGGAGGAGGATGCCTTCGTGGGCACCATGAGATTCAGGACTCGCAAAGTAATCAAACTTTGCCTTGAAACTCCTTGTTACTGACTGTTCATTCATTTATTTCTTTCTTTGACCCTTGTCAGCAGTTTATCTTAAGGCAGCTCAGAGTGGCCTTGTTTCCCTGAGGAGGAAAGGGAGGAACACTCCAAGAATGAAAAGCATTCATTGATCACCAAAGGCCACCAAGCAACAGAGTGGCAGAGGTGGAAAAAACACCAAGGTGTCTATCCATCAGGCCATGTGAATTATGTGTGATATATATTATATATATCAGCCCTAGAATTATATGTGCCTTGCAACAAAAACGCTTAAAGGACAAAAAATGCCACAGTGACTGAGAGAAAGCCACAGACTGTCTATGTGAGGCCACCCTCTTATGCAGATGACGCCTGTCTCTGCTGCAGACAGTGGGCACTTCCCCTGCTGTTTCCCTGCAAGTGCTCAGCCCCTGGATTGCTCCTGCCTGTGGGATGCAGTTTGTGTCTCAGCCTGGGCTGCTGCTCCCACCAGCTCCCCACTGGACGTGCGGAGCAGTGCAGCTCAGGTCCTGCTCCCAGCCACGTCTGGGGGCTGCTCAAGGCCCTTGCCACCTTGCCTCAGCGGTGCCTCACAAAGGAAATAGCAGCTCAGGCTGGCTGCTGTCACTGCAGGATTTTAACACCTTGTGGCTGTCAGCAGTGCTGGTGTCCCATGCACAGCGTGCCACTGGCTGTAACCTGAGCCAGCCTTGAACGGATCCCTGATTCTGTCCTGGCAGGAGACCTGAGAATCCAAATCCAAAGGCAGCATGGCGTTTGTGTTCTTAAAACTGTGTTTGATGTTGGGGCAGTGTTAAACAGGTTGACCAAGCCTAAGGGAGAGAGTCACCCTTGGAAAAGACAACCTGGAAGGACTTTCCCAGTTCTGAGTCTGGCAGTTATAAAGCTGCTGCAGCTGTCAGATAGGCTTCTAGGAAAAATAACAGGACAGCAGGGCAGAGCTGACAGCTGAACTGCTACAGGTGACAAAAAGCCATGCTGCCTCACCAGGGACTGAAGTGACCATTAGCTGCTCATAGGGTGTAAAAAATTGAATTGCATGCCAGAGTATGCTTTGGACAGAGCTGGTTTGGGACCCGAGTGTGCTGGGATGTTTGCTGGTGAGTGCAATCGGATTTTCCATCTGGAAGGCATGACTGTCTGGCCTAGAAGCCAATTTAAAGAACAAATTAGATCTGGCTTTTTGTCAGAGTCTCCTCCTCGAAATGCAATAAGGACAGGGTGGTTATATAATGTAAACCATTCTTGCTAGTTTAGTGGTCCTGAAACAACAAACAAGCCAAGGAGGGAAAAACTGGTTTGTAGAATTCAAAGCCAAAGGAGTTCAGCTGAGGAATTCAGTCCACATGATCCAGCAGAGATGTGTGCTGCTATTCCTGTATGTCTTGAAAGGAAACTGCCACCAGATCCTCTGCTATTTTCTGTCCACAGGGCCCTACTGATAGGCGTGATATTTCAGCCCCTGCGCTAAACCCCCGTGCTCCAAATATGCAGGGACAGTTGTGTGCAGGGCCAAGCACTGTTCCCCACTGCTGGGGCACCAGCTCCTTCCTCACCAGCACATATCAGAGCCCTCAGGAAAGGCAGACCTCTGTGATAAACATGGGTTGTGGTGGGTTTGCCCTGATCCACTGCAAAATCCATTGACACAGGCAGGATGGGCACTTGAGACAGAATTTCTTCACCTACAGGGTTTCCAATCACTGGAAGGGGGCTGCCCAGGGAGGTGGTGGAGGCACCATTCCTGGAGGTTTTCAAGGAATGACTGAGTGTGTCCCTTGGTGCTGTGGTTTTGTTGGCAAAGACGTGATTGGACAAAGGTTACACTCCATATTCTTGGATGTCTTTTCCAACCTAAATGATTCTGTGATTTGCAAGGTGTGTGGTAGGCAGCAGTCCCTGCTCACAAGGGGTTCCATGCTGTCTCCTCTCCTCTTAAAGCAGAGAAGTTTATTTTAATCACTGTATTGGTAACAGCATCTGGCCAAATTAAAGAAAAATATTTTTTGAGCTTGAAGGAAGCGAACCACCATTTGAGACTGGTGTCCTTCAAGGGCCACTGCAAGGGTCTGTTTACTACTTAGTACTGGTCTAGTAATTATCTGTGCTTTACTTCCTGCTGTTCATAATCATCAACAGGCCTCTCAAACTTGAAGAAGGTACAAAGCATGCACGTGAAGTGGACGGCACTGATTTATTGAGGAGAAAGAGGAAGAATGTTGCAGGGCATCAAGAGGAGGTTTCAGATGGCTGAGGTAAAAAAGGAGTGCTTGGCTCAGCCATGTGGACAGTGAGTTTGGTAGTGGGATGACCCACTGGGGCCTGTAACAACAGATTCCCTTTTTCTGGACTGGCATAAATCTAGAGTGACTAAACTCATGCTGAGCTGGCACGGGACCTAAGTGGCAAAGAATAAGGAAGCTAAAAAGAGCCTTTTTTTCCATTGACTTTAATGAGTCCTCAAAGGAGAAGGATTGGACACTGTCTCTTAAGACAAGTTTGTTGGCACTCAGCTTCAGACATGCCCTTTGGGCATGATGGAGATGCCACATCCTGGAATACTGCAGCCACCGTGTGAACTGGTCTTGCCTTTGGGATAGAAATGCATCTTTGCACAGTCCCCCTGTGATGCTGCTAAAAGGAGGCAGAGCCCCCAGTGGCGGCTAAAAACCCAACAAGCTGGAAGAGACTGTAGACGGCTGAAGGTTTACTGGTGGAGCTGCTTTGAATAAAGCAGGGTAATTACCCTGCCAGGGAGGATTTGCATCAGGTGCTATGAAAGCAGCGGTGGTGGGAGGGAAAACTCTGCCGTGGAGCCATGCTGCTCTTGGACACCATCCACCTGCTCCCAGGCTCACTCCCTTCCTGCTCCACCTTGCTTGCCTCTCCCTCACACTGACAGAAACAGCAAGGGGGGGACAGAAAAACTCACAGCAGCTTGCAGGGCCCTTGTGAGGAAAGGCCAGCACACACTCACACAAATGGGACACCAGGGCAGAGAGATTTAGGGGGGTTTTCCTTTCCTGGTCCTGCACCTTCCCAGTCCTCAGCTGCTCTGTATCCCAGAGGCTGTAGTGGGACAGTGTCACCTCCAGAACAGTTTGGCAGCATCTGCCACTGAGCCAGTGTGTGGGCAAGGTCTAGGGCTCCCACAGCCCTGTGTGTGTCCCAAGCAGCCTGTTCTCAAAAGGCAAGCAGAGTGGAAACCTCCCATGCCAGGGACTCTGAAGGACCAAGGGGTCCTGCTCTGATGTGGAGTCTTGACGTCATGGCTCAAATTTAGACAATATTTAGAAATTACACAGTGTTAACTGTGTGCAGGAGTGACCCCTGGGGGGCAGAGGGCAGGAGTGAGGGCTCTGCCCTGCACAGGGGAGCAGTGAGGGACATTAGCAGTGCTCCTTGTCTCCAGGCTTTCCTCTGGAGGAATTTCCAGGGAAATTGAACCCGACTCCGCTCCATTAGGCACTCACCTCTCATCCTCTGGGCCTGTCTTTTGCATTACGGTGGAGCAGAGCTGCCTGCACACTGCTGTCAGGGTCTGAATCAGCTTTGATAAAAGACCAAGAGTTGGAATGAGAGGAAGTATTCACCTAAAGTTGTTTTCAATTTCCTGAGCTTGCTACATCCATTCTCCTTCTCTTCTGGATTCCCAAACAATCAGTCTTCTGGGGGAGCCTTGCTTCATTACTTTTGCTTCCCCCAGTGCAGTTGTCACTTAGCCTGGGTTTCCCACTCCTCCCAGCTCTGATTCCTTAACTTCAAAGTTCATACAAAGCTGCTGTGGGTTCATCCCGGCTGCTTGTGCAGGGATCCTCACCTGCCCTGGCACTGCAGGGTTTGGTTTTTTTAGAGAGAGCTGTGACACAGCTCTGCCTCCCTCCCCCATGCATGTGGCACCTGGCTGGCCCTGGGCTGGACCCAAGATTTTGGGGTTTCTGGCTCACCCCATAGGGTTTTCCCCCTACATATGTATGGACTGGTTGTCCTGGCTTTGGTGGCAGCTTGAGCCTGGTCTGCACCTGCCAAAGCTGAAGAGAAAGGGTTTCCTTAGTGATGTGCGTGGAAATAGGTAGTGTAGGATTGCCAGGAGCCCTCTGCCTGGCAGAGGTGAGGGGGAGGCTGGAGCAGGGTGGGCTTTGGGTGGATGGAACAGCCCTGCTGTGCAGTGAGGCTGAAGGCACTCAGCAGTAGCTTTTCACTAAACTGTTTAATGGTAAATCTAAATGCAGATCGGTGCTCTGGCTTATCAGCCCCACGTGTGCCAAGGCGCTGTGGGGATCACCACGGTGTCCAAGTAACTAACTGAGCATACAGTGCCTGAGATTGGTTTTAATAGAGGGAGGTTTTCTGCTCAGCAAGGGGCCGAGGGAGTTGCTGTTGGGAACAGAGGAGCTTTTCCTCCGAGCCCCAGCCTTGAGATGGAGAATGTTGTGCCCTGATGATTTCATGCATGAAAATCTCACCTTTATTTTTCCACCTGGATGAGAAGATTTTGAGTGTTCAGTCCAAGAGCCTCCTTGCTACAGCTAAAGCTTTGTACTGCTCCAGCTGTGCTGAGAGCCTGCAGCAGTGCTCTGCACCAGGGATTTCCCAGGTTCACCAAAACAAAGAATTTCCAAAGCAGCTCTCCCAGTGTAGGCACAGCTCTGTCATGAGCAAAACCCATCTCCCACAGGCTGCTGTGGGAATTCTTAGCCTTGCAGGGAGTAGTGCCACAGGGATGGAGGCTTTTTCTTGTCTTATTTGTAGCAATGTTGTTCTTAATTTAACTTCTCTTTCCCACCCAGGCTCTGCAGGAACCAAGATAACAGTAAAAAACAGCCTAGCAGAGATGACCATCTCTGCAGACTCCACTGGCACCGAAAATTAAAAATCAGCTCCAAACAAGAAAGCAAAAGCCCAGCAACAAACAAAAAACCAAACAACTGCTGCAAAGAAATCAGACTTCTTCCTGTGAAATGCTTCTTGGCCGTGCAGGGCTTCTGCTGTGAGAAAAAAGTTCCTCCATGAAGAAGGGCGCAGAGCCTGGTTTGCCCAGAGCCGTTTCCCTCATCATCTGAACAAAAGGTGAGAGGTTAGTTGGAAACACAAGGACAAGCGTGGGCAGTTTAACTGTGAGTCCACCACTTGCTGTCCCCTGCATTGCTCCAGCAGAGCCTTCCCTCTGCGGGGTGTGTGAGAGGCGGGGTGGCCCCAGACCGTGCACAACCTGCGCTTGCTCCACGCTCTCCTGGAAGCTCTGACACAGCCTGTGCTCCCGCCCTGGCCGTGGCTCAGCTCTGCCTGGCTGTGCTCACACAGCTTGGGGACAGGTTCCCAGCACTGCAGCTGCACAAAGCCCCTTCGGCCTGGCTGGGAGGGAGGCAACAACCAGCTCAGGCATTTTAGGGTTGTGAAAATATAAAAGCCTAACCAGATACTGCTAACTTTGCTTCTTGCTTGCTTCCTTTGCTGCTGCCAGTGCTAGGAGTTCATATTGTGCAGTGAGCCCCTTTGTTTTGTAGGCGACCAAGTGATTGAAAACAGCCATGATATTACTATGCATGGACAGTATATTTTTTCCATGTATTTTCATAACCCTTTTCCCAAAGGATCAAATGTGTCTTTATTCTATAACTCCACAATGGGTTAGAGCAGCTCCTCGGGCGGGAATTGTTCTGCTCCATAGGCCACTTAATGCTTGCTATAAACAAATACCAAATTAGGTAGGTAATACTCAATATTCCTGACCTTGCTTGCAAAGTATGTGTAACTGCATCTCAGAGAGACAAGGGTGTGGAGATACCCATTGTGAACCTGAGGTTAAAGATGACAAAATACTTGTTATAGGGTTTTGGTTTTTTTCTGTTTTAGTTTTTGGAGTTGTTTGTTGGCTTTAGTTTTATTTTAATACAAAGAGAGGGTATGTGTATGTGTAAAACTGCATTTCCCACAAAAGAAATGCTGGGAAGCTTTGATCTCAGACCTCTATTGTACCTTAGACACCTCTGGTACCTAAGCCAAAGTGTGTCTAGTTGAGAATGGAGTTTCACAATACTGCCATGAGATATATTTTTAAGTATGCATGTGCATGCTTGCTTTTTGTCCCCAGTTAACACTGTGTAATTTTCTAAAACTTGTCTAAATTTGAGCCATGACATCAAGACTCCACATCAGAGCAGGACCCCTTGGTCCTTCAGAGTCCCTGGCATGGGAGGTTTCCACTCTGCTTGCCTTTTGAGAACAGGCTGCTTGGGACACACAGGATACTCTGGGAGCCCTAGACTTGCCTGCACAGTGGCAGATGCTGCCAAACTGTTCTGGAGGTGACACTGTCCCACTACAGCCTCTGGGATATAGAGCAGCTGGGGACTGGGAAGGTCCAGGACCAGGAAAGGAAAAACCCCCTAAATCTCTCTGCCCTGGTGTCCCATTTGTGTGAGTGTGTGCTGGCCTTTCCTCACAAGGGCCCTGCAAGCTGCTGTGAGTTTTTCTCTTCCCCCCTTGCTGTTTCTGTCAGGCAGCCCCCCTGAGATGTTCCACTCTCGCTGCCTTGCCTCGGAGGGATGTGGCTGTGCTGCCTCAGCCCCTTGCAGTGCTCCATCTGAGCAGCATTTTGCACAGGGATGGTCTGCAGACCATGTACTTCCACTTGCAAGAGTCCTTCCCACCCCCTTGTTTTGTTACCCTCCTTCCTCCTCTCTTCTCTGCTCAGAAAACATCTGTTTCCAGATGTTGTTCTCGAGCCTAATAAATGCAGGGAAAGGCCTTGAGTTAATGTATTTACAATAGCTGGAGATGTCGGCTGCTGGTTAATGGCTGCTTCCAGCACACCGAGCCCCCCGTGTTTCCTGCGGGGGGCAGGGGGAAAGCAGAGGAACAGAGAGAGAACTGGGGTGGGGATTTTCTCCCTGGTAAATGGTCTGAAAAGGGGAAGATTAGTGGCAGGGCCGAGCACATGGCATCTCCAGGCAGCTGGCTTCAACTTCCAGTTAGTGACAGGAAGGAGACTGTTTTTTAATGGAAGGTTGTCTTTAAGTGATGGAAGGTGAGCAAAGCCTGCTGCTGTTATCTATCCCTTTACAGGTGAAGGCCTGTTGTAGATACCTGGCTGGCTTGAACTGTGCTCATAGAAGCAAAAACCTCATCCATGCCCAGGTCTATCCATTGGCATGGAGTGGTTCATGCCCACAGCACCTGCCTTGGGTCAAAGAGGGTTTATGGTCTATGGCAATGAGAGCACATTGTGCCATGTGAGGAATCCCCACATATTGTGAGCTCTGTGTGTCTGTTGCAGAGCAGTGCTGGGCAAGCTCTGTGGGATGCTTTGCCCACATACACGTGTCCCTGAGAAGGACAAAGTGCCTGTGCCAGCTCGAGACTGACCAAGCTGGAATCTTGCCACACCTGCTTGTAACTGATCAATTGACCCAGTGCCATGGGCCAGATGTGAAACTTTTTCACTGTACAGAGGAGTTTTAGCTGCTTTGGGAAATTATATGTGAGTTGTGTTTGGTCCAATTCTTAATATGTTTGTGCTGAGGTCCTTAAACACCCTGGAAGAGTGTTGGAAGCGATGGAAGTGTGTGGTTCCTGTCCTTGTAGGGAATATCATCAACCTCCCCGAGGAAAGAGGGATACAGCGTCAAGCTCAGCATATGCAGGGCTTTCTGAGTCAGTGAAATCACTCCTGATTGCAAGTGAGTATTTGTTTCTACTCCACTGACTTTGAGAGTCAGGAACTTGCAGGAGGACTGGTTTGAGGCCAGCGCTCACCTCTTCTCATAGCACTGAGAGAGCTGGAGTGTGGGCTGTGCTCAACCCAAGGAGTGCTGAGATGATTCCACATGCCAGGCCTGTCTCTGGAGGCAGCTTTTTGGTTGAGCAGTGCTGCAGACTCGACATGCACACTTGGCTCAGGTTTGGGGCTAAATTAGTCCATCTCTATTGGCATGGGATGACAGGGCTCCGTAGTATCTCATGGATAGAAAAGTTACCCTCCTGCACATCTGCAGCTAAGGCTCCTGCGTGAAACCCGTGTGGGTGCAGCTCCCCAGCCTGCAGCAGCTATGACATACCCTCCAAATGAGCTGATCAGCTGGAGAGGGGCTGGGGGGAGGCAGGAAAAGGCACTTACAGAGCCATTCCGGCGATGCTCGTGTCTGCACTGCAGGATCTGTATCAAAAAACAGTGCAGAAGGGCAGAGAGCTGTCCCCAGCCAGTGGGGGGAAAGAGATGCAGACACCCAGCAGATTTCCATACTTAGCTTAGAGGGTGGGTTTTGTGATTTCAGTGCTTAGGTTGGTATAAAGTGGGGAGAGACAGACAGCCTCAGGTGAAACTTTGTATAACACAGGCAGGTAGCTGCAGTCATCACTAGTTCAACCCCAGTCTCAAGGTAATGTACTGCAGCACTCTCTAGGACACTCAGCGTCATCTGCTAACTGGTATTTTCCTGGGAAGATCTCTGCTTCTCAAACACTGTCGCATCAGCCTCTAGGCATCTCCCTTTCATTTCCCTCTGTCTACTTATTTGCTGTGATTGCAGGTGGTATCTTGGGTAACTCCCATGGAGCCAGGGCCTCAAAGACTTCTTTTCCTTTTGTAAAGAAGTAGGCTGCAAACACAGGGTGTAGGAGACCAGGGTGGCTACACCTCCTGAACGAACAGACACCCTTTGTGTGCCGGGTCTGTGGGTTACACATCTCTGCCCCGCTCATATGAAAAACTGTTGAAAGGCTGCAGCCATCAGAGGGGTGTTTTCCCTGCGTGCCGGAACAGCAACGCAAATTTGAGCAGTGAGATGACAAGAAACCCCACTAAAAGAAATAAAGAAAGGATTTCCTGCCTCGCAGACGCTCAAACCCCATTTTGGGAAGTGAGTGGCTGTGAAAGGCATGAGGCCATCCAAAGAATTGGGGCTGTGTGCTACCGGGCCCTCTGAGGGTTTGTCTGGTGCAGAAACAGCTCGTGCTTGCGTTAACCTGCTCCCAGAGGGTCTGGCTCTTCCAGCGCCCTGAAACAGAGACCAGGCCAGAGATGAATATGAGTTTTCTCTGCCAGTTCATTTCCAGCACAGACTGCACGCAAAATCTTCATTTAAAACGTGTAAATGACAGCAGAAGAGCCACAAGGGAGCCAGATTTTAAGAGACCAATTTGCTGCCTGGCTTTTAATGACTGTGCACCACGGTGAGCTCTGTGCTGCTTCACTGCCGAGCGTGCTCAAGGAGAGGATGAAAGAACGGACAGACAGACAGGCAGGGGCTCAGCAGAGCCTGCATGTCACACTGGAGGATAAAATATTGTATGTTATGCTCAGAAAAACTGGGAGAGGTGGCCCTCCCTTGCTGCTGAAAACAGAAGGAGGCTTTGTTTCCCAGGCGCATGGCTCGGAGCTGCCCTACGGCACGTTTTGGGGAGACTGCTCCCTGCCAAAGAGGATCGTCTGTATGTCTGTCTGTCTGTCTGTCTGGTGCCCTGCGCCTGGTGGGACACGCAGATGATGGGAAGTTCTGCTTCACTAGAGGGCCTCAGCAGATTGGTTCCTCTGAGCACCCTTGGCATGTTGTACCCCCAAGTCAGGCCCCAGATGTTCCCCCCTTGCACTGCAGCCTGCCTGCCTGCCTGGGGCGTTTCTCCCTGCTGCCCTTCGCTTGTTCCTTGCAGAGCCCTCGGCTGCCGGCTCTTGTTTCCAGATGTTTCCCTCTGCTTCTCGCCCTGCCTGGCTGCTCTCCTCAAAATACCGGGGTCCAAATCCCGCAGTGCCGGTGCCCGGGGGCTGCCCCGGGATCTGCGCGGGGGACGCCGCAGCCCCTTTGTGCCATCCCATAAAGCGCTCCCGGCTGCCTGGAGGAAAGGAAGACGCGGGCTGGTGTGAGCCCAGCCTCTGCTTTACAGTCGCTTTCCTGCCACTATAAATAACCTCGGCGAGAGTCACTTCAAAGGGAAGGGCTGGCGGCGGAGAGGTGGTTTGGGGACCGAGCGGGACAGGGGCGTCCCACCGCCCGATCCCACCCTGGCGCTTTGCATAAATAAATAAATCATGCGGCAAGGGAGAGGTGGAGAGAGAGGGCGAGCAGAGGAGGTTACTTTGGGAAGCCGCGCAGCTCGCTCATCCCAGCCCCGTAGTTCGGAGGGAGTGTGTCATGTTACAGGGGAGCCGCGATCGGCCAGAGCACAGCGTCGCCGGAGCAGCTGAGAATTACCTCTCTCTAATGGGGACTTTCATGTGCGAGCTCCTGGCCGGTCTGCGAAGGAACTGAAACTGACAGCTTAGAAAGAATCAAAAATTTACCAGCGAACCAAAAGACTGAAATACAGGAGGGAAAAAAAAAAAATCTCGATCAGATTATTTTTTTCCCCCTTCGCACTCTTTGCTGCAGTTGGATCCCTTTTTTCTGCACCCCTTTTATGTGTGTGTGGTTTGTTTTTATTTTTTAAAGACACCCCCCCTCCATCCACTTTTGTCATTATTGCTGTCACTTGTGATCTGCTGGCGCTGGGATTCCCTCCGACGTTCTTTTTCTTATGCCTTCTGGATTGCGCGTCTCGGAGTAGGAGCGAAGCTGTATTTATTCTATTTATTTATTTATCGTTTCTCAGGACAGGGAGGGAATGTTGGAGGAGAAGAGCTGGAAAGGCGTCGACGAAGCAGCTTTTGACAGGGGGTGTGTGGCTCCCCCGAGGAGCGGCGATGGGGAGCGGTGCTGCCGCCTCCCCCTGCTGCTGGGCTCGGGGCTGCCCGGCGTGTCCCTGCTCTCTCTGGTGCTCAGCCTCCTGCTGTACTTTCGGACCTCCGAGCTGCAGTCCCGCGTGTCCCACTTGGAAGCCGACAGACCCACACAGCTCCCTGCCTGGCTCTCGGCAGACCAAATGGAGACGGCTATTTTGGGAAGAGTTGACCAACTGCTCAATGAGGTCAGTGTGCTTTCGTTCTGCATGTATAGGTTGTAGTAGTATAGGTGTAGGCATATGCATGCTTGCACAGGCACGTTATTACCCATTTCCCCCCCTTCCTTAAAAGTGTATCTCTGCAGGAGTGATGCTGCTGCTGGGTTGAATTCCCTGTTCCTTCAGGTCCCTCCCACCTCTCAAACTTGCTTGGACTTTACTTCTCTCCTCTCAGCCCATGCTGTAGCTGAAGCCTGCACTTTGCAAAGAGGAAAACCTCATCCCTTACCCTGCTGGGGAGGCAAACCCCCCCCAGCCCTTCTCTTCAGGAGTCTTGCATGCTGAAAGAGTTAGAATTAGAGGTTAAACCTGGGCATTCAGCCTGGGTTTGAGCCCTGCAAGGGGGACAGGCAAGGCATGTCACAGCCAGCATGGCTATGGGAAGAGGTAATTGCAAGCACACCAATGTTGTGATGGGCTGGTATTGCTGCTGTACCAGCCCTGACCCCTTCCACAGCTCCTGGCTCAGACAAATGACACACACTGGTGTTGCCAGGATGGTTTCTGGTACTGCCAGGGCATCAATGCAGAGCATATGGCTGTGCTATACTCACTTGAGTGCCATCCAAACTCCACTGGACACTGTGGGCTCTCCTCTGGTGATGGGGGAATGCTGCCACTGGTTTCAGCAGATCCCTAAAGAGAGGCCAAAAGCACAGATTATTGGTGCTGACACCTTTTACTTTGCTGTGTTGATGCTGCTGGGGGCTGTCTGTGTTCCTCTGCTCTGGCTGCGATGAGTATTCCTTGCCTTGTTGGGCTTTGAAGTGCTGTTGACGTGTGTCAGGGAGCAGATGGTGGCTCATGTCTCTGAACTCTCCAGGCAGGTCCCCACTGACCTGTTCGCTCAGCTCCAGGAGAGGCTTGGGGGTGAAATTCAGGGCTGCAGCCATTTCCACCCACCTCTCCTTTTCTCTGTTTGCTCTGGCTTTGGCTTGAGTCATGCTGGAGAGATCCCTGGGGCTGGCCCAAAAACTGTTTGCAGCTGAAAAAAATCTCTTTTGGGCTGCTGTTGCCGGATGAGGTGAGGAATGGCGTATCAGAGTGCTGACTACTGGGACCTGCCTTGGGCAGTGCTGCCTGGCACCTGGGGTGACCTGGAGCCCCTCCTGCTTTCTAGGAGCAGTGAAAGTCTGTGGTGAGGAGTTCAAACCTACAGCTGACAGGCTCAGCTTCTGTTTATGGGTCTTGTGAGAGCAGTCCCTGGATCTGCTGGGCTGTGCAGCCAAAAGCTGTGAACCTGGAGCTAGCAAACACTGCCGGAGCTGAAGGATACGATTTGGAGCTGCCTCTTTGGATGAGGAATAAGGGAAACACAGGGTCCATGGGGCAATATCCTACTTTAAAAAGGGGCTTGGGGAGGCAGAAGCATTGTGAGTGACTGGATCTGTGCCCTGTGGCTGCGCTCTCATGCAGGGACTCCTTCCCTGGTGCAGCATTCCCTCTGTTGCTGCTGGCATGAGTCTGCTGGGAAGTTGAAGTTTATCTCTATGGAGATTGGAGAAGTGCCTCCCGGGAATGGTGCCTGGGGCCGGATGGCCCCGTGTCCTGCTGGCAGCGACACCTTTACACCTTTTTATAGCTCGGCTTAGCGAGGAAATGGGGGTCTCGTGATGCCCGTGTGCCCCGCAGCACCCCGCTTTGCTGAGCGGCCCCTCCCGTGCTCCTGGGCGTGCCCACGGTCCCCACTGCAGCCCGTGTGGGGAGCAGCTGTAGGACAGCAACTACAGCGTGAGGGGCCAGCACTTGCTCCTGAGTGCCACCAGTGCCACCAGCTCCATCCTGGAGCTTCAGCTTCAAAAAGAGCTTGGAAGAAAGTGCTGGAGGCTGCGGAGGAGGAAGGATGCCTGGCCCACGCCTCCCCTCCCTTTACACCTGTGCAGGTCTGATGCCCTGGGGGAGGCAGGCTCTGTCCCCCAGGGAGGACGCCCTTGCCAGCTGTGCTGCCCCACTTGTGCCAAGCATCTGAACCTCAGAGCTGCACGCTCAGCACAGGCACTGGCATGGACCAGGCACTGGCATGGACCAGCCACTGGCATGGACCAGGCACTGGCATGGACCAGGCAGCTCGAGGTCCAGGGCAAGGGCTGCTGGTGACAGATGGTGGGGTGCCACGAAAAGGAAAGAAAAATCCTTCTGGTCCTCTTTTCATTATGTCTGAAGTGGGGCCCAGGACTGACTGAGGGGGCAAGGATGGAGGAAAACAAGGTAGGTAAAGGGAACAGGGAAAGGATGGGAGAAAAAAATTAAGGAAAGCAAAATAAGTCACACTGGCCATGAGTGGGGGAGAGGGGCTGCAGATGGGTTTGCTGTGATGGACATGGAAGTGGGAAATTCATCTCCCCCTGCTCAGACCCTCTCATTGCCACATCCTCATCGTTTCCTGGTGTTTCAACCTTAATGGGTTTCACAGCTGCCAGCTCGGTGAATCCATCACAAAATAAACCAGCAATGCTTTAAAGGAACCCCAGCTTTAGAAAAAGCTGATCAGAGGTGGGAGGGAAGGCACAGCACACTTCTAGCTCCGGTGGCTGTGAAGATGAGCTGGAGGGATGTGAATAAGTAAAATCTCTGAGGGCTGATAGAGGGGCTCTGAGGTTGTGCTCCAAACCTGTACTGCCCTGAGCTGGAGTGTGTAATGCCCTCCAGTCTGGGCCATGAGTGTGCCCAGGTGTGCCCTGGGTGTTCCCAAGGCTCTGCAGGGGACACCGTACAGATGGCAAAGTGCAAATTGCCAAAGTCCTCTTAGAGGCCTTTCTTCTAGACATGCAAAAATAAAGCAAAGTGGCAGGGAGAGGAGCCGGGGTGGTTTGCTTAAGATGTTAATTTTAAGGCAGCTGGTGGGGATGTTTTCTCCATCTCAGAGCCTGGTTTTCAAGCACTGGTGGCTGCCTGTGGCAGAGTTTCCATCTCAGCTCAGGAGGAGTGAGGAGAGGGCGGCAGAGGCTTTCCCAGAAGCAGCCTGACCAGTGCTTCATGTGCTACTGTGTAAACCTCTGCCTGGTGTAGGCGAGTGCCACCAGGGAATTTCCTACCAGACGTAAATTGACTAGGTTTTCTTGTAAAAACATCTGCGCAGAATGGGCCAGAAGCAGGTAGTACAGGGAGAACTTTAACTCCATGTAGGAATTCGAATTCCTCTGCATTTATGAGACATCGTAAAATCATACAAGGAGCACAGATAAACTCACTACTGGCATTTGCAAGAGAGGCAGAGCTTTCCAAAGAAGAAAACAAGGTTTTACCCATGCTGGGTAACACTAGGTGCTATTTCACTTGCCAGAAACTCATCAGGGTGGAGAACGGGATGGATTCAGTGCTGTTGCTGGGAAAAAGAAATCCCAGAATTTGTGTGTTTGTAGAGATAGAAATGTGTATGTGTGATTCTTTGCCCCACAATCAATGTTTTATTCTTTCAGTTTCTCTGGTAGCTGAGTTCCATTTCCTTTCAGCTGCTTGCAATCCCTGTACCTAGGTGGTGTTATTGCCAAGCTTTTTGCTCCATCTGGGAGGACTCGCTGCTCTCTTTTGCTTTGTGCCACATGATCTGGGCCTTTAAGAAAAAACGGGGAAATTGGAGGTAAAACAAAAAGAGTTAACAAAACCACCCACCCCTGAAATCCTCCTGATGGTTGTAATAGATTATCTATTTAAAATGTGTTTCTCTTCGCTGTTGGAGATAGTGGTGGGAAATGATTTCACCTCCCCGGGTGACTGCAAACAACTGGGAATGCTAAAGAGCTATTAATCTGCCCCCTTTGAAGGAGTGCCCTCCCTCTCACCTAATCTCAAGTGCCATCCGAAATCGACAGGCACTGCAAGGTTTAGGAGACCACAGCCTGATGACACTTTACTGTCAGAAGTGGCCTCGCTGTGGCTGCTCTGTCCGCCGCTGTCAGCCCTGTCCTGTCACACTTGTGGTGGGTTAACCAAACCCACGGGAAAAGCCCGTGCTGGCTTCAGTGCCCATTCCCAGCAGGTGTTTCAGCGTGACCCTCCTGGCCCTGCCCTCTTGCAGAAGGGATTTTCCCTTTCCTCTCACTCAGCAGTGTGCCATGGCTCCTGAATCCTCAGGGCTGCAGGCAGGGCTGGTCAGCTGTGGCTCCTGTGCTGGCAAAGGCTTCTTTCAGCCACTTGCCCTGCTGTAGGGGAAGATGCAGCTGTTATGTCACTGGATAACGTGACAGACAGAGCAGGCTCTGCTGACAAAGCAATCCCCTCCATGGGAAGTGTTTTCAGCCTTTCTGGAAGGCAGCCTGTTGCTGCTCTTGATGTTACATGCTCCAGGTATCCCCCGGGTGAAGAAAATCCCCCAGATCCCAAGAAGGAGATTGCAAACGCTAGATTCCCAGAGCCGATCCTCTTTTTAAATTTTGGTTACAGAAGCCAACCTTGCCCTAAAATTGAATGCTTTTCTATTGCCTGGGAATGAAAGTTTTCTCTTGGAAATGACATTTTTGGAGGGAAGTACATTTGGTTTGCTCTCCTGAACAAAGCCAGCTTCTTGTGTTGGACCAGGCGATATTTTGCACAGTGAAAACGAGGGAAGCAGAAAAGGCTGGGGGGTTTGTTTTGTTTTCCCATCTCCACCCAAAGTTGAATTGAGGTCTCCAAGAGCCAAGGATTTTTTCTGTGGCAGTGTTTGTTCAATAGACTGTGCAGGAGAACGAACACCAGGCACTCCTAAATCCCTGGTAGGTTTTGCCTCCCACTAAAGGGGAGCAGTCCCATGGCACCACTGCTGTCCCCAGGGATGTGCAGAGCTCTTGGGCTTGAGGGGGACACGAGGGATGGGGAGAATGCCCAAAGGCTGGTGAGGGAGTGATGGCTGCATGCTCATGGTGTGCAGAGCTCTTGGGCTTGAGGGGGACACAAGGGATGGGGAGAATGCCCAAATGCTGGTGAGGGAGTGATGGCTGCATGCTCGTGGTGCACAGGGCTGTGCTCCAGCCTGCCCAGCAGCACCAGCACCTCCCTCCCCAGGGGCCCCTGTCCTTGAGAAGGCTATTTCAGTTGTCCCAGGTCTTTCCACTGCCTTGACCCTGCAGATAAAGCCCCAGGGAAATGTTATCAGCCCTGTTCCGTTCCCAGTCATGCTCCAGTCCTGCTGGGTCATCACTTCCCTGTCCAGTTGTGCTGCTCCTCTCTTTGTAAGCCTGCACAGCAACCCAGCCAAGGCTTCTTAGGCACAGCCTACCTCAGCCATTCCCCCTTACAGCCCCTCCAGTACCTCTGGCCTTGGTGGGGCAGGGATCTGTTCCATGTTTCCTTGCAGATTTGTGTCCTCTAAAGGCCCCTGCTGCATGCAGGGTGTTTGGACCCTTGTTGGCCAGGAAATGGCTTTCTGCTCCTGCCACTGCAAACCATCATCCCTTCCTTGTCTGAGCCTGATTCCAACATGGCAGCACCACCCAGATGTGGCAGTCTGGTGTTGGAGATGTTTTGGAGATGTTGGCACATGTGTGGGTGGGAATGGGGCTGTGTGTGTCCACACAGCAGTGTGAGTATCCAAAGGAAGGCTCTGCTCTCCTGCTTGTGCCCATGTTATGTTTGACCACTAGCAGTCAGGAGCCAGAGCAGAGCTGTGCCATCTGGACTGGCAGCAGGACGGGAACGTGCCCAAATGCAGAAATTCACAGAATATCTGTGCTTTTAACTGAGAAGGTAAACACCAATGAAATGCTCTATGGGAACTGGCAGTTTTCCTTGCCTACAATCCTCTCCTCACCCTGCTATCAATTCAACTTGCTATCAAAACATTTCAATCTACCATGCAAAATAAAGCTGTGAAAAGATTTAATTTCTAGTCAGTCACAGCAACCATTGCTCTTTTGACTTGCAGTGAAGAAGCCAATCCTTTCAAAGTGAAAAATGGAAATACTCCAGCCAGTTCTGCCTTCCTTCATCCCAGGCAGAAACAAGTTGATTTACTTTTATCCTCTCTAAAAGAGTTTTTCCCCAAGCTGATGTCTTCTTGCAGGAACAATTACTCAATTACTTGAGAAAATAAAGCAATTTCTATATGATCTTGGGCACAGGCTTCTGTTGTGTCCTACATAAGGCTATTTCTTTTGAAATACTGGCCCACTTGTGAAGTAGTTAAAAAAATATGAAGGCTCAATGGGGATGGGAAGTTAGGAGGGAAGAGAGAGTGATTCCAGAGCTTAGGAACCCCAGCAACTCAGTGGTCTCAAATCATTAACCAAGTGTGGTTTGCAGGCATTAATGAATAACCTATTTGGATTGATTTGCATTTTCTTCACTAATTACAGCTATTTTATAAAGTCTGTGAGGGGTGGTGAGGATGCTGCCCCTGAAGCACATTTTTCTCAGGACATGGGTTAATTTTGTTGATGTTCCCAGTGAGGGAAGATGCAGTGACCTCAGGTGGACTTTATTTGCCCTTCAAGAGATGCACAGATGGGCCCAGAGAGCAGGAGACTGGCATGCTGGCACCATTAGATAATCCAAACTCATATATGAAATCAACATTCTGACAAAATTCCACCTTGTGGAAGCTCTTGATAGGTTTTGTTGTGTTTCGCCCTTTGGGGGAAAAATTAATTTTCACAGAGTCTGAAGATTTCAGAGGATGCTGTTGATGTTTTCTCAGTTCATCTTCAGCCACAGTCTTGCAGTGGGACCCTTCTGTCATCCAGGTGTCTCCAGGATCATCAGGAATGTGCTGCAGGGTGGAAGAGGACCTGCTTCAGATCTTCATTTTTCTGCCCACTGAGTGGGTCTTGTGAGAAATGTGGCTTTGTCACAAGGACACAATCACCAATTTATTTGCCACTGCTGGCTCTTGGTTTTGTAATGCCTGTCAGGGGGACCACATTTGGAGGCCATTGCGAAACTCCCTCAGCCTGCTTTCAATCAAACCCCGCATTTCTAGTTAAGGGCTATGAACTTTATTGCCTTTCTTCATTCCCAAACTGCTCTGCCCTGTCTCTCCCATCTCTACTTGGGCAGCATCCCCTCCCAGTTCCATTTTTTCGAGAATCTGAGGCTTTGGTTTCAATGGTATAAACTAATCCTTTTTCTGTTTTTCCTCTCTTTGGCAGAAGTTAAAGTTCCACTTGCCAAGACATCGAGAAGTCCGAGACACACACCAGCGATGCAACTGCCCGGCAGGTAGGGCTCTGGGACAGCTGGCACTGTGCAAAGTGACAAAAACCTTCCTGGCTTTAGGTCTCATTGAAGGGTTTTTCAATGCAGTCTCCTGTGTGAATGCAAAGTTGCATGTACTTGCAGAACAGTTGGCTCAAATACAGGAAACTGATGTGGAGATGTGGGCAACAAGTCTGGTGCCAACATCTGACAGGGACAACAGGAAAAGGGATAGAGATCCAGATGGATGTCCAAAAGAGAAGGACACATCTGGAGGGCCAGTGTTCCCACTGATTTTAGATAGCAATGTTGAATTGTGCAGAGAGGCTCTTGGGAAGTGCATCTTTCTTGCCTGATTTTGGAAGGTGTGAGACATGTAGGCTAGATCCAGCACCAAAGCTGAATTTTGGTGAGCCAAAATGCCTCTAGGGTGAGAAGATTTGAATTCCTTGGTGTTCTACAACTATCCGAGGCATGTTGCAGGATTAACAGCTTTGTGCCAGAAGCAGCCATTTATGAGGGGCTTGAATGAAGTGGTCACTTGAGGTCCCACTCATATAACATACAGAAATATTATGGGATTGCCTAATTGCATGATGGTTTTAATCATGTTAATATCAAAAGGCTCTTTGAGACACATCTTCTGAAGTGGTTTCAATACAATAAGTGACAAATTGCTATGGAAAAAACGTTTGTGAATGGCATTTCATTCCACGAGTATGAATCACTCAGCCTTCCTCATTGTCTTTTGATGCATTTGACTAGAAAAAAACAGAGAAGTGCCAGCTACCACTCACATCCAAAGCTGAAGTTCTGGGAGAATTTGAATCTGTATGTGCAAACTGGGTGACTGAAACTCGTTTTGCCAAGAAGGTGGCAGGGAAGGTTATGTCTGGATGAGCACATGAAAGTAGCATTTCCATTTTCAGTTGTTTCCCCTTTGGCTCTCCTTCATGTCCAGTGTGACAGTATCTGGCAGTGTGCTTAACAAAGGGTATTTAAATGTGGCCAACGACTGGGATAAGGGTGGATAAAATTACAAAGGAGTTGTTTTGCTGTAGGTAAGGTCTCAAAAATCGTTGTATTTAGGCTTGTACACACATAGTCACTTGCCAGAGTAAAATGAATTTGCAGCACAGCAGCCTGTAAAAGCAAGAGTTAAAGCTCTACAGGTTTGTGGTGGAAAAAAACTAAAATCCAGGATCCAGAACTGTAGAACATTGGAAAAAGCCTGATTTGAGTAGTCCAGATCAGGACTGTTGGACTTTCTTTTTAGTCCCAGAAATAAACAACAGGAGCAGTTTTGGTTTAAATTTAAAAGATGGTACAAATAAAATGTTTTCTAAGTATCGTTTCTCGAAAGAACAGATCAAAACTGAGTTAAACTGATTTTAAATACCAACATTTTCCCTTCAATGGGAACACAAATCACAGCCCTCCTGCATTTTTAAGTTCTTTCCTGGGCTTGACAAATAAATGCCATAAAACCACAGGAGTGAATGTCCTCCTGGTGTTTCTGAGCCAGCTTGAAGAAGGAAACTTTGAACTTGAGTGCAGAGCAGAGAAAAAAGATATTAGCTCCTTTCTGAGGCCATGTGAATGTCACTCCTACACCACTTGTGTGGTAGATGAAATGCCCAGGTATTTCAGCGTTGAGATCATAACACTTGGTTACAGATACCCACATCCCTTGGGAAGCTTTGGCAGCAATCTCTGCTGGATTTCTCATAAATCTTAGGTGCCCATTCATTCCATTAAGCTCATAGTATTGCTGAGTAACAGCTTTGATTTAGGAGGACAATAATAATAATAATAAATGTCTCCTAAAGACTGAGGCTTCCTTTTTACCTGTCCAACTTGCTTGTCTTTGTCAAATATTTTATGGATACAGAAACTGTATATAAAATTCTCCCCCACCCATCAGCTAATCTGCTGAGGGAAGTGAAGCCATGGTCTGAAGCTGATGTTGAGGCAGGTGAGGTTTTGATTGCCTTGGAGCAGTGCAGAAACCAAGGCACCTTTAGCCAGCAGTTGTCCCCTCTCAGACCCTTTGCTCCAGGGTGTTTCCCTTTGGTCTCCAGGCTGGTGCAATGCAAACGTTTCAGCGTGGTCTCTCTTCCAGCACAAGGCCTTGGGAGTCCTTTTCCTCCCTGCATTTTTCCCCTGGTGTTTAAAACGCCCCAAGGACCAGACAAGATGACTTTTGCGGGAGACCAAGGTATTCAGAAGCATCAGGATGTCGCAAGACTTGGCGCATGCCCGCTGCCTCTCACTGCCTATAAACACACCATGCTCCTCAGCAAAATAAATGTTTATCAGAAGTGACATTTGAGTTTATCCCTGGCGGGGAGTCAGGTCCCTGCATGGCACAGAAGGGGAAAAGGAAGACAAGTTCATTTGCTGACCCGTTCCGTGCGGATGTGGAGGTCCAGGGCGGTGTCGCCCATTGCCATGGAAGAGCTTCTGAACAGATGGGATTGTGAACAGACATGGTTTGGGAAAGCTGGGAATAGGAGAAAAAGAAGATTGTGAAGTGTGTGACGGTGCTGTGGCTATCTGAGAGCGTTGTGATAAGGGTTCTAGAAATAACATGGTCAGGAAAACAGCACAGCTGTATTTACAGCAAATGATAAGGAAATACAAGCTTCATTTGACTGGGGAGCAGCTACTTCAGATCTCTTGGGCTGGGTGTGACTACCTGCGAGATGTTGCTCCTTGGCATTGTGTTTTTTGAGTTTGGAGGTCACAGTGGGCTTCTCCAGCAGTGTCTTGGTGGGGAGGACACAGCCCTCAAGTTTAACATAACCTATCTGGGTAATTAATGACTTTGTTCCCTTCAATAGATAACCTCTGTCATTCATTCTGTCCCCACTTACTGCTAGACAGATCTGGGACAGCTCTGTACAGGTTGGAGAAGAGAAACCTCCATGGCAGCAATGAGTGCACCCAGCTGTTCTCCAACCCCAGACCCTGAGCTGGGGCTGGGGCCAAGTGTGGGCAGGGAGCTCACACTTGTTTTGCTCTGAGGTTGTTGAATGCCTGGATGTGACTTGGGGAATTTTTCTGGGACTGAGCAGATGCTTTTCCATATGGTGTGTGGATGTGGTCAGGAGCTACCTGAGGCTGGAGGATCCTCTTACAGCCAACTGACCTCCCTTAATTTCCTCTATGTAGTAAAAAAATGCTGCAAGGGGAAAGCATTTTGTTTCAGGTTGACAGGGCAAAAAACCTAAGCTTTCCTGGTCTAATCCTGATCCAGTTGCAGATCCAGACTGTGTCTGCCTGGGCAGGCTCGAGCAGCCAGGGATTACACCACAATCCCTTCCCACAGCTTTCCTGGCGGAGGTGGGCGCTTGTGTATTTTGTATATTGTGACTCTCTTTATTAGACCTTTCCCATCTTCCTCTCCTCAGCTCTGATTTTCACAGTCCCCACGTGGCTGTTTTTCACTGTGCTGGCTCTCTGCTCTGGTCTTCAATATCCCTTTAAAAAAAAAAAAAAAGCAAAAAAGGGCTGGCTGCCTTCCCTCTGCCTCCACAGTGCTTGTTTTGGTCTGGTTTCCCCTTGGTCAGGTTGGGAGCCTGCGGTGCCGGAGGCGGTCGGCCATGCAAGCAGGGAAGCAGCTCCGAGGGATGCTGAATGGCTTTTCCATCCCTCCCTGTGGCAGCCCTCGGGGGCAGGGGAGAGACCCGGGCTGCAGGAGGAGGCAGCTCCCAGGCACTGCACTGGCAGGCAGAGGAAGGGTGCACAGCCCTGCCACAAACCAGCGTACCTTCTGTTGTTACAGGGGCTTGGGGGATGCTGTGGGGCAGCTGCAAGAATTTTGGCAGTGGCCAGGAGCTGAGCTTTTCTCTGGAATGTCTTTGAGGCTTTGCAAAGGAATGTCCCCTGGGCCTTTCTTCTCATACAAAATTTCACCCACGTTTCCTATCTGCCCCACCGTGGGGCACAGAGAAGGCTGCTGGGCCACTCTTCAGCTGCAGCTGACTTTGCAGAAATACCAGCAGCAGATACTGCAACTCAGACTTCCCCAAGAAGGGGAACGAGCTTCCCTACTGTTCCCCTTCCTGCAGGGAAGCTTGCAGGAGCCAAGGTGCAGCCACGGCCCCAGTTGCACCCAGGGGATGTGTGCCCCTTGGTGCACACACTCAGTCCAGCCATTCTGCTTTCCTCCTTGGCTACGCCCATCCTGTGCTGTCCAGACACACTGGCTGCTGCTGGATGAGGCCAGCAAGAAGCAGTGTAGGGCTGCAGTGTCACCCAGGATGTGACACCCACAGCCAGCGGGGCCAGCAGATGGGAAGTGCATTTCCCACACCCCAACCTGTGCCTGTCCCCACAGAGAGGTGCAGAGGAAGGAAAAATGCTGGGAAAGGCAGCAGATGAGGGGTTGGTGGGGATGGCTGGAGCAGGGGGAGACTCCTGGGCAGCGTGGGCTGAGCACTGGCCCTGCAGCAGACAGGCAGGATGTTCCATCCAAGTGGATGCATCCACGTTTCTAACTTGGGATTTGCATCTTCTCCCCAGACATCTCTGTGGAGATTAGCCAAAAAGGGGGACAAGTGCCCAAGTCCTGCCTTCTCCCCACATCCCTGCTCCATCTCTTGCCAGGTTGTTTTCATGGCTTTTCTGTTTTCTCACTGTCATGTTTAATGCGATCCTTTTTCAGCTTGCTGGGGCTGCTTGGACAGATCACAGAATCACAGAGAGGTTTGGGATGGAAGGGACCTTAAAAGATTATCTAGTTCCTCTCCTCTGCCACAGACAGGGACACCTTCAGTTTTGCTCTAAGACCTGTCCAATCTGCCTAGAACACTTCCAGGGATGGGGCAGCCCCAGCCTCTCTGGGCAACCCGTGCCAGCGTCTTAATGCTGCTCCAGGGCTCCCATGAGATTAAAAACATGAACACACTGGTGGGCCCTGAGAGGTGAAGGAGTGTTTGGGATCCCTGGTGTGGGGTGAGGGTGTGGAAAGGTCAACTCCAGCTATTTAAGCACCAGCAGCCACAAGCCGTGTCAGTGGCCCTGGCTCAGAGCCACGAGGAGGATGAGGTGGGAGGGTGCAATGGAACACCCTTGGCCCTGCGGCCTTGCTGTCAGGAGGTGCATTGAACTGGCTGAAACGCTCTGGTTTTGTGTTTCACCCCTTTTGAGGACAGTAAGGCAGCGTGGCTCTCTGTGCTGACTGTGCAGAAGGTCTTTTCCGCTTTGGAAGTGCCTCAGCGCAGCTTTTTGACAAGCGCTGAGGAAGAAATTGGAAAAGAGGACTTGTGTCTCAAGCAGCTGCTCCTTGCCAGAAGCTCTGGGCTCTCTGAATTGTGTTTTCCCCTGGAAGGACTAAGCCCTCGTGGCAGGGCTGAGCAGAGAGCTGGGATGTGGAGGGAGCAGTGCCTGGGCTGCTGTGATGGGCATCCAGCAGCACATTGCCATGTCACAAAATGGGGTTCTCTGCCACACCACCCCCTAGCCCATCTGGAAGAGAAATTGCAGTATAATCGTTCCTTAAATACTACCCTCCTTTTTTCCATGGGAATTCTGTTATTCCTTGAAATTTAAATGTATTCCCCCATCCACATTTTTGGGCCCTCCAGAGTATATACACACTTCAGCCTGGAAAGTTGCTCATGCGCCCTGGGCTGCTGGCTGTATTTTGGGTTGGGGTTTGTTTGGTTTAGACATACTGTTGTTCCATTTGTTTTGAAGATGCAAACCACACAATGAATTCCATGGATTCTGTGAGCAGTCGTGAATAAATGGGGATGAACAATTCAGGAAAAAACCAAACAAATAGTTTGTTTGGTCACTTAACTATCTTTCTCTGAACATGTAGGCTGCTGTGCTCTTAACTGGAGCGGCTTGAGGAGTCACCCCAACCTTGGCGTTTGTCACCTGTCTGTTGCCACATCCATGGCTGAGGGACAGGAAGAGGGAGAAAGGATGTTCCTTAAACCTCTAAGCATCAACTCATCCGGCTTAGTCTGCTTTCGGGATTTAAACTGGCTTTATTAAGGAGTATTTAATTGATTTTAATTAAGCTGCAGTTGTTGCCTGAGTGCAGACTAGGAGGGCTTGTGTAAGCCATTAATACATTTGTGAGCATGCTTCAAAATGGTTGGAGGGCTCAAGCATCCCTGTGGTGCTACCATGCAATAGAGTTAGCATGGCAAACACATTGGCCTTTCCCTCTTTATCCAAAATATGCTTAGAAACAGCCAAAGCCTTGAAAAGGGAAGGTGCCCTGGAACAGTGGTGCTCTGAAAGAGGGCGGCCTGTTTGTTTACAACCATCTCTTTGTTCAGATAATTCCCCCTTGCCATGTTCAGGCCTGCTTCCTGTACATCCCAGGGCTCCCCTCTCTGTCTTTCATATGTCTTATTTTAAACTCTTTATTTTTGGCTTATTTAAAATTTTGAACTGGATGGAAGGTGGGAGGAATTTCCTCCAAAGACATGGAATTGCTGTGGAGGCTGAGTTCTGCTGGAAGGTGCAAACAGGTGAACATTTATATTCAGGTGTGCTTTAGTCCTGGTGACACAAGCATTAAGTTTAACATTGTGTTTGTATATTGTGGCCCAAGTGTTGTATCCTAGCCCTTGGCTGTTTGAGACAGTTTCCCATGCAAAACCAGGGATAAACTAACCTATCTCTCAGGCAAAGGCATGGTGCAGAGAGAGACACGGGGAAGAGATTTTGGAGCAGATGCCTGCCGTGAAGTGCTCCGGCCAAGCACAGATTGGGGCAGGAGAAAAGCGTTGTGGCTGTGCTGATTTTGATCAGGCAGTGATCTCGATGTGACCTTTACTGTCCATGTCCCAGTAACACTCCAGTGGGACACGGCACCCCACGTGCAGACTGGGGCCCGGCAGGTTGCCTGTGGGGCACCGTGGCGCGTGTTGAGGGAGCTTCTGCATGTTTGACGGCTTTGCGTACAGATGTTCGGTGGGAGTGTTTACACCATTGCGTGCCTGCGCTTACAGTGTGTATGGTACATATGGGCATAAATCAGCCCTTGACAAAGCAAGGCAAACCCATCCCAGCTGGCTGAGCGAGCCCAGAGAGCACACTGCGCTGCTACTGTGTGCGACGGCTCTGATTGCGAGCACGGAGCGTGCTACCGGGGCCGAGGCTGTTCCGCAGGCCCGGGCCGAGCGCACATGGCCGGCCTGGTTTGCGTCAGCCGTGACGCGCGTCCGGGCCCCGCGCCGCGGGCCTCGCGTGTGCTGCCCATGCTGGCAGCTCTGCGGCGGCCGAGGAATGAGGGTGAGGCTCCACGGCGGGGCACGAGCGAGGCGTGGGCGCCCGCCAGCCGCCGAGCAGCGCTGGAAATACCCGGCCGGGGCCCAGGGACGTGCTGCAGGCGCCAGGCGGCTCCGGCCGAAGCTCCTTGCCAGGGGACGTCGCTTCGGTGCCGGTGGTAGGTGCTGCCATGAGGTCCACAAAAAGTGGGTTGGTGGCCCGGCCAGTGGCAGCATGGCTCGGTTTGGTGTGCCTGTGGGATGCAGAGGCCCGTGAGGAGCCGTCCTCTCCAAGGTTTCTGCTTTCAGTGTGGTGATACCCGATTCCCTGTTGGCTTTTCCGGGCATCTGCCCACACCTTTGCCCTATGGGGAGCAGGGACCGGGCTGATCCGCCGGTGCCCGAGGGTGTCCCAGGACGCAGATCAACAGGAAGAGGGGAGGGGCGGCTTTCCTTCCCCCGGATCGCCTTTCAGCCGCTGTGCCAGGCTGGGGCCGCAGGTACGCTGGTGGAACAGGGGCAGAGTCAGCCTTTAAAAGGCAGAGGTTGCATCATGCGGGGCTGGGCGGGCCTTGGGAGGCAGAAACCTCATCTGTTAAACATATACCGCCCCCCCTCCGCCGGGGAACATTCAATCCTCTCTTTGATGGACGTCCAAGAAAATACTTCTTCCACATCCTAAACTTGTTAGCACCAGTTAATCATCTTAACCTTCTTCCCCTCCGAACGCACACTCCAATGAGTTTCCCATCGCTGGCAGCTGTTAAAGACGCAGCGACGCTTTTTGTGCTGGCCTTCGCAGGCGAGCGCACGGCCATTAATTATTAATCATTAAACCTCCCAGGTGGGACAGCAGCAACCCACTCCTTGGGCTGAAGCCCCTTCCAAGTGACTGTCCAATGAGTCAATTTGAGGGTGGATGCACTTGATGCAGCTCTCCCCTTCCAGGAGCTGTACCAGGTCTGTGTCCCTCTCCGCACGGCCTCTTTGACATTACGAGTGCATTGTGCAGCAGAAGCCCTGGAAAATACGTCTTTGCATTCGAGTGATGCTCCAGCATCCCAGATGAACACTGCAGAATGCCAGCAGTGTGACAGTCAGAGGGCTTGGAGGGATGTGCTCACGTGTGGGGTCTGTGCCATGCTCCTGGTGAGCCGAGTGGGCTGTGTCATGACGCCTGGTAGCTGGGCATCTGCCCTTTACTGCACATGGCTGTTTCTCCCCTTACCAGTCTGGAAACCCCCTTGTTGCCAGCTGTGTGTCTTTGGTTTTCCCCTCAAAACAAGGCTGTGTATCAGATAGGAGGAAGGTGACAGCCTGATGCATCCATGCCCTCTGCAGTGCCCAGGGCTCTGCTGGGGCAGTGCTGTGCCCTTCCGTGGTGTCTACCTCTTGCACATAATGGATTGGGTGGCAGCCCGCTTGCATGGGTTCCCTGGACCAATTCAACCCTTCTCTCCCCAAACCAGAGCTGAGATGATTCCTGTTCTGCTTGCCCATCCTGCTCTAGCTGGCTGCTGAGGCTCAGTGCCTGTTTCTTCCTCGTGCAATGTCTTGGGTGAGCAGCATTGCAGCCGGGCTGTGCAAGCAGGCAGTAATTAAATCAGTGTATTCCCCGGGGGGGCAGCTGATTAACAGCACATGGGGGGCTGAGGCTCACACGGGCAGTATCAATCCATCGCTTGCCTCACTCCTCTCCCTTAGGATGTCTGTTTTCCTGCTTTCTGCTTTTCTTTTTTTCCTTTCTTTCAAAGAGAAAATGAAGATTATATCAGCTGAACTGGAATCTGAACTGACAGAGCTTTGTGCTGTGAGGGACTTGTTTATTATGATTTGGTGTTGCTCCGGGCAGCGTGTCCGCCTCGCTGGGGACCACCCAGCTGTCCCATCCACGCCAGGCTACCCTTGCTGGGCAGCTCAGGAGCAGCAGGTAGAGGACCTCTGGGGAGGGCTCCTCCAGAGGCTGAACCTGGTGCTGGAATGTGGCACTGGGTGGATGCAGCCAGATCCTGGTGGCTGCTCTTTTCTTGTCCTTCTCCTCTGTCATCTGCTGCTGCTGTCCCAGGGAGGAGATGTTGCTGGAGGCAACAGCAGCTGCTGGGAGTTGTGTGTTGGCCTCGTCCCTAACGGAGCTGAAGAACACAATGGGCTAGGATGTTTTTTAATCCTTTTTTTGTTTAGGTTTTAAATATTAGCTCCTTATTAGAGCAATTTTGGCAGCAAAGAGGCAGTAGTTATGTCTCCCAAAATGGCAGTCCTTGCCTACAGATTAACTTCCCATTAGGCTCTCAGACATACAAGTGCCACACACATGGCAGAGGAGTTGAAACCCCAAAAGCACCCACAGAGCTTACAGGTCTGTGGCACTGCCCTGGCCACAGTGAGGGAGCCCCGGGTCAGCCCTCTGCTCAACAGGGAGCAGTGTACCTGCCTCTGACCCCTCTGAAACCCAGGGAACAAGGGTGTTATTGTGAGCCTCCCTGTGCAGTGTGATTTCATCTGGGTTTAAACACAGGAGAGGAGAGGGGAAAATAAGTGTGTGTTTTTCTGAAAGGTGTAGCCTTGTGTTGATTGGTTTGCCCCCAATTCATGTGTGTGGTGATCTCTTGGTTATGGATGACCTGAGTGCTGATGGAAAATGCTTATTTTCTGGGGAAGCAGGTGGAGATGGGGCTTGTCAGGTGTGGTTGTGAATATTTCTGTGTCTGAATTCTAAAGCCATCCTGGATAGATCCCCATCCTCTGCTATTGCACTAAGCTGTATCTTAATAGGCAGGGTCCTGGAGTTTGCTGGGACAGTGGCTCTCAGGCCCTTTAGGAAGGGAAGCTACAAAAATGTGACTTTGGCTGGAGGGCTGGCGTGGGGCATGTGCCGTGTGGTTTGGCATGCATTCAGCATCCCTCCCTCCTCCACATGGGTTTTTCTACGTGCCTTTCCCATGCAGCAAGCTGTTGCAGACCTTCGTTCTCGTTCCTCCTCTTTGCTCTCTTCTTTTCTAGAACAGTGAGGGTTTCCTGTTTTGATAGAATTTGCCTCTTTAGCAGTGGCTGAGGAGCCTCAACCTTTTTTTTTTACCAGGTGTACCACACAGCCCATGTACTTTGGAGAAACTTCTCTCTGAATGTAATGCCCTTTTGCCCTCGTGCCCTCAGGGTCTTTCCTTTTGTCTGGCAGGAAGAGCTTCAGAGTAACTGATGTCTAAACTTGCTTGGTTTTCCTCCAAGTAATTTTTTCTCTGCTCTGGGGAGAAGGGAAAGTATCTCTTGTCCATTTTCTTTGTGTTCTCTTTTCTTTTTGAGATTATAATGGCATCTCTCACTACCTTAAAAAATAACCACCTGTATGCCTAAATAAGAAAACATCTTGCCCTCTCAAACAAGATGGAGGTCCTGACAGAATTCAGCAAACTTAACTGAGTCAAATTTGCCACGTTGGGAGGATGGGAGCACACAGGTGCCTTCCAGCCCACGCTCGGCGGGAAGCAGCAGGGGTTCCTTCTTTGCCTTTCTGCTTGGATGGCTCTCTCCACAGTGTGTGCTGTGCATCTGCTGCTGGCACTGGAGGCAGCAGGGGAGGGATCTGCACGCACAGTTCATTCTAGGTAAGGCCAGCCCGAGTCCTTTATCCCTGTAAGCCAGGGCAGGTTGTCTCCATATGTGCATGCTGCCCCAGCCTGGCTCCCGCTGGGCATGGGGGAGCCAAGCCAACCTCTCCAGCTTGGGATGTGCTAAAGAGCACCAGCTAGAGTTGGCTGAATGAACACTCTCCTCTTCTGCTCCATAAAACACGCTGAACAAACCCACTTAGGCTCGTAAACCCCATCACATTTTTCCTTTTGAAAGGACTAGCATCGGCCCCACTCTCCTCCACATGCTCTGTTTGGAAACAAGGCGACGCATCAGGAAGAGCCTGAAGGAAGAATTTATGGTGTCTCTAATTAGTCAGTTTGTTCCATCCTTGAAGAAGAGGATAACTAGTGGCAGGGATGCATTGCTGGCCTCTGGAGGAAGAGCACTGTGGCTAGGCTCGTGTCCAACTGCTGATAGGGTAATTAGTGGTAACTGGGAGCTATCAATCATCTGGGGTGGAAAAATGTCTGGGCTAAAGGAAAGACCCTCCCAAACATTTTCATAACTCAAAAGGGTGTGAGACAGGGTCTGGAAGGGAGTACTGGCAGTCCGTGAGGTATTTGAGGAAGGAGTCTATTAAAAGATAAATTGAACACAATGGTCTTTTGTTCGTCCCTGGGTAGGTGACAGAATTTGCTGTTATAAAAGTTGCGAAGTATTTTGGAAGGAGGAAGGAAGAAGAAAAGAGTTAGCAGATGGAAAAGAGAGAAGAATAACAAAACTTAAGGGGGAGAAAAAAGTAACAGTGCGCTAGTTATTAAAATCAGCTGCTAATTGCAAAAATTATATAGGATTAAAATTAATTATGCAATTTGTCAAATGAATAAAGTGTGCAGTTTGCATTTGAAGTGCACGAGCAGGGAATTCATTCAAATAATTATTAGCTGTAGTAAGGTCCAACTTTCTACTTTTCCCAGACAACCACATTATGAGGGAGATTGTAATTTTCAGCAGGAAGTAAAAATGCCATGGATTTTGGTTTTTGCCTTGCCCAGCCATGATTTACTTTGGCCATTTTTTCCTTGTGGTTCCTTCCTAATTCTGCAACTCTCAGAGGAATAGGGCTTGTGCAGGGCCTGGCTGAGTGCTAAAGAAGTCAGCTCCTCAGTGCAGAAACCAGAGATTCCTCTTGAACAACCAGCTGTGACTTTCAAACTGGATTGGATCTCTCCAGAGCTCTCGGATGCCACCTTCTTATTCCTGGCATGGAAGAGGACGTGTTAGGGGACGTAGGGTGGGAGTTCCAGAGATTACCGAACATCTGGCAAAGGATAGAATTTTGGTACCTTATTGAATTGGCATGTGCATCTTCAGACTAAGAGTTGGGAGGTGCTTCTGTGCTCAGGTGTTTGAGGTGGATTTCAAAAACGCCAGAAGAAGCTGGGGAATTGGTGGGGTAGTGCCCCTGGAGAGCAGGAGCTGGGGAAGAAGCTGAGAAAACTCAGCAGCCTGACAGAGAAACTGTTGAAGTTGTCCCGGTGCAAAGGAGCCACAGGAAGAGATCAGCTAAAGAAAATCGGGAAGTCCTCAGCAAGGTGAAATTCAAGATAGGAGGAAAGTGAAGCTGAAAGGATTTAAAATGAATGGGTGTGCAGGATGAAAATCTGAGAGCCTAGGGTGGGGTGGGACTGTCAAGGACACCAGGGAAATTCGGCTGAAGTGAGTGAGCAGAGACCTTCCTCCTCACTGGAACATGAGTGCCAGTCGCACCCCACAGTGAGGACATCAGCTTCTTAAAGAAGAGAGCCCTCGAGGCTCACGGAGAACAAGTGACATGTCAGAACATAAGGGCAAGGCAGAGGTGGTGACAGGGAGGAACTCATTTTCCCTCTGTGAGTAAGACCCTGTGGATAAGGTAAATAGACACCATGTCTTGTGCCTTCACCAAGTCACCTGCCATTGACTCATGCGCTGAGCTGGAGAGGCGGTTGCTGTTTGAGAGTTACATTTCAAGAGGCAACAAAGCCACGGAGGGGGAGCAACGAGGGCAACCAGAGGTCCAGAAAACATGGCCTCTGTGGAGAGACTGGAAGAATTAGGTTTTGTTTAGTCTAAAGAGAAGAGAAGACTGAGGAACGGGACTGCAGACATCAAATACATGAGGTAACCGCAAAAAGGAGAGAAATAAAAAAGTCTCTTCTTTGAATTTGCTGTGCATCAGAGGTCATTGACTGACTTAAACAACAACACTGGAAATTTTGGGTAGTCTCTAAGAAAGATAATAAATATGGCCTTATGAATCAGGGCTTGGGTATTGCCTGGACTGGATCACTAGGGAAGCATGTGGTGTCGCTATCCCCAGAGGACAGCAGCAGGTTAGAGAAATATTTGCCCAAATGGGCTAGGTACAGACTTCTTATTCCTTTGGTTGCTTTGAAGCTGTTCCCTCCTCAGTTTCGTGTCACTCTCATTTCACAGGAATCCTTTAATGTCTGTTTGGTTTGCTCAGGGGAGGCAGAAGGGGAAGAGAAAGGGGGACAGTCGAGAGCAGCGGTTTTGGGCTGGTGGCTTGCTGGAGCCTGGGGGCTCTCTGGCAGAAGGTGCTGGAGTGCAATGAGCCTGCCACCATAAGGTTTCCATTTACCATCCAGGGGTCTGCACCACTACTGGGAAACCTTGGGGGGGCCTCCAAGTATGAAACCCACTGGGTGAGCTGACCCCGGGAGTCCTTCCCAGCCCGGATTTCTCTGCTTTCTGTGGTGCTAAGTGCTTCAGCATGGCAGGGACAAATGTGATTGTTTGCTGCTTGGGAGGAGCTTGCTGACCCGTGGATGCCTGCCCAAAAGGAGCATTGTGCTGCCCAGCGTTGGCCATCCCACCATCTCTCCCCTGGCAGTGCCAGAGGTGCTCTCTTTGTCCTGGGTGCAGCCAGCATTGTGTGGGCCATCTGCTCTTGACCCTTTCCTGCCCTTTGTTTTTGCAAGGGGGTCTCCCAAATGTTTGTCAGAATATTTTTTGCTTGTCTATTGTTGAGCACTTTAATTTGCCTAACGGGCTGGCTGTGGTTGTGCCGAAGGCCCCACTTACCCTCATTAGATTCTTTTGGCTCTGGAGGCTGACTGGCTCCTGTTGTCCTTGTTTTGAAACAAGCAGAGATGTTTGGAGATGCACTTGGGATCTGTGATTAAACTCCACTATCAGACACCCTCTTTTATTTTTGAGACTAATGCTTAATCATGTTAATTTTTCTGTGAGGATTCACCTTGATGTCTACCTTGGTCATAGCAGCATCCTTTGGACTTTTTTTGGTGCTGTGCTTGTGGCGTTCTGCTTGGCTTGGGCTGGTGGTGGTGATGCTGGGATGCTCAGAGTGCCTGAGCAGTGACTTTTATCCTCAACAGCTGCTGCTATTAACTGCAGACTCCCAGTGATGTCATGGGTTTGATTTTGGGGGCCAGCTTGAATGACTGGCATGACCTGGTGCCTCGGCTTAGCGTTGGTCAGATTTTTTGGCAGTGAAATCCCGATGGTCCTTTCACTGTCCAGCATTTCTGCAATCCTTTGAAGAACCTCTTGCCACTCTGCAAGGGTGTAGGCTAGAAGGGAATGCTTTAGGGATGGAGGAGCCTGGCTTTTGCAAGGGCCTTCTGCTCTCTGGAGTGAGTTATCCACACGGATTGTCTGCCGCTGCTGACAAAACCTGAAGCAAAATTACTGGAGGTTGTTCTTTGGGTAGTCAGTTTTTAAATTTTTTCTTATTATTTTCAATATTTTTTTGTCTTTAATTCTACCTACAGGTAATAATAATGAATTATAGCAAGGCACATGGCATTTTTTGCCTTTTCTTTTGAAGTTCTCTGAGTTAATGTTCCCTCTGCTTCCACTTGTATAACTTGTCCCCTGATGGAGGTAGGGAAGAATAGAAGAATATGAGCACTCTGGATCTGTTGTGAGAAAACTGCAGCATGGTCTGTGTTTAAAATAGGCCAAACCCATTGTTTGTGCTCCATGCACCCAGCTGGGGTGTGCCTGCTCTGAAATGGGGTCAGTCTGCACTGAATGTCCATGGAGCCATGAATGAGGGGCTTCGTGCCACCCTGGGTAGGGTCATGCTCAGGCTGCTGGCGTTTCAATCAGCATTTCATAACTAATTGCCTGGCCACAGCTATCTTGTTATCAATTAACATAGCCCCGAATGTCAGGAAGTAACTGTATCTCCCTAACTCCCTAAGGCTGGCTTCTGGGTCTGTGAAATGGCTGGATTTCCTCACAGGGATGGATTACATGTTTACATCTTTGCTGCTGCCAGAGTGTGTAGTGAGGACGACCCAAGTAACCAGCAGTAATGTCTTCGTGTTCCCTCCTTCTCCTCCTTTTCTCATGTATGCTATACAGGAGGGAAAAAAAACAAACCCCTTGTATGTGAGCTCTTGGAGCAGGCTGGAAGATAGACACATTGCAGACACTGTGCTGCCTGAATCCAAGAAATTAGAGGGAAAAAATAAGCAACAGCATTTGGGAACCGTTTGAGAATGGACACTTTTCCAGACGTCAGGAAATGCCCGTAAGTGGATGGGATCATTTCAATGATCCTCTCTGTCCAGAGAACACTGCTGTCTCAAGCTGGAGAATATCTCTGTCATCAGCAGAAGGCTTCTCACCAAACCTGCTCCTCTACGTCCAGCTTTTAGCATTTGGTAGTCTGGAACACGAGACTTTCCAGGTTAGGATAAATTTGACTGGCCTACAAAACGAAGCCTCTCCTTTTCTGAGGCCAGCAGGGCTACAGCATGGAGGGTGGCATTTTATCTCTGATAGTGGCTGAGAGGAAAGGAACCATTGCAGCTCTGTTGTGATCAGTTGCTGGTTGAACATGGGGAAGATCAAGTGATTGATCTCTGTGACATGGCCTTGCAGCTCACCACAGGTGTGGTGTTTCTGTGTGTTTCTGTTAGGTGCCTGCTGATTTGCTCACTTGGGCTATGGAAAGGCAGAGCGTCTTTAGGAAGTTTTCTTTCTAAAAACCAGAGCAGCTGAGAAGGGACAGTGCAGATGGTGCTAATTTCCAGAGGCCATATGTCTGGAGGGACCTTGGGTACCCCCACAAGAACTCTTTGTTTTCTCAATGTTCCGTTTCAAAGGTGCTCTGGAGGTCTCCTCTTTGCAGGGGACCACTGCTTCCTCCCACTCGCCCACTCCTGACACGCTTTCCCCGTCCCCTCCTGCATCCCCTGCTGCTCCAGCAGCCCTGCAGCTGCGTAAACAGCCCTCGCAGTTTGTTGTACTTTGTTTCTGCAGCTCTTTGGAGTTCACCACCAAGAGCTGGCCCACGTGGGGGCGAGCGGGCCTGGTTGCACACGGTTGCCCCAAACTGGCTGGGCCTGCAAGAGATGTGTGACACAGGGACCACGTGCAGTGGTGGTGTGGTGACTCTGTTGCAGTTCAAATGGCTTCTGTAAAGGGTCCCACGCAGCCTGGTCAACTTGTGGGTTTGTTCCCTTGGCTTGCTGGGTTGTCAGCGTGCCTGCCTGGGACAGAGCAGCTCTGCCAGAGCTTTGGCCAGGACTGAGCTCACTGCACTGCTGATGTTGGAGTTGTTGAGAGTAGAGGCTCAAGCATCTCCATCCACTTTTATCCATCCACTCTTTCCTCTAATATGCATTAATTTACTACTTGTATTAAGGACTGAGCCACTTGAGAACCTCTGCTCCGCCTTGTCATTTATCACTGTGACAGAATACGACCAAAGCATTTTGATGAAGCTTTAGTCTGCTTCGTAAAACCCCCTATGCTTTGCAACAGCTAATCCAGCAGCACCTCCTCCCTTCCTGCTGTCTTTGGGACATCTTTCCTCCTCCTCCTCCTCCTCCTCCTTCTCCTCCTCCAGCCCATGCAAGATGATGTTGCTTTTGGAAATGACTCTGTCTGAGGGCTTTGCTTTCTCCTGGGTCACACGGACGATCCCGGCATTTGAAGCCCAGTCCCTGGACGGTGTCTCCCCATTGACTTATTGCAGCCAAGGCTGTGTCCCTGCAGCTCACTGATGAGTGTTTACACAAGCCTGTGCAGTCCCCTTCACATAACCATTAATTTTACAGGGGGCACATAGCAGAGATGGGCCTCCGCTGTTCCTCCTGCCTTTGATCTGTGTGGGGTGTGTGGCCCAGAGCTCTGGCATTGCTGATTTACTCTGCTCTGTGGAGGGAGCTTCTGCAGCAAACAAGAGCTTGTGTTTGCTCTCAGTGGTATGGCAATGCCATTACAGGCTGTGCTGCTGGCTGGTTATGCTTCTGCTGGAAGGACAGGCATGGCTCAGGGTTTGCATGTCCTTAAGTTTTTCTTTTAATATCAGCTCAGCAGTTTGGTTCATGCCATCCATGAGAGCCCCAAGTGCATGCAGACAGGTAGGTGGGTTATTAAGGGCCTGAAGTGTTGCTAATGGAAATAAAGTCCGTGTATTGGCAAGCTATAAGCATTGACCTTGTGTCAGGGCACTCAGTCTGAAACAAAATCTCTCCAAAACAGTTCTCTCACAGAACTTTATTGTGATCCAAGCCAGACTCAGAAAACTCTCTCTTTTATTTTTCCTTTCTTTTCTCCCAGTCTGGCATAAATTAGGATTCCAGCATCAGTGTGACCTTGCCCTCCTAAATGAGCTGTCTGATCAGAAACCCTTTTGTTGTTTAGGCTTGGTGTAGCAAGTGGGACAGCGACCTCAGCATGAGCACCAGGCCAGCCAAATCTGGATTGCCCCTGAGCTCCTGTCCTAAATTTGATTGGAGTTGTTTTGAGTTGTGGAGTGTTGACTTTAGCTCTGTCAGCCATCATGGAGGTGGTTGTTATTCTTTGTATTTTAACCAAAAGTTACTTTATCTAGAGGTAACCTCTTCTGATGAACTACAATGAAAGCCGTGTCTAACAGTGGCATCTGACAGGGCAGTTTCAGGTCACCAAACCTGGTATGAGAGAGCCACACCGAGTGAGAGATTTCCAACGTGGAAAGTGTTTGCTCATGCAAGTTTCTTTAGTGGCCTTTGAGGCAGGGGCATTTCCAGGATGAGGGCTGTTGTGCAGGTGCTGGCGGTGACACCCGCCTGCCGTGCACGGAGGAGGCTGCTGCTATCTGTCAGCTCGCCTGCTTTACTGCTCAGCCTCGCTTCTTGGCACTCTGTGCGAGGGAAAGACGGAGAAAACACAACCTCCATAAAGTACGGAAAATGTAGAAACCCCTGACAGTTGTATGGTGTGTCTTGCTTCTCCCACAGAGAGGAAACCACAAAATGGTGAGTCCGGGGGTTTCTTTCCGCACACACACAATATCTGTCAGGATTTTGAGGAATTTTCTGGGAGCTGATGAAAGAAATGTGCTGTTTAAGCCCTGATGTATATTGTACAACCATTCTGTATGCAGTGCTCCACACTGGCAGGTTCCAAAAAAGATTTCCAAAGTAAAAGAAACCCAAAGGATTTGAGGGAATTTCTTCTGAGAGGGCAGGTTGGCTTTGAGGGGATGAGAGGCAAAAGGGGAAAATTTGCTTGTATTAAAGAGAAAAGGTACCTGATATCTTTAATAGCTGCAGTTTCCTCATTAATCATTTCACACCTTCACAAGATCACCAGTTCTGGTGAGAAATGGGTCGGAATTGTAGCAGCAAAGGGGCTCTTGCCTCCTCAATTTCAGCTTTCTCAGCCCCCATGGGTGGGCAGCATGTGAGGAGGAATCATATAAATAACAGGTTCCCCTCTCTCATGTGTGCTGGAGGACCAAAACTGAGCTGGACAGTGTCAAGAGCCTGACTTGCATGGCCTTCTCAAGACAGGGCTCTGACAGGGCTGTCAGAGGCTGCCCTGCACTCGTGGTGGTTATTGTGGGGATACCTTAATGAACAAGCAGGGAGCTGGTGAAAGTGCATCAGCAAATGGGAGCAGCCTGAGGACAAAGCCCAAAAGATGGTGCAATGTTTTTTTCTAGCTCTTCTTGTGAGGATTTATTACATTAAAAAATTAATTATTGCTTATTTTTCTTCTCTCTTCCAGGTCCACCTGTAAGTACCAAACTTCTGTGGTTTTAGAAGCTTTGACATGGAGTCTGGGGGCATCATGAGCTTGCAGCCTGCTGTCTGTGGTGTGGCAGCCACCTTTGCAGCCCTGGCATATCCCAAGCAGCAAGTACTGGGGGAGCTCAGGACTGGGTTGGGGTGGGATTGCTGCTGGCTGTGGCTCAGCAGGGACAGGGACAGGGACAGGGCAGATGCACGTGGTGCAGGGGTCTGTGTGTTAGCAGCTGGCCCCTGGGGGAACCGGCTGTGTGCGCCTCACATGCGCGGGATGCCACGTGCTGAGCGAGATGGGCTTGCAGAAAAGGGAAAGACAGATCACAAACACATGGCAGGAGCTGAGCTGAGCTGAGCTGCAGGGACTTGTTCCCTGCTACTCACCCGGGCTGGCTGAGCTGCTGGGCCTTCAAGTGTAGCTGCGCAACGATCAATTTCAGAGGAAAAATTGTGTTGACAGCTTCCTTTTCAAATGTTAGCTAATGTAAAACCTCAGCACAGACAATTTAGGCTTCAGGAAAATAGCTAGGTTATTGCAGAAATTTTCTTGCAGCTATTACCAGACCCACAGTGAACCAGAAGCAGCAGCACAAGGACTGAAGCCATGTATTGATATCTCTCAGGATTATAAAGAAACGCTGCATTGTCTCATAGCAGGGTCCTTCCAGAGGAAATGGTTTATATTCCTGTACAATAGAGGGACTATTCAGGGTTTCTGTGGAGGAACATGAGAAGTTACACATACGGTAGTCATCTTTTGTCTGTTCACGCAAAAATGTCTTAAACAGTTTGCAGATGACGTCCTGAGTGGTAGTTGCTGCACAGCCTATTTTCTTTGCCCTTTCATCAGGCTGAAATGCTATAGACTCAACTCCCACAGATATACGAGCGCAGACCTATTTAATGACAGCAGTCTTCCAAAAAGTTGCACCTTCTAGGCCAAAAGGTCTGAAAGCATTTCACAGCTGGAAGGGCTGATCCACACAAAACCTCAGCGATAGCTCATCCCAGGGGCTCTCAGGGCTGGCTGTTCCAGCATTAGCTGTGGCTTTTTGGGACCAGAGCACGCCCCTGCAGGCAGCTCCAAACTGGAGTCCCTCAATGGCAGTCCCTGCCATCCAGCCTGGGCAGCCCATACGTTGGCACTAAAGAATTGAGGTGGGCACAAAATTGGCAGTGGTGTTGGCATTTCTGTTGTTGCTGTGAGAAATTAGAGAGAAATCACCAGATCAACACAGATGTCTTCTAGAGAGCAGTCAGTGCCTTTGTGGGGTGAGGAAGACACACACTCCAGGCTTCCTCTGCAGCAATAAGGGTGGAAACCTAATATTGTAATGAGAGATTGAAGCCTGGCAGAAGCACAGGGGACCACCAGAGGAGTGCTGACATTATATGCTACTGTATCCTGGCTTACTGCGACCCCTGAACCTGTCTCTGCAAGCAGACTTCTAGGACAGGCTGTGAGAATGCTACAGCCAATGGAAATAACAAGAGGAAGCTGGGCAGACTGAGTGCTCTCAGCCAAAGTGGAATTTGTCTTGGACTAGTAAAGACCCTCATCTCATTCAGGACCTCTTGGGTTTCTGATCAGCTGGCAGGTGAAATCACTGTGCTCTTTTGCTCAGTCACTGTGAGCAAAAGTTCACCTCTGGAAAGCCAAGTGAGTTCTACATGTCACCATAGGAAGTATTCCCCCACCCCTGTGTATTTCTCCTGATTGAAATGGAAATGGTTTTATGAGCAGCAACCTGAGCTCCTTCCTGGCTGGTTGTCATATACACTGTTCTGGATAGTGACCCCAAAGCAATGACCACCCCACATCTCTCTCCCATTTTTGTTTCCCAGCTTGCAGAAGAGACAACACACTGTGTGGCAGGGCTTAGCTCCCAGTGCAGGTGTTGGCTTGGGTGTGGAGATGGGCAGAAATACTCGTTAGAAATGCACTGAGCCCTGCTTGCAGCCTAGGACAGCAAGGACAAGAGCCAGGGAAATGGATGAGCACCACCAGAGCAGCAAAAGGGAACTTCATGTTCTTCTCTTGCCCAATGTACACTTCCACCCTTATTCCTGAAGTTGGTGAGGGCTTTGGTGAAGACAAGGGCAACCCGCAGTCATGTAAGATATTTGATGAGATTGGGACTAAAAGGGGTGAAGGAAGGAAGTGATGAAATCCTGCAATAGTCCTTTTGCTGTCTGGACCACATCCGAAGCCAATGATCCTCTCACGGACATTTTCTCTCCCATTTCTGATCATGCAACATTTCTGTGGCAACTGCAGCAATTCCATACATGAAAAAATAATATTTAGCAGATGGAAACTAAGGAAGAAAGTCAAAGCCCTGTAATTAGCTCGTTCTCCGTGGACTTGCAGATACCTTCAGAGCTCGTGCGGAGAGCTGTGGGTAGAGTCGTGCCAAAAGGAGAGAGAACTTCACAAGCAGGAGATTAGGAAACCGAAGCAATCAGAGCTGATGGTCAAGGAGCTGTGGAGAGTTTTTTTAACCATTCTGTTTCCTAAACACTTCCATGTGATTCCATGTCTTTATCAAGCCCTCCTTTTGGAGTTTGAGGCTGGCTTTTGCTGTTTCAGTGTATTTTGTTCCAGGGCCTCACAGAAAGGCCACAGCTCCTGGTAAATACTTCATTATTTGTGTTTCATCCCCTCATTCTTTCTGTCTGACAGTACTTTGGTCAGGAGGCCCCCAGCATTCCTAAGGTGGTAGAAAGTAGACTTGCATAAAAAATGGGACATAGAATAGGATATTGCGATCAGGACACGGCCCATACAGAGTAGAGACCACAGGAGCTTTGTAGGTCCAAACTTAAAGGGTAGCATGATCCTTGTGAACCCTCCTATGAGTGGGAAACACTACTTTTGGAGATGCCTTTGAGGGTCTGGTTGAAGAGGCAAAGTGTTCAGTGTTCTCACTGATGGGATTTGCTCGTTGCAGTAGGATTTAGAAGGCCTAAGTCACCTTGAGACAAATGCAAAAATCCATAATAACAGTATCTGCATCTGGGTTAGTCATGGCTGAGGAAGGAGCTTTGGAATTACAGCAGTGTGATTTTCTGGTGATGGTTCCCTGCTCTCCGGGCTGTGGCTCACCTGGAGCCTGCACGAGCCATAAGAGGCAGTTTCCCAGTGCAGGAAATGCAAACTGTGCTGCTGGCTCTCCCCTGGCTCAGGACAGGGGCTGCTGCTTGCCTTTCATGCTCTTTTAACTCTGATGTGGGAGCTTCGGGCAGCTTTTCATGACTTTATAACCAACCTACACGGTATCACCCACCCCCAAGTGCTCTTTCCTGGCTGTCTGTCACAGGCAACCTTTCCTTATAAACATCTGGCATTTATTTGCTGTCCTAGAGGGAGCTCCCCCTGTGCTGTAGCCACATTCCAGACACGGTGCCGTCATGTACCACTCCAGGTACTCACAGGGGACCTGACACAGCTCAGCCCCGACCCTGGGCCCTTCCTGCTCCAGCACCAGCCACAGCAGAGACAGAAGAGCAAATTCAGCTTTCACCTCAAAAGCCACCAGGGAAATCAGCCTGGGCTCGGCTCTGGAGGAAAGCAGCATTTAAGGGACTAAAAGCAGAGGAAAGCTCAGTATTTTGTTTTCCAGCAGCCACAAAGTGCCAGATGCTGACACCAGGAGCTCCACTCACTGCTGGCACAGTGATAGGCAAATATCAGCAGGACTGAGAACCCACCTAAAACCGTAGAAGAAAGCAGTTTCCCATAATATATCCTCAACAAAACTTGAAATCAAGCAGCTGTTCAGGGTTTCATCCATCTGAAAGAGGTGCTTTTGCAAAGTGTACGTGGCTCTTCAGTTTATCACAACATAAGCTGCATTGGAAAGGAATGCCCCCCCCATACCAAACAGCCCCCCCAGCTCTGCAGAGGGAAATGACTGAGCTTCCACCAGGGAATGGTTTGGTCCCAAGCAATGATGTTTGAGTTTGGGATACACAGCCTTTGTGTACACCCAGAAGGACAAACAGAGCTAAGTGCCTTCCCCTCCCAGAGATCTCAGATCCTGTTCACACGCGCTGGCACTGAACGTGTGGGGAGGCATCGAGAGGTGGCACCGATGGGGCTGGTGTCTCCAGCTGCAGAAACCAGAAAACCAGGTTTGTGTCTACAGACACAGCCAGCCAGGGGCAGGAACGTTCTGTTTTACATAAGGAAACCCCAAACGTCGCTGGAAACAGAACCGAGGGATTATTATCACGTCATTTTTGCAAAATATAGAGTAAAAGCTACATGACTGCTGAAGCCATAATCATCAAGATCCTTTAGCAATGAGCTGCTATCTTCCAGATCTGCACAGCCTTCAGTTTTGGTGACCAGGAATGCAGAGGGGGTAATTTTTTTTTTTTTTTTTTTGGTAATTGCATAGTACAATTTAGCTGTAAGAGGCAGCCAACTGCCTTGTAGGTAAGTGGGTGAAGAAAATTGTCACTGGTGCTATGTCCATGTGTTTACGAGGCTCTGTCCAGTGTCACCTGACCCAAAGTCATTCCCAAAACCACTGTTAGGATCACTCACATGCTGACAATGCACTGGGAAGTATCTCAGAGGGGTAGAGGACACTGAAAACAGCTGCTCATATGTCTTCTTCCAGACATGCTTTTTCCTGTGTCAGCTTGTGTTCTCACATTTTTCTCTTGCTTCTGGACAGGACAGTGTTTTTAAGTCTAAAAGAATTGTGTTTTAAAGTGATAACTCTATAAATAAATAGCTAACACCCAGATGACTTTGGTCAAGAAAGAGAAAAATGTGACAGTTGGCCACTGCAGGAAGCCAGTTCCCAGGACCTGGATTTTATGAGGTGCTGGAAATAGGGATAGTACTTTGTTTGACTGGAGACTCCTGTCCTCCTTTTGCTGCCTAAATTGCTGTATGTAATTTCTGTTGTGAGATGAGTGGGTTTGTCATATGTGGAAATGAACTGGTGCCTCACACATTCTAAGGACAGGTTCAGGCACACGCAAACGCATTTTACTCTTCAACTTTCTCCCTCTCAAAATCCCTGGACAATTGCACCACGGTGTGAAGCTGCTGCTGTGGCTTAGTTCAGTTGTGCTGTTTTATAACCTTGCTTTTGACCAGTCACCAATTCCCTCTGATTTTTGCTTTAATTGCCAGGGGGACAAAGGTGCGATGGGAATCCCTGGGCGGCCGGTAAGTCAAACCCTCTTTTCTGTGCCTTATCCTTGCCATTCTCTTCCAGCCCCCAGGATCTGGGGGTGGCTTTCAGGATAATCCTTGTCAGTTTGAGCCAAACTACTCTCTCTGAGCCCCACACCTGAGGGGCTCCCCTGCTCTCAGCAGGGTGACCAGCCCTGCAAGCCACCTACATGCTGGGGAGGTGTTTCCATTTCACCTGCAGTCCTATCCAGCCCTGCTCTGGTTCAGCATCCCCCTGTCTGGGTGTCTCCTGCTGCCACCTGGTGCACCAGCTGGGCTTGCTAACCCCGGGTTTCCTAACACGCACCCCTGCTTGCCACTGGCAGCTGCCCTGAGCAAAGGGGGCCGTGCCCTGCCTGGCTGAGTGCTGGATTGTGGAGCTGCTCCTTGCTCAGGCATCCCGTGGTGAGGATGGGGACGGGGACTGGGGCAGGAGTGAGGCCTCCCTGCTGGTGCCAGCCCCATAGCCAGGGTTGTGGGGGGCAGAGCGTGCCTTTGCCGCTGACGCCTGTGTTTGTGTCTCTCTCCTCTCTCTCTCTCTCTTCCCTGCACCCTCTTGCATGTGGCTGTGACGGCTGCCACTGACCCAGGGACTAAAGGGGCAATCTGGAGAGAAGGTGAGTCAGCTCCCTGTAGCCTCTAGCACCCCCAAACTGTCCTCCTCTAGGGCCAGCCCAACTCCCCTGTCACAGTCACGGCCACTGCAGCCAGCTTTGGGCTGCCCCATCTTCCGTGTCAGTGCAAGTATATTTCCCAAATTCCTTCCAGGCCACTCAGCCTCCAGAGATGCTGTGTTTCTTGTTTATGACAATTTACTAACAGCCTAAGAGCCAGTGGGCACATGCAGGGCTTCCTTCAAGGCTTCCTGGATTTTAACCATTGACTTTCTCCCCCTCTGGCAGCTCTGCTTGCCCCAGCCAACCTGCAGCTCCCCTCTGCCTCCCAGGTTAGCCTGATCCCTGGTGCAGGTGGGAGCAAGGAGTAAAAGTGGCATGGCACACTCCTATTTCTGACATGGTGGGCCCTCTTCCTCCTGAAGAAAGCTGATGGTCTGTGGGACACCACCTCACAGGCTGTTTGCTGTGCAGTGAGTTTTACAAAGTGGTCCTGCTGCTGGCCCGTTTTTGGCATTTCAGTGTTAGTGTATTTTCCCCAGAGCTGTGAGTACGTCCCACCTGGGAGAGCAGGGAAATGGAGGTGTTTGGGATTTGTGAATAACTGAATAACAATGTGTAGAAATTAAGAAAGGTTATGGATATTTACCTGACAAGGAAGGTCATCTATGCAGTACCATACCAGACCCATTTGCTCCTATTTATAATAGAGAGAAAAACACAACAAGGAAGGGGGAAAGTAGGATAGAGATTGTTCATCCTTGTGTTCACTGTTTGCTCATTGGAGCCAACCAACATCCAAGAGACCAGAATTTCCCACCTGAAGCCATTCTGCTTTTTTCTCTGCATATCGTTGCATTTGTTTCTGGCCAAAGTTTCCATGAAGGGACAGCAGATAGATACAAACAAACAGTGGAAAAAAATCCCTCCTAATTGCCCCTGCTGCCCCAAAGGCCTCCCTGAGAGGGCTCAGTCTTTGGCAGTCCATAGCTTTGTTTTTCAGAGTGCTTTGCTTTCTTGCAGGCTGCTTGGTTTATGGGATGCTCTGTCCCAAAGCTCCTCAGCCCTGGGCACTTCTGGAGCTGCCTCTCAGGAATACATCATGTTTCCAAAGGGAGTGACACGTCCTGCCCATCACACGCTGTGGGTGGCTGGGAGTTGGAGAGGCAGCTGTTTCCTTTTCCAGCAAGCACTTTGCTTTGTTTTCATCCACATCTCTATTGAGTTTGAGAAGTACACAAGAGAGGCATTTCTGGAGTAACCAAAGGAGCTGCCTGCAGCTCCCCTTTCCCTGGAGCCCAGCACATCCCTCTTTTTCTTTCTTCTGCAGGACACAACCCTCCTGGAACTCACAGGAAGGAAACTGAAAGGGTTTCAGGCCATCTTTCACACTTGCAATGGGGCAGAACATCTGTTTTGCCAGAAAGTGTTTTATGTGTTTATACTTCTCCTTGCTGTGCAGCTTCCATTTTCTGGCACATCTGAGCAGCTCTCAAGAACATCTTTTTTCCCAAAGTGTCAGGCAGGAGCTGGGGGAGGCCAGAACAGCAGCTGCCCCATGAGCCCTGAAGATCTCACACCTAAGGCACCCACATTTAACCCCATTCTTGACAGGAATATAGTTGTCTTTGTCTTCCCTCTCCTGTTTTCACCCCTTTCCTCTGCTTTGTCTCTCTGCAGGGTGCTCCAGGAGAAGCTGGCATGTCCATCATCGGGCCCCGTGGCCCACCCGTAAGTGACTTTTCTCTCTATTTTTGTCTGATGCAGGATGTGGGCAAGTTACTGGGAAAGCCTTAGGAGGGGCATTAAGACTCAGCATCAGCTGGAAGGAGCAAAGACCCTGTATAATGTGGTTCCCATGCTGAGCCAGCCTTGGTTTTATACTGCTATTATATACTATATATAATGAAATTATAGCTCATGTTCCAGGACAAATGAGGAAGCCTTCCCTTGGCAAGGAAACCAGAGTCCTGCATTTAAAAGGAAGAAGTGTATTTCCTTTGTGTAACAGGGCTGATATCACTTTTGGAGAAAATTTGCCCTTTGCCTGGCTGATTTCAGCCTTTGGTTTAATCAGCAGGGACCAAGCCCCCTGATTTTACTGATGGGCAGGATCAGAGCTAAGCCAGTGACTGGGGGGCTCACAAAGACAAAGCGTGGTTCAGAGATCCTTGTCATGTACCCAAAATCTTGGAAGCTCTTTGTCAGCATGGTCACTGCTTATCTGGCTGAGAAAAGGCAGGATTTTGCACCCTCTTCCAGTAAAAGTGTCTCTACAAGGTGCAACGAGTCAGCCAGACAAAACTTTTTGCGAGGACGGGGTCATAAAAAAAGACCCAGGTGAAGGGTTGGAGTGTTTGTGTGCCCTAAATGCTGGATGCTTCTTGCACTGTGGCTCGGCCATCAAGCCTCTGCTTTTGTGTGGGTGCAGCCAGAGCTCTCCACTCCATCCCTGCACAGCCTCCACCGGAGATTTCCATGAAAAAAGACCTGGAGATTCAATTCTCTCCCTCCCAGTGGGCGCTTCCGATTGTGATTAACCTGTGAAGAGCACCGTCCTTGACCTGCAGAGAGGATGGGCTGCTGGCAGCCTTTGTTTCACAGCGAGGTCAAGTGAGACGGACCCAGGCAGTGCAAACACTTGGCTACATCTGGCCTTCCAATTAACTTCCCAAAAGCCCCATGACAAGTGTTTCTAATGAAAACCAGCTTTGCTGGTCCCCAGGCCCACCTGCCGGGGATGCTGCAGTTTGGGAAGCGACAGAACCAAAGCCCAGGACCCAAATGGGTCTCCCCAAGGGTTTTATGCCTGGCAGATGGTCCCTGGCCACGTGTCCAGGCAAAGAACAGGGGCTGGCAAGTCTCTCAAGCCAAGCTCTGAGCAAGACCACCCTGCTGCACAAACAGCAGATTTTGGAGGGTAAGTGCCCTGTTGTTTTTGCTGTTTCTCACAAGCTCTGGTTCTGAACAGGGTAATTATAGTGATCAGAGGGAGAAGCCATCAGGTCCTGTCCTTGTAGGTCCTGCAGAGCAGACAGTTTTATTGAAGGACACGTGCTTGGCCTGCAGGACAATTTTGTCTGCTTTGCTGCTGTTTGGGAAAGTGCAGAACACGTTGGGTCTTTAAAGCAGCAGACAAATTAGGTGGCAAAAGGTGTCTAAAATGGGGTTTTGCCTGCACCAGTCAAAGCCCTGAGGTGCCAGGAGCAGCCCAGCTCCACACTTTCCCCCTGCAAAGCCTACTGCGAAGATGATCCCGTTTCCTGGGGAGCTGGTGATAGGTCAGAAGGATGGCTGAGCACCGAGGACAAACACGGAAACCCTGGCCAAGGGGCCACTGGGAAAGATGTGGGATGACAAATAGTTTCCAGATTTCTGTTTGGAGGTTGAAGTTTTTGCCGGAGCTCAGAGCTGCTGAGCTCCTGGCCAGAGAGGGACAGCGCACCGACAGTGGCAGAAACAGACGGTCTCCATGATCTGGCAGCTCCCAGGATTACATACTTCATACAGTCAACATTTTAAAAAGGAGACAGGGAAAACCAGCCACCCAACAAAAACAGTCTCTTGGAATGGCTCGCTGCTGAACTGTTGTCTTGGCGTGATACCGTGCAAATCATCCTGCTGTCCTCCAAGGGGAGAGAAGCAGCAGTCTGTAGTCTGCAGAGGAAGCCAAATTGCACCATTTCCAGGTTTTCTCCCTAATTCTTTTTTTAGCACTTTTTGTCAGGGAGGTGTCCAACAGGGAACCAGAATTCTGGCTAGGATCTTCTCGCTTCTTGCCTTTTCAGAAGCCAGCAGTGGACAGATCCTTTAATTTATAGCCTATCTTCCCTCCTGGTCACTGGCCAACGGGGCCAGGTGGTTTTGTGTGTATCTTGAAGAGCAAAGCTGACCAAGTTCAACTTTGCAGAACTAAAGAAATGGTGCAAATGTGATTAGGTCCTGCTAGCATTGCACAGCAAACCAGAACTCCTGACTGTGATGTGAGGGATTCTGTGCTGGGGGCATCCCTCAGACCCTGCAAAGAGGCTGTTTGGGCCCATCCTCTGCAGGGACAAACCCTCAATGAGTCTGTCTCTCTGCAGACAGAGGAGATGTTACCTGAAGGTGAAGGTTTTCCCTATCAGTGCAACTCTGAGGTCTCCCAAAGGATTGTTATTGCTTCACTGTGGCAAACCTCAGCCTCACAGCCCAGCAGCCCCATTTCTTCCTTGCCCTTCCCTTCCCTCAGCATCACATGGGATCACTCTAGCTTAAGGCAGAGACCCTGTTTATGCCCAGCTCTATCCTGGGAAACTCCAGCCGTCCACTCATGGTAGCTCAAATTGCTGAAGACAGCATTTTTTTTCCCCAGAATGAGAGAAGACATAAGGAAGCTGGGCCTTTTGGCATGCCAGCCCAGCTTTCAGGGCAGGCAGGATGCCACAGTGGTCAGCTGACGAGCGTGGCACAGGATTTACCTCATCCGGCTGCTTCTGTCCACGTGAGACTGCTGCAAGATCTGCTGAAGTCTGGGCCAGAGGGACCATATGCTTCCTGACCTTTTTCTTTTTTAAACAGATTGGAAAATCCTGAAATGAAGTGGTATCTTTCTTGGGATACCAGCAAAGCTACAGTAGCTGTGACCTGGGATGTCACAAGCCCCAAAAATTGAAGAACCGTGAAAAATTAACAGCCAGCACATTTTCTCTTTTATTGGTGTTTTTAAGTAGGGGATGAAGAAGCTGCCAAACACATCCCAAGCCAGTGTTTGCTGTACCTGATCCCAAACTGGTAGCCACAGCTAGCTAGCCAGGAAAGGGCAGGGGGAAAAGCTGTGGTGCTCATGTTCCTCTCATCACACAGCCCAACTCTCCTTTTTGTCTTAGCTCTCAGAGGATAAAAATAAAAATAAAAGAAACAGAAGAGGGAAAAAATCACCTCCAGAATTATTTCTGAGCAAAATGAATGAGCTGAGATATAAGATGAGGGCTGGAGGAGGAGAGGGATGGTTGTATTTAGACACCAGTGACCTGCAGGGCTTGTCTTGCACAGAACAGCACCCTGCATTAAACATCTCAGGTTTATGGCAGCAAGAACTGCCATAAAATGAGCTCAGCCTCTGGAATATACTCCAAAAGCCTAACATATGGGCTAGGGACACCCATTTAATTAATGTAGAAACTTAAAGGAAACTGCCTGCAATCCAAACTGGAGCTGCTCCAGCCTTTTCTTGGCCCTGTACAAATTGGAGTGGGGATGAGAGATTTCCCCTCCTTCCCAAGACACTTTCCCCTTGGAGGGGAGTTGGGTATCTCTTCAGAGAGTCGTAGGATAATTGGTCAGAGGCTGGAGGAAAGGCTCTGTAGAGAGGACTTAGGATCCATCAAAATTCATTTGAGTTCCTCTAAAGTGCTGTCTCTGTTTCATCCTTCCCAGGGACAGCCTGGAACAAGAGGTTTTCCTGGATTCCCGGTAAGTGCAGCTCTGAATTTATGAGGTACGGATGTGTGGTACTACTAGGAAGCCTCCTAAGTGCTTGCTGTAGCTCATCATTCCTTCCTGAAACCAGTGACCTGATCTGATATCACTGGAAAAAGCAGTTTTTTCTTCATTTGTTTTTCTGCTACTTTTTTTTTTTTCTTCTTTTAAACAATACTTAGGGAGAAAAAAAAAAAATACAAAAACCCCTACTAAACCAAACCACACAACTCTGAAAGGAAATTAATTTTAAAAAATCCCCAAGTGTTAAAATAACAAAGTTAAAGCCAGATCTGTTGAGTAAAAGAAAATCATCCTAAGAAACACCCCTATCCCAAACAAGGAAAACAACCCCTGTGGAGCCTGTTTCTCATCAAACAGTACCTTCAGCATGGGCTGAGCTGTGTGTCACCTCTTCCCTGAGACACTTTTATTATTCTGTCACTTGCAAAAATTCCTCTTCCCCCAAAGGCGGGTGCCCTTTTCAATCAAAGTCCTGAGAAAACTGCCGATGTTCAACTGGTTTACCCAACACTGTAAAATTTTAAGTTCTGAGATTTATTTTTGCAGATTGCCTGTGAATCCCTCCTTGTTTCTGTTCCTGTGTCCAGCATTGCAGGTCCCTGCTGAAGCAGTTTGAAATCTGGGCTGGTTTTCAGTGGGCCAGGGACCTCACATCACCCCAGCCCACGCAGTCCTGTGGCACACAGTGCTTCCTGGGGCACATGGACATGATGTACAAGATGCTGGGGAAAGCATTTCTCATCATTTTTCCTCTTTTATTTCAGGGCCCTATTGGCTTGGATGGCAAACCGGTAAGCAGAGAACTCTGCAGGCTTCTGCCCTGCCTCCTGCTGGTCCCCCTGGGCTGGAACCTGGGTGTTACACCCTGTGTTTGAAGGGGATTGTTTTGCAATGCCATGCACATGCAGGGATTAAAACAAAACGAGGAGGTTGGCAGGCAGCAGGATGCCACAGATGCCTTGGGGGAGATGCAGGAGTCGGGAGATGAAGGAAGGCAGAGTATGGCCTGTTCCTTTCTAGGTAAATCTGCAAACTGGGAGTTCATGGGTGCAGCAGTGTGGCTGCTGTGGGGAAAGCCTTAGCAAGCACTCCCACCAGAATCAGGCAGAGCAGGTCCCTGAGGTATCAGCCCTCTGCCTCAGCCAACAGCTGCTGTACCAAAAAGCTGCAGTAGAGGAGGGAAGGATCCTGAAGACCTCTGTGAGACCTCCATGCTGTCCTTAGAGATTTGCAGTAGAAACCCAAGTTATTCCCATCCTTCAGAGGTGGGCACAAATGAGCTCCTTCTCCATGAACCCAGTGGGCATGAAACCCATAGCTCCATGCAGCAGCCATGCAGCCAGGCTCCCCACCACACTCCTCGATGTGGCAGCCCCTTTCTTGTTCTGCTCTGGGGACACACACTTCCCTCAGCAGAAGCTGTTAAATCAACATCACCTAGAGTCTGCAGAGGCCAAAGCTGACGTGTGTTTCCTCTCTTTTGCAGGGGCATCCTGGACAGAAGGGAGAGATGGTAAAAATGCATCTGTTTGTGTGTGGGTGATGGGTTGGTTTGCAATGATGTTGTGCCTCAGCTGGAAACAAGCTCAGGGGCAGGGTAGCAATCTTACCTCAGCTGATGCACTGGCTGCATCCCTAATTCTGTAACTTCATAATAGCAGGGCTGGGATGCATGTCTGTAATTTTTGCATTATGGCTAGCACATTCGTCATGTCACAACAGCAACTCTCTAGTTAGGCTTGGGATGTGTTTTCCTTGCACTTAGCAATTATGTTCTTTAAATATATTCTGGGAGCTGACATTTTTTGTGGTTGGCCTCATAGGACAAGTAAAAGTTGATGGAAAGATTTCTGAAAACCCATCTGGCAGCTTTCAACTTATCTAACAACAACCAAAAAAAGCATGTTTTTTGTATTAAGTGTGGTTCCCCCACCACACACCCTCTTGAAGCTCTGTTTCATATGTGCATCATACTAAAATGCTTTTGGTGGAAAATGATAAACTCAGACTGCGCTTTATGGAAGCCCAAATGCTGTCTTGTTCCTCTTGACATCTCTGATAATGAAATCCCAAATACGAGTGTGTCAAGAGGGAGGCCCTGTAGTCACCTTCGCTCGCTGAAGTGTTGAATGTTTTCTTCAGCTCATTCTGTAATTCTGCTTTTTGAGCCCGCGTGTCACTGTAGCCCTCTGGCAAGCACATGTTGGAGATCCCCCTCCTCACTCCCCTGTTGCACAATCCCAGCTCAGGCTTCAGTCCTGGCTGCCTCTGGTTCCATCGCAGAGCGTGGCTGAGGAGATGCTGTCAGCTGAGGTCCTGGGAACAATAAGGGTGTGTTTTCCCCATGATTTTTCCCCCTCTCCTTTTAATTTCCCCCCCCTGTGGCGCAGCCGGAGCATGTGTGCATTTTTCACTCCTCCAGAGTAACAAAGCGAACCCGAATCTCTCTTGGGAATTTTCTTCACAATTGTTTTTGAAAGCTCAGTTTTTCACCTACTCCACACTCTGTCTTTTTGTCACTGTAAATGGCAAATCATGCCCTGTTAAATTCTGTGTTTCTTTAAAGGGTGCTGCAGGTCCCAGGGGACAGCCTGTAAGTATCTCTCCCCTGAATCCCTCTCCCCTTGCATTCTCTGAACTCCTTCATTTACTGAAGCCTTTTTTGATCCCTTTTCTCTTCCAGGGACCCCCAGGACAAAAAGGAGAGAAGGTAATTTCAATGAGGGCCTAGTTAAAAGTGAGGAAGGGACTTGGTGCTGCTCGATGTGACTGTGAGTGAGGAGTACCAAGAGCAGAGGGCTCAGGGGATGGGACGGGAGGCAGGGTGCTTATCGGGTGCAAATTGGCATGGCTGCACTGAGTGTGATAGAGTCACAATGATTTGCACCGTCTGGCTCTGACCCCGCGTGCCTATTTTGGTCGCCTCTGTTTGTGGTTTCAACTCTTTCCTTTTTAATCCCCTTCTTTCGCAGGGTCAGTGTGCAGAGTACCCGCACAGGGTAAGTCATTAGCGTTATTATCCTCTGTCCCGTGCCTTCCTGCATGTTAATCCTCCTTGGTCTGAGTGGCTTTTTGTCGGAGGTAGGGATCGTTCCATTAACAAGATGCGTCATCCGGCCCCCGGGGCAGTGCTGGGCTGATGGATGCGTTTCGTTTCGCAGAAAAGCAGCAGATAAGGTTTTCCAGGAGGGATGTTGGCTCCCCGGTCTGTGTTCCTGCCCACCAGAGCTGACCCCTGGAGAGCTGCTGTCAGTTCTGCTTCCTGGAGACCCTCCCGTGCTCTGTGCTCTGTGCTGGAGAGGGGAGGATCCACGTCCTCAGCCCAAAGCCCAGTGAAACCTGGGGGTTCTGGAGGAGCAGAGGTCACCCACTCACGCCTTGAGCTGCTGCACTGGCTCCATGCTGTCTTCCTTGAAGACCTGGGGAAAACTCCATCATCATTCCTCCCTTTTTCTTCTCCCTCTGCTGGTGTCATCCCTGCACAGAGACAAGGAGAACGCTCCCTGCCTGAGGGTGACCCTGGCCATGGTGCTCTGTCAGCTCCCCAGTGAGCTGGTCCCCATGCTGGTCCCCATGCTGGTGGAAAATCTGCCTGAGTGGGAGGGTTGATGGCAGCAACTGTTTAATGAAAGCCAGGATGTTGCCCCACCTGCTCCTTCATCTTGGCCTGGCCAGCAAGTGCTGCAGCCAAGAGTGGAGAGAGAACATCATGGGGCTGGAGGGGATTTAACCAGTTCTAAAAACAACCAGAGTGCTGAAAATCCACTGGAAATGCATTGGAACGACATCATATGAAGTGGCTGGAATTTGTAATCTGGGTGTACAGGGAGACAAGCTTAAGAGCTTTCTGTTTATTTTTGATGGGCCTGTGGATAATCAGCTGGGCTCTGGGCCCTGGCCCGGAGGGAGCAGGGTTGGAGCAGCAGAGGCACTGCAGAGAGAGCTGGGCTGGCAGCAAGGGACCAGGGGCTGCGGGGAGGTGCCAGTCCGTGCAGTAACAGCCGCTCAGCTGTGTTTATTTAGCGAGCAGCTCACTCGATTGTTATGTTAAAAACAAGCCAACGACACTGGTCACCCAGCAGTGTCCCGAGTTCCTGTTACAGCCCGTGGCTCTGAGTGTCCCAGTGCTCAAGGTGAAGAGCAGTGGCAGGACCCAGAGCAGCACTGGGAAGGGAGCTGGTGTGAATAGCCTGGGGGCAGAGGCACTGCTGGTTTGGTGGGTCAGGGTTGTAGGGTGGCTGGTGAGCTGCAGGAAAAGGGTGGTGCAAAGCCTCATATCCTGGCAGCGTTCCCTTGCCTCTCGTGGTCTCATGAGGCCCCAAGCCCAGCAGGATAAAAAGCCCATGAGTTGTTCATGGCTGAGACACGCTCACGGGAAGGGTGACTGTCCTCAGATCAACCCAAGGACAGGCTGTCCTGACCCGCAAGTTCATGGAGCCAGAGGCACAGACCAGCCAGCAGAAGGTGCAGTTCTCTTTCTTCCTCCCTGAATGAAAATGAGGATGGGCCTTGTTGCAAAAATGCGACACTGCTGACAGAACTGCAATTAATTCTTGCTTTTCTGTTTGATAAGGCTCTTTGTCAGATGTTCTGGGTGAGGAAACGAAAACCAGCATCCTGACAAACCAGGGATGTTGTTTCAGTTTGGTTTCATATTTGTTTTCTTAGGAAGGAAATACAAGGTTAGGATATGTGCCTTGGCTCTTGTAGATTCCTATTTTTTTGCCTGCATGAGTCTGTGTGGCCTGCACTGCTATGAGGGATGAGCCCATGCATGGGTGCTGCCCATTCAGGGTGAGAGGGCCCCTCAGGCTGCTGCCAGTGCCACTCAGGGAAACCATGAAAGCCATGCTGTCTGGCTCTCAGAAATGCTGTTTGTGTCTCTGACTGACCCTGTTTGTCTGGTGTGTGTTCCCTGTCCCCAGGAGTACCTAAGTACCACACTCGCAGCCCTGCGCTCTAACCAGATCCTTACGCTGAAGGTTTGTGGGTAGCACTCTCAGGGGATCCAGTTCTGATGCTCGAGGTTACAGATCCAATATTGCACGCTGCCTTCTGAAAAAACTTCCCATTGGAACACAGAGGGGGCAGGGCAGGAGCTAGGTGGAAGTGCCTTCAGGTTTCTTCTCACCTGAATCCATTGCAGGGTCTTGTCTTGCCTGTTTTCAGGACTGGTTCTCTCCATTTTCCTCCTTATCCTTTCCAGCATCCTCCCTCAGCTCCCCTGTAAGCTGTATGATATTTCAGATACCCTTCAGCACTTAAGCAGCCAGGCAAAGCCTGCTTAGCTGGCTCTCCTGAGCTAAGGGGCCTCCTGCACTGTCTTTTAGAAAGGGGAGGTTTGCCTTTGGGTAAAATGAGCCCTGCTGAATTTCCAGCAGCACTGCTTTTGGAGTGAGAGCTTGTGGCTGTCTGGATCAGTGCATTTGAGCACAACCACCTAATCATGATGCTGCAAAATTGGGTTACTGCTTCTCTTTGCATCAGGACTGGATCCTTGCTTTAACTGCACACATGAAGTACAATGTCTAAAGGGAATAAATGTGCTCCTTGGAAGTGTATGGTTTCTGTGGTGGGACACCTGTGGGCACACCTCTGGGGTCTGAGTGCACAGCTCACGTGGGGAAATGTCACACACGGGCATGTTTTTGTGCCCAAGCACAGAAAGGCTCTCTCACCTCTCCCTATGTAAATCAAGAGCAGCTTCAATGGAAAACTGATAGGAACAGGAAAGTGGATCAGGCCAGGGCAGCATTCCTGGGCCTGGAGCCGACTGGTGGGTGCCAGGGTGACAGCAGCGTGCATGCAAGTGGAAACTGGATACAGCAAGAGGATGAACAAATGCTCCTGAGCTTTAGTGCATTTGATTTCTGTGTGTCCGGGTCAGCTTTGTGCCCTGAGGCAGCATTCCTGGCTATAAGCAGTCAGAAGGTGATGATACTGTTGAGCAAGGAAAAACAAAGCACAGGCTGCCAGGGCAATGCCCTACTTAGGTGTCCAGCTCCCAGGCCTGGTCCTGTCCCTTGGCCATGGTGGTTGTGTGTGCCAAGTTAAGTGAACCAAGCCAGGACTTCTGTGCTGACCCCAGCCAGCCTTTCTCTGCTCCCTTCCACACCTGGAGGAAGGGTGATACCCGGAGATACACTGGGTTTCCTGTAAGAGAGCTGGAAAACTGCACTTGGAAAACCTGGAGAAAATTGTAATTCTGATAGATGCCCCAACTCTGCTGATGATGATGATAAGTTAAGAGAAACAGTCCCGTTGCTGGACGCCCCAGCAGAGCCAGCGAGGGATGCCTTGCAGTGAGCACTTCCCAAGGAGATCAGCAGAGCTGAGTCAGAGATCCCCTGGCTGTTTCCAGGCAGAGGGAGCTGTGAGAGCTCTGTGCAGTGGGATGGTATTGAGTGGGCACCCCAGAGCTGCCAGGCTGTGCCCCTGTGAGCAGCACCAGGAGCTCAGAGGTGTGCCAGCAGGTACCCGCCCCACGCCGCTCTCCTGCCAGGCTTCATTTTCACGGCAGTCTCTCTGTTCCCCCCTTCTCTGGTCTCTGTCCTGGCTGCTCTGTGACTCTCCATGCCCTCATGGCCTCCTTTGCCCTGTGACCTTCTGGTTTGATCTTCTTCAGCTGCTGCCTCTCCTCAATTCAGTGCGGCTGGCTCCACCTCCGGTCATAAAGAGACGCACTTTCCAGGTAGACTTCTCCTCCTTGTTGCCTGTTTCTGAGCTTATCCCAGCGCTTGCAATTCATCAGCTTGCTACCTGTCTTTCTTCCCCTGCAGAGGGCTTTCCAAGAGTTTCAGGCAGAGCTGAGGGACTTCCTTGAAAGCGGAGGAAACCTTTGATGTGATAATGTTGCTAAAAAGAAATGCGGTGAAGGCAGATTTTTGGACTAAAAGAAATGGGCCATGAAGCTTTTCTTGGGGCTGTCGACAAGCAGCCTCCTCCCTTAAGGAGTCAGTTCCTGCATATTCAATCTCCAGAAGAGGTTGGAAGCCTCTTGCTGAAATTCATCTAATGTCTGTGAAATTTAACTGAGATGAATGAATAGGCAAACGCTTCTTCTAAGGGCTAGTCTAGTCTGAGGCACTTGGGGAAATGTGTTTAAATAAGCTCTTAGAATGGTTTCATTAAATTGCATTAAATCTTTGCGTAAACACATTTATTTTGGTTTCCAGGGCCATAATTCATGTTTAGTTTATTTTGGGAATGAATTCATAAAGTGAATTACGGACATATGAATAGTGAATAAGAGTGTCCATAGTCAGAGTTCATGTGGCTTTTAATGAGCCCACTTTATGCTCCCTCATTCCATCAGCTGGGATTAGCTTTCCCGCGTGGACAAACTGCTGCAGTTACCCCGCTGAAGTGTGCTGGGCACTCTTTATTGAGTGCCTGGGTTTTGTCACCCTGCTGCCTGTCTAGACAGTCGGATGCCAGCAGGGAACTACTGCAGGATGCAAGAGGCTTTACCATGAGGTGCCTGGTCCTTGTCCAGCTCTGGATGGATCCTGAGCACGTGAGGCCGTGGTTTCAGCTCGGTTTCTATCGATTCAGCACTCACACCACACAGAGCCCCACGGATTGCGCTGTTTGCCCTTCAAAGTGACAGTCTGGAGAGCCAGGCCAAGGACTGACCTCTTGGGAAGGCTTTGAAAGCTGAAGTTCCTCTCCAGGATGAAGTGGGAAACTTGAATAGCTGCCCTGCATCCTGTCGTCAGCCAGGGCTGCAAATTCCCTCTGTCCTCAGAGGAAAACTTCACCGGAGTTTTTGCCATGATCCGTTTTGCCTTTGCTGTATTCATTCTCTAAAAGCAACAGGGTGGGGTCTGCTCCTGCAGATCTGCCAGCACCAGGCAATTCCAGGAGCCCAGCCTGTGAGTAGTAAGGAAAACAGTGAGGCTGCAGAATGGATGTTAGAGAGGAAAATCCTGCTGCTAGCTCTGAGCACATCGGCAGGAGTGCTTTGCCCAAGGCTTAGCTGAGCGTGGGCCTGAGTGAGTGGGCTCCTCTGTGAGGAGGCTGAGCAAGCATTGTGTTGCTGGGGTGCAGGCTGGTGTTTAAAAGAACTGAAAAATAGTTCCAGTCGACAGCTAAAAATATAGAATGACAACTGAGGAAAATGACACCTGATCTCCCACTTACTGTCCGTTTAGCTCTGTGGGGGTCCTTTTGTGCTGAACACATTAATGAGGCTATAATGATGTGGTGATAACGCTTGGTGTGTTTAGGGATCTGCAAGGACGGGCACTTGCCTAAACAAAGCCTGCAGTGCCCAGGACAGCAGAGTGAGGGTGATGAAAACGGGCCTTGGGGTGAGTGAGCTCCGTGCAGCCGCTCCCTGTGCTGGGGCAGGGCTCCTGCTCTGCCGTCTCTCCGACCAGCCCTCTGTTCCAGAGCCATGCTGCACTTTAGTGCCCTAAATTTGGAGCATGGACTGGGCTGGCAGAGAGTAGCTGAGGTGGGAATAGAGAGAGAGCCAAAGTGAGATGGGCAAAGCCCCCTTTGCCTTCCCATGGTGCACCCATGCTGGGGGTGATATAAGATGCAGTGGGAGGGAAGTCTTTGAAGGTGGAATGGGAGGGCAAGGCAAGAGGAAATCTAGAAATACATTCCAGTGTCCTCCCAGCATCTTCATTAGATCCAAATTACCTTCCATATTTAAAAGCTATGAGACCATTTACAGTTGAACGGCACTGAGTGTGGAGGATAAGGAAGCTTAGGAAAGAACCTGCATTCCCTTGCAAGGGCCACGGGATGAATGAAGATCCCCTTTGAAAGTGGGGAGAAGCAGGGGCACCCCTCCTGCCTGGCCCTGCAGGCTTCCCAGCGTGGGCTGAGGGTTGGGCAGTGAGGCACAGCAAAGGAAAGGGCTGTTGCTCCACACATGACCCAGCTTCTCGTGAGCCTGGCCCACGCGCTGGAAATTTTCTTTTAAATAGAGCTGATGGCAGAAAGGATGAAATTTGCAGCTTATTACTTTCATTTATCATTCTAAATAAAGCAAACATCCCTGTATCTGCATGTTTCACTGAAGGCAGCCAGGATAAACAGCGCATTTGGTAGGAACGCAGGGGACAGATTTCGTGCATTTTCCTCCAGTGTGTAAGGCTGGAGAGAGGATAAATGCAGCAGAGACCCGACTGCACACCCACTGATTTTTAACTGAGAAACAGCCATGTTTGGGTTCTAGCTTCCCATGGACCCACCAAGGGAAGTCTTTCAGATTTGAATGGGATCACTAGCAGTAGGCTCTCATGTTTTATCTAGGGAGGTGAGCCTAGAGAGTGAACAGCTTGGCACGGGTGCCACAGCGCCCTAGGAGCCGGATTCATCAATTCTAGATCAGCAGTCTGGTATTCAAACGTGCTGCTTCCAGCCCACTGTCTCCTCCGTGCCGCCTGGTGCCACGTGCAGCCCCAGATGACATTGCTGAGGCATGAGCCACAGGCACCGAGGGGCGCTGGGGGCCTGGGGAGGAGCTGGCTCCAGCAGCTCCCCCTCGCAGAGCTCAGAGGGGCAGGTGGCTCAGCAGGCACTGCCCTGTTAAATCCCAGAGAAACAGGCTCTGCCTGGTGTCCATGGGCTGCCTTGGCTGGCCTCCAGGAATGCCATGATGATCGTGTTATTTTTTTTGGGGTTTGTGGCATTTCTACTTTTGGTCCTCGGCAAAACGGAGGGATTGTTGTCCAACAAATATAGGATGGGGGAAAAAACTGGCTGAGGTGGCTCTGCCTGGAAGTGCCAGTGTTGTCACAGGAGGCTTTGCTTCACATGTGACTGTCAAGTGCTTTGGAAAGCCTCCTCAGAGACTCAAGAGATGTTGGTCTTTGACACATAAATTTTACTTGGCTGGCTCAATGAAGAAAAAGGTCTCTTTGGGCTGCTCTGTCATCACTAGATCTCTCTAGAAGGGAGCTCTGAGCTGGTCACCTCAGATGTCTTTGCAAACCTTTGGGTGCTGGCTCCTGCTTCCCAGGCAGCCCAGTGTCCTCAGCAGGGCTCTCATGGCTCTTGGAAACCTCTCCTGTCAGAAACCTGGCACTTGCTTCTGTCTCCTCTGCTTCAGTCAGGCTGGGCTGCCTGGGCCCTTGGGGTGGTGGTGTGAAGGGTTTGCTGTGCCTGCTGTAACTCTTGTTTTACAAACTGCAGGGTGAACAAGGACAGGCAGGGATCCAAGGGCCCCCGGGGCCCCCTGGCCCACCAGGGCCCCCTGGACCAGCTGGACCTGAAGGAATCCCGGGACGTCCTGGGCCAGTTGGACCCCCTGTAAGTCCTTAGCAAAACTGAAATGCTTCTGCTCCCCCATCCCCTCGGGCACAGGCTGCTTCCTCTGGCCTGTGTTGCTGCTGGTGAAGCTGAGATAGCCAGACAGGAGGCTTGCAGAGAATGTGGATGTGGGGACAGGAAGAGGTTCCGGGGAAGGAGAGGGAAGGCAGGGATGGGACCTGGGCACTGCTGCTATCTGAACACACAGGGGGTGACACCAGGCTCATTTCCTCCTCCTCCTCAGCCCTGCAGATGGCCCCGGGGAGGAAGTAACAGTGGGGTGTAATTGTCTGCTCCCTGCCACCCCTTTGAAGTCCTGTCCCTGTCCTAGCAAGCAGCTGAGGAGGGTGGGAGCAGAACCACCCTTATGAAACAAAACCAGTGCTGAACGGCAGGGGACAGAAAGTGCTGCTAATGTGCCTCTCTCTTGCCACAGGGCAGAGCAGGAGAACCTGGGAAGCCTGGCAGAGATGGAAAGGTGGGTACCAGAGTCCAGCTCTGTTCCTGGGAGCTGCAGGGGCCAACGTGCCACTCTGGCTCTGCAGCCACTGGGAGTTAAAGGAGCTTCCATCTCCAGCAGTTTTCACAAGGCCTGCTAGCAGGAAAAGCAAGTCTCATCCCCGGAGGGAAATGCACCTCTCCACACACAATACAGGGGTCAGCACCCTCAATTCTTTCTGAGAGATCCTCATCTCTCTCTGGGGAGCCAAGGACAGGATGGCTAAACACCTGAATTGCCAAAGCAGGTGGCAGAGGCATCAGAGCATATCTAGAGCAGTTTTCCTTCCCTGCCTGCTTACAGGCAGCTCCTGCAAAGATAGTTTGTTTATTTATATTTACACACACGTATGTGTGGTATGCTTCATGGTTCATATCAGGTAAATTGTTTGGGTATTTCTCATTTAGAGACACAAGTGGTTTGTTTGTTAATGCATTCTCTCTGTTTAGCTTGCCAGAGGAAGCTGCAAATGCTTGATTTACTCCAGAGCTGCAGTGGCTGGGAACAAGTTCCCCAAGCAAGCCAGAGAAACAGAAAATATTCTGGAGCATAATGCATAAGGCAAAGCAGCTTTTTAGTCTTCAAACTGAGCAAGAACAAACCTGGGGGGATGGAGCACTGTGGGCATAAGTTTATTTGAGTGTATGCACTAAGATACCTACATGAAGAACAGACTGGGGATGTTTGAGCTCAGCAGTGCAAATCTCTAAAGGGGTGTTTGGAATCGAACCAGCCAGCATCCCCCCATCACCCTGCTGTCCATGTAATGTCACACTTTCCAACCCCAGTGTCTGTTTTGATTTTATCCACAGGGCTTACCTGGGCCTCCTGGACCAAAGGTGAGACATCTCACCTCACTTAGAGGTGCAGAAAGATGATGAGCAGAGATGGGCTCTCCTGACAGTACAGATCCATTTGATGGATGGAGGAGGGGTAAAAGAGGTTACATCAAAGGGCTGAGAGGATTTGTGACCCAGCTCAGCAGTGCCTCTGGGGCCCAGCCCCTGTGCTGACTCAGGGGTTTTGTGCAGGCGACGCGTCTGAGCTGCCTCTCCGCTGAGCCAGGCACGCCTCATCAGCCCAGCTTGCAAAACTGTTTGCCACACACAGCTTTATTGGCTTCTTCCATTCTCAAAGCATTTCCCAGTGCTTCAGGAATGGATTTTGCAATGCTATTGTTAACTCTGCCACGCTTTCCCATTTATTCACTTGCCAAAGTGCAAGGGAGGGGGTGGCTGTTGTTGTTTTTCAGCTGCAGCCACCCAACATAATTTGTTTTTATCTGAGATATGTGGCCAGGGTGAGGAGATAGGAGCCATGGAGTTGGGGCACAGGGCTGACACGTGTTAGCTGTGTGCCAGGCCTTTCCTGCCAGAGCTCAGCCCAGTGCAGCAATGCTGACCCATGGGTCTGAAGGGACAGGAGCTCACTGGAATCACTGTGAGCAAAGGGCAGATTTTCCCTGTGGAGGGCTCTCCCATCCAAACAATACCCCAGGGAAAAGAACAGAGATTTGTCCCTCTCAGGCCAAGCCTCCATTCCTTTTTTGCCTTTTGCAGGGAGATGCTGGCATTCAGGGATACCCTGGCAGAAAGGTAAGGAGGGCAGCTCCAGTGTTGTTAAATGAATTAAGTGCACTGACGCTTTCTGGAATCGTGGCTGAAAATCTGTGGACCATGCTGGAGCCTCCTGTGGAGCTCTGCTCCTGCTGGGCTTGCATCAGTCCCACAGGTTCCCTGCTGGCACCTGTGTAAAGAGAGCCTGGGCCCAGAGATTTTTGTCTTTAACTCTCCAGAAACTATGGAACAAATATCTCCCTGTGTGTGTTTGTGTGTGTGTGTGTGTGTGTGTGTGTGCCTCTGTACACCCACTTCCAGGCTGGAATGCCTTTCTTATGCATCCAAGCCCATATGGGAGGCTGAAAAGGGCCAAATCCCTGGCTGTTGCTCTCTGGGATACAGCAAAGAGTCAGTACTGCTCCGGGTTAAAAGGCAGAAGCTGGCAATGCCCAAGTGCCTTCAGCAGCAGCTGATTAACAGCAGGGCTGTGAGCCCAGAGGGTGTAATGAAGAGACAGGAAGAGAAGGACACAAAGGGAGATCAAACAGGAGAGAGGGAGTGGAGAGATCCTGCTAAAGAGATGTCAGCTGGAGAAGGGGAAGGTGAATGTTCCCAGCAGGAAGGAGCCCTGTGTCCCCTGTTATCTCCACGTTGCTTTATGGGTGCTCTGCAAGCAGAAGGGCAAGGGCTGAGAGCTTTTTAATTAGCTCTGTATAAACTGAGAAGTTTTTCTTATGTCAGGAAGTGGAAATTACAGCCCCTGCAGACCACAGCCCACTCCTGCAGACAGACACAATTTATTGCCCCTTTTCCCAGCGAGCCCAAGGTTTTCCATCAGGAGCCCTGTGTGCACAGGGAGGGTGGCTCTGGGCAGTGAGCTCCCAGCAGCTCCTCTCACATGGAACACCTCCTCTGACTCCATCTCTGCCGAGCCAGGAGCCTGCCCTGGGCTGCCAGAGTGAGCCCAAGGCTTTCCTGGGAAAGCTGGGAGGAATGGATCAATGTAGGGCACCAGATCCTAACGGGAAGGGAAAAGAAGGTGGAATGTTGAGGAAAGTTGTTAATTCAGATTTGGTGCTCCCTTCACTCCGTGCATTTCATGCGCTGAATATCTGCTCTTCTCCCAGAGACCCAGGGGTGGGTTGGTGTGTGTGGGACCCCTCAGTGTGGGACATGCCTCTCACACCTCTGCTGGCCTTCCTGCAACCCACAGCTCCTTCCCTTGCTGCTGTGCTTGCTGCTTCCACTGCTCTCTTTGTTCTCTCCGTCAGGGTGAGGCGGGTGAGGCAGGCCTGCCCGGTGCCCGTGGCCTCCCTGGAGCCTCTGGCCCCAAGGTAACCCTTGAACTCGAGTCAGAGGGGCACATAAGGGGCACAAGCCTGTCCTAAAGGGATGTCAAAGGCCAGCGGCTGGAGACAGCTCTCTAGAGCCTGGGATGAACCATGTAGACAGGAACAGTTGCTCCTGTGTGAAGAATCTGGGCCCTTGTTGGCCAAGGGGATTCCATGCTGTCCTGAACCAGGAATTACACAATCCCCCATTAAGGGATAAAACCGACCCGGCCTTCAGAGGCTTTGCACCAGGGCTGTGAAAATGAGGGTGCTCTGGACCATGAGATGTTCCAATGGTTTCTGCACCCTTATCATGTAAAAGAAGAGTGTAGGTATGGGTAACCTCCAGCCTGCCCTCCAAGGACCTAAGCTGCCTTTGCACTCCCTGGGAGGGGAGGGAGGGCTGCAGCCAGTGCTGCACTGGTCCCGTGCTGCTGTGAGGAGACCTGGAGTGCTGGGGCTGCATTTATCACGCCCCTCTTCTGGCTGCTTCATCTCTTGCTGCTACTGCTTGCTTGGTTGCCCTTTGTGCTCACTGTCCCTCTCTGTTTCCCCCCTTTCTCTCTCCTTTTCTTGGCAGGGTGAAAAAGGGGATGCTGGCATCAAGGTAGGCATGACAAATACATTTTCCTAACTCACAGCAGATCACCTGGGAGAGGCTGCTGCTTGGGCTGATGGGTTGTGAGGGGAGCTGGGGGCAAGGCAGCTCGGTGTGGTGTTTGATGGAGTCCACATCTGTGCTCTGATGAGCCACAGGCAGGCACTCCCGGCTCAGGCTGCCTTCATCCCTTCAGTGGAATTCCATTCTCACCAAAGGCATTTCTCTGGCTATGAAGCTTGCTGGTGATTTGTTACATCTCCCTATTTGATGGGCTAGGTTGGGGTTTCCTCATAAAATCTGGTTAGCTGACGCATCAAATCCACTCCAACTCCACCATTCAGGCTGAGGTTTGGCACCGGCTCTTCTGTCTGTTTCTGGACACTTTTACAGGCTCATACGGTCTCTGCCCAGATGTTATCTATTTGACTGAAATTTACTGTACCCATATATTTCAAGTATATTACTCAATGTAGGCTGTGCTTAAAACATTACAACATTGGCAAGTGTTCATGGCAGTCAGAGCACACTGTGTCATGCCATACATCTTACACATCCTGAGGAAAGACTGGTCCTGTAATATTTGGGAAGGCATTAACTGTGACACGTTCATTTCGAGTATTTAGTGTGTGGCATGCAGCTTATTTATCCTGCAGCACATACACTTTCTAGATCTTTTCCATCTGGGTGGATTGCTGTTTGAAGAGAGAAAAGGCCTCTTCAGAGCTTACCAAGGATACATTACTTGGAGTTTAAAGAAATGTTCTTTGGGAATGCAGCCTCTGGGTTCATAGCTGGATGGAGCAGCAGGGATTGTCTTCCTGCATGAAAACACCTTCTCAGGAATACTGCAGTGCATGTAGTTCCCTGTGTCCATCTCTGTAAGAGTGCTGGGGGTAGGATGGTCAGGATGGATGGAGAGCAGAGGTCTCTGCAGCCAGGTCAGGAAATTGGGGTTTATTGCAAAGGGCCTGGGGCAGGGCCCTGCTGGGATTTGGGGTTTATTGCACAGGGCCTGGGTGCAGGGCCCTGCTGGGGTTTGGGGTTTATTGCACAGGGCCTGGGGGCAGGGCCCTGCTGGGATTTGGGGTTTATTGCAGAGGGCCTGGGTGCAGGGCCCTGCTGGGATTTGGGGTTTATTGCACAGGGCCTGGGTGCAGGGCCCTGCTGGGATTTGGGGTTTATTGCACAGGGCCTGGGTGCAGGGCCCTGCTGGGATTTGGGGTTTATTGCACAGGGCCTGGGTGCAGGGCCCTGCTGGGATTTGGGGTTCATTGCAAAGGGCCTGGGTGCAGGGCCCTGCTGGGAGCTGCCACAGCTGGAGCAGGACTGAGAGGAGAGAGGGGCAGAGAGAAAAGCATAAGAGAGTAAAAACGGTAAGAGAGTAAAAGGCAAGAGCTAAGAGAGTGAAGTTCCTGTTACAATACCATAAATCTTCTTCTGTGTTGAATATTCTGATTCTCACTAACCAATCTAGTACAAGATACAAATCCTACAGCATTTCCATACAGCCTATAAGAATCACTACATTACCATACTGTGTTACATTTTAAACCCTAAAAACTCCTCTTTGGGCCCCTTCTGCCAAGCTGGCAGGGTCTGCTCTGACCCTTGGGCCTGTCTGCAAGCAGAGGGTGTTGTTCCATCAGAAGGGGATCACCTTCAGCTGGCCACACCATTGTTTTCCAGTTGTTCAGTAACTGAGGTATCTCAAAGCTTGCCTTCATTTCAGTCTCACTTATAGCTTCCATATTCTCAAAATCTTTTTCCAGGCAATCATGTTTGTAAGGCTTTCTTGTTCCATCTTCCCCAACACATCTCCCCATCAGTGTAATTCCATCAAGCGCAGAGGCATTGCTCCTGTTTGTGCCAGTGTGAATGAAGGTGGAATTGCACCCAGAACTGATTATTTTGAGGGCTTGGAGCTTGCTGCTCTCGCAACAGCAGGTCTTCCATTAAACTGAACTGAAGGGCTGAACTCAGAGTGTTGCCTGAGAGGGGGAAAAGGCTGAAAGGAGAAGCTGTGTTTTGTCCTTGCTGAAACTCCCGTGTTTCACTGCTGGCATGGAGCACCTGCTTTGCTCATGGCCTTGTACCATCACTGGCCAGCTCTTCATGTGGGTTCTGGCAAAGGGGAAGGCTCCAATCATGTCTCAGGGTCATGCAGAGGGTGAGAGCCTTCCCTGACTTGGGGCCGCCTTGCACACACAGTCTTGCTATTGGCCCTTTATTCATGTCCTGCACACCCCCTTCAGGAAGAGCAGAGGTGAAACCCACTGTGCTTTTTGGGATTACTAAATCTCCAAAAGGGCACCTCTGCAGCCCCAGAGCAGCAGCTTCTTTCACACACAGACTATCATTTGTTACTGTCAAGGTCACTTTTCTCCTGACTTCCTTTCTTTTTGCTCAGAGGAGTTGAAAGGGAGGTGCAGACACGTTCTTAAATCAGCAGCCAGACCTCACTCAGCTCCTGAGCATCCAACAGCAGCACGTGCATTTGTTGTCTTTGGAAATTGCTTCTTTCTGTTGTCCTCCCACCTAGGAGGATTAATTGGGACTCTGGAAGACATTTAAGTCTTCCAACTTTGGATCCACTTACCTAGGCTAGATTTTACTTTCCCTTTGCCTTGAGGAGCCCTGGACAAGCACCATGATTCCTAGGTTAGCTGTGGTGGCCAATTTTGCATGGAATATCACTGCTTTGGCTGGCAGTGAAGAACATCTCTGGCCTGAAGAAGTTTCCTGGTGTCACACAGAGCCCTTGTTCATTCAACCAGCTCTGAGCTGAAGGAATCAAGCAGCTCCTCAGGCAGGCAGTTCTTCCAGGAGAGTCTCTGGGAAGGGGAACTGGCTGTCACAGGCTGGGCTGCCCTGTGGGGATGGTCTCTGCAAGCAGGCTGGGTGTCTCCCAGCAGAAAATGTCAGTCTGCCCTGCTGGGTCTCACTGAAAAAAGGCAGGGAGCATGGTTGGGGAGGAGAGAGACCAATCCACATTCTCCAGTGCAAAGTACGCCTGATTATTGCTTTACTTTCCTTACTGCTGAAAATAGGGCAGTGTAGGGCGGGAGGTGCCCGCACTGGGTCATGGATATTGTGATATTGGAAAGTGTTTTACAAAATGTAGTTCACAGGATGCTGTGATTACAAAAAGCTATTTTTTAAAAAAGTAGATATAGATATATATAGATATATATATATCCCTGCTAAATAGCCCTTCCGAGCAAGAAATAAACACGCAGAAGAAAATTACAGGAGCAGTATGCACATTGCCTGAAGATGGTTTGTTTTCCAGTTATCAGCAGGCAAAATTCAGGCTAACAGCACAAGGGTTCTGTGTCTCTCCCAATAGATTGGTTCATGCCAGGGTCACTGCAGGCTGGGGTGTGGGAGGCTGTGGCACTGCAGTGGGGTCAGTCCTGCTGTAAGGATTGAGAGGGATTGAGGGAAATGGCCCCAGCTGGGGCAGTCAGTGGGTGAGGCAGTGCCTCGCCTCACTCAGGAGGGTTTGTCACCACCTGTGCCCCGGGAGGACTCATCTGCTGTCTCTTGCTGTCTTTCTCTGTGTGTCTTGCTCTGCTTCCAGGGGGAGAGAGGCATGCCAGGGCTGCCAGGAAGACATGGCTCTAAGGTACCTTGTGCCCAGGGGAGTGATGCTTGTCTGCCTGACCTCACCCCTAGCACCCCTGATGCTCAGGCATTGTGTGTGTGTGTGTGTCTGTGAGCCAGTGACTGTCCTCAGCTGAATTATTCATGCTTCTAAATTGCAAAATGCAGGGCCTAATTCACGAAGGCAGAGGTGGGGGAAGATGTGTTTACAGAGCAAATGGCATGCCCAGTCTGGTGCTGACTTGCAACATCAGGATTTAATGCTTTACCCGGTGAGAGCAGCCAGTTGTGGTGTTTGTAGGGAATTGGCATTTTGGGAATTGTGCCAGGGGAGCACTGCAGGTGTGTGCCAGCCCAGCTGGCATGAGCAGGGCTGCCCAGCAGTGAATCAGGGTCAGTGTGTGACAGCCCTGCATGTCTGTGCATTGCAGTTTGAGGGTAAATGCTAGAAAATAACATGGTCTGCAGTCACTGCTGTTTGAAGGCTGAGACATGAGGGACAGGCATCCCAAGGCTCTGCAAAGGCCTAACCAAAGGCACTCACTGCACGTTATCCCTTTCATGGCTCCAGCCTGTATTGGCTAAAACCTACTGACCCCGAGACAGTCTGGAATGCTTTTACCCCATTTATTGCATAGAATCCCTGATCTCCATCTTCTGTCCTTGTGTTTTTTAGCTTTTGTCCCCGATTTCTGTTTCAGAAAGCTGAGAGGTATGATCCTGCTGCTCTCTGGCTCCCCACTCCTCCTTGTTTGAACTTTTCCAAGCTTTTTTCACTTTGAACTTGGCTCCCAGTGCTCTGCACTGCCTCATGTGCTACAGCCCACCCCCTCACATTTCCCAGTCTCTAACACCAACTTCTCTCCCTCCCCCCTCCTTAGTTACCCCTCACGTTTGCCTTGTTAACTGGACCTGTTCTAACCAGGAGCTGACTAATGCTAACACAGGGGATACAGAGATTTCCGAGAGGATGGTTGGCAGGGACAACCTGCTCTCTGCATCAGTGCTGTTGAGGGCAGTGTGACAGTCCCTGTGGGAGCAGCTGCCTCCTGAGCCCCCTGTCTGGATGGCAGGGCAGGGACACTCCGCAGTCCCTTGGTGGGGGCTTGCTGTGCACTGCAGAGTGACTCAATGACACCTGAATTGCAGTGATGCAAGTCTGGTTTTCCCCCTAAGGTGTCTGGCTTCAGAGCTCTCCTGGAAACACTTCACTGCAGGGTTTTTCCTCCGTGAGGGGGAATAGCCAGGCCAAGGCTCTGGGGTACGAGCCAGCCTTTCTCAGGATGCTTGAGCTGAGGTGTCTGGGCTCAAGCCTCATTGAGGAGGGGGTTTGCTCCTTGGTCTGTCTTTGCGTTCCTCAGTCATTTGACACTGTTCTGCTTGCTGGCCTTTGCTTCACTTGCAGGACTGAGCCCAGGGCAGGTGGGGGTGGAGATGTGTTGCTCTGGGTGGTGCTCGTGGTGCCTGCCCTTGGAGGAGCTGTCGGAGCCCAGAGGCCCTGCCGTGGGTGAGCAGCTGCTCAGGGAGTGAGGACGTGTGCTGTGTGGGGTCACAGCATCGCTTCTGAGCCGTGCCAAGGAGAAGATGCGCAGTTTTGCCTTTTTACTTTCACCTGACTGATATGTTTTGCTTTAAAAAACCTGTGTCCGACTGCTTTCAAACAAGGTGTCGCTGTCTCTGTCTGCTCTCTCTGCCAGGGCGCTCCGGGGCTGGCGGCCGCCGGGATGAAGGTCAGTTCTGGGCTGCAGCGCCTCGGCTGGGCTGGGCTGGGCTGGGAGAGCGCTGGAGAATGGTCGGAGAGCTCCCGCTGATGGGCAGTATCAGAACTGCCTCCCTTGGCACAGGTGCCAGACCTGCGTGCAGCCTCCCCCGGGGCCGGTGGGCTCGGGTCAGCACAGCCCGCCCCGGCTGCACCGCAGCCTTGCTCGTCTGCTGTGCAGACAGAGCGGGGAGTGCCTGTTCCTCTGTGCCAGCACACGGGTCTCCTCTTGCTCTGCTCTGTCTGCTAAACACCTGCTGGGTGGAATCTGTGACTCTGAGGTTTGGTGGTTTCCTATGGCAGCCTGGGAGCTGGCTAATGAAGATAAAAGAGGTTCCAGGCACAAAAATTGGCAATTGAAGCACTCTTGTGCCCTTCCTTACCAGCTCAAGGCCCCCATAGATGAATGTTCTTTTCCCCACCCTGGTGGCTCCAGGAGGATTTGTACTCTCTCCTGCTGGTTTGTGACTCTGTTTCCTTGTCTCTTTCTCACCAGGGCGAGCCTGGGACTCCAGGAGAAAAGGTACTCTCAGGGGGTTTTGCAGTGCTGAGCCTGCACTTCGGGCTGGTTTTGTGTGTTTTCCCATCCCCGAGCAGCTGAGGGGGCTGAGGAATGTCTGTGTACATCCCAGTGCCCAAATCCAGGCCCTGCCACTCTGAGCAAGTTGGGAGCAGCATACAGTGATACCCAGTGAGAGAGGGACCATGCTGCAAGCATTTACATACTCCTGCTCATGTCTGTGTGTCACTCCAGGACATGAAATAACACAAAATGAACACACTGCTGTTCTCAAGGGGAAAAAGGAGGACTTTATTTTTTGACTTTATCATTTATAGATTTCTAAAAGTGACAGTGGATTCGGACACTGGACAAACCAACAGTCCAACAAGTATTTCTTCTTTTATAAAAGAATGCAAACAATAAGTTATTTACAGAAAGTGTGTGAGAAATGTAAGAATGTAAACATCAGAGGGCTTAGAAAATCTTAAAAAATCAGAGCAACATCTGTGTCCATGGGAATACCTTCCAGCTGCCTTCCTCCTTTCCTCTCTACTCCACAAGAGACACAGAGCACACTTTGCTTGGGAAGCAGGTTCCCTCTGCCCCTTCCCTTGTCCCCCTTGTGTGCCCCAGAGCCTTCCCATGTCCCTGCAGAGGGCTGTCCCCTCCTGTGGCAGTGTGGAGTGACCTGCTGTGAGTTCCCAGGGCAGCATGGGGCACCACTGCCCTGTCACTGTCACATTTGCTGAAAAATCCCTTCCCCAGGATTCTTCTCCTGGGAAGCTGAGAAGCCCTCAGAGAGGAATGAAAACAATAATTATCTGATTGCTTCCCCTGTGTTTGCTGCTTTGGAACGTGGCTTGGACATTGTTTACCAACAGGTGGTGGTTTGATTGGTTCCATGTGAATTGTTTTGGCTTAATGACCAATCACTGTCAGGCTGTGTCAGGAGGAAGAGTCACGAGTTTTCTTTATCATTCTTTGTAGCCTTCTGTCTGTATCCCTTCTCTATTCTTTAGTATAGTATTCTTTAATATAGTATAGTAACATATGTAATATCTTAGCCTTCTAGGAACATGGAGTCACATTCACTCATCTCTCCCCTCCTTGGGGCTGCCTAAACATTCAGCACTGCCCCATCCCAGAGCAGCTGCCTCCTCCTGTTGTGTGGGGCAGGCTGGGTTATGTTACAGCGTGTGACAGCCGTGTAACACCACGTTCTCTGTCTCTTTTCTTCCCCCCAAGGGAGATTCTGGAGTGCCAGGCAGGATGGGCCCCCCAGGTGTGCCAGGGAAGAGGGGGCAGCGGGTAGGACACTGTGTGTTTGGGCTGGCTGTCCTGGCAGTGCTGTGCTCCTGCACGGGGGGGCTTGCAGGGGCTCGTGTGTACTGTGCTGGCTCTGCCTCCCTGCTGAAGGGTGTGTTGTGTGCTCCTGTGTGCCCTGACGTCCCAGGGCAGCATGAAATGCCTGGGGTGCAGCCTTATTCCAGGAACGATTGAGGACAGGGCCCCTTCTCCTGACGCCAGAAATAACAGCCTGAACAGGGATCCAGTAACCTGACCTGCTTCCCCATAAATCCACTGAAACAGCCTGAACAGGGATCCAGTAACCTGACCTCCTTCCTCAAGAGATCCACTGGAACAGCCTGAACAGGGATCCAGTAACCTGACCTCCTTCCTTAGGAGATCCACTGGAACAGCCTGAACAGGGATCCAGTAACCTGCCCTCCTTCCTCATAAAGGCACTGAAACAGCCTGAACAGGGATCCAGTAACCTGACCTCCTTCCCCAAGAGATCCACTGAAACAGCCTGAACAGGGATCCAGTAACCTGACCTGCTTCCTCATAAAGGCACTGAAACAGCCTGAACAGGGATCCAGTAACCTGACCTCCTTCCTCATAAAGCCACTGCTTTGCACCCTAGTTCTGGCAGCACAGCATGTTTTCAGTTCTTATGGACATGTGAATTCAAAACAGACCTTGAATGAAAAGTGGGGTACCAAGGCAGAATCAGGGAGTCACAGAGCCCTGGGACAGGATTAAGAATTATATTTTTACAAAAAGCTTCAATGCCAAACCTTTTCCATGGGTATGAGGTGTTGAAAATGTTTTCCTGCTTTCCAGAGAGAGAAGCATTAATTTAGCTATGTGCATGCTCTGGAGGGGAAAGCAGGCTGGGTGAGGGGGGTCTTACAAGTGGCTGGAAGGCAAATTACCTTGCAGAAAGGGGTCACTGCACTCTAGAATTGCCTGACAAAAATATTGCTCCTGGTAGATTATTTTCCAGGGAGGCACCAGTGCATGTCTGTTCCTGGAGCATTGGTGCAAGTCCCCTGCATGTCAGATGAGTGCCCTTGAGCTCTGATGAGCAGCACAGCCTCTGCAGGCCACCTGTGGGGGCAGAGAGGGTTTCATTTGTTCTGTAGAATCTGTGCAAGTTTTGAGTCTTGCAGCTGTGGGATAGGGGCTGAGAACACACCTTTCCCTGGGCATGCATTGAAACATCTCTTCAGGGTAGCAGAAACCTCCAGTGTCTCTCTCTGTCCTGGCAAAATGCAGGCTCCCAGACAGGACAGTGTGCCTGGAAGCTGTGGGGTTAGCAGCTGGGTGGAATGGTCTGAGGAGAACTTAACTTCAACACACTGACCAGTAACTGAGCTCCAGTGTGGAAAATACGGCCCAGGTGTGAGCAAAGCCACTTCACCAAGGGAGTGCTGGATGCTCTCCATTGCTCTGTGTCCCTGGCATCCTCCCTGGTGCCTCACCCAGCCCAGCCTGCAGCTCTGCAGGCATCACCTTGCACCATCAGCTGCTGCCTTTGCCGTTCTGCCCGCCCTGTCCTCACTGCTTCCACGGCCAGTGTGTGTCCCAGGGCTTGGCTGCCAGCTGGGGTGCTGCACTGCTGGGGGTTGGAGCAGGGGAACAGGAGCAGGGCATGGAGAAAGCCCTGCTCTCCAGCTAAATGCACCCTGGGCAACAGCTTCTGTGGGCAGATGGATCAGGGAGAGCCTCTGCAGGAGAAGGGACGGGGAAAAGCGTTCAGCAGACCAGAGGGGTAAGGAAGATGCATGGGATCCCTTTCTCGTTCACCTTCTTTTGAAAAGAAAGGACAGTGATGCGCAGAAATAGTCAAAAGGTTGGGCAAAAACGTGTGATGTCTTGAGCTGGTCCTGCTCAAGGTCTGTGCCCAAAATGAAATCCCTGGGGAAGGGAAAGAGGGTGTGAAACCAGGAGCAGATCAGCTTTCTGCTGCTCCTCCAGGATGGGGAGCCTGCAGAGCCAGCCCTGACCATGTCTGTTTTGCCAACAGGGTGAGAAGGGACGAGCTGGTGACCCTGGAATTCCTGGACTTCCTGGCCCAAAGGTTTGTCTTTGTCCTGAATTTTAGGGTTTTTTGTTTATATGTTTGGTTTTGGGTTGGTTTTATTTTTTTGTGTGTGTTTTTGTTTCCTTTTTTTTTGGGGGGGGGGGATTTGTGTGGTTTTTATTGATTTTTTTGTGGGTTTTGTTTGGTGTGTTTTGGGGGGGTTGTTTTTGTTTGTTTGTTTGTTTGTTTGTTTGTTTGTTTTTTGGGGGTTTTTGTGTGTTTTTGGGGTTTTTTTTTGTTTGTCTGTTTTTGGTGGGCTTTTTTGTCGTTTTTTTTTTTGTTTTGTTTTTGTTTTTTGGGGGGGTTTTTTGTGTGGTTTTTGAGGCTTTTTGCTTGTTTGTTTTTGGTGGGTTTTTTTTTTTGTTTTTTTTTTTGATGGGGCCACCCTCACCTGTTTTCCTCCCTCCCTCCTGTGCATTTCACACATTCTTAGCTGGCTGTGGCAGCGTGTCCTGCACTGCTCAGCTGAATGCCAGGGTGTGAGGCAGGCTCACAAAAGGTGCCTTTTTGCAGGAATGCAGAGAGGGGGAGGTTGTGGTCCTGGGAGCAGGACCACGGAATCATGTTCCAGTAGTCCCCCTCTAAAACCATGACCCCAGATGTAAGGAGGCATTTCAGCCTCCCTCCTGCTCCAAGATCCGTGGATGATGAGGAGCTGCACTGCTGTGCTCAGACAGACCCAGGGCAGGTCACATGAAGCTCAGCTCTGAGCTGGCTTTTCCCCTGAGCTCTGAGATTTCCAGGAGCACATCACACCTTTCCAACCAGACTGGCACTGGGTGCTTTTCCTTTGGGAAAGGGGGCAGTGCAGTGAATGCCAGTGGCCGTTTCAGGAAGGGATGAGGGTGGAATGGCAAAGCTCTCCTGTTGCTGCCTTGTTACCTGCTCTGTGCAAAGGACATGGTGTGCAGGGCTGGTGGCTACAGCTCCAGAGGGAGCATTCCAAAAGAACCATCATCCATCAGGTGGTTTAATCAGCTCGGTTTCCTCAGCAGAGCAGTGTTCAGGGGGAGGCTGGGGGATAAGGGCTGTGCACGGGAGCCTGGTGCAGCCAAAGGGATGAGTGTGGCCCTGGCTGCTGGCAGGGCTCCACAAGGACCCTCAGCAGGACCTGCTGTCCTGGTTCCTGGCCAGCTGCTGCTCTCTGGGCTCTCAGGAGCCCAGCTGATGGATCTTGTCCTGGCTGTGTCTCTCTGAGCCAGTGTTTTAGCAAATGAACTTACAGAGGTGCAGAATCTGAGCTGAGACACGTGGCTTGTTCTTCTTTGCCAACAGGGAGAGAAGGGAATTGCTGAGAATGCCTTGGTGGGAGCTAAAGGAGAGCCTGGCCCTCCAGGTCTGCCTGGACCCCCTGGACCAAAGGTGAGTGGTTTTTCCTTCACAGGGCTGGGTTGTGAGGGACTGTGCCCAGCACAAGGTGTGTGGGAAGGAGCAAAGGTTGTGTTCATGTGTGCCCACCTCTGATCACCTGCTGGAGGATACCAGGTTCTGCAGAGTGTTCCTGTACTGTTGTTCTGTGTGCTGCAGGTGAGAGAGTTTGTGAACTGGTTTTGGAAGGAAAAGTACCCTTCTTGTGCTCAAAAACCTCTGTGAGAAGCCAGTGTGAGCAGTCCCTGTGCCCTGGGTGGAACAGAAGGGTGCCTGGTGGGCAGTGGTGGCAGGAGATGTGGGCTGTCTGAGGAGAAGGGAGCCCAGGAGGGGTGCTTGGCTGGCTGGTGCAGCTCTGCAGCTCTCCCTCCTGGAAATGCAAAGCCAGCAGGGGAGTTGCACCCTCTGAACACAACACAACCCCATGCCTCTCCTCTCTCCCTGCCAGGGAGAAGCTGGTGACGTTGGTCAGCCTGGTGCTGCAGGATCACAGGGAGAAAAGGTGAGGAGTGCCTCTGCACAGCCCAGTTCTGGGCTCCCAGCTGCAGGAGCTCCTCATTTGTTCCTGTGTGCACCAAACTTAGCTGAGAAGGAGAATTTTAAATGAAGCTGTCTAGCCCAGACTGTTTCAGAGAACCAGTAGAGTGTGATTTCTGCAGTTCAAGAAAGTGAAGCTTTGCTAAAACTGTGACTTTCCTGTTTCAGGGGGAACGTGGCTCACCAGGAGACCAGGGACCCATGGGCCCAAGGGTAGGTGTTCCTTCACTGACAGAGTTGTGGCCCTTCAGAGGGCTCTGAGGGCAGTGGGACCTCGCTGACAGCCCAGATTGGGTTTGCTGTCACCAAGAGTACTCACAGATGGGCAGTGGCTAAGTCTGAGGTGGGCTCTTTCTCCACTCCACACCCTCAGCCATACATTAGAGGAAAACGTTTTCCCAGACCATGTCAGGGTGGCTCATCCATAGGAGGAGGTGTGTTTGGACATCCCAGTCTGGACTCAGGCCCTTGAGCTGCCAGAAAAGGGCAGCAAGAGGGTGGATGCATGCACACATCTAACAGCTGGCCAAACAATCCCCTTCCTGGGTTCTGGCCTCAGCTTCACCTCTTCCCAGACTGCCAGCTTTGATGGTGTGACACGGTGAGCTGAGCTGGCTGCAATTCTGTGCAATCTCCTGCACTGCAGGGGCTTTCTTTAATAAATGAAAAGCTGGGCACTGGTGAGATGGCCCCCTCTGAGCCCCCTTTTTCAGAGGGAGCCACAGGGAAGGGCAGTGCCAGCCCCTGGCTGAAGACTGGTGTTTTGCAGGGCCCCAAAGGAGAGCCTGGGAAGGATGAAATGATGGACTATGATGGGAACATCAGTGAAGCTCTGCAGGTGAGCAGCTCCCTCCTGTCCTGTGAGGTGTCTGCTGGATGCTCTGCTGTTTCCCAAGGGATGCAGACAGGGAACAGAGCAGATCTGCTTCCTCAGCAGCAGCAAAGGGAAGCTCTGGCTGTGCCCCTTGATCCCAAAGCTCACTGCCTGCAGTGTTTTGGGGAATTCCTGTTCTCTGGCTGTGTTGTATTTGCAAGGACCCTCGTGGCAAGAAAGAGTGATGAATCTGACTCCATGTTCTCAGAAGGCTAATTTATTATTTTATGATACTATATTATATTAAAAAATACTGTACTATGCTAAAGAATACAGAAAAGATACAAAGTGCTAAAAATAATGAAAACCTGTGGCTCTTTCCAGAGTCCCAGCACAGCTTGGCCCCAATTGGCCAAAGAGTGAAAACAACTCACACTGAAATCCAGACAAACAATCACCTGTGGGTGAACAATGTCCAAACACATTCCACATGAGCACAACACAGGAGAAGCAAATGAGATAAGAATTGTTTTCCTTTTTCTCAAAGGCTTCTCAGCTTCCCAAGAGCAAAGGGGTTTTTCCAGAGGATGTGGATGCCACAGTGGCTGGGCTGGTGCAGTGACACTGGGGGGCAGAGAGGTCACATCAGTGCCCTGGGAGTGCCCAGAGCTTGGCGTGGGTGCTGAATAAAGTCACCAAAGCTTCCTCACAAGGAATGGGAGCATGGAGTGCCTGGGCTGGCCTGGACTCCACTGGGAAAATGGAGAAATTGTAGAATTACAGCTCTGTGGGACTTGAAGGGAGTTTTAGTTTGGGTTGCTTTTGGGTTTTTTTTCCCTCTTCTTAATTTTGTAAGCTCCTTACTCATTTGGGCCACTGTTACATTAGTGGAGAACAAGCCAACTCCAGGAAAAAGCCTAAGTTTTGCAATGGCTATTTTATTTTTTAATTTTTTTTCACTTTTTTTTTCCTAGGAAATACGAACTTTGGCCTTGATGGTGAGTTCCTGTCCATGCTGTGGGCTTTGACACAAGCAGCCATATGTCCATCCTAAGCAGATGGCCTGACAACTTAAGTGCAGTTGGGAGCTAAAGCTGGGGCAGCTGACAGCTGAAAGAAGAGCTCCTCTTGCCTTCTGATCCTGGCACTTGGATTCTGATCAGGGCTTTCATCTCTGCTTCAGGAGGTCATACATGCTGCTCAGAGGGAGCAGGGAAGAGCAGCTCTCAGGGCTCCCCATTGCTCATCTTCCCAGCAAAACAGGATTTGAGGAATCCCTTGGAATATTCCTTAAACTTAGGAGGGGTATTTGGTTTCAAACCACAAAAATACAAATATGGAAATGTTTTTTTTTCTTTATCTAGGGACCCCCAGGACGTCCAGGTGTGGCTGGGCCTCCAGGGCCACCAGGACAGAAGGTATTGTCCCAGTTCAGCTCTTGCAGGGAAACACAGGAGTGGCCCAGGCAGAATTCCCACCCCAGCTCTTCCCAGTGCTCCAATATTTCCTGCCCAGCACCATCAGACTGTCCTGCTGTCCTCTGCCACTCCTCCTCACACACAGTAACATCCTGAAAATCTCTTTTCCCACAATGATAACGCCTAATCTGAAAGATGAAGGATCCTTTCTCCTCGCCCTCCCCTTCAGGAAGCAGCTTGTGGGAACCAGGCTGTGGGGTTGTGTTGGCTGGGGGCTGCATGACTGCACTGGGGCTGTGATCTGGCACTCAGGATCAACAAGATGGGGAACATGATCAAAATGATCAGGCAGTCACATAATGGAATGTTTCAACAGGGCTTTCCATGTTTTATTTTTTGTGTGTGTGTGTTTTTGGTTTTTTTTTTTGTTATTGTTTTGTTGTGTTTCTTGGGGGTTTTTTTGTTTGGTTTGGTTTTTGTTTTGGTGGTTTTTTTTTTTTTTTTTTTTTTTTTTAATTCTATGACTGCAGAAAACCCCAGGGATTTCCATGCTTTATTTTTGGTGATTATGGGAAAACATTTGGATTTTTCATGCTTTTTTTTTTCCCCGTGAGTAGTCCATGCAGGCTATTTCTGCAACGCCTGCCCTTTTTGATGCCAGTGCCCCACAAAAGGAGTCAGAATAGCTGCTTTCCAAGTGCCAAAGTAACAATTCTGTGTTTCAGGGTGAAATTGGCTTGCCAGGTCCTCCAGGCCACGATGGAGAAAAGGTAAGGCACAAAGCTCTTACCTGGGTTATCTCTGGCACTGACACCACACTGTTGCTTTTCCCACGAGGAAAAAGAGGATTTTGCTTCACAGAAGGAGCATTAATGGTTTGTCAGTGTCCTAGCATTTGTCATGGCAGTGCTGCTTTGTCCTGTGTCCCAAGGGTGTAGCTGGGAGGGAAGGGATGAGCCCATAAAGGAGGCTCTGAGCCTTGCTCCGTCTGGAAGTTGTTTGTTGTGTGAATTTCATTCAGGGCCCGCGTGGCAAGCCTGGAGAAACGGGCCCCCCTGGGCCCCAGGGGCTGCCAGGGAAGGATGGAGCTGCTGGCATGAAGGGAGAGCCAGGCCCCGCCGGGGGCAGAGGAGAGAAGGGTGACAGGGGAGAGCCAGGACAAGCGGGGCCACCGGTGAGTGAACCAGAGCCTCTCTGGGCCTGCTGCCACCCAGCTGCCACCCAGGGCTCCTGCAGGCTGGGTGCTGCTGGGGCAAGGGCCCCAGGGCAGGAGATGCTGCATTCCTGGCACGTGTGCTGTGTGCCCTGCTCAGCTGCCTGCCTGCTGCCTCGCTGGCACCGAGCTGCTGCTGGGAGTGAGCAGGGTGAGTGTGAGTGAGAGGAGGCACCAGCACACCCCTCTGGGAGGGCAGCAACCCTCAGAACCCAGCCACTCACTGGGGCACGGTGCCCAGCTGCAGTGTGTCCCTGCTCCAGTGTGTCCCTGCTCCAGTGTGTCCCTGCTCCAGTGTGTCCCAGCTCCAGTGTGTCCCAGCTCCAGTCTGTCCCAGCTCCAGTCTATCCCAGCTGCAGTGTGTCCCAGCTCCAGTCTGTCCCAGCTCCAGTGTGTCCCAGCTCCTGTGTCCCCAGCTCCTGTGTCCTCAGCTCCAGTGTGTCCCAGCTCCAGTCTGTCCCCTCTCCAGTCTGTCCCCTCTCCAGTGTGTCCCAGCTCCAGTCTGTCCCAGTTCCAGTCTGTCCCAGCTCCAGTCTGTCCCAGCTCCAGTGTGTCCCAGCTCCAGTGTGTCCCAGCTCCAGTGTATCCCAGCTCCAGTCTGTCCCAGCTCCAGTCTGTCCCAGCTGCAGTCTGTCCCAGCTCCAGTCTGTCCCAGCTCCAGTCTGTCCCAGCTGCAGTGTGTCCCAGCTCCAGTCTGTCCCAGCTCCAGTCTGTCCCAGCTCCAGTCTGTCCCAGCTCCAGTGTGTCCCAGCTCCAGTGTGTCCCAGCTCCAGTGTGTCCCAGCTCCAGTGTGTCCCAGCTCCAGTCTATCCCAGCTCCAGCCTGTCCCACTCCTGTGTCTCCAGCACTGCTCAGGGTGGTTTGTGCAATGATTTCCTGCCTCTCCATGGCCTTGCCAGGATGAAACTCCTGCTGCCCCAACAGCTGGCTGTGTGGAGTGGTTGCTGGCATGGAATCCAGCAAAGTGCACAGCCCTGAGCAGAGCCTGGAGGCAGGAAAGCAGCACCCCATCCCCACCCTGGGGGCTGGTGCAGTGACAGCAGGATGTTCAGCCCTTTGCCCCTCTGTTTTCAATGCTGGTGAAGTCCTGCATTTCCCTGGATACCCAGGGGATGCCCAAGGTTTTCAGGGTACTCTTGGGATGACCAGAGCCAGTCTTGGCTCTTATGCTGATGTGTTATGTGTCTGCCTGACTTAGCTGTGCAAAACTCCCCAAGTCTTTCTTGATCTGTAGGGTCTAGATGGCCCCACTGGAGAGAAGGGAGAACAAGGTGACCAAGGGATGCCAGGACCATCAGGATTGCCAGGGCCCATTGGACTTCCAGGACTGACAGTAAGAATGGAAAAGAGAAGGCTGCTCTTCCTTTGGTAAAGAGAAAATAGCACAGAGCAGCACACGAGGGCTCATTTCCCAAGGTGCTGAGTGTCCTGGGAAGCTCAGAGCCCTCCCCTGTGTCTGGGGTCACAGGATGTCCCTCAGACTCCAGCAGCACCCAGGGAATGTCAGACCCAGGGTCTGTTCCCACTTCTCCTGGGAGAAGTGCTGTATATATATATTTATATATAAATATATATGCTGAGCCTGCACAGGCAGCTCCAGTGGAGCTCCAGAGCACAGCCAGTGCTGATGGGCTCTGTGCAGGGAGAAAAGAGGGAGCACAGACACAAAGGGAATCCAGGAGAGCAAGGATGTGGCATTTTTGGGGTTCCTAGGACAGAGGAGGAAATGATGAATTTGACTCTATGTTTTTAGAAGGTAAATTATTATTTTATGTACTTATATTAAAGAATGACCTTCTAAAGCTATACTAAAGAATAGAGAAAGGTGTTCTTGAATTTGCCTGTTCTTCCCTCAGACTCACCCCTGGCTTTGGAGTGCCCTGCAGCAAGGAGTCCCACAGGCTATTGACACGTGTGGGGCCAGACTGCTTCTTTAATGTCCTTTGCTTTTTGTCCCTGTGTGGTATTTTTGGGGTCCCCCATCATGGGGAGGAAAAATATATCTGACTTTATGTTTTTAGAAGGCTAATTTATTATTTTATGATCTATATTATATTAAAGAATGCTATACTAAACTATATTAAGGAATAGAGAAAGGATACAGACAGAAGGCTAAAAAGATAATAGTGACTCTTCTCAGAGTCCTGACACAGCCTGACTGTGATTGTTTATCCAGCATGTGAATTGTTTTAACTTAATGACCAGTCTCCAGACCACATTCCAAAGCAGCAAAACTCAGGAGAAGCAAATGAGATCATTATTGTTTTCTTTTTTTCCCCTGAGGCTTCTCAGCTTCCCAGGAGAAGAATCCTGGGCAAGGGGATTTTTCAGAAAATATGACACTGACGATCCTATGCCTCTTTGTAGAAATGGTGGTAGAGTAGTAGAAGTGGACCTTTCTTTGGAAAAAACCTCACTGCTTTCCCTGCTCTTAAAGACTGGCAACCTTTGCATAACCCTCCCCTGAGTGCTGCTGCTGCTTCCCAGCCACTCAGCCCTGGATTGCTGCTGCTTCTAACACAGTCCTTGGGGGGAATCCAGCTTTCCCCACTCTGAGCAGCCCCACTTTGCCCCTTGGGCAGCACACTGATAGTGACTTCTCTTGCTTTGCTCTCCAGGTATCTGGGCCCCCTGGCCCCCAGGGCCCTCCAGGACCTCCAGTAAGTTTGAGTCATTCACCTGAGGAGCAAGGGAATGGGAATGGGATTAGAGCAGGCAGTGGCTGGGGAGGGTTCTGTGTGGAGACAGCCAGAACCACTCCACTGAAATGGGAACATGCCTGGGATCACTTCCAAAGGCACCCCCAGGGTAGGTCAGGGCTGGGAGGGCAAAGAAAGAAGGGTTTGTTAGCTGGAGATGAAAGGGAGGACAGCAGAGGGATGGGATGGATGGGATTAAAGGGATCAACTGCAGAAATTGCCTTAGCAGCACAGCTGGCCCCCTGCCAGGCCGTGCTTGGCAAGAGGCTCGGGGTGGAGATGGAGCAGGACATGAAGTGCCCTGACACAGACAAGGAGGCTTTGGGCTGGGGGCTCCTGCCCCACAGAGCAACACCTCTGCACTGCATGCTCCACTGGGATTCCTGGAGCTTGAAAACATCCTGAAACATTGCTTACATCTTGTCTCTCCTCCCAAATCCAGGGTCTTCAGGGTGTCCCAGGACCCAAGGTAAGGGTACAAACTATTACACACACTGCTGTTGTCCCAGCTGCTAGAATTCCCTTCAGTAACATCTTTGTAGTTCAGGTGGTACTTTTCTTCCATCTTGGTAAGAGGATAAATCCTTCTGGATATTTTCTTGAAAGAAATGGATGAGCAGCTCTCACAGGACCCAGAAAAATGGTCATTCCCTCCAGTTTTCACCCAGAGGAGTGGGAATTCACTGGTCTGTGGAATTGTGCCCACGAGAACACATTTGAAATCTTGTGTGGAGGGTGGAGGTCTGTACTTTGCCACACAGTCCCAAGGAACTGAGCTCTAGCTAAAAATTAGTCTTAAAATTACCCTGTGCATTCTGCTGTAAAGCACTTGAGAACTTCACCACCCTTGGTGGTGACAATCTTTCTGATCTCCATCTAAATGCTCAGCCTGGACCATTGGCTTGCTCGCTGTAAAACTGTTTCCTACTCAAAAAATAGGGGAATGGAAATGTTCAAGGAGAGCTGCATATTTCTGGTGATGTTCTGGGCAAAGATTGGAAAATGTGCAAAGTATCTTAAGTTTAATTACTCTTAATATTTGGCCACCAGCATTGTTTGGGCACTAAAAGGGATGGGTGTGTTTTAAAAAGCCTTGTGAACAGCAATGAGGAGGGAAAAAGTGTTGGGTACATTTTGAATTTACTAAAATGAATATTATGTTTAATATTGCTTTATAGTTTATAATAGAGAATTTAAAATATACAGCTGGGAAAAAAATGCTGAAATTGTTTTTTTCTGAAATGTTGAAACTGATGGCTTAGCATTTACAAAAGTCTCTCCAAAAATTATTTCTGTGTGATTTTTCAAGGCTTGTAGACACCTGTCATTCACTTCCCGTGGATCCACGTCTTAAAATGTAAACCCACTGTATCAGATAACTCTGGTTATTTATTTTTAAATATATATATACAGCAACAACAGCAGGGAGAGCAGCACCAGAGTGAGCTCAGCTCTGCTGTGAACATCTTTATCTCAGGGCCTGAGTCTCCTCTCGTTGCCACTGAGTTAAAGCAGTGCTCACACAGGGGTAATTTGAATGACAGTGCTTTTCTTCAGGTTAGGCTGGGGACTGGGCTGAAGCATTGCTCTGCTGCCTCCCGTGTTCCCAGGGCTCTCTGAGGGGAGGAATGTTTGTTATGTAAGTGCTGTTCTGGGGGTTTATTTTCTGCTCCATCCTTCCTTTAGGGGGAAGCAGGGATTGATGGAGTGAAAGGAGAGAAGGGTGCCCAGGGTGAAAAAGGAGACCGAGGGCCGCTGGGATTACCCGTGAGTATCCAGGGAGCAAGCAGCACTTTGGGAGCCAAACCAAAGGCAGCTGCAAAAGGATCCCTCAATAGCAGAGGCACGTGGGGATTTGCTGTGTGCAGTCAGAGAAAGAGATGGTCTATAAATAACTGTGCCTTTGCTTTTTAAACCCAAAGCTGCAGTTTCTGTGCTGAGCCTTCAGCTTCTAGATGTGCTGAATAGATGAGTGATCACTTTATTTCCTCCTGCTTCTGGCAGGACTGGGAGAATCCAGCAGTAGCCTTCCTGGAGGCTCTGTGCACTTCAGGGCAAGATGAGAAACATAAGTCAGAGATGTGGAAAGAGAAAAACCTTCCCCAGCCATTTGTGTCCTGGGCTCAGCTTTGTACACAGCATGGTGGTTCTTAGTGCAACTTGTTTGATAGCTGGAGCATTCCTGTCCCTTCTGCCATGGGATCAGTGCTCCCCCTGGCCCAGCCTGTCCTGCTGTGTGTGAGCTCAGTTCTAACCCTGGTGTTAGAGCACTGCTTGGCTTAGCGAGAGACTTTGGGGCACAGGGTATTGTAGAGAAGTTGCAGGAGCTGTAGATACAAACCTGATGGTGAGTTGGTGGTGATTTAGTCCTACCCAGTTGCTCCACCAGCCCCCAGGTTCTCTCATCATAAAAAGCACTGGTGGCACTGTAGACCTTCCCCAAATGTGCAAACACTGCAGAGTGCATCTCATGTGCTTGTTGTCCTGTGTTCAACCACCCAGATCCCTTGTCCCTGACTTTGGCTGAGATGTGTGTCTGTGTTTGTGAAATGTTTTCCTCCTTTAGTTGTGCAGAGCAGTGGTTCCCTTCTAGAGCCTGGATGAATCCCCTCTGACCCCAGGCTCCCAGATGAGCCCAGCCTGAGCCCATTCCCTGGGGCTCCAGGCAGAGCAGTGGGAGGAAGGGAGGGATGCTTTTGGAAGGCTCACGGGCCAGGGATTGTGCCTCAGTGAAGCAGTGAGGAGGCAGAACCCAGTCCCCTGAGACATGCCAATGGAAGTTTTCTGTGCAAATGGTTATTTTCCCTCAGGCCTGTGGGGTATCCAGACAGGAGAAGGAGATCCTGGTGACAGCCCAAGCAGAATCAGCCCAGCAATTACCCCAACATCTCATCCTTGGGGCAGGGAATGCCCTAGCTGCTTCTCCTACAGCAGCGAGCCCCATGGGGGTCCTTGGCTTTTCCCATCCCTCTCCCTGAGCTGTGGAGGTGGGAATGCTGGCTCAGAAGGATCCTCTCAGGAGTGTTTTGTTGGGATCAGCAATATTGGCTGGCCAACCAGGCAGCGCAGCTCCTAAGACCAAATACTGTGGAACTTGTATCCTTCGTCAGAGGCACTGAGCTCTCTCCATAAGGCTTTCCATGCCTGATCCAGTGTATCTTCAGCCTGTCAAACCAAATGCAGTGCCAAGCAGGTTCTGAAATATTCCAGGCTGTAAAATCCTGAAGCTGGATCTGCTGCCTTTTTCTCTGACTTGGGGCTTGACATCATGCTGGAATTCCAGTCCTGATTATCTGCAGTAGCCTTGGCCGACAGGGTGAGGAGCTTGTAATGCTCAAGTGGAGGAAAACTCAGGATTTGGTGCTTTTATCCTACCCCAGTTTCCCTCCAAGCCACTGGGCTTGATGGGCCTTGGCAGAACCACAGTCAGGCCTTGTGGATGAGGAGGTTCAGGGCAGGAGCTGAGCAGACAGCAAGGGGCCACTTGATCTGACAGGCTGGTGTAACTCTGCACTGGTGACACAGGGAGATGAGCCACCTGTTTCATAAGCCCCCAAGCAACTGCCTGTGCAGTGGAGCAAGCCTGCAGCTGACCTGTGGGCACCACAAGCCCCGGGGTTCTTGGTAGCAGCTTGAACAGCTGATGGTTCTGCAGTGCCTGTAAATGCCTTGGTGAGCAGTGGCCTCTGAGCCTTGTGTCTCACCTGTGTTGCCCAGCCTGCCACAAAGGCAATGCAGATTCCAGCTCCACTGTCACATTTTCTTTTCACCACCTGTCATAGAACAGCTGCTTCCCTAGGAGGTTTCCTGGTGGCATTGAGTGAGGGAAATTTAAGAGGATCCGAAAGTTGCAGGTCGACATTATATGTATTCAGTGTTTCTATGTTTTTGTTGGTTTGCTTGTAAGTGCCATCACTTGTCCTTGATTTTTGTTAATTGCAAGCATACGTTTGTCTCAAGTCACTGCTTGACTCACCTCTTGTTTCCCCTCACCCTCTCCCCTCTCCTGTGCCTGGTTTCTGTGACCCCTCCCTGCCTGTCCAGGGTGCTTCAGGTTTAGACGGCAGGCCTGGACCAGCGGTGAGTTCCACTTCTCTGTTACCCCACGTTTGTCCTCCCCACTGTCGTCACTCGTGTTGTGTCTTCCACCCAAGTCTTGTTTATACCAGCAATAATCTTATTTTTACCAAAGCAGGCTTGGGAGGGGGTTAAACTTTAAATGAGGAGTGATATCACACACTTGTTGTCTTTGATGCTACCGGTCTGGGTGCTGGGATCACAGCCTGCTTGTTCCACTCTGTCTCAGGAGCAAGAGGAATGAAACCTCTGCATGATTCCATGATGCTCCAACGTGTCATTCTCCAGGAGATGGGAGAGGGACTCATCATCAGCAACTGTAGTCGCAGCACAAGGGGGAATGGCTTCAAAATGCAAGATTCAGTGGGTTTAGGTTGGATAGGAGGAAAAAGTTCTTTACTGTGAGGCCCTGGCACAGGTTGCCCAGAGAAGCTGTGGCTGCCTCTCCCCTGGAAGTGTTCAAGGCCAGGCTGGACAAGGCTTGGAGCAGGCTGAGATAGTGGAAGGTGTCCCTGCCCATGGAAGGGGGTTGGAACAAGCTGATCTTCAAGGCCCCTTCCAATCTAAACCATTCTATGATTCTAAGTAATGCCAACCTGGTTCTGCAAACCACTCAGCTATTCTTGGGTAACAGCTGTTAAATAACAGCCAAATATTTTTAATCCCTCTTGGGAAATCACAGATCACCCGTGTACAATCCATTTGGCTATTTAAAAACAAAAAGCAATTTCTCCTCCTCAGTGTAGCTGGGAATAATTTCAGCTGCTCTGACTGCTGAAGGGAATCTGAGTGGCAGCTTCTAGAGTCACTTGTTTGGGGAAACTGTACATACAATTTTATAGATGTGCAGGAGAGATTTCAGTGTATTCCTTAGCAGGAAATGATGCATAAATGAAGGCAGTTAAGATTTCCACAATTGCATGGATCTAAGGAGAGCCTGGTTTTTCTCTCTGCCACACTGAAGTTGTGTGCTGCATGAGCTACTCCTCAGCTTGTGTTCTGTGGATCTGGACTTCTCTGGAGAGCTCTCCTGATCCATGTGAGCTGTCCTGCTCTCATCAGAGGGGTTCCTTTAGTGACTAAGCATTGCAGACTGACATTAAAAAGTGCAAGACCCTTTGCTTTAAGGCTTTTAGAAAAAGACTCTCCCTCTTGGGAAGTTTTCTCCTTGGTTCTTCCTAGAAGTCAGGCAGTGTGCCTCGAAAGTATCCCTTTATTTATCCCTGCTGAAATAATTGTCAGGAGAGAGCTTCAGAAGTACAAACGAGGCTCTGGAAGTGGTGCTGCTGTGATCCAACACAGCAGTTCCCATGTTCCTCAAGTTGCCTTGCCAGCTGAAAGCTGTAGTGCTGCTAGGTGCCTTCCTCCACCAGCCTGTGCTTTTCCTAAGGGAGCAGCAGTGTCTCTTGGCTTTAAGGAGGCCTGAAATAAAAGTGTACTGATGTGTTTTCCTTCCTACAACTGCAGGGTATTCCAGGACCAATTGGGGCTTCGGGACCAGCAGGACCAAAAGGAGAAAGGGTGAGTTTTGTTCAGAACTGACAACTGTTCTAGAACTGCTCTGAAGATACCACAGCTCTGGGGGATAGAGGAGCTCCAGGCTTTTCCAGAGCTGGAATTGCCCTCTCCTTGCTCATACAAGAGCCTCAGCTGGGCCTCTTTGGTGCTTCAGTATCTCATCCTTGGGGGTTTTCAGGTGCTTTGAAGTGCATCCTTTGCTTTTTCTTCTATGGTGCTCTGCTGCCTGTTTGTACTAAATAGGAATGTGAACAGTTTCTGCTCTTTTGTATGCATTTCAGGGCAGTAAAGGAGACCCTGGAGTTGCAGGACCAATGGGGCCAGCAGGGCTTCCTGTAAGTATGGAAATCCTTGGGATTTACCTCCTGGACCTGTTTCCTTGCTGTGCTTGACAGCTGAAGATGTTCTGTGACACAGTGTTTGCAGCCACAGCTCTGTTAGCTGTAACTCAGGTTACAGGATTGTGTTCACTATGGGAGTGACAGAAAAAGCTGAGGAGCTTCAGAGCAGACTCAGAGTGATGTGGAGGAGGCTGAAATTGTAAATTCACCTTGGTCCTTGAACTACCTAAAGAGGCTGTGTGGGACTCCCAGGATGTGTCTCTCAGTCCAAAATGCTGCTTTTGAGCAGCTCCTTTACCTTTCACAGCCTGGGTGTCTGGCTCCTGTCTGAGAGACCCCTGTGTTGTCACTGCAAAAGGGACAAAAGCTGCCTTCAGTGATGTTAATTCCACTGTCTGGGATTGCTTTTGGCAAAATGGGGTTGGTGCTGTGGTCTCATGCAGTCGTGGAGCGGCTTTGTTGTTTAACACAAAAGGAAGTTTGTTGCATGCTCATAACTAATTTGTTTCTTATCTGAAGAGTCCATGGGGTAGGCAGTGGTGATGTTACCACCTGCATGGTCTGATGAAGGTGAAGGGGAGGTTGCCTGTTGGAAAAATTGTGTTTATTGTGTTTATTTTTGACATAGCCATTGCACCAAATGGAAAAACCCCCAAAATCCTGAGCACACATTCATCTCTTTAGTGGGAACATAGTGAAATCTGCTTGTTTTGAAATGTTTCTTTCTGTGTTGCTGCATTTCAGGGTTTACAAGGTCTACCTGGTGACAAGGGAGTCCGGGTAAGTTCCCAGCACACTTTGTGTTTCATTGCTAACAGCTGTACTCAGTGACAGCCCAGTGAACTCCCCTGGCACCAGCATGGTTTGTGTGCCACACCTTCACCCCAGTCCCTTTGCACACCTGTGCTTCAGGTGTGAGACCTGTAGCTCATTCCATCACCTGGAACATTGGGCTACACCTCGCTGAAGGCTCTAGGAGGGATTTTCTGATGTGCTCCTTGTGGTCACACCTCTGTTCTGACTGAAGCACAGGACTTGGTTAGGCCAGCATGGTGTGCCTTAGGAAATCCTGCTTACCTAGTTCCTGATGAATAATAGGGATTCCTGGGAGAATCAGCTGAGGTGCAGCCAGCAAATCTTATTTCAGTACTTCTAAATTGTCCCTGAAGCATGAAAAAGAAGGTTGTCTTCCAGCAAACAATCCTGCAGAGAATTTGAAAGATGGAAATTTTGAAAAGATAAATTAAATTTGCTTCTCTTGAAGAATCAGGCCTGAAGTCTCCTCAGGCATTGTCCTGATGTGGTGGTGCAGAGCTGGGTCAAACTCAGTGACAGGAATGGCACCTTTCCCATTGTACCACCAGCGTTGTGGAAAGATAAACATTGCTAAGTGTCTGTTGAGAAGCTCCTTCTTTTTCATCAGGTTTTCTTGCCTATTAAGTCCTTGAATCTGGATCTTTTTGATAAAAACATTTAAGAGCTGTGGTTGGATATTATTTAGATTTAGAAATATAAATTACTTTTGCATTTGAGTCTGTAATATTACAATTGTATAAATGTCAAGAGGTTCAGTACAGTACAAGTGTATGTAGCCACACCTTTTATTCATAAGGCTCTGACACCATCTAAATTTACCTGGAGGTGTAATTTTTTATAGTGCATGTGCCCATGTGATGATTTCATTATATAGATTTGCTTTTGATGTGTAGTGAGTGTTCTCTGTCCTCTGTCTGCAATGGGTTTCTGACCTTACTCTGCACAGAAAGGACAGTTCTGGACAGCACTAAGCCAACTGGCATCTTAAACTAGGGGAGAAAGGTTCAAGTGTCATGGAAGCACCAAAGTTCTCCCCTTTTTTAATCATTGCATTTCTGGCTTTGCTTCTTAACTTTCACTTCACTTTTGTTTTGCGTGTGTGGCTTCTTCTAAAATCTGTCATTTTTAATTCCTAGACTTTTTCAGTTGGTTTTTCAACTGAGTGCCTTAGTTAAAAGAAGGCTCTTTCATGAATGGGATTTCTCTGAGCTCTGGCATAACAGCAAGTGAGAACTGGGAGAAATTGCAGCTCCTTGTAGGGGATGAGCTGGGAAGCACGAGTGGGGAGTTCTGCTGGCATGACTGCACTCTGCCTCACTGCAATGAGGCAAAGTGAGATTCAGGAGTGTGAATGGGCAAGTGCAATATCTTAGGGGGCCCTAGAGAGAACCCCCTTTGCCACTGAGCCTTTGTACAGGGATTTCCCCTACTCTGAAGTCCCAGTTTGCCAAAAGCCTCTCTTTTCCTCCACGCTTTTTAAATCCCAGAAATGCTCCTGCTGCTCTCTCTTGAAGCAGGAGATAGCATGGCTGTGCCTGGGCTGTGGCACTAATGGCAGTGGGGACAGCCAGCATTTTGAGAAAGCCAGCTGAAAAAGTGTGAGCCCTGAACTTGTCCTGCTGTTATTTTAATGCTGTGGGGGCTTGTGTGTGTTTGTGCATCTTCCTTGCTCCTACAGGTCCACCTTTGTCCCCTTTATCCCTTCCTCCTCTTCCACCTTTCTTCCTGGTTCCTTCCTCCAGAGCAACCCATGCTGCATTTTTCCTGGATTATCCTCTCCATTCCAGTGCTTGGTTCTGGGTGACTTCTCCTCATTTCCTCTCATCTCCCATCCATTTCTCTTGCCAGCTTTGGGTTTAACACTATTTTTTAAAGAAGCAGCAGCCTGTGCTGTCTGATTTTATCCCTTAATTCCTTTAACACGAGGACCCTAAGCTCAGTTCCCTGTGCAGCAGCCCCTTCCCCTGTTGGATGCTCAGCAGCTTTGAGAATTTCCTGTTACACAGCAGGATTTGGTGTGGATGTAACTGGCAAATGCCACCCTATGCCCTGCCTTGTGCTGCCAGTTAAGGATCAGGGACCTGTGGCTGTGCTGCCTAGGACTGCTCCCTGGTCTAAGAGGTTTTTTGGGAGAGCACTACTCAGAGCATCCCAAAGGACAGCCAGACTGTGCAGACTCAGAGCTGAGCTCTTCCTTCATTCCCTGGCTTATGGTTCCCTGAGGGGGACTTTCTGTCAGAATGGGAATTCAGAGGGGTACAGAAGCCTCCCAGTGCTATCCCAGTGCAAGAGGGACCTTCCCAGGCAGCTGGAAATGGAGATAATGTGGCACAATACTGGCCAGAGGGGTGGTTTCCATCCCGTTTTCCCATCCAAGGTGCCCTCTGTGATGTGTGGGAAGCCCTGGGAAGTGGTGTGAGGATCCCTTTGGTGCTGAGCCCTGGCCATGTGGGACTGCAGCCACAGCCACAGTGTTTATGCAGCTCCAAACATTGATCTTCGCATCTCAGAGGGAAATTGATTTTAAAAATGTTTCCTAAATGTTTATCCTTTTTTAAACTATTGCTGACATTTGTTTGAAATGGATGATCCTAAAGCTTTTGTGTATTCTTTTTTTCTCGGACTAAACTATTATTTACAGGGGGAGAGGGGCAAGAAAGGCTCTAGAGGGTCTAAAGGGGATAAGGGAGACCAAGGAGCACCTGGATTAGATGCACCCTGTCCGTTGGTATGTCCTGTTTCATCAAATGTATTGTTTTAAGATGTGTTGATGGGGAAGACAGAAGGAAATCATAACACAAATAATGGTCTTGCAAAAGTACAACATTTGGATAAGCCCAGCTGGGTTCCCACCACAGCCTGTGGGACCAAGTGATCCTCCGAGGGATCAGGCTGCTGAGTGACCATGGTTATGTTCCTTCCTCTTCCAGACAAAGGTTTGGGTACGTGGGTGTGCCATGTGCTGGGAGCTCAGGGCTCTCTCCACTGTGGATACAGCCCTGTCTCCCTTGCTGCTGGTTCCAGCTCTTCTCTGGAGATGCTCCATGGGATCAAAGCTACCTGACAGCAAAACTGCAATGCTGGTTCCTTGCCTTGGAATAGCAGCCAGCTGATGTGATGGCCTGAGAGCACACAGGGCACTTGAGCTGCACTACCCAGAGCGAAAACAAGTCTCAGTTACCCTAAAAGGGATGTTTCTGTCAAAACAGATTGGCTGTAAGTCTAGACAAGTAAATAAATACAGGAATATGTGTACATTTTAATCTAAATTCATATGCTGCAGCAAACACTGCCAGAAATCTGCTAGCAGTGCCACAGATTCCAGGGGTACTTGGGCATCATTCTTTTAGCAATCCAGCTGCTGGGTTTCTCAGTGAGGGCTGGAGGAATGGCTGATTTTGGAATGGAGGAAACACCGTTCCCACCCTCTCAGAGAAGCATCTCGTGGCTCACAGATGACAGAAACTGCTGCTGCTGCACAGCCCAGCGTGCAGACAGGGCTCAGTGTGGGTGTGCAGCTGAGTGCCCCGTCTGTGCCAGGCCCAGCAGGCACTCAGCCTCTCCTCCTGGGGCGTGGAGCTGCCTGGCACTGACTGAAATAACGATAGTGGTTGATTTCATGAACAGGGTCTGCGAGGTTTTAAAGGCGAGAAGGGTGAGCCGGGGTTACCTGGGCTGGACGGCCTGGATGCCCCATGCCCATTGGTATGGTGTACCTTCCCTTTCCTGCATGCTCGTTTGCTTTTGGCCTCTTGCTGCTATTTCTGATCCCCCAAACAGCTGCATGCCCTGGAAACACTGGCAGTTCCTTCCTTACCTGTCTCCAGACTCCCTCCCTCTCATTGCTGCTGTCAGAACCAGGCCCTTCCCTTCATTCTGATCCCCAACAGCTGTCAGCAGCACTTTGTGGCATGAGGGAAATAGAGTTGGAATGTGGTTTTATTTACAACAGCTTCACTTCTTCCTTTGCCTTCCCTTTGACAATAAACCAGTGTATGCAGACCCAGCTCTACACTGGCTTGGCTTCCTCACAAGGAGCTGCAGTGCTTGTGTCCTTCATTAACTCTGTTTTTAATGGCTTGTGTGTGTTGAGCACAGCCTGACATGGTTCTGGATGACCTCAGTCACCCCGTACATGAAGATGACTGAAAAGAATAGTTATCCCATTAGTAAGCCCATGTGAAACATATTAATAGGGACACTTAACTTCCCTGCTGGATCATTCCTATTTATGACTCTCCCCAAAAGTCTAAATTGTACCCATAGCATCCAAAACACTTGAATTTAGAATTGCCTGTTTCCTAAAATCCATCTTATTCAAGTAATAAAATTATTATTGTATTAGTGCCTGATCTAGCCCAACTGTTGTAGGACAAAAGTATTCAGAAACACTTAACCCCAACTGATTTCTTAGTATCCCAATAAATTTATTCATTTTCTCTGAGTTTTCTGGAGATGCAGCATTCAGGTGATGTTTTGCTCTCTGAGAGAGTTTCAGCATCTCCATAATACAAAGAAACTTTTACTCCCCTGCCCATCCAGCCCTGTTTGGCATGACAAGGTTTGCTGGAGGATGGTCTTTCCAAGCCTTATGCTCACTTAAGGAGGTTTGAAGCCATCTGCAAGGGATGGGATTTGTTAGTTCAACTAGCTGGGAAAATGCATCCCAAAGCAAAAAGCCACATTTAGTTTAAAAGATTTTCCTAGTTGCTTGAGGGGAAAAAAAAAGCACCGTGAAATTGCCATTAAAAGCCTTTGTTATTTGAGCTTTGTGAAGAGCTAATATAATTTCCCTTCCAGTGCTCCCTCCTTTGAGTGCTATTGCCTCTTTGGGACAGTGACCACTCACAGTCTCAGTTGCTGCTCTGTAAATTCTGGGTAGTAGAAGCTTGTGCCAGTGCCCCAGGTGAAACCATCCCTGGCCAGAACAGTGCTCCAAGGAGGAAGACCACAGAGCCATGTGCTTTGTGTCCCAGTGATCACAGCCAGGTTTCTGTGGAGTAACTTCTGGCTGAGTAAGGCACCTAATTTCACAGGTGCAAGGATTCCACCAGTGCCCTGGCAGGTGACATTTCTGGTTTTGTCACTGCTCCCAGTGAGGATTCACCCCACATGGCCATATTAGAACTCACACTTCTTTTCATACCTATTTTCATTAAGGGAAACTTGCCAGAAAATCTGATGAAGTATGGATGCTGTTATTTTTTATACATGGTGTTCTGGCATGCAAGCTAGCTTGGGAACGTGAATAAGCATGTTTTTTGATCCAACTAGGTTAAAAGCTTGGCATCCAGCTGACACATCCATGTGTGCAGCTCATGGAGGCTGTGAACTGACTCTTGGCACACGTGAGATGTGTGGAAGGAGATCCTTGGTACTAACAAGCACCTCACGTTTCCATTCTCGGCACATTGGCCCGCAACAAACACTTCCTTGTGAGCCTGGTGTTCCTTTGATCCCTGAGCTGTGACTCCCTGGCCTCCCATTCCTTCATGCACCTAACTCCCATCTCCTCCTGCCATGCACTGCACCAGCCATTCCTGTCACCACCAGTGTACCAATGGGAACACCACCATTTACCCGTAAATAAGTTGGAATTCTGTATTTCCACGTAGTTGGGGCAAAGGGAGGAAACAGTACAAGGAGACCAAAGTCCAAAAAATGCATTTGAAAAGCAATATTGTTATAACATCATGGCAGTCAGTACATCAGCCCCCTGGAAGTGCATCTCCAGCAAATAGTTCATTTCTCAATATATTACTGTGCATTTGCTTTTCTGTTTGTATTTTTTTTTTGGTTTCCTGGGGAAAAGTTATAGACCATGAGTCTGCCATGTGCATACAGCACGAGAATTTGACTTCTTGTGTCAGACACCTGACTCTGTCTGCTGCTCCAGAGCACCTTAGCACTGGTGTCATACCTAGCCCATCAAAGAGGGCTGCACAGGGTTGAAATGATGGCAGTAATCTACAAAAGCATTTCCCAGCCATGGAGCCCAAGACATCAAGGGTGCAGAAGTGCCAGGGGATTTCCACAGAAATGCCATTGATGTTTTTGAAGCCAAAGTCCCTTTTCAGGGAGTCAGCTGAGACATCCTGAACCAGCAGAGGGGCTGCCCTAATTTCCCTGGAGCAGGATCTGCCCAGAGGCAAGAGGGGATAACTGGGCAGTGTCTCACATGACAAAGCAAACCCTTTAACAGGGCAGGAAGGAAATGGAGATTTTTTTCTAGACCCTCCTCAGTGTCTGAGGTTAGGGCTGACTCTGGGATTGGCTTTCAACCTCAGTGTTGCAGAGCCAAGCCTGAGGACACAGAGCAGCCCCCTCTCACTTTCCTGTTTATCTGGCTGGGTTGGACCTCCTATGTTCCTTGTCTTCTTCCTTCAAGGAAGGCTGGCTGGACTCCTTTCTTAGGGGAGGGTGGTTCTCGGGTCCATAAGTCCCTTGCACAGCCTGCAGGCATCTCCCCTCTTCACCCCAGCCCCTGCTTCAGGCTGCACTGCTTGTGCCAGCCAGAAGTCTGGGTCATCTGAAGGATGAGGAATATCTCTCAGACTATTCCTCCAGCCCAGGTTCAAACTGTTTGTTGCAGTAACAGTTAACACATGCTGTCCTTTCCATCTCTGTGCTACTTTCTGTGTCCTAAACTCCTGTTTCATCCATCTTTTCCACAGGGAGAAGATGGCCTTCCAGTTCAAGGCTGCTGGAATAAGGTAATTTGGAAATGCTGCTGTGCTGAGTTGGCAGTGCCACGGGTCCTGCTAACGTTTTCAATGATATGCCTAAGGGCAGAGGAGGTGTGGATGCATGGCTGGGATTTCCAGGACTGTATCCCAGAAAAGTGGCAACCAAAACTCCTCCTTATTTAAATATCACAGCTCAGCTCTGTAGGCTATAAGGAAAGAACTGTACCTGTGGCCTTTGAGCTGCCTGCCCCAAAGTGCTCTAATCCTTGCACAAAGATGAAATTTCCTGCTGGGTTCTCTCAGACCCCCCCTGCACTCCCCAGGGTCTGGCCCCCCTGCAGGAAAGGTGGAAAAGGATCCTTGATGAGATCCATCAGAGCTGCTTTTCCTCCTGGAGAGCCCAGAGCCAGCTTCCCTAACAGTGTCCTTGCCCTGTGAGCTGTCACTAACACTTGTTTATGTTTTCTTTTGCAGTGATGATTCTAACCCTGGACTGACCTGTGTGTGTTACTGTACATAGAATATTTATTTTTATACGGTGTTCTTCTCTGAAATGCCAGAAGTTATGCATTTTTACAAATTATCAAAAAGTGGCATATTTTTTGTACAGAAAATACTAGATCTCCCTTTTTCCCCATTTGTCAGTTCTCTGTATGATTCTATGTCTGCATTACGCTTGTTTTGTCATGGAGTACAGCTGTAATATTTACATGATATTTGTGCACACATGATGAATATAGGAACTTTAATAAATTATTGCATTTAAAGTGCCCAAAGGAACTGCCCTGTATAGATTTAAAGGTCATTTTCATTTTTCAAGCTGGATAATTCAAGAATATTTCAAAATATTATGTATTTTTTATTAAAGTGAAATATTAACACTTCTGTTGTGATGAATTAAAGTGTTGCTGAAAAACCTCCTAGTGGTCCTGTGCACTGGGAATGTAGAGACACCATGATTTACAATTATCCTCCCATGATCTGGAATAACCCTGATGATAAGGAGCCCTGGTTGGCAGGAAATTCTCATCCCTTTCTAAATTGTAGGCTTTCAAACAGCTTAATTAAAGCCTTATTTCAAATTAAGCATAACGCAGCACACCTTGATATCCTAACAAATGTTTGTAAAATCAATCCATGTGGCTTTTTAAAATGTTAACCAAATGTCGCATGCAAATTTGCAGAGTGTGTAATTTTCATTTGCATATGCACATCTTAATTATCCTTCCTGACCTACCTGTGTTGATGTCTCAAGTCTAAACTACGCAGAGAGGAAAATACTACCAGGCTAAAGTGAGCATAACAGTGTGCTTTGCTTAGGGTGTGAGGGGAAAGGTGGGAGCCTAAATCTGTTCCCTAAAACACCTCCACTTGCCTTGCCCTTCAGAGAGGGGAAAAAGGCAGTGCAGGAGTCTCAGGGGAAGCTGCCAGTGTTTAATGATCCCAAAGGAGAAGCACAAGTGGTGATTTATTAGCGAGACTGATCCACTCAAGTCCTGCTCCCTCTATTCACCTGTTCATCTCTTCACAAACTGTTATCAGGTAATTTCCCAGAGGATTCCAAGCAGCCTTTTAGCACCATCATAATAAAGTGACAGAGTAAGGGAGGTAGTTCCCTTGTACCCAGGGAAAGGGCTGCTGGGGCCTGCCCAAGGATCCCAGCCCAGCCTCTGACTGCTGCAATCCATCTGTCACTCGGCCTTTCAGAAATTTACTGAATTTCATCTGAAAACAGGGAGTTTTCCACTGCCCTGTGTCCTTTCCCTCCTTGCCCTGCAGGCTGTTCCGACTCCAGTGCCCTCGCAGTTAGGAAACTCCTTGCAACTTTCGACCTAAACTAATTCATGGTATTTACAACTATTTGTTCTCAAGCCAACATTGTCCTTGGGATGAAACGTTTCCATGCATGATGTTTTCATGAGATGCTTGGTGTGCTGCAGCTGAAACGGCACAGAAAGAAAATGGACCACAGAGCACTGAGGGATTCTCTCTGGTTTCTTTCTCAGTAATAGATGTTGTTAATATAAGCCCCAGCTCCCTGTTCAAAGGCTTTGCAGCTGTGAAACTAATTGGAACAGCTAATGGGCCAATTGTGTTTTAATTGCACACCTGTTAAAGCAGTTACTAAAGACCCAGCCAGGTGTAGCTCTTGTGCTTTGGGTTTGCAAGGTTAGAGCAGCAGCGAGTTCCTGCTCTGATCTTGATCTTGATGGTAGGATGTCTGAATGCTTCAGTCCCTTTACAAATCCGGCTATTCTTAATCCTTAAAAATACAGAGATCCCTAGGAGAAGCTGCCAATGCTTCCTGTTCCCTTTGGTCTGCATAGCATGGTTTTTGTGTAGCTGGGTTTTGTGATTGCACTGCATGGGATTGCTGTTGGTTGTTTTTATCTGATCCAAGAGCAGAGCAAGTGCACATCTCCCACCTTGTCCTGACACAGCTCCTGAAAGGTTAAGGACTCTCAGGGTGATGCTGCACCTGTTTTATTTCTTGGGCTGTTTTTTGACTGCTCTATTTGTGAGAAAGAGGGAGGTGTAAGGGAGCTTGAATTGAAATTGCCTGAACTCTTGATAGTACCTGACTTAGGTCAGCAAAGACTTACCTACCACGGGGAAAACGTGTAAGGCACCCACTCATTTAAAGGTTGGGGAAATGGTGACAAATGTTCCCTGTGGCTGTGGCAGATCATAGCCTGGGATCTTAACTGAAGTACCAGATAACCATTTTGGATTGCTGTTCCACAGCCCCAGTACTGATACAATCTCAGCAGCCCCTGGGGATAGACAAGAGAGCTCAAATCAGTGGCGCTGCACTGACCTGCAGCTCTTACCAGACCCCTAAGCCCCTTACATGCCAAAAGAAACCCAAGCAGGGCAGCTGGGTTTGTACCACCCTGAGTGGGGCAATTTGTTTCAGGCTCTGTCCCTACTAAAACCTGTAAGCAGGCTGCTGTTGCTGTGGGTTCCTGTCAATTCTACCTGTCTGTTTTCACGTGAAACCTTTTGTCTGCCACTTCAAGGGTCAAACTCCTTGGCTGATAGCCAGAAAGTGAGTCTGAGGGTGCAGAAGCTTGGGAAATGGCAGCAGAGGGAAAGGAGAAGGAGGACCTTCCTGAAGATTTGCTGGAGATGTTTTCAAGTTGCCTCCCTGGAGCTTGGGAAGAGTTCCTCAGCAGGGCACCAGGAATGTGTGCCCAGATGCTGGGCCTGCAGGAGCTCGGCGTGCCAGCACTTTCTGCTTTGCTTTCTGGTTTCTCCCAGAGGCCAGTGGCAGGGGTTGAGAATGGCACCATTTATTTTATTTTTCTTTGGTCATTTTCACTTCACTCTACTATTGTGGTCAGACTCTTCAGATGAAGGATTAGGCTCATTTTCCAGAAGCAGCTGCATAAATGAGTGCAAGACATAGACAATATTTCTGGGAGGGGATCCTTTGATCCAAGAAAGAAATCATTCTTGAAGATTTCTCTTTAGAAGAGCAGAGAAACCCCAGAACTGTGTTCAGTTCAGAGTGCTGCTCAGAGAGGATGTGATAACACTTTTTGCTACCATTTCTGGTTACCAGGTGACAAACTTCCACCTGTGTCATTGATGATTCCATCTTTAACCTTTTCATCACAAACTTTCTTCTCCCATTTAATTATAAGGAAATGACATTGGTTTGTTTGGGTTTTCTAAAACCATACTGGATTCTGAAGGCATGAAATACGTTGTCAAGAAGAGAAAAATATGGAGTGTGGAGAAAGTCTGGTTTTACTGACTAATTCCTTTACTTGCTGTACTTGTGCTTTGGTCTCCACTGCACCCTCTGGATGTACTTTGGCTGGAGCCCTCCAGAAATGTTTTCTGCTGGCCCATAAAGGCCCTTTTGTGGGTGCATCTCCACAGATGCACATCCAGATGGAAAAGAAGGATTACAAAGGTTCAGTTCCACTGTTACATGTTTTAATATGTTCGCTAAAGGGCAATAACGATTTGGCAAAGTGCTGAGGGGTTCAGAGGATGTTTCCCAGCCTGAAGGGCAGAATATACAAACCTGGATACTTTCTGCCAGCTGCCATGCAAACCTGGCATCCTTTACTCAGCCCCCACTGCTGAAGGTTAGCATGTAAGCTCGAGTATCTTTCCACCACAGCTCTTGCAATTTATTTTTTAAAAAAAACGAATTTAAAATAAGTGCCCATCTTTTGAACTTGACAAAACATCTCTCCTTTGCTGAGTGCATTGGGAATCCCGTTTGGCCAAGAACTAAACCAGGTATTTAACTTGGAGGGAGTGATTCCCTGCTGGCCTAAAGGATGCCATTTGCATGTTGAAATACTTGGGTGAGCCAGGGCCATTGTTATTAGAGCTAATGAGTGATATTATCTCAATCATTAGACAGATCCAAGTGCTAAGCAATTCACATTACAGCTAGGGAGAAAGTGCTGAGTTCCAGCTCAAAGGGATGCCATTAACCCAGAGCAATCCCAGATTCAAGCACTCTTTGTCAGCACGAGTGGAATCATTCTGATCTTCTGATAAGGACCCCTGTACCTGACACCCATCTCCTCTCTCCAACGCACAGAAAGTCTACTGTTAAAATAAGTCCAGGTTTGCAAGACTGGGGGAAAAGTCCTGCTTTCGTGTTCATCTGAAGAATTGCAGATTTTTTTTTTGTAATGAGGTTTCTAACAGCTGTGTTCAGGAAATAGAGTAGTGGGGAAAGAAGTTGTTTCAGTTGAGAACCAGGCTGGAGGAAACATTAGTTTATTTTATTTGTATTTTTTTTTTTTTTTTGATTTTTACTTTTTGGGGTGGGTGGAGGGAGAACCTGACCAGAACTGCAGGCGGTAGGGTGTGCATTTTTCCTTATTTTTTTAATGAAAACCGTTATATATATATAGTTTGATAATGTTACTTTTACTTTTTGTTAATGATTTTTGGGGGCAAATGGTTTGCTCTATTCTGTTTTCTTGTGTTTTCTTTTAGGTATATTTTTAATGGGCTTTTGGAATAAGTGCATAGAAGTTCCTCACCCAAAATGTCCTAAGGACATTCCTGTCTTGTTTTTTCTCCCCAAGTTCAGTAGTGAAAAGGTGCTTTCTGTCGGCAAACGCGTTTTTGTGGGGATAAACACATCCCCAAAGGCCACACCTAGGGACCAGGTGCCAGTGACCTCTCCCAGACAAAAGGCTCCCTCCACAACGCTTCATTGACATTTACAAAGATCCAAAGGGCTATGTTAGGGACCAGCCGCGTGGAAATGGTCTCCTCCCACCTTCGGTGGTCTGTCTGAAAGCAGTGAAGTCTGGCAAGAGTCGCTCTGTCCTCTTCAGCAAAACCTTCCACAGCCTGGAATAGCAGGTTTGGCTAGAAAGAGCTGAAAAATTAAATGAGGAAAACGTTTGTTTGAAGGTGGCAAGTTCTTGGAGGGTACCTGCTCAAGTATTGCTGTCTGTTTGCTGTTGTTTTCCCTCCTCTGAATCCAGCAGCACACTCGGGTTCACACTTAGCTTTAGGCTGGGCCTCACCCTGAGCCTATGTGCAAATGCTTTGCTGGATGAAGGTCTCCCCTTCTTTTACACTTTGGGTTTTTTCTTCCCTTCCCCTCTTTCTGTCCCTGTATCTTCCAGATGTCTGATCCAGACAAAAGAACTGCTTTCTTTTGTGCATTTGCAGAAAATCTCAGTTGGTCACGTTTGGATCATTTTCTACTCCCTGCTGTTATCTACCCTTCCTGCTGTCCTCCCTCCCTCCTTGTAGGCCTGCTTTGGTAAACATTTTATCTGATGAGAACATCGTGACAAAACATGAATTAAGGTTTTAGATGTTTGTGATTTATTTTAGAGTTGACTGTAAAGCTTTTACTGTTTAAAAGGCAGCAGGGCAGTGTAGTTTTGTAGCTTTCTTACAATTTTGTTTGTTGTTTTTTAAATTGAGTTAGAATATTGCAGGGTTTTTTTTTCAAGAAAAACGTGCTAAACTTTTGTTTTTCCTGCAAAACATGAGTTTGTTGAACTACTGTTTAAAAGTTTAGGAAGTTAGATAGTAATGGCAGGTACGAGAGGACTGATGGTGGAGCTTGTGGAGTGCAACTTACACTATTGCTTTCCATGCTATGCTGTTTGTCAGTCTCTTGTCTCCAGTGGGGGTTTGCTGGGAGTGTGAAATTCCATTTTGTGATAATTCCATTGTTTTTTCACAGTAATGTTTCAAAACGTTGCTTCAGTAAATCGTCCCTTTTGCTCTCCTGCAAAGATTTGCTTTTACCCTGATGTTGCAGCCCACCAGCAGTGCCACAGACCGAGCACTTTCACCCTTTTTTTGAACCTTCCAAAAGAAGAATGTTTGCTCTGTGAATTCCACAGTCTTGTCTGGGTGATGTCAGTGAAAAGGAGAGGGAGACACTCGGCAGCAAGGCTGTGCAGGCCACCGTAAGCAGGCTCCTCCAAGCCTGGTCCTTCAGCATTCATTGATGACCTGTCCCATTCGCACTCCCTTGGCTCTGCTGTTCCTTGTTCTCACTCAGCGTTACGTTTAAAGAAGGGCAAACTGAGGCAGAACGTTCATTGTTGTGTTCAGCCCCATCCCAAGAGGGCTGAGACCCTCCCCGGGGCAGGGAGGGACAGCCTGAGCCCACCCCACGAGACTGTCCCCGATGCAGGAGACACAGCCTGAGCCCACGGCACTCTCGGGCTTTAGAGATGCAGCTCCAGAGGCTGAGCAGGGCAGCAGCGGGAGGGAGCTCCTGGTTCATGGGGACAGCCTGTGCATGTCACGGGCTCTCCACGCTTCCATCACCAGTGGCTGTGGGGTTTCTCTCGATGCTCTGCCGTCCCCCATCCAGGTGATTCAGCTCCTCCAGAAAGTCCCATTGATATCCCCTTTGGCATTCAGATCCACAGAGCTACAGGAAACACGGCCCTGATGGCCTGTCCCACACCTGGAGTGCTTGTGTCATTGGCACTGCTGTTTCTCATCTTTGTGTCACTTGGACACCAAATCCTTTGGCACTGGGACACTTTCTGTCCAAGATCTGCTCATCAGCCAACACCAGACAAACATGATTGACCTGCAGGAGAATGATTTCTGAAGCAACTGTGTCCTTACATATCTGCTTTCCTTGTATTTTACAAGAGAGATTTTCCCCCTTTGATGGCACAGGATGTAGAATATTTATTGCAGCTGTAGCAAAGTGATGAATTGTGAGTAGACTTGACAGGGCATTGTTTCTGTGTTTCTCTTACAGACACTGATTGATTGAGATGTTTAAATCTGAATACATTTTGTACACTTTTTTTTTCCACACTGAGCTTTTCGGCCTGTATATTGAATATCCAATGTTAGTTGGCATTGATTCGTGTATGTGTTGTGTATACTTTTGTGTTAGCCGTAATTTTTACTGTCATTGTGCTGTTTCAAAGACATTATTTCAACTCCTTTTGACATAGTTTAGCTACTTGGAATTTTTTGGACTTCCACGAAATTCCATGCTTAGTAATTCCATGCTAGAATGAAGAGAGCAAAGGGATGTTCTTTCCCACAAGCTTTTCAACCTCAGTAGGAGCTTCTTCAGCCAAAATGAGCATTTGACTTTTCTTTTTCACTTTTTTCTTGTTAATACAATAGTGCTGATTTGTTTGGTTTTTAATCCTGGGAATTCTGAATTCCATGTTGACCATTCCTAGCAGTATTTTACAAAAGCAGAGACAGCTGTGCCATGAGGAGTTATACTGATCATAATGGAATTGAAATATTGTAATTATTTGGTGTTTATTTATAAATATTTTTCCACTATTAGGTTTTTAAGCAAATCTTTTCTCAGTGTGATATAAGATTAAAAAGACACTAAAGGACTAAGCACTCAACATGGACAAGGAAAGGGATTCAGGTAAATTATTTCCATCTCTATGAGTGAAAAATAAGTTATGAATTTTTGTCAGAACAAGAGCTGAGTTTCAGTTACATTTCCTGATTCCATTAATTAATCCAGTGATTTCTATTAAACCATCCCTGTCCTGGAAACCAGAAATACACTTAAAGAACTCCCTGAATCCGCTCCTCAGTAGTAAATAAAGCTGAGTTTTGTAAAAGTAGAGTGTTGCTTAAATGTAGCACCTTCAAAGTATTTCTTTCTTCTTGTAAAAGATGAGAATGTTATCTTTAATCACCGAGTACACATTCATCAGATAAAGAAGCCAGTGCTGATATTATCAGAGGTGCTGGTTTATATTGTGATAACAACTGCTATGCAAAGCTGTATTATTACTGTTTTGAATACCTTACCTTAGTATGGTATTTATATTAATTATCTACATTAGGAGAACAAATATGTGAGATTTTAGGAGGAACTTTGTCTGGGAAATGGGTTTTTGGATAACTAAAAGTGGGCTAAAAAGCCAGGCAGGAGGTTGTGAAAAATATCTCTGCCTGGGGGGTGGTTGTAGTGTGACATCACATTTAAAGTGTCATCCTGTTGTTTTCCAAGAGGAATGTGATGAACTCCCCGTGCCTTGTGTTGAAGCTTTACTCCTTTGTGTCAATGTTTTAGTGAGGTTTCCATTTTAATTTATAACTTAAATACATACATAGGTAGCTATTCCAGTACAGTCTGCATTTGTTCCCTACGATGTACATACTCTCTTCTCCTTTTATAAAAATGCCTGTTTACCTGCACATGGTTTGTGTCTTTTGTAAATGACACCACATGCAAATCACAGCCCATAAATTCACTTACAGGTGAATTCACTTCCCCTTTGGGGTGGTTTTAGGTTCCTGTGCTGAGGCAACCACGCCATCTGCTGTTTGCCAGGCAGGCCGGGAACTGTGGAACTGGTGGGAAATGTCCATGGATTTAGGAGAGAAACCTCAAAAAGACTGTTACCACTATAAAATTAGTGTGCTTCACTCCTGACCTCCTCTGGGTACAGACAGTGAGCTTGGAGTGAGGCAGAATCCTCAAGAATGTGGGTGTTTAACAGTGAATGATGCATAAAGTTATATAGGAAAACATGTTTTGATGATCCAACTGGGAATGGAGTCTGTGTTTGAAACTTTGGTTTTTATTTTTCCTTAAGGCTTCAAGGTCACTCTTGTTAATAAAGTGATGGTTCCTGGGTATGTATTGCTCTGCCCTGGGAGAGCAGTGAAATCTTGCACTTGCTTAATAAATAAATGTTCTGGAGGCTTGCTCTGTCCTGCCTCAGACAAACCAAAGGTTCAGACCCAAAGGTTGGCTTGGACACAGCTGAGATTTTTTTTCCTTTAGGGCTATGCAGTTAGCAGGAAAAAACAGCTAATGAGGTAAATTTGTTTTAAATCAAACTCAGGAACAATTATGAAAGCAGACAAACAAGCAAGGCTGTGCTGTCCTTACCTGTGAAGCTGCTCTGAAAAGAACTTTGAGCTTAATGGTCTGAGCCAGGGAGAAAATGAGCTTGTCTGTGTCACCAGAGGAGAAAGGAAAGGTGTCACTGCTCCAAAGGACAGCAGAGGGTGTAACAGCACAGGGACAGACATCCTTATCAGCACAGGAGTGATCAATCAGATCCAAGATCCCTTTGCAGCCGGTGACAAGTGGGAAGTGTGATCTGTTCAGCGCAGATCTGGAGGGATCTGGAGTTGAGTGACTCAGTGCTCAAACAGTGCACAGAGTTCTGCAAATGCCAAACCCAGATCATCACATCAGGAGTCCCCGGCAAGGAATGTGTCACTTCTGCACCAGAAAGCTGGGCTATAGTAAATGCACATTGTTGCAAGTAGTTTTCTTAAAGAAATGCACAGGGATAGAGGCTTTTCTGCCTTTTAGCATGGTTACCACACTAATCTGTGGCCAAAAGCATCACTCACAAATGGATGGTTTTATCCATCCAGCTTTCCTCTAACTCAGAGACTGAAATAGGTATTTTAGTAGTTAATGTAAAAATTGCAATCCTTGGGAAGCACAGAGCACCAAGCCAAGAGCATCAGAGAGTCCTTTCTCAAGCCACCCTCAGTTTCCTTAGCTAGAGGTCTTGACCTGCTCTAATTCTTTGGAGAAGCCATTCTATGCTCATGATTCCCACTATTTTCCCTCTCACCTTCTGGCTACTCTTTCTGAGTTGTGGAGAGGGATCCTACCATGTATTCCTCTGAAAGAAAGGTTTGTAAATCTCCATTAGACAAAAAAAAAAAAAAAAAAAAAAAAAATTATGTTGATTGAGATTAAACATTCAATTGGTATTTTTACTTACATGGTTAAGGAATAATTAAGACATAATCTTAGCTGCATTTAGGGATAAGTAAAAAGGATTCAAACCTCCTTTTAAAGGATGAAAAGACATCTTTGATATTTTGCTAAGCTAATAAACTACATTTCACTTTTAGAATCAGTTGGTGTTTGTGGAAGAAAGACCTTTCCCCTTGCTTACACACTTTAGCTAACCTGTGACTGCAGCTAATCAGCCCACGTTAAACAACGTGTCAGAATCTGACACACACAAAGACTTTAAACTCTGAAGTACGTGGGATGGGCTAATTTAAGAAAGCACTATTAAAAGAGAGTTCTCCAGAAAGTTAAGATGTAGGGTTTCTGGCTTCTTTAGCCCATTGTACCCAATCTCCTGGCATAACAAGCACATAAGCAATATGAAAGATGGAGGAAGGGATTAAAAATGGCTAAAAATGGAAAAAATAATTATTTTCATTATAGATATATAGATTAGTTGCAGAACTTGGTTGTTACAGGTGTTCACTATGACCATTGTATAGACACACAGGTTATCCTAATGTCAGGGCAGTGCTTACACTGATTTGATCAAGTTCCCTGGATTATATACACACATAAAATGGTGCTTTTGGAGTACTTGGCATTTCTGTGCTGCCAGGATGGCCCTGAATGCCTGCCAGCCCCAGTGAGAGCAGAGCCCTTTCTCTGGGTTCTGCAGCTATGAAATATTCATTGCAATGTTTGAGCTGTAACAGCTTCTGCCCCAAAATGAGAGTGCCATAAACAGGCTGCTCCCCCATAGCTGGGGAGGCAGGCAGGCAGGCGGCTAGAAATGATCAGGGAGATGTGTTGTTTATTTTGACAAAGTGACAGATTGTATTTGTGCTTGAAAGGCAACAGGCGGATGGTCTTTGCACAACCTAGAGAGGGCAGGCCCTGCTCCTGCTGAGTGGGGAAAGCTCTGCTTGACTCCAACACGGCACAAATGAGGGCTAGGACAGTTCTCCCTTAAATAACTCCATCTAAAGGGCACAAATGAGGGTTAGCAACAGTTCCTCCTGGAACATTTCCATCTGAATGGCACAAATGAGGGTTAGCAACAGTTCCTCCTTGCACAGCTCCATCTAAATGGCACAAATGAGGGTTAGTAATAGTTCCTCCTTGCACAGCTCCATCTAAATGGCAGAAACAAGAGTTAGGAACAGTTCCTTCCCGAAGAGCTCCATCTAAATGGCACAAATGAGGGTTAGGAACAGTTCCTTCCCGAAGAGCTCCATCTAAATGGCACAAATGAGGGTTAGGAACAGTTCTTCCTTGCACAGCTCCATCTAAATGGCACAAACAAGAGTTAGGAACAGTTCTTCCTTGCACAGCTCCATCTGAATGGCACAAATGAGGGTTAGCAATAGTTTCTCCTTGCACAGCTCCATCTAAATGGCACAAATGAGGGTTAGGAACAGTTCCTCCTTGCACAGCTCCATCTAAATGGCACAAATGAGGGTTAGGAACAGTCCCTCCTTGCACAGCTCCATCTAAATGGCACAAACAAGAGTTAGGAACAGTTCCTGCTTGCACAGCTCCATCTAAATGGCACAAATCAATGTTAGGAACAATTCCTCCTTGCACAGCTCCATCTGAATGGCACAAATGAGGGTTAGGAACAGTTCCTTCCCAAAGAGCTCCATCTGAATGGCACAAATGTGTGTTAGGAACAATTCTTCCTTGAATAGCTCTATCTAAATGGCTGGAACATACAGGTGCTGTGATCAGAAGTCTCTTACCTGCTCTAAAAACCAGCTGGTTCCAAGGGTGCTGTTACTGCACAACAATTCACACCCAGTAACTGCTCCACTGTTGCCTTGCTCAGATCTTCTCTACTCAAAAATTCTTTATTGTGTCACCAAGTGACCCCAAATTTTCCAGAAATATTTGAAACATAAAATATCCATGCAATACTGTATGAGGTTTAGGATATTAAGGTTTATATTTCATATTTAGGTTAAGGATAGGCTGTATCCACTGGAGAAATAAAGAGTGGAATATGAGTTTATGGTGTGAGACTATTAAAAATCACAGCACAAAAACTGTTATTAAAACTCAGACATCTATGACAGACTTAAAAAGTGTTACACTGTGAAAATGTTCAATGTCCTCTCTCGCACTTCTCCAGCACTCCTGCTTCCTTCAGGAGAATGTTGTTTATAAACAAAAAAAAGTTGTTATAAACAGAGGGAGTTCTCCTAATGTTGAAAGTTTGCCTCACACAAAGACAATTTTTTTTTCCTTGAAAGACTTCCCACATGCTTGTGTTCTTATCACACAGCAACTATTTGATGTTAAACTCTAACAAACTGGGAATGTTTTCAAAAACTTGGGATGCTTATTTTGCCTCATCTCAAATTATTTTAAATTACAAAGCCACGTACCACATGCATGACTGTAAGTGTTTTTGGATACAGTTATTTGTATCTGGTAATAAAAAAATGTAAATGCTTTTCTTCCTTTTCACATGAGTTTTACATTGTCATTAATTTTTATGCTTAGTGCTTGAAAACCTTCTTGAGTTTCCTCCTACCCTCCCAATATGGTTCAATACACTGACAAGCCTACAGATATCTTCTTCCTTTGATAAATTCCAGCTCTCAGTGGGCAAGATCAAGGTAAGGCTTCCTCTTACATGCAAAATAAGTCAAATTCATACATGAGTTTTATCTCCTATGGTCTCAAGGCATCTTGACCTTGTTTTCAAAAAGCAGTGAGGAAGAGAACAGACCCCAAAGAATTAATCCACACCAATGCATTGAGGCTCTTACTCAATGCTTGAAAAGAGAAAAGGTATCTTTATTTCCATTTTAACAACAGTCAAAACACAGCTGTGTAAAGGGAACTGCTTTCCCAAGGTCACAGGAAAACGCAGGTCCTGAGCTCAGGCCCTCTTTCTTCATGAGATGGTGTGATCCACAATTAACATAACCTGGGGAAATATTCCATTGCTTTTTGACCCACCCAATCCCATCCTGTGCAGACATAAAATTGCTTACTTTGGCAGAGCCAAAACCAAGCTCAAGTGCATCTTTTATGATTTTTTACAGTGGCAAAGAGAATGCTGAATGCATGAATGGTTCTTTCTCTCTGTTGTTCCCAGACACCCTCCTAAAGTAACCCTGCAAGCAAGCAGGAGTGGCCTGTGTTAATAATGTATCTCCTAGTGCACTACAGTAGCACCCAAATGTCTTTATAGCAAAACCAGCGCAACAAAGTATTTGTATAGGAACCATGATACAAAGCCAGTTGGATTTAGAAATATACCTGAGAGGAGTCAAAGAGGTGTAGCCCTGCACTCTGCTGTTTGCACCAGCCTCTGCTCACGGATTTGGCGCTGCCAAGACTCAAAGCACAATCGCTTATTGCGTCTCTTGGAGCTCGAGCTCTTCAATCCGTGCGGCTGCAGGGAAGGAAAGAAAAACCCTCAGCTTCCATTCGGAAGGGAACTTTGCAGCCCTCACGGACGAGTTGCAAAGCCTGGGAGCGCCCAGAACGCTCCAAGGCAAGACAACACAAAGAGCTGCCGGCACTCTTTGTTAGGGCCGTTCCAAGCCCACTTGGGGATGCTGCAATATTTGGGTTAGAGCACCATAGCGAGGCGCACAGGCCGCCCTGCCAAAGGCACAGAGCGATGGGTGGCCCTCTCTAACAAAAACCAGGCGCTCCTCGGGCTTTAACCCCATCAGGGATTGCCTTGAAACCTCTCCATCCCCGAACTCCTCCACCCCGGGAAAGGATGGCAAGGCTTTCTGCCTTTATGCTCCCGGCTACCACAAGCCCACAGGGACTGGGGTCGGGGGGGCCCTTTCTGTGCTGGGCGGGGAGGGGGCTCCTGCCCCCACCGCAGCCCTGGGGCCCGGCCGAGGAGGGCGGCAGCCAGGGGAGGGGGGTTGTAGCGGGCCCGGGCTGCAGTGACTCCTCCTAGAGGCGGTATGTGCCGAGCGGGAGGAAACCCCTGCCGCCCCCCTCAGCAGCAGCCGCCATCGCCATTGAAACATACAATACGGGGAGAGCGGCTGAGGCGGAGCGAGGGCGGGGGGAGCCCAAAAGGGAAAGGGGGAGGAAAGGGGAGGGGGGGCAAGGAGAGGAGGAAAAGAGGGGGAGGAAAAAGAGGAAGGGAAGACAAGAAGGAGGAGGCGGCGGCGGCGGGCGCCGGCAGGTGAGGGGAGCGGCGGCGCGGGGGTTCCGGGGGGGCGGCGAGGCCCTGCTCCTCTCCTTCCCTCTCTCCTCGGCCGCACGACCCACCTCCTCCTCCTCCTCTTCCTCCTCTTCCCGGCGCCGCTGCCGTTCCCCGGGAGGGCCCGGCCATGGCCGAGGCCGTGAGGGGAAAGGGCGTGAGGGGGGCGGGTGAGGGGCGGCCATAAAGGGAGGGGGGGCGCGAGGCGGTAACGGCGGCGCGCGCGGGGCCGGCCCCGGCTGAGCGGTGTCTGGGGGGAGGGGGCGGTTCTTCCTCGCTCGCTGCCTCCGCTCGGCCGCCGCAGCGCTTCCCGTTCCGGGGCCGTGCGGCGGCCGCCACAGCCGCCCCTCGGCGGGCAGCGGGCGAAGCCCCCGCGGCGGCGGCGGCGCTGGCTGAGGGCGGTGTGAGGGGGGGCGTCAGGGGGGAGCGTTTGCGCGGGAAAGCCGGCGGCCACACCCCCCCACACACACACACTGCACTGCGCCTCGGGACGCCTGCGCGGCCCGGCTGCTGCCCCCGCCCCTCTCCTGTCGATCAAGAGGCTCTCAGCCAATCACCGCTCTCTCTGCCCGGCCCGGGCTGCCGCAGCGGCCAGTCAGCGGGGAGAGTGGGCGGGGCGGCGGTGTCCGGGCAACGGCGAGGCGTGCGCGGGGCGGGGCGGCGGCGCGGGCCGGGCGGGCCGTGAGGGGGCTCGGGGCGGCTGCGGGGCCGAGCGCGGGGTGCCCGGGCCCGGCTGCTCGCAGCGGCTCCAAAGGCTCCCTGTGGGGCCGGACCAGGCCCGTCCTCTCGGGGTCCGTCCTCCCGGCCCCGCAGGGGTGGCCCGATGTTGTTTGTGAGTGGGAGCTGCCTCAGCAGGGACCCCCGGGGTTGGGGGTGCCCTGGAAGCTTTCGCGGGGGACGCGCTCGGTGTGGGCGGTTGTGGAGAAACCCCACCTGCCCCCTGAACAGCGCTATGGCCTTAGCAATTCGGTCAGAGAACGAGCCGCTGCTTCAGGTCTTCCGCGTTATTCTTCACAAATATTTCCTTTATAAGTGAGTGTGCAGCCTAAGCTGGATCTAAGGTATGTCTGTGGATTTCTTGTCAACTCTTTACTGTTCTAATAGATCTTCTGCTGGAGATGAGGGGAGTGCAGCTGCGTGGATAGTCCTGAATGTCCTTTCTTTTAGCATTTGGCTGCTGAGTCCGAGTTCTCTCGGTGTTTGGAAGTCACAGAACCACGGAATAATGAGGTTGGAAGAGACCTCTAAGATCATCGAGTCCAACCTATGTCCTAAAACCTCAACCATAGCACCAAGTGCCATGTCCAGGCGGGTAGTGACAGGGCGAGGGGGTATGATTTAAATCTCAAAAAAGGAGAGATGTGTGTCAGATGTTATGAAGGATTCCCTTAGTTCTTCCCTGTGAAGGTGGTGAGGTCCTGGCACAGGTGCCCAGAGAAGCTGTGGCTGCCCTGGATCCCTGGAAGTGTCCCAGTCCAGGTTGGATGGCGCTTGGAGCACCCTGGGACGGTGGAAGCTGGACTCTTAGGTATTTTCCCAGGAGGCAGAAGGGAAATGTCACTGGCTGCCTTGGGCTCTGAAGAAGGTAAAACCCAACAGAGGAAAGCCCTGCTCGCAGTCATGTTGTAGAGAGCCCTGTGAGATGCTGTAGCTCCTCAATCCCCCATAGCAACACAGGGATGTTGGAATCATGGCAGAGTGGGGTGTGCTGTGACCAATTAAGGGGCAGGGAAAAGAATTGCTTCCAGTTGCCCAAGCCTGATGGCAGGCAGGCAGGTACAGACACAGCCCTTGGAGCCCAGTGAGGATGGACTTAGCACGAGTGGCACAGGTTTATTTTTAAATGGAGGCTGATATGGACACAGCCCTTGGAGCCCAGTGAGCATGGACTTAGCACGAGTGGCACAGGTTTATTTTTAAACGGAGGCTGTGCTTCATGAGGAGAAACATAGAGATGATGAATCAGCTGGCAGAGAGGGAACAAGTGTGGGTAGACTTTTCAACTGATAAGGCCTTGAGGCTTGGCTGTGTCCTCAGCAAAGAACAATTAGGGCAGCAGTGCTCAGCTTGTAGCCCTTTACCTGTTGGTTGCAGGTCAGGTGAGTATGGAGGGGTGAGCTCACGTGCCTCTTCCTGCAAGAAAACCAGATCCCTGTCTATGGGATTTCTTTGTCCAGGTCCACAGGCGTTTTCTCTGCATGTTTCTTTGTCCAGATCCTGTTGTGACTATGCCAGAGCTTGGCTTTCTACCCAAAAGTGCCTCCTGTAGGAGTCAAAACAAGACAAGAGCACACTGCTGTGTTTATTGCTCCTCAGTGCACCCTGCTCCATGTAAGTTGCAAAGCAGAGACAGTGTTAGCGGAGTTTTGAAGCATCTTGTATTTAGGCTCTCGCAGCATTCTGCAAATGTAACCCTCAGTGCATTTGGAAAATATTTTGGGATTCCAAGAGCTGGCTTGGCAGCAGGGGAGTAAATAATGGCAGAGGGCTTCCTGTGAGAGAGAAAGGGAAAATAAAGGAGTAGGCAGGGGTGGAAAGTTCAGTGATAGCAGCAGAAGGATGAGCCAAAAGTGAGTAATTAAACATTAATTTCTATAATGCAGCAATTAAACATAAATTTATGTAATGCAGCAGCATGGCCCAGAGCAGTGCGGTTAGTTGTATACAAATGTTTTGATTTTCTACCGTGGAGATCAAGTGTAACAATGGTATTTTCTGTGGATCCAATCCCTTGATGTTTGCCTTTTTCCACTGGGATTGTTTCTATAGAAAGGAATATATGAGAGGTTAGCTTAATATAATTTTGATACAGGTAGTGTATTCTTTCAGCATGGCTCTCTGCAGGGGTTCAGTGCTGGCCTGAACACTTGGGTGATGCAGCTGTGCTGCCAGCATTGCAGGAACCTGTTTGTACCCTACTGCGCACATTTATTAAGTTCCACTTCAGAAAGAGTTATTGTTGCTCTGAAGAGAAGGCTGTCCCAGAAATTGGCTCCTCTGATGGCTAGAAGCCCAATTCCCGGCCTAGGTTTGTTATTTGGATGTCAGTTGTTACAAACTGAAAAGGACGTGTTTTAAGGGCTGTTGCTATTATGAAATTAAAAGTTCACAAAGGGTTTGTCACAAATTGCAAGTTTCATTAAGGAAGGAAGATGGGCAGGTCCAGCCTCCAGCCCTGAGGCAGATGGAGTGCTGCTGGATTTGTGACATTCATTCTCAGATTGTTCTGAAGTTGTCCTGCTGAGGATTCTGCTGCCTCGCTGTGTGACCAAGCCCAGTGCTGCTCTCTCATCTGCTGCACAGCTTCTGTAAGGGTCACTGCTTAGGGAACACCTGCTCTGCACCTTCACAGCTTCTGTCACAGTCACTGCTTAGGGAACACCTGCTCTGCACCTTCACAGCTTCTGTCACAGTCACTGCTGTATGGAACACCTGCTCTGCACCTTCACAGCTTCTGTCAGGGTCACTGCTTAGGGAACACCTGCTCTGCACCTTCACAGCTTCTGTCAGGGTCACTGCTTAGGGAACACCTGCTCTGCACCTTCACAGCTTCTGTAAGGGTCACTGCTGTATGGAACACCTGCTCTGCACCTTCACAGCTTCTGTCACAGTCACTGCTTAGGGAACACCTGCTCTGCACCTTCACAGCCTCTGTAAGGGTCACTGCTGTAGGGAACACCTGCTCTGCACCTTCACAGCTTCTGTCACAGTCACTGCTGTAGGGAACACCTGCTCTGCACCTTCACAGCTTCTGTCACAGTCACTGCTTAGGGAACACCTGCTCTGCACCTTCACAGCTTCTGTCACAGTCACTGCTTAGGGAACACCTGCTCTGCACCTTCACACCTTCTGTCACAGTCACTGCTTAGGGAACACCTGCTCTGCACCTTCACAGCTTCTGTCACAGTCACTGCTGTAGGGAACACCTGCTCTGCACCTTCACAGCTTCTGTCAGGGTCACTGCTTAGGGAACACCTGCTCTGCACCTTCACAGCTTCTGTCAGGGTCACTGCTTAGGGAACACCTGCTCTGCACCTTCACAGCTTCTGTAAAGTCACTGCTGTAGGGAACACCTGCTCTGCACCTTCACAGCTTCTGTCACAGTCACTGCTTAGGGAACACCTGCTCTGCACCTTCACAGCTTCTGTCACAGTCACTGCTTAGGGAACACCTGCTCTGCACCTTCACAGCTTCTGTCAGGGTCACTGCTTAGGGAACACCTGCTCTGCACCTTCACAGCTTCTGTAAGGGTCACTGCTTAGGGAACACCTGCTCTGCACCTTCACAGCTTCTGTCACAGTCACTGCTGTAGGGAACACCTGCTCTGCACCTTCACAGCTTCTGTCAGGGTCACTGCTTAGGGAACACCTGCTCTGCACCTTCACAGCTTCTGTCAGGGTCACTGCTGTAGGGAACACCTGCTCTGCACCTTCACAGCTTCTGTCAGGGTCACTGCTTAGGGAACACCTGCTCTGCACCTTCACAGCTTCTGTCAGGGTCACTGCTGTAGGGAACACCTGCTCTGCACCTTCACAGCTTCTGTCACAGTCACTGCTTAGGGAACACCTGCTCTGCACCTTCACAGCTTCTGTCACAGTCACTGCTGTAGGGAACACCTGCTCTGCACCTTCACAGCTTCTGTCAGGGTCACTGCTTAGGGAACACCTGCTCTGCACCTTCACAGCTTCTGTCAGTCACTGCTTAGGGAACACCTGCTCTGCACCTTCACAGCTTCTGTCAGGGTCACTGCTGTAGGGAACACCTGCTCTGCACCTTCACAGCTTCTGTCACAGTCACTGCTGTAGGGAACACCTGCTCTGCACCTTCACAGCTTCTGTCAGGGTCACTGCTGTAGGGAACACCTGCTCTGCACCTTCACAGCTTCTGTCACAGTCACTGCTGTAGGGAACACCTGCTCTGCACCTTCACAGCTTCTGTCAGGGTCACTGCTTAGGGAACACCTGCTCTGCACCTTCACAGCTTCTGTCACAGTCACTGCTGTAGGGAACACCTGCTCTGCACCTTCACAGCATCTCTAAAGACCAGATCATGCCTCCCCACTTCTTTTCACCTTCCCTTGGAACTCTGTGGTTCCAAGCTGGCAGCTGGCAGGCAATTCAGAGTGGGATGATGAGCAATGCCAATTTTGACATGTCTGTGTCTGATAGGTTTCATCTTTCCCAAATTTTCTCATCATGCCCACATGATACATTGCTCATAGAAAGAAATAATTGTCTGGCTGATACACAAGGACATGCCAAGGTTTTACAGCTCTCTGCTGATTTTATACCTTTGATATCATAAATGAAAATATTATTATAAAATTTAGCTGTATCACCTTGATTCACTTTCCAAAGTGTCTCCCTTGTTGTGTTTCCTTGTTTCACGGAGGTGAATGGGTGCTGGCAGTGAGGTAGCTGTGCTTTCCTTGGCAGAAATACCATCTCTGGCAGACCTGCTCTGTGTTTGCTTCTGAGGAGTAACCAGGCTCATAATTATGCCTCCGGGGCAGCTATCAAAATGGAGTTAAAACCAAGTTTTGTAAACAGAGTTAAAGCTTTCCCAAACATTATTTGTCTGAGAGTGAGAACTGGAGGTGTAATTGTGACCACATGCAAGCTTTGGAGTGGAGCGGAGTGGCAGAGGTTTGTTCTGTGTTTATCCCTAATCTTGTGGTTGCCAGAAAAATAAGGAGAAAACAAGGTTTGTTTGCTTTGCTGCTGGTATTGCTACACTGAGAGTGCAATTCAAAAGCAAAGTTATAGCAAATATTCCAATTATCCTGTGTGGTGTTTGTGAGGGTCCCCAGGACGAGGTGAGAATCTGACTCCATGTTCTCAGAAGGCTGATTTATTATCATATCATATCATATCATATCATATCATATCATATCATATCATATCATATCATATCATATCATATCATATCATATATCATATCATGCCATACTAAAACTATACTAAAGAAAGAGAAAGGATACAGACAGACGACTTAACAAAAATGATGATAAAATGAGAGAGTGTGACAGACTCAGAGATTCCAACACAAGTGGCTGTGGTTGGTCATTGAATTAAAACAATTCACATGGAACCAATCAAGCATTCACCTGTTGGTAAACAATGTCCAAGGCCACATTCCAAAGCAGCAAACACAGGAGCAGCAATCAGATAATTATTGTTTTCATTCCTCTCTGAGGCTTCTCAGCTTCCCAGGAGAAAATCCTGGGCAAAGAGGATTTTTCAGAAAATATCACTGTGCCAATCCTGCTTTTAATGAGCAATGCCTCCACTTTAACAGGTGTGGAGGGCAGGTTTGGATTTTTCTTCTGGAACAGCAGCAATGCATGAAGATCACAGAATGACAGAATCATGAGGTTGGGAGAGACCTGTAAGATCATCAAATCCAACCTATGCCCTAATACCTCAACCAGACTATAGCACCAAGTGCCATGTCCAGGCTTTTTTTAAACACACCCAGAGATGGTGATTCTGCCACCTCCCTGGGAAGAGCATTCCAGTACTTTACTGTTCTTTTGGTGAAAAATTTCTTCCTGATATCCATCCTAAACCTTCCCTGATGTAGCTGCAGGCTGTGTCCTCTGGTTCTGTCAGAGACCGACCCCACCTGTCTGCAGCCTCCCTTCAGGAAGGTGTAGAGAGCAATGAGGTCACCTCTGAGCCTCCTCTTCTCCAGGCTGAACAGCCCCAGCTCCTTCAAAGGCTCCTCACAGGGTTTGTGTGCCCAGCCCCTCGCCAGCCTCGCGTTTGAGCATCCTTCCCAAACTGAGGGGCCAGAACTGGACGCAGCACTCCAGGTGTGGCCTCACCAGTACAGGGGCAGAACGCCCTCCCTGCTCCTGCTGGCCACACCGCCCTGTTATTTCTCACCAGCCCTCTTGGGTTTCTCTTGCAGCCCCCAGATTCGGAGCAGGGCACCGAGGAGCAGCAGCACACTGAGAAGCAGCAGGCTGCAGGATGTCGGGGCGCAGCGGGAAGAAGAAGATGTCCAAGCTGTCGCGCTCGAGCAGGGCCGGGGTGATCTTCCCCGTGGGCAGGATGATGCGCTACCTGAAGAAAGGCACCTACAAGTACCGCATCGGCGTGGGCGCGCCCGTCTACATGGCTGCTGTCATTGAGTACCTGGCAGGTAAAGGAAAGCCTGCTCCTGCACGGCTGCTCGCTCACAGGAGCCAGGCTTAGCCAGGGGCTGGGACCCTGGAAATCAGGGTTTGTTGAAAACTCTGAGGTTCGTTTCTTTCGTGGGGAAGCTTAAGGTGGAGATTCTCTCCTTTAGTGAGCATGCTTGGTCACTGCTTGGGAGTGTTATTTTTGTTTTGCAGAGTGAGGAGTCACTTCTGTGTAGTTTTGTACAGTCATGGAGTACCTGGCAGGTAAAGCAAGAGCCTGCTCCTGGCTGTGCTCCTCACACAGGAACCACCCATGGGATGGGATGGGATGTGAGCACTCCTGGAAATCAGGATCTGCTGAAAACTCTAAGGAGGTTCATTTGTTCTCTGAGAGAGAGAGGCTCAGCGTGGAAATTCTCTCCTTTAGAGGCACCATGCTTGGTCACTAGCTGGAGACTTCTTTTGTATTATTTTGCAGAGCGAGGAGTCACTTTTGTGTAGTTTTTGTCCTACTGAAAAATGGTATTAATTAGGTTTTTTGGTACACCTAAATGTGAATAATAGGAGAAAAAAAAGCAAACCCACCTTGTACTGCTTCTGTGCTTTTTAAGTGAGAAAACTGTTTTGCTGGCTGCATTTCTCCTTGCAAGAGAGTGTCAAAGTGTTGTGAAATATAAAGGTGGGGGGTTTAATTAAAATTAAAATTAAAATTTAATTTTAAAAACCCTTTTGCTTTGCCTAAGTGTACAAAGATAGTGTTCTAGGGTTTAAATCTTCCCACACACCCTGAGTTTTCTTTTTCCTGCCTTTCTGAAATTGAACTTTGAGGAAGGGGCAGGTGTCCCATGGTGATACAATACACTGTGATTCTGTACAGAAATATTTCAGAGTGGGTTTTGATCATACCTGCTGAGTTCCTGGTTTAATTATGGAAAATGGCACTTCAGCAAATGGTTGGAATTCAGGGTCCAGGTCACTCAGGGGTTACAGATCAAGACTGAGGTGCATTGGAGAATCTGTGAGAGTCACAGCCTGGATGGAATCAGCTGAGTGAGTTGTGTTTCAGCAGTGTAGTTTATTGCCAGGGTGGCATGAAGAAGCTTGCATGGAGCCTGGTTGTCCATGCAACAGATTTTATGTAAACACTGCTGTCTTTTTCACATGTGAAGCTTGTTCTCACTGCCAGACAATAAAAGCATTATTTTCTTTCAAGGGTGTGGAGAAAATCTGAGAGCTCACTAATTAATTTCACCAATTTCACAATTTCATTATTAAAATTAAATTTATCATAAAGCCCAATAGTAGATTGCAAAAATGTCCATGTTTGTGGCAGTACATTCCAGATGAGAATCAATTGTATTTGTTTTTCCGCTGAGGCTACTTCTGGAGCTGGAGTGACAAAGTATTGCTTGTGTTGAAGAAATCACAATAACTTTTATAACATAATGTGATGCATTGTGACTCTGCTGACCTTCTGTCTGCAGAGAAATACTTTTCTTCTTCTCCTACTCCACAGGGAGATATTTCTAGGATAAACATTTGGAGATGCTTGTTCTGAGCTGTGGCAATTTTTACAAGGTGCAGTAATAAATTGTCAGCAGCACATCTGGAATGTGCAACATTTCAGTGCTGCAGACTGACTTGTGGTCAGCACTGTTTGCCTATTACCTGAACTAGAGCAGTGAAATTCTTGGCTCTGCTCCTGGGTTGTAAGTGCAGTTTAATTTCAATCGTTAATCTGATATGAGCAGATTATGTGTGGGCCTACAATTTGCTTTAGGAAAAAAAGAATGTGTAGTCAACCAGGCAAGAAGGTTGCTAAAGGTGTAGGCTGGGAGCCCACATAAATTGTAAGGGAATGCTATTTTCAGCTGCTTGGTTCAGCAGAGAACTCCTGTATATATTGTGATAGAATGGAGTAATGTTTCTGAGAAAACATTTATTGCTGCTGGATTGTGCGCTTTCCAAACCAAAGTTGCTGTGCACTGTCCAGGGAATTGTTTGGAAATATTACAAAGGTGGAGAGTTCAGTTAAAAAAAAAAAAAAGTGTTGCAGCATCTACAGCATCTAATCGTGCTGATCTAGTTATTGCTAATATTACAGGGGTATAAAGTCTTTGGTTTTGGGAAGTCTCTGGAAACAAGATAGGTTTTTCCAAGGATGTTGTCAAAGGGGGTATGATATATCAAACAGCTACATTTTCTTATCATTATCTGATCTTTCTATTACAAATGGCATTCTTTTCTCCTGGACCTGCAGGTGTGAAATGGTGGCTCCTCAGGATGAAAGGCTGCATGCAGGGGAGCTGCTTCAGGCTAAATCTGGGAGAGTGGCAGTATGGGACTGAAACAGAACAGAAGCAGGTTGAACATATTTTTTTTTTTAAGTTAAAACATTCCTGAAAACTTCTCCTCTAAACCCCTGAGTGCTTCTCTGTGTTTGAGCAGAGATTTAATGCTTTACAAAAGGAGATTGGGGTCTGTGCTACCTCAGAGAAATGTGCTTTCTCTGGCCAGGCTCTAACTTTGATAAAACATAGGTTGCTCATGCTCAGCTGAGACTTCTTTGACTTTACCAGCTAAAATCCCTGAAGATTTGGTCCTCACTGAACATGTTCCAGCCCCTCTCAGCTCCCAAATCATAACATTGTGGGGAGGCAGTGGTTATGGAAGAAAAATATTGATGTTAGAGACAGGGTAGGGAGAGGTCTGGCTACTGGGGAGAGCTGGACTGATGACCAGTAGGCAAATAAATGGTGAGGAGTGTCCAGATATCCTGCCAGGAAGCTGGAGAGCAAGGTGAAAAAATAGGAAATAGGCCAAGGTGATGGAATGAGTGCTGGTAATGAAGAACCTGGGCAGAAATATTGAGCCAGAGTAGACAGGAAAAATGGTGACAGGAAAGGTGCTGAGATAGAAATCTTGGTGTGGATTGGCAGGAAAAGGAGATTGGGATGTGGGGAAGCAAGTCATGGCTGGGATAGGAGCAAGGTGGATGAGGCTGGAAGGGTCAAACAGAACCAGAACCACCTGAGTGCCTGCAGTCCTGCAGGGCTGGCATGGAGCAGCAGATCCCTGTGAGTGGCCAGTCCTGCTGGTCACTGCTGCTGGCCCAGAGCACTGAGCCTCAGGGCTGGCATCATCCAGAGGCTGCATAAACATCTGGAGCACCCTTGCTCCCAGTTTAGGGAGTTGGGACTGCTCTTTGCCTTTGGTATGTGTTCTGTGTCACAGAGATACCAGAGCCCTGGCTGTTCCCTTTGTAAGCAAGGTTGGTCATGGCAGCACCTCACAGCCATTATCACCCCCAAATCTGCACTTTGCCTGATCAATCCCATCATTAAAATGCCAGCAATGGTGGTGGAATCTCAGGAAGAGGTACAGTGTGAAGATCTCCTCACTGTTCTAAACCTTTCTTTGTAATCTATCAATGCTGTTTTACATTTTAGGCTTGAAAATCATATTGTAAAATTGCAGCTTAATTCCTATCCAGAAGGTTGTGTTTGCTGAGAATTCCACTGGCTTCAGAGTTAAAATTCTCTGCAAACTTGGCCTGAGTCCCATGTGATTGATGGGTTTTGCAACAGACTCAAGCTCTGAGTGTTCACAGAGCTGACTGCAGGCACAACCACCTAAATCAAACATCAACTGCATATGTCCCACAGGGCATCTTCCCAAAAAGCAGGCAGAGAACACAGAAGCCCCTTGATGAGGAAGCACAAGTCATGTTCAAAGGAACTTGTGGGACATCTCAATGGAAAGCCATCCTCTCTGAATTAGGGCAGAACACACCACCAGCAAAGGCTTCCTCCTTCTCAGGAACCACCTGGAACACTCTTCTGCCTCTTGTGCTCATCTGCCATGCAGAGACAAATCCAGCACACACCTTTCCACCTGGAAATGGAGGACAAGGACTCCATCATCAGTAGATTATTGCAGAGTAGAGGTATTGCTGGTAGATTTGATGTGGTAGTGTAACAGGAGCTGACAGAATTTCTCCTGAAGGGGAAGTGGAAAACAAGACAACCTGTATGAAATCTTTTCAGTTTTCTATCAGTAATTCTCACAGACCTTTCTTAGCAGTCCAGCTTCCTACACCCTTTGGCATGGCTAGCATGCTTTAGTTCCCAGACATTTCAAATCTGCTGATCCATCAGCTAAAGAAACCTCTTTTTCCTGTATGTCACAGGGTCACTAGAGGTAATCCCATTCAGGTCATAGCTTGGCTGCAGCTTGTCTCTGCTGGAAGAGAGTTATGTGCTTCTGAAGGTGTCTGGATTTGAAGTTAAACTTCAGATGTGGAGGCATCTTTGTGGATTTTGACTCTTGCAGGAAGCAGTAGTATTTGAGATTTCAATCTAATTCTTAATACCTGTGCTTAGAGCACAAAGTAAAACCAATTTAGGGCTGAAAACATCAAGATGCTCAGTTCCAAGAGAGCTAGAATATAGACCCTATATTCTACTTTCCTATAATCTATATTCCTATTATATTCTATAATACCTATTTATATAGGTATTATAGGACCTATATTCTCAGAATAGTATTTTTAGAATTTAGGTAACCTCAGCTGTTAAGAAGTTTCTACTTGAAATGTGAAGCAGTTTCTTTAGGGATCTGTTATTGTTAGCAGAGCATGTGATAACTGAAGCCTCCAGTTTTGATATTGTATTTTGTAAATTTTATATTCTTAAGATTATGAGCCTCTGCCTCCACCATTAGAAAAAAATATGCATAAAAACCTTCACTAGAAGGAGGTAAGGCAATGATTTACTATGCAGATGTTTGGCATCCTTAGGTAAGTCATGTACATATTCCACAATCTGCCATACATCACCTCTGCCTCGGATTCCCTTCTTCCCAGTGGCCTGGGATGGATGGCTGGCTGGCGTTTGAGTGTTCTGCCTTTTTTGCTCTTAAATTAGGCAGAGGACTAAGAGTGCACCATCAGGATGCTGCTGGCCAAAGGACCCAAACCTGGGGCACTGGGGTGAGCACACAGGTAGCAGGATGTGCCCGTTGTTGGCACACCTGAAAGAGCTTCAGTTCCCACACAGGTAAGTATCTGCTGGTTTTTGGGTTTATGTTTTTCTCCCTGATGCAATTTTCCTCTGCTGTCAGCACACACCTGCAAACTCCACTGGAGGAGCCTGGGTCTCTTTTCTTGCTCTCTGCTGGTGTGCACAATGATGGGATCTGTTCCTGCTGTCTGCTGCTGTGTTAGCTCTGCTGGCAGAGGGTCTGGCACCTCCATGGGGGTGAATACAGCTGGGCTATGTGGGATCTCTTTGCAGTTTCCTCCTTTAAAATCCAGGACACACTAGGAGATGCTAGGGCTGAGAGGTTCCTGCCCTAACTTTTACAATTCACTGTGAATATGCATATAGTTTTTTAAAAAGGCTTTTACATTTCCAACATTCAGTTAAATATGTGTGCTGTGTAGCAGTGAAAACTGGAAGACAAGTTTGTACTTTTGTTATTCTGAGTAGAATTGAAAGCTTGTATTTTCCCCATGAGCCAGAGCTAAGCACCATGTTGAAATCATTTGGATTTTAGCCAAACATTATGTACATTTCCACTAGATTTTTCCTGAAAATCCTTCTTTTTATAATATAGTTTTAATGTAGTCTGTAAAAAGGAGTAAGATATCATTAAGACATCAATAAGTTACTAACAGGACACTGATTTGCTGTAATTTTCATATTCCTGTTACTGACAAACACAAACCCAGAAGACAGGGACACTGTATACTTTTAAAATGAAAAAAAAATGTGGATATGATTTTTAGGAGTAATTGGAAGGAAAAAATCCTTTCTCCTTCCTTCTCAGTGTTTCAGTAGAGTTCTTATATGAGAAATAACTTCTGAGTAGAGGCCAAACTATGTAAGCTAATGAATTATACTGATTGCTACAGTCCAGATAAGCTCAGGAAGATGTGTCTGTATTTCTGTAATAATTAGGAAAAGCTCAGTGACTTTGGCTACAGTATAAATGTTACTATTTCTCTAACTGGTAGGTAGAGAAACTACCTTTGAAGTGACCTCCTGTACCCAGAGATGTAGAAGGACCCTTCTATCAATATTTCATGCATTGAAGCTCTCATGTTGTCTCTGCTTGCATCTGGATCAAACCTTTCATATCTTGTTCTGAAATGAAGCTTCTCACAGGTTTTCAGCAGGGCACTGAAATTCCAGCAGTGCCTGGCTGGTGTGTTGGCTTTCCAAGTATTTCTTCAAATGCACCTCAGTCTTCATCTTCCCTGGTCCTGAGAATCCTTGCTGTTTGTCAGAGCTGTCTGTTCCAGGTTGGGGGTTTCACTGCATGCCTGACTGTTCTGTTGTCACAGGGCTGCTGATACATTTTGGGCTGCTGAGGTACATTTTTAGGGGCTTTTTTTGCCTTTTTGAAAGAGAGTTAAAAGAAATTATGTGAACCAAGCTTAGCATGTTTTCTCCTTTAGGGAATTAGGAAGGACAAATGAATTTATCTAAATGTGCTGATATATTGAGTGGGGTTTGGTTTCTGCCTTGCCCTAGTGAGAACCCTTCATTATATAAATCTGGAAACATCCCTGAGAAGGTGAATGGATATTGAGAAGCAGTGTAAACTGTGTATGCAGCATGTACCTAAGCTGCATTTTTGTTACTGGTTTTTATCTTGATGTGTTACAGCTGAAATCCTGGAGCTGGCAGGAAACGCAGCACGGGACAACAAGAAAGGAAGGATTGCCCCCAGACACATCCTCCTGGCAGTTGCAAATGATGAGGAGCTGAATCAGGTGCCTGTTTGCATTTTGGTGCAGGAGTTGTGTGCTTGGGTGAAGCTGCTACCAGGGAAGGTTAGGAACAGCTTAGTCTGAGGCAAGAATGAGATTGCAGTTACTGGAGCAGAAGATTGTGCCCTCTTAAATAAAAGGAAACAAAAATTATGGTTCTGAGATACCTCATCTTAAATCTTATGGGCATAAACTTTGGTTCTTCTTAGCCTATGAGTCCTGTTGAAACAAGCAGTCTTGATGCTTCACTTTTCCCTCAGGGACAGTCAGTACTTAAAGAAAATGTGCAAGATCTTTTCCCAAAAGCTGTAGAAATGTGTGTTTTCTATTATACTGGCTGTGAGGCCTGTGTTGGGTAGGGATCTGGCTCGCTCTCTGCTCTTGCTGCCTCCCTGTCTGTTTGCCCAAACTGTGGTTTTCAGTGCTCTGACTCCTGGGATCACTTGTGGGATCACTTGTGCTAAACTTGTTGAGTGAGGACAGAGATCACAGCATGGGCTGCAGACTGTGCTATTCAGGGCTGCTGAAAAGGTTCAGTCAGCATCAGAGGGTCTCCTCTGTATGAAGATGGATGATGTCATTCACACTTTGGATACTCCTGCACTTAGTATGACTGCTTTAAATAATGAAAATGTGCTGCCCATGAAGTCATGGGGCTCTGTTTCCAGTCAAGTGGAGTAAAAATTCAAAACAGGCCAGAAGAGAAAGTGTGCTAACACTACCAGCCCTTCCCAGCTCTGTGTTTCTGGTCAGTGCCCTGTGAACTGGGATCCAGATCCAGTGTTGTCTCTTAGGAATTAGCCAGACTTTGTCCTCTCCATGGTATCACAGCCCATTCCTGTTGTTTGCCTCTGCAAAGCAGGTCCTTGGAGCTTTTCCTTGCTTTCACTGCTTGTTTCCCTGCCAAAGAGTTCTGCATCCAGCCCTCTTCTGAGCAGGGCTGTGGTGCCGTCCTTTTTTGAAGTACCCCACACACTCTTCTTCTTTTCCCCTGATTCACTGCTTGTGGGTCACCAAGAACAGGTTTGCACTAGGAAGGGGTAGGAATGATGGTACAGGAACAGAATTCTCCAGGATGTGCTGGCTGACTTTGCTTGCCAAGTTCCTTGTTATTGTGGATTTTCTCCCTGATTGTTTTTGGTGGTGCAGACTGAGAGGATCTGTAATTTGCTTCCATGCACTGCTTGTCCTTGCAGCTGCTCAAAGGTGTGACTATTGCAAGTGGAGGTGTCCTGCCCAGAATTCAGCCTGAGCTTCTAGCCAAGAAAAGGGGTGCCAAAGGCAAAACTGAAACCATCCTTTCCCCTGCTCCTGAGAAGAAGGGGAGGAAATCCATGGTGAACAAAAAGAGTGGGAAGAAGGCAAAGTCTACCAAGGCCCGGACGTCCAAAAAGGTGAGAACAGGACAGGTACAGATTCTGTGTCACCCTCTGCAATAATCTCTTAATAATTGTGTAGATCTCTAACTCTGTGGCAGTGAACCCTTTTAAAACAGAGGAAGCTGTGTTGTAAAACATTTTCTACCAGAGAGATGTCATCCCTTCAACCTTGCTCAGTTACTGGGTTGCTGTTAAAGATTTTTCACTGTCCAGAGAATTTGACATGGAACTTCAATGTCATTGTGACAAGCTCTTTGTTTCATGTGTTCTTAGCTGTGCTGTTGTTAGTGAGCTTTAAAATAAGAATAAATCAATCAGAACTTGACCACTGCACTTTCCCATCTTCTATCACTATCCAAAATGGATTAATTTGGTAAAGCAGTAACCCAGATCCGTGCTCTTGGTTTGTCATTCCAGAGCATGCTGAGCTTTTCATTGGGTAGAGTTAGATGATATCAAGCTTTGACTTAAACTTTTAAAACTTGAATTAAGCATATTTTTCAAAGTTTTAGGACAGTTCTATAGGTGATAATATGCAGAAACAGCCTTTAAAAAGACAACAGAGTTGCTTAATGGGATGTTTAATTGAATGCCTCTGTGCATTGATCTCAGCTACCACCTCACTTTGAATTGTGCACATGCAGAGTTTGGATTGTTAGGAGGTGGTAGCTCCTTGACAAACCTTAAAGCAACTATTGAGAGGTGTGAGGAGATGTTCCTTTAGCCCTCTAGGACTGGTAGGTGTGCTGCTCCTGAAACTAAGCTATAGGAAGGCTTTATCACTTAATAACTGAGACTTAAACATTTGTTTTTCAGACCAGAAAGTTGTTTTTTCTTCAAACTGGAGCATTTGACTGGGTTACTAAGTGACTAAGTTTGATTTAATATGAGGTTCTGCTCTGTTAGCAACAAAAATAAACTAACACATGCCCACCCATGTAAATACAACCTTAATTGTCAGTAAATGTACAGATGGATGTGGGTGCCCTGCCTCTGAATGTGACTACAAAAACATGTAAAGCCTCAGATGAACCACTGATTTAGCATTATATAAACAGTGCAGACCTCTGTTGTTACATAACCTTAGGGGATTACAAGGCTATGAGTAATGTATTGATCTGAGAAGATAAGATTTGTAGTAAGTTATTAGCTCTCTCCATTACTGAATAATGCTAGGTGGTGATTATTTTGTTTCCTTTGAGAAGTCTTGCTTTTTTTTTTCTCCCATCAAATAGAACAAACAAAAGGACAATGAAAAAGAAGGAGCTTCAAATTCAACAACTGAAGATGGACCTGGGGATGGTTTCACTATCTTGTCCTCCAAGAGCCTTGTGCCAGGACAGAAGGTAACAAAGAACAAAAACAGATTAGCATGAAGGGAAGGATGCTTTTCTCTTAAACCAAAGCATTTCCAAAATCAGCCTTTTCCCCTTCAAATTATGATGTTAGAACATTTGTTTTCTAGCAATAACTTCCTCTGAAGCAGGCTTCCAAGTTGTGGGCATATCACCAAATAATCTGAGTGGTGTGCAAATTAATTCATTAAAAGCTAAAAGTCAGAATCACACATACTGAACAGAATAAAATAGCTGGTCTGTGAAAGACTGAATCCAGCCTTCTTTCACTTCAACTTTTTGGTATGAAATGATTTTGCACTGGGGTTACTATTTATTTGTTCCTCCCCTCTCATTGTTATTTTTCAGCTTTCTCTGACACAGAGTGACATCAGCCATATTGGCTCCATGAAAGTAGAAGGAATTGTTCACCCTACAACTGCTGAAATAGACCTCAAGGAGGAAATAGGTGAGGCTCTGTACATGCAGAAAATACCACATCTAGAGCTGGAACAGGAGCTGGTCTACTGGCTGCCTGCTGAGATGCCCTCCTGTTTCATCCCAATCTACCCCAGGCCATAAAATATCACTTACAGCTTCTGAAAATCAGGCTGGGTCTGACTAGGTACAACAGGCTAATCACTGATTTGTCTGCTTTTAATGACAAGCAAAACACAGATAATTTGTTGAAGCACATGAGCAGCAAAGATGTAAATAATTATTATTGAGGTGGTTATTGGCTTGTTTTTACATTTGCATTTGAAAATTGCATTGCAAAATTATATGTTATTAACACTTCTAACTATAACTTTCATTGTAGGATGTTACATAATTTAGAAATACTCATGTACAAAGCCTTATACTGCTCGTGCAAAATAAGGAAATACTGTTATTACCAATATGGAAATTTAAGCAGGAGGGAGGTAAAAAGCTGTTCAGCCAGTCCCATAGGGGGCACAGAATCTAGTAGCAAGCTTTGGGTCATTGTTTTTTAGTCATCAAGACCTTCACTGGCATCCCAGCTATGTTTGTTTCAGTAAGTAGTAGGGTTTGGACGTTGGGTTCATTTTGGAGGCTGAAATCCTGAGTCCTGAAAGTCCCACTCCACATTATTTTAGCCCTGAGTCAGAGTAAAGAGCATTCTTACAGATACTTATATTAAAGTAATTTCCAATAACAGCATACAAGGCTCTTTAAAACCATAAAAAGTAAACTTTATCTGTGTCTAAGCAGAGTGGTAAACATAAAAATCAGCTGCTGCTGATAGAGGGAGCCAGGATGGTGTGTGTACAGTGTTTTTTAAATAATGTGGACTTGTTTTTCCACACCGATACTCCGAAGCCAAGGCCTTTTGCTCTGTGTCCCTGCAGGCAAGGCGCTGGAAAAGGCTGGAGGCAAAGAGTTCTTGGAAACAGTGAAAGAGCTTCGCAAATCCCAAGGACCTTTGGAAGTTGCTGAAGGTGAGAAGGATTCTCTGCTCTCTTTTGGACATGGCTCGTTTTATATGTTCTTTTCTCTGGACGTTGTGATCTGTTCCTGTTGTTATGTGTCTTTGTGATGTAAATGTTTCTTCAAAGCTGATGCTGAGAGGGGAAAAAAAGGAAGAATAGGACACCTGTGGGCTGTGTACATTCTGTCTTGAGACTGATCAATTTGTCTGAGACAATTTCTGTCCATGGGAGTCCAAAATTTAAGGAAATCTTGTGCCATCTTTTCTGCCCTGTTTTTAGTGCAGCCTTAGTGAGAATCAGAAACAGCTCTCAGCCTAACATACAGGCTGAGGAAAAATTAGGCATAGGAAAAAATAGTGATGCTTCATAAATTATTCTTCTTTATGCATATTAGATGAATGTATATAACCCACATAATTGCTTTACTTTGGGCAGAAATGAAGAAGTGATATGATCTGCAGAACTGGCACGTTTTTTGGAACTGCAGCTGCTTTATTAGAGGAGCTCCCTTCAAGGGTTAACACATTTGCAGCAGGGAATAGTTTGGGACCTCAGATTGTGCTTCCCTTGTGGACAGATTAAACCAATTGAAGGTGTCTGGAACACAGATGGAGAAAAGTTACAATATGCCTTATTTGGCTTAGTATCTCTATATTAAAAAAATTGCTTTAAATAGTTTGGGAAAATTCCTAATTGAGTAGCCTAGTTTTATCATCTGAAATGATAGAGAAATTTTTATAGAAGATAATTTGCTTGACTTTCATATCAAATCAAACTAATACGCCGTAAAATCAAAGTAAACTACTTTTCTCTGTCAGCATCACTACCTAACTAGAAGATAGATTCCTTTTATACTATTAAGACAAGAACTCCTTTTATACCATTAAGACAGCTGGTTAAAATTTAAGTAGCACAGAATTCCTCTATGCCTGCAACACAATCCCTCTGTGAAGGAGAACAAGTGAATAGATCCAGGATTTTCATCCTTGGGCTAATTCCATCCTGCACAGCTGATTTCAGAGTGTTTAACCTGAGATTACCTAGACACCCAGACTTCCAGTAGTGCTGATGGTGACAAATTGCAACAAAAGTAAACTGATGCCATGCTGTAAGCTCTGCAGCTCCTGGAGAAATCTTACACTTTCTTAAAAATCAATCTGAGACTCCTAATTGGACATAACTGGTGGGGACTTTCAACAAACAACTTTGATTTTCATGTCCTTGTCTGAAATTACCCAGCTGTAAAGTGAGTCTACATATTAATCCTCAGCTCTCTGGAATTGTAAAGATGGTGGGATGATGATGATGATGATGATGGAGGATGTTTGTACAAAGCACTCAGTGACAGCTCTGCAGAAACACTGTGTTTAGGGCAAGGTTTTTGTGCTTTGCATAAAACAAACCCAGAGGCCATGCTGAATGAGAGAGCTAAAAGCCATTATTGAGTAGCTGTGTGCTAACCAAATGAGCCCTGGGTTCTTTGGTCTCCAAAGAAGTAACAATTGATCACAGAAGGAATGGTGAGACAGGTTATTATTGCAAGTGAGCCCCTGTGGTGTATTTTAATCCCAAATGCATTTCTTTGGAGAGGTGAGGTAATTAAGAAGTTACTTTGGGTTGAGAGGTCGTTGCAGGGCGGTTTCTGTTCCAAACTAAACGTTATGTTTTCATTTGTGTTAGCTGCACTCACTCAGTCTAGCGGCCTAGCAGCAAAGTTTGTCATCCACTGTCACATCCCACAGTGGGGCTCGGACAAGTGTGAGGAGCAGCTCGAGGAGACTGTCAAGAACTGCTTAACAGCTGCAGAAGACAAGAAGTTGAAGTCTGTGGCTTTCCCCCCGTTTCCCAGTGGCAGGTAGGAATCCCTGTGTGGGGAGCAGAGGTGGAACGGGCTGTCAGAGCTGCTGCAGTGACACAGAGGTGCCCTCTGCTCTGTGAGCCGGCCTCTGCTGGTCCATGTGACCCAGAGCTGCTCCAGAGGAATGCACTGAAGTGCAGTGTTTGCAGGAAACTGCCAGAGAGCCTTTGTAAAGGGAAATTAGCCAGCCCACAGGAGAGCTGAGTGGGCTTGCTGTGTTTTCTATTGCCAGGCAGTCATTTGCATTCCTCTGCACCACCTCGGGTTTTGTGTCCCTTCATTTTGCTGTGGGGAGTCTTATTAAACACACATTTGTACTAATGAGATTATAGCAGCATAATTCTGCAGGCAGGTTACAGTGATGCCACCTGAGCCACGTGGATGTGGGGTGTTCATTAAGCCCTCCTGATAACAGATATTGCAAAGACTTGTCACACAAAACCTTTCAGAAGAAAAGAAAATCTGTTTCTCAAATGTAGGTCTGCTTTCAAAAGTGTGAACCATTAAACCAAGTGTGAAGCCACACATTTCTTTCTTAATAACTAGCAAGTAGAATGTGCTCGACTAAGAAATCTGAAGTTTTTTCTTTTTTTCTTTCAAATTACTTTAAAAATCAACAGTTTGTTGATCTCTGATGACAAGAGATCTTACTGCTAACTGCAGTAGTTATTTTGTGTGACTTCACGTGCTTATATTTATTTGTGAATAGAATAGAATAGAATAGAATAGAATAGAATAGAATAGAATAGAATAGAATAGAATAGAATAGAATGAAATAGAAATAGAAATAGAAATGTATCTATTGATTTTGGTAGTAGTGCCCAAAGAGTAGAGTACATAGTACAGTCCTCTAGTGTTGGCCTGACAGTGAATAAAATGAAAGTAAAACTGCATTTAATCAGTGAAATCACCACACATCACTGAGTACACACGAGGTGAAAATGCCATTTTTATACAGATACTTTTCACAGAAAAATATAACTTTATGGATCAGGACAAAAGATTAAATAGAGGGGCAGTGCAATTTTTAGTCATTTTTTAATATACAGATCTTTTTGTTTATGGTTTTCAGTGGAAGCAAAATGTGATACATTACTTTAACAGTCTTTAATATAAAAATTTACTATAGCTTTTAATGCCAATAGACATAACTTCTAGACTTCATGTCTTCTAAGAGCAAAAATAAGAATAATCCATTCTTGGACCATTAGTCTTAGTGCAGATCCTTCTGCTGCTTTGTTCCATTTTACTCTGTTGCTCTTACAATTACTCCTCCTAACAGAAATAGAGAGACTGACCAGGTGCTGCTGGTTTACACTTCATTTATCCAAGTACCTCAAAATTTCCTGAACAAAGGCAGATTTTCAAATAGGACTTTCTGGTTTTTCTGTCATTTTACTCTATCTCCATGTCTGCACCCGAAATGCTGGTTTTGTGGGTAGATTAAGAATTATACTATATCAGTTATGTGAATCTCCATTTTCCTCTGTCCCATCTTATGGACTGTTCACAGTAACTGATGTACCATTGGGATACTTCAGTTGTGCCAGATCTTTTTGATGGTTTTCAATATAAATATGATTGTAGGTTAGAGAATATTACCATCAAGAGGAGTGAATGAATGCATCTCAACCTAAATATGGCTTGGAGTTGTAATTTTAATTATTTTCACAGGAATCCCAAGCAAAGTATTTTAAAGACAGAGAGAGGAAGTCAGCTAAGTAGGTGATGTTTTGGGTTTGGTTTGTTTTTAGTTCTCAGTTAAAAAAAAATAATCATCCTTGGAAATTTTTAGCCTGCAAGGCAAAAGGGCAAGCTAAAAAAAATTAAATTATTATAAATAAAAAAATTAAAATAAAAATAAGCATGAATAAAAATTTGTAAATAAAAAATTTGGTTATAAGAAGTAGAAGCAGATGAAAACAGAAATTAAGGAAATGAATTCAGCAGCAGGTGAATATTGTTATCAAATCCTTGGGGTTTGCCAAACTGCAAGTGGCACTGGAGGAGCCCTGGCTGGCTCCTCTCAGCATCCCTGCCCCACACTCACCTGCTCTCTTTTCTCCCTGACCACACAGAAACTGCTTCCCAAAGCAGACAGCAGCCCAGGTGACCCTCAGAGCCATTTCCAGCCACTTTGATGGCAGCAGCTCTTCCTCCCTGAAGAACATTTACTTTCTGCTCTTCGACAGTGAGAGCATTGGCATCTACGTGCAAGAAATGGCCAAGCTGGACACGAAGTAGCAACGGCAGCCAAATGAAACTTTATTTTTCAACAAACTTGAGTAGCATTCAAAGCATTAGAGGTGGGTTTTATTTTTTCAATGTGACGATGAGGGGGAGTGGTAGTAGTGTGACGTGCTGTGACTTGATGGAGAGCTGTGATTAGAGATGAGAGGGGTTTAGTCCGATTTCTTCATGCCATTTTTATCACCTTAAGCAATTGAGTTATCATCATCTGGCTTCAGGAGTTTAGTGTCCTTTGTTACTTTAGTTTAGAGGTTTTTAAAGAGTAACCTCATTTTAGATTTGTAGTGATGATTTCTTCACACACACATGCCACTTTCAAGAAAGCTCTTAAAAATGTCCTGCTCCTTTTTCCCCTCCCTTGAGGGTAGATTGTAAACTCCTGCCTTCAGCCCACAGAGAGGTGAAAAGGGTTTTAGAAGTGATGCATGAGGAGCTTCTGTTTTGCTTTTAACTCACAATAACCTCTGTAATTACTGAGAATATTTCATGGTGATTTTGTTTGTTTTATAAGAAAAAAAGAAAAAGATGTGTCAAGTGTGGTTATTATTATAAACCCTAATTTTGCTCTGGGGATTTCTCACCCTAAAAAGAAAAAAAAAAAAGGAAAAGAGAAGAAAGAAAAGGCAGCAGCATCTGCTAATTCAGTGCTTGCCATATCACAACCAGCAGCTTTTCTGGCTGAAGTTTGGTGCTATAAGTGATGTAATCAAAGCTGCTGAGGAGATTTTGACACAAAGCTGAATTATATTCTGTTGAATTCCAGGCTTCCAATATCCCCTTCCAGGTTTTACACAAGCATTACCCTGGCAGCACCGTGAGCCATTCTCCCTGCAAGCTGCAGAGCAGATGCCAGATCTGTAAGAATCAGGTCCTTCTTAGAAGAGCAAGAATAGACAAAGCCAGGGGAAAAAAAACCCAACCTACATAACAAACAAACCACAGAGATTCTGAAAAGCACAGTGTTTATTGTTACAAATCAAGGTAAGCCAAGCTTATTGCCCAGAGCTCTCTCAGCAGGGGGAGTAAAAGAAACATTTCTTCCCTGGTTTTTATCATGGGAACTTCTGTGCAGCTCATTTGGGAAGTGCCTCCTTCCCCTTCACAGCAAGGCAGGCACCCCTTTTATGTGTCACAGTGACAGATGGCCTGAGGAAGTGCTGCAGAGGACAATATCAGCCAGTCCAAGCAATAGAAGTGCACCCTCACCCTGTTCCAGCTGCTGTTCTCCTTGCTGGATTGTTCCTCTCAGGAGGGCATTGTCTGCCCCATGTTCTTCCAGCTCTTGGACACAAACAGATCCCTGCTCTTGGCAATGGTCACCAGGAGCCGTCCCACATAGTAACCATTCACCTGGCCCACACCATCATCCCTGCCCATGGACAGCAGGAATGTCAGTGACCCTGCAAAGGAGAGCTAGAGGTGTAAAACAGCTCCCCTGCATCCACAGGGAACAGCACTCAGCATAGTTCTGCTAAGCTCATGAAGAAGAAGGCCCATTACCCAGCTAGATTTTTGAGACCAGATTGTTCACTTTGTGTTTGTTGTAGTTTAAGGGAGAAAGAAGGAAAAGGGAGTCATCTTGCTCCTGACATTTAATTGGACAATGAGCAATTTTAAGAAAAGAAAAGAAGTTTCATGAGTAGCAGACTCCCACCAGTAGATTTATCAAGACCCTGGCCCACACCATCATTCCTGCCCATGGAGAGCAGGAATGTTGGTGATCCTGCAAAGGACATGTAGAGGTGTAAAACAACTGTTGTGTCCAGCTCCCCTGCACCCATGTGGAACAGCATTCAGCATAGTTCTGGTAAGTTTATATCAGTGCCCATTACCCAGCTAGATTTTTGAGACCAGATTGTTCAGTTTGTGTGTTTACTGTAGTTTAAGGTAGAAAGAAGGAAAAGGGAAGTCATCTTGCTCCTGAGATTTAATTGGACAGTGAGCAATTTTAAGAAAAGAAAATAAGTTTCATGAATAGCAGACTCCCACCAGTATCAAGACATAAGTGAAGAAAGAACACATTGTGTGGCAGACTGACACAGGTAATTAATATCTACACTGTGTCTTTGGCAAGGACTAATGTGAAGCTGAGCTATAAGCTGATATTACCCCAGTTTTGAGTTCCTTCAGAGTGAATTCAGGGAGTTCAGAGTCTCATGAGAGTTGGGACAGCTGTTCCTTGCAGCTGACCTCCCTGACCTTACCTGGCTCATAGGTTTTGAGAGGCTTCTGTGTCAGGCTGTTGATGATATTTGTCACTGCGATGTTGGCATGGAGCCCAGCATGGTAGGCCATCTTGGGCTCCTTGAGATCTGCACAGTCCCCAATGGCATAGATGTTCTTGTAGCCTTCCACCTGGAGGTGCTTGTTAACTCTCAAAGCACCATTACTTGCCATTTTGTCACCTGTTTTGCCAAACAGAGGTTTTTAGAAGCAGCTCTGTGTTGCTTCTTGTGGCCTGAGACCCCAAAATGCTGCAGATGTAATTGACACAAAGCGAGGGATTGTTTTTCACCCTCTTTTCTATGTGTCAGGGTGCTTTTTGCCTTGCTGTGGTTAATCACTGCAGTCTCATGCAAGGCACCCTTTGATATTTGGGTGGAATCACCCCTGCAGGTTGTACACAGTCCGTTCCCCACCTCACACCCTTCAGGCACCACACGCTGAAGAACTGCTGCTTCTCCCCATGCCATGGTTTGGGTTTTTCCACTTACCAAATGCAGCAGCATATGCAGAAGAGTTAATCTTTATCCCTGTGCACAGCACCACCATGTCAACAACCACCTCAGTGCCCCTCTCTGTCCTCACTACCATGTCCTTCTGGAACTGGTTTGGCCTGAGGTTTTCTATGTCGCTGACCTTTTCACCTGTTGCAACAGAGAGCCCTGGGTCACAAACCTTTGCCAGGCTGTGGTTTCCAGCTAACCCAGAGGAACAGGAATTCAGGGGAGCCATGTGTAACCAAAAAAAGTCAGAAAGAGGACATCAGGAGATGCTTTGGCTAAAGGAAGAGCAGCCTGTAGGTGTTCAGAGGCATTGTTAAGGACATACCTAACAGCAGCTGGACTCCTTTCCTGAGGAGAATCTCTTTCACCACCTGACGGACACTGGGCAGCAGCTCCACGTCAGCCAGTGCAGTTTTTGAGTGAATGAGAGTGACCTGTTGGGGACAAAACAGCAAATGGGGACACGGGAACAGAACAGGACTCACGTGTGCAAGGTGGGAGCAGCTACAGCTCGCCTCCCTCCACCCTAACTGATCCCTGCAAGAACAAGGCAGGAAGGGGCACCCAGTGCCACAGTCCTGGCTGGTGGCTGGCTACAGGCTCAGCAACCAGGTGTGCAGTCATCTCAGGTGCCTCCAGCAGCAGCAGCACCACAGAACAGTAGCAGAAGCAGGATGCAATTAATTGTGATGGAGATGTTCCCACCTCTTTGTCTGGGTACTCTGTTTTGATCTCGGCAGCCATCTCCACTCCAGCAGCACCACCTCCCACCACCAGGATGCGCTGAGATTTCTCAACCTTCAAGAGAAAATTTGTGTTACAAGAGAACTGCAAAGGGCAGGAAGCAGACACCTTCAGTCACTCCATGAACATTCTGGGACACAGCACAGGCCCAACAGCAATAAACCTCTTAGCCCATGAAGAGGCAACAACAGAAGAGTGCCCTGTGCTCTCTTCCTGCCTACCCCTTTCAGGTTTCCCCTTCTGCTGGAGAAGCCAGGATGAGCTCCTTGTCCTGGCTGCTCCCTGTTCCCTTTCTCTTAGACACAGGTGGCTCCAGATGGCCACAGTGGTATCTGGGACAGGGAGGCCAAACAAAGGCAGGCAGCATTTCCTAAGAGTGGATTCCTCACCTCTTTCACCATGTCCTCATAGGTCTGGATGGCACTTTCCATGCCAATGACTTGGTTGAACTTCCCAGGGAATGGCCCATCACTGCCTGTTGCAAGAATGAGATGGGAGTAGTGAAGCTCCTGGCAGGGCAGAAGGTAGAATGGGATATTAGACCTCTTAAAAACAGAGCCTAGAACGCAGTGCTGGCCTCCTAGGTGTTAGTCACTCATTCCCTCATCTCCATCCCTTGCTGGTAACCAGGCAAGTACTTGTCACTGTCAGGAAGTGACTTTAGGAAGAGGCACAGGCCAGGTCACACCAAGTAACTGTTCCTCAAGGTCTGAGCTAAGCACCATTCAGGTGAGTTGAGAGCTTTAAAGAAATTACCCCAGATTTACAGGTAATAACCTGGTATTTATCGTGGACACTCACAGCTGGTTCCAGAGAATAACTTCTCTCCTGAACAGAGGTGAGATGCTCTGGCTGAAAAGTGTGATTGATGCTGCTGCTCTTGGCTCTTCCTGCAGTTAAATAAGGATCTGAGCCCCAGGTTTAATTGTTGAGCTCTAAATCCAGCTCTAATAATAAAAGCTCAGCTGAGCAGGAGAAGGGGTTGGGTATTTACTGCACACCCACATCCCAGCACAGCTGAAGGCCACTTAGCTCAGCTGGAAGGGATGGGGCTGTGCAGGAAAAGATGCCAAGTTGTGCAGGAGGATGGAACACGCCCTGCTGAGGGCTGGCTGCCCGCACTAGCAGGTGACCCCGTGAGGCAGCCAGGGCATTGCAACACTCACCTCACCATCACTGAGCACCACTTGCTGCCTCTCGGGGTCTATGGCCACCACCTTGCCTTGTCGGAAGCTGTCCCCAAAGGTGACCGAGTAGGAGATGAAAGTCTTCTTGGCAAAGCCTGTGGGAAGAGGAGACAATGGGAGAGCTCTCCTTCTCTGGATGCTAACCACCCCCTCTTCTCTTCTCCCATCATGCTGTCCTTGCTCAGACAAAGGCATGGCAAATATCTGGGACTGTGGGTTGAGCTTCTGCTGGGTGTTATCTCTGCCCAGCAAGGAGCTTCAGGACTTGGCCTCAGATCAGATGATACTCTTGGCTAGATTGCTTTGTGTCTGCTCCTCATATCTCCTGTACTGGTTCACCAATTACTGTTTCTGTGGTCCTGGCAGTTTCTGGCTCAGTGTCAGAGGCTTTTTTCATGCAATCTGCCTCTCAGAGCAAACTTTGCTGTCGTTTTGATGCTTGTTCCAGCCTCGAACGTGTTACTTTATCCCTGAATTCCCCAGTGACTGGACTAATGGGGAGGGCCCAGACAAGCCTGAGCACCTCTCTGCAGGGTTTTATCATCCAGGGCCTCACTGCTCCACATTTCAAGGGCCAGGGACACAAAGCGATTGACTCACCCCTTCCAGCAGCTCTTGCTTTTAGCTTAGTCACCTTCTAAACTCTTGAAATAAAAAATAAAATAAAGGGGGATGGGGAGAGGAAGGGCAGGGAGGAAGAGAGATGGTCTGAGCAGTTTTTAGTCAGTTTTCCCAGCTGATGTGCAATTAGCTTAACCACAGACGGGCTGTGGGTCCTCCCGGTGCCAAGCATTTGTTTTCCAGATGGAAAACATCAGCTCTTTCACCATCGCAGGGCGGAGGAGGCGGTGCGAGCCCGCGTTCCCTGCCGCTCCCCGCGTCCCTGCGCAGGTGCCGGTGGGACAGGGGGGCTGCCCGAGCCCTTACCGCTCTCCACGGCGGCCCGGAGCGCGGCCACGTTGTGGTGGAAAGCATCTCTCACGTCCACCAGCACGAAGGGGACGGCCCAGGACTGGAGCAGGCTGGCGGCCGCCGTCCCTCCGAAGCCGCCCCCGACCACCACGACCCGCACGGACTCGTCCAGGGACAGGCGGGCGCCCATGGCCAGCGCGGCTCCGGCGGGGCAGGCAAGGGGGCCGGGCCGGGCCGGCTCGGCCTCCCCGGGCGGGGCCGCGGGCGGAGCCGGGCTCTGGGCGCTGAGCCGGGGAGCTGGCAGAGCTATGAGCCCGGTACCCCCGGCTGGCAGAGCCCTGAGCCCGGCACCCGGGGCTGGCTGAGCCCGGCACCCGGGGCTGGCTGAGCCCGGCACCCACGGCTTGCAGAGCCCTGAGCCGTGAGGCCAGGGCTGGCGGGGCCCGGCAGCCGGGGCTTGGAGAGCCCTAAGCCGGGCACTCGGGGCTGGCGGTGCCCTGAGCCGGGCACCTGGGGCTGGGGCAGAGGCCTGAGGCCGGGGATTGCGGGGCCCGGAGCCCGGGGCTGGCAGGGCCCGGAGCCCGGAGCTGGCAGAGCCCTGAGGCCGGGGCTTGCGGGGCCCGGAGCTCGGGGCTGGCAGGGCCCTGAGGCCGGGGCTTGCAGAGCCTTAAGCCCGGCACCCGGGGCTGGCAGAGCCCTGAGGCCGGGGCTTGCGGGGCCCGGAGCCCGGGGCTGGCAGGGCCCTGAGGCCGGAGATTGCGGGGCCCGGAGCCCGGAGCTGGCAGAGCCCTGAGGCCCGAGCTGGCAGGGCCCTGAGGCCGGGGCTTGCGGGGCCCGGAGCCCGGAGCTGGCAGGGCCCTGAGGCCGGGGATTGCAGGGCCCGGCACCCGGGGCTGTCAGAGCCCTGAGGCCGGGGATTGCGTGTCCCGGCACCCGGGGCTGTCAGAGCCCTGAGGCCGGAGCTTGCGGGGCCCGGAGCCCGGGGCTGGCAGAGCCCTGAGACCGGAGCTGTCAGAGCCCTGAGGCCGGGGATTGCGGGGCCCGGAGCCCGGGGCTGGCAGGGCCCGGCAGGCAGGAGAGCCACGGGCAGGGAATGGTTCCTGCCAGGCAAGCAGCGTGTCCCGAGCGCAGAGCGCTTCACCTGCCCTAAGCCCCCCCGCCTGCATCCCCCACGAGAAGGGACTCAGGGTTTTACACACTGAGGGCTCTGCTCTGAACTTCACAAGGCTGGGAGATGGAGAATGGCCCACTCCACCGGAAGAAACAATCTTTTGGAGAGAGAAATTAAGATTACATAATTACAGAAACAATTAGGAAAATAACTCTGAGATCATCGAATCCAACCTATGAGCAAACCAGCACCATGTTAACCAGACCAGGCACTCAGTCTTTCCTTAAACACCTCCAGGAATGGTGAATCCACCACTTCTCTGGGCAGTTCATTCCAATGTCTAATCACCCTAACTGTAAGGAAATTGCTCCTGATGTTCAACTTAAACACAGAAAACATGTATCTGCTCTGAGTGGAGCAGGAAAGGGAGCCCAGACATGGCTGTGCAGGAGAGAAGATCACAAAATCTGTGAAAGGTTTGGGTAGGATGAGACCTTAGAGGCCATCTGGTTCTGACCTTCCCACCACGGGCAGGGACATCAGCACGGTGGAGACAGTGGAACTTAAAGAGGGAAGGGCTGAGGAGGTGGCAAAGGGCTCAGGAGAAGGGGAGTACGGGGTGCAGGAAACGGGCAGTTCCATTTATTTTCTAAAGGACATCCAGATCGTGTTCTTCCCCAGCACAGAAGCTGCCCCGAAGATGTTCAGCTCCTGTGGCATTCTGGATAAATATAGCTGCTGGCCCTATGGATAAAAATGGATAAAAATAGCTGCTGCACACACTGCTGTGTGCTGTGAGCTGGCAGAGCTGCTCCCACACTCCCTGCCCCCGCCCTGCTCCTCAGAGGTGCCGAAACTCCCTCCCAGCACAACACCCTCCAGCCTCGGGGGGGGCCGACGAGAAGGAATTTTCCGGGAAAAGCAGGGCCTGGACTCAGGATTGCCGCCAGAAGGTGCAGCCAGCTCGGCCGCGGGGACACAAACCCTGCGAGGAACGTTTGAAGGAGCCGGGGCTGTTCAGCCCGGAGAAGAGGAGGCTCAGAGGTGACCTCATTGCTCTCTACAGCTCGCTGAAGGGAGGCTGCAGACAGGTGGGGTACACAGGCATACCCCCAGGGCAGCAGTGCTCCAGGTCTGCCGGTGTCTTTCCTCCTGGAACTGGCATGGTACCTGTGTGAGGAGGCTGCTGGAAGAGCCTGGCAATGGCTGGTTTTGGGAAAGCACACTTGAGTGCAAAAATTGTGAAAAACCAAACCCACCTCCATTTCTAAAGGGATGAACTCTGCAATTTAAACCTGGGGTTTAAACTCTTCTGTAAAATTACATGGTCAGGCTTGCTTGGCACCCCTTGTGTGTGAAACCATCCTGGTTGGGGCAGGGTTCTCCTTCCCTGCATAACTTTCTTGTGGTTTCATCTTCCCAGAGCAGAGCTGGATCAAAGGCCCATTCCTAGCAGATGAGGATGCTGAGGATGAGTTGCCACTTCCCAAAGTCTGCTTTCCTGTCCCCTTTCCTCTGCACCTTTGTGCCCAGCTGTGTCTTTTCCAGAGGCAGTTTTGGGCTTTTCATTAAAGGAATTTTCCTGTATTTTACAGCACATATCCACTGCTGGGAGCAATCCATTGCTCCAGCAGTGCTCTGTAAATTTCCCCTGTCACCTGATGTTTTCCCCCTCCAGGTGTACACGAGGGCTACCTTCAGGTGAACCCAGTAGGATAACAGAACATCAGGGCGGCCTTTCAAAAAAATGAGGAAAAATCTTCTGGGCCAGTGAGTTGGAGATGCACCAACAAGCAAGAAAATGTCACTGGCAAAAAGAGTGCCCAAAGCAAACAGGGAGGGTAAAAGGGGCCTTTGTGGAAACCTCACTCCCAACTCCAGGCAAGCAGGAAGGAACTCAGAATGCCCAAAGCTGAGGCCAGTGGGAGCACTCAGTGTGCAGGTCGGGGCTCAGGTTTGGCAGGCGGGATGTTTGGATGATACTTCTCCAGCTGGGTGCACACAGGTGCTGGAAAGTTCAGCAGCCTCAGAGAGAGAGGCTTTTTCTCCCGCTGGTGGTTGGTGGGGCAGGGATTGCCCTGTCCTGTCCTGTTTCAGGCTCCCTGGACTTTTCCTCACAGCTGCCCCAAGGACCAAATGCTCCCTGCAGGATGGCAGGGGGAGAAGGCGCAGGGAAGGGGCTCTGGGAGATGGTCTTGCCCCAGTTTGCCACTCTGAGACAGGCAGCATGGGGAAATGTGCCTGTCTGTGAGTCCTCTTCTCACCAGGTGTAATCCATCATCCAGAGCTGAGACATCCCTCTGGGGGTGGTTAATCCATGGATGGGTAGAACAGTGCTGTGTGGGGAGACTTTAGGATGCCACAGGTGCCCCTGCTCTGCACTGGCCCAAATCCCTGTGAGCCTCTGCCTCTTTGTCCTGCCCTCCCTGTCCATCAGGGCAGTTTGGCCTCCCTGACTTTGCAATAACCTGGAAGAGGGATAACATTCCTCCCTTCACCCTCCTCTAGGGAGCAGCTCTCCACCTGGGCCAGGCTGAAGGGCCCATCCTCCTCCCCTGCCAAGCCTGAGCTGCGGGAAACCCTTTCTGGCTCACAGCCATCTCTGCAAAGCCCCAAACCTCTCCTGTATCAGCAGCCTCACACACCACGTTCCCTCTGCCCACAGACGTGTCCTGCACAGCGTCCTGTGACAGCCCCAGTGGCACCAGGGCGGCTGCAGCTCCCTGGCTGTGCCCCTGGGGGCTTTGCTGCAGGGAAAGGAGGGTTTTGAGTCTCCCAGGGGTGAGGGATTGCTCTGAACAAACTGCCTGGTCCATCCCTGCCCCACAGCTCCCCATTTTGCCTGGGTGAGCTGGCTGCCCCCCGTGCCTCAGGGAGCTCTGCTTCAGCCAAGCCGAATTGTGTCTGTTCAGGGCAAGGAATCACCTGGAAAAACCAATTCAGACAGTTCCTGGCTGCTTTTAAAACATCAACACCGGCTATTTTATGCCTTACACATAAAAATCTACTTTTAGCAGAAATCAACAAGGTTCCACTTACATTTATTCTCTCCCTGACAAACCTCATTTTTCATTTTCAGTTTTTCAGTGCCTTGAGGAGACAAGCTGCTTCCCATGGATAGCAGCGCCAAAATCACCCTGTTTTGGTCAGGCTGCACCAGTGATGTGTATTTATAGGCAGCATCTCTGTACATGCCAGCCCATAAATTGGTCACAGATCCCAGCCAGAAAAGGGTGGGAAAACCCCAAGGGTGAAATGCAAGAGTCTCTGCAATGAAATGGTCTTTGTGTCCATGAGAAGAGCCATGGGGAGCTGGGATCTCCCTCCATCCCACCCCAGGATGGGGTTGCACAAAGCTGTTCTCTTTTTTGCTGGGATCACAGCGTGCTCTGTGCCAAGGTGCTGCCCAGCTCCTCTTTTCCTGCCCAATACAGCAGGATGAGTTTGCCAGGCTCAGGGGGCTGGGGTGCCATCACCCCTACAAATCTGGCCTCAACCCAAGGCAGCTTTTGGGGAAATGGGGGTGGCCAGGCTCAGGGTGCTGTGATGCCATCACCACCTACAAATCTGGGCTCAACCCAAGGCAGCTTTTGGGGAAATGGGGGTGGCCAGGCTCAGAGTGCTGTGATGCCATCACCACCTACAAATCTGGGCTCAACCCAAGGCAGCTTTTGGGGAGATGGCGTGGCCAGGCTCATGTCAGCCCCTGGCATGGGGTGAGCAGGGAGCAAGCAAGTCCTTCCCCTTGGAGGAAACCCCAGCTCAGACAGCTCCTGCCTTTGGGTTTTGTGCCATGCTGATCTTTCCTACCCCTCCAGAGCCAAGCATGTAGCAGACGCTGGGAATTTTACAGGAATGCCATTTTGTGGGAATTCATCCCTTTTTGTGATGTGATCCAGGCAGGTGCCAACGAGAAACTTTATCAGCTTTATTCATGTCAGCTGCCTGGCTCTGAGGATTTCAGGGACCTCCTTGGAAATTCTCTGGCTTCTCCAACACAGCCCAGAGACTGACAGTGTGGTGGCAACTCTCTTTTATGGGATAACATGGTTTGTGGTATTAATCCCTGTGGGGTGGCAGAGAAGCATAAAGGATGTCAGTGGCTGGGGTTTCTTTGGGAAAAAGGAGAAGGCTTGTGCATGCTCCTTTGCTCTTGAAGCAGCTTTTGAGAAAGAACAGCTTTCACTCCTGATGTCGGGAGTTTTCTTCCCCTTGCCCCCCAGATTTCATTACAGTGAAAGCAGAGCATAGAATAAAACTGTGTCCTGAAAAAAATGGGCCTCACAGACAGACAGCCTTTGTCCAAAGGTGTAATTACAGGATAAATATGGGATGCAGACCAAGAAATGCAGTCTGGTCAGGCGTGCAGTCTCTTAGAAAAACACAACAGAAAACAAGGTTGTCATTTAGTGCTGAAAGGTCCACACGTGCTGCAGCCCTTGTGGCCCCTCACTGGCCCATGGATCTCCCCTCTGACCTGGTGTTTGGATGGTGCAGCTGGAGCCACGCACCAGCTCCCTGCAAGGACCACTCCAAGCCCCACGATGGAGGGAAGGGAAGGGTTGATTTGGCCTCCAGCAGAAGCCTGTGAGGGTTGGTGAGGGCATTGCTGGTGTGATGGATTTCCTTGGCTCCAGCCCCTGTGCAGAAATCCAGCCTCACAGGGCTGTGAGGAGACGGGGGATTAGCTCATCCTATCCCATTAAATGGAGCTGCAACAAGTGAGGAGAAGGCTATGGGAGGTCAGCACAGCCAGCACAGCAGCCACCACTCCTGCTGTTTGGGAGAAACCTCATGTCAGGCTGGAAAAAGGCCTTTTTGTGGATTTCTGTGGACCTGCCTGGTGCCTTGGCTTCATGGCCCAGCAGGGCCACCTGGGTGTTAAACTGCAGGGCATCTAAGGTGGCATTTCAGAGACTTCACCGCTCCCTTACTTGGCTTACCAAGAGCTTCTGCCTCAAGCAGTGCCTCTCCAAGGCAAGCCCAGCCATGCCAGGGCATGGGCCCAGGCAGCTCTGAGAGGGAAGCAGAGAAGCAGCAGGATGTACCTGCTGTCCAAAGTCAACTCCAGATTAGACCAGTGAGAGGGAATCATTTCCCAGAAAGATCCCACTGAGAGGGGAACAGGACATCCATTATTTGTTAAAGCTGTCACCGGCGCTACATCACCTGCAGTGGCCCCAAGGAGCAGCAGCTGTGGCTGGTGGCCCTGTCCCACGGGACACATGTCCCCTCACTGGTCTGGGCTTGTGGAAAAGGTCTCTCTGGTGCTAATTAGCATCACCCTGATGTTCCCAAATTCCCCCCAAAGCACAGCTGCAGCAGGCTGAGAGGTGAGCCTGGAGGCAGTACAGCTGCAGGTGAGGTTTGTCTTATTTCCATATTTTAAACCAAGCTTTAGTACTGCTTTATTTCAGAAAGCTTAGATCTTTTGAAAAGAGGATTGTTTGTTTTTTTTGTGGGTTTTTTGGCACTGTTGTCTGTGAGAAAGGGTGAGGCTGCATCCATTGCAGCTCCTGTTGTGGCCTTCCTGCATGGTGTGTCTGGATGCAGGTATGTCCTTGCTCTAAGGCAGTCTCTTACTATGACTTTCCCAATCCGTGCCTTCCCTCCCAAATCGTCCAAAGAGCCGGGCAAGGCTGAGGCAGAGCAGGCTGAGCAGGAGGCCCCTCTTTGTGAGGGGGCACAAAGCTCCCCAGCAGCTCAGGGGCAGTTCAGCCGCTCCAGCCTCGGAGGAGCCGCGTCCCCTGCGGCTTCCCGATGCGCCTGGAGCCGGGGGTTTAATGGCAGCAATTAGCCCCGTGGAAATCTGCATGCTTCGGGAGCATGTTTTCATGTTTTCTCCCTGTCCTGTGACGGTTCTGACGGGAAGCTGGAGGGCGGCCAGGAACAATTGCTTATGCTTGGCTGGCGGTGAGGGCTGGAGCAGAGGGGCGCAGACAGCGCAGGTAAAAACGGGCGGCAGTCACCATCCCCTCCAGAATGGTGTGGCCAGCAGGAGCAGCGAGGGCATTCTTCCATTCTTCCATTCTTCCATTCTTCCATTCTTCCATTCTTCCCCTGTACCTGGCACTGCTGAGGCCACGCCTCAAGTGCTGTGTCCAGTTCTGGCCCCTCAGTTTGGGATGGACCTTGGGATGCTTGAGCACATCCAGAGGAGGCAATGAGGCTGGAGAGGGGCTGCGAACACAAGTGAGGAACCACTGAGACAACTGGGGGTGTTTGGGCTGGAGAAAAGGAGACTCAGAGGTGACCTTACCACTCTCTACAGCTCCCTGAAAGGTGCCTGTGCTCAGGTGGGGCCGGGCTCTTTCTCAGGCAGCACTGACAGAAACAGAGCACACAGACTCCAGCCGCACCAAGGGAAATATAGGTTGGATATTAGGAAAAAGGTTTTTACAGAAAAAGTGATAAAGTTCTGGAATGGTGTGACCAGGAAGATGGTGGAGTCACCATCCCTGGGTATGTTTAAAAAAAGACTGGATGTGGCACTGGTTTAGTTGAGGTGTTGGGGCTGGGTTGCACTCGATCTTGGAGCTCTCTTCCAACCCAGTCTATCTGTTCTTACCTGTTCTTATCTGTTCTTGTCTGTTCTGTTCTCTGGCCTTGGCTCAGCCCAGCTCCTGCTTCCCTCACCACTTGTTTTCCATGCTCCTGGATTTGACTGTCCTTTCCCCCTGGACCCGCTCTCCGAGCCCCCAAGCACCATCACCCACGGTGGGATGGGAGGGGGACGCTGGCCACTCTCCAATGTCCCCTCTTCGGCTGTGGCAGCTCAGTAGCTGGGTGGGTACCCCTCCTGCTGTTTCACAGACAATTACCCTAAAATGATTTTGTCTGCAAAAGCCAACCCAATGGTGCTTTCCCAGAGGCATTTACAGGACCAAGCGCGTTCCCCCTGATGCTGGCTGAGCTCTGTGGGCTTTTCCCAGCGCGCAGCTGCGGAATATCCATCTGCCCTCCGTGACCCTGCTGCTTTCCCAGCAGGAAGCCTCCAAACAAAACCCGATTCACTCAGCAGCCCCGGGGCTGCTTGTGATGCTGAGAGCTGCGTGTGAGGCGGGGAGGAGGCTGGCGCTCTCCATCGCCCGTCAGCGATGAGGGTATGCCAAAAATCTCCACTTTTGTGGACACTTTTGTGTCCTCTCCCCATCCAGCTGGCACCGAGCGCTCTGAAATCACACCTTGAAGCCTGGTGCTGCCCTGCCCTGCTCGGAAAAGCTCCCCGGGTGGATGGATGGCTGCCCGGGGCTCCGGTGCTGCGCTCCCCGCCGGCCGGCCCCGCGCTCCTCAATGCCGCCTCTGTTCTCCCTCTTGGGTCAAAAACGCGGCTTTTGTGAGCTCAGCCCAGCCCAGCCCTGCTCCGGAGCCCCAGCACGTTCCTCCCGGCCGGCAAAGCTCAGCCCAGCTGTGGCCGGCTGCCGCCTCCTTTCATTTATTTATTTTTGCTTTTGGCCAACAGCTCTAGTTGGGGAGAAGGGGACGTGCGGCTGCAGGCACCCCTCAGGGCTCGCTGGCAAGCCACTCTCCACCAAAATGTTTCACTTCTCCCTCAGGTGGCTGCCATTACCCAAAATATCTGGGGGAGAAAAAGAATGAGATACAAAGAGGGCTAAAAATAGGCATTTTAATTCATGAAATGTGAATTGGAGGGAGCAGCTTGGCGCTGGGTCAACATCTGCAAACGGCAAACACCCTGGAACTCCCTGGGCCTCTACCGGGTATGGCCACCCATCGGTGCTGTTAGCACTTGTTTTTGGGGCTCCCCTGGGCAGGGGACACCCACAAATACTGAGGAGACGGGGGACTCTGTGCTGTGGCTTTGTTTTTGATCAGATAAGTCTGGCCGTCTTTCAGCACCCCCTCAGGAGTTTGCAGTCGCTGCCACACGGGGGCTGGGAGGGTTACAGCCAGTCAGCGTCCGGGGCTCTCCCGAGATCATACAGAAGGACACGTGGTGGTCTCCAGCTAAAAAGTGACCTCTGTTCTGCTCTGTTCTGGGTATCTCCCTTTGTGGCACCTTGTGCTGCTCTGATTTTTGGGCTTAGCTCCTTCACCAGCTGCCCCCTCCTTTTCACATTATAATAAATAAATAAATTCACCCGGTATGCAAATACACAGGGAAAAAAAGAAATAAACCCAAACCTCCAAAACCAAGTTTGAAGAGCACCAAACCATAGTCACCTCATTTTGTCGTAGCCCAAGCGCCATCCAGGGCTCTGTGGGCAGTTTCCAGTCTCTGCTGGTGAATGAAGGCACTAAACCAAGAAGGTCTCTGGGCGCTTGCTGACACCACAGGGATTTTGTCCTTGCCCCGTCCCAGCTGGCAATGGGGGGTGGCAAGGCAGAGGTGCTTGGTCCTGTCCCCCTGTGCTTGCCATCACCCTCCTCCTCCTCAGTGCAGCTCCCGAGCTGGGCAGGCGGCCCTGCTGCCGACCCCACCTCCCCTCACCCTCACCATTTCCCCATTCCCGGAGAAACTGAGCAATTCAGGCTCTGCAGGACCCTGGGGCCAGCTCTGCCAAGACGCTCCGGCTCCTGGGGCTGCCACCCGGAGCATTTTTGGGAGCAGGGACCCCCAGGTCGCCTCCGGACCGGCCGGGAGCACGGCCGCCGCCCCTCGTTCCGCCCCGCCACCGCGACCCTGTCCTGCTACGTGACCCAGGCGGGCTGTGCCTCCTCCAGCAGGCTGAAGGAGCGGTTGGCCAGCGCCGCGGGGCTGCCGGCCAGCTTGTAGCCAAAGAGCCGCATGGCCGGGCCGCAGGCGTCCTGCACCACCTGCGCCAGCTTGAAGGGCATGCCAAAGCGCCACTTGTCGAACTGCTCCGAGGAGTTCTTGCACGTGGAGTAGACGCCGTTGCCGTCGGGGGGAGCCTGCGTGTTCCTGCCGATCCACTCCTCCACCTGGCGGGTGAGCGGCAGCCCGGCGAAGCGGAACATCTCCCGCGCCTTCTGCAGCGGCGCCCGCGCCACGTCCTCGTAGCGCACCAGCATGTAGCGGCCCCGCAGCCAGCGCGGCCGCCGCAGCCCCAGCTCCGCCGACACGCGGATGCTCTCGCAGTTGCCCCGCAGCCGCTGCACCTCCTCCTCGCGCAGCGGGGCCTCCCCTTCCGACGCCCACTTCTTCCAGGTCTCGTACTTGCCCGAGAAGGCCACCATGCGCGAGGCCAGGACGGCGCGGGGGTCGCGCACCAGCTGGATGATGCGCAGGTCCAGCCGGGGGTCCTCCACCAGCGGCTGCAGGAACTCCAGCTGCCGGATGCGCACCGTCTTGAGCGCCACGTGCTGCTTGCGCCGGCACGCCTCGGCCGCCAGCGTGATGTTGAGGGGGCCGCAGCGGCGGTTCTTGCAGTAGTACTTCTCAAAGACCTTCTTGGTGCTGGGCGTGCAGACGGGCTCCTCGCACAGCGAGTGGCTGGAGCCCCGCCGGAACAAGAAGGGCGTCAGGTGGCCCTCGGGAACCGGGGAGATGAAGTTCTCTAGGATGTAGAGGTCGCAGAGGAGGAGCTGCTTGAGCACGTCTCGGTAAACCAAGGCCGAGCCCACCGCGCTGGCTCCCCCCGGCAGGAAGTTCACCGTCTTCTCGACGTGCCAGAGGGGCTCAAAGAGGTAGAAGATGCTGCCCTGCTGGTTGAAGAACTCGCCGACGAAGGAGGAGCCAGTGCGGGTGGTGGCCATCAGCAGGACGTGCCGCCGCGGCCCGGGGTCCCCGGGGTCACCTGCCAGCTGCAGGGTGATGTTGTACAGGTGGGACCTCAGCTGGGAGAAGGCAGCGTCCAGCTCCTGCAGCGAGGCCAGCGAGCCGTTCTTGGCTGCTGCTGGGCTGAGCTCCGTGCTGTTGGCCTCTGCCAGAGCCTGCGGGGACTGCTTCAGCCTGTCCGACACCCTGTGGGGAGAGCCAGCCCAGCCTGGAGGACAGCAGCACCGCCCTGCATCCCACCAGGGGACTTGGGGGGCTCCTCTGCATGGGAGCTCAGGACTGGGGGAGAGGGGCTGCACACCTCGGCGTGGCTCAGATGCCCACTGCCTACCTGGAGATGAAGTTGTTCTCCTTCTCGATGATGACGAGGCTGATGACGAAGACCAGCAGGATGGCGTACTTGCTCTTCATCTTCAAGCAGTGCAGCAGCTCCCGGGCGTCCTGGGGCAAAGCGCGTCGGATCTCCATGGGCAGCGCGCACAGCTCCCTCCGGCACGCCGGGAAGGTGTCCTGGGCCAGCCCTGCCTGTGGGGAGAAGAAGGCTCAGCATGGCGAGGGTCAGAGGCTGACAAAGGCTGGACAAGAGTGGTAAAAAAGTGGAAGCTCCTCCCTGCTGCTCCACCCCACCCCCGGATGAGGAGCAGCTGCCTGAATGCCCCATCGGCTGCTCCTCCTCCTTCCCAAAATATATCTGCCCGACAGGATCCCTTCCCACGCTCCCACCAGCTCCCCCTGCCCACCCTGAAACCCAATCCCTGCCACCCGACAGCTGCCTGCTTCCCGCTGGCAAAAACCTGCTGCTGCCAGCGAGGGAGCCCCTGGATCATCCGCATCTTCTGCACGTTGTGGCTCCCGACCTCTGGAAAAGGGAGGCCTGGAGGCTCCACTGCAGGGCCCCAGCGTGGGGCTGAGCAGCTTCCGCCTCCCCCCAGCATGGCAGCAGCAGCTGCTGAGCCTCGAAAATGAAACCCAGAGAGTTTTCAGGAACGACGGCGGGCCGGAAAACGCTGCTGCTGCTGCCAGTCCCCCTTGGGGAGTAGAATGCTCCGGGGGAGGCTTTTGCCAAAAAAGGGAAGAAGAAAAAAAAAAACCCAAATGATGGTGCAGCTGCTTGGTGTGGGATGCAAAGCCAGGAGGCTTGGCAGAAAAATCCCGCCCCCCCAGCGTCTCCTTCAGCGCCCAAATCAGGGCGTTGCTGGAAATGCTCTGAGTGGCACCAAACCCACCCCCCAGCTGGAGATTTGGGGGTCACAGCCGCTGTTTCAGGCTCTGGGGCAGGTCCCCAGTGTGCAGATTTGCACCCCTAGGCCTCGTTGGCACCTGCCACCTGCCCTGGGTGACGCTGTTTGCCTGTCCCGCTTTCTTGGCCAGACTTTCAGTGACTCGGGGAAAGTCTATTTAGCCTTGGCTGGGCTCCACAGGGGGCAGCCCATCCCAGCCCTGCTTTTGGGGTGAAGGAGGGGAGCCAGGCAGAGCCCCATCCTTTGGGGGGACCCGGGGTTTGCTGGAGGGGGGATGCCCTGGCCAAGCCTTGGCATCTGCAGCTCCATCAGAGTGTGGAGTGAGGAAGCCCTGCCAGGCATTGCATCACGTCGCAGCCTCTTCCGCATCGTGCTCGGCCAAAATGTGCATTTTTAGGCCAAAATGTGCATTTCTTAGGCCAAAATGTGCATTTTTTAGCGTTGCTCGCTGAATGCCCCTCCGGCTGGGAAGGAGGGACCGTGGGCAGGAGGGGTGGGATGTGTCTCGTGGCCAGGGCAGCCCCCAGCCTGTCAGATTCCCAGTCCTCTCCGTGCGAGGACCAGGAATTTCCCAGCTTGAGCAAAGCACTCAGCTCCCGGGGCTTGGCTTCCAGCCATCTCCTTTCCAGCAAAACCTTCTAAAAAGAGACATCCACACCCACGCACCCAGGAAACTCAGGATTTAGTGGGATGCAGGGGCTCTGGGGAGCCCTGGCAGCCCCGGAGCCCTCCCGCAGTGGTGCCCCCTTTCAGCAAGCAGCACCGAGATCCCCGGCACACGTGTGTGTGCGTGCTCGTGTGTGTGTGTGTGTGTGTTTTTAACAGCCCTGTTAGTTTAGTTTGTCATCACACCGCTCCTGGGGGACAGGCCAGCAGCCAGGGCAGGTGCCTTTCAGCAGCCACCCCTCACATCCCCCCTCCTCGGTCGTGCCCCCTCGATGACAGCATTTGTCCGAGTGTTTGGGCAACCGAGAGAAAAAAATCAAGTGCACAAAGTGCTGGGCGTGTGGTGGCATCCCAGGGGGCGGTGATCTGCGTCCCTGCCCTGGCCTGGGGCTGGGGACAGTCCCCTCGCACAGGGGACGCCATCAGCCCTTCCTCAGACAAACCCACGGGCAAAGCCAGCCCTTGGTTCTCGCCCTGTAATGCCCCCAGCTGCCTGACCGCAAATGAGCCCCAGAGCAGGAATCACTCACAGGGCTGACACAGAGATCCGTGTCCGGCAGCGCCGGCACCACCCTCATTCACAGCCCCGGGGCAGACACCGTTCATTAAACAAACAACTGGCTGCAAATCCCTCCTGCGACCCGCGGCGCCCTGTCAGGGCTGAGCTCAGGGGCTGGGGACACGAGGGTGACCTGGGGAGGCTGCCTGGCTCAGCCTAAAGCTCAGCCTAAAGCTCAGCCTGAAGCTCTTCCTCGCTGGGGCCCCGTGGCTCAGCCCTGCTGGGGCTCCGGGCCAGCCACAAGCGCCCCTTTGTGAGGGGAACAGAGGGGCTCTGTGTCCCTGCACGCCCCCCTCCAGGGCTCTGCTGCCATGGGATGGAGCAGGAGAGCCACTGGGATGCTGCTGCTGCCGCCCCAGGGTGCCCTGCCAGCGTCTGCCCCTGGAAATGCACCTGTGTGAGCAGACAGACAGATGGACATCACCCCTGGAGATGGCAGGCAGCCGCATCTTGCTCTCCACGTCCCAAAGCAAAGCAGGATAATTTCCAGGAATGCTAAGCTGAGATGCTGGGGAAGGCAGCACCCACAGCTCAGATGCTGCTCCCCTCAGGCTGGAAGTGCTTTTCAGTTCAGCAGGGACGGCGGTGATTCCCATTGCAGAGATTTATGGATTTCTCAGAAAAGGAGCTTTTTTTACGCGACGTTGGGGATTTTGTTGCCATGCAAATCTGCCCAGGTGGGATCCATCACTACCAGCAAGTTAACTGAACCTTGCCACAGCAAGAGGGAAGGACTTGGACAGTAATGGAGACACCAAACCATTCCAGTCCACTGGAGCATGTTGGTTCGTGGGATGGATGCTCCCAGTGGTGGTGCAGGAGGGGTGAGAGGAGCAGAGACCCTGTGGGAGGAAGGAGGGAAGGGATGCTCTGTCACCCTCCTGCAGGGCATTCCACAGGACCGACTGGCAGAGCAGAGCAGGGCTTTCAGCTCTGTTTTGGGAAAGGGAAGGTCTTACACAAAGCCTTGGGGCTCTCCATCCCCATCTCTGGCTGCCCTGAGCCCCCACCAGGTGAGATGCAGAAAGGAAAGATGCCTGTGGCTGCCAGGGGCAGCCAGCTGGGGCTGAGACTGGATGGAGTCACATTTTCCCCTGGTGACTCAACAGGCAACAACTGAGCTCAGGGCACAGACAGGCAATGAAACACCCACGTGCAAGAGTTCCTGGGATACTTCCGACCATCCTGCCCCCATCCACTCCCATCCATCCCTCCATGGAAGCCCACAGTGACCTGCAGCTGAGCTCGCTGCCCCTGGAGCTGCTGCTGCTGCTGCTCTGAGTAATTCCCTCCACAGCCCTTTGCTTCATCAGACTCCATCAGACACTGGATCAGCAAAACACAGGGGTGGAACAACAAAGAGATAAGGAGCACGGGCTTATCTGCTCTCCGTGCCGCTCTTTGTCTGCAACCTGGGAAAAAAAAACCTGTCTGTATTTACTCTTTCAACTATTTCCGCTCCCAGCTTCCTCCCCAGGCTGGCCTTGGGAAACGTGCCACCAGAGCTTCCCACTTTGCTTTCATCTCCCAGCAATTTTCATCCTGGTCCTGGCTGTCCTCCAAGGCATGGCACGAGCACAGCGCTGCTTCGGTTTGCCCTGCAGCACAGCTGAGGAGCCTGTCCAGGCAGGTATTCCTGGGTTAAAAACATGTCTAGTCAAGCTAAAAAAAAGAGAGGGGAAAAAAGTCATCTCCTACAGTGTTTATAAAGTTGCTGAGAATAGTTACAATCCTCATCAAATTGAAGCCTGCAAACTGCCCGTTGGAGGAGAAAGTTGGGAATGGAAAGTCCTTCTGACTCAGAGGTTACACTCAGGAGCAGCAGCAGGAACAGGGTTGGTACAAACAGGCACCACTGGAACAACTTTGTTTTCATTGCACGAGCTCTCAAACTCCAGTGCATGAGGTCCTGTCCACTCTTCCCTGTCCCACCTGCTCTCTGGTGACCCAGGTGAGCTGTGCTCGTGTCCCACTGTGCAGAAGGGGCGCAGAGGCTGCTGAGAGCACAGTGATGCTGGTGACAGCGCCAGCACAGGCTCCATGGCCAGGACAGAGTGCCCTTTTCTCTCCCTCACCTTGGTGGTGTCCAAAGACACACCAAGAGTTTTCTCCTGACCCAGCAGAGAGGAGAGCTGCTGCTCCTGCCCCTGCTAAACCCCTTGGGGCTCAGAGACACCAGTGCTGGGTGTGGGGGCAAAACACTGCATCTGCCAGGCAGGGAGCAGCCTCAGAGACATCAGTGCTGGGTGTGGGGATAGAACACTGCATCTGCCAGGCAGGGAGCAGCCTCTGGAGTGGATCTGGACCAGGATCCAGGTAAAACACCTTCAGCCTTGAGTCCAACCCGCCGGCAAACACAGGCACGGCCGGGCTGGGGTTTGCAGCACCACCTGCAGCAAAGGTGAGCAGCTGAAGGCGCCGAAGTGCTGGGCAGCGAGGGGGGCTGCAGAGCAGAGCAGACCACCAGGAGGGTGGGAGGGAGGAGGTTCGCTCGGCGCCGGGGGCACAATGCCGGCCGCTGTGCGTGCCCGAGGCCCCCGGCCACGCCGGGAACCGCAGATGCCCGACCCCGCTTCAATGAGCCCTTTCTTTGGGGCGCGGAGCCCTCCCACCGCCCCACGCTCCTGCCCTCGCTGCCCCACGGAAGCTCCTCGGCCAGACCCACCCCAGGAGCAGGGACACGGCGCTCCCTGTGCCCGCCTCCGCTGCCCTGCCAGCCCCGGCCAGGCGCCTGCAGCGCTCCAGGGATGCAGAGGGGACTGGTGGCAGGAGATGCTGGCGAGGGGACAGTGACCTGAGCTCGAGTCAGCACGGGGAGACTGGGGGTGTGGAATCGAGCTGAAGCAACATGGCAGATGTGGAAAAATCGCAGAGTTAAATGCCTGTCCTGGTGCAGGGCTGTAAATCGTTGGCTGTGGAAAAGGAGACGCTTTACTCAGGCACCAAGGCAGGCTCGGTGCAGAGGCAGCGGGGCGTGGGCAGCTCTGCCCAGCGCGGCCGGGAGCAGCTGCTGAGCGCCCGGCAGCAACGAGGGCGGACTCTGCCTTTCCCCAGGTACCCCGAGCCATCCAGGGCCCGTGTCACAGCCCCAGCCCCGCAGAAATGTCCCCGGCTCCCGGGTGCCGGCCCACGGCCAGCGTGCCCCGCTGGCTCCGGGACAGCAGGGGAAAGGGTGAGAACAACTTTCCAGCGCTCCCTGCTCGGGGCTGACAGGACGGATGATGCAACTCCGGGATGGTTGTGAGAAACTCTCCTTTTCCCAAAGTCTCCTTCTGCCGCCCCAGACGCGCTCCGCTCCGGACGGAGGCTCGGCGCTGCAGTGGATCCCGTTCCATTGATTTTTTTTCCCCGAAAGAAAGGCACGGCGAGACCCGCTGAGCAGTCATGTGCCGGGAGCACAGTGGGCAGCGGGGAGCTGGCATGGGGCTGGGATGAGGGGAGGAAGGGAGGCTCGGCCGGCGCTGCCCCGCTGCGGGAGCGGCCCGCGGGGCCCCGCACCGAGACAAAGGAGCGGCCGAGGCCGGAGGGCGCACAAAGGAGCCGGCGCAGCCGGGGCCGCCCCGCGGGGGGATGCGGCCGCCGAGCCCCGCGATCCCCGCCCGCCCCGCCGCCCTGCCCGGCCCGGGCCGAGCTCGGGGCCGCGGCCCCTCCTGCACGCCCAACTTCCCGCAAGTCCCGCCGGCCGTGCCGGGAGAGAGCCGAGCCCGCCGCCATCCTCCCCCGCCCCGGGGCTCTCGCTGCCCGCCGCGCCCGGCCCGGCCCCGCTGCGCTCCGGCCCGACCCCGCTGCACGTACCCGGCGGCGAGCGAGCGAGCCCGGTCCTGCCGTGCGGGAGGAGAGAGAGCAGCGGGTCCCCTGCTTTTCTTCACGGCGCTGTCATCCTCCCTCCCTCCCTCCCTGATTCCCTCCCTCCCCTCTTCCCTCCCTCCCTCCCTCCCTCCTTCCTTCCTTCCTCCCAGCCGGGGCGGCGGCGGGGGGAGCGGGGCCGGGCAGGGTCCCCGGGCCGAGCCCCCGCTGTATCCCCCGGCAGCTGCGGGCCCCGCCTCGGGATCGCCGCCCGGGTGGGGAAAGGGGCGAAGCGGGGCCCTGGCAGCCCGCAGACACCCCGCGACATTGTCCCGTCTGGGCCAGGGGGAGTCCCCTCCCGATTTGGGCTTTGGGCGTCCTGCCCAAAGCAGGGTCACACTGCGGCGGTCAGGGCTTCATCCTGCAAACCTCCAAGGATGGAGCCGGTACGACCTCTCTTTGCTCACTGCCGTACTGGAGAAATTGTTTCTTCTTCCATCCGCTCCAAACCTCTCCCGCCCCAGCTCTCACCACCCCGTCATGTGAGGAACCTGGCTCCGTCTCTGTGACCACCTCGTGGCAAGGTTCCTCTTTGTTCTCCTCAGCCAAAACTGGCTTCAAGAGCAGCACCTTTCTCCCCAAACTCCACTTTGTCCCCACACAGGAGCTGTGGAGGGTCGGTCCCACCGTGCTGTGCTGTGCTGTGCTGTGCTGCTGGGGTCACATCCCTGTGCTCCAAGAGGGCAGGCAGTGAGAGCATCCCACTGGGAGCAGCCCAGGAGCACTGGGGACACCGCTGTCACTGTCCCTGCAGGGCAGGCTCAGGGTCTGGAGCACCAAACCATACAGAAATGGCTGTTTTGGCTGAATGAATGCACAAATTCACCCAGCTCCCTCAGAGCTCTGCAATGTTAGACACCGAGGAGCTGAAAGACATCTGGCTCTGCAAGCAGAGAGAGATCCAAAAAACCAGTCCCCACAAAAACTTTCAGCCTTCTTCCACATTCCTGGCATAGTTTTTCTGCTACGCATGTGGCACAGACAACAAAATGCAAGTTTTCTTGGCATTGAAGTGTGATCATCAATGCTGTTCATCGCTCCTCAGTGGCTTCCTGTGAGCCAAGGTGATGGGGATGGGTTTGCATGGAGAGCGCCAGCAGCTGGTATGCAAAGAGCAAGGCAGGAAAGCCTGGCTGTGATGCTCATGGCCTTCCTTCCTCCCTTCCTCCCTTCCTCCCTTCCTCCCTTCCTCCCTTCCTCCCTTCCTCCCTTCCTCCCTTCCTCCCTTCCTCCCTTCCTCCCTTCCTTCCTTCCTTCCTTCCTTCCTTCCTTCCTTCCTTCCTTCCTTCCTTCCTTCCTTCCTTCCTTCCTTCCTTCCTTCCTTCCTTCCTTCCTTCCTTCCTTCCTTCCTTCCTTCCTTCCTTCCTTCCTTCCTTCCTTCCTTCCTTCCCATGTCTCTGTAGCAACCAGGATGCTCTGGCTTTTTGGGGAATAACCAGCTGGTTAAACCAAGCAGCTGCTGCTGCTTTTACACCCTCGGGTCAAGTTGGTGATGTGGCAGTGACCAGGTCGGGCTACAATTTAAAAAACCTCCAGAGGATTTTCCCTCTGTCAGCACCAGCGCAGCATCTCGTTTTTATCACTGGCATTGTCCCATCTCGCAGGAGCTGCTTCAACAATTTGGGTATAAAATAGAGGCAATCAGTTGGGTTTTGGGTGGTAAAATCTACTTAAACTGTAGGAGACAAAATGTTGTGGAAATTCGAGTTAGTCTGCAGGGAAGAGAATGATTTGAGGTAAAAATGAGGTAATCAACAGGTAGGAAAAATTTCATCTATAAAACTTTAGGCGATCTGTAAGGCACAGTGAATATTTCGGGGGTAAGATCTGAGATGATCTGTAGGGGGCAGAATTACATTTTTTGCAATAATTTAGAGGTAATCAGCAGGGTCTTTTTTAGTGGTAAAATGTAGGCAATCTGTTGGGGAAAGAATGAACATTTTGGAGATAAGACAGAGGTAGTCAGAGGGTTCTTTTGATTGTAAAATCTGGGCTAATCTGTAGAGGACAAAGTGAACTTGTGAGGGCTAAATGTGAGTTAATTTCCAGGGAACTCAGTCTTCATCACAGATTATTGCACAATATTGTCTTTTCAGTTTGAAAAACATCTCACTCAATGAGCAGCAGGACTGATCCATGTCCCAAACCACTTCCACCTTTGTTAAACACCAGAGGCTTCATCTGCTGGGAGCAGAAAGTGGAAAATCATGCAAAATAAATGCAGGGAGATATCAGGGAGTTGCAGATTGGTTTAGGTTGGAAAAAACCTAAAAGATCACCTAGTTCCAACCATTAAATCTATTTTGCCCACTGTATTATCTAAAGCCCTTTGAGCTGGCAGGAGTTAAAAGCAAATCTCCTGATCTTCAGGGAGCAGGCTAACTTGTACTTTCCTTTGGCATAATAAAGCATTGCTATTTCTGCACCTTTTTGAGTCTCCAAAGCTTCTTCAAAACAAACTGCCCCATGTGGATGCTGAGTGTGAGAATAGAAAACCCCAAAGGACGCAATGCATTGGCAGAAGACTTTACAATTCCTCCTCTTTTCCTTTTCCCAAAGGAAATGGAACAATTGCCAGCAATTTCCCCCACCCTCTGAAGGGTGGGGGCTCCAGTTTCCCATAACCTGCAGCAGGCCTTCCCAAGAAAAGCATTTTCACTAAAGAAATGCATTTTCACTAAAGAAATGCATTTTCACTAAAGACTCCCTGGCCATGGGCTGGTACCAGGAGGGTGACAGTGTGAAAATCCTAATTATCCTCAAAGGGCCGAATGCCATTTAAAATCACTCATCTACCTGTCCTTGGACTTTTCCTCCCAAACCTTCCCACACAAACCTCACCAGGGAGCTTCCATCCTGTGTGCCAAGGCTGCCCTGCTTTTCCTGTGGAATGCAGAGCCGAGAGCTGGAACTCTTCTAGGGTTTTTTTTTTTTTTTTTGTTTGCTTGGGGTTTTTTTGTTTGTTTGTTTTCCGGTTGTTTTGTTTGGTTGGTTTTGGGGTTTGTTTGCTCGCTCGCTTGGTTGAGTTCTCGGGGTTTGTTTTCTTGGCTTGTTTTTATGTTTGTACGAATGATTAAACACTTTCGGAGCCCCGCGCTCCTGCTGCCACCTGCCGACCGCCCCTGCCCCCGGTGCCAGCCGGTGCCAGCATAACCTCGGCAGCCCTTACCGGAGCCCCGGCTTTGGGAGGGGTTCCTGTGAAAAACGCCAATCCCCTGCTTTTAAAATTTTTAAAGGTTTAATAGCGATGAAATAGTTATAAAAACAGTAACGCAATTAGGGTAATAACAATTTGGACAAATTGAATTAGGACAATATGAGACAATAAAAACAAAGAGTTACAGACAGTCTGGGTACCTCTTTCTGGGCAGCACAAGCCCGAAAAAGGACCCCCGTTAACAAAGGATTGACCTTTAAGAACAACAGCCCGTTGCATAGTCATACACTTCATACATGGTGCATAAATTCCATTCAAACACAGGATTCTGTCTGGTCTTCATCAACTTTTTCCCTCTAATCCTAACAGCGCCTTCGAGGCAGGAAGAAGTTCATTTCTTCTGAAAAGAAGGCAATAAATTCCCTTTCTCTGAAAGATTCAGGTGTCCTGTGGCTGCTGTCTCGCTGCAAGTCCTTTCTTTTAAACAAACCATCTTACATAGCATAGTTTCTATTTTAACAATTTTTATAACCTAAAACTCTATTTAACACAGTACTTAAGAAAATTAAAACAGCATTGCTTTCTAACATAACACATATAATATTCATTCGAATATTTTCGAAAAGCCAATCATGAAATACACACATTTTTCACAGTTCCTCTCCCTGGAGCCCTCAGCAGTTTTAGAGAAGTGTTTTGCACTGAGCCCCACTCACCCCACCCTCGCTGCCTCCTTCAGCCCCCCACAAACACGTGCACAATCTTCAAATGACCCCGCACCTCATTTTCTGTTCCTTTTTCAATTCCACTTCTCTAAAACTGCTGAGGGCGAAATAAAGAAGTTGGTTTATTTTTAATCATTGCAAACGCTTTCCAAACCTGCAACGCAAAAAAATTCACTTTTGACACGATGAGAGCAGCTGAGCCAGGGGGATTTCTGTCGAGAAGAGAGGCTGGCAAGCCTTAAAGCAGTGACACCAGTAGGAAAAGGCTCTGATGTCCCCCATCCCAGCAAGGCCAGTCTGCGGCTCCCCCAGGTGAGCAGGAAGCCTTGTGCTTTCTGGTTTGCTGTTTGAAGCTTCTGTCACGGAGGAAAAAAGGCAAGTGAGAAGGGAGGGGGATCACACGCAGGCTGCAAGAGCATCTGTACCAGTGTCACTGGCCCTGGAGCAGCCCTGCAGTGAAAAAATGCCCTCATGTGGCTGTCAGCATCTCAGCAAGGTCAGCAGCATCCTCAGCTGGCTAAAATCCCTGTCTCCCTGTGCTGGGAGGGCCCCCAGGACGAGGTGAGGGATGAGAATTGACTCCAAGTCCTCAGAAGGCTGATTTATTGCTATATGATATGATATGACATTATATGCTAAAACTATACTAAAGAAAGAGAAAGGAGCCATCAGAAGGCTAGAAAAGAATGAATAATAAAAACCTGTGACAGACCAGATCCTGACACAGCTGGACTGGGATTGGTCATTAAGTTAAAGCAATTCACATGCTGGGTAAACAATTGTCCAAATCACATTCCAGAGGAGCAAAACATGGAGAAGCTGAGGCTTCTCATCTTGCCAGGAGAAGAAATCCTGGCAAAGGGATTTTTCAGAAAATGTCACGGTGACATCCCTGCTCTCTACACACATGGAAACTCCCCATCTGGCCAACCCCCTTATTACAGCTTATTTCCTAGCCCTAATTTGTTATTTGTATCCCATCTTTTTGTTGCCCTACCATTCCATGGGGTGCTGAAATCCACCTAATGCAGGGGAATTCTGATTTCCTTGCCCTAATTGTGAAAAATGCATGTATTTTATGATTGGCTTTTCACAAATATTAAAGTGAATATTATATGTCTGGTGTTAGAAAGTAATGCTGTACTAATTCTCTTAAGTAGTGTGTTAAATAGAGTTTTAGGTTATAAAACATGTTAAAATAGAAACTATGCTATGTAGGATACTTTTTTAAAAGAAAGTAGTGAGATAGCAGCCACGGGACATCTAAATCTTTCAGAGAAAAAGAATTTACTGCCCTCTTATCAGAAGAAATGAACTTCTTCCCGCCTCGAAGGCGCTGTCAGGATTAGAAGGAAGAAGATGAGGATGACCAGACAGAATCCTGTGTTTGAATGGAATTTATGCATCATGTATGAGGTGTATGAATATGCAACAGGCTGTTGTTTTTAAGGGTTAATCCTCTGTTAATGTGGGGCCTTTTTTGGGCTCGTGCTGCCCGGAAAAAGGTAGAGTAATAACACAATAGAGTAATAATAATTTGGACTATTCAAATTGCCCAAATTGTTATTACTCTAATTGTATTACTATTTTTATAACCATTTTTATTACTATTAAACTTTTAAAATTTTAAAAACAAGTGACCGGCGTTTTTCACTCCAATGGGATATTTGTTTCTCATCTTTTTTGTTGCCCTGCCATTCTGTGGGGTGCTGAAATCCACCTCATGCAGGGGAAGGACCATCTGTGCTCTCTTTCTGTCCCTGCCACATGTTCCCCGTGCCTCCCTTTGTGAGACCTGCAGTAAAGTGAGCCTGCAATCTTATCTTTTATTGCCTTTCCTTTGCAGGGGGAGTTTAGAGCTGGATCCTCCTGACGTGGCTGGATCAGGAGCTGACAACATCTAGGCCTGGGCAGGGAGACAGCAGGAGCACGAGGCCAGGGGGTGATGGGTGGCAGGGAAAACCCTTTCCAGCAGCAGTTCTGCTGGATTCTGTCTGGATTCTATCACCTTTCTGGCTTGGTGATAACCAAATCCTCCCTGCTTTGCACACAATGAGGACACCAGGACCTTTGGAGCCTTGCTCATAACAGAGAAGGGCCTTTCCAAATAAAAGGGATCCGAAACAAAGCACCTGAGCAGATAAGGGACAGAGAAGCAGCATCTGCCCAGAAGCCTGGGGAGCTCACTGGGGCCAGCCAAGCCCTGCAGCTGGACAGGATGAGCCCACCAAGATCTCCTGCTTGGTGTGGACAGCTGCAGGAGGAGCCACTGCTGCCACTGGAACCAGACACTTTTACTAGAAATCACAGCAAATTCCATGTGTCTTCCTGCTCCTGTCACACAAACCTGTTTGCTTTCTAAGCTTTCCTGTGAAAGGGAGCAGCACAAACCTGATAATCCTCATTCTTATAGAAAAACCAATTTCCACATCTCTTGGGGTTAATTAAGTCTCATTTGCAGATGGGCTAGCAGGGACAGAACTGGTTCTGGACCCTGTCCCACTGAAGGAGCACAGACAGAGACCAGCTGCAGCTGAGCAGGGGAATCACAGCCTGAGGGGAAGTTTTAAAGGCAGTTGCAGTGGCCCAGTGAGGGATTTGGGGATGGTTATTTCTCAGCAGGGTTGGGGTAGGTGCCTTGGGCTGGTTTTTGTCCCTCCACAAGTGCTGGGTGTGACCCAGTGTGTTAAGCCAGGAATACCATTTGCTGCTCTAGACACTGTGGGGTTTTTATGCCTTGTTTCTCCTCCCCTGTCTTCCATGGGCTCAGCTTTTGTTCTGCAGCTGACTGGGTGCAGTGGCCAAGGTTGAATGCTGACTCCTACGCCTCTCTGCCCTTCCCTGGGGAAGGATAAGGAGGGTTTTGTTCCTCTCTGACGTTCACCATGGCAAACACAGCTCAGCAGAATGGTGAGTTTTGCTCCAGCTATTTCCTGGCAGTAGCTCAGCTTGTGTGGGTACCTGGTGCTAACTTTCTTAGGGCCAAGATTAACAAACTGAGGGTGAAAATAAGCTTGTATTGATTTTTTTTTTTTTTTTTCTGTGAAGAGCAGGTGGAAACACACATATGAGGTGATAATCGTGGAAACTGTGACTGCCGTGGAAAACCAGGCTGCCAATGCTTCATTAGTCAGCACTGCCCATGGAATTCATAAAGCATCTCTGCTTCCTGTTTTGAGGAGACGCTCCAAGGTTTCCCCAGCTGCTGTTGGGTGAGCAGTGGGAAGCACGCAGGAAAGGAGGAGGGATTCCTCTTATGAAATCCAAAGGCATTGAATCGCAGCTGTTCGCCCTCCTGGTGCCACAATCCTGGTGCATTTCCCCCTGGAGGGAAACATGCCTTTGCTTTATGGAACTGGAAGGTGAAGGAACCCTGGAAGAGGCTCAGGGAGTTTGCTGTGGGATGCTGCCAGACTTGGAGCAGGCAAGGGACGGACACCGCTCTGGGCCATTGCTCCAAACTGTTAAACTGCCAGGCTCAGCTGGGACAGTGCAAGAGAGACATTGAGTCTCTGGCTGTATTTTTACCCTTTTGTACAACAGGGCAGAGGGCAGCTGCTCAGATGCCCACGACTCTGGGTGTGGGTTGCATTCGCTGACGAATAGGATGAAGAAAAACCTCGTGGTGGGAGCCACAGCAGCTGCACTTGCCACTTCCCCCCGTGTGACTTTGATTAATCCCAACCCGTGCCACTTCTGGCCACAGTGACTGGCTGCTGCTGCTGCTGCAAATTCACTGAAATCCTCAGCCTGCCCCTGTGAGTGTGCTGAGGTGAGATCACACGTGAGGAGCTGCTGCCTGGGGCTTTTTGTGACCTACAAAAAGAAATGAAAACCTTGCAATAGCTCAGAATCCAGTGAGCAGGAAAGGGGCAATCCCTGCCTGGCTTATCAGGCTGTTTATTAAGATATTAAACTGCATGATCTTCCTGTTCTATTCCTTTTCTCTTAGCTCATCCAAGGTTTTGGATTTCCATTTTGAGGACGGCTTACTTGGGCTTTTTTTTCCAGTCCACACTCTTTGGTTTTGTACCTTCTTCCTCAATATTTAGTGCCTTCCTTTTTGCTTTGGGTAATAAGGGAAGAGAAAGCAAGTATTTCAACAGAGGATGAAGCTGTGTGAAGAAAGTTGGGGTGGTGTGTGTGATTCATCAGCCCAGTTCCTCACAGCAGCCTTTGTAGCTGTTCTCTGCCAACTCTGATTTTTCCTGCAGAATCTGTGATTCTTTGTGCTTTTCCTTAAAGCCGCAGCTCCTGGAGTCCCATGATTTTCTAATCACTTCTGTGTGAGCCCAAGTGAGTCGCAGCAGATGGAAAACACTGGATGGCAATGACCTCCACTGCTGAAAAAGCTCTAAGTGTAAAATAGAAAAGCTTCTAAGTGTAATCCTCAAAAACCTGCAAAGCAGGGACCTAATGAAAGGAGCTCAGGCATCTGTTTTCTAGATTTTTTTGTTTTATATATGTATATTGAAATACATTTTAAAATGTATTACATTATTATTTATGATTTTGTTTGTTTTCTTCCTGGATAACATAGATGTATGGTTCTAAATTTTTTGGGGGGTTGGGTTAAACAGGATTTAGAGAAACATATTACTTTGCATTTATAAAAAGAAACCCTGCTTCAAAGGTTGTGGCAGAGATTTACCTGGCTGCAATCTTACTGCTTATGACCCTGACAAGATGACACAATGGGAGCAGAATTCTGCATTTTGGTGCATGTCCTTTAAAACATTGATGAGCTGGTGCTGCACTGTTGATTCCCTTGTATTTGGGAGGAATCATCTGCTTTTCTGGCAACTCTGATCCAGCCAAGAATCATCTGTTTCTGTGGGTCAGGGATGGTTTTTTTGGTTTTGTGTGTGTGTGCCAGGAGGAGTGGGTCAGTCCTGCATGCCCTGGCTGCTGCAGGTAGGAGAGCTATTTCAGCAGGCAGCACCTGGCCAACTTGGAAATTACTCTCTTGCAACCTTTGCAGTTACCTGGGACGATTTTCTGGGCCAGCAGAGGTGCTTTTACTGTCCCAGCTCATCCAGTTCTCTGCTGTCTTTAATTCTATTGTGATTGCTTGTACCCACACACACTGCTTCTCTTGTCATCCTGCGTTGCTGAGCTGCAGCGCTGCCATCCCACTGGAACGTGCTCTGGGCAGAGTGTCAGAGCAGGAGCTGCTTCTCTGCAGCCCAGCGGTGAGGAAGGGTGGCTGTGTGGGGGTGTCTGTCTCCGCTCCAGCAGGACCCACCAGCCAAACCCTCTGGGGAATCACTTCAAACGTGCTCAAGGCTCTGCGTGAGGCTGACAGGCTGTAATTTGTGGCTGGCTTTGCTTCCTCTCCTCCTCCTGCTGCAGCCTGAGTGGAAATGCAAGAGAGTCTGAAAGGCAGGCCTTTCTGTGGAAAATGCCTCTCTTTAGTTATTTGGCTTGTTTTGGGTTATTTTTCTTTGCAAAGAGAACACTCCTCCTGCAGAGCTGGCGTGGCTGCAAAAGCAGAGCCTGCAGGGGCCTCTGGCTGGCCTCCAGGGATTGCCAAACAGGGATTCCTCACGTGCCCCACTTGTGCAAAGCACAGAACGGGGTGGCGTGGAAGGAATTTGTGTGCTGTAGGCGAGACAAAAGCGAGCATCAGAACCAGCCCTGGTGCTGGCCCAGCCCGACTGGTCGGTAGGGAGGCAGCTGCCAAGTGAGTCACGCGTGCAGCAAAGCCCCTCGCTTGGCTTGGCTCCTCCTGCTCGCTTTCTCCACTCCGAGCACATGGCTCCCAGAAAATGGGGCTGAAAACCGAGTTTGGGCTGGGCAAGGCCTGCTTCTCCTCAGCTGCAGCCAAGTGACTCAGCTGTGTGGCACTGCGGGCAATGATCCCTCCTGAGAAGCCTTATCTGGGAGGTTTATCTGCAGGAAAACCCCAAATCTCAGCAAAAGCAGAAGGTGGAAGGCAGACAGTGGCTGCAGCTCGTGCCCTCAGTGCCAGTGTCACATCTGGTCCCAACAGGCTGAGATATCCTTTGGAGTTTCCCTCTCCTCCAAACGTTCACAGTAGCCAGCTGCTGCTTGAACTCTTGATGCCACTTTATTAATTCCATTTTTAAATGAGGAAACTAGCAGGCGGTATGGCAAGACCAGGAAAGCTGTGTCATGGAGACAATTTGTCAATGCCAGATATTGAGAGAGGGGGAAAAAAAAAAAGAGTCCCAAATCAATGGGAATTGGCAAATCTCCAGGAAAACCTGGGCTAGCCTGAAATGCTGAAAGACTGGGGGTAGAACCTGCTGGCTCCAAGCTACTCCTTCCTTCCTTCCTTCCCCCTGTCCTTCAGCTCCCAGAAGAAAAACACCCTGCCTGCTGAAACAGCTCTCCTGTTCCAGACAGTCTTACTTAACCTCCTGTTAAATATCCTTCACAAAGCTCCTTTTTTTTTGGCCTGTGTTTTCCCAGGTTAGGAGCTGGCTGCTGGTTGGAAGGTGGAGGTGCCTCGTCAACACTTTGTGTGCACTCCTGAGATAAGGGCAGCACACTGAGCCCTGCCTGGGCAGGGTGGCTTTAGAGCCTGGGTAAAGGTTGCTTGTTTAGTCTGGCCAAAATTGGGGGTGGCTTTCTGCCCCGGTGATTCAGTCTGGGTGCACCCGGCTCCAGTTTGGGAATTGCCCCAGAACCTGATGGTGTGATAGCAGAGACTCTGGAGGCTTCAAAAGAAACTCCTGTGGAGGGGCAAAGGCTCCGTGCAAGCATCAAGTTCCCCTGATGTGGTTTGTGAAGAAAATCATGGGAACTGGGGCTCCTTAGCTGGCCTTTTAAAAGGGTCTTATAAGGAAAGGAGAAATGTGTGTTAGCAGGAAAAAGTGAAACAGAACAGATCCACTTCCTCCTGACCCCTGTGCTGCGAGTAAACCTTAAATATTATACACAAGTGTGAGACCTGAAAAATGAACATGTAGGTAAGGCCCTAATGAGGTAAAAATGTGTGTCCTCAGATGAAGGGCAGCACCTGGAAGGTGCCCACAGGTGAGCTGGGCACACACCAAGCTCCTTAGATGGGAGAAGTTTGTGGGAAGCTGAGCTGGTTCAGTTTGCTGATCCAGTCAGGAAAACAATGCTTGTTTTTTTTCTTTTTCTTCTGGGTTAGTTTGTTTTTTCAGTTAGCTGCATCAGTGTGTGAAAAACGCGTATTTTCTGATTGGCTTTTCACAAAAATCAAAATGAATTTTGTATGTGTTGTGTTAGAAAGTAATGCTGTATTAATTCTCTTAAGTAGCGTGTTAGATATAGTTTTAGGTTATAAAAAAATGTTAAAATAGAAACTGTGCTATGTAAGGTGATTTTAACATTTTGTTATAACCTAAAACTATATGTAACACACTACTTAAGGAAATTAATACAGCATTACTTTCTAACACAACACATATAATATTCATTTTAATATTTGCAAAAATTTTTCACAGAGGCCACAGGGAAGCAGGAGAGAGATTCTTCGCCAGCAGTGGTACAATTTGAAGGAGAGATAATTTAGGTTGGATATCAGGAGGAAACGTTTATTACTGGGAGGGGGTTGAGGCACTGGCACACGCTGGCACAGGGAGGGTTGTGGATGCACGATCATGGAGCTGTTCAAAGCCAGGCGGGAGACAGTGGGAAGTGCATGGTATTGGATCGGAAAAGGTGCATTCCAACCCCTTAACTCTGTGTCTCCATGTTGGTGCGTGCCTCAATCAGGCGCTGCCAGCCTGGCTGGTCTGTGGGGGGAACTCCCGCCTTTGGGACTCCCACTGCCTCAGGGCAGCAGAGGTGAAAATCGCCTTGAAGCCTTTATTTCTTCCCGGCGAGACACCGCTGTTGGCAGTGGCGGGGGCCGCAGGGGGCTTGGGGAGGCGCAGCTCCGACCGCCGAACACAAACTCGCGGCCGCCATTTTCCGTTCCCTCAGCGGCCCCGGCCCCTCACGCCCCCCGGTCCCGCCACTGCGCGTGCGCGGGGGGCGGGGCAGCGCGGGCGCGTGCGCGCCCCGCCCCTATATAAGGGCGGGCGCGGGCGGTGCCGGGGGCGCCGCATTGCAGACGAGCGCGGAGGGGGAAGCGATGGCGCGGCCGCTGATCCTCGGGCTGCTCAGCCTCCTCGGGCTCCTGGCCGCGGGTAAGCGCTGCCCTCCGCCTGCCGAGCCCCTTCCCCATCCAGCTGAGCCTCGGTGGGCTCGGGGAGGGCGCCCAGCGTGCTCGGGACGAGGGGCGAAGGCCGGTCCTCAGGCTGTTTATAAGGGAGCCGCGATGAGGAAGCGTGAGGGCAGTGCGGGTTTCTAGGGCGCCTTCGGGGTGGCTGTGATGGAAAAACTGTGTTTGGAGGGGGCAGAGTCGCCCAAAATTAGCCCCAGGGCAGGGAGAGGGGGGAGTCCCCGTGAGGATCCGGCCGTTCCCGCTGCTGGTGGGGAAATAAATGCTTTCCCCATGGAAGCGCTCTGGTTGTGCCCCCTCGTCCCACAGAGCCCAGGCTGCTGGGGACATCGGGAGGGATTTTGTTGTCTCCCTGCCAGCAGCGCTGTTTATCTCCGCCGCTTCGGGGATAGATGGCTGCTAATCCTCTTGCGGATGGCGGGAGGCTGCCTTGGCTGTGCTGTTTCTGCGTTGGGATCTCCTGCTCCCCATGGAAAATTCCGCTGGTGTTGCTGCTCGCCGTCTCGTTACCTGTTGTTGCTGAGGGTGAAAGTGACGGGGGATGGATTATGGTCTCCCTTTAGCTGTAGGATTCGAGGTTACAACATTGCAGAAGCTTGACAGAAATGATTCATAGTCTGGGGAGCAATAATACGCCTTTAGGCTGTGGGATGCACTAGCTAGAAAGCCCAAAATGTAAGGATTTATGCAGTGATGTCCACTTTTACTTGCAGAATTTTCTTCTAAATTAGACCATTTAATATTAAAGCTTATTTGCTCACGAGCTTAACCTGCACCATTTCAAAAGTAAAAAAAAAAAAGAAGCCCAACTGGCTGTTTAAAGGCCGTAGGAGTAACCAGCTGGCACAGTACAGTAAATAATCCTGTAAAATTTTTCATGATTGTACATGAGTTTTGTCCTTTATTGTAGTTGTAATGTTATAAAATCGTAGGATGGCCTGGTTTGCAAGGGACCTTAAAGGTCATTTAGTTCCAACCCTCTGCCTAGGACAAGGGACACTTTCCCCTAGATATACTGATAATATTTAATATGCTGATATGTGGACAGTTTAATGGGTTACCTCAGAATTTTCAGGCAGGAAGCAAGAGAGCAATTCTCAGCTTTCCCTCTGTGTGTTCATGTGCTTTCACAGTGTCCTCCGAGTCTGCCCCGCGCTGAATTAGCTGCCATCACCTGCCACTCCTTCTGGGACTGCTTCCAGGTGGCTGAAACCATTGCAGTTTCTTGGGCTCTGAAAGTGAAAAGGCTTCACCTTGAAGTACCCACCAGCTTTCCCATTAGTGTGCGCAGGGAAATTGTAATGAGAAACCAGTTCAGCAGTGAGGGTTGGCTTGGCCTACCTGCCAAAGGCATGTCATGCAGCTGAGGGCAGCAGCAGACCAGTCAGGCCTGTTTGTCCTCAGAAGCCACTGTTTTTACACAAATAAACAGCTGTCTTTTCTCACCAGGGCTCTGGGCGCCCATTGCCTCACCTGCCGTGCAGATTTCCCCGAAGATTTTGCTGCAAACACCGTTCTGTCTGCCCAGCTGGCTGATCAGCTGTGCAAACATCCAGCCACCCATGTCAGATCCTAATGGAGTTGCTTGGCTGCCTGGCGGGCCGTGAGGGTTTTTGGTTGACCTACTTACAGGGCCTCTGTGCATCTTCCCTTGAAGGGAGGCATTAAAGCAGGGTGTACAGGTCCTGGCATCTCCGGACTACTGATGTGCACTCTGATTGTTTCTTGTCTTTGAGGCCAGGCAGGGTGTGCTCTTAAAGCAGGACTCAGTTTCTCTTTGAGCATTTCCTCCCCTACCCTTTTTGCTAAATTAAAAGTTAAGCTGGGAGTGGAAAGTAAAAACTTGGAGGATATGATTTTTTTCCACGTCCCTCCTCCCCTAAAATAGTAGACTTAAAACCTTGTAAGGAAGGCAGATCCAAGTTAATGTGTAATTCCTCTAGGAAACGCTGGTCAGATTGTATGGGGGGGCAGGAAATTTGTGAGCTGAATTAGCCTGGCTTGAAATTTTCTTGAGGATATGGATGAAGCAGGTAACTGGGCTGCTCTGTAGTTTGCAGGCTTGTTCTGCTGTGAATGTGGTTTCTAACAAAAAAAAAAAAAAAAAAAAAAAAAAAAAAAGCAGCCCAGTGGTGCAGATTTTAAATTAGGAGAAGAGGGGAAGGTGTCTTGTGCCCACTGCGGGAAGGACACTGAGGTGCTGGGGCACATCCAGAGAAGGGAATGAAGCTGAGGAGGGGTCTGGAGGGTCAGTCCAGGTTGGGAATCAGGAGAAATTCCTTCTCAGAAAGGGCTGCCCCGGGAAGGGTCTGGAGGGTCAGTCCAGGTTGGGAATCAGGAGAAATTCCTTCTCAGAAAGGGCTGCCCAGGGAAGGGTCTGGAGGGTCAGTCCAGGTTGGGAATCAGGAGAAATTCCTTCTCAGAAAGGGCTGCCCCGGAGGTGTTCAGGAAATGTCAGCTCTGGTCTGGATGGCAGCGTGGCGATTGGTCACAGCTTGGGCTCGGTGATCTTGGAGGTGTTTTCCTGACCCAAATGCTGCTGTGATAATACACAAATAAAGCCAGTGTTTTCCTGGAGGAGTAGCTGGCTCCGAGGCACGGTCAGGCTGTCGCCCTGATAGCGCAGCGGTCATGTGCCCTGTGCAAACCTGCCCTTGCACAATCCGTGCCCCGCCTGCTTGCCGGGCAGGTATAAATAGAAAGGGCTGTTGGCTGTGTCTGGGGAGCCGAGCCAGCCCCGGGCAGCCTTTCTGCAGCCCCCAGCACCGAGGGGATGGAGGGAGGAGCTGGGGAGATGGGGCTTGTCAGCAGCGCTGGATGTGTCACCTGATGGCAGCTGAGCTATTTCAGGGAAGGCTTTTCTGCTGTAAAATGCAGGCACATCTTGGTTCTGTATCTGTTCCTGGGGTTTGTTCCAGTATCTCCTGTTCATCTCATTCTTCAAAGCAGCTTGGGGCCTTAGAACTCTGACATGAAAAGAGACTTTGTTTTTTCTTTCTTTGTTTTTCCTGATTGCTTTTTTTTTAATGGAGCAGCTTTTAAATGCGATTTGTTTGCTGCTGCTAAAGTGTCAGAGTTCCTGTTGCAGTTAAAAAGGCTACATTGAAGTGCGTGTGTGTATTTCAGGGCACTGCTTCTCTGTGTTTGGTCATGAGGCAATGTTTGGTTTCAGATGCCTGACAGCAGATTTTCCCAGTCTTTGTGCCGTGGATATATTTGTCTAGTGGAAAAGGAATGATAAATACAGGATTGCTGCAGAGACTCCCATGAAATCTGTGTCCTGCATCCCCCCCCCCAAAAAAAAACACCCTCAGAACAAACCCAGAAAGAATGGAGATGGACCACAAGTATGCCCCAAACATTTTAGAGTATTTTTACAGGCATCTGCTGCAGGGAAAAATGCTGCTCATAACTTTTTGGGAATTATCTTAGCATAGTGTATGGGGCCACTTACTCCTGATGACTACCAGGTGCCCTGGAACATCCACTTATGTCCAGAATCTTCTGGTTCTGCTGCAGGAAAATCTCAAGCAGCACCTGGCCAACTTGGAAATTACTCTTTTGCAGCCTTTGCAGTTACCTGGGACAATTTTCTGGGCCAGTAGAGGTGCTTTTACTGTCCCAGCTCATCCAGTTCTCTGCTCTCTTTAATTTCATTGTGATTGCTTGTACCCACACACACTGCTTCTCTTCTAGGGAAGAGTACACCTAGGAACACCTGAGGCAGAGGCGGTGTGCCAAAATGAGAATTGAGTTCCCAGCTTTGAGGAAGAGCCTGCTTGTGGTGTTAGCTCCAAGCTCTTTTATTGCCCTTTGTGCTAGTTAGAAATGTTTCAAGTTTAGTTTTCCCTCAGTAGGTATTGGACAGGATATTTGTAACTGGAATGCTGGTAACAGCATTCTTCCACTTTTTCTTCAAATTGCCTGTAATCCCTCAAATGTTATGGTCACTTTACTGCCTCAGAGGCCCTTCAAGAGTCACTGGTGTGTGATGTGGTTACAACTTTTGAAGTTTTTCTCATTAACTGACCACAGAAGCTGTGGAATATTGAGCCTTTCAGATAACTTCAGGTTGGGGTCACTCCTCCTTCACTTCTTGGCACTTTGTAAACTTTGGTGAAGAGAAGTTGATCCCTCTTGACTTCTTTAGCTTGAACACACTTTGTTTCTGCTAGTGGCAAAGGACATGAGGAAAAGTCAGTAACTGGCAGAGCAAGATGGCACAGGCTGATGCCTTTGCTTGCTCTGTGGTGTCTCTGGGAGATAATGAATTTTTAATGCTTTTTAGCATTGAAAGTAGGACAGCCTGGGAATGACAGCCTTCCTGATGAATAGGTTAGTACCTACTGGACACACAAAAAGCAAGAGAGTTGACAGCAAACTAAATGATCTTCACATTTGACTTCAATCCATTGAGTTGAACAGCAGCTGAGCACTTTCCTTGGGTTTCTTTTTTTTTTTTTTTCCAAATTACAGGTTAATTTGTCTGTAACCAAGGGTTTTTCTAGCAGTTGGGTTTGGAGGAGGCTGGAGTGTTCAGGTTGAATTTCTTTGTGTTCTGGGTGGTTCTTCCTTTGGCTCTTTAGGGAGTCTGGTCTGGCCCCTCAGAATCCCTTTTCCTTATATAAGGTGTTAAATTTTAAGTGTCATTTGTAGCTTCAGTGCAGCCTTGGAGGGGATTTCTTAAGGTGTTTTTCTGAGAATCTGGGGGACAAAATCCAGACTGGCTCTCTGTGGAAGGAGAGTGAGACACAAGTGCCTGAGGGAAGGGGAGGTGTTTTCCAAGACAGGTAATTGCCTGGCAGTTTTCCTGTGGCTGTCCTTGCAGAATGGTAATCCAGCCATTACACGCTTCCTTCCTTTTAGCTTCCTGTTTCCTGGGTGAAGAGCTGGGCTGTGCTTGCACACACAGGGCTCTGTAAGCCAAGTGGAAAAGGTGATATTTTCTGAGGGAGCCATCCCCTCTGCTTCCCCAATTTGTGTCTGCGTGTTACAGCAAACTTGGTAAAGCAAAGACTCTTTTTTCTTCTGTTGAAGGAGCCACATCTGAAGTGCTTCAGGCAGGGAGAAACCAGTGAGGAGGACGAGTAAAGGAACACATTGGCCTTCACAGATAAACTTGTTTGGTGCTCTAAAAACAGTGAACTTGTTCCTCAAGAACTTGAGGAAATAGGGTGAGCATGATATGTGATTGTTGAGAGCTGATCTACAGAGAAAGGAGAAATCCATTAAAAATGGATGACTTTAGGTAAAGAACAATATATGAAATAGAGAGATGCCAAAGATAACAATGCAGGTAATTCCCTTGGGTTTATCTTTATTTGTTTACTCTGGGGATGTGAAATACCCTGTTAAGGTGTTTCTCTTTTTGTAGCAAAGGCTGTTTGGAGAGGAGAGTTAAAACTATTTATTCTGAGACAGCACAAGGTCTTAACACACTTCACTGGCATGTTTACTTTTGTTGTAATATAAGTTAATGTACGAGGGAAAATTCTTTTTATAGTGTAATAGGAGAGCAAGCTAAAACAGTAGAGATTTTCCAGTTATTCTTTTCCGAACCTGCAGGATCTGAATAAATCCAGAGTTTTTTAGCTTTCTGTTTTTCCCAGGATATTCAGAAAGGGAAGGTGGATACTGTTGCAATGGAGGTGTATCCTTTCATATTAGATACGATACTTCAAACAAATTTCCCAGAGTACAGAACAAACTTGTAAGAATTTAACTACGTTTGAAGTCACTGTGGGAGGTGTCAGAAAGGAAGCCACGATGAGTGTGTGTTATCTTTGTTCTGTAGCTGCTCTGAAATGTGCCAGCCATGTGCGGCCTTAACAAACAAAACTGCTTACTCACTGCCTGACTGGAAAGATCTGTGCTGAAAACATTAAAATTTAGAGTTGTCTTGACACACGGCCAGCGAAGCTGATAGCTGAAAATAATTCTGAAACATGGTATTTTTGTCAATCACTTAATAGTGATCTATTGTTGAGGCTGTGAGGAAGAAGGAGCAGGGCGTTGTGCTGAAGCTGGTTCAGATCTGAAAAGTCATGCAGTGACAGGATCTCAAAATAATCAAACAAACCCTGAAAGCTCACTAAGAGCCTGATCAAGCAAGGCAAGTTACAGCGTGAATGCCTCCATTTGCCTTTAAAACACTCTCCTAAATCAGGAGTTGGAGAGACTGCTTGGAAGGACTGTTCTGGGAGTTGTATAGCTCAGTTTTGTAGTTTACAGTGTGCTTCAATGGAGGAGGAGTAATTGTCTTTTGATAAAGGCATAGGTTAAAAGTTGGGAATCCTTGATTCCACTGTTTAAACTCCAGCTCTTGACTGACTTCATTCAGAGCCTGACTCTGCCTTCCAGAGCCTTCCCACCACTGTTCAGTGCCAGGATCTGAAAGGGAAGAATAACTTTCCCTCAACCAAGTGTATTCTTGTTTATTGTCACCCTGCCAGAGCTGACAGCTCTTTGGCTGGCCACTCTGGCTTTGAAAATTAACTATTCTTAGGGCTTGCAGATCAATAATGCTGGAGTTTGGAATAGGCTGTAAATATTTTGCTAACCATACATTATTGGGGGCTTTGAAGCCTTACTGCTGCACTCTCCCTGCTCAAGGATAATATGCAATGAAGCTTTTTACTGGGAGAGACGGTGACAGGCTTCAAGCTCTTGTGTGACAAAAATCAGGCGTGCAAAGCACGTTTTTCTTAAAATAAATGGGTCATTCCTCTGAAGCCCAGTGCAAACAGGCTTTATAAATCAACAGCTGAGCAGGCTGCAGAGTGCCACCTATAAAGCAGTGTTTATCTGGCTGTTTGGTGAGTGATGCCCGTGTACCTTGTAGATGCACTGGTGATTCAGCTTGAAATCGATCCTCTAATGGCCCACAGCAAGGCATGAGAAATGGGAAAGTGATTGTTCATCTGCTGTAACATCGCCACAAGCTTCATAGGAATGGAACGCCTGAACTCCTGCCTCGTGGCTGACAGAGCAATTTTACAGGGTTTTGTGAAGTGCAAACAGCATTGATGTAGAGGCAACACCTGTCCAGCTAATAGGTGTGAGCAGGTTGGGTTTATGTTTTGTTTTATTTTGTGTTTTTTTTTTTTGTTTCTGTGAAGTTTGGCAGCAGTGCCTTGTAGGCTTGGACTAGTGTGGTGGATTTCTTTGGAGGCTGCCTCCTGTAGGATTTTAGGAGTCATCTCTTGATTGGTTACTGCAATGTGGGGCATTGTCTCCTGAGCAAACTTACTGACACATAGGATGGATTTAGACACTGGGAGAAGTTGTAAAGTGCAAACAGGTCCAGACAGCACAATTAAAAAAATTGAAAGCTTGGGAAGTCAGTGGAAACATGCATTTGATTCACTCGTCCTACTGATTGCTCACAGTGCAGATACTTTACATTTCTTCACCAACACTGTCCTGAGAAGATATTCTGGATCTTACTTGAAAGCTCTGTAGTTTGCATGGCAGTCCCACATGGGATGGAACGTCCAAAAAAGGACTGGTACATTTTTCACCCCCACAGATTTTTCTGTATGCAGTTGAAGACCTAACCAAGAGAGAAAAAAGGAAGTCTAAATAGATTTAGTGGGTTTCAAAAGTATGCTAGAACATTCCTTAAGAACATTCTTCAAGCTTTCTGTTTATGGTCAGTGTTTTGGTCTGTACCTGCTCTTCAGTCTTGCATGCAGTGTGTGCATTGTTGTGGCTCCTAATCTCGAATCTGTCCTCCCTCTCTCGCTGGCTGTGTGAGAACAGGATGCTTCATGTGGGAGGAGGAATGCAGGCAGCAATCACAGGCTGGCTCGGAGCTGAAGTGCCAGTAGGGCAGGAGAGCAGGGAGCTTGCAGCTTTGGGAATCAGCTGTCTGTAGGGTAATTTCCGTAATGAGCAGCTTTTCTGATTTAATTAATCTGGTGGTTCTTGTGTGCTAAGCAAAGTGAGGTTTTGTGTGACCGTGTTCACAGGGGTCTGAGGATGAGGGAAGAGACGAGGATCTGACTCCGTGTTTCAGAAGGCTTGATTTATTATTTGATGATATATATTATATTGAAACTATACTAAAAGAATAGAAGAAAGGATTTCATCAGAAGGCTAGCTAAGAATAGAATCAGAAAGAATGATAACAGAGGTTTGTGTCTCGGACAGAGAGCCCAAGCCAGCTGACTGTGATTGGCCATTAATTAGAAACAACCACATGACACCATTCCCAGAAGCACCTGTTGCATTCCACAGCAGCAGATAATCAATGTGTACATTTTGTTCCTGAGGCCTCCCAGCTTCTCAGGAGGAAAAATCCTAAGGAAAGGATTTTTCATAAAAGATGTCTGTGACATAGCTGTATGTAGGGTAAATTTCTGTAATGAGCAGCTTTGGTGTTTCAAATCATCTGGTAGTTCTTGTGTGCTAAGCAAAGTGAGGTTTGGTATTTTGGGATTTTAATATTTTTTTACAAAGGTGGATGATGGGGGAGCAGACTCCTGAGGTGCTGAGGCTCGGGAAGTTCAACCTTTACACCTTTTCCAGTTTGTTTTTTTCTCTGATTCTGTAACCTGGTTTTGGGACAGGCCAGAAGTTTCTGGATTGCAGTGAATAAAGAGGTGGTTACTGAGGCCCCTGGGAAGGCTGACTGAGTTTGCTCTCTCCGGCAGCCGTGGCCAGCCCTGTGCTGTGGCAGAAGGAGTGTGCCAAGGGGCCCGAGGTGTGGTGCCAGAGCATTCGCACGGCGTCGCAGTGCGGGGCGCTCAAACACTGCCAGCAGAACGTCTGGAGCAAGCCTGCCGTGGTAAGTGCCGGCCTCCGAGAGCCCCCAGCCCCACCTGGGCTCAGGGAGGCTTCCCCAGTCTCTGATGGGAGCTAAGTGCTGCATCAGGCTCTGCTGAGCTTGCTGCGCCTTAATTTGGGTGCTGGATGGAGGTTGCTTTTCACTGCTCTGCCTTGCACAACTTGTCTGCTGACTTCTCCCGTGACCTGTTGCACAACCACCCAGCAATGTATGGAATGGAGCTAGTGGATTTCACTTGTTCCTCTGCATTATTACTGACTCCTCATTCAGAGGAGTCTTTTCTGAACTTGAGCAATTATTATGAAAAGGCTGTGTGTTTGTTTTGGTCTTTCTCAAAGGTTAAAATTCCCTGAAAGGTGCACCATATGCTAAATTATGGAAGGCATGACAGAAAATAATAGTGCAAATGTTACATTTAGTAACACCCCTTGATGCCCCATACATATTCTTTAACTTTTGCAAGTTTAAAGAAAGGCTTGGAAATACCAACCAGGCACAGTGGAAAGCAGCTGCCTGAGCTTGCAGATGACTGAAATGCAGCTTTGGAATATGCAGCAGGCTTCCCAGGCAAGGCACTCAGTGCAGTGGTGCTGGGGAGTACAAGGTTCTCAGGAGCAGTTCAAGCCTGTATCTTGTAATGCATGGCCCTGCTGTCTCCAAGGTGTCCCTAAAATGACATTTCATTCACTGCAGCACACTCTACTAGATTGTTACTGAGGCAGCAGCTACATGACCTCTATGGAGATGGGAGAATTACTTGAACTGAGTACATTTTTCCAATAGATAATGGATTTGATTAATGTGGCCCCTTCATCTTCCCGTTGAGTGGAATGTCCATCTGCAGATCGCTGTCTGCTAAGTTCTTACATTGCCACCTATCATGCAGTGCATACACACATCATTTTCTCATTACCTTACTAGATGCAGCTGTAGTTTGGGTATTGTTTCACAGTTTCCTAGGGGAGAAAAAGGTGTTTTACTTACAGATGCATTCAGTCCACATTGGCTATATCTGTGCAGAGATACTTCAGTTTCAGGAAAAGCAGGGGAAGGGAGGAATGTCAGAGTACAGCTGCAATGGTTGAAGCAGCCTGAAATGTTCTGAGATTTCTAGCAAGTGTGAACTCTGAAGGAAAAGGTAAAAGGTAAAGGTGTCTTGGGGCAATCAACTTTGTATTTCAAGGGACTGGGAGGAGGTGAAATGAACAAGTGCTAGCATGCCAGCTTTCATCCAGCATTGGTTTACTGACGAAACTGTAGCTGGACATGCCTGAAATAGCCTCACTCTGTTTAAAAATACCTCTCCCCACCCTGGCCTCACCTTTCTTCCTTAATTCCAGATGCAATGTTTGCTGTTTGTGCTGTTGTTCACACTCTGCTCTTAGAGGCACTCAATTCTTTCTCCAAGTAACTCTCTGCCTCTCTCTCCAGAGCAGTATTCCCTGTGACTTGTGTAAGGAGCTTGTGACAGTTGCTGGCAAAATCATAAAGGATAATGGCACTGAGGTAAGCAAAGCTCCTTTTCTCCTCATCCCAAAACACTGTTTGGTTTCAAGGTCTCGTGGTGAGGGGGTGGAAGAATAATCTGTGGTGTTTTCCTAGCATAAGCAGCAGATGTTGAAAGGGACTGGAGTGCATGTGGAAGGGCTTTTAAACAGCCTCTGCTGGTTTAGAAATTAGCAAATTCTAGAGCCTCCCATGCCTTAACACATCCCTGATTGACCGTAGATACTTAATAAAGCTGTTCTTGTACCAGTGGGGCACCAATATTAGAAGGTGGGGTACTGCAGTCTCCAGCAGTGGGTGGTTACAACAGCTGCCCTTTGTTTTGGTTTGTGGGCACTGCTTCCCTTTTTCTTTTGTCAGACTGTGGGTACTTTGTATAAGCAAGTCACTGTCCCATGAGCCCAGAAGTTCACTTTCTCCTCTTAATGGTAAATGTTCTGTTGTGGCAGGGCTGGGCTGTGCGGGCCACACGAGCAGTGTGACATGTTTGTGCTGTGGCAGGGTCCCATCGAAGCTCCAGAACTGGGGAAAATGTGTCTCTGTAGTGTAGAACTCATTCTAGTTCTGCTTGTTGCCACCTGGATCTACCTGGGTCTGAGGAGCTTGTTTCAGGCTTTGTATTGTGCATTCTGGGAATGGAAGGAGCATTTGAGAGAGAGATATAATCCATCTCTGCTCACCTCATCTTTGATAGGATGAGATCCGCTCCTACCTGGAAAAGACCTGCGAGTTTCTTCCTGACCCAGGCCTCGTCTCTGAGTGCAAAGAAATTGTGGATTCCTACCTACCAGTAATCATGGATATGCTCAAGGAGGAGCTTGTAAGTAGATAACAATTTTCAGCTGTTGGTCTTAAAAGTTGTGCTCCCCTTGATGCCAGAATTTCTCTTCTGCCTCGGATTGTGCATATGAATCCTTTGTGGATCACTGGCACTGTTAGTTTGAAGACTCCTTCCTTGCTATGAAACAATTTCCCTGTCTTACCATGTTTCAGCTGAATGGCTCTCTACTCTGAACTTTAAAAGTGACATCAGTTTGGAGCTTTGTGTGTGTATCTTGTCTCCCCCAGGACAAACCCGAGGTCGTGTGCAGTGCCCTTGCTCTGTGCCACTCCCTGCAGAAGCACCTTGCCTCAATGAAGCTCCAGAAGCAGCTGCAGACCAACAAGATCCCAGAGCTGGATTTCTCTGAGCTGGCATCCCCGTTCATGGCTAACGTGCCTCTTCTCCTCTACCCTCAGGAGGAGAAGCCCAAGCAGAAGCCTAAGGTAAGCCTAGGACTGAGGGCTGTTCTAGTGTGGACCATTTGTATAATCTTGGATTAAGTTCTGCAGTCTGCAGAGGCAAGTCTTGTGCTGTGCTGTTGCCATCCAGGACTGTGATAATCAAGCAGATTTTGCTGGAAACAAAATTTCTTCTGAGAGAAAGCTTGGGTTCAAAGGTTCACAGGAAGAACAGCTCTTCCCATATGGTGAGCAACCTGCTAGCTGTGCCCCTCAGGGGATGCATTTGTCTCTGAATGTAAGGGTGACAGACTGGATTGGAAAAGAACAAATAGGTGACAAAGGGGAATAGATGTGGCAATGAACTTGGTGCACAGGCTGAGTGTTGACAGCAAGCCAGGGTGTGGGAGTTGAGCAGTGAGTGGGCTGAGAGCAAGCTGCTGTGGGTGGAGCAGGTAAGATCAATGCCAGATTTAGAAACTTCCCCTCTGTGGTCTGTAACAAAACCAAAAGATTTGAAGATTGGGTATCTTAACTATTATCTTGGCTTTGGAGCCAAGTAGGTACCTAATCTCCATCTAGTGGCTGCTGCACACACAGCAGTGGCTTGTCTGTCTCCCTACTAGCTGAGGCTTCAAAGTGTTCTCCAGAGTATTTATTAAGGTTTGTACATAGCTCAGAATGGTTTGTGAAACTTGGTAGTAACAGGAGCTTCTGAAACATGTCATGTGAAGTTGTGTCAGCTTGAGTTTCCTTTCTCTCTTTGTCCAGGCCAGTGGGGATGTGTGCCAGGATTGCATTCAGCTGGTCACTGATGTTCAGGAGGCTGTGAAGACAAACTCCTCTTTTGTGAAATCCTTGGTTGCTCATGCCAAGGAGGAGTGTGACCGTTTGGGACCTGGCATGTCTGATATGGTAAACTGTCCCTTTTGACTGGAAAATTCTGGTCCTGCAAGCAAACATAAAACAGTTTGTTCAGTGCCTTAATCCCCCGATCATATTCTCTATTTAGTATCACAGAGGAGATTCTGCAGCATGTGTTAACGCAGTGTAACAATACCGCCACTGAAATTGTAAACTTTGTGGTCAGGAAAGTTAGGTGGGGTGTGTGGGACTGGGGAGCAGGAGAAGGACTCCAGATTGCTTCTAGCCTTTTCCACAAACATAGTCTGGGTGGGTAATGGGGTTGTATCAATAGGGGCTGGGCCTTTTTGTCCTGGGAGGAAGAGAAAAGGTTAAGCAGCTACCTGTGCAGCAGTTTTGTAACCTGAAATACCATCTTGTATTTGGGCCAAGCTCTAAAAGACCTGTTGTTATGCAGTAGAGCAGGTAAATTAATACCTTGAGATGTATTAGAAAATTCTAGATGGACTCTACAGCACAAGCGGTTTGGTAGTCATGAGGCTTTCTCTTCCCACTTTCTGCAGTGCAAGAGCTACATCTCTGAGTATTCTGACCTGGCCATCCAGATGATGATGCACATGGTAAGATCAGCAGAGTGCAGTATTTGCTCTCAGTTCATTTTTCTGGCTTGTGTAGCTAACTTCCTTGGAAACAGGAAACGTGCAGTGCAGTAAAACTTTGGGGAGGGCCCTTGCTCTCTAAGTCTTGGTGTTAATGCTTTGAACTTTGTGTTTTTTCGATAGCAATTTCAGTTTCAGGATGCTTTCTTTAGCACATTTCCTTCCATTTTATAATCACTTTTGCAGTGCAAAAGGCACTCTAATCCTTTGAAATATGAAGATACATTACACATGTTCCTTTATATTCTTTAATCTCAGTCCTGTGCTTACACCATTTTCCCCCTCCCCCAAATACTGTGTTAAGGACATAAGAGTTGGCTTTGTCACAGTATTGCAAAATTAGTTTCATTAATTAATAACCTCTTTGTCCAGAGAGCTGAGGGACTTCAAAAAACATGGCTAAGCCTTTCCTGAGTGCAGCCTGTGGATGCCACAGGTGACAGAACAAGCTACAGGTGAATACCTGGCTGACTTGAATCTGAATTGGGCAACATAGTGGCCTTTCCTTGTTTCCAGTTGCCACAGGCTCTTAGAAGCTCATCCTATTCTTAAACATTTGAGGGGGAAGTCAATGTTTGCTCCAACAGCACTTAGTTTCTCATTCTCAGCATTGCAATGCAGTGTGTTGTTAATGGCTGAAATTGGGATATGACCACACCTTGTGTGCATCTGAGTGTTGGCCAGACTCTCTGGAGGTAGTCTTGCCCAGGATGCCTTCATAACTGCAGATGAATAATGCTGGTTAGCACTGTGCAATTAAATGCGAGTTGCTGGAGCTGAGGATCTTTGGGGTGGGGACTGTGTCATATTCCATTGTCTTTGTGCAAAGAATATATGCAGTTCCAAGTGCTTGATGTGTTTTTTTCTCTTAACTGTTATCTTCAATTTCTCCTTTCTTCCTCTGTCTCCAATCTCCCCTGCCAACAGAAGGATCAGGTAGGTGAGCAACTTGCCTGTGGTGATAGCCTGCTTGTAGTTCACCCTTTGCTCTTAAAGGCCTTGTAGTTCACTTCTGGCTCTCTTAGCTGTACACTTGGTGTGACTGTGCTCAGTGCTGGCAGATACAAGGGATATTTATGTGATTAAAACAGAGACTAAAGGCTTCCTCCAGTGCATCACTCCTACTTCAGCTCCAGATACCACTTTGTGCTACCAAGATCTCAACTTGACTATGCTTTGGTCAGTAGAGCAGAAAATATCCTCCCTCCTACACAAGAAGGATAGATGTGGAACAAGCATGCCAGTGGCTCCTGGCAGCTGCTGGTTTAAACTCTGGGCTCCAAAGGGCTTGAGCAAAGCTGTCCCCAGCTCTTTCCTTGGTTAACCTTTAAATCTAGGACAATGGTATAGATGTTTGAAGTATACAAACTGAAAAGGTGAAAGCTTCCTAGAGCAATTTGGGCTTTTAATTGAAGCTGTCCCGTGGGACCTTGTGTCTGTCACCCCTCTGTGAGGGAACCTGTGTGTATGTGGGTGTTGCTGTAACATTAATACCTGGAACTGCTTTTTACAGTGCATGAACCAAAGGGCTTGACTTAAAGGTGCTGCCTGGTCTGAAGCAGCACAGTGACTCTGAGGTGCTGCTTCTGCCTGTGCATGAGATTGTGGCATGATGTGTTAATATTAACTCTGGGATAAGCCTCTGCTGTAGGAAGCTTGGAGCAGGGTGAGATGTGATCTTCTAACTACCTGGAGGACCAAGGGTGTCTTTTTCTAGCTTTAGGTGAGAAGATGCAAGATCTGTGTCTCACTCTGTACAGCCTATCTCATTTTGGGTGTCCTCCTCAGAGCAGTTTGCCTCATGTCTGGCATTTCTTTGTGCATTTAGTAATGTATGTTCCAAAAAAGAAATGCATGAAGAGAGTATTTCTTTGAGAAAGGAAACCTTTTTACAGACTTGGTTCCTGTTTGCTGTTTTCTCTTACTGTGAGAACACTGCAAGTTCAATTGTTGCAGTACAAATGGTTGGCCTTGGGTTTTAACAAGCTCAACTTTTGTTTCTTGTAGGCTGTGTTCAGTAATGAGAGAAATTGTTTCTGTTTGCAGAACATGATGTTTCTGGCAGCTTTAAAGAAGGTAGCTTGTGGATGAGGAAAGAGGTTCTTCTAGGCATTTCTCTCAGCTTCTGGGTGAACTCTGAAGTCAGGATAATTGGCCTTTCCTGTGATTACTTGAAGCTGGGGAGCAGCTTTGTGGATGCAGCTCTGATGTGATGCTGCTGGTGGCTTGTTCTGGTGTTGGTAGCTCTTAAGTCAACTCCTTTTGAAGGGCTTGCAAAGTGTGGGCTCATGGTTTTTTTTTTTTTTAAATGGGGTTTTTAACCTCTTCCTCTTTAACAGGAACTGCTAAATTCCATCCAGTAGCTGTCCTGCCTATAACCTTACCAAATGCTTTGGCAATACTTGAAGTAGAAGTAGTCATGAAACTTTGTGTTGGAGCCTATCAAAATTTTGCTCTCTGTGCCTGCTCACAGGCTCTGTAGAAAGGGCAGAGACTTCTAGTCTTTAAAAATTGCTTCCACATCTCTTTCCAGCAACCCAAGGACATTTGTGCCATGGTTGGGTTCTGTCCTTCTGTGAAGTCTGTTCCCCTTCAGCCTCTGGTGCCCGCTCAGGTGGTTCATGAGGTGAAAATGGAAATTGTGGAGGTAAGATGGGCTTTTTGTACTGTGCTTTCCTTTCCTTTTTGCTTTAGTGTGACAAACCAGGTGAAAAAGATGAGCTTTCATGCACAGAATAGTCTAAGTTTCCCTGCATATAAATTCCTGGCCTTTTCTTGTTTCTGATGCTGATTTGTGAAGTAGGAAAGCTGATTGATTTGTTTGAACAGCAGAGCCTGCACTGAACCAGAGCAACAAGGTAATGCTTTAGGACTGAAAGGAGAACTCTTGTTCCAGCAGTTCTGAATGACACCTTAAATGTAAATTTTCAGTTTGAGTTTTGCTCTTTGTTTGGAGTAATGCTGTGATCCCTTTTAAAGATGGGGCAGCACTCTGCATGTGCAGGTGAGGGATCAGAGTCAGAATGCTGAAGCTCTGAGTTTGAAGAAGCACCTTGGCTTCTCCAAGGGGTATTTTTGCAAACAGGAGGGTGCTCTCAATTCTAGGAAGTGTTGTCCTCCATTAATGTATTTTAAAAACCACTATATATTTCCCTTGACTTCTGTCTCTGTGGGATTGTTTATTGCTTTGTGTCTGCGGAGTTCAACTCTTTGTACAGCCTGGGGCTGTAGTCTTAAAATTAGTCATAAAAAATGCCTGTTCATTCAGACAGGCTTTTTACTGAGTCCTTTGAGGCTGGTTTTGGGTTCTGTGTGACCTTTTGAATACAGCCCAAAGTGAGCAGCTAGGTAAATGCTGTTAGGAGTTGTCCCTGTCAAATGTGGTGCAGTGCTGATTTATTGTGTGTGTATTTCTTCTTCTGTGTTCTCAGAAGGCCACAGTTCAAGAGAAGGAGAAGACTTTTTCCTTGTGTGAAATCTGTGAGACGATGGTGAAGGAAGTGACTGGCCTCTTGGAGAGCAACAAGACAGAGGTGTGTGAGGGGTGGGCATTGTACCCTTCCAGCTTTGGCTGGGACAGGGCTGCACTGAAGGGGGAAGGAAAATCACTTCTATTGCCTGTTTTCACTACAGCAACATTTCTGTGCTGGGTGGGACACAAGAGGTGTGCTTGTAAACTGAGTCAGACCTCTGTCCCTCGTTTTGTCCCCCTGGCCTGTGCCTCAGGAGGAGATTGTGCATGAGATGGAGGTGGTGTGCCGCCTGTTCCCGGGCAGTGTCAAGGACCAGTGCAAGGACTTCATCGAGGTCTATGGCCAGGCTGTGATTGACATGCTCTTGGAGGCAACAAATCCTGAAGCTGTGTGTGCCATGCTGAAATGCTGTGCAGCCAGCAAGCTCCCCCAGCAGCCAGGTGGGTGAGGAGGGGTCTGTGGTGTTCAAAATGAGCTGCTTCACCTGTGATGAGATCTCTTTTGAGGACACTGCTGATACTGCCTCCTTCTTTCTCTTTACCCAAGCACTGATGTTTGCTTTGGTTTTTTATTTCCCTTCTCAGTTGTGGTGAAACCTGCAGGTGGCTTCTGTGATATCTGCAAGATGGTGGTGGCTTATGCAGACAAAGAGCTAGAGAAGAATGCCACGACAGCTGAAATTGAAGCTTTGCTGGAAAAAGTCTGTCACTTCCTGCCAGAGTCTGTCAGTGAGCAGGTAAGGCGTTTGTGCCATGGTCTTGGTGTATACATTGGTCCTAACACTGACAGTTAAGCTCAACCTCATTTTCTGAGTGTTTCATCTGACATTTTGTCTATATGCTAATTTTAGGTCCGTCTCTCAAGTGTCTCTGCTTCTGCTATAAATGTCCAGGTACTCCTCACAGAGGTCTCTGTGTTTGGCCAAATGCCTTGTCTCTGGCTGGAGACAAACTGTCCACAGGTGCAGCTGGAACTGGCTTGTGTCCAGCAACCTGATCCTTCTCAGGTTTTTCCCTGTACTAATTAGCATCAACGCACAGCAGCTTCTCCTGTCCAGTAGAGCAAACAAAAAAAGGGAGCAAAGGCTTGATCTGGGGCAGTTGAATGACCTTGCTGTGTGGCAGCCTGCCTTCCAGTCAGGGCAGGGCAGATGGAGATGAGCAGAAGGATGAAACACAGAATCCTGGGATGCTTTGGGTTGGAAAGGACCTTAAATCTGTCTAATTCCACCCCCTTGCCATAGGCAGGGACATCTTGCAGAGTGTTTGGGAAAACTAGAGAGCACTTCTCTTGCTGGTTTTTGTAACAGCATTCTCTGCTGAAGGCTGGGAGGAGTTTGGGGTGCAGGGGATTAGCTTTGCTCAGTTCCCATCCTTGGAGTTGGCAGGCCCTTGAATAGATGCCTGCTTTAAGGCTCTGAATTGACTGCCTGGATTGTTGCACTAATTTGCAGTCAGGAAAGGTTTGCCTGGAAATCCTCTGAGAACAGTGGCTGGGAACACTTGAAGGTTTTTTTTTTTTTTCTCAACACTGATCCTGCTCAGGGGATTAATGAAGTAATTGAAGGTAGGCTGGTGTAATTCCAGTGGGACACCTGTTACACCACTGATATCAAGATTTACCTGAAAATCTTATTAGGTGGCTGCTGAGTGTCAGCAAGTGGCAACTGCTTGTGAGTTTACTGGGGATAGAGTAGAGGCTTAAAGCAGCTGTGGAACAGCTCTTCCTGCTGTGAGGCTGTTTAATAGCTGTGGTTGGTTTATTAATTGGTGCTGTTTGTCTCTGCTGAGAGCAGCAGCATCTTCCCCAGCTCTGGAGCCAGCTCTCCACTAGAGGGAGAGAGGCTGTTCTGGCAGCCTGTGCTCCTGCTGCAGCCTTGTCTGAGGGAATAACTCGAGTCCCAGTGCCTGGGAGTCCTTGCTGCTGTCCTGCTCAGGGAGTTTGTCTCCAGCTGGTTCTGTGTGCTTCCCTCTTGAGACAGGCGTGATCTCCACGATCAGAGATGAAGCTTTGCAGTCAAAGCTTCCTCTGCTTGGTTCTTTTCCCAGAGCCTGTCCTGTTTGGTTCTTTTCCTTGTGACCCTTTATCTCCTCACAGTGTGTCTGCAGGCAGGTATGAGCTGGCAGAAACAATGCTGTAGTTGTGTGATTAGTGCCTGACTCCTGTGCAGAGCTCAGGCCTCTGCTTTACCCTTGTGGAGTGTGGTGTTGGGGTGGCACACAGGCCTGCCTGCTGCAGCCCACACATTCCTCTGCTTTCAGGGGCTCCACAGGAGAATCTCTCACCCTGTGTTTTGTTACAGTGTGTGCAGTTTGTGGAGCAGTATGAACCCGTGGTTGTGCAACTCTTGGCAGAGGTGATGGATCCCACTTTTGTTTGCACTGTGAGTATTGAGTTTGGTTTTATTGAGGGCAGGCTCTGATACAGTCCTGGGTGCCTTTCAGTGCCCAGCAAGCTGAAACTCTGCTGGAATCAAAATCAGCACGCTGAATGCTTGGAGCAGGCCCCTTGTGCAAGGGCTGGGGCTGCCTGAATGGCCAGCTGTGTGACTGCCAGCCCAGCAGCAGAAAGGCAGCAGGACAGACTGCCAGGAGTTATCCACTGCTGGGGTTCAGTGACAGGCTGGGATGTGCCCTCCAAGTGACATTTCCTGAGAAAGGTCCCCCTCCAGAAGATCTGTTTTTCCAAACTTGATACGAAGGAGTTCCGTAACTGAGCCCTGCCCTGGCTCACGTTGCCTGGCTGCTGGTTCAGCTGCAGGTGTGAGCTCAGTGGGAGCTGCTGCAGCTGCCTCAGGGCAGCTTCCACACTCCCTCAGGTGCAAGCTCAGCCATGAGGCTGGACTGGACATCTCGTGGTGCACTTGGGAAGGTGCTGACTGTGCTGCTGCTCTTTTCCCAGAAACTTGGAGTGTGTGAGTCAGCTAAAGAGCCTCTCCTGGGGAATGATGCCTGTGTCTGGGGTCCAGGCTACTGGTGTAAGAACATGGACACTGCTGCTCAGTGCAATGTAAGTAAAGCTGCCTTGTGCCTCCAGCTTCCTTCTGAGCCAGTTTTGGCTTCTACTCTACTTCAAAGTGGATGAACTCCAGTTCAAAAGGGTACTAGTTTGATTAGAGGGTGTTTCATAGCTCTTAGCTTTCTCAAAGCTGACTTTATTCTCCTTTTTGTGTCCCACACCTGTCTGCCAGTATTTCAGAATCTATAGTAAGGTACAGTGTCAGCTTTATATTTAGTCAGTGTTCCTGCAGCCAGCAGACCATGTCACAATCTCTCAGCAGGCTCTAAAAGTTGGCTTCCAGTGTTGCTTTTTGTGCCAGGCCTTAATGGCTAAGGGTCATCAGCCTTCTTTCCTAAAGCTCCTTCCTGGCTGCTGAGGCTCAGGATGTTATTTATTCTAGTCCTCTTTGAAATCCCTTACTTTAAGAAAAACAGATTTGCTCCCAAGATCTTGGCTCAGGATGAGGTGTTGAACTGCTCGTTTGCAAACTGGCTTTTTTCCACTAATATCAGCTATTTCTCCCCCTTTAGGCTGTTGATCACTGCAAACGTCATGTGTGGAACTAAAAGAAGAATTTCCAGTTCTGAAAGTTTGCCATGGCTCTTAGGAAATGTGGGCCGAGGTTGGCAGAGAGCTGTATCTCACCTGTCCCTCCTCTCTGCCTCATTAACAATTTGACCTTCAAGTTCCTTTGTTGTAACTCTTCTGTAGCAGTGCTGCTGTTGAAGGATCAGATTTTCATTGTTGACTTAACAAAGATACTTCTGATTGTACAGTTTAACCCATTATGCTCCTAAAAATAGTCAGTGTGTTGTAGATTTTTTTTTTTTTTAATTGGTAGGCTGAAGTGTTTATGTGCTGGGAAGAATGACAGAGATTGTGAAATGAGACAAGGCTCTTATCTTTTAATTTTTTAAAAAAAGAGCAAGATAGCAGCTAAACTTTCAAATGTCTTTCTGTAGGCAGCATTGGGAAGGTTTTACGTGCTTTGCATTTTTAACATCTGGCTGGAATGTTTATTTTCTGTGTATGGGAACTCTAAGGGATAATGTTGAATCTGGGAATCCTTTTGGCTGGAATTTTCAAAGCTCTGCAGATGCAGAGGAGTGGGCTTTGTGTGCCCTGCTACCTTTCCAAGTCACTGGTAATTAAAAAGATGCATTTGAATGATCAGCCTTTTGCATTTGAGTGACCACGCTTGTGGCTCGTGGCGTTGTTCTAGCTAAGGAAAGCCCTCCCCCAGCCTTTGATCACATCCTTCTGATTTCCTTGGGCTGCTCAGCCCCAGCACGGGTGTTCTGCTGCCAAGCCCAGTCCCGTGGGATGTCAGTTTCCTGAAGCATGCTGGTGTACCTGAGGCATGACTCCCTTTTTCCTTATCCTGGTTGCTCAATCCTGCTTGGTCTTGGAGCTTCCCACAGGCAGCCAGCTGGGTGCTGAGGAGGTAGCATGAGCTGGCACTGGCAGATGGAGGAGGATCAAGCCAGCAGGAGCTGGGAGCATGTCAGAGGGAGCTCAGCACCGAGGGTGGAATCTGTGGAAAAACGGGTTTCATTGTAACCTGTTTGTTCCCTGCTCTGCTTTTCCTCTCACACCATATTTCAGTCATCTAAAGCTTGAGAGGTGCTGTGAGGCCTGGGGGCACCTCCCACTGCTGCCCACCCACTGTCCCTGACGCCCTGCTGAGTAACTGCAGGTATGGATTGTTACCCAGAGCTCCCATTCCTGCTGTGAAATGCAGCAAGCACAGATGGCAGGTGCTAGGAGCACTAGAGGAGACATTTAAAGCTCTGCTGGCACACTTGACAGCCTGCCTTTCACACCTCTCTGAAATTCCGCTGAAATGGCCTAAAATCCCCAAAAAAAGCCTTCAAGGCAGGCTTGCTACCCTGGGAGCATGGCAGGCTTTGGGGTGAGGATCCTGCTTGTGCTGCTTGGGGCAGACCTTGCATTGGGTGTGCATTTCTGATCAGGTAAATCCCCAGAGCAGGGGCACTGAGGTAGCTCTGAGCAGACCTTTGGGAAGGAGCAGCTGGGCAGATGTGGAGCTTTGAAAATTCCAGCCCTGTTCAGAAAGATTCTGGTAACTCCTGCTGTTCCTGTGGTGTGTGGGGCGTGCAGGAGCTCCAGTAACAATGCTGTAGCAGCAAGTAGAGTATTTGTCATTGGAAAACCACTGGACTGCAGGTCTTTAGTTGATCTGTGTGCATAGTAGAAGCCTGGGCAGTGCTGGCAGATGGCAACAGAGGTTGTTCTCCCCTGTCTCCTGAACGCTGAAGCACTCATGGCTTTATAGAAGAGGAAAAAAAGAGGAAAATTTCCCCTAAAGACATTAAATACCTACAGCTTTCTGTCCTGGCAGGCTTGTGCAGTGGTTTGGTGGTGTATCCCAGATGGAGCAGATGGCAGATGGGCTCTGTCCCTCGGGCAGTGCTGCCCTGGAGGGACAGGCTGTGTGACACCAGGGCACGGAGTGTGGCATTTGGTGTTTTAACCTGGATGGTGTGGGTCTTTCCTGGGGGAGGTGGGGCTGCACTGACAGCCTGGCAGGGGCGTGGGAAGGTTTTATTTTCCTGGGGTTTTAGTAGGATTCATGCTGGGCAAGGTGAGCCAGGGGAAGTCCTGTGCTGCTGCTGCTGCTAGGAGTCCCTTTAGTTTTCTCCCTTCCTGTGGACTGTGGCACCCGACCTGCTTGAGTCATGCTGGGGGGACACTGTGCAGTTGCTTTCTAAAGAACATGGTCTTGATTTTTTTTTCTTTTTTTTGGTCTTTTTTTTGGTTTTTTTGCACAAAAGCTTCCTTAATGAACAATAAAAACTTCTGTAAACCGATAAGTTGCCGTGTTTCATTTTTCTCCGTGGCAGAGTTTCTTGTTGAGGTTCCCCTTGGCTGCAGGGCCAGGAGAAGGCCCATCCCAAGGAATCTGGGGCTGAATGGATTCAGTTCCCATTATGCTGCGTGTCCCATCAAGCCTTTGTTCTGCAGGTGGAAGAGGCTTGCCTGGGATTGCTGCCTCCTTTCCCTGGACAAACACAACGCCTGGTGTGAGGCAAGAGCCCCGTGTTGCAATCCTGCCTCGCAGAGGGACTCTTGATACCGGCCTTGCCTGCTGACTCGCGCTCAATGTGGCTTCCCCTGTGTCCTCATTCCCTGCTCGGCTCCAAATAAAATGTAAAAATGTCAGTCAAAGGCAGAGAAATAAAGCATAAAAGTGTCATTCAAAGGTGCTGTCACGTGGCCCCGGGGCAGTTCTCCCCGTGTGTGCCCACCCTCTGCAGCCAGGTTAGCGCTGAGCAGCTGCTTCTGACCTGCTGGGAGTACCTGCCTGCCTCTGGTCCCTCCCTCCCTGCCTCCCTGGTGATGATTTTATAATCAAGGCATAAAGTGAGGGGTGTGGTAATTGCCCTGCGTAGGTGTGGATTCTCACTGCTTCTCCCAGCCCATCCAAGATTCCTCAGTCTGGGAGCAGCACAGGAGAGGAACCAGCCACTGAGGACTCTTAGGAACGGCATGGGGAGCAAATGGAGTGGCTTGGTGCTGATCCTTTCTCTGTGCCTGGGCTCCTACCAAGGTAAGGCCAGGCCTGGAGGTAGGTAGGATGTGGACAGCCCAGAAAACCCCGCTGAATCCCAAAACTGCTGCCAGCTTTGGTGTCTAAGCTCCATAATGCGCTTCCTCTGGTGCTGGAGTTGGGCAGAGGAGCGCTGGGGAAGGTGGCACCAGGTGGCTGCCTGTGCTGCCCACCTGGAGGTGAGAGCTGGAACTTCTGCCTTTGAGGGTGATCTCAGGGCAAAAGGGGGTTGTTCCCTCCCTTCCCTGGGATTCAGGCACCGCTGGTGGTGTGCTGGGATGTGGAAGGAGGGAAGCTGTGACAGAGTGGGGAGAGAGAGGGGCTGCTCTCTCTGTGCCCTTGGTTTGGGGCCTGGCTGCCGCTGTGTGAGCTGGGGAAGCCACTTGGCTGTCACAGCAGTGTGACCGTGGAGCTGCCCTCGTCCTGAGGGTCCTCACAGGAGATGCAGGAGGCAGGAACAGGATGCAGGATGGCAACAGCGGCTGTTGGCTTGCTGCGCTTTGGGAAGGGCGATGGGGTGATATTCTCTGCTCACCTCAGGAGCCCTCCCAGCGTCGGCACTCGGGTGTCCGTGAGCGAACCCCCCTGCAGGCAAACCTCTGCTGCCGTCCTTAGTCATCCCTCCCCTGCCCAGGCTGGGGAAGGCCTGCTCCCAACCCCTGCTCCTTGCTTGAGGGCAGATCGCTGCCTCCTGCGGGAATCTCCCCCGGAATTGGTGAGCCCTGCTGCGGCAAGCAAACCCCCTCGCACCCCGGTTACCCCAGGCTTGGCTCACTGGGCTCCCCCAGCGTGACGTGCCCGGGTTTGTGGGTGCACACACATGACCCGGCCGGGGGGGACGTGTCTGGCTGTTCCAGCCGGCGACAGGCGGAGCAGGAAAGTTCACCCGCGCTCGGCACGTCCGAGCCCCGCGGTGCCGCCCGCCCGGGAGCCGCCGGGGCTCGGGGACCTACGAGCCTCGGGGAGACAGAGGGGTTTGCCAGCTGGGAAAAGCGAATTTATGGCTCTTGGTGCAACAGGGGCGTGCGCCAGGCCGGGAATTGGGGCGCCGGGGCCCACGCTGCCACCCACCCCCGGCGTTTACATCACAACCGGCTCGCCAGGCTCTGCCGGCTCGGCCGGGGCGCTCCGGGGCTCCCAGGAATGCCGGCACAGCCCTGCCACGGCTGGGGCTCGGAGCTGGATCCCCCCTGAGCAAAGCCCACCCCATCCCCCGGGCCGGGCACTTGTGCCTGACCTGGAACTGGAGCATCCCTGCCTTGCTCTTTTGCCCAAAACGGCATCATTTAATAACGCTGTGCCCGTGCGCCTGGCAGGATGAGGAGGCTCCAGCAGGGCTTTGGGACGTGCAGGAGAGCTCACGGGACACCTGCTGCCCCGGTTGCTTGCCCCGTGGCAGTGCTTTCCACCCGGGGAAGCTCCCCCTGCTCTCAGCTGCTGGGTGTTTTGATTAGCCCTAATTACTTTGTGGCCCAGAACTTGCTGCTTGACCTTCAGCTCGAGCAGGGTGAGCAGCAAGTGCTGAGCTGAGGATCTCTGCGAGCCAGGAAAGTGCAGGACCAAACCACCCGTGTCTGTTAGACCCTCCCGACCTCACTGCGGGCGCCAGGCTCCAACACAGCTCCGTGAGAGATGCTGAGGGAGGACCAGCTCAGAAAAAAGCTGTGGGGTTGCTGTGTCTCCCGCCTCCTTGGTTTTGGTGCTGCCCCTTAATGCCTCCGCTGACTTGCCATTCCTGTTTGCCCTGATGCTGGGCTGAAAAACATAAATATATCCCTCTGAGCTGATGGGGCAAGCGCGGCACGGGTGTGTGGGAAGCCTGGGAACCCGGGGGGACTCGCCCTGCCCCGGGGCCCGCCTGCCCCGATGGGGAAATCGGGGCTGAAACAGCTTCTGGGGCAGTGGGAATGGTGTGGGGGGCTTGGACTCCTCTCCCCACAACCCCCAGCCCCGGGACTTTGCAGGGTGGGCACCTCACGCTGCTGTTTCATGGATGAGCTGGAGGCATTGCCAAAATCTAGCATGCAGGGAAAGTGGCTTTTGGGGAGAAACCAGGGTTGGGTGGAAGGAGCAGCTTCTGCCTTTGGCTTTATTCCTGCTGTGCAAAATCGCAGACAGGGCTGGGGGATTAAAGCTGGATGCAAATGCTTGGAGCAGGGAGGGTTGTGCTTTGCTTAAAGCTCTGCAAGCAGGGTCTGTCTGTCTGTCCCTCCGCCCCCAAATTCCCGGAGCAGCTCCTGGCCAAGGCAAGGCTGTGAAGGGCTTGGCTTGTGCCTTCTCCCCAGCCGCATCCTGGGTGGGCACAGTTCCCGGTGCAAACAAACCCTCGCCCCGTGCAGGATGAGCCCTGACACACCAAGGTGACAATTAGAGCGCTGCTCTTGCGCCACGCCGAGCATTTACAGCCAGCAGAAAATGCTGTCGTGGGGAGGAAATCAAACCAAAGGAACCCCACCAAAAGTGGGGTTGCTCAATCGTTGCCGGGAGCCGTGGCGTGACTATCGGGCTGCCGTGCGGGGCTGAGCGCCGGCGCCCCGGGTTTGCCCGTTTTGCAAGATTTATTGCTGCTTTTATCAGCAGCCGCCTCCTCAGAGTGTCAGAGGGTGCTGAGAGGCTGAGGATGAGCCCCAAATTCCCTTTGCTTCTGACCCTGTGACAGACATCCCATTGGAAAAGCTGGCAGCCTGGCTGTCTTGGTTTGGAAAGACGGGAGTGTGCTAAGGAAGGCAGGAGCCTCCCCTGAAATGGAGAATGTAAACCCTCCCCACCCCTCCCAATTGCTATGAATTTTAAATTAAGGGGCTCTCAGGCAAAAATATGGGAGCAGGAAATAACAGTTGTTTAATAGGGAAGGAAAAAAAAAAAGATAAAATAAACAATTCAGTACACTAGAACAACACTGACAGAGTCAGAACCCAACCTGACACCCTGTGGGTCAGGGTGTTGGTGGCAGTCCCATTGGAAATGTGGCTCAGCCCTCCTGCAGTGTCAGGGGTGGTTCTGTTGGAGCAGGGGGATCTGTAGAGAAGGATGTATTCTTCCTCTGAAGATCCAGGGGAAGGAGAGGCAGCTGCTGTTCCTCTGGGGAATCCCATGGAGAAAGCCGTGCTGGTGTCTCAAAAACCTCTGGATTATATCTGGGTAGCAATGCTTGGCTCCTCCCTCTGGATTATATCTGGATAGCAATGCTTGGCTCCTCCCCCTGGATTATATCTGGGTAGCAATGCTTGGCTCCTCCCCCTGGATTATATCTGGGTAGCAATGCTTGGCTCCTCCCCCTGGATTATATCTGGGTAGCAATGCTTGGCTCCTCCCCCTGGATTATATCTGGGTAGCAATGCTTGGCTCCTCCCTCTGGATTATATCTGGGCAGCAATGCTTGGCTCCTCCCCCTGGATTATATCTGGGTAGCAATGCTTGGCTCCTCCCTCTGGATTATATCTGGGTAGCAATGCTTGGCTCCTCCCTCTGGTTTATATCTGGGCAGCAATGCTTGGCTCCTCCCTCTGGATTATATCTGGGCAGCAATGCTTGGCTCCTCCCTCTGGATTATATCTGGGTAGCAATGCTTGGCTCCTCCCCCTGGATTATATCTGGGTAGCAATGCTTGGCTCCTCCCTCTGGTTTATATCTGGGTAGCAATGCTTGGCTCCTCCCCCTGGATTATATCTGGGTAGCAATGCTTGGCTCCTCCCTCTGGATTATATCTGGGCAGCAATGCTTGGCTCCTCCCCCTGGATTATATCTGGGTAGCAATGCTTGGCTCCTCCCCCTGGATTATATCTGGGTAGCAATGCTTGGCTCCTCCCCCTGGATTATATCTGGGTAGCAATGCTTGGCTCCTCCCCCTGGGCGGAGCATCTCCCAATGGGATGTTATAGTTCTTATCAGCCATGCAGTGACATTCAGTAGTCTGTTATCAGCAATGTCCCCTCCTGAGGGACGTGTGATTGTGGTCACTCAGAGAGAGAGATAAGGCAAGCTGCCCACTTGACAAAGGTAATCTGCCATACAGATGGTAATGGAAAACATCTTGCATTGCAATCTTTAACACTGGAACAACTGACCTTAAAAAATCATTTATAAATTAAATGATGGTGCCCTGAGGGCTGACAGTGCTCTCTCCCCCTCCACAGCCGGGGCCAGCCCCCTCCACGAGTGCAGCGAGCGGCCGGAGGATTGGTGCCGGGACGCGGCCACCGCGGCCAAGTGCGGGGCGCTGGAGCTGTGCCGGCTCACGGCGTGGGACCGGGCTCTGGGGGTAACCGGGATGGGAACGGGGGATGTGTGGGACCGGGGCTGGGAGCAGGGGATGTGTGGGACCGGGCTCTGGGGGTAACTGGCATGGGAGCAGGGGATGTGTGGGACCAGGGCTGGGAGCAGGGAATGTGGAGGGCTGTGGGAGAGGTGCCCATCTGCCCCAAACACGGAGATGGAAAGAGAATCCCAGCCTGCCCACCCCAGCATGCATGTCTGCAGCAGTGCTGTGATGGCCCCGACCAGGGGAGAGAGTGATGCATCTGACTCCATGGAGAGCAGAAGGCTGATTTATTATACTGTATTATTCTATACATCTACATTTTATGATACTATATTATTCTATATGACACTACTCTATACATTAATTATTTTATTATACGATATTATTCTATACATCTACATTTTGTTACACTATATTATTCTATACGACACTATACATTAATTATTTATTATACTGTATTATTCTATACATCTACATTTTATCATACTGTATTATTCTATACGACACTACTCTATACATTAATTATTCTATTATACTATATTATTCTATACATCTAAAACTGAACCTGCCAAGCACTCAACCCTGCACACACTGCCCTGAATCTCGTGACTGTCATCCAACAGTCCCAACACACACACTTGGCTCTGAAGTGCCAAGGAACCAAAACACCATCACTTTGGGATACAATCTCCATATTGCATTCTCCTTTTGCACAAACACAGGCACAGCAAATGGTTAGAATTGTGTTTTCCCTTTCTCTGATGTTCAGAAGAATGTGAAACCCAGAGATATTCTTGGGAAGAATCGTGCCTTGCTTTTCCCTGAGAAGAGAAATGTGGCTACATGTGTCTGCAGAGCAAATGGCAGAAGCCAGTGGGTGCCCCGGGGTGGTTTTGGGGTGGAGGATTGGGATCTGGAGAGGGTTTGGGTGCTGTGGCAGCATCCTGACGTGTCCCCTCTCTCTCGGCAGAAGGGGATCCCCTGTCACCTGTGCCAGGTGGCAGTGTCTGTGGTGGGCAAGATCCTGCAGGACAACCGCACGGAGGTGGGTCTCAGTGGGAAGGGACAGTGGGGCTGGTGCTCCTCCCCTCCAACCCCACTGAGGCCCTGACCTCTCTCTTTGTGTCCCAGGAGAAGCTGAGGCTGTTCTTGGATAAGAGATGCCAGTACCTGCCCTTCCAGGACTGGTCTGTCAAGTGCAAGAGGATGGTGGACACGGGCATCCTCGTCCTTGTCCAGCTGGGCAAGCAAGTGCTGGTAGGGCAGGGGGAGCCCCAGGTTTGGGTTTTTCCACAGTTTGGGATGTCCTGGGGGCTTGCAGAGCAAAGGATGCTCCTGGGGGCTGGGACAAACCATCTGAAGCACGAGATGGAGAGGGAAATTATCATCAGTCGGGGCTGTGTACAACTCCCAAACAGGACGGGGCTGCTGTGGAACGTGCCTTGAGCTGTTTGATTTTCCAACATCAGCCTCATTATGTGGTTATGACAATGGGAAGCATCCAGCAGCTCACATCCCAGGCAGCAGACACAGAACTCAATGTTACAACTCACTTTAAAAGTTTTTAGGCCAATCGCACAAAGCAAAAGCACATTGACAGTAGTTCTATCCAACCACCATAAGCACATGTACCTTTGGTTAAACAATGCTTGCTTATTTTTAATAAAGGCTCACCTGCTTGTGAGCCTTAAAACACAACGCACAGAGCTCCATTATTAAGCTTAGGACTTCCTAATATCTTGCTAGATAAACTTTTCTGTAGCTTAGGGAGTTATTCTAGACAAGCGTTAATACACAGACCATTGTTCCATTTGTGCTTTTCTACAGTTTAAATAATTTTTCTGCTGACCAATGTCGTGGCCGCTGCTTAGCTCCAATCACAGTTCTGCGGCTTTCCCAAAACCCTCTGATTTTGTGGATTCCCACAGGAACTGACCCTGGATGGGGGCGGGGGGGGCTGGGTGTGATGGAGAAGGTGCAGCCCAAGCCTCATCCCATCCCACCCTCTGCTCCGCAGTCGGAGCCCAAGGTGGTGTGTGGGACCATCCGGCTGTGCCAGCGCCGGGACGGAGCCACCACGGGCACGCCGAGGTTCCAGCAGCCCCCAGCAGCTGCCACGGGCCCCAGCCAGGACTTTGCTGACCTCATTGCCCCCTTCATGGCCAACGTGCCCCTGCTGCTCCATCCCCAGGATGTGCCGCACGGCGAGGCCCAGGTACCGCGCACAGGCAGGGCTGGTGCTGCTCGTGGGACCCTGGAATGGTTTGGGTGGGAAGAGACCTTGCGGATCATCTCGTCCCAAACCCCTGCCATGGGCAGGGAACGTGTCCAGGCTGCTCCAGGCTGGCCTTGGACACTCCCAGGAATGGTGCAGCCACGGCCTCTCTGGACACTTGGTGCCAGCATTCTAACGCTGCTCAGGGATGAGAATCCCCTTTCAAGTATCACCTACTTAACAACAATTAGAGAAAGCCCCTAAAAACAACAATTAGAGAAAAGCCCCTAAAACAACAATTAGAGAAAGCCCCTGAAATTTCTGCAGCGCTGAAACGATTCTGGCTGGCACTGTTGCCAGTTTGGGGGGATATTTCAGGATGCAGGAGGGAAATGAGAGGTGCTGGTCAGAGTGCTGCCCCAAACTGCAGCCAGTGTTTAAATGCCAGCCCTGCAAATGCAGGTTGGGCGTGGGGGGATTGGTTTTATTTCGTGGGGTACAGTGATAGTTGCCTCCTCAAGCCAGGTCTCACAAGCTCCTGGAGATCTGTTTCACACCCAAGGTAACTCAGCTGCCTTTGGAGGCTTAAAATCAGCAGGGTGGCTGAATTTTCTCGGTAAGGAGTTTGTTATTTCGCCTTTTATTAAAACCTGTCTGGAAACAAAAACGTTTTAATAAAAGGCAAAATAACAAACTCCTTACAGAGAAAAACCGAGCCAGGTATGAGAGGTTCTTGCTCCTGGTAAAACACCTCACAAAAGCCATTAGTTTCTGTGCTCTCTTCTTTTTCTAGCAAATTGCCCAGGTGGGATTTTTTGGCTCCTGTCCAATTGGCTCTCCTTAAGTTTGAGGTGAAGTCCCCCAGGTCCCATGAGGTGGCTTCTTACCTGATTGAGGAGAGAAACTTCTGGGCTTCTTTCCTTCTTGAGGGGACAGAGGAGAGATTTGTCACTCCTCAACAAGGTGTCCCTGTGCCTGTCACCCCGCAGGAGATGGAGGCGGTGTGCGGGGACTGCCTGCAGCTGGCCAGGGCCGTGCGCGAGGCGCTGGGCACCGACTCTGCCTTCAGCTGGGCGCTGGTGGCACACGCCAAGCGGCTGTGCCAGGCCCTGCCACCCGTCCTGGCACTGCAGGTGAGCCCAGCAGGGAATTACACTGGGGGATTGGGCCGGGCGGGCACTGTGGGCACGGCAGGTGAGCCCAGCAGGGAATGACACTGGGGGATTGGGCCGGGCGGGCACTGTGGGCACGGCAGGTGAGCACCAGCTGGGAATGACACCAGGATTGGACCGGGAGGGCACCGTGGGCACGGCAGGTGAGCCCAGCAGGGAATTACACCAGGATGGGGCACCGTGGGCACTGCAGGTGAGCCCAGCAGGGAATGACACCAGGACGGGATACCATGGGCACGACAGGTGAGCCCAGCAGGGAATGACACCGGGATTGGGCACCGTGGGCACGGCAGGTGAGCCCAGCAGGGAATTACACCAGGATGGGGCACCGTGGGCACTGCAGGTGAGCCCAGCAGGGAATGACACCAGGACGGGATACCATGGGCACGACAGGTGAGCCCAGCAGGGAATGACACCGGGATTGGGCACCGTGGGCACGGCAGGTGAGCCCAGCAGGGAATGACACCAGGATTGGGCACCGTGGGCACGGCAGGTGAGCCCAGCAGGGAATGACACCAGGATGGGGCATGGTGGGCATGGCAGGTGAGCCCAGCAGGGAATTACACTGGGATGGGGCATGGTGGGCATGGCAGGTGAGCCCAGCAGGGAATTACACCGGGATTGGGCACCGTGGGCACGGCAGGTGAGCCCAGCAGGGAATGACACCAGGATGGGGCATGGTGGGCATGGCAGGTGAGCTTGGCAGGGAATTACCCCGGGATTGGGCACCGTGGGCACGGCAGGTGAGCCCAGCAGGGAATTACCCCGGGATGGGGCACCGTGGGCACTGCAGGTGAGCCCAGCTGGGAATTACACCAGGATGGGGCATGGTGGGCATGGCAGGTGAGCTTGGCAGGGAATTACCCCGGGATTGGGCACCGTGGGCACGGCAGGTGAGCCCAGCAGGGAATTACCCCGGGATGGGGCACCGTGGGCACGGCAGGTGAGCCCAGCAGGGAATTACCCCGGGATGGGGCACCGTGGGCACGGCAGGTGAGCCCAGCTGGGAATTACACCAGGATGGGGCACCGTGGGCACTGCAGGTGAGCCCAGCAGGGAATTACACCAGGATGGGGCACCGTGGGCACTGCAGGTGAGCCCAGCAGGGAATTACACTGGGATGGGGCACCATGGGCACCAGCTGGGAATGACACTGGGATGGGGCACCGTGGGCACGGCAGGTGAGCCCAGCAGGGAATTACACCAGGATGGGGCACCGTGGGCACTGCAGGTGAGCCCAGCAGGGAATTACACTGGGATGGGGCACCATGGGCACCAGCTGGGAATGACACTGGGATGGGGCACCGTGGGCACGGCAAGTGAGCCCAGCAGGGAATTACACCAGGATGGGGCACCATGGGCACGGCAGGTGAGCCCAGCAGGGAATGACACCGGGATTGGGCACCGTGGGCACGGCAGGTGAGCCCAGCAGGGAATTACACCGGGATGGGGCACCGTGGGCACGGCAGGTGAGCCCAGCAGGGAATTACCCCGGGATGGGGCACCGTGGGCACGGCAGGTGAGCCCAGCTGGGAATTACACCAGGATGGGGCACCGTGGGCACTGCAGGTGAGCCCAGCAGGGAATTACACCAGGATGGGGCACCGTGGGCACTGCAGGTGAGCCCAGCAGGGAATTACACTGGGATGGGGCACCATGGGCACCAGCTGGGAATGACACTGGGATGGGGCACCGTGGGCACGGCAGGTGAGCCCAGCAGGGAATTACACCAGGATGGGGCATGGTGGGCACTGCAGGTGAGCCCAGCAGGGAATGACACCGGGATTGGGCACCGTGGGCACGGCAGGTGAGCCCAGCAGGGAATGACACTGGGATTGGGCACCATGACACTGGGATTGGGCACCGTGGGCACGGACACATCCCGCTCTGCCAGGCTGCTCCATGCCCTGTCCTAAGGAGGGGCTGACAGCTGGGCTGCAAGCAAAGTTGAGCTAGTGGAAAAAATAACAATGGTGATTTTCAAGCATCCATAGCAAGGAAGAAGACAAGGCTGTCAGCACAGAAACAGATTAGATAAAATGCATGGAAATTTTTATAACCTAGACTACATGCATAACTAGATGTGTATATGTGGCCTTATTAAATTTCTGTAAAACTATTACCAACTATATTGGCTTTGCACCAATGAATATAATAAGTTATTGTGATGTAGTTACTGGCTCAAGATCATGCTTTGTTAAGAAGATATAAGCTGGAAAACACGCAGAATAAAAAACTTTGCTCTTGTTGGAAAAAAAAAGTTTTTTATTCTGCATGTTATATATATATAGTTTTATATGTAGTTATTACAGGCAATAAGTTAAAATCACATTTTATTAAGAATATATGAAAATATAAAAATATATATATTCTTATATATAATCTTTATAATATATATTTAGATATATAAATATATATATTTATATATCAATATATGAATATATATGTATTCTTTATTAAGAATATTTAAAGAATATATATTCTTATATATATAATAATATTCTTATATAGATAAGAACATATATATATATATATAAAGTTTATATATTAAGAATATATAAACTTTATCAAGAATATATAAAGCACATGCAGAATAAAAAACTTGAAAAAAAAAGTTTTTTGTTCAACAGGTTTACATATATAGTTATATATGTAGTTAATACAGTTGATAACTTAAAATAACGCTTTATTAAGAATATATAAAAATATATATTCTTTATTAAGAATATATAAAGAATATATATTCATATATATAAAATTCTTATATATATGAGAATATTACTATATATAAGACATAAATATATAAAAATTTATATATAAACATATAAATATATAAATATATTTATATATATAAAATATAAAGTTTATATATTAAGAATATATAAAGATATATATTCTTATATATATAAGAATATTCTTACACAAACATATAAGAATATATATAAGAATATATATAATATATTGAATATATATAAAATATATATAAGAATATATATTATATATATAATATATATATAAGAATATTCTTATATGTATAAAAATATATATAAAAAAAGATACAAATATATTTATATATATGTCAAACATATAAAGTTTATATATAAAGACTATATAAACTTTATTAACAATATATAAAGAACGTGCAGAATAAAACCTTTTTTCTTCTGGGAAAAAAGTGTTTCTTATTCTGCATGCTATACATGTGGCTAATAGAGTTAATAACTTAAAATCATGCTTTATTATAGAATATATAAAAATATATATTCTTTTAAGAATATGTAGGAATATATATTCTTATATATATAATATTAATTTATATACATAAGAATATTCGTATATATATATGAATATATATAAATAAATAGAAAAAATATATAACGTTTATATATTAAGAATATATAAACTTTATTAAGAATATGTAAAGAACACGCAGAACAAAAAACTTTTTTCTTCTCGGAGAAAATTGTTTTTTATTCTACATATTATATATATATATAGCTATATATATAGTTAATACAGTTGATACCTTAAAATCACGCTTTATTAAGAATATATAAAAATATATATTCTTTATTAAGAATATATAAAGAATATATATAATATTCTTATATATATGAGTATTCTTATATATATAAGAATATATATAAATATATATAATACATATATTATATATACATATTATATTTATAAATATATTTTGTATAAAATATAAATATAATATATGTAATAATATATAAGTATATATTATTACTATATAAATTTATACATTTTTAATATAAAGTATATGCAGTTTATATATTAAGAATATATATATTAAAATATGAAGAATATATAAGGAACATGTGCCTCCTCCCGCAGTGCCAGCGCTCCCTGGCTGAGTACACGGACACGGCTGCCCAGCTCCTGCACTACCTGGTAAGAGGCTGACGGCTCCCCGGAGTGCCAGGGGTCTCTGGGTGCCAGCTGGTACCCGGCGACCATCATCAGCAAATTATCTCTTTTTTCTGTTAAACTCACTGCTTAATATTCCTACAAAATATTAATTTTTTTTCTCCCTCCTCTCTGCCTTGCAACTGCTGCAATTGCATTTTGTTTTCGTTTATTTCTTGCCGTTTTCTGGCCGCTGCACCGGCAGCAGGCTGAGGTAAGTGAGATCCGTGCCCCGATGTGCTGAAATTCCCTTCCCAGGGGCCAAAGCCCCCCTGATTTGGGATGTGTCTCTCTCCCCAGGACCCGTCAGAGCTGTGTGGCCAGCTGGGACTCTGCGCCTCCAGCTCGGCGCTGCCCCTGCACACGCTGCTCACCGAGAGGCTGATGCAGCTCCTGAGCCTGCTGGGGGTGAGTGGGGACCCCCTCCATGCCGCTGGGCTCCTTGGAATCCAAACGCCCCAAAGGAGGAACCTGATTTTGGGTTTTATTCCCTCAAGCGCCTCTGTTTATCTGAGGTGGGGGATGCCTTACGTGGGGAATGCCCTACTTGAGGAATGTCATACATGGGGGGTGATGGTGGGACAGGATGAGGGCGGCTCTGGGGTGTGACGGTGTTCGCAGGGGTCTGAGGATGAGGGAAGAGATGAGGATCTGACTCCATATTTCAGAAGGCTCGATTTATGATTTTATGATTTATATTCTATTAAAACTATACTAAAAGATTAGAAGAAAGGATTTCATCAGAAGGCTGGCTAAGAATAGAAAAAGAAAGAATGATAACAAAAGCTTTGGTCTTGGACAGAGAGCCCGAGCCAGCTGACTGTGATTGGCCATTAATTAGAAACAACCACATGAGCCAATCCCAGATGCAGCTGTTGCATTCCACAGCAGCAGATAACCATTGTTTACATTTTGTTCCTGAGGCCTCCCAGCTTCTCAGGAGGAAAAATCCCAAGGAAAGGGTTTTTCAGCCACATGTCTGTGGCACTGGGGGGGCTCAGCATGCATCCCACCCCTTTGTCCCCCCAGGACAGGGTGGGGAGCACTCCGCTGTGCGACGTGTGCCAGTTCACCGTGAAGACAGTGGAGAGCCTGCTGGAGAACAACGTGACGGAGGTGAGTCCCAGCACTGGGGGCTGGCACGGGGGCCAAGGGGCAGCGAGGAGCTCCCCCTCTTCTGCCTTGTGCCGGCAGGAGCAGCTGGTGGACGACATGGAGAAGGTGTGCTACATGCTGCCGCACGGCGTCATCGGGCAGTGCAAGGACTTCGTCAACTCCTACGGCAAGGCCGTGGTGACCATGCTGCTGCAGGCCACCGACCCCGCGGCCGTGTGCGCGCTGGTGCACTGCTGCCCCCGCCTCGGGGACACCCGGCACGGTGAGCTGGCGCCCCGAGCCCGGGCAGGGGGCCGTGCCCTCCTCTGGGTGCTCACGGCCGTGTCCTGCAGGGGCCGAATCCCTGGAGCAGCTGGCGGTGAGCGCCGGTGCCTTCTGCAACGTCTGCCAGATCGTCATCACCTACTTGGACAACGAGCTGCTCAAGAACGAGACGCTGGAGGAGCTGGGCGAGGTGCTGGAGAAGGGCTGTGCCATGCTGCCCATGCCGCTGACCAGCAAGGTGAGCTGAGGGGGCACGACCAAGCCAGCCAAACCTCCCTGAGCCCCCTGCCAGGCTCACCCCTCTGTCCCCCCCAGTGCCAGGCGATGGTGTTGCAGTACGAGCCGGCGGCCGTGCGGCTCTTCGTGCAGATGATGGACCCCACCTTTGTCTGCACTGTAAGTGCCCTCACCCCTGGGGCAGCCAAGATGGGCCTCCTTTGTCCCAGAGGGTCAGAGGCTGCTCATGGGGGTTTCCTTCCTCTCCCTCCCACCCTTTTCCTTCGCAATGCAGAAAATCAGAGCCTGTGACTCAGGCAAGGAGGATCTCCTGGGCTCGGCGCCCTGCGTCTGGGGCCCGCAGTACTGGTGCAAGAACATGGCCACGGCGGTGGAGTGCAATGTAAGTGCCAGCTGTGTCCCCTGCCCGTGTCCCAGGGTGCCGTGCTGGCTGTCCCCGTGTCCCAGGGTGCCGTGCCACCGTCCCTGTACCCCATTGCCATCCCATCCCCGTCCCTCCGCAGGCCGTCGCGCACTGCCGGCGCCACGTGTGGAACTAGGAGCCCTCTCCCCAGCTGGCTGGACTTGCTCTGCCGTGTGTCTGGGGACCCTGGCTCCCTTCCCCGGGACGTGCCCGCGCTCACAGACGGCAATGGCAGGAGCCACCGGGCCTCGCCGCGCCGGCGGGGCTGCGGGGAACCTCGGCCGCTTCCTCTTCCACTCCTGGGGCTTGGATTTCCAAATCAGGTTAAGGGACTCGTTGATATTTTCAGCACTAGGGATTCAGCCTTGACATCTCTCAGGGCCACTGCAAAATCCCCAAGCTCTATTCCCACCTCTGTCTCCATTCCCCGATCCCTTCTCCCTCTCTCCATCCCACCCTGAGCCACTTGTATGGCCCAGATCCTGCAACGTGGATCTGTCCCCGCGGGCTGGGCTGGGTTCTGCTGCCCAAGCGCTGGCCCCTCACTGCTGGCTGGCAGCAGCCTCACCTGAACATAAAATGAATGAGTTTGGGTGCCAGGATTTCCTGTGGCACCCCCATCCCTGCTGGGAGCCCTGCGCTGCCCCGGCCGTGGGGTGAGGGCAGTGGGGTGCTGGGGGGGATGTTGGGGGGATGCCTGCACTGCCTCATCCTGGGCGTGCATGGGAGCATCCCACCACAAATAAACTCTTCCTGTGAGCCTGGCTGGTTGTGTCCTTCCTCCTCGTGCTGAGGGCTGCAGTGGGCGTGCGGGAGAACATTTAATGCTTCCCCCAAAACCCAAGGTGCAGCAACACCCAGGGCGGCGTCCCGTGCAGATGATGGATTGAGGGGTGAGTTAAAAGAGGGAATTCAGTTCCCAAAGGGGGTTTGGGCCTGATGGATGTGGGCAGGAAGGACGACAGACAGGTTACCCAAAGCCATAGACAGTGTATTTCTGAGTCCCGTAACAGACCGTGCCCGAAACTCTCCACAAGGTCACGACTGGAAACAAACCCCCGAACAAACAAACCCAAATGCAAGAGAGAAGGGGAAAGAAAAGGGCAACAAAAGACACGCACGAGCACTCGACATCCAGAAGCCCCAGTTAGCCTCTCTCTGTTTTTCGACATTGCAACAAGTTTTGGTAAAGCCAGCAAAATGGAGGAATGTCTTTGGGTTGGGGTTTTTTTTTTTTCTTTTTAATTTTTTGGGTCTTTCCTTACTGGAAAGGTGACGTTAATGCCAAAAGGATTTGGTCTCTCCCCACGCTTCCCTGGCCCTCCCCATGCTCGTGGTCGAGGTGTGACAGCTGCTTGTCCCCAGCCTGGGCCCGGGGATGCTGCGGCAGCACATCATCTGCATCCTCACTGCACCTTCCTCCCCCCTGTCCAGTCTGGACTCATCAGATTCATTTAGCTTTTCTTTTCTCCCCCTTTTTTTTTTTTAGAAAAAAAAACCTTTTTTTTTTTTTTTAATAAGAAAAATAAAAAAAATTTAATGGTTTCATGGATAAATGACAGGCGAGTAAAAGCATTCCGGTCCTGAGAGCCCCCTGCCGGGGCCAAGCTCTCCAAGGAGCGATGCGCACCGGCCAGCCCGGACTCCTGCGGGAGGAGCGGGGGCCGAGCACCGCCCTGGCCCCCAGCACGGCCCCCTGCTCTGGGCTTCATCCCCGGCTGGCCTGGAGGAGCAGAGCAGCGCTCGTCATAACTCGGTGATCTCCAGAGGGCTCTCCATGATCACCTCCCGCATCTTGTGCAAGGGCGTGGACTTGGCCGACTCGGTGCGCGCGTTGTGGTCGCTGTAGCCCCCGCAGTCGGCGCTCAGAGTCTCCAGCGAGCGGCCCAGCACCTTCTGGTCGTCCTCGGGCAGGCTGTTGAGGTCGGAGGCGAGCAGGGTGCCCGTGCTGCCGTGCACGACGTGGATGCCGTCCGGACCCTTGAGCTCCACCGGCTGCTTGTGCCGGAAGCGCAGGCTGCCCTGGCTGGGGCTGCGCTCCTCCTCCTCGTCCTCCAGCTCCTTCTGGATCAGCTGCAAGAGAGCCGCGACGGAGGGAGAATCACCAGGGCAGCTCCCGGCTTCCCGGAGGGAAGGGCCCTCCTCTTGTGAAGCACCCTCAGAGCACGGTGATGGGGACCACCAGGAGATGACCTCCAGATGGGTCTCTCCATCCTTGGGCAGATGCCCCAGCCCAGGCACTGCTCCATCCTTGGGCAGATGCCCCAGCTCAGGCACTGCTCCATCCCTGGGCAGATGCCCAACTTTGGGCACTGCTCCATCCCTGGGCAGATGCCCCACTTTGGGCACTGCCCCATCCCCGGGCAGATGCCCCACTTTGGGCACTGCCCCATCCCTGGGCAGATGCCCCACTTTGGGCACTGCTCCATCCCCGGGCAGATGCCCCACTTTGGGCACTGCTCCATCCTTGGGCAGATGCCCCAGCTCAGGCACTGCTCCATCCCTGGGCAGATGCCCCAGCTCAGGCACTGCTCCATCCCCGGGCAGATGCCCCAGCTCAGGCACTGCTCCATCCCTGGGCAGATGCCCCACTTTGGGCACTGCTCCATCCCTGGGCAGATGTCCCAGCTCAGGCACTGCTCCATCCCCGGGCAGATGCCCCACTTTGGGCACTGCTCCATCCCTGGGCAGATGCCCCACTTTGGGCACTGCTCCGTCCCTGGGCAGATGCCCCAGCTCAGGCACTGCTCCATCCCCGGGCAGATGCCCCAGCTCAGGCACCAGCTGCCCCCAGAGTGGCCAAGAAGGAGTTTGGACCTGGGTTGGAATCTGGGCTTGTATGAAAGTGGAAGGACAGGAGGCAGACAGGGAAAGAAGATGAAGGAAGGCTGGATGGGGCTGAAGGGGAATAGGGGCATGGATAGAGGAGGGCAGAAGGGCTGAAAGGCATCTCCCACCCCACTGCTGTCCTCTGCTCTCTTCTCCCCTCCTTTTGCACCCCCATGAAGGGTAGAAGGCCACAGGAGGAATTTCTTCTCCCCAAACCAGCCCTTCTGCACCAACACTCTCCATCCCAGCATTTTTGCCTCAGAACCCTGTGTTTTTGAGGCAAAAACCAGAGAAGCAGGAGGAAGGGAAGATGATCCCCCACAGCTTTGGCCAGCCTCGGCAGAAATGGGAGCTGATGGACAGAGCCCAGTCTGCAAAGAGGGGCGTCCTCTCCTGGGCTCGGAGAGACCGAGGGAGAAGGTGGTGTGTGCTGATCAGAGGAAACCACTGTGGGGAACCAGCATCCTGGAAAACCAGTGAAAAAGCAGCAGTGGGAACCAGTGGAAAACCACTATCTGGCTTGTTTTGACCGAGCAGAGAGTGGGGGCAGCGCTGGTGACAGCGACCAGCGCCTGCGGGGCCAGGAGGACACACTGCATCCCAGAGGGCACGGCAAGCCTGTCCCCAGAGCCACGCACACCCTTCTACCTCCGAGACCGAGGAGCGGTCGCCCTGGCTGGCGGTGGCCTTATGTACCATCCGCTGGGCAAAGAGCTTTTTCAGGCGCATGTAATCATCCAGCACCACCTTCAGGAGCGTGCCCTGGCCGGGGGGAGAGACCGTGCGTTATCCGGGGCGGGCGGCTCGCTCGGAGGGAGCCCGGCCTCGTCCCAGCGCGTTTTGGAGCGGCACCAGCCTGCGGCGCGGAGAACCTGGAAGGTGCAGAGGGGACTCCTGGGCGCAGGACACCCCGAACGCTCACCTTGATGGGTCCCTCCCGCATGATCTGCCCCAGCTTGGCGATGTTGTCGTACTCCTGGATGGCGGCGCGCAGGTAGCGGTCATCCTCGGGCTTGGCGGCCGAGGGCTCCCGGCCGAAGGTGCCCTGCGGGGACACGCGGGGCTCAGCGCGGCGGCACCCAGGGCACCGAGGGGTCCCGCGGCGGGGCCGGGTCTCACGTGGGTGCGCGCCGGGCTGTTCCACAGGTCCGTGATCTCGCTCAGGTTCTCCGGCAGGTCGTCCTCGCGCTCCGCCTGCGCCGCCAGCTCCATGTTCCTGCAGAAGGGGTCCAGCCACACCGGGTTGGCCCTGCGTCATCAACAGTAAAAGGCTTTAAGATCATGAAATTCCGGGGAATGAGAAAGAAACTAGACTTAGTGGGGCCCTGGAAAAATGTTAAAAATGGACGCTGAAAATGTTAGGCTTTGTGTTTGCCGGGTCATGTGAAATTGCACCTGCGTAAGGAAGTATGTGATAAATGATATAATTGTTAGATGTGATGATTGTTTAGTAATTAAATATAATTATTGTCTAATCGTAAGAAGAATCCTGAGGAGCTATGTTAGAAGTTTGAGGGGGACCACGAGGGGCCTATGCTTGGATGAAATCTATGTATACAACAGAACAATATAAGTTTAATAATTAACATGAAAGTTATATAACGATAGAATATAAAAACATGCTCATCCCGAACCCATGTCGGGGTCAGATTTGGGTTTGTACCCCTGACGCCCAGAGCTCTTCACTAAAAGCACCTGCACATAATCATTCTGGTAATTGTGTGTTCCTGAACGTTAACATTATCCCTAACCCCGTCCCGAGCCTGGTGCTGAGGCTGCACTGCCTCCTCCTGCCCTGTGCAGGTATGAATTTGGCTGCTCTGGATCCAGATGTGTGTCAAACCCTGCCCACTATCTCTGCTTACCCCAAACCTGGCCAGGATTGGCAGAGATGGAGCCACAGAAGAAATAATAATATTTTTTAGCTTATGAAGCTCTCAGAGCGAGCGCGTGTCCCAGGATCAGTAATGCACCACGCAGGGCAGAGCAGACATCGTGTCTCCACCTCCTGGCTCCAAAACACAGGCATGCCTCTCTTGGGAGCAGCCTCCAGCCCCAGGAGGTGGCACTCACCCATCAAAGGAGTACTTGTTGGTGTTTGGCATGTCCATGATGTCCATGAAGCCTCTGTTCCCTGCAACAGGCAGGGGTGAGAGTTACAGGGCAGCAAACCGTGGGGTGACACTTCCTTGTCAGGGGAGGGATAAAGAGGAACCAAAAAGGCAGTGAGAAACACGGTGGGGTGTGGCAAGTAAAACAGAGCTTGATGCTGAGAAAAGCCTCCCAGCATGACACCTTGCTGGGCAGGATCACCTCTGATATACAGCCCATGCTGTCCCCCATGTGTCCCTGTGACACCCCACTCTGCCATGCAGCTGGGACACCCCAAACACTGCTCACCAGTGGAGCCAGCCACGATGGCTTTCAGTTTCCTTTTGTGCCTGCAAAAGAAACACAGCCGGTTGGGGTAGAAAGTAAGGAAGATGCTGGAAAGGAGGAGGACACACAGATTTGCAATAACCCTTCATAACAGGGTGTGCAATCAATAATAAATGTTAAATAAGGCAGGGGAGCTTTGAGGGGAGATGTACTAACACCATTAAAACCATGCATTTTGGAGGAAGCTGACGCCCTCCTTTGCTTGCTGGCATTTCCAGGCCCAGGAGAAGCCACGCTGGTCCCCCTGGTCTAAGGGGACATGGCAGGGGCTGGGCAGAGCCCAGGGGTCACTCACACTGTCCGGTAGTACCAGTTCATGAGGATGAAGAGCATGGCAGCCAGGAAGAGCAGGACAGCCAGCACGATGATTGCCATCTAGGAGAGACAGAGGCGTGGGGGAACCTCCAGGGGCCACATGCCCCATGTTATCCGGGTGGAACAGCTCTCCAGCACTGAGCAGTGCCCGTGGGAAGGGACACCTCCCCCAGAGGGCTGTGGGCAGCCCCTCCCAGCCCAGCTGGACCCGCACCTGCAGAGCCGAGAGGTCGTCGGGCGCCCGGGCAGTGATGGCAGGCTGCACGTCCAGCACGTTGTAGTTCCTGAAGAGATTCCTCAGCTGCTCCTTGTTCTCGTCTATCATCTGAATGACCCTGGGAAGAGAAGGGTTGCTTGGGCCCCCTGACGTGACGCGGGGTGCCCGGGGAGCCAGGCCGGGCGGGGGGACGGGGGATGTACCGCTCCACGTCCAGGATGCGGTTGGTCTCCCTGTTCACCACGTGGATCAGCAGCTCCGTCTGGGCAAAGTTCACCCGGCCCTTCTTGTCAACGTGGAACTGGAGAGAGAAAGCGAGGCCTGCAGGGTGGGACAGGAGTCTCCTCCCGAGCATCCTCGAGGTGTGCTCATGTGGCAGGACACCCTCAAGCATCATCTGGACCCCCACAGTACACTCCAACCTGGGATGTTTCCATCACCTTCAGAGCTCAGGGGTGTCTGTGGTCATCCAGGCAGGACTCCCTCGAAGGAGACCTCCCAAACAGCATGTGGAAGATCATCTACCCCCCAAAGCAAGCTCCAAGGTGGATGGTTACCTGCACATCATCCGTGTTGACGATGGCGCCGGTGATGTTGGAGAGCAGGCTGATGAACTCCTCCTCGAACTGCCTGACCCTGTCAGGGATCTCGTTGATGATGATCTTGACCCGCTGGTCGTCCCGCAGGATGTAAATCCCCACGATGGCCGTGTCGTTGTGGCCCACCAGGTCAGAGGCCATAATGTCCACCACAAAGTAGCCGGGGTTGTAGGCAGTGAAGAGGTCGAAGGTTCGCAGGATGCCATCAAGGGTTCCTGTGGAATGAATGGTGACAAGCCCGGGATTGTCACAGACATCTGTTATGGAAAATCCTCTCCTTAGGATTTTTTCTCCTGAGAAGCTGAGAGGCCTCAGGAACAAAATGCAAACAATGGTTATCTGCTGCTGTGGAATGCAACAGGGGCATCTGGGATTGGACATCTTCTATGGAAAATCCTTTCCTTAGGATTTTTTCTCCTGAGAAGCTGGGAGGCCTCAGGAACAAAATGCAAACAATGGTTATCTGCTGCTGCTGTGGAACGCAACAGGTGCATCTGTGATTGGTGTCATGTGGTTGTTTCTAATTAATGGCCAATCACAGTCAGCTGGCTCGGGCTCTCTGTCCGAGACAAAGCCTTTGTTATCATTCTTTCCTTTTCTATTCTTAGCTAGCCTTCTGATGAAATCCTTTCTTCTATTCTTTTAGTATAATTTTAATATAATATATATCATAAAATAATAAATCAAGCCTTCAGAAACATGGAGTCAGGTCCACGTCTCTTCCCTCACCCTCAGACCCCTGTGAACACGGTCACATGGGATCAGTGACCCCAGCCACAGGGACACCTTTGGCCACAGGGATGCCTCTGCCCAAGGCCCCATGCTCCTGCAGCAGGCTGGGCACCCACCAATGCTGAAGATGTTGGCCACCTCCTCGGAGTCGTTGGAGTGCTGCTTGATGTAGCGGATGCCCAGGATGTGGTACAGGACCAGGCTGTTGTTGCCCACGTCGGCGTCCACTGCCAGCACTCGGATCAGCTCCGACCCCACCTTGGCATCGGTGGCAACCCCTTTGAGGGAGAGATGGGAAAGGGACCTGGGGCCAGGCTGGCTCTCACTGCCCCTTTACCCTGCTGGATTTTCCTGGATTACCTCTGGCTCCAGGTGCCCCCCAGCCCCTGGCACCTCTTACCCGCCGTGTACTCTGACTTGGTGAACTGGGGGGCCTGGTCATTGATGTCATCCAGGAAGATCCGCACCTCCTGCAGGGTCAGGTCCTCGCTGAGGTCCCAGAACTGGGCCCTGGCTGCCTGCTGGCCCCGGGGAGGAGCCCAGTTCCTCTGGCTGGATGCCTTGACGATGATGGAGTGGTATGGCTCCTTCTCCCGGTCCAGGTCCCGCAGGACCTTCAGCTTCCCCTCCCGGCTCAGCTGGAAGTTGCTCTCCTCGTTCCCAGCTGTGTGCAGAAAGGCATCCCCAGTCAGTCCTCTTCCAAAACGCCACCTCGCCCGTCGAGCAGGGCAGAGGGGCAGAAAGGAGAGGATGGAAATCCTGGGAGAGTGAGGGGAGTGTGTGGGGAGGGACACAGAGCTGCCATCTCCACACCCACCTGCTATGAAGTAGTAGACGATGGCGTTGGAGCCCTCATCCGCGTCCACCGCGCCGGTGACATTCCCCACCACGGTGCCTGGCGGCGAGTGCTCAGGGACAGAGAGCGCCTGGAACTGGGGACTGTCCCTCTGCCAGAGACCCCAGGGAAAGGAACGTCATGAGCACTTAAATTAAATGTTGGGGTTGTTTTAAACCAAAGCAGACAAATCCCACCGGTGCTCCCCACCATGGCGACGCCCAGGTGTGCACGCTCCATCACACGTGATCACTGGCATCCCCACCCCTGCATCCCCTGCACCCCCTGCATCCCCTGCATGCCCTGCATCCCCTGCATCCCCTGCGTCCCACCCCCTTTGCTCTGGTGCCTTACAGGTGGCCTGAGGAAGATGGGTTCATTGTCATCGATGTCATCGAGCTCTACCTGCAGGGGCTGCATGGTCTCGTAGGGTGGCTGGCCCTGGTCGGAGGCCACGATGATCAGCTGGGGAGAGAGGCAAAAGGGCTGTCCTGGGCAAAACCAGGCTGGGAGACATCACTGAGGCAGGGACAGAGAGAGGACAGCTGGATGCTGGAGAATTTTGGGGGGACTTAACAGGGAATTGGGTGCTGGCCCACCAGGATGCAACCCCGCTAAGACACTTGATAACCACCCAGTTCCTGCTAAGGTGTGACACCTCCACCACCGTGTCATCATCCCCACCACATCCCGTGCATCCCACCAGCCCCGCAGGGACCCACGGCCCCAGGGCCTGGCTGGCTCACGTTGTACACTGCCTGCTGCTCCCTGTCCAGCCGCATGGCTGTCTGGATCAGCCCGCTGACCGAGTCGATGGTGAAATACTCCCAGTCCTTGTTCCCTGCCCCTGTCTTCAGCAGGCTGTAGAGCACCTCTCCGTTGAGACCCTCGTCTTTGTCCGTGGCATACACCTCGTAGACATTGGACCGCAGGGGGATCTCCTGCGTGCACACACACAGCCTGTCACCATGGCATTTTCTGGAAAACCCTCTTTGCCCAGGATTTTCTCCTGAGAAACTAAGAGGCCTCAGAAAAGAATGAAAACATAACTATCCGATTGCTTGGGAATGTGGAGATCGTTTACTAACAGGTGCATCTTTGATTGGTTCCATGTGAATTGTTTTTAATTAATGAGCAGTCGCCATCAGCTGTGTCAGACTCTGAGGAGTCAGTCACGAGCTTTCACTATCATTCTTGTTTAGCCTTCTGATGTATCCTTTCTCTTTCTTTAGAATAGTTTTAGTATATCATTAATATCATATCATATCATATCATATCATATCATATCATATCATATCATATCATATCATATAATAAATCAGCCTTCTGGGAACATGGAGTCAAATTCTCATCTCTCACCTCATCCTGGGGACCTCACACCACCACAACAGCCCTTCAGCCTTGGCACTGCATGCAAACCCCCTGCTCCCCCTGCCCCTCCAGGCCCCCTTGGTCCAAAATCCCTTGGTTTGGAGGTCAGCAAGCTCCCCCCACCCGAAACCCAGCAGGGGGATGGCAACACAGAGCCATGATCCCCTCTGGGCTGGTGGCTGGGGACTGGCTGAGACGTGCACTGGGGACTGGCTGAGTCAAGCCTGGCTTCCCAGAAAGCAGAAGCATCTCCAGTGTCAGCATTTCCAGCCCATGTTTATAAACACGGTCTGCACGCACCGGCTGTTTACTAATTCCCAGTGCTGCTGGGGTTTCTGTTCCCCAAATCCGCCCCACCACCCTGCTCACACGTTTTGGAACGTCCACCCCCATGACCCAAACCCTCTTGCCACATCCTAAATCAAGGTCTGGTTGCATCCCCAGCGGAGATGGAGTTTGGATTTTGCTGTTACGGGCAGGAGAGCCCCTGAACTCACTCCCAACATGCCATGGCCCTGCTCCTTCCCAAGGGATTCACCTCCTTGATGTGCAGGATGGTGCCGTTGGGCGGGCGCACGAAGACGGGGCGGTTGTCGTTGATGTCGATGACCTCGATGTGCAGCATGGTGGTGCCCCAGAGAGGGGGATGCCCCTTGTCCGTGGCCACCACAGTCAGGTTGAACCTCTCGTAGGACTGCAGGCGCCGCCGGGATGTGACCAGCCCGGAGTCCTTATTGATCTTGAAAGCCTCTGGGGAGAGAGAAAAGCCCCACACCTCTGGCTCGGGATGCTTTGCACCAGATAAATGGTGACTGGAAATGGGTATAACCAGCTGGAATGCACCCCCACAGCAGGCCAGGGGTGTGGGTGGTCTCAGGGCTTTCAGAGCATGCCAGCCCATTGCCACATCCTTATCTCTGGGACCTGCTCCCTGGTCAGCCCCGTCTGTGCTTCACCCCTGCCCAGGCTGGCACAGTGGAGCTTTTGGCTGATTTCTGCAATTTCTCAGTGTGCAGATATCCTGGATTTCAGGCACTATCACTATCCACCCACACCTCTTTGCCCCTCAAAGCCTTCACCTGAAGCAGGCAGTGAGTCTGCTCCAAGACACACTGGGTCTAACAGAAAGTTCTGCTGGGGTGAGGAAGACAAGAGCATAAGCCAAGGCTGGCTGTAGGACAAAGGCAGGCAAAGTCCTAACATCCCACACCATGAGATGAGAACTGGAAACTGCAGACAAATGGAGAAAGCTCCATGCTTTCAGTATCGCTCCCAGGAGTCCAGAGCAGCCACAGGAGATGGGGTGTGGGCTTGGTGCCCATGACTCCTTCCTCCTCATAACCCTCCTCCCTGGGAAGAGCCCCTGCCCCAGCACCCACCTGCTCCAGGACCCTCGATGCTGTAGGTCACCACGCCGTTGTCCCCCTCGTCCAGGTCGGTGGCACTCATGGTGATCACTGATGTCCCTGCCGGCTCATTCTCGTACACGCTGGTGCTGAACTGGCTCTTGCTGAACTGGGGCCTGACGTCGTTGATGTCCAGCACCGTGATCAGCACCTTTGGCAAAGCACAGCCGGCTGGTGTGAGGCTGGGGAAGGCTGGGCAGCCCCTGGGGCCGTACCCCTGCTGTGACCTGCAGCTCTGCTGCTGCAGAGAGGTGCCCTTCCTGCTATTTGTTTAACTCCACCAGCTGAATTCCTGCCTCCAACAATGGGGGCTGCCGTGGCTGGGGCAGCCATTCATGCCACAGCACTGCAGACAATAGTGTCACCCTCGCCTGCCCCTCCTGCCGACGTGCTGTCCCCGCAGCACAGAGTGCCCTGCAGCATCCACCCCACGGCTCCCGGCGTCACCCGCTCTTCCTTCTGCCCAATTCCCCCCAGTCCAGCCCCTGGGAGGAAAGGTGGGGCTTTAACACCTTCTTGCTGGTGGCCAGCACCCAAGGGGTGACGGGAGGAGGAGGAGAGCCCTACCTGCACAGAGTTCTCCCGACGGTTGCTGGAGACATCCCCAGGGTTGTCCCTGGCCACGGCTGTCAGCGTGTAGTGATCCTTCTTTTCCCGGTCCAGGGCTGACAGGATGTAGATGTCACCCTGCAGCACACAGAGACCTTCAGGTGGACCTCGTCTGGCAGAGCTGGTACTCAAGAAGGGGCACAAGGTGAGGTGTGGGAGCAAGGCACAAGCTGGGACCATTTCAGCCTCCCCTCCCTTCCCCTGCTCTGTTCCAGCCTCGGTTGGCTCCTTACCGTGTTGGGATTTATCCCAAACTTGCCCTCTCCGTCGCTCAGGCTGTACTGGATGAGAGCGAACTGCCCGGAATCCGCATCGGTGGCCGTGACGCTCAGGATGACCGTGCCCAAGGGCACGTCCTCAAACACAGCTTTCTGCAACAGAGGCAGCAAGGCAGGACTGGCTCAGCCCCTGCTGTCGCAGCGGGCAGCAACCGAGGGCACAGCTGGCACAGCTGGCACCCAGCACTGGTGCTCCAGAGTGCAATGCAAGATGTTTTCCATTACCATCTGTATGGCAGATTACCTTTGTCAAGTGGGCAGCTTGCCTTATCTCTCTCTTTGAGTGACCACAATCACACCTCCCTCAGGAGGGGACATTGCTGATAACAGACTATTGAATGTCACTGCGTGGCTGATAAGAACTATAACATCCCATTGGGAGATGCTCCGCCCAGGGGGAGGAGCCAAGCATTGCTACCCAGATATAATCCAGGGGGAGGAGCCAAGCATTGCTACCCAGATATAATCCAGGGGGAGGAGCCAAGCATTGCTACCCAGATATAATCCAGAGGGAGGAGCCAAGCATTGCTACCCAGATATAATCCAGGGGGAGGAGCCATGCATTCCTACCCAGATATAATCCAGAGGGAGGAGCCAAGCATTGCTACCCAGATATAATCCAGGGGGAGGAGCCAAGCATTGCTACCCAGATATAATCCAGGGGGAGGAGCCAAGCATTGCTACCCAGATATAATCCAGAGGTTTTTGAGACAGCAGCATGGCTTTCTCCATGGGATTCCCCAGAGGAACAGCAGCTGCCTCTCCTTCCCCTGGATCTTCAGAGGAAGAATACATCCTTCTCTACAGATCCCCCTGCTCCAACAGAACCACCCCTGACACTGCAGGAGGGCTGAGCCACATTTCCAATGGGACTGCCACCAACACCCTGACCCACAGGGTGTCAGGTTGGGTTCTGGCTCTTTCAGTGTTGTTCTGCATTGTTTATTTTATCCTTTTTATTTTCCTTCCCTATTAAAGAACTGTTATTTCCTGCTCCCATATTTTTTGCCTGAGAGCCCCTTAATTTAAAATTCATAGCAATTGGGAGGGCTGGGGAGGGTTTACATTCTCCATTTCAGGGGAGGCTCCTGCCTTCCTCAGCAGACTCCTGTCTTTCCAAACCAAGACAACTGGGCACAGCCAGACTCCCAGCAAGGTGTTGGCACAAAGCACAAAGCACGTGCCAGCATTGGCCATTTTCTCCAAACGGCTCAAGCACAGGCAGAGGGAAGAGAAGGTGTCCCTGGAGAACCCCCAGCTCTGTGCCTGTCCTCACCGGCCCAACACACCCCCAGTTTGACAGGAGTGCTCACCTGGTAGGAGGGTTGGCTGAAAACAGGGTTGTTGTCATTGATGTCCACGATCTGCAGGTACACGGGGATCTCAGCGGATCTGCGGGGAGAGCCGTTGTCGGAGGCACGGACGGTGAAGTTCAGCCACTGCACCTCCTCATAGTCCACCGTCCTGTTGGCCACAACCTTCCCTAGAGGATGGCAGACCCCGGAATGAGAAACCTGACCCAGATCACCCACCTGCCCCAGAGTCCCACGTCCCCAGGCCACCAACCTGCCGAAGGGTCTTCCAGACAGGCGTAACCTTCCGGAGAGAGGTTCAGCAGCTCGTAGGTGATCTGCCCATTGGCACCTTTGTCTGGGTCCACTGCTGAGATGGAGATGAGTGTGGTGCCCTGCGTGGCTCCCTCCAGGATCCGCTCAGTGAAGTAGGTGACCCCGAAGGGGCGGAAGCGGGGCGTGTTGTCATTGACGTCCAAGACGTTGACTGTCAGCTTGGCTGTGGCCATGGCGGAGACCACAGAGGGAGAGAAGAGAAGAACCAATGAGAAAGAGAAGGGAAGGAAGGTTGGGTTGAAGGAGGGTTGTAAAGGCACAAATGTGAAAGTCCAGGAGAGCCAGCAGGTGCTGGTTCATCAAGAAAAAATTAGTATGCCCCAAAGCCACTATGCCCTGAGCACGCTATGGGTGCTCCTATGCTGCAGTGGGACACCTGCTCCTGAGCTTTGTGTCTTCTCACATGAGCCTGAATTTACCCACAGTGGGGTGGCGAGATACCATAGGAATGGTAATGAAGAGATGAGTGTCTCCCATGGAAGGGTTATGGGCACACAGTCCTTTCCTCCCATTATAAGATTATGGGCACACAGTCCTTTCCTCCCATGGTAAGGTTATGGGCACAAAGTCCTTCCCACACCCACTGCAGCCCTGGGATTTCTGGGACATTCTCTAAAGGAGTCCTCAGGGGAGAACCTGAACCTGACGGGACTGGTCCCACTGGAAATGCTGCTGGTCAGGATGGAGAGGAAGGTGGGAGAGCTGCTGGTTATCCAGAAGCTTCACTGATGCCTAGGAAGGCTGTGCCAGTCCCTGTGCCCTCCCTTACCATTGGGCACGCTGACCGAGCGGTCGATGACTTCGCTGGCGTTGTCATGGACAGAGATGGTGACCTCGTAGGTGGCCACTAGTTCACGGTTGAGGGGAGTTTTGATCTTCACAGCTCCTGGGAACCCCAAAAAGATGGATGTCTCAGGCTGTGCCTGTGCCCCTGCCTGGGCAGGGGGGTGAGTACCAGCCCACCGCTGCATCCTGCACCATGCTTGTTCTCCTGTCCCTCCAAAGGGTGAATGAGGAAAACACTCGAGAGCTACAGGAAGAGACAACTGTTCTCCCCCTGCTCTCCATGTCCTTCCTACCTGTCTGTTCCACACAGCCTCAGGTGGTTCTTGTTGTGTATCTAAAAGTGGTTTGGGAGCAGCTGTTGCTGCTCCCCTGCACAACCCCATCCACCTGAGCTCAGCATCTTTAACAACTTTGTCCTGTATCTTTTCCAACAAGGTAATTTTTCTGTCTTGATCAGCTTTGTGCTTCCAAAAGAGATGTGAGGAGCTCCTGGCCCTCCTTCCCCAAAGGAGCCCACCACCTGCCCTGGAGTGGCCCTTGCTCCCCCAGGGAGGGGGCTTGGGTGCAGTCTGCCAAGGCTGAGCAGCCCCCGGCCCGCAACGGAGGCCAACTCTGCCGGTGGAGATGGGTGAGATGGAGGAGACCACGGTGGCACGGAGACAGGAATGAGCACAGACACAGAGACAAAACTGAGAGCAGGAAAAGAAAGCAAAGTTAAGTCAGTTAGACAGGAAAGAGAAGGGTGAGACAGTGGGGAGGCAGGAGAGGAGCACCACCGCCCCGTACCTTGGACACCTACCTCCAGGCAGAGAAGAAGAAGAAGTAGAAGCAGAAACGAGGAGAGGGGTCCACACTGCCCACTCCTCCCTTCCCGCTCTCCTACCTGTCCTGAAATCCACCGTGAAGGCTCCCTGCTGGTCGGGCACCAGCGCGTCCGTGTCGTCGCGGGCCACGATGCCCAGCAGGTAGTACTCCAGGCGGGGGTGCAGGTCCCTGTCGATGGCCGTCACCTCGGCCACCACGGTGCCCGGGGGAGCAGACTCGGGGATGCTGACGCTCTGGATGGGGTTGATGAACTCGGGCCGGCAGTCGTTGACGTCGTCGATGAGGATGCTGACGGTGGCCGTGCCCGACAGCGGCGGCGTGCCCTGATCCACGGCCACCACCACCAGGCGGTAGGCGTCGCGCTCCTCGCGGTCGATGGTGATGTTGGCCACGCGGATCACCCCCGTGCTGGCATCGATCAGGAACCTGTCCTGGCCACCACCCTCAATGCGGTAGTCCAGCTGTTGGTTGAGGCCACTGTCAGCGTCCGTGGCTGTCACCTGGAGGACGGAGAAGCCTGGAAAGGTGGGACACAGCCCTCTCAAGAGAGGGTCGGAGGGCAGCAGCAACAAGCCCTTGGTCCCAAGGCAAATACCATCAAGAGACATAGGCAGCCTCAGTTCCCAGATTTTGACCTCATCCTGGCCAATGGTGTCACTGGGAGCAGGATTTTCACAGTCCCAAGGGGACACGCGGGTCACCCCGTTTCCCACCCTGACATCCAGTGCTGACCTGGAGGGCTGTTCTCCAACAGCCGCACCGTGATGGATGCTGGCTGGAAGACAGGGCGGTTGTCATTGTCATCCAGGACGGTCACTGCCAGGCTGGCCGTGCTGTTCAGCCCCCCCACATCACGAGCCATCAGTGTGAATTCCAGGTGAGGGTCCAGCAAAGCCTCTCGGTCGATCACACCACCAGGCTTCACCGAAACCACACCTGGAGAAAAAGGGGAAAAGCCTGGTGGCAGACCACATGGAGACCTGGTGGCCCTGGGCTGGGGACAGACCAGCTGAGCCACCTCACCTGTCCTGTTGTTGATAACAAAGAGGTCCGGGGATGCCTTCAGGAGCTCGTAGGTCACCACGGCATTGCTGCCCTGGTCAGCATCCAGAGCTAGGATGGGGCCATTGAGCATTGTGACAGGAGTCCCTGGACGAGATGACAAAAGCATTAGGGAGGGTGGCAGTCCCCTGGAGGGCCCCCCTGTCCCCCTCCCACCCCGGTGACACATGAGGGACAGCAATGAATGGATGGAGGAGGTGACAGAGCCGGGCCTCAAGGGGTGTGAGGCACTGGGGGGTGGCTGCTGCAGCCTTGCAGACCGACTCGCGAGGCCCAGGAGAGGTGGTGGGACATCCAGCTAAAAGCAAACAGACAGACACATCCATCAGAGGGGTGGCAGCAGCGCCCTACCACCAAGAGTGTCGCCTGGAGGCACCCAAACCCTTTGCTTGAGATGTTTCTCAAGGGTGGGACAGGATACCTGAAGTCTTGGAGCAGGGAGCAATTTAAATGGCAGGAAGGCAACACAAAATAGTAAGAATAGTGTTTCTAGCTCTTTGTCTGGGAAACGTCCATCTGGACAGGCTGAGCTCTTTAAAAATCTCTAACCCCTGGAGCAAGGCAGTTCCAGCTGATGGAGAGATGGCAGCCCATCCTCTTCAGGGCATAGGGCAGATGTGTGCCCTCAACTCTGCCCCCAGGGCTCTGCTCATCCCACGGGCACCTGCTGCAGCTGAGCAAATCCCAAATGGTGCCCATTTTATGCCAGGAAAGGTTTCCACATGCAGCATGAACCAAAGCTGTGGTCTCCTCAAGGCTCATCAAGGCACAAGCTCCTCAAACTCAGCATCCCTGTCCCAGTGAGCTGCAGCCCTGCCCTGCCCATCATCCTTTCTCCTCCACCACGGCAGGGAGACATCTCCCCTCATCCAGTCCTGAAGGGAGTCTCCAGGAGCCACATAAGGGAGTGAAGAGAGACCTACCAGGGGGCGAGTTCTCCATCACCTCAGCCTGGTAGGAGCTCTGGGTGAAGAGGGGGCGGTTGTCGTTCTCATCCGCTATGGAAATGACCAGCAGGTCGAAATCCTAAAGGAAAGTTGGGACAAGAGGGCGATGACCACAGTGTCCTTTCCTTGAGCCCACCTTCCCCCTCTGGGGCAGTCAAAGGATGCTCCACTATCATTGTGGTTGTCCAGCTCTCCAGCCCAACACTGTCCCACCTTCCGTGACATCTGCTGTTGCATGGAGTCAACAAATGACTTTGGACTCGCCCTAGATCCCACTGCTCCTGTTCCCTGCCGGGAATGGGGTTGTAGCCCCCTCCCTGTGATCCCCAGACGCTCTCTGGCGATGGGGCTGCTATCAGAAGCACCGTGGGTAAAGGCAGTGCTTGGTTTTGGCCATTTTCCCCGCCCTGCCCCGCCGGAGGCCCCGGCAGTGTCCGTAATTACCCGCCTGGCATTGCGGATGTTCTCGGGGTTGTCCTTCACCGTCACCGTCAGCCTGTACTCGGCCACCCGCTCCCTGTCCAGCGGGCGGTTCACGTACACCACGCCACTCTGCCGGGGAAACGAGGGAGGAAACACCACAAAATGTCACTTTAGTGGGGAAAACAAGGGAGGAAGCACCACAATGTCACTTTAGTGGGGAAAACACCACAACGCCACTCTACCAGGAAAAACAAGGGAGAAAACACCACAATGTCACTTCAGCGGGGAAAACAATGGAGGAAACACCACAATGTCACTTTAGTGGCACCACAATGCCGCTCTGCCAGAAGAAACAATGGAGGAAACACCACAATGTCACTTTAGTGGGGAAAACAACGGAGGAAACACCACAATGTCACTTTAGTGGCACCACAGTGCCACTCTGCCAGGAGAAACAAGGGAGAAAACACCACAATGCCACTTTAGTGGGGAAAACACCATAATGCCACTCTACCAGGAAAAACAAGGGAGAAAACACCACAATGTCACTTTAGTGGGGAAAACACCACAACGTCACTCTACCAGGAAAAACAAGGGAGAAAACACCACAATGTCACTTCAGCGGGGAAAACAATGGAGGAAACACCACAATGTCACTTTAGTGGCACCACAATGCCGCTCTGCCAGAAGAAACAATGGAGGAAACACCACAATGTCACTTTAGTGGGGAAAACAACGGAGGAAACACCACAATGTCACTTTAGTGGCACCACAGTGCCACTCTGCCGGGAGAAACAAGGGAGAAAACACCACAATGCCACTTTAGTGGGGAAAACACCATAATGCCACTCTACCAGGAAAAACAAGGGAGAAAACACCACAGTGCCACTCTGCCAGGGAAAACAAGGGACAAAACACCACAAAATGTCACTTTAGTGGGGAAAACAAGGGACAAAGCACCACAATGCCACTCTGCTGGGAAAAACAAGGGAGAAAACACCACAATGCCACTCTGCCAGGGAAAACAAGGGAGGAAACCAAACAATGCCACACTGCCAGGGTAAACAAGGGAAAAAACACCACAATGCCACTCTACTGGGGAAACAAAGGAGAAAACGCCACAATGCCACTCTGCTGGGGAAAACAAGGGAGAAAACACCGCAATGCCATTCTAACAAGGGAGAAAACACCACAATGCCACTCTGCCGGGGAAAACAAGGGACAAAACACCACAATGCCACTCTAACAAGGGAGAAAACACCAGTGGGATGCAAGGAATGCTTCCCCTAGGGCATTTCCTGCCAGAACAAGGATGCCAGACCGCACAGCTGGGTTCCCACCCCCATTATCCCAGCATCCCACCCCCTCATCCCAGCATCCCACCCCCTCCCGGGCCGTACGGTGCTGTTGATGTAGAAGGCATTCTCCGTGTTCCCCGCTGTTATGTCGAAGGTCAGCAGCGCGTTGGGGCCCTGGTCGGCGTCGTGGGCGAGCACGCGGGTGACGAAGCTGGAGACGGCGGCGCTCTCGCTCAGCGTGATGTTCATGGGCAGGTTCAGCAGCACGGGGTCGTTGTCGTTGATGTCCAGCACGCGGACACCCACCACCATCTGCCAGGGAGAGGAGCAGGGCAGGCATGTGGCACGCCTTTCCAGGCCGCCCATCCTTTTCTTGCACTCTCCAGGCAAGAGGCCCAGGATGGAGAGGCCTCTGGACACAAAGAAGGAGGTGGAGTGGAGGAGAATGAAGCCAGAGACCAAAAGGGAAGGATCTAAGCATGGGGACAGCTCAGAGCCCCCCGTGCCAGCGTGGGGACTCACGGTGGAGCTGAGGGGAGGCACGCCCCGGTCGCGGGCGGCGATGGTGAGGTTGTAGAAGGGGATGTTCTCGCGGTCCAGCTCGGCGTCCTTCCGCACCCGCAGCTCTCCTTCCACCGGCGAGATGACAAATTCCCCTGCCGGAGACAGCGGGGCCGTGGCTCTCACCGGGCTTTGGCTCCCCAAGGAGGGGCTTGTCTGGGAGCTGGGGCAGCACGGCAGGTTTGGGGACAAGCCCATGCCCCGTTACTGCAGGTACAGGAGGATTGACACCCGGGGACTGTGCGGGGTGCACCCCAGGTAGCACCAGGAGCAGGGGATGGGGGGAATGGCCAAACAAGAGGAGCCTGTCCCCATTTTCTGGGCCTTTCTGAAAATGCCAACAGCCCCTCTGTGCCCTGGGATGGCCAGAGCAGGGTGGGCCATCCCAGCACTGGACCTCCACAGCACTGACCCTCCACGAGCCAAAGGCCTTGTCCTGCTTGTTGTGGAAAAGCTTTGGGCTTCCAGATTCTGCCTTCCAGATTCTCTGGAGCAGTCACCACTCCCTTCACCAAGGGACATCCAGATGTCTCCATGGTTAGGGATGCCCCCAGCTCCTCTGCCATCTGCACCATGGTGCTGGTGGAGCTGTGAGTGCTGGAGAGCAACTCAGTCCCCCAACACCCTGCAAACCCCACAGGGACTTGGGGACAAGGCTCAGTTTTTGCACTTTTTTTTTAATGGCCTTTATAACTTCTTTTTGCCTTTATTGCTCAGCAGTTTTCCCCCTTCCCTCCACCAGCCCCAGGCACCCCCTGCCCGGGCACGAACAGGTTAAGTTTCCTGTTGCTCAAACAGGATTTCCTGGTGTCGACAGGCCGAGCCGGGAGGGAGGATGGCGTTTCTGAAGCGCTTCCTCCCCGCGCTCCTGCGAGCCAGGCTCCTCCATGGGGCAGCCAGGGGGACAGGGGACACCCCGTGCGTGTGTGCCCACTCACCCAGGGGGTCCCCGGCGATGATGCTGTATTCCACTTGTCCGCTGGGCCCCGAGTCGCCGTCGTGGGCCAGGAAAGTCCAGACACGAGGGCCGGGCTGGCCCTCGGTGACATCGAAGGGCCCCTCGTAGGGCCGCGGGAAGGTGGGACAGTTGTCGTTGATGTCATTGAGGTTCACCAGCACCTGCGGCCACGGGCAGAGGCACGAGGGTTGTGAGAGGAGAGGGTGGAGGGGAAGGGAAGAGCACCCTGCTGGCCACGGGCATGGGAAGCTGTGGAAGGCACAACACCTCCTGTATTTCTGGTTTTCTGGGCGCACCAGACATCCAGCTCACCGCTCAGAGAGTCAAACTCGGTTATTCCTGATCGTGCCCGCCCTACACGCACACTGCAGGGCTCCAGCTGCACACTGCCAAACCTCTGGGCCACACGCCATGGGGGAACTCAACCCAAAAGCCCAATGTCCCCCACATCAATGTCCAAGGAGGACAAAACCACAGAGATGAGTCTGGAGACACGCGATCTCTGCGGCCAGCTGCACACTGGCTCACTCCTCTGCCTCCAACAAATACTTAATTCCTAATGCTGGGCAAACTTTAAAAAACTGACCGGTTGCATCCTTGTCCCAACAAAGCCACCACCACTGGTGGCACAGGTGGTTATGAGAAAGGCACTGGAAATGAGGAGTTTTCTGACCTCCTGGTTGAAGAACAGTGAAACCCACCAGATGGGCATTTGTTGCTGATTAAATCTAATCTTTATAGAGAGTACATCCAAGATTCTTCTCCGTTTCCTAGCAGTGGAGAAAACAAACACTGTCATGCCTTATCAGGGTCCCATCACTGGGGATCTCAAATAATCCCTAAACCTCCTCCTAAAAGCTGTGTTTTCATACACTGCTGGCACAAACTCCTGGAGCAGTGGAGGGAGGGTGTTTCCATCCTTCCTGGCTTTGGTGCTTGTTGCTGAAGGGGTTTCCAAGTTCGTGTCTCTGCTTGAGCCAAGTGCAGGGGAAGATCTGCCCTCGCCTGCAGTGCATGGCTGCTGTGCCTTCGCTGCCTGCAGTTAAACACTGGCTCTGTCCTGGGCCAGGAAGCCATCCCCAGCACCATCAGATGCCCAAATGTGAAGGCTTTCCCTTTGTCCAAGCACGGACTCCCACTGCCAGGCTTGTGTGGACAGATTTTATCCATAAAAATTTCCTACACCGGTACCTCCCCTTTAGTTTTTCTTTTTTTTTTTTTTTTTCCCTTCACACACAAGAATTTATCTCCTCTTGGGGGATTACAAAACCTGTGGCTCAATATCAGGGTGAGGTACAACGGTCCATGGCAATCAAGACAGAAGGTTTAACCCATCCCTGCCACCTGCTGACCACCAAATCAATCTGGGCATGCTGTAGAATTTGTCAAATTTTGGTTTTGGTCACAAAAACAATCGGTGCACTCTATTCCTGCAAAATATTTGCTTTGGAGCTGCTCGCCTGCCCTCCCCAGTCTTTGAGCAGCGCACTGAGTTCAGGTCACCATGGCCCAGGGAAAACAGAGCTACAGAGAAAAGCAACATAAAAATGACTAGAGGCTTTAAATAACCTCCTTACAAGGGAAAAGGGAATTTTCAAAGCACATAAATAGCAAGAAGAGATAAAGATGAAGCTGAAATTAATGTTATAGCAATGCTTCACTTCCTGCCGTCCCTTCAAGGACCAAGAGGACATTTCAAGAAAACATAGGAGGAGGAGCTCCAGGAGTTTCTTTGCGCCCTTGCAGGACCAAATAACCAGGTTAACAAACCCAGAAACACCTCTTGTGCATGACCCTGTTTTGAAACACCCTTGAGGGAGAGCAAGGCGACAGCAACTGGGCAAACCGGCCACATCTGGCTGAAGCAACCGGTGGCCACTGGGAAGGAGATGTGAAACTGCTCTCCAAGTGGGAACTCCCTGACCCCGGAGAGGCCGGGGTGTCGCAAGCCCCCCGCCAGCTCCTCACCGTGGCTGTGGACGTCAGCCGGCGCGAGACGATGGGGCACTGGTCGGTGGCGGTGACCACCAGGGTGTAGCGCCCGTGGCTGATCTCGTAGTCCAGCTCCTTGACCGTGCGGATCTCGCCCTGCAAGGACAGGGCGTGAAGGGACAGGCGCGGGGACGCGCGCGCAGCGGGGCCGGCGGCCGCACTGACCGTGGCGTTGTCGATGTGGAAGGCACCCAAGATGTTGCCCTCGGTGATGGCGTAGGCCACCGTGCCGTTGGGTCCCTCGTCCTGGTCCAGGGCCTGCACGGTGACCAGGCTGGCGTTGAGGCTGGAGGGGCCCTCGTCCAGGGTCACCTCGTAGAGCTGCTGCCGGAAGGCGGGAGCGTTGTCGTTCTCGTCCAGGATGGTGACGTACACCGTGGTGGTGGCCTGTGGGACACGGGACACCGTGGTAAGCACTGTGGAGGCATTTGCTGGGCAGTCAAGGCTGGATCTGTCAAGGTCAGTGACCAACAATGGCTCAACACTGCCAAGAGACACAGAAAGCATTCAGGGCTCCAAGTGAAATGAGCCGTGTCTTCAGATGCGCTTGCAGGTGATGGCTGCGTACAGAGATAAATCAGAGATTAAATCAGAGATTAAATCACACCCTCGTTCCCAAGCAAAGTGCTCTGTGGGACACAAATCCCAGAGATGATGCTGCCACAGCTCAGGGGAGGAACAAAACCGAGCATCTGGGACCACTGGACTGACCACCCATGGCCCCTGTCGGAGACATCTTTTATGAAAAATCCTTTCCTTAGGATTTTTCCTCCTGAGAAGCTGGGAGGCCTCAGAAACAAAATGTAAACAATGGTTATCTGCTGCTGTGGAATGCAACAGGTGCATCTGGGATTGGCCCGTGTTGGGTGTTTGTAATTAATGGCCAATCACAGTCAGCTGGCTCAGACAGAGTCCAAGTCAGAGCCTTTGTTATCATTCCTTCCTATTCTATTCTTAGCTAGCCTTCTGATGAAATCCTTTCTTCTATTCTTTTAGTGTAGTTTTAATGTAATATATATCATAAAATAATAAATCAGCCTTCTGAAACACGGAGCCAGATCCTCATCTCTTCCCTCAACCTGAGACCCCTGTGGACACCATCACAGTCCCACCACCTCCCTGCTGACCACAACCTCACTGCTGGCCAGGCTCGGCTGGATCAGAGCCTCTTCCAGTGGTCCCTGGCCCTGCACAGGCACCTGGATGTCCTGTCTGTCTCACAGGGGTGTCACCCCACCTGGGATGGGCTGGTGTTTATTGTTTATTGCACAGAGCGGGGGGCTTGGAACAATAAACCATTTCCTTGGCGTGTCTGGGCTTCATGCCCACACCTTCCCCCAGCAACAAATTTCTCCCAGCCAGCCAAGGGTTACGTTTTTGGCAGGAGCATCAGAGCCGTGTTCGCTGTAAAAACCGCAATGCCACACCGTAATTAGGTACTTTTCTACTTCCCTGCACACTCCAGATTCAGAGCAGGCGGGCAGCAAAGTTTCCTGCGGGTTGCACAACTCCAAGTTCTCTGGGCTTCACTTTCCAGGGAAAGCTGACTGGAAATGAGGCAGCTCTCAGCTGCAGCCAGAGGCTTTGTTGATGCCTTTGGAATTTGGAGAGCAGCTCCAGGAGGAGTTATGTGTCAGAGCACGGGGCTGCTTTGGTCTTTCAGGGCAAAGTGCAAACGGGCTGTAGGAGGGGGAAGATGGGGCTTTGCTCCCATTGTTTTTTTGGGAAAGCTCCGTTTCCTTTTCCAAGTGGGCACTGCTCCGAGTAACCCCTCCCTGTACCTGCTGCCCGTTCATCCCAGGACTGCAGGGATCCATCCCAGGAGGTTCTGCCTCCTCAATCCTCACAAACAAGGCACAAACAGTAATTGAGAGCAAAGTTACAAGCCGGCCCAAGGAATCAGCTCCTTCTGGGAAGAGGGACGGAGACCATCACCCGCAAGTCCCTTGGCACGGCGAGCACCCTCCTTAGCACCCCAAAACCGCTCTGAGTGAGGCTGTAAGGGGAGGAACGCAGCCGAGGCACCCTTCACGAGGAGGAGGAGGGCTCCGAAGGCATCCCCACCCCGGGCGCTCCCTGCAGCCTCTCACCTCCGGGGGGTGCTCGCCCTTCTCGGCAGCGCTGCGCTGCGAACCGCGATGAAATTTCCTGTGTGTCCCAGTCCGGCTGCGGCTGCGGGGCTGCTCGGAGCGTGCGGGGGCTCTGCCGAGGCCGCCCCAGCCCGGCCACCCCTGCGCCATGGGCACGGCGCGCCCCCGGCCCGGGCTGCTCCTGGCTGCGCTCTGCCTGCTCGCCTGCCACGGTAAGCCCGGCTCGCTTCGCTCTCCCCCGTGCCCGCAGAAACTCTCCCCTCCGGGGCTGCGCTCCGCCACGAGCAATCCCGAGTGCTCGGGGCATTATTCGCTCTCTCCCCCCATGGTTTTGGTGCGTGCGGGATCGAGCCAGCCTTTCACACGGCGCTGGGGTGAAGGGGCTGCAGGGGAGCTGCTGCTCTAAAACTCTGAGAGTGTTTTTCGCTTTCTTCCTCTGCTTTGATCTAACATGCGTGGAAGGCAAGCAGCCCCCTGTCCCCGCCAGCCTCTCGGGCTGGAAAAGCCGCTCCGTTCCCTCACTTTTCCCTGGCACGGGGGGGTCCCACGGTGAGAAGAGACCCCTCCAGCAGCGCAGGGGGAGCTGAAGAGGTCTTTTCTCGAGAGAGAGAGAGAGAGAGAGAGGGGATTTGTGCCCGCGGGGCTGGGATACCCTCTCTGAGGATGCCGCCGGGTGGGCAGCCGGGGCCACCGAGCTGTCCTGGCCCGGAGTGAGCGATTCCCGGGGCTGGGAGCGTTCCCCAGCCCGCTGGCTGCTCTCAGCGGGATGGATGCTGCGGGAGGGGGATGCTCTACTCCTGAGCCCGCAGAGCAGCGTTCCCCAGCCCCCCGGCTGCTCTCAGCGGCATGGATGCTGCGGGAGGGGAATGCTTCACGCCTGAGCCCGCAGAGCAGCGTTCCCCGGCCCGCTGGCTGCTCTCAGCGGCATGGATGCTGCGGGAGGGGGATGCTTCGCGCCTGAGCCCGCAGCAGCCCCGGCAGAGCAGCGCTCCGTGCGGGGCTCCGGGCCAGGCAGGCAGCGGGGCCGGTGGCGTTAACAACGCGGTCCCACCCTGGACGGAGGCTCGGAGAGGGAAGCTGGGAAGGAGCGTGGTCCCTCCTCCCGGCCCTGCGCAGGCGGGGGTGAGCATCGGGCTTGGCTTCACCCTCCCTCCCGGGACAGAGCGGCTGCCGCCACGGTTTCTCCGGGAAAAGATCCCCAAAGGTGCCCCAATGGGGCCAGAGGTGCCTTCTCCTCTCCTGTGTGACAGCAAGGCTGCTGTGGACTGGACCACGTTTTGCTTCTCATCCGAGCCGTCAGGGAGCAATTCCCAGCATGTCCACGGGGATTTGGATGATTTCATTTATGCATCTGGGGCGCTGGGACTGAACTTCAGGCCTTCTGCAGTGCAACGAGCTGGGATGCTGATGCTCGGCGCGAGGCTGGTGCCAGAGGAACTGAGCTTTGCGCAGACCCAAAACTTCCCGAGCCCCTGGCTAATTTTAGCAGGGATTGATGGAGAAGCGGCCCTTGGAGACATCCAGCCTGGGGATGCTGGCAGCAAGGTGGATGGGGAAGTGGCTCCTCTTCCCCTACAGCACGGCAGCTGAGCTGGGCTTCCCAAAATCACATCCCAAGCGCTGTCCCTGAGCCAGGGGTGTGCTGGAAGAGGAGCAAGGCAGTACCCCCGAGGCTGCTCCCTTCCCTGCCTGGATGATGGGAACCCCTCTGCTGGGAACCCTGTTGGTGGAAACCCCACTGCTGGGAAGCCATTTGGCCCCTGGGGTGCAGGAGATGGGGGCTGTTAGCACGTCTCAGGCATCTCCAGCAAGTGTTTTTGTCTCCTCTTTCCTTCGTGCTCGAGGTATTTCTGCGCATCTCACCCGGCTGATAACTGTGAGGCACAGTCACAGCACAGTGATGATGGGGCTCCGGGCACTTTGATGTGAGCCTGCTACGAGAACTCCCAGAGGAGGAAGCAAAGCAAGCAGAGCTCCTTGCCCCATCTCTGTCTCTCCTCTGCAGCAGGTGAGCCCCTCCAAAGGCTCCATGCCCTGATCCCTGCAGGATCAGGAAAAGAGTGGAAATCCCTTCTGCCAAGCACAGGAGGGCAGCTCAAACACCTGCTTGCCAGGGCCAGGGACCAAACATGGGAGAAGCAGCCAGGAGAGGCTTTTGGTCGCTGACCCAGAATAAAATCCTGATTTATTTGAGCTGCTGGTCAGCCAAGCAGCACCGGTTTCTGCACTTTTTGTGTTTCCCTTTTGTCTGAAAGCAGAGTTCCCAGGTGTCAGGAGAGTGATGCCAGCACTGCACTGGGCTCTGTGCCCCACCAACACAACACCACTGGCTGCAGGCAAAGTTACTGAGGAGCCAAGGAGGAAAAGGGACGCTCCTGGCACCTGCTTGAGACCCCCTCTGCCTTTACCAGATGGTGACAAGACAACAGCTCTCAGCTCAGCCTCTGACTTCAAAGGGAACGGCTTGGCAGGGGTGTGGAAGGAGCCAGGCCTGGGCTCTGGGCATGGAAGAAGCCCAGGAGATTAGGGATCTGTGGGCTTTGGCATAAAGACACCACCAGAAGACATCTCCTCTGGGCTCCATCTGGCATCCAGCGCGTGTTTGAAGCCTCGGTGCCTCTTGGGGAGGGAGCACCAAGTGCCCTGGCCCTGCTCTGGGCTGCACTGTGCCTTGCCAGCTGCTTTCCCCTCCACTGCAGGGCTCTGAGAGCCTTCCCCCGCTGAGGAGAAGGAAGGGGAGCCTGCAATGCTGAGGGTTGCACACATGGTAACCTCTGCCCCTCCCCGAAAGCGTGGGCTGAGCTGACTTTCCATCCAGACGGTTCCCATCAAGCCCTGGAGGTGGAGGCTGGATGGCTCAGCAAGGCAGAGCCTCACAAAACATACAAGGATGAGCCCTCCTTCATCCGAGGGGTTGTGTGGAAAACAAAAGGCTCCTGCAGGCACTTTTGGAAGGTGTTGGAAGTGTGGCTTCCTGCAATAGAGCCCTGGCTTCCCTTCCTGCGGCTCCCAGGAGAGCCCCGATGTGAATGGGGCACTTCCCCTTGCAGCAGGTATCAGGAGCACATCTGAAGCGCCTTTTGTGCTCAGAACCCCTCCAGCCTGGCTGTGCACCGTGGGCCCAGCAGCAGCCCAGCAGAAGGAGAAGTCAGGGCCTGAAAACGAGACTGAAAGAGGCAGCGCTGAGCTCAGGCCGCACAAACCTCAGCGCAGAGCAGCTCCAGGCCGTGCCCTGCGCGTGCTGTGGGGAGCAGGAAGCAATTACCCAGCGTGGTCAGGCAAAGGTCACAGCAGCCCTGCCTCTGGGGGCTCCAGAGCAGGGATGCAATGGGGCTGATCCCCTGCCAAAGCCTCCCTGTCCCTGCAGAGCATCCCTGCAGAGCATCCCTGCAGAGCATCCTCGGGCAGCGACTCAGCGGCCGCTCCTGCAGCATCCCCCGAGAGTCACAGGTAACCACCAGCGGTGGGAGGCACGATTTTGGTTTCGTCTGGTGACACAGTGCTCTCTGGGTGGCCCAGCAGTGGGAGCCCTGGGCTGGCTGGCTCGTCACACCCAGCCTGTGACTACTGACGCCCTCGATATAGCAAGCGAGAAACCTCAAAGCAAAACGTGGCACAACAGGATGTTACCAAAATAAAAGAGAAACATCTCGTCCTTGCAGCATCTTCTCCGCTGCAAACCAGCCCCAGAAATCTCTTTTCTACTGTAATTTGAAGTAAATAAACCCAGAATCTGCTTTTCCTCCTGCTTTCAAAGTGATGTTAGCGCTCCTGCAAACGTGAGGGAGTGGCAGGAGCAGCAAAACCTCTCCTGGCTTTGCACTTTTCCATGCCCTCAAGCACAGCTCCCCTCACCCAGCAGAACCCTCCACCCACGTGCTGGGGAAAGACCAGCAGTGCCTGCTGCTCCCACTCTGCTGCCACGCCTTCTGCCCACATCCCAGAATTTCTTTCTGAAAATCGTTTCCATTTCCCAGCAGCTCCTGGCTGTCAGCATCAGCCGGTTCCCCCTTTTCCTCCCTGGGGGCTGAGAAACAAGGAGGGTGGGACCTGCTCCCCGCCTCATCTGGGGCAGAGGGAGGGGCACTGCTCCTCCTAGCACTTTTCTGTTTGTTTTCGCTCCTGTTTGTTATTTTTCTGCAGCTGGCCCAGCTGTGCCGGTGTTTCCTCCCTCACAAGCCATAACCCCGCTGCCTTGCTCCTCCTCTGCCTCCCTGCCCCACACCTCTGCTGGCCCCAGGGAGCTCCTGCCTCCCTGCTGCAGGTGCTAAACCCTGTTTAAAGCATTTCTCTCATGCAGAGTTCATTTCTAGGGTGAAGTTGTGCTCCCAGCCCCACTACAAAATCCTGCAAGGTTTGGGCTAGAAGGGAGTTAAAGATCGTGCAGTTTCCACATCTTCCCCTATCCCAGGTTGTTCAGAGCACCATCCAAACTGGCCTTGGGCACTTCTAGGGATGGGACAGCCACAGCACTTGTGGGCAAACCCTGCCAGGGCCTCCCCACCCTTTGCCAGCATCGGTGGTGGGTTTGCAGTGCTTTTTTGGCCAGTTTTGCTACAAAAAGTTGTGCTACTATCAGAACCCAGGACATTGCTCTGGCTGCCCTGGGTGAATGGAGACCCTGGTAAGAGGCTCAGAGACCTTGGCACGGAGTCAAAGACACCTGTGCCTTTGATTTTAGCCCATGGAAACAATTACCAACTTTGTGTGAGGAGTTACAAGCCTCAAGGGTTTGAGTGGAATGATAGTGAATTCATCACAGGGTGAAAAAGTAGAATTTTTGGGGTTCAATTTCTGGGGTTAGAATGGGGATTCAAGAAGGTCAATTTTTGGGGTTAGAATGGGGGTTCAAGAGGGTTCAGTGTTTGGGGTTATAATGGGGGTTCAAGAGGGTTCAATTTTTGGGGTTAGAATGGGGGTTCAAGAGGGTTCAGTTTCTGGGGTTAGAATGGGGGTTCAAGAGGGTTCAATTTTTAGGGTTAGAATGGGGGGTTCAAGAGGGTTCAATTTTTTGAGTTAGAATGGGGGTTCAAGAGGGTTCAATTTTTGGGGTTAGAATGGGGGTTCAAGAGGGTTCAGTTTCTGGGGTTAGAATGGGGGTTCAAGAGGGTTCAATTTTTAGGGTTAGAATGGGGGGTTCAAGAGGGTTCAATTTTTTGAGTTAGAATGGGGGTTCAAGAGGGTTCAATTTTTGGGGTTAGAATGGGGGTTCAAGAGGGTTCAGTTTTTGGGGTTAGAATGGGGGTTCAATTTTTGGGGTTAGAGTGGGGGTTCAAGAGGGTTCAGTTTTTGGGGTTAGAATGGGGGTTCAATTTTTGGGGTTAGAATGGGGGTTCAATTTTTGGGGTTAGAATGGGGGTTCAAGAGGGTTCAGTTTTTGGGGTTCGAATGGAGGGTTCAAGACGCAAGATGGAGGAATCTGGGTGTGTCCTGTCTTTCTTCTTCTTTTTGTTTGCCTCCACTTTCTGCTATGATGGTGGCACTTCTGGATTGGTTTAGAGTAGAGACAGACTGTCTAACATAGGTGATGGGTATTGGAAAATTTTTGTGAATGAAGCACACATGGTTTTTAGTATAAAAACTAACACCATCCAAAGGGCGTGCCGCGAACCGACCTGCTGGACAGATCTCAGCAGGTCAGAGAAAGAATGTGATAGATGAGAGAAAATAAACAACCCTGAAAAGCAGAGCTGAGGAACCTCGACTTCTTTGGTCACAGGGGTGGGAAAAAGACTTTTCAATGCCTTGGGAGCCATTTCAGCACCGCAAAACCCAGGGTAAGCGCAGGCTCTGATGCGGTACCTTGTCGTTGGCAGGAGGAGCAGCAGCGTTCCTGATCAGCACCCCGTACTCGCTGTGCGTGTGCCCCGAGGGCCAGAACGTGACCCTGAGCTGCCGTGTCAGCGGCGCCCTGGCCGAGCGGCACGACCTGCTCTACAAGACCTGGTACTTCAGCAGCACGGGTGACCAGGGCTGCTCCGACAAGCGCCACGTCCGCAACGTCACCGACAGGGAGCTGCACCACGACCTGGCCAGGCACCACAACGCCTCCCAGAAAGCCTCCTCCCCGGGCAGGCCGAGCGGCCACCGCGGCGTGGAGCTCGTCCTTGACCACCACGGCGCCTTCCACATCGTGGTGACCAACGTGACGCCGCAGGACAGCGGCAATTACTGCTGCTACGCCGTGGAGGTCAGCAGGGAAGGGCACGGCAAGCCCCACACCCTGCAGGTGGCCCACGGCTTCGTGGAGCTGCAGGTCCAGAGAGGTGAGGCTGTCCTGACAGGGAAAGGGTATGGGGGATGCAGCAATGGGGATGGGGAGGTCGTGGTGAGCCCCACACCCTGCAGGTGGCCCATGGCTTCGTGGAGCTGCAGATCTGGAGGGGTAAGGCTGCCCTGAAAGCCCTGCCAGGGAAAAGGCTGGTGGGGGATGAAGTTCTGGGCATGGGAAGATCGTGGCAAGCCCTGCACTCTGCAGGTGGCTCATGGCTTCATGGAACTGCAGATCCAGAGAGGTGAGGCTGCCCTGCCAGCCCTGCCAGGGCACAGTGCCAGGTGGGGGATGCAGCACTGGGGATGGGGAGGCAGCTGCGCTGATGCTGGAAGTGCAGGGCACTTCTGGGTGCAGTTCCAGAAGTCAAAGTTGAAGGTTTCACTCTCAAGCAGTGAAACATTTAAAAAAAAAAAAGGAAAAAATCTTGATAACTGGAGAGGCTGGAATGCAGTAAAATCCATGGTACATAGTTTCAGTGATCTTCAACCTCCTTCTGGCAGAGAGGAGAACAAGGCTCAGCTTGAAAGGAGCTGGCTGGTGGTGCAAGCCAGGCTGAGGGCTCACAGATAACCTTGGGACAGCAGCCCAGTGGGAGAGGCAGGAGGGAGGGGAAGGCATCTCCTGGCCTTGATTTGCAGTGTTAGCTTTTCTTTTAGACTAAAAAAAAAAAAATTAAATATTGTCTGCACGGTCAGGGATGGGCCCTGTTGCCTTGGACAAAGGGGGTCTGGCAGCAGGGATCTCAGGGAACACTTTTCAGGATTAAACTCCTGCTTTGGGCTGCTCTGGGATGATCTTCTCAATACCAGGCAGAAAAGGCAAGGACAAGCCAGCAGGTCGGGAGTCCTGTGGGACCGGAGCGAATCCTGAGCTTCTCTGTTCTCTTCTGCAGGCAAAGGAGGCCTTCAAAACTGCACATTTCACACTGCCACCGGCAAAGGTAAAGGGCAAAACCCCTCTCTGCTGGCCATCCTGGCCCAAGCATTCCCTAGGGATCAGTGCCCACACGCAGCCTTACACCCCGGGGTTGGGAGGGTTCTTTCCAGTGCTGTTCCAACAGGGAGTGCATGTTTAGAACAACTGTCCTGTTGTTTTAAAGCCCCTGAGCCCCCTCCCGCAGCAGGGGTTTAGTGGCTGCTGCCCCAAGCACACGGGAAGGGACAGAAAGGCAAAGAGTTGCAGGAGCCTCCTGCTGCACCCCGAGCCTGGGCCACCTCTGCCTGAGCAGGGGAAACCCAAACCTTGCTTGAGTGCTCAGACAGCACGGGGCTCCCCCAGAGCTGTGTCTGGACATGGAGATGCCCCCACTTCACTGTGCAGTTGTGTCGCTCTGCCTGTCCCCCTTTGCTGGCTCCTAAATGGGCAGAATGGGCTAAAATGATTTTGCAGCATGCCCAGACAAGGCAAGCAGCTCCTGCTCCCCATGAGCTGTGCTTTCCTGTCCCTAACCTTCAGTCTCAAGTGTTGGGACACCCTGCCCTGTCAGGAAAAAAGAGAAAAATGTCCCCTCCTAAAACACAGGCACACAGGGAAAGAAGCTGCTTCCTCACAGGGATGCACAGGAGAGGAACTGAACCTGCCCCTGGTTTAAGCAGCCCTCAGCCTCACACAAGCCATCCCACAAGGACCTCGATGGCCACAGATGTGCCTGCAGGCTGCCAGGCTTTCGGGGAGCCCCTGGGGGTGGCATTCTCAGGGGCACATTCATTCGCAGAGGGTGACAAGCCCTTTGATGCCTGAGCACTTTGAGGCTGGCACTGGCTCAGAGTCAGTGCCCCAAAGCTGCTGGGAGCCTTTATCAGGTTTCTCTCCTAGAAGATCAAAAACCTTGGGATGTCCCGCAGCAACGAAGGGGTTTGGCTGGGGTTCTGACAGGATGCTTCAGAGCTTATCGCCACAGCTGGCAGAGCATCCTGCTGGTGTGGGACCACACTGCCTCAGCTCTGAGGCAACACAGGGCTGCCCTGTGCTGGATTTCATGCTCTTTAAGGTCTCTTCAATCCTAAACAATCTGTGATTTTGGCCTGGGGAACCCAAGGGAGGGAAGGCGGATGGTCGGGCTGATCTCTGCTCTTGTGTTGCAGACATCACGGCGGCCGCGCTGGCCACGGGCGCCTGCATCGTGGGCATCCTCTGCCTGCCCCTCATCCTGCTCCTCATCTACAAGCAGAGACAAGCTGCCAGCAGCAGACGTACGTGCCAGGGCCCACCCTCCCCTCCTGGGCCGGCTGGGGTGTGCTCCACTGGGACCAGGTCCCATGGATGTGGTGTGAGGTGCCCTGCCAGGATTCTCCTGGAGCTCTCCTGGGAAGCACCAGGCATTCCTGCAGGCTGCTGTGGGACAGGAGGGGACACCAGCAGCGTGCTGGAGGCTCTGACACTGTGAGGATGATCCCTGCTGAGCTCTTCCCCCACACCCACAGTGAGAGCCGTCTCATGTTCTCATCCCTCCCTCCACTGCACGCCCGAAACAGAAGCTTTGCCTCCTAAGTGACTGAAGAGCATTATCTGCACTTTTTCTCACCTTCCCCTTTAGAAAGGCCCTGGCATGTCTGTGGCCACAGCACAGGTGTCCCCTGTGCCGCCCCAGCCCTGGCTGTGCTGAGGCAGAGCCCCTGCCCCTGCCTGGCTCCCCAGGATTTCAGAAATGAAGCGGAAAGGGGCACCACCTTTAACTGGCAGAGCCATTTCATCACCCTTGGGCAAGAGGGGCCCTGTGGTTTTCCTCCCCCAGCTCGGTGGGGGCTGTGGGGCTCCGAGGAGCCCTTTGGAGAAGTGGTTTGTGCAGCAGCAGGAGGGCACAGTGCCAGCAGTGCCAGCCACCAGAACGGGAACTGTGCTTTGCACAGCCACACCCCGCAGCCGCCCCTTTGGCTCCCACCTCCATCTGCAGAGCATCACCTGGATGCTGCCTCACCCCAGAGGGCAGGCAAAATCCAGGGGGGTTTGTCTCTCAGGTGTCCTGGACCAGGTTATTCCCACCCAGCACCTTTCTTTGGCACAGTTTGGGCCAAAACTTGAGCATCTCAGCCAGGCAGAGCCCAGTAACGGGGGCTGTGGGAAGGAGGGAATGCCTGACCCGGTGCTGCCCAGCCAAACAGGGGCAGCCAGGTGCCAGGTGGTGTTTGCAGAGCCCCAGGTGGGTGCTGAGTGCACCTGGGCACAAATGGGGCTGGGCTGCAGCTGCACCTCGCTTCACCCCACTGCTGGAGTGTCCCTTCCCCTTCCTTGGAGCCTGGGGTGTCCATCTGGGGAGTGGACAAGTGGGAGAGGGCAGGGGTGCAGAGGAGGAGGTTTTAGGGCTAAAGAAGCAGGTGAGGGAGGGAGGAATGCAAAGGGAGAGGAGGAATTGGAGGGGGATAAGACACCAGAGCCCAGCCCTGGCAGTGGGTCCGGGCCTGATGCTGGGCCCTGTGCTGCCAGCACTCACCCCACACATTTTGCCTTTGGCAGGTGCCCACGAGCTTGTCAGGATGGATAGGTAAGGAACCCAGGAGCTCCCAGCTCCTCACACCCCGTGCAGCCTGCATCCCAGACCCTGTTCAGGGCTTGTCCTCTCCTCCCGCCCCTTGGATCTGGCACAAATCCCCAGCCCAGCAGAATGGAAGGGCTGCTGGCGTCACCCCGCCCCGAGTCCTTTCCCTTTCTGGGAAATCACTGTTTCTCTTCCTTCTGTCCATGTGGAAGGTGCCTCCTTCCCTTTTTCAAGGGCCTGCCTCTCCCTGCACCCCAGGAAGATCTGAAACCACTTGGGCTGAGCTTTCCCCCTGCTCTGGGCTCCCTGTTTGCTCTCAGCTGAGATGCCATGACCTGAAATCACTTTACCCCTGCCCTGGGCTCCCCGTTTTCTCTGAGATGCCACAGCCTGAAACCACTTGGGCTGAGCTTTCCCCCCTGAATTGGGCTCCCTATTTGTTCTTAACTGAGATCCCACAGCCTGAAACCACTTGGCTGAGCTTTCCCCCCAGAATTGGGCTCCCCGTTTGCTCTCAGCTGAGATGCCATGACCTGAAATCACTTTTCCCCTGCCCTGGGCTCTCCATTTGCTCTCAACTGAGATTTCACTGCCTGAAACCATTGGGGCTGAACTTTCCCCCCTGAATTGGGCTCCCCGTTTGCTCTCAGCTGAGATGCCACGACCTGAAATCACTTTACCCCTGCCCTGGGCTCCCCATTTTCTCTGAGATGCCACAGCCTGAAACTACTTGGGCTGAGTTTCCTCCCTGCACTGGGCTCCCCGTTTTCTCTGCGCTCCCACAGCCTGAAACCACTTGGGCTGAGCTTTCCCTCTGCTCTGGGCTCCCTATTTGTTCTTAACTGAGATCCCACTGCCTGAAACCACTTGGCTGAGCTTTCCCCCCAGAATTGGGCTCCCTGTTTGCTCTCAGCTGAGATGCCATGACCTGAAATCACTTTTCCCCTGCCCTGGGCTCTCCATTTGCTCTCAACTGAGATTTCACTGCCTTGAAACCATTGGGGCTGAACTTTCCCCCCTGAACTGGGTTCCCTATTTGCTCTCAGATGAGATGCCACTTTCCCCCCTGAACTGAGCTCCTTGTTTGCTCTCAGCTGAGATGCCATTGCCTGAAACCACTTGGGCTGAGCTTTCACCCTGCCCTGGGCTCCCCATTTGCTCTCTCAGCCGAGACCCCACCACCTGAACCTGCTCCCTGCCCTGCTTGCCTGTTCCCAACGCTCAGCCAAAAAAAAGCTGTATTTGCCCCCCGGGGATACAAAAACCGAGCCGAAACAAGGACGCCAACGCCTGTGTGTCCCTCAGCAGGGCGCAGGGCATCGAGAACCCGGTGTTCGAGGCGGGCCCGGCGGGCAGCGCGGAGCCCCGGGCCCGGGCCCCGCTGCACTACGCGGCCGGCAGGCTGCCCTCCGAGTCCGGCCGGCACCTGCTGTCGGAGCCCAGCACGCCCCTGTCCCCGCCCGGGCCCGGGGACTGCTTCTTCCCCACGCTGGGTGAGTGCCGGCAGGGCTCGGCGCCTCCGAGAGGCTGGGGAGGGAAGGGGAAAGCGGGGGTTGGATATCAGCCGGGAAATTGGTGTTGGTTGTTGGGGAGATGGAACAGGGAAGCCTTGTAAATATGATTGTCTGGCAAAAGATTTTGAGAATGTGGGAACTGTAAGGGAGATTGAAATGAAGGCAAGCTTTGTGATACCTCAGTTACTGAACAACGCGAAAACAATGGTGTGGCCAGCTGAAGGTGATCCCCTTCTGATGGAACAACACCCTCTGCTTGCAGACAGGCCCAAGGCTCAGACCAGACCCTACAGCTTGGCAGAAGGGGCCCAAAGAGGAGTTTTTAGGGTTTAAAATGTAGCACAGTGTGGTAATGTAGTGATTCTTATAGGCTGTATGGAAATGCTATAGGATTTGTATCTTGTACTAGATTGGTTAGTGAGAATCAGAATATTCTACACAGAAGGTGATTTATTGGATTGTAATGGGAACTTTGCTCTCTTAGCTCCTGCCTCTTACCCCGTTTATTCTCTTACCCCTTTTACTCTCTTTCCTGTTACTCTCTCACCTTCTCATCCTCTCTGCCCCTCTCTTCTCTGGGGCCTGCTCTGGGCTGTGTCTGGCACTCCCAGCAGGGCCCTGCACCCAGGCCCTGTGCAATAAACCCCAAATCCCAGCAGGGCCCTGCACCCAGGCCCTTTGCAATAAACCCCAAATCCCAGCACAGCCCTGCACCCAGGCCCTCTGCAATAAACCCCAAGTTCCATAACCAGAAGAAGATTTATTGTATTGTAACGGGAGCCTCGCTCTCTCATCCTCTTTCCCACTCTCTTTACCCCTCTTTCTCTCTCTGGGGCCTGCTCTGAGCTGTGTCTGGCAGCTCCCAGCAGGGCCCTGCACCCAGGCCCTGTGCAATAAACCCCAAATCCCAGCAGGGCCCTGCACCCAGGCCCTGTGCAATAAACCCCAAATCCCAGCAGGGCCCTGCACCCAGGCCCTCTCCAATAAACCCCAAATCCCAGCAGGGCCCTGCACCCAGGCCCTGTGCAATAAACCCCAAATCCCAGCAGGGCCCTGCACCCAGGCCCTCTGCAATAAACCCCAAATCCCAGCAGGGCCCTGCACCCAGGCCCTCTGCAATAAACCCCAAATCCCAGCAGGGCCCTGCACCCAGGCCCTGTGCAATAAACCCCAAATCCCAGCAGGGCCCTGCACCCAGGCTCTTTGCAATGAACCCCAAATCCCAGCAGGGCCCTGCACCCAGGCCCTTTGCAATAAACCCCAAATTCCACAACCTGGCTGCAGAGATCTCTGGTCTCCGTCCGTCCTGACTGTCCTACCCCCATCATCCTACAGCTGGTGACATCAAAAACTTGGTGGCTTGAAAGATGGGAGGGACCTAAGCCCTCTGTTTTCCACACAAAACCAGAGTTTGCTCACTTCCTGGAATGATATCCCCTCAGCTGCGAGCTGGACTAACACCCCTGCTCTGCCTTTTCCAGATCCTGTTCCTGACTCACCAAATTCCTTGAAAGCCTGAGGAGCCCGGAGGAAACCACATCCTGCAGAGCAGGCCATGCTCACCCAGACAACAGCCCCAGGAGTGCCTTAAGAAATGAAGCTGTGTGCAGGATCCCTGCCCTTGCCTCCCACCCTGCCACTGCCCTGGGACTGGAAGTGAACCTCTCTCGCTCTCAGATTTTGATTTTTAACTACCTGTTTCCATGGAGAAGTGCTCTGTACTGCCCACATTCTACAGACTAGCTGGAAATTGAGGATGTGGGGATGGGAGGATGTCCTGCACCTGCAGACTTCCCTGAGGATTAACTTATTGCCAGGCTCTCAGCTCTGCAACATCAACACATTTCTGGATCCTTGACTGAACATCCTCTCTGCGAGTGGATGGTAAAATACTTTATTCAGCATGGAACAAAACAGGATCACCAGCCAACCTTGTACTACCTTTTTCTTTGCAAAACAGGAAGGGGAGAGGCTCCCTGCTGCCACCAGAGCCCTCTTTCCTCACCAGCCTTTTGAAACGGCCATGGACTTGTGATGCTGCTGCCTTTCAGCAGAACACATGTTGGGAGGAGCCTTATTTCTGCTGCACTTTTATCCTTGGCTTGGGATCAGGGCAATTTATCTTTCTGTTTGTTTCATTATCAGTGCTGATTAAAAGGAAAAAAAGGATGTTTATGGTTTTCATTTGGTTTCTTTTTTTCTTTTCTGTTTTTTTCCTAAAGGCTGTCAGTTAGGAAGTTCATCTGGAGGGTGTTGCAGGATATTCCTGTGAGGAGAGCCCCTGTGGAGAGGTGGAGAGATGGGGACACAGTGGGAAATGCTGTGGATGGCTTCCCCTTGCTCTCCTGGGGCCAGCAGGGCCAGAGCAGCCAGAGAGGACTCTGTGATTCTCTGGGGCACGTGGGTGAGCACAGCAGCATCTGAACAACAACATCTGGCACTGATTATCCAAAAGAAACTACGGCTCCAGCGTGACTCAGCCCTGGTGATGATATCAAACCTTGTGGCAGACACTGTTACTCAGAGTGTTTGCTTTTGTTTGGTTTTTTCTTTTTTCCTTTTGTTTCCCTTTTTGATGTTAGGTGAGTAAAAAACTGGCCACAAGACAAACATAAACATTACTCATAGCAAAACAGAGTCAGACCTGAGCAACAGTTGCACCAGGCAGTGTGGCCGGGCTGAGCATCCCTGACAGCACACAAATTTCCACACTGTGGGGCTGGAAGAAGCAGTGTCTGCACGATTTGATTAGCCCAGCATTGCTTCAGCAGAAGCACCCACGAGGTGGTTCAGGGATGAAGGAGAAGCCAGCACCCACGAGGTGGATAAGGAATGAAGGAGAAGCCACAAAGTGATTCAAGGATGAAGGAGGAGCTGGCACCCACAAGGTGGTTGAGGGATAAAGGAGAAGCCAGCACCCACATGGTTCAGGGATGAAGGAGAGCCCACAGACGGGTTCAAGGATGAAGGAGAAGCCAGCACCCACGAGGTGGATAAGGAATGAAGGAGTAGCCAGCACCCTCAGGGTGGTTCACGGATGAAGGAGAACCCACAAGGTAGTTGAAGGATGAAGGAGAAGCCAGCACCCACAGGATGGTTCAGGGATGAAGAAGCCAGCACCCAGAAGGTGGTTCAGGGATGAAGGAGAGCCCACAGATGGGTTCAAGGATGAAGGAGAAGCCAGCACCCACAGGGTGGTTCAGGGATGAAGGAGATAGCACCCAAATGGTTCAGGGAGGAAGGAGAACCCACGGAGGGGTTCAGGGATGAAGGAGAAACCAGCACCCACAGGGTGGTTCAGGGATGAAGGAGACAGCACCCACATGGTTCAGGGATGAAGGAGAACCCACAGAGGGGTTCAGGGATGAAGGAGAAACCAGCACCCACACCCCCATGTACCATGGATGGAAGTTCCTGAGCTCGGGCTTGTGCTTCACTGCCACCCACAGCTCAGCCCCTTCCTGGCTCTGCAGGGCAATCCAGCAGCTGGCTGCTGCCTCCAGCAGTTCCTTCTCCCTGTCTCAGCAGCTCCAGCTGGAATCACGCCGGGGTTTTGCCTGCCTGCAGGTCCTAACGGCTTTGCAACCCTCTCCAAGTGGCTGTGCTCCCCAAGGAATGCACTGCCTGATGACAGAACCGAGCTTTGCTGGAAACAGGTTTGGCTCTGTGTGGCAGGAACCCCCTTTTTTGGGATCCCTGGTGCTGCAGGCTGAGCTGAGCTCTGCCAGAGGCTCTGGTGGGGCATGTTGCGGCACTGAGTGGCATCAGATTTCCCTCCAGAAGGAAAACTAAAGTTTCTGGGAGAGAGGAGAAACAGCTTCCCAGGCTTCCATGCATGCTGGAGCAAGAGTCCTGGCACAGGGGTGCTGGTCCTCCACCTCAGCCCCCAGTTCCATGGAGAAGATGACACACGTGCTCATGGTAAAGGTGACCCAGCTGCAAGACAACTTCTGGGCAGTGAGGATCCACCCTGCCTTGTAGTGCCTGGGGCTGTGGGTGCCACAGGATCCTGTCCCAGTGCTCAGGGCTGCTGCACCTTCCTTGGGCAGAGATTTTCCTGCAGGAAGCATCCTGACCACTCTGGGGCAGGGCCAGCCCTTGGGGAGGTGCCCCAGGGTCAGACAGAGCCCAGGTGGCTCCTGCAATTCCCACACACCTTCCAGCTGCAGCTCACCAGCTTGCGAAGGTGTTTTTCCTCCCGCAATGCTTTTTTAAATGAAAATATTTTATCCTTTTGTTCCCACATTTCCAGCTCCCAAGAGATTCCTCTTGGCCAGTCTTCCCTGCTCCCTTGCTGTCCTGGGCATCCCAGATCACGATTTCCAAGTGAGGACTTCCCAGTCCTCTCCCAGCTCTGTCTCCTCTGCCTCTCCCACGCAGACAAGGCCAAACTTTGGGTGGATGGATGGATGGATGGATGGATGGATGGATGGATGGATGGATGGATGGATGGATGGATGTACAAATTACAAACAATGATCTGGGCATCCCAGATCACCTCTCCCAAGTGAGGACTTCCCAGTCCTCTCCCAGCTCTGTCTCCTCTGCCTCTCCCACGCAGACAAGGCCAAACCTTGGATGGATGGGCGGATGGATGTACAAATCACAGACAATCACCCCCTTTTGTGCATTGTTGCACCAGCCTGGAGCGCCCTGTGAAAGCCCCAGTTTCTGGCAGGCAGCAAGGCCCTGACAGACATCGTTTCCCCAGGCAGGCATGAGGCCAGCAGGCACCCAGCAACACGCCTTTGACAAGAGCTGAGTGTCCCTGAGCCCTGAGAGGAGCCACAACTCCTCTCCCCACTCAGGAATTGGGTCACTGGGCACTTTGTGTGGCTGGCTTTGGATTGCTGCTGCTGGCAGAACGTGTGCTCGTGACACGGGGGGCACACAGCAGAGCCTGTGGGGACAGTGCCTGGGCAGCAGGGAGGGATGAGCTGTGCCACTTGTCCCTGCTGGCACCGGCAAGGGGAGCAGCCATTGCCGTGGCAATGGGATTTGCCAGCTCAGCACTCCAGGAGCAGTGTCCCGCATCCTCGGTGACAGGGACACGGAGGAGCTGGTGGCACGGTGTGCTGCAGCCACAGCACAGCCCTCTCTCTCTCTGGGGAAGTGACTTAGCTGGGTTTGAGCCTCAGTGACAGTGCAACTCATGGAAAAGAGGGTGGTGCAGAGGCTGGAGTGCGAACCAAGCGGGAGGGAGGAGCTGAGAGTGCAAAGCCTGAGGTGAGAATCACAGCCACAGTTTGCACTGCTGGCTGCCACCTGATTCATCAGAATGTAGAGCAGGGCTCTGCAGGCACAGCTCTGTAGGCAGAGCAGAGATGGTGAGAGATAGCAGGTGGAGGTGGGGACAGGAAGGATGGCAGAGTGTCACACGAGGCGTCAGCTCCTCTCACCATTTGTGCCCGCGGGTGCTCACTCACCTCTCCACAGAGACCTGGGGTTGGAAGGGACTCAGTGCTGGAAAATGCCCAGCATGGTGTTTGCTCTTTTGACTTTTTGAGCCATCCTCAGAGGCACAAACAGGGACCCAAGCAAAACAGTCACTTCCCCAGACCATGGGATGATGGGTGGGGTCTCATATCATCCCCCTCTCAGTCTGAATCCATTCCCCCTTGTCCTGGCACTCCAGGCCCTCATCAAAATCACCAGAGCTCTTCTCATTCCCAAGGCCCTCAGCAGACGTGCACAGCAATGGGGAATGGAGCTGAGGCTGGGCTGCTGCTCCAGACACTCCAGCACACCTCCCCACAGGGATGCTCACACTTTTTGCGTTTGGAGATGGAGATGAGGCCTGCTGAACGACTGTGAGGGAAGGTCCTGCACAACTAAGCATCAAAGGAGACAAAACCAAATCTGTGCACAGCAGGTTTGGGCCCTGAGTCCCCAGAACACCACACCCTGTTCCTTCTCTCCCCTTTCACACGCCACACTTGATGCCAAGCTCACTCCAGTCCCTAGAACATCCCACCCTGTGCCTTTTCTCCCCTTTCACATGCCACACTTGATGCCAAGCTCGCTCCAGTCCCCAAAACATCACACCCTGTGCCTTTTCTCCCCTTTCACACCCCAAACTGAGTGCCAAGCTTGCTCCAGTCCCCAAACATCACACCCCTTTCACACTCCACACTCAATGCCAAGCTCACTCCAGTCCCTGAAACCTCCCACCCTGTGCCTTTTCTCCCCTTTCACGTGCCACACTCGATGCCAAGCTCACTCCAGTCTCTGAAACACCACACCCTGTGCCTTTTCTCCCCTTTCACACCCCAAACTAAGTGCTAAACTCACTCCAGTCCCCAAAACATCACACCCTGTGCCTTTTCTCCCCTTTCACACCCCAAACTAAGTGCCAATCTCACTCCAGTCCCCAAACACAACACCCTGGGCCTTTTCTCCCCTTTCACGTGCCACACTTGATGCCAAGCTGGCTCCAGTCCCCAAAACATCACACCCTGTGCCTTTTCCCCCCGTTTCACACCCCATACTCAATGCTAAACTCACTCCAGTCCCCAAACATCACACCCTGGGCCTTTTCTCCCCTCTCACACCCCAAACTAAGTGCTAAACTCACTCCAGTCCCCAAAACATCACACCCTGTGCCTTTTCCCCCGTTTCACATCCCGTACTCAATGCTAAACTCACTCCAGTCCCCAAAACACCACACGCTGTGCCTTTTCTCCCCTTTCACATCCCACAGAGTGCCAAGCTCACTGCAGTCCCTAGAACATCCCACCCTGTGCCTTTTCTTCCCTTTTATGCCCCAAACTAAGTGCCAAACTCACTCCAGTCCCTGAAATACCACACCTTCTGCCTTTTCCCCCGTTTCACACCCCAAACTAAGTGCTAAACTCACTCCAGTCCCCAAACATCACACCCTGTGCCTTTTCTCCCCTTTCACACCCCACACTTGATGCCAATCTCGCTCCAGTCCTTAGAACACCACACCCTGTGCCTTTTCTCCCCCCTTCCCTGCCCCACACTCTTTGCCCAGCTCGCTCCCCCGGCGCTGCCCAGCCCGTCCTGCCCCAGAGCCCGTTTTGGCGTCTCACCGACAGGGAGGGCGTGCCCTCGTCCTCCACGGTGACCACGAGGCAGTAGGAGCTCTGGCGCTCGCGGTCGGGCGGCGAGGGCCGCGTGGCGATCTCGCCGGTGACGCGGTCCATGCGGAAGGTCAGGTCCTCGTTGCCGCGCGTGATGTAGTAGGAGAGGACGCTGTTGAGGCCGGCGTCGCGGTCGGTGGCGCGCACCTGGGCCACGGCCGTGCCGCCGCCCACGTTCTGCGGGGATAACGCCGCGTAAACCCCACCGGCCTCGTCGCGGATAGAACGCCTCATTTGCCACGGTGCGAGTTCATGGTTTGCCTCAGAACCCTGCGTTCCTCCCCTGATTGTTCCCTCCCAGGTGTGTCAGTCATCCCTCCTTTCCACACCCTGGCCCCTACCAGCACTGTCAATCCTGGAATTCTAGGAAGGGCGTTGAGTGATTGGCCGATTCAAAGGATGCCCTCTACCCCTGGGGGGCATTGGGCCTTTTGTTCCCAAATTTCCAGCTCCCAAGAGATTCCTCTTGGCCAGTCTTCCCTGCTCCCTTGCTGTCCTGGGCATCCCAGATCACCACTCCCAAGTGAGGACTTCCCAGTCCTCTCCCAGCTCTTTTGAGTCCTTTGTCCCTTGAGACCTCCTCTCCTGTACCTGGTCGGTGGCTCCCTACCCCTTCCCACCCCCTCTCCCCCTGGTAAAAGGAACAGCAGCCATGGGGTCAGGGAGTTCTGGATTGCTTCTGCTCTGGATTCAGAGGCCTGTGGGCCAGAATAAAGCTCTGGATCCAAACCCTCCAACAGTACCGACTCCTTTCCTTCACCATTGCCTTAAAGCTTCTCCACAGAGGGAAACCTGAGGAGTTATGGGGGAAAGCTGTTATGGGGGAAAGTGCCATAACACTGTTATGGGGGGAAGCTCCATCCCAGCACCACCAGAGCTCCTGCAGCCTGGACTTGTCCCCACGTGCCCAGCTGCAGCACCCAGCCAGCCCTAAGTGTCTGTGGGGTGAAACACCACACACCCAGCCAACAAAAAGAGTCTCTGGGGTGAAACACCACACACCCAGCCAGCAAAAAGAGTCTCTGGGGTGAAACACCACACACCCAGCCAGCAAAAAGAGTCTCTGGGGTGAAACACCACAGTGCCGCTATTTGTTTCAGCAGCGAGGCCGGGCAAGCCAAGCCACGTCCCGCCTGCTATATTGGTAAATTCCAGTATTAATTAATAATGTAATTCTAATATAGAGAGGGCACTGATGTGCTTGAGGCTCCAAACTCACTGCCCCAACACCCGGCAGCTCAGCAGAAAGCTGCACATTGGGTCTTATCTAGTCTCACACAGCCTGGAAGAGCATAAAACCCGCAGTGTGAGCAGAGGTGAAGGCCGTGTAATGGACCCAGAGCTCAGCTAATTATTTTTGGATAGTCCCATTATGGGGAAAATCAAAACAGAAATTCTGTTCTTCAACCTGCTATGAACATGTATTAAATAGATAAGAAAACCTTAACAGGGCAATATCCTTAATGCTAAGCTATAAATCACGAGCAGCAGTTCCTCACAGCTAAGTGGCACTGGCTATTACTCATATTTCATTTTTCATCACCAAATTGAGATTTCCCCCCTGCCTCAGTCCAGGAATTAAACTGTCAGGAAATAAGTTGTCTTTTCTCATGCCTGATTGTGTTTTATTGCTTAATTATCTGGCCCTTGCTAAGCTGCTTCCTGAAAGCCATTCTTATTCTGCACAGCACCGTCTCTTGTGTCACTTTGGTGGCATTTCCATGGGCGTGTGGCCACTTCTCCTTCCGGCTGCTCCCTGCAGCCTCAGGGGCTTCAGTTGCTCACAGAGCTTTTTCCTCACCCAAAACGAGGAGGACATCACCAGTGAGGGCTTCCAAGGGGTCACCAGCCCTTATAACACCCATGGTGGGGATGGCAAGGGGTCAAAAACCTTTAAACGACCCAAGGTGACATTTGCATGGGGATGCCAACCATCAGATGACCAAAGATGAGGTTTGCATGGGCCACTAACGCTTAAATGACCCAAGGTGAGGTTTGCAAGGGGACACCAACCATCAAATGGCCAAAGATGAGGTTTGCATGGGGTCAACAACCCGACCCAAGGTGAGGTTTGCAAGGGGACACCAACCATCAAATGGCCAAAGATGAGCTTTGCATGGGGTCAACAACCCGACCCAAGGTGAGGTTTGCAAGAGGATGCCAACCATCAAATGGCCAAAGATGAGGTTTGCATGGGATCAACTACCGTTAAATGACCCAAGGTGAGGTTTGCAAGGGGCTGCCAACCATCAAATGGACAAAGATGAGGTTTGGATGGGATCAACAACCCTTAAATGACCCAAGGTGAGGTTTGCAAGGGGACACCAACCATCAAATGGCCAAAGTTGAGGTTTGCATGGGGTCACCAAGCCTTAAATGACCCCAGGTGATGCTTGCAAGGGACACTGCGCTGTCCCCACCTGCCTTGTGGTCAGAGCTGCCCCTGGGAGGGTGGAAGGGGAGGAGCTGTGTGCTCACCTCGCTCACGCTGACGTTGTAGCCGAAGGGGCTGTCGATGACAGGGGGGTTGTCATTGACATCCAGGATGTTCACCCGCAGAACGTGCTCCTTCCTCCGCGGGGGAACGCCGCCGTCGGACGCTTGGATCTGCAGTCAGGGGTGGATTTCCGAGGGGAGAAAGGGCTGTTTTGAAGCTGACAGCTCCAAGCAAGCAGCCTCGGTGCTCAGAGCACAGGGTGAGGGGTGGTTTGGTGCTGACCCGTAGGGTGTAGTGGTCCAGCAGCTCCCGGTCCAGCGGCCGCGCCACGAACACCTCGCCGTAGGTGCCGTTGGTGGTGCGGATCTCGAAAGCACGGCCGATATTCCCCGACGCCAGAGAGAAAGTCACCTGGAATCACCACAGGGAAACAAAACCAGGGCAGGCAGGGTGATGCTGAGGAGGAGGAAGGGGAAGGAGACCCTGCAAAAGTAAATCCAGCATCCCCCCAGCTTTTGAAAAGGTCCCATGTAGTGGGACCCACAGGTGTGCTGGGTTATTGCAGCCACCCCAAAGCAAACAGGGCCAACCCCCTGGCAGCTCCCATGCTGCCAGCAATTTCTGTTATTAAGGGTGATGGGACCTCATTAATGCTCGTCTGCAGGGTAATGAAAATAACAAATGTCAGAGAGCTTCCTGCTCGGCCTGCCAAGGGCTTTGCTGCTGGTCCCCACAGTGGGACAGGCCACAGCTGGTTTTCAGATTGCAGGGCTCCTTTTGACACTGGTCCCACAGAGCTCTTTGCCCCAGACAGCCCAAGGACAATGCTTTGCCTCTCCTGCTGCCTTGCCTTTTTGGATAGTCCCATTATGGGGAAAATCAAAACAGAAATTCTGTTCAACCTGCTCTGAACATGAATTAAATAGATAACACGGCAATATCCTTAATACTGTTGGAGTCTTGGCACTTACTGCACAACACCCCCAAAACCTGGCATTAATGGCCAGAGTTTGCTCTCACAGGGATGCAGAGGGAAGGGGTTGGCAGGGTGCTGGCAGGGGCATTTCTGTGTCAGTGAAACACCACACACAGCCTCACAGAAGCTGGAAGGGATCATTGAGAACAACTCCTGGCCCTGCACAGGAAAACCCCACACGTCTAAGAGCATCATCCAAGTGTCTCCCTCCCTACCTGGCCATTGCTGCCTGCATCTGGGTCTCGGGCCAGCACCAGGGCCACCCTCTTGCCCACGGCAATGTCCTCAGCCACGCTGACAGACGAGTCAGAGGTGATGTCGAACTGGGGGCTGTTGTCATTCTCATCCAGGACTGTGATGGTCACCTGTGAGGGGGCACGGGGCTCAGGGCATGGACAGGAGCCAGACCCCTGCCCACCCTCTGGTGTTTATCCTCCAAATAGCCAGGAACAGAGCAGCTTGGGCTGCTGCAGGGTGACTCTTTCCTGCTAAATTTTTCACTAGCAGTGATTTCATCCATGCTCACAGCAGCAGGGTCAGGCAGGATTTGCTCTAAAGCTCAACAGGCACAAAGAAGGCAGAGCTGAGTGTGTTTAACTCAGCCAGGGCAAGCTGGGTGTGGAGAGACCTGAGCTCCCTCCTGGACAAGGGCACATGAGCACGAGATGCTTGAAGGGGACCTTGGCCACAGTTAGGCAGAGGAAATGCTCTCATCGAGTTTGCAATCCAAGCGCTGCAGGGCAGCACAGAGATGAGAGAGGAAGAGCCTCTCTGTTCCCGGGGATTTATTTATGGGTGCCCCAAGCTCCCAGGTGCGGCCGGGCTGAGTGCGACAACATCCCGGGAGGAAGCTGGGGAGAGAGCTGCGAGCCCTGGGGTGATTCACTCATTGTTGCTGCTGGATTCACAACACAGAGCCAGGCGCAGGGAGAGCTCGTTCAGCCGCTGCAGCAGATCCGGCAGCTGCTGTGCCGAGCGCCGGATCAGGGAGCCCGATCAGGGATCCTGCTGGGCAGCAGCAGAGGGGCTCACGGGGCTGCCCCGCGTCCTGGGGGTGGCAGAGGGGCTGGTGCTGCTGGGACATCCACCCCCGTCCCTCCTTGCAGCTCAGTGTGCGCCCTGGCAGCGATTCTGGTCTCCAGCAGGCTTACCTTCTGTTGGAGGAAAGAAGAGGGAAAAACAGAGAACACAAACAGCGAGGAGTTAGCGAGGGATGAGGAAGTGTGGGTTAGCCCTGCATCCTACCACAGCAGTGCCAGGGGTCATGGGTACTCCTCTGCAGCGATTTGGAGGCTCCAGTGTTGGGGCATCCCTTTGTTTTTTCCTAGCTGAGGCTGGCACATCTGCCCCTCACCCCGGGAGAGGTTCAGACAAGGTGCTGTGTGGAGAGCAGAGCTGTAAGCACCCATGGGCTGGCCCTGCAGCCGGCAGAGAAATGCAAATCACCCCCTGCTTGGCTGCCTGTGAAACTGTTAAATATAACCCTCTGAAACAAAAACCGCTGTGGATATTTAAATGTCCCTAATTTTACCTCTTCAAAACTGTTTTAGCAGGGTTTCTGGGCTCTGGGAGCTGGAGCAGAAAGCTCAGCTAAAACAGGCTGTCCTGGGAGAGGGAGGTGGTCTGAGGAGGACAGGGGATGGTAGGGAAACTGGGAGAAGCCACTCACCACTGTGGAGTCAATCTTTGGTCCTCCATCATCAGCCACCACTGTCAAGGTGTAGAAATCCCCTTTCTCCCGGTCCACCTGGCCTTTGACCGTGATGACTCCCTGCCGAGCATGAGCAGCAGCTTTGGTTTTGGTCACCAAACCCAAAGCTCACCGTGCCCAAACAGGCCGGGAGGGGCTGTGCTGTGGCTGCTCACCGTGATCCCATTGATTTTGAAGAGGGAGAGCGCCTGGGGGTTGGTGTTGGGGTCGAACTTGTAGGTGATCTGGTTGAGGTTGTCGATGGAGCGTGCCTGGACGCGGAGCACCTCGGAGCCCAGCGGGATGTTCTCCATGATCACGGCCTCGTAGCTGCTGTTGGAGAACTGCACGGCCTCGTCCAGCTCGTTCAGCAGGCTGACGTACACGCTGCAGAAGCCCTGGTTGTGGGGCGGCGCCTGGTCCGTGGCAGAGACGTTCATCAGGTAGCTGGTTTTGGTCTCGTAGTCCAGGTAGTCGATGGTGGTGATGAGCCCCGTGCTCTCGTCGATCTCGAACTTCCCCTCGGCGCCCGACACGATCCTGTAGCTCACCAGGCCCCCGGGCCCTGGGGAGGGAGCAGGAGCTGGCGGCGCTGGCTGCACCAAGCACCCCCAGGAGGCAACACCACTGATGCCTCGTCCCAGCAGAGCCCATCCCACGGGATTTCAGCCCAGCCAAGCCAGGATCTGTAGCAGACTCTATGGAATTGGCTAGGGCTCCGTGGAGGGCTGACACTTAAAGGCAGGAATTGCTGAGACATGATGAGATAGCAAAATAAGCTCCTGTCTTCTGCCTCTCGGACCCTAGCTTATCTCTGTAACCCCATAGGCCACTTTCCTTTAACCCCTACTACTGGACAAGTTTGGATCCCTCTGTACCCTATAAAAATGGGCTGTTTTAGCCCATTCAGCAGAAGAACAGCCATCGCTGGAACCCTTCTCAGATCCCCTCAATAAACCATTGCTGTGGAACCCCCAGGATGATTTCTTCTTCTCTGTCATCTCTTTCTCCTTCTAGCCCACCAGGCACCTTAGCAAGCAAGCAAAGATCTGGGAATCCTAAGAGCTGATAATCACTAAAGAGCTGATATCCACTAAGCTTGCTTAAGGTAGCCACGGCTATGAGTGGCCTGGGTATTCGGACACTTGTTGCCGGCCGGGGGCTATTTACAAATCACAAACAGGACGGGGCTGCTGTGGAACGTGCCTTGAGCTGTTTGATTTTCCAGCATCACCCTTATTAACTGGTTATGACAATGGGAAGATGCCACCAGCTCACATCCCAGGCAGCAGACCAAGAACTTAATGTTACAATTCACTTTATAAGTTTTTTGGCCAGTCACACAAAGCCAAAGCACATTGACAGTAGTTCTATCCAACCACCATAAGCACACGTACCTTTGGTTAAACAATGCTTGCTTATTTCAAATAAAATACCTGCTTGTGAGCCTTAAAACACAGTGCACAGAGCTCCATTATGAAGCTTAGAACTTTCTAATATCTTGCTGGATAAACTTTTCTGTAGCTTAGAGAGTTATTCTAGACAAGCATTAATACACAGACCATTGTATTTGTCCTTGCTTTTCTACAGTTTAAATAATTTTTCTGCTGACCAATCTCATAGCTGCTGTTTAGCTCTAATCACTGTTCTGCTGTCTCTGAGGCCTGCCTTTTGCAGCTTTCCCAAAACCCTCTGATTTTGTGGATTCCCACACTCTGCAAAAACAGGATTTGAATACTCTGTCCCCAGGAGTGTCCTGAGCTATCCAGCCCATGCTGCCTTGCTCGGGGGCAAAGCCAGCTCTGCGGGGCTATAAGGATCTGTGCAGTGGCTGATATCTCACTGCCCTCCCCACACTGGGCGTTTCCCACCTGTGTCCCGGTCGGTGGCGCGCACCACGGCCACGGAGGTGCCGATCCCCGCCGTCTCCCGCAGCCCCAGGCGGCTGTACTGGCGCTGCGTGAACACCGGCACCTCGTCGTTGACGTCCTCCACGTACACGATCACCTGGGGAGCCCCGGAGAAACCACACGTGAACTGGGTGAGACTGGGGAATCAACCCTTCATGGTGCTCACGGAGAAACGTTTCGGTGCTCAAAGCCAGGCTGGACAGGGCTCAGAGCAGCCTGGGCCAGTGGAGGTGTCCCTGACAATGGCAGAAGAGATTGCAACTCAACTCATTCCATGATCCTGTGATAACCTCTTCTACAAACACCACAGGATAGAGAGTGAGCACAAAGGGTTTAACATCACAGAGAAACATTTCAGTGTTCAAAGCCAGGCTGGACATGGCTCAGAGCAACCTGGGCTAGTGGAGGTGAACCTGACAATGGTAGAGGGGTTGGAAGTAGGGGGGATTGATGGTCCCTTCCCACTCAACCCATTCCATGATCCTGTGATAACCTCTTGTTGAAAATTGCAATGCAAGATGTTTTCAATTCCCATCTGTATGGCAGATTACCTTTGTCAAGTGGGCAGTTTGCCTTATCTCTCTCTTTGAGTGACTACAATCACACCTCCCTGATAACAGCTATTGAATGTCACTGCATGACTGATAAGAGCTATAACAACCCATTGGGAGATGCTCCGCCCAGAGGGAGGAGCCAAGCATTGCTACCCAGATATAATCCAGGGGGAGGAGCCAAGCATTGCTACCCAGATATAATCCAGAGGGAGGAGCCAAGCATTGCTACCCAGATATAATCCAGGGGGAGGTGCCAAGCATTGCTACCCAGATATAATCCAGGGGGAGGAGCCAAGCATTGCTACCCAGATATAATCCAGAGGGAGGAGCCAAGCATTTGTACCCAGATATAATCCAGGGGGAGGAGCCAAGCATTGCTGCCCAGATACAATCCAGAGGTTTTGAGACACCAGCACGGCTTTCTCCACGGGATTCCCCAGAGGAACAGCAGCTGTCTCTCCTTCCAGTGGATCTTCAGAGGAAGAATCCATCCTTCTCTACAGATCCCCCTGCTCCAACAGAACCACCCCTGACACTGCAGGAGGGCTGAGCCACATTTCCAATGGGACTGCCACCAACACCCTGACCCACAGGGTGTCAGGTTGGCTTTTGGCTCTTTCAGTGTTGTTCTGCATTGCTTATTTTATCCTTTTTTTTCCTTTCTCTATTAAAGAACTGTTATTTCCTGCTCCCATATTTTTTGCCTGAGAGCCCCTTAATTTAAAATTCATAGCAATTGGGAAGGGTGGGGAGGGTTTACATTTTCCATTTCAGGGGAGGCTCCTGCCTTCCTTAGCAGGCACCTGTCTTTCCAAACCAAGACACCTCTTCTACAAACACCATGGGATGGAGAATGAACATAAAGGGTTTAACATCACAAATTTAAGCCTGTGATGTTTAAATCTGATTTAAACCTTCAGACCCTGTGGGTCAGAGTGAGTCAGCCTTTCCCTGCTGGGGAGGAGGCACCCTGGGTACATCAATTCCTCCATCCTCTGGGATCCCCTGATCAAACCCCTGAAGACCTCGCAACAGAGAGACTCGCTGGGAAATTTTTGCTCCAAATTCAGTGCTGTTTCCCCAGGGAACACATTTCTTTCTCCTGGTTTTCTGCTTGCTGCTGGCACTGGGGGCACCTCACACTCATCCAGAGCCCACCCCAGCACTCGGTCTAAGAATAGATGGAGGGCTGGGCTTGTGGGAGCTGTGGGAAGCGGCTGTGCTGCAGCTGACAACTGTCACCACTGGGTTCTGGATTGTTTAAATGGTGCCTGGCCAGGACACAGGGTTTTCAGCAGGCCGAGGCTCAGCTTTTCTTCCCAGCAGCAGAGCCGCATCTCGCTGAGCAAGCAGGACTCGCTCCGAGCGACTGCCGCACGCCTCAGCAGTGTAACAGCACCAAAACACCACAGGAAAAAAGAAAAATCAAACAACCCCCCACCAACAACCTCTTCTCTAGCCACGAGCAGCCCCCAGAGACTTCCCACGCCAGATCTTTCTAATTTCCTGTCCAGCTGCTGGGAAGGACCAAGCTCGCGAGCGTTTTGCGCAATCGGCTGTGAGCTCCTCACCCGCACGGAGCTCCTCATGGGCCCCTGCTCCGTGTTGTAGGCCTCCACCTCCAGCACGTGGGAGGAGTTCTGCTCCCTGTCCAGGTGCCGCACGCCCCGCATCACCAGCCCCGTGCTGGGGTTGATGCGGAAGTGGTTGTGCTCGTTTCCTGGAAATGGGGAAAAAACGAGAGGGATGTTGCCCACTGTGCCCACACCCGTCCTGGGGACACACTGAGCCCTCTCTGGGAGCCTCTTTGGAGGGAGATTATCGAGCAAAACTTCAGCCCCATCACCTCTGGTTACATCAGATTCAGCTGCATCAGTGTTTGGCCCTGGGTCAGGCCAGGAGGAGCTAGAGAATGGCATCAAATAAGAAAAATGTGGGTGTGTTGGAGTGAGCCCATAGGAGGCCACAAAGATGCTCTGGGGGCTGGAGCAGCTGTGCTCTGGATGCAGGCTGGGAAAGCTGTTCTGCTGTTCTCTGGGGAGACCTTTGAGCCCCTTCCAGTGCCTAAAGAGGCTCCAAAAGGGCTGGAGAGGGACCTGGGACAAGGGCCTGGAGTGACAGGACCATGGCAATGGCTTCAGACTGAAAGAGGGCAGGGAAAGATGGGATATTGGAATGATATCCTTCCCTGTGAGGGTGGTGAGGCCCTGGCACAGGCTGCCCAGAGGAGTTTGGCCGCTCCATGCCTGGAAGTGTCCAAGGCCATGGAGCACACTGGGGTAGTGGAAGGTGTCCCTGCCCATGGCAGGGGGCTGGAATGAGGTGAACTTTAAGGTCCCTTCCCACCCAAACCATTCTGTGATTTTAGGATTCTATCTAGCTGTCCATCCATGAAAAATCATTGTCCAGCAATGAGCCCTAAAGCTGAATTTTGCTTAGGGCTGGGAGAAATGGTTCTGTGGGCTCCAAAGTGCAAAAGGATGGCGAGCTCAGCCTCCTGAGGCTGGGTAGACAAACTCCCTGATGCAGAAAGGGGCACCTGGACTCACCCTTGACAATCCTGTACCACACTCTCCCGTTAATGCCTTCGTCCGCGTCCGTGGCTTTCACCTGCCGGAGAAAAGCAGAGGAGTAGAGGTCAAGGGCAGAGAATTCTGGACTGGGACAAGTCCTCCTACCCTGCCAAAGCTGGACATCCTTCTCCTCCACCCGAGCTGGGGAGCTTACCAAATACAGAGCAAAGTTAAGTTACTCTGCCCTCAGCACTGGGCAGCAGGGACAGTGGGCTCAGGAGCCCCTGGCTGCTGGATTGAGGTGGGAGCTGAGCCTCAGGACCACCCCACAAATCCCATGGGTCTGTGTGCTGGAGGAGGAGCCTCCCTCAATCCTACCCTGCATCCCAATGCTTGTCCCAGTGGTGCTGCCACCAGGGATGGAGCCTGGCTGGGATCAGCTGCTCCTGTGCCTGGTGGGCACGCAGCCCACGGCATCCCGGAGAGTCACCCAAGCGGCAGCACACAGAAAAGCTGCCAAAGGAAATGTGAAAGCAGCCAGCCCTGAGCGTCCCTGTGAGCCCCTGAGCAGGGGGGAGCAGCCCCAGGCTCTGGTGCACGGCAGGGACCGGCTCTGCCATTCGCCCTGGGAAAACCAAGGCAGGGCTCCCCTCTGGTGTCACTGAACCAGACTGCAGTGCCCTCACCAAACCCCAGCCAGCAGCTGGGAAGCGGGGCCTGGCAGTGACCAGCAGGGCCAGGGCTGCCAGCCCAGCTGGCACCGAGCCCCTGCATCTTTTCTTGGCAAAACCCACTCCCCACAGAGCACCCACAGCTCAGCCACAGTGTGGCTGCTCACAAATCACCAGGGCGAGGATGCAGGGAATGCCTGAGCCTTCATTCTCTCCCTGCTTCCCTCTGCCAGGCATCTTCTGCCTATTGCCACAATGCTACCCAGCAGTTTCTTTTTCCCAGGAAGGTTTGCTCCCAGATTTATGCAGGGAAGAGGAAGGGTTGCTGCAAAGGATGCACATGCAGGGGGAACAGTGAGGACATTCACCCCCAGCCCCTCACAGCTTGCAGGAGTCAGAGATGCTCCTCTGAAATGTGGTTTTGAGGTACCTTGAACTGCTCTTGCTCCCTTCCCCCTGTGTCAGCAGAAAACTTGGAAAATACTGACCTCTATCCGGATTTCTCATCCCTGTGTCCACACGTTGTGAAAAATGCATGTATTTTATGATTGGCTTTTTGCAAACATTAAAATGAATATTATATGTGTTGTGTTAGAAAGTAATGCTGTATTAGTTCTCTTAAGCAGTGTGTTAAATACTGTTTTAGGTTATAAAAAATGTTAAAATAGAAATTGTGCTATGTAGGATACTTTTTTTAAAGAAAGGACTTGCAGTGAGATAGCAGCCCCGGGACACCTGAATCTTTCAGAGAAAGAGAATTTATTGCCCTCTTATCAGGAGAAACGAACTTCTTCCTGCCTCGAAGGCACTGTTAAGATTCAGAGGAAGAAGCTGACACTGCCCAGACAGAATCCTGTGTTTGAATGGAATTTATGCACCATGTATGAGGTGTAGGAATATGCAACAGGCTGCTGCTTTTAAGGGTTAATCCTTTGTTAGCGTGGGTCCTTTCTGGGGCTCGGGCTGCCCAGAAAAGGTACCTGGACTGTCTGTAACTCTTTGTCTTTATTGTCTCATATTGTCCTAATTGAATTTGTCCAAATTATTATTACTCTAAGATTGTATTACTATTTTTATAACATTTTATTACTATTAGGCTTTTAAAAATTTAAAAACAAGTGATTGGCGTTTTTCACACACATGAAAAACCATGGGATGAGATGGGATGGGATGGGATGGGATCAATGGGATAGGATCAATGGGATGGGATGGGATGGGATGGGATGGGATGGGATGGGATGGGATGGGATGGGATGGGATGGGATCAATGGGATGGGATGGGATGGGATGGGATCAATGGGATGGGATGGGATGGGATGGGATGGGATGGGATCAATGGGATGGGATGGGATGGGATGGGATGGGATGGGATGGGATGGGATGGGATCAATGGGATCAATGGGATGGGATGGGATGGGATGGGATGGGATGGGATGGGATGGGATGGGATGGGATGGGATGGGATGGGATGGGATGGGATGGGATGGGATAGATGGGGTGGGATGGGATGGGATCAATGGGATGGGATGGGATGGGATGGGATGGGATGGGATGGGATGGGATGGGATGGGATGGGATGGGATGGGATCAATGGGATGGGATGAGATGGGATGGGATGGGATGGGATGGGATCAATGGGATGGGATGGGATGGGATGGGATCAATGGGATAAGATGGGATGGGATGGGATGGGATGGGATGGGATGGGATCAATGGGGTGGGATGGGATCAATGGGATGGGATGGGATGGGATAGAATGGGATCAATGGGATGGGATGGGATGGGATCAATGGGATGGGATCAATGGGATGGGATGGGATGGGATCAATGGGATGGGATGGGATCAATGGGATGGGATGGGATGGGATGGGATGGGATGGGATGGGATGGGATGGGATCAATGGGATGGGATGGGATGGGATGGGATCAGTGGGATGGGATGGGATCAATGGGATGGGATCAATGGGATGGGATGGGATCAATGGGATGGGATGGGATGGGATGCAGCCTGAGGAAATCTTGGCTGCTGCTGCTTTGACCTGCTGAGGTCCCAAAGGAAAGGTGGCACTTTAACAAACTGCCCCAAACTTGGGAAAACAGTGGCACAGCAGGGCAGGCAGTGGGAGAAAAGCTCTTTTCTGTGGTGCTAAAGGTGGAAAGCACCTGGTGCAGCCAAGCTGAGCTCCAGCCTGTTTTATCCCTCTGCTGCAGGGCACAGCCAGCCTGTCGCAGCCCTGGGGGGAAAGGTGACACAAACGGATGAGGAGGGGCAATAAAACAATGGGAAAAAAAGTCGATTTTCTGGGAAAATGAGGGGCAGGCATGAGGAGGGGAGGCTCACCCCGCGACTGCACAATTCACTCATCCTACAGGGACAAATCCCGAGGAGATGCATCCCGGGGGGCTCGACCCCATCAGGACACAGCTGCGGGGCACTGCAGCGCCCTGGCTCGGCCGGCTCAGGCTGTCCCCCGCCGGCTGCCACCTCTGTCCCACCCTCCCCAGCGGGAGGAGGGGGCTGGCAGCGGCGGAGCGCGGTGGGAGAGGCGGCGAGGCACCGGAGCGCGGGAGGCAGCGCTGCTGAGAGGTAGGGAGCGCAAATCCCCGCGGCAAAGCGCTGCCGGCTCCCTAGGCCACCCCCAGGGCTGAGACAGACCCCTGGCTGCGGAGATCATGCCCTGGAAAAGAGCTGGAGATGGGTGGCGATGGAAAATTCGGGGTGGGAATGGGGTCGGGCATCCCTCCTTCTGGGGAAAGAGGTGAAATGAACCACTTTATCCCGGGGAAAGCGCTGGAAATGGGTGGGGATGCAAAGTTTGGGGTGGGAATGGGGTCAGGCATCCCTCCTCCTGGGGAAAGAGCTGAAAATGCGTGGGGATGCAAAGTTTGGGGTAGGAATGGGGTTGGGCATCCCTCCTTCTGAGGAAAGAGCTGGAAATGGGTGGGGATGCAAAGTTTGGGGTGGGCTTGGGGCCAGGCATCCCTCCTTATGGGGAAAGCACTGAAAATGGGTGAGGATGCAAAGTTTGGGGTGAGCATGGAGTCAGGCATCCCTCCTTATGGGGAAAGCACTGAAAATGGGTGAGGATGCAAAGTTTGGGGTGAGCATGGAGTCAGGCATCCCTCCTTATGGGGAAAGAGGTGAAATGAACCACTTTATCCTGGGGAAAGCGCTGGAAATGGGTGGGGATGCAAAGTTTGGGGTGGAAATGGGATCAGGCATCCCTCCTCCCGGGGAAAGAGCTGAAAATGGGTGGGGATGCAAAGTTTGGGGTAGGAATGGGGTTGGGCATCCCTCCTTATGGGGAAAGAGCTGAAAATGGGTGGGAATGGAAAATTTGGGATGGGCTTGGGGTCAGGCATCCCTCCTTCTGGGGAAAGATCTGAAAATGGGTGGGGATGCAAGTTTGGGGTGGGCATGGGGCCAGGCATCCCTCCTCCTGAGGAAAGCACTGAAAATGGGTGGGAATGGAAAATTCGGGGTGGGAATGGGGTCAGGCGTCCCTCCTTCTGGGGAAAGAGGTGAAATGAACCACTTTATCCTGGGGAAAGCGCTGGAAATGGGTGGGGATGCAAAGTTTGGGGTGGAAATGGGATCAGGCATCCCTCCTCCTGGGGAAAGAGCTGGAAATGGGTGGGGATGCAAAGTTTGGGGTGAGCATGGAGTCAGGCATCCCTGCTCCCGAGGAAAGCACTGAAAATGGGTGGGGATGGAAAATTTGGTGTGGGCACGAGGTTAGGCACCTCTTGTCCTGGGGAAAGAGCTGAAAATGGGTGGGGATGCAAAGTCTGAGGTAGGAATGGGGTTGGGCATCCCTCCTTCTGGGGAAAGATCTGAAAATGGGTGGGGATGCAAGTTTGGGGTGAGCATGGGGCCAGGCATCCCTCCTCCTGAGGAAAGCACTGAAAATGGGTGGGGATGCAAAGTTTGGGGTGAACATGGAGTCAGGCATCCCTCCTTATGGGGAAAGAGCTGAAAATGGGTGGGATTGGAAAATTTGGGATGGGCTTGGGGTCAGGCATCCCTCCTTCAAAGAAAGAGCTGAAAATGGGTGGGGATGCAAAGTTTGGGGTGGGAATGGGGTCAGGCATCCCTGCTCCTGGGGAAAACGCTGGAAATGGGTGCAGAAGGCAAAATTTGGGGTGGAAATGGGGTCAGGCATCCTTGCTCCCTTCCCAGCCCTGGTGATGGGAGAGGGAGAAGGTCCTGGGGATGCAGCTGTACCAGCAGGGCTGATGGGGAGCAGCATCACTCACACCCTGGGAACAGAATCAGGAGGGTCAGGCTGGTCCTGCCCAGCATCACCTCCTCCTGCCAGCCCGTGGAAATATTCAGGGCACTGGGAAAAGCTGGGGAGCTCCAGGAAAAGTGTTGCTAGGCAAGCTGGGGAAGGGAATGAGAGCTGCTTTTCATGGGAGCTGTGCCTGAGAACAGGCTTTTCTTTGCAGGACTTTGAGGAAAGGGAGGGAGAGCAGATGGAAAAACTGCCAAACCAGGCAGCAGGGCCAGGCCAGGGAGCAGTGCTGGGCAGAAGAACCTGCTCTGCTGCTCAGGCATGAGAATCATTCCTTTTTCCTACCTTTCCACCTTTCTTGGGGGCATTTTACCTTTTGCAATTTCTCTTTTTTCCCCTCTGATCCTCATCTGCCTCGTGCTCACGGGGATGTGCCACATTTGGAGCTGATCAGGGAGGGATGAACCCCTGGGCAGGATTTCCAGGGCAGGAAAATCCCTTTTAACCCAGCAGGGTGAAGAATATGGAGCTTGGGTGGGACAGTGATGCTGGGAAGGGGCAATGCCATGAGAGCTCTGCCAGCTGGGCTGGGTATAAGGAGAGAACCATGGCATGGTTTTTTTTTGTGGTTTTTCCCAGAAAAAGCCTGGGAAAACACCAGTGTGATCCCTCCTGAAGGGTTTCTATGGAACGCTGTCAAGTGAATTTAAAAGACAAACTCTGCAGCCATGAGCAGGAGAGCAAACCCAGCCCGAAGGAATGAAAGAGCCTGAAGGAATTGCCCACGCCTCCAGGCTGGCTCTCCAGGAACAATGCAAGGTCACCACATGCATTTGGGTAAATGGCAGCTTGAAGGTAGCCCTGGAAACCCTGACTGAGGCTGCCTGTGGAGTGGGACACCCTGCAGCCCTGCCTTGGCAGCACAGAGGAGCTGTCCCTGCAGCAGGGGGACCTTGGCAGTGCTGCTCTGTTCCCAAAGCTGAGGGGAAGGAACAGGGCTGGTTATGGACAAAAAAAATACATTTGGGGTGAGGAGAGGTGAAAAGACCATTGTGGAGGAGGTGAGCAGAGCTCCATCCCTGGGACTGCCTGCAACACACACAGGGATTCACCCTCTCAAACCCTGACCCATTGGATTCTGCATTTCCCATTTTCCAGGCACAGACCTGGCCCTGACCCATTGGTTTCTGCATTTCCCATTTTCCAGGCACAGACCTGGCTCTGACCCATTGGATTCTGCATTTCCCATTTTCCAGGCACAGACCTGACCCTGACCCATTGGTTTCTGCAATTCCCATTTTCCAGGCACAGACCTGGCTCTGACCCATTGGATTCTGCATTTCCCCTTTTCCAGGCACAGACCTGGCTCTGACCCATTGGATTCTGCTTTTCCCATTTTCCAGGCACAGTCCTGGTCCTGACCCATTGGATTCTGCATTTCCCATTTTCCAGGGACAGACCTGGCTCTGACCCATTGGATTCTGCATTTCCCATTTTCCAGGGACAGACCTGGCTCTGACCCATTGGATTCTGCATTTCCCATTTTCCAGGCACAGACCTGGCTCTGACCCATTGGATTCTGCATTTCCCATTTTCCAGGCACAGACCTGGCCCTGACCCATTGGATTTTGCATTTCCCATTTTCCAGGCACAGACCTGGCTCTGACCCATTGTTTTCCGCATTTCCCATTTTCCAGGCACAGACCTGGCCTTGCCCCATTGGTTTCTGCATTTCCCATTTTCCAGGCACAGACCTGGCTCTGACCCATTGGTTTCTGCATTTCCCATTTTCCAGGCACTGACCTGGCCCTGACCCATTTGTTTCTGCATTTCCCATTTTCCAGGGACAGACCTGGCCCTGACCCATTGGATTCTGCATTTCCCATTTTCCAGGCACAGACCTGACTCTGACCCATTGGATTCTGCATTTCCCATTTTCCAGGCATAGTCCTGGCTCTGACCCATTGGATTCTGCATTTCCCATTTTCCAGGCATAGTCCTGGCCCTGACCCATTGGATTCTGCATTTCCCATTTTCCCGGCACAGACCTGGCCTTGCCCCATTGGTTTCTGCATTTCCCATTTTCCAGGCACAGACCTGGCTCTGACCCATTGGTTTCTGCATTTCCCATTTTCCAGGCACAGACCTGGCCCTGACCCATTGGTTTCTCCATTTCCCATTTTCCAGGCACAGACCTGGCTCTGACCCACTGGATTTTGCATTTCCCATTTGCCAGGCACAGACTTGGCCCTGACCCACTGGATTCTGCATTTCCCATTTTCCAGGCATAGTCCTGGCCCTGACCCATTGGATTCTGCATTTCCCATTTTCAACGCACAGACCTGGCCCTGACCCATTGGATCCTGCATTTCCCATTTTCCAGGCACAGACCTGGCCCTGACCCATTGGATTCTGCATTTCCCATTTTCAACGCACAGACCAGGCCCTGACCCATTGGATTCTGCATTTCCCATTTTCCAGGCACAGACCTGGCCCTGACCCATTGGATTCTGCATTTCCCATTTTCCAGGCACAGACCTGCCCCTGACCCATTGGTTTCTGCATTTCCCATTTGCCAGGCACAGACCTGCCCCTGACCCATTGGTTTCTGCATTTCCCATTTTCCAGGCACAGACCTGGCCCTGACCCATTGGTTTCTCCATTTCCCATTTTCCAGGCACAGACCTGGCTCTGACCCACTGGATTTTGGATTTCCCATTTTCCAGGCACAGACCTGGCTCTGACACATTGGATTCTGCATTTCCCATTTTCCAGGCACAGTCCTGGCCCTGAACCATTGGATTTTGCACATACCACAGCTTGATGGGGACTTATCAGGGCACAGGCTCAACCAACTGTCCAATTTCTTTGGAAGTATAATCACAAAACCCCCAAATGACAGCCAATTCCACAAACCTGCATTTCTGGGGAACAGAGGAGAACCAAACCTCAGCAGCCTGGGGGGAGGATTTTGAGCTTTCTGTGGTACATAGATATTTATCTCTTCTAGAAAATCTTCATGCAGTGTGTGTGTGCTCCCTGGAAGTCTCCTCCCAGAGGCCAGAAATATTGGTGGATTTCTTTTCCAGGTGGTTTTGCACTTCAGTTCAGGGTGGTGCTTTGCAAGTGTGGGATGGACTACCCCTGTCCCCCCTGTGCCACTGAAAACATGGCTGGGACAATCCTGGACATCTTGGCATGACAAGAACCCATCAGTTTAACCAGAGGGTGGCTGTCTGTCCATCTGCCACGTGCTAATCGCCTCTCTGTGTCACCTTGCAGGGAAGATGAGCTCTGGCAACGGGACCTCTCCCACCCCACCTGTCCTTGGGCTCCTGGAGCCGGTGCCACCCAGTGCCAGCTCCCCGGAGGGCACAGACTGGCTGCCCACCATCGTGGGGCTCGTCTGCATCTTCCTGGTGCTGGCCACCCTGCTGACCCTTGTCACCCTCTGCCACCTTCGGGCGCTGGGCCGCTCCCCCTGGGGTCCCCACGAGTGGCTGCCCCAGCAGGCCGTGGATGCCAGCCAGCCCCAGCTGAGGCTCTGGAAGCGCCTGGGCTCCCTGAGGGGCTCCATCAGCAGCTTCAGGAGGAGCCAGAGGGCGTTTCAGAGCACCCTGGCCTGTCCCAGGAGCTTCTCCAGCAGCCAGGACGGGGACATCATGGAGTCCACCAAAATGTGATCATGCCCTGCTCCTCCTTCCCAAGCTTTGGCTCCCTTCTCAAGCATCCTGAGTAGAGAACCTCTGAGCAGCTCATTTCCAGGCTCTGTGACAGGAGATTTTGCAATGTCAGGTACCCAAATGCTTTCCAGGTTACTGCTTCCTGCCAGGGAAGGTGGAGGCATCCAAACTACACCCACACACAGTTACCACCGGGCAGTCCAAAAAAATCCTGCTGCTTCATTTCTTTTGGGAAACGTCGTTGAAGATTGCAATGCAAGATGTTTTCCATTACCATCTGTATGGCAGATTACCTTTGTCAAGTGGGCAGCTTGACTTATCTCTGTCTCTGAGTGACCACAATCACACTTCCCTAGGGAGGGGACATTGCTGATAACAGACTATTGAATGTCACTGCATGGCTGATAAGAACTATAACATCCCATTGGGAGATGCTCCGCCCAGGGGGAGGAGCCAAGCATTGCTACCCAGATATAATCCAGGGGGAGGAGCCAAGCATTGCTACCCAGATATAATCCAGAGGTTTTGAGACACCAGCATGGCTTTCTCCATGGGATTCCTCAGAGGAACAGCAGCTGCCTCTCCTTCCACTGGATCTTCAGAGGAAGAATACATCCTTCTCTACAGATCCCCCTGCTCCAGCAGAACCACCCCTGACACTGCAGGAGGGCTGAGCCACATTTCCAATGGGACTGCCACCAACACCCTGACCCACAGGGTGTCAGGTTGGGTTCTGACTCTGCCAGTGTTGTTCTAGTGTACTGCATTGGTTATTTTATCTTTTTTTTTTCCCTTTCCCTATTAAAGAACTGTTATTTCCTGCTCCCATATTTTTGCCTGAGAGCCCCTTAATTTAAAATTCATAGCAATTGGGAGGGGTGGGGAGGGTTTACATTCTCCATTTCAGGGGAGTCTCCTGCCTTCCTTAGCAGACTCCCGTCTTTCCAAACCAACACAATTGTGCAAGTTGTGCTGCACCTGAACAAACAGCCTGCAAGAGACTGGGAGCAACCTGGCTGCCTGAAGAGAGGCAGCCCAGGGCAAGCCTGCTCCACAGAAAGCAATTCCCAGTGGAGTTATCCTCTGGAGCAGGTGGAGGGATGCTCGTGCCCCCATGTGCTGCCTGGTCCCTGTCACCCCCCTCCATGCTGAGTGAGCTCTGGGTTGCTGTGGTCAATGTGTTCCTATTCCTCCTCTCTGGCCCTGCTCTGCCTGGTTTTGGGAGAAAGGGATGGGGAAGCATTGAGAAACTCTCTCCTGCTGCCCTGGGGATGTGGGGATGCACTGAAGGGAGAGACCTTCTGTACAAATGGTTCGTGCTGAAGGTGCAAATTAAACTGAAGCTGGGAGATGGCTCATTTCTGTTTCTCTTCCATGCTGTTCTGTGGAAAAACAACTTCCCCCACTTTTGCTATGGACTTCCAAGGGCATCCCCCTCTTTTGGGAGGCGGGTTCTAAGAACAGGCACTTTGCTGCCAGTCAGACTCAAGTTCCCTCCCTCCAATTTGCCAAACCAGCTCAGTTTTAGGGTTCCTGTGCAGGGACACACCTCCATCCTGGGATTGCTGATGCCAGAGCATCAGGTACACCTTGCCATGGCAGAGCAGGTGCTGAGGAGCCACAGAATCCCTTGGGCATTGCTGCCTGGAGCAGACACAGGGCTCCCAGCAAACCTTTTGTGGCAGGAGGCAAAAGGCTCCTTTCTTCTCTGCCGGTGACTCACACAGCCAGGGACAAAGCTGTCCCTTTGCCCGTGCCTGCAGAGGTATTGAAGGCAGCAGGAGCCTTCCCAGGGCCCTCTGCAAAGAGCCTTTGGTGCCTGCTCCAGAAGAGCCGCGGGTTTGAAGGGATGCTGTGAATGCCCGCATTCATCCCGTGCTCACTGAGCCATTCAGCTCTGCCCACCGCTCCCTTAAAAGAGCCACAAACATGAAAGCAAAGTCCAAATGCTTCTTTCCCTCTCTGAGGGTTTCCCCCCCTCTCTGAGCATCTCTTTGCAGGCACTCTGCTCCCTCCCCATGGAGATCTCTGCCTGGGAGGAGGGAGAAAGCAGGGGTGTAGCCAAAGTGGCCTCGCCAGCACAGAGCTTGGCTCTTCTCCTCTCACCCCCTGCAGAAATGGGGTGAGCTCCTTAATTTCCCCTTGCTCTTTGCTGCCTGCTCCCCGGCACTCGCAGCCTGGGCTGGCAGAGGAGTGGATGAGCCAGAACACATCTCGCCCTGCCCGAGGGGACAGACAGGGAGGGAAAACCCCTGCCCTGTGCTTCCAGTGGGGCACGGTGAGTGGGGCACCCCCAGCTCCCAGCCCGGGGTCCCGGGGGAAGAGGCACGTGCCTGCACGATGCTGCTGGCCGCTGGGATGTCCTCGGGGACGCTGACTTCATAGCTGCTCTGCAGGAAGATGGGCCTGTTGTCGTTGACATCCAGCACGGTCACGTACACGGTGGCGGTGCCGGTGCGCCGGTTCCCGGTGGGGCCGTTGTCTGCAGGGACACAAAGGGGAAGGAGGGAGGGAGGGAGGGAGGGAGGGAGGTTCAGCCACCTCCTCCGTGCACAGGAGGTGCTCAGCCCAAGGCTGCTGAAATAACAGGATCGAGATTTCCAAACTAAAACATTTCATCTTTTCGCAGCTTTTAAATCCCACATGGGTTTTTAGGTTTTTTTTCCTCCCCCTTTCTATTTTGCAAAGCCACCGTGCTGTTCTGCAAGAAAAAGGAAAAGCCAAGCCACCCCCAAGCTCTGCCATGGAGCCCAGTGAGGCCAGAAATGCAACTGATCATTAGAGAGGATTTGCAGCTCCATGCACCAAGTGAAGGGACTGCTGGAGCCAGGGATTTGGGAGGTGGAGGCAGCCTGGTGAATTTTCCACAGCTGCAGCTCAGCTCACAGCCAAGGAGCACCAGGAGGGGTTGATGTTCAGTAGGCAAGGACATGGCAGCACGGCTGTTGGGTTTGCCAGGAAGAATGAGGCACGGGGCAGCATGGATTGGGGTTGGATTTTTCAACATGCCTGATCTGCAGGAGTGCTAAACCCTCCAGCTGGGAGCCTGTGGGATCTGGGAAAGCACAGGCAGTGTGATCCCCATGGGAGGGGCACAGCAGACCCTTTGCCCCTTGGGATCCAGTCCTGTGCGCCCAGGCAGTGCAGCATCCCTGCTGCAGCCCCCAACAGTGCTGTGCCCCCAACAATTTCTGTCCAGGACACTCACTTCTCCTCTCCAAAGGGACATCCAAGTCATCTGTGAACAGGCACATCATTATAGAGCTCTGGGGATGACAGCCAAGCTGAGTTTGGCACGGGGACCCTCTGCCCGTGCCAGGTGGCTCAGGGTTAATCAGCAGCCCCAGAGCCAGGGGCTGGCATGGCAGGAGCGGAACGATGCTGTGGAGTTGGCATTTTTGGGCAGAGGGATGCCCTGGACAGTGTGGAGCCTCCCAGGAACAGGGGGCCTGCCTTCCCAGGTGAAAGGGAGAGCCCTGGGGCTGGGAAAACCTGAGAGGGCAATAGACCCTCTGCAAAAGTCATGATGGAAGTGGGACACATTAATTCACACGTGCAGTGTTAGCACCAGGCACAGGCTCCGGTTTGGAGAGCTCCTTCAGAGGTTGCTGCCCCTCTGACACACCTGCAAGGGAGCTCCACACGTGCATGGCCACCACCTGTGGCTGTGTGGCAGTGGGATCCCTGGGAAATCCTTACCAATGGCCTCCAGGATCAGCGTGTAGGATGCCACGGTCTCCCTGTCCAGACTCACGACCGTCCTCACCACCCCATCCCTGAAGCCGACGCTGAATTTGCCGTCCTGGTTCCCACCTGCAGCAAAGCACAAGCAGAACAGAAACATGGAATGGGCTGGGTTGGGCTGAGAGGGACCTGGAGCAAAGCACAAGCAGAATGGAAACTTGGAATGGGCTGGGTTGCGAGGGACCTTAGAGATAATTTTGTTCCAACACCTCACCGTGGGCAGGGACGCCTCCTAGACCAGGCTGCTCCAAGCCCTGTCCAACCTGACCTTTAACACCTCCAGGGATCCAGAAACATCCACTACTTCCTTGGACAGCCTGTCCCAACGCCTGGATACCCTTTCAGTGAAGAAATTTCTCCTGATATCTAATCTGAACCTTCCCTGGTGCAACTTGAGGCCATTTCCTTGGGTTCTGTGGCCTGGGCACGGGGTCAGCCCAGCTGTGCAAGGATGGTTTGGTGCCTTGTCCCTGGCAGAGCACTTTGCCTCACAGCACAGGAACAATCCAAGGGCTGTAGGGAAAGCTGGGTCATTTCCTGAGTGCCTTGAGGCAATTGGGGTGACTGTGCACGTGAGCTGTGGTACCTGTGGGACAGCACACCCCGATTCACCTGCAGAGGAGAGGCCAGAGGGGCTGGACACGGAACAGCAGGCTGCTACTGTGGGAAAAGTGGCTCTCTGGTGGCACTTCTGTTTTTGCCCTCTTCCTGAGGGCTCGGTGTGCAGTTTGCAAGTCAAACCGTGGCCAGGGGATTCCCCAGCCTCCTGCTGCAGGTGCTGCAGCCGTGGGGCAAGCCGGGCGCTGCAGCCCACCAACCCCACCTGCCCAAAAATGCCCCAAAATTCCGTTTACGCCTCCCAACCATAAACACCGATGGAAGCCCCCCCAGGCCTCGCTCCCTAGCCGTGCCCTGCCCATGCTGATGCTTTTCCAGGGTCAGCAGGGTGGTCAGCGTGGCCGGGAGCCGAGCGGGGCTGTTCAGCAGAGGGCGATGCCGGACAAGGATTGAGGGGCTGGCAAAGGCAGAGCCGGAGCGCGGAGCACCCCGGCCGAGGTCTGGGGCAGCCTGTGCCCTGCTGCGAGCCCAGCTCCCCTCGTGGCACGGCGCTCCCACCTGTGATGAAGTAGCTGAGCTCGGCGTTGAGCCCGATGTCGGCGTCCGTGCAGTTGAGCCGCACCACTTTGAAATCGCGGGCCACGTCCTCGGGCAGGGACACGTTGTAGACAGCAGGGAAGAAGGTGGGGTCCTCGTCATTCACATCCAGGACTGCAAAGGGAGAGCAGAGCTGAGTGTGCTGCCCGTGCTGCGGACGCCAGGCTGGGCTCCCAATGCTCCTCTCAGCATCCCAGGGATGCTCTGCCTGACCCTCCCTGCCACTGGGGCACTGGGGGGCCTGCAGAGTGGCTGTGGGCTCTGTTTGGTTGCCCCTGGTACACACAGATCACCCTCCTCACAGCCCAAAAACCCATTGCATCACTGAAATTCAAGTCACTATTTTCACCAAGCCCGTTTCCATCCCCGTTCAAAGGAAAATCTGGGGCTTAAATATAAGCTCAGCATTTCCTGGGGCATGGCAGGGACCTGGAGCTTCTTTCCCAAACTCGGGCCTGAGGACAGTGCAGGGTCAGTTTATTTCCAGATGACGCTTATCCTTTTTCAGCACCAGGCTTCCACGGAGCCAGCAAACAGCAAGGCACTAAATTAAAGGCAGGCCTTGCAATAAGGCTCCAGCTCTGAGCTGGGATTGCGTGGGCTGTCCAGGCACGCAGCTGATGGGAATCACATGCTGAACCAAAAGAGAAAAGCAACACTGGGGATGGGGGAATGGAGAAAAAAAAAAAGATAATTTGGGGGCCCTGCCAGAAACACCATGTTTTCCCCATCTCTGCAGTGTGTTGATAGCAGACATGGAGCCTGTGGGGATGGAGCCATCCCTATGCACAAAGCCAGACCTGACCCTGTTTCCAGGCTGTGAAAAGTGCATATTATATGGCTCTATGCATATATATATATATATATATATATATATATATATATACATATTTATTATATGTATTTTGTTGTATTGATTAGTACTGCTGTATAAGGAATGAGGCACTTGCACCAGACAGCAGCCACAGGACACCTGGATCTTTCAGAGAAAGAGAATTTATTGCTCCATTATCAGGAGAAATGAACTTCTTCCCACCTTGCTCAGCCCTGAAGACTCAGTCAGGATTCAGAGGAAGAAGCTGACAGTGCCCAGACAGAATCCTGTGTTTGAATAGAATTTATGCACCATGGATGAGGTGTAGGAATATGCAACAGGCTGTTGCTTTTAAGGGTTAATCCTTTGTTAACGGGTGTCCTTTTTCGGACTTATTTTGCCCAGAAAAGGTACCTGGACTGTCTGTAACTCTTTGTTTTTATTACCTCATATTGTCCTCATCCCAATTGTCCAAATTTAATTATATTGCTATTTTTATAACCATTTTATTATCATAAAACTTTTAAAATTAAAAAAAAAAAAACCAACAAGTGATTGGTGTTTTTCACACATGGGCCTCAGTGAGTCTTCTGCAGAACCTGCATTTCCCCCAGGGAGGTTTTTCTGAGTCTCCTGCAGAACCTGCATTTCCCCCAGGGACGTTTGCCACCACGGCGCGCTCTCGCTGCGCCCACCTTTGACAGTGAGGGTGCTGGTGGAGCTCTTGGCGGGCGTGCCGGCGTCGCTGGCCACCACCCTGAGCAGGTACTCGGGGATCCTCTCCCTGTCCAGCACGGCCATGGAGGTGACCAGCCCGCTGGTGCTGTTGATGAGGAAATCCATGCGGGGCATGCCCACCTGCATGCGGTACGACACCTGCCCGTTGGGGCCCTCGTCCAGGTCGATGGCCACCACCTGGTGGGGACAGGGAAACAGGAGCGTCTCGTCAGCTCTTGGAGGTCTTATGACAGCTCAGCTACCTTAGAAGGCATAAAATTAGCAGGATTTTCTGTGGCAGCGCTGGAAACAAAAAGGTTTTAATAAAAGCCAAAACAATGAACTCCTTACAGAGAAAAAGCGACTTAGGTGCAAGAGGTTCTTGCTCTTGGTAAAACACCTCACAAAAGTGATTGGTTTCTTTGTTCTCTTCTTTTCTAGTAAATTGCCTAGGTGGGACTTTTTGGCTTCTGTCCAATTGGCCATCCTTAAGTTTGAGTGAAGCCCCCCAGGTCCTATGAGGTGTCGTTTCATTTAACCAAGGAGAGAAACTTCTGGGCTTGTTTCCTTTTGTCACTCCATCAACAGGAGGGCACATTCCTACAGGAGAGCACCCTGATCATCATCTCCTGGCCATGGAAGCCGTGGTACAGAAATCCCAAGTGCCTTTGGCCCTGGGTATGCAGGGATGAAATGGCCTTGGAGGATCCTCCCTACCAGGAGTAAGCCCATGGAGTAAAGATGCACAACCCTATCTGCAATCCCCTTGTTCCACTGTTAGGGATGGCAAAGAGAAGGAGATGGAGAGGACAGAGGAGATGGAGAAGATGCAGAGAAGGGAGAGGATGCATTGCCAGCCTGCAGAAGCCATGGCAGCAGCTCCCAGCATGAGGAATGGCAGCAGTGGGACACGCTCACCTGGACACGTTCACCTTCTGCATCCCCCCTGTTCCACTGTTAGAATATGGCAAAGAGAAGGAGATGGAGAGGACAGAGGAGATGGAGAAGGTGCAGAGAGAGGAGAGGATGCATTGCCAGCCTGCAGAAGCCATGGCAGCAGCTCCCAGCGTGAGGAATGGCAGCATGCTCACCTGGAAGACAGAGGTGCCCGCGGGGAGCCCCTCGGCGATCTCAGCAACAAAGGGCAGGTTTTGGAAAGTGGGGTCGTTGTCGTTCAGGTCCAGCAGGTTGACAAAAACTGTGGCACTGCTGGTGGCTCTCAGGGGTGGCCTCCCACCTGTGGAGGCCAGGAATGGGGTCTCAAGGTTAACACTTGAGCTGCTTCCACCCCTTTCCCCTAAAAATAAGCTCTCACTCACTATGCAGACAGCAGTGCAGGATGGGGGGATGGCCCTGGTTTGTCATGGGTGTTCTGCCACCAACGGACAATTAGAATTCCAGAATGGTTTGGGTCGGAAGGGACCTTACAGATAATCCAATTCCAACCCTCTGGGACATCTTCCACTATCTCAGGTTGCCCCAAGCCCCTTCCAATCTGTCCTGGGACACTTTCAGGGTTAGAGCAGACACAGCTTCTCTGGGCAGCCTGTTCCACCACCTTCTCAGTAAAGAATTTCCTCCTAACATCTAATCTCCATCTCCCCTCTTTTGGTTTAAAACCATTCCCTTTTGTCCTGAAAAGAAAGGATTATCATTGTATATCTATCTTTCTTCCTATGAAAAGTTTCCCCATGGCAATATTTCCAGAGAAAAACCCATCAGCTCTGCTTCCCTCACCTGCTCAATTGATTTTCTGGGATGCCAATGGAGCAGGGCTGAGGGGGAGGGAGAGTTCCTGCCTCTCAGGCTCTTTCTCAGGGCTGCTACATGAATTACTCACTCGCATTCTGAGCTTGTTTTAGCAGCAGGCTTAAAGCTACTCCCATTTTTTTCACCTCAGAAACACTCGCGTTCAAAGCAGGAGAGAAGAAAACAGAAGACACTTTGCCATAAGGGCAAAATCAGGCTGGGGAAGTGTTGAAGGTTGCAATGCAAGATGTTTTCAATTACCAGCTGTGTGGCAGTTGTCTTTTGTCAAGTGGGCAGCTTGCCTTATCTCTCTCTTTGAGTGACCACACCCACTCCTCCCTGGGAGGGGACATTGCTGATAACAGACAATTGAATGTCACTGCATGGCTGATAAGAACTATAACATCCCATTGGGAGATGCTCCGCCCAGGGGGAGGAGCCAAGCATTGCTACCCAGATATAATCCAGGGGGAGGAGCCAAGCATTGCTACCCAGATATAATCCAGGGGGAGGAGCCAAGCATTGCTACCCAGATACAATCCAGAGGGAGGAGCCAAGCATTGCTACCCAGATATAATCCAGAGGTTTTGAGACACCAGCATGGTTTCTCCATGGGATTCCCCAGAGGAACAGCAGCTGCCTGTCCTTCCACTGGATCTTCAGAGGAAGAATACATCCTTCTCTACAGGATCCCTGCTCCAACAGAACCACCCCTGACACTGCAGGAGGGCTGCAGCCACATTTCCAATGGGACTGCCACCAACACCCTGACCCACAGGGTGTCAGGTTGGGTTCTGACTCTGGCAGTGTTGTTCTGCATTGTTTATTTTATCCTTTTTTTTTCTTTTTCCCTATTAAAGAACTGTTATTTCCTGCTCCCATATTTTTTGCCTGAGAGCCCCTTAATTTAAAATTCATAGCAATTGGGAGGGGTGGAGAGGGTTTACATTCTCCATTTCAGGGGAGGCTCCTGCCTTCCTTAGCAGACTCCTGCCTTTCCAAACCAAGCCAGGCAGGTTCAGCTGAGCAGTGAGCACACCCAGGGTGGGATGGAGGCTTACAGTCGGTGACAGACACCACGATCCTGCGCATCAGCTGCGCCTCCTGGGCGTTGGGGTTCTCCCTGTCCAGCAGCACGCCCGAGGTGCGGATCTTGCCCGTGGTGCTGTTGATGGTGTAGAACTTGTTGGGAGGCCGGATGCTGTACACCACCGTGCCGTTCTCCCCCAGGTCTGGGTCCACAGCCACCACCTGCCGTGGGGGAGCAGCACAAAATTACAGGAGAGCGCTGGGAATTCACTCCCCACGGAGGTTTGCTGCTGTCCCTGCACCAGCAGCACAAAGGAACCCATCCTCCATCCAGCCCTGTGTTTTTGTGACATTTGCAGGGATTTTGCACCCTCGAGACCTCTGCTGTGGTGTTAAATGTCCCCAAAATTGGCCTGTGAGCACAGGAGGTGATGGCATGACAAGATACAAAAGCGCAGCAATCAAACTGGAGTTTTCCTCCTTTGGAATAAAACCAGCTGAAAAACGAGGACCCTTTGGAAAAATAAAATAAATGGGACAAAGAGGCACGCTGAGGAACTTGTGCTGCCACATCGGGAATAATTCCTTGGTGGAGTTCTCCTCCACACCAGATATTTTATGCTTTATTGCTCTCCCTGTGACCTTTCTAATTACAGGGGACATTTACATTAACAAACACCCCAATTTCACTGCCCTCATAACTTCCCCAGCTCCTGCTGCTCATCCTGCAGCTGAATTTACATCGGATCGGTGACAAAATAATTATTTTCCCAGCAACTAATTGGGTTGTCAAAGGCAAGATGACTTCAAGCTGGCACTGAGCAGCAGGGCTGAAGGAGAGAAAACCACTGTGCTCTGGCTCAAGCAGCACTGCCAGACCCTTCTCCCCCTACAAAAAAATCCTTTTTTTTTTTTTTTTTTCCTTTTCGCAGCCTTCCTTCTTATATGATTTTGTGGATTCTCTTCACTTTTCCCTCATTTATTTTCCATTTTGTTCCCGTCATTTTTCTCTCAGTGTGATGGAATAGAAGCCTCCCCCTCTTCTCCTCTTTTATTTCACCAGAGGGACTTGAAAGGCTGTAAATCAAAGTCTCTCAGAGAGGTCCTTGAAGGAGGTTGCAGGCGAGGCTAAGGAAAGGAGGATTTGGCCAAAATCCACACAATTTGGAGAGGGGAAAAAAAAAATCCCAGGGGAGAGAGAAGAAACACAGGGGATGGTCAGCAGCGGGGAGGAGGCTCAGGAGTAAGGTTTTAAATGGAATTAAAGATGGTGCTGGACTGAAGGTGACACTGGTGGCACTGGTTTGGTGGTGTCCCCAAACCAACCCATCACCCTGTCTGGCACATACCGTGGTGACATCCGAGTTGGGGGGCGTCATTTCCACCAGGTTGATGAAGTATGGCTCGTCCTTCCAGGTGGGGTAGTTGTCATTGATGTCCAGCAGCGTGATGTTCACCTGTGGGAGAGCAAGGAAGCACAGCTGCTGCAGGAGGCACGGGTTCCTGAGGCATGGAGTGTCCCCTGGATGTGCCCAACATGTGTTTCTGGCTGTGGCAGGGTCACCATCCCTCAGGCACTTGGGGACATGGGTTAGTGCAGGCTGGACCTGATCCTCTTAGAGACCTTTTTCCTGAATTACTCTATGGTTTTGTGATGCTGTGTTCACCCTCTGGAGGGAAAACCTGCAAAAAAAAAAATCAACATCCTGCAATTTTGCAGCCCTTGGGCAGAGCTGAGCTGGGTTTTGTTTGTATTGATCACGGTTAAGAACAACCACAGGGCACAAGGTGTGTCTTCAAACAGCTCCTTCACTGGAAGGGGGATGAAAATCAGTGGGAGAGAGGATGCAGTGGGAATGTGGCAGGAAAGGAAGGAAAAATCTGAGTGGCTGGTAAAAAGCAACAGAAAAAACCCCAGAATAAATGAGAAATCAGAAGAGGGTACAGTACACAGGGGGTGGGAGGTGTGAAGACAAGAGCAGGGGCGAGGATGGTGCCCTGAAGTGTTGCCTGCCTTCATTTTCCCTGTGACAAATGGCATCCCAGTGACAGCAGCGAGCCTGTGGGATGCGTCTGGCTGCCTGGGGGTCTCTCACCTCCCCACAGCACTCATTTCTCCACAGGTGTCTGAGGGAAAGGGCTGCAGCTCCAGGGCAGCATCCACCCCTCAGCAGGTGCTGGTGGAGCTTTTCCTGGGATCCCCCGTGCTCCCACTCCTCTGCGTCCCGCTGTCACACCAGGCTGAGCTGCTGGTGCCACCCCGTGGCAGAAGAGGCCACTCTGGACGCCACAGCCTCCAGGGACAAGCCAAAGCACCACGGTGGATCCTTTACCCACGGGGAAGATTCCTGATACATCCTACTCCAGGCAGCTCGTGCGATTTACATCACCTGGGGACATTGCAAGGCCCCTGAATGGACTTTTATTCCTGGTCAAAAATTATTATTTTGTGTGCCAGGTGTATATCCCAGCAGAAGATTTATTCTGCTGCCCTAGTCTCACTGAGTTTTAATACTCTTTTATTTTTTAGGCACCTTTCTCCCCCTTTTTTTGCCTTTTAACAAGGCTGTTAGGAGAACACAATCCCATCTGGAGCCCCAGAGGAGATCTCAGCACTCCACACTCAGTGCTGGTGCCCAGCCAAGGCCATCACATGTCTCCGGGAGGTTCCATAGGGAGCTTCCAGCCTGCTGCCACAGACCTCCTGATGGACAATTATTGTAGGACCATTCCTCAGCACAATCCCTCTGTGTTGTGTGGGACATCCTCCTGCAACCCAAACGAGCAGGAGCATCCAAATGAATGAAGTGCCCAAAGAAATGTGATGCCATGAGCAGTGAGAGAGAGAATCATGGAATAGCTAAGGCTGGAAAAGAGCTTTAAGGTCATCAAGGCTGGACCCTTGGCTTTTGATGTCCGGGTATTCCCTGTTGGCTTGGCCAACAATGGGGTTCCCTGGGGCCTGAGAAGGGCAAGGCGAAGCACAGGGCTTCAATGTGCAGCTCCACCAGGACCTTCCCAGACTGGCTGGGAACCCTGGATCCATGTGAACAGACCAAGGAATAATCACGTGTAGCTGCAGGCTCTCCGAGTGAGCCCCTTCTGGAGAGGAACAAAGGGAGCCGAACAAAGGGAGAGTTGTGCAGGTGAAATAGGACTCATTACCACATCCACAGGCTCTGGGAAGTCAAGTGCCTCCTGTGTGAGTGGTTTTCCAGGAAAGCAAGCTGATTTCAAGGTCTGCACCACTTGGACAGTCATTTTGGGAGCCGCAGCAGGGGTGGCACGGAGGGCAGGAACCATTGTGTGCTCTTCCCGCAGCAAAAATGAAACACTGCAGCTCTCCACAGCCCCAGGTGGGCACCAGCGCCTCAGGGAGATGGGAATTCTTCCCCCACTCACCATTGCAATGCCTGTCTTCTGGTGGTGCCCCACGCCTCCATCCACTGCCCGCACAATGAGGATGTACTCGGATTTGGCCTCCCGGTCCAGCAGAGAGGTTGTGGTGATTTCCCCTGCAGCCACAGGAGATGACAAGGTTAAAGGAGAAGCAGTCAAAACCAAGGTCAGGATAGTCCACAAATGGGCCCTTTTTTTTGGATCCAAATAGATGGAGCTTGGAAGCTCCTGATCTAACAGGAACCTTCCCAGCCAAGCCTTTCCTCAGGCTGAGGAGCTGAGTTTGCACAGATGCCTCTGCTGAAGCTCTCAGGGTGACTGAGCAAATGGAGGTGCCTGAAATCTGGTGAATCCCTCAAATTGTGGGACTCCTAAGCAGGCTGACTGAGGGAGAGGAGGGAAGGGTGGGTGTGACCGTGCTCACAGGGGTCTGAGGATGAGGGAAGAGGATCTGACTCCATGTTTCAGAAGGCTTGATTTATTATTTTACCATATATATTATATTAAAACTATACGAAAAGAATAGAAGAAAGGATTTCATCAGAAGGCTAGCTGAGAATAGAATAGGAAAGAATGATAACAAAGGCTTGTATGTCAGACAGAGAGCCTGAGCCAGCTGACTGTGATTGGCCATTGATTAGAAACAACCACATGAGCCAATCACAGATGCACCTGTTGCATTCCACAGCAGCAGATAACCATTGTTTACATTTTGTTCGTGAGGCCTCTCAGCTTGTCAGGAGGAAAGATCCTAAGGAAAGGGTTTTCCCTAGAAGATGTCAGTGACAGGTGGGGGTGAAGGAGGGAACTGAGAGGAAAGGGCAGAGCAGGTGCAGCGCTCACCTGAGCGAGCGTTGATGCGGAAATGCGAGGAGCCCTCCAGGGAGTAGATGATTGACTCCTGCCCGTACTCCCGGGACCGGTCCATGTCCGTGGCATTGAGAAACAGCACTGTGGCTCCTGGGGGAGGCAGAAATGAGGGCTGCCATGAGCCAGAACTGCCCCACACTGCTCCTGCAGCCACCCAGACAAGGGGTCCCTTCTCCTGCACATGCACAAAGCTGCCAAACCCCCAGGCCCCGCAGCTATGAGACTTTGCCTCCCCAAAAGGCATCTCCCACCCCGTTCAGGGCCCTCCTGGGAGCCCAGAGAAGGAGCAGGGGTGTACTGTGTACCTGCCATAATATCCTCCATGACGGTTATCACGTAGGAGGGCTTGCTGAACGTGGGGGGATTGTCGTTTTCATCCTGAAGCAAAGAGAAGGTCGAGAGGCTGGTTGGGAAAAAGGCAAAATGGTCAAGCAGCTGCAAGAGCCTGGTGTGGGGATCCACCCTCCTGGGTGGCTGCATCTCAAGGTGAGGCCAGGACATTAAAACACTGTTTGGACCTCTCCACTTCCCTGGAGCTGCCCTGGAGACTGATTTCTACCTGGAGACCACGGATGGACCTGCAGGTTCAGCTGCTCCTGCTGCCACCCAACCTGAGATTTGAGGCAATTTCACATGCCAACGATGCCCATCGTGCTGCAATTAAATTGCCAACCCCTGCTTTAGTGTCTGCAAGCAGGTGGTCTTTAATCAGCCTTTGAGTCACTCAGCTTTGCTGGCGCCTCCTCTGAGGGTAATGAGGAGCTTGTTGCCTGTCCTGGTGATGTCCTCACCATCCCTCCTCCTCCTCCTCTTTCCAGGGATCAGTGGGGCTCATCCAGGAGGTCTGGGCAGGTTAAAGGCAGTGGAGAGGCTGAGTGCAGCTGGATGGGGCTGAGCTGGGGCTCCAGCTGGGTGGACAGGAGCCAGGGCAGATGCTGTGTGGTGTCATTAATGTTCCTGAGATCATCAGGCCATGCTCAGCAAGGCCACGGCCCGGCAAGCCCAGTCCCAAGGAGGCAGGGTTTGCTTCTGGCTGGCTCTCCATCTGGCCAGAGCTGGCCTGCACCTGCCTTCTGCTGGAGAAGGACATTTCCCACTTCAGCCGCGGGAGGTGCAAGGCTCCCCAAGGCACCTGCAGCGACGGCAGACAGCACACAGCACTCTTCCACTGCCAGAGAGGACAATATCCACCCCACCAGCCAAAACCAGCTTCCTGTTCTCCCTGCAACCTCACGCTCAGACAGCCACTGTATCGTAGAATCTGAGAATGCATTGGGTTGGAAGGGACACTAAAGCTCAGACTAAAACTCAGTTCCCACCCCCTGGCATAGCAGGGACACCTTCCGCTGTCCCAGGTTGCTCCCAGCCCCATCCAGCCTGGCCTTGGGCACTACCAGGGACCAGACAGCCACAGCTCCTCTGTGCCAGGGCCTCCCCACTCTCACAGGGGAGAATTTCCTCCCAATATCCAACCCAAACCTCTCCTCTGCTCCAGTGTGAAGCTGATCCCCCTTGTCCCATCACTCCAGGCCATCTCCAAGGATGCTGAGAGGGGCTGATGCTCACCCCAAGCACTCAGCCCCTCTCCTGCAGGCACAGGCACGCCGAGAGCCGCCGGCTCATCACCCTGAGGAGGGTGCCAGTGGCAGGGAGTGAGGCAGAAACTTATTAGCAGCGCCATTTCCTGGGATCCTGGCGCCACGCGCGCTATTAGTTCTGACTCGGCGGCTCCTCCACAAAAGCGTATTGTCCCCTAATGGGAAATCTACAAGGCGAGTTTGACTTCTTTATTAAAAACCAACAACCAAAGGATGAAAAAAAATCGCCTCCCTCCCCACTCGCTCTGGTTCCGCCTTCTCGCAGCTCTTGTTCCTCAAGTGCCATCACAAAACACTTCCCCCTCATTTTCTTCCTAGTTTTTGGCTTTTATTTCTTTTCTTTTTCCAGCTGAGAGAAATTCCCTTTGGTGGAGAGCGGGAAAAGTGACAGCTACTTAAACCCTGCCAGCGTACAGGCCCAACCCGGGGAGATGACCCACTGAAGTGTGGTCTTGAAAAAGAGGTGTTTATGCTGTCGAGAGCCCAGTGTGGGAAGGATGTATTTAACCACCACTAACTCCCTGGGCACTGCCTTGTTCCCCCTCTCTCGAGCACGGTGAGGGATCTGAGGGAGAGCACGCTCATGGGACTTCATTCCCGTCTTACAGCATCGCTGGCTTTATGTCCTTCCCCTCCCCAGAGTGACGCTGCCTGGCAGAGCTCCCACAGCTGCGAGAGTGACACGTTATCAAGCAAACTGTCTCCATCACTGACACCTCCCTGCAGACACCCTCAAACCACAATGTGCCTCAAAGTGACACGCTGATCTGATCTGATCTTTCCGAGGAACGCTGCTGTGCTCGGAGCCTGCCAGCAGAAACGCCTCCTCCAGAGGGATTTCCACACTGCTCCTCACCCCGTGGTTCGCTGTGGCATGAGACACGTGTAACAGGAATGCACACACTCTCCACGGGGTGGGGCAGCCTCGATGGGTTGTTGATGAGTCAATAGCACTGCCATGGGGCAATAGCAGGGAGAGCACGAGGGGGATGCACTTACAAACACCTCGATGGTGACGGGCACGGTGCTGTTGAGCGGCGGGTTGCCGGCGTCCTTGGCCATCACCGTCAGGTGGATGACCCCGTTGGCCAGCTGCTCGTAGTCCAGGGGGTGGTTCACGCTGATCACTGCAAGGATGCACAGTGTGGGGGTTCAGGGCAGCAGGGTGGGGCAGGCTCAGGGTGCCCCTGGGGCGCCAGGACCAGCACCTACCTCCGTACCCTTCCGACACCGTGATGTCGAAGTACTCGCGGAAGGCAGACGCATGCACGATGCTGTAGGAGATCTGGTTGTTTGGAGGGGAGTCCTCATCAGATGCCTACGGTGTGAGCAGAGGGAACACATGGGAATACATGGCAGAGATGAGGGGATGGGAGGTGCAGGCTGGAAATGTGATGGAGGCAGCTGTGCCCATCAGGGGCCCTGAGGGGATCTGTAAACCAGCCTCTTCTCACCTGCTTCTCTCATGCAAGAAGGAAACTGGTTGTGGGGACCTGCTTTGGAAGGTGTCTGTTAAAGCCATCACAGGCACTGATCATTTTAAACTAACAGAGGTAGGTTTAGATTAGATATCAGGTAAAATTTCACCCCTGTGAGGGTGGTGAGGCCTTGGCACAGAGACGATGTGGCTGCCCCATCCCTCGACATGTCCAAGGCCAGGCTGAATGAGACTAGGAGCTACCTGGTGCAGTGTAGGATGCTCCTGGCCATGGCAGGGGGTTGGAACTGTTTGGGCTCTAAGCTCCCCTGCAACCCAAACCCTGCTGTGATTCTAACCCACTGCTGTGTCCCTGCTGCCCGTGATTCTAACCCACTGCTGTGTCCCTGCTGCCCGTCCCAAGCAGCGGAGCCGCGGCAGTGCCTCACCCGGAGCCGGACCACCTGGCTGACAGAGGGCTCGTTCTCCCGCAGGGCGCCCAGGTAGGCCTCCTTCTGGAAGGTGGGCACGTTGTCGTTGACGTCCAGCACGTTGATCCTGACGCGGCCCGTGGTCTCCTCGCCGCCGCCGTCGCGCGCGATGACGGTCAGCGTGTAGCGCTGCGTGCTCTCAAAGTCCAGCCGCGCCGTCAGCACGATCACACCCGTGTCCTTGTCCAGGGAGAAGCTGGGCGACAGCAAAGGAAGGGCAAAAAGCCTTGCTGACCACACACTGGAGAGGTGTATAGCCGGCAGGGGGCTATTTACAGACCACTAACGGGCTGGGACTGCTGGGAATGTGCCTTGAGCTGTTTGATTGTCCAGCATCAGCCTCATTCATGGTTATGACAATGGGAAGATGCCACCAGCTCACATCCCAGGCAGCAGACCAAGAACTCAATGTTACAACTCACTTCATAAGCTTCTTGACCAATCACACAAAGCAAAAGCACACTGACAGTATTTATATCCGTATAGTATTCTATATTGACAGTAGTTCTATCCAATCACCATAAGCACATGTACCTTTGGTTAAGCAATGCTTGCTTATTTCAAATACAATACCTGCTTGTGAGCCTTAAAACACAATGCACAGAGCACCATTATTAAGCTTAGAACTTTCTAATATCTTGCTAGATCAACTTTTCTGCAGCTTAGAGAGTTATTCTAAACAAGCGTTAATACACAGACCATTGTTCTATTTGTCCTTGCTTTTCTATAATTTAAGTTTTTCTGCTGACCAATCTCATGGCTGCTGCTTAGCTCTAATCACTGTTCTACTGTCATTGGGGCCTGCATTTTGCAGCTTTCCCCAAACCCTCTGATTTTGTAGATTCCCACGAGATGGAGAGGCAGCAGCCTGACAGAGTGAAGTTCTTTGTTCGTTTTTCTGTGGGAGGTTAGGTCCCAGAGCACCTCCACACAGCTGAGCAGTGAGCAACCCTCAGTGCTGCCCCACAGACAGAGAAAAGGGGTGCAGAGGCCCCCAGATCTGTTCTGCTGGGCAGCCCATGTGTGCTGCCCAGCTTTCCACCACAGCTGTTGCTCCAGGGCTGACAGCTCACTGCTAAACCATTTACTGGTCTCAGGCAGCGCTGGTGGTGCCCACAGGTCCCACCTTAGCAAAGCAATGAAACATGCTGAGCTCACACCTCTGGGAGACAGCACACCACTGGGCATCTCACAGGTAGGACATAACCAGTGCCTTTATTTGCCCTTAATGTGGGGTGAGAAGGGGATTTTTGGAGGATCACACTCCTGCCAGTCAGTCCCACTCACCGGTCAGGGTCATCGCTGAAGAAATAACTGACTTTCCCATATGAGCCCACGTCGTTGTCAGTTGCCTGGAAAGCATAAAATGCAATTAATAAATGAAGGTATTTATGGAAATGCTGCATTGGACACGCCTCTGCCATAGGAGGGACGCCATGATCTCATAGGGGAAGGACTCCTCTCCCTGAGCCAAGCAGAAGAAAACCTTTGGTGATGGACTGACCCAAGCCCCCACACCCTGTCCCTGCTCTGTCAGTGGGAAGGAGGGAAGAAAAGGTGTTTTTTAAGGGTTTATTTTGCTTCTTATTATCCTCCTGTGATTTTGCTAATAATAAACTCACTTTGTACCTGCCCTTGCAGTATTTTCTCCCAGTCCTTAACTCATGAAACCTTTGTTGATTTTATTTTTCTCTCCTCTGCCCAGCTATAGCACAGGAAGGTGAGTGGCTTTTGTGGGTGTCAAACCAGGACAAGAGTAGAGGAATAAAAACCTATTGCGCTCCAGAATGGCCCCCCAGGTAAAAACACAGCCCTGGAAAAGCAAGGAATAGTGATTTTGGTCTTGCTTTCCGCAAGGACAGCCCTTCTGGGGGTGCAATCTGCTGCATTCCCACGGATGGAGTGGCTTGGGATGCTGTGGGATGCATCTACTCCACGGCAGATGCTGGAGCTGGAGCAGGCTAGTCACGGCTAAATGACCAGCACCTTCTGGGGAAGGTGTTCACAACTCACTGTGTCAGCTCTGGATGAGCAAAGCAAGATTTATTTGTGTTTCAAAGCCTTTGCTCTAATGAACTTGTAAAATATGCATGAGTGGCAGCAGGAAAAAGGAGCAGAAAATTTTATTTTTAGGTGAGGAAAGCTGAATGCAATCCCCAAAATATCCTTTTCCTTCCCCAGTATATTTTCTAAATTGAGTCCTGTCTGGATTACTTCGAGACCAACAGGTCCGTGAGGAAGCAGGGTCAAAGACACATTTTATGTCCAGATACCAGGAAAAGGCTGTATTTTAGGAGTGGCTTGGAATACAGCCTGTTCCTGAAACCTTCCTGATTTATCCCTGGCCTTGATTACCCTTGGCAGCAGAGCAGGAGCTTGAGCACAGCATTACCCCATGTGCTGCTCCCCTGCCACACCACGGGCTGACAGAGAGCACAAGGCAGGAAAACCTTTATTATTATTTAAGTTTTCCTCCCCAAACACTTTCCCAGGCTGAGAAGTGCACTCCTGCTGCTTGGTGACAGCTGAAGGGTGCTCTGGAGGATCCAGACCTACTGATTCTGCTGATTTTCCTCTCTAGTACTGCGATGCGATTTCATTTCCGTGGGCATTGGAATTGTGTTGGGTAAAATGGAACAAATCTGTGGAAATCTGCCTGGAGAGATGCCCAGAGAGAGAGCAGCACCCACTCCTGGGGGACAAAATGAGAGACTTTCCCAAAACCCTCTAATTTTGTAGATTCCCACAGACATCCATGGAGGTGCTCCATCCCAGGCAGAGCGTGCAAACTCTTCCATGTGGAAACACTTGGAGACAAGGGGGGTCACCCTGTCATCTGCCCACACCAGCATCCTTCAGCCAACTCATTCTGGGGTTAATCCCCAACCTAACATCTGCTTCCAGCCCCTTTTTGGGTCCTCTCTCCCCAAAATCCTTGAGCTTTTCCAGCACCCTCAGCATTGCCAGCCCTCATTCTCCAGCCAGGATTTTTTCCTATCCATTACTTCTGTGCCCACAACTGCTGTGAATCCCTCAGTTCCATTCATTCCTAAGTGGCAGAGCCCAGAAAAGCATTTTCCATGCACCTGGATGGGCTGGTGATGAGATAATGATTTACAGGGGGTCTGACAGTCCCCGAAAGCACGGGCAAAACGAATTCCCTTCATTTGGCCCCACACAATTGCACTCCTAAGTGCTTATTGCAGTGACAGACAACACTGGGAAAGTGTAATTTTCTTCTGACGAGGGGAAAAAAAAACAAAAAAAAAGAAAAGATAGGGAAGGAGGAAGGTTAAAAGAAGGTTAGCAAGGAGGGAATGGGAGCCCTGGGGAGAGGGTGGCTGGACCACAAGCTGTGATGACATCAAAAGTGCCAGTGAGGCAAAAAGCCCCTGTGCTGAGGAGCCAGCAGGATGGGCAGCCTGGCTCTGCCCCATTCAGCGCCTCAGCAGCCAGCATAATTAATGTCCCTGACTTACACCGGGGAGGTGGAAGGTGAGGCTGCCTGGATGGCTTTCCTGGCAACTGCGCATCGTGCAGATAATGCTGGGCAATGGTGCAGGTTAGTTGAGCGTGAAAGGGAACATGCTAAAAAAAAAGCCAAACCACGCACTCTCAGCATATTTAATTTGGGATCTTCACCTGTTTCTGCATTACCAAGCTTTTTCCCCTCTAAGGGTAAAAAAAAAAAGGTTGCTCAGCTGCTCAAGCCGCCGGGGAGGCAACACACACTCCCTTTGAGGGCTGTGAGGGAGCACACGCCTGCAGAGCACCCCAAACCCCAGCGAGCTGTCAGCAATCCCAGGGTGCCAGCTGTTTTCCCGCGGCTTTTCCCAATCACTGACTCGTTTTCCCCCCCAGCACGCAAGCATCCATCCCCACAGCCCGGGGAGGGAAGGCATCTGGCTGGAAGTTTCTCGGGGTTCCACCTGGAGAAGCAATCAAATGGCTTTTACGGCTCTCCTCTCCTGCCCGGAATATTAAAGCAGGATTTGCCCACTGGAGCCTGCAAAAGGGCAGGAGGAAAACGCAGGTCCACATCTGTACTTTTATGAGCTGTCACCAGCGCAGACCATTTCTAAAAAAAAAAAAAAATAAAAAAAAAATCCCACATTTGTGCAGCTAAACTCCGGGAGAGTGGCAAGAAGAGGGAGCCTGGATAACCCAAAGGATTAATTTACTGAGCTGCAGCATGGTGTGAGCACCCGGCACACAAATCACACAAAAATATCACACGAAAATATCACACAAAAATACCCATGGCCTGGCTCTCTGTCCATCTGCATCCCCCAGGCACAAATATTCGGGATGTGTTGTCCCACCAAGGGCCATCACATCCACCCTTCCCAGCCACGGGCAAGGCCAGCAGAGCAGGAGACAAAAGCGAGGAGCTGGTTCTGCTCTCGTGGGCAAATCTGCAGGAAAGGGCATGTCGTCCAATTTGTTCAGGAAACAATAGCAATGTTTGACATGTCATCAGGATTGATGGAGCAGAAATTTACATGGGAGAATTCAGTTTTAAACAGCTCCACGGAGCTTCACCCGGTAATGGTTTAGACATTCATCATCCGCCAGACCCACTCAACGACTCCTTAAACTGCCGCAGATTAACTCCGCTCACAGCAGCAGCAGCTTCAGGGAGCAGGGCAGGAGCAGCCAGCACGGGCTCAAAGAACCAAGGAGAGCCTTTGAGGTGGCTCAGATACCCCACAGAGACCCTGGGACAGCAGTCCTCCTCCTCCCAAATCGGCCAGACAGGGATGAGCAGCTGGAAGTTGGTTGAGCAGAGCGCGTTGGAATGATGATCAGGGCTGCCACGTCCTGCTGAAGAGCCAAAACTCCCCCTTGGAACCCCTGGGATGGCAGTCCTTCTCCCAAAACTGCCAGACAGGGATGAGCAGCTGGAAGTTGGTTGAGCAGAGCTCATTGGAATGATGATCAGGGCTGCCATGTTCTGCCTGGCTAAAGAGCCAAAACTCCTCCATGAAACCCCATGGATGGCAGTCCTTCTCCCAAAAGTGCCAGACAGGGATGAGCAGCTGGAAGTTGGTTGAGCAGAGCTCGTTGGAATGATGATGAGGGCTGCCATGGCTGAAGAGCCAAACCCTTCCCACCTTCCCCACCAGAGCAGGCCCCAGCTCTGTTTGTTCTCCTTCGCCCTCTTTGTTTTCCCTCCCTCACATGCACAAAGCGGGAAATAAAAATTGATGGGGAACAAATTGCTTTGGCCAGGAGCTCTCTGCTTAAAAGAGTTGTGGCAGGAAAGCAATTACAGGACGTCAAAAAGCTGTCAGGCTGCTGGAGTGACCGGGCAGAGCCTCGTCCCTGCCTGCTCCAGCAAGATGCCTGTGGCTTGGGAAAGCAAACAGAAGGAGGATTCCTATCTGCTTCCTAGTTTTTCGTGGGGTTTTTTGGTTTTCTAGGAAAGATGTAGTTGCAGCCACGGGCTGCTCAGACTGTGGTACAGGAATTTCAGGGTGGGAAGCCATGCCCTGGCATCCGGCTGATTTTTGGAGCCACCAAAACCTGCATGTATTAAGTAGGCAGCCATCCAAACATCCCTTCCTCGAGGCAAGCTCAGGTCCCAGGGGAGTTACAGCTACCTGCTGATAGCCACTGGGATTGGGATTTGATTTGTGATTCGCAGGAGACAAATGTGAAAGGCCAGGGGCTTTCGTGAGATGCAATCACCGGGCTGCGAAAGCTGAATGGAAAACCAATGGAAAACCTACTTAAAGTTATTATGGAATGACTTCAGTGGGGAAACAGCTCTTTTGTCAGCATTGCCTGGCCCGGCCGTGCTCTCTGCCTGGCTTTTACAGAGAGGCTGCCCGGTGGGAGGTGGCAATCAGAGCCGGTGGCTGGCTGGCTCTGGAGCCCAGTGGCTCCAGTGATTAGCTGGGAAGGAGGGAGTGGGGAATCAAGGCAATTCGGGGCTGCCACTGCTCCCCCAGCAGCTCCAAGGCCTGCCCAGGGCCAGCAGCTCAATCGGCGCTAATGACCCCGGAGGGCTGCGCTGAACCCGCACAGGGGGGAAAAAATAGCCAATCAACCCCCCTGGGAATGGCAGAGCCTTTCCCCACCTCTCCTGCCAGCCACCAGGGAAAACAAGAGCCTTCCTGATTGTGTTTTATAACAGCAGCCCCTGCAACACCAGCTCCACACAGGCGAGGTTAACACTTGCCTGGGCAGCCGTGATTTAGCGGGCAGTGATTTACTGGAATGGCTGGAGACTGGGCTTTAAAGCACCAGGTGACAGAAGATGGCCCAAAAGTGAGATAAACAGCCTCTCCCAGCCTGGGTTTCCACTGGTGACACCCAAGACCATTTGAATGTCCACGGGTTTTACTGGAGCTGGGTGCAAGTTCTCCGCTAATGAACCGCATTGATTTCATATTCTCCTGTTGTGCACCTAAATGGCAAGTGGCACATCTCAGCGATTAAATAACCCCACAACTGCCTGGCCTGACATCTCAATCACCTCGCTGTTGGGTCTCTAATGAATTTTACAGCCCAGAAAAATGGAAGAAATTAAGGTCAGAGTCTGGTGGAGGAAATATAAATTCTCAATGATCACTAAAGTGTTTGCAAGGCTCTGGGAAGCCGATCACGCCACCACCATCTGCAGCTGCACCTCGCCCAGGTGAGAGCCCAGCAGGCACAGGGGGGCTAAAAACAAAAGAGGAGGGATGGGCTGGACAGGTCCTTGCCATGAGATGGGACATGAACACATGGCATTCCAGCCTGGAGAAAGGGAATGGCAAAACCCAAGTGATTTGCACATCTAATGGTTCCAAATGCCCAGTTCAGGAGAACCACCCTCTTCTTCACACACCAATCTCAGCATGTCAGCAGCACCAGGGGCACCTCAAGGTCATCTGTGCAGGGGTGGCACTGCCTGTGTCACAGTGTCACTCAGCTAACAGCAGCCCCTGCACACTGATTCCCATGGGAGCTCGAGGAATCACAGCCTCGGATGCTTTGGGAGAGACTGAGGGCAGCTTTGAAATCAGATTAAAACCCCAGGAGTGTTGGCTCCACAGGAACTCTCCTCTAAAAGCACGAGGAGTCTGGGAGAGGATGGATCAAGGTGAGGGCAGCGATGGCCCCAAAGGGAGTGCTGGGAGGGAGGTGTGAGGCCAGGGTGTTCACGTGGCAAAGAGCATCACCTTGGGAAAGCCTCTGCCTTGAACTCTCAGCCACATCCCAAAGCACCAGGCACAGCCAGCAGCAAAGGAGAACCACCAACCCCATCTCCTACTGGGAACGGTGGGAGCCATGGGGGGAATCCTGCTGCCTGCCTGGTTGTGCAATTTGCACAGGAGCAGGGCTGCATTTGCTCCCTGATTTTCTTTTCCCTCTCACAGGCTGAATTGTTGGGTTTTTCCTTTTTTTTTCGGTTGGGCATGGGGAAGGGGCCAGGCTGTGATTTTGTTTTGTTTTCCCACCTCTGCTCTAGCTGTGCATTTTTCCTGACAGCTCCATCAGGACAGGGAGAGGCTGCACGAGCTGCAATAAGTGCGTGTCTCTCTCTCTCTCTCCCCTCAGCTCTCGGGCTGTCATGATTCCTATTCCACCCCATTTCGGTCTCACGGATTGATATTTAGATTAAAGAGATAAACACAGCCAAAGAGCACTGGGCCCTGACAGAAAGACGAGGGCTTCAGATCTGTCAATCATGCCTGGTAACTCCCTCCTCCCCTTCCCTTTATTTACAGAGCTGGCTTGATAAGAATATTTAATGGGAACAAGGAGTGCAAGCATATTTTTGTACTTGTAAAAACCCAAGGAGCACGCAGGAAGAAGCCAAGCCATTCATGTTTAACTTTCCAGACAATTTGGAATCATCTGCTTTGATTATTTAACTCTTTACTGTTTTCTTGTGTTTGCAGTTTCCCTCTCCTCTTGCAGATAAAGGATTCAATTTTCTTTTAAGCGGCGGGGAAATTGGAAGAGATTTTGTTCTGTTTAAGCACAGCTGGAGATGGAGCACTGGGGAGGGGGGGACTGAGAACAACAAGATCAATTAAGATGCTGACAGGGAGGGAGAGCTGCGTGGGCCACAGGTGGGGAGAAGGGCTGGAGGAAAGGACAAAGCCCAGGCTTGGAGGACATCAGAAATGTCCAGCTGGGAGCTCTCCAGCCCCCAGGAGCTGCTGCTGAGCCACGCTTTCATATTCCCACCAGTGCCCTCCGGATGTGCTCCTGCTTTCTTAGATCCTCTCCACACTGAGAGGATCTAAATCTGAGCCTCTGCAGCACGCAGCTTGCCCTGGACATTTGGCTGGCAGTCCCCAGTTACCACCAGCCGGTCCATGCCCATTCCTCCTCTGCAGCAAGGACTCCCCAGGATATTTTCCACCCACATAAAGCAGAAGGAAAGGAGGAGGCTGGGCTAGGAGTCCTCCTGGTGTGTCCCCACACTGTGCTTCCATAACCCATGTGAGAAGGCAGAGGAGGCGCAAGGCACCCCTAAGGCAGGTGGGGCAGGAGATTCCCTGCAGAACAGGACACAAACTCAACCCTCTGAGCAAGATGCAGAGTTTAAAAAGGTTGAGAAGCCCGGTTCTGCCCTCATGGTGGCACTCCTGCTGACCACCTCTGTTCCTAATGCTGGGAGAGCACCCCAGGTGCCACCAAAGGGACAGGGGATGGGTTATCCCACACTGATTCCCCATGGAAGATCCCTGGATGCCTTTTTACCCATCCACTGATTTGCAAGGTATTTCCCCACCTCACTCCCTGCCTTCAACTGCTGTGTCCTGGTTCCATGTGATTCCACGCAACCTTCCCAAAATTAGGAGCAGTGTAGGTTTTCTCCTGAGGCTGGTCCTCAAGTCACCATCACCAGGTGAGAGAGAAGCAGAGCTCAGAGTGAGCCCCTCACCCACCAGCACCTCAGAGCTGCAGCCTCCACTACTCCCCGACTGTTTCTGCCCCCCTGAATTTATTCATTCTTCAAGAAAAAGGGGAAAGAAAAGCTTTGGAGATCACCAAGAAACAACAGGCAGCAGCAGCTCCACAGGTGTTGGGGGACAGAGAGTGCCCTTGGCCACAGGGATGGTGGAAATTGGACTTTTCTGTCCAGTTACACAAAACCACCCAAACCCATGGAGAAGAAGGTGAAAAAGAATGTTGGGGAAGATGAAACAGGAAAGCCTCATAAATATGATTGCCTGGCAAAAGATTTTGAGAATATGGAAACTATAAGGGAGATTGAAATGAAAGCAAGCTTTGAGATACCTCAGATACTGAACAACTGGAAAACAATGGTGTGGCTGGCTGAAGGTGATCCCCTTGTGATGGAACAACACCCTCTGCTTGCAGACAGGCCCAAGGCTCAGAGCAGACCCTGCCAGCTTGGCAGAAGGGGTCCAAAGAGGAGTTTTTAGGGTTTAAAATGTAACACAGTATGGTAAAGTAATGATTCTTACAGGCTGTATGGAAATGCTGCAGGATTTGTATATTCTACTAGATTGGCTAATGAGAATCAGAATATTCAACATAGAAGATGATTTATGGTATTGTAACAGGAACTTCGCTCTCTTACCTCTTGTCTCTTACCCCTTTTACTCTCTTACCCTTTTTACTCTCTTATGCTTTTACTCTCTGCCCCTCTCTTCTCTGGGGCCTGCTCTGGGCTGTGTCTGGCAGCTCCCAGCAGGGCCCTGCACCCAGGCCCTCTGCAATAAACCCCAAGTTCCATAACCAGAAGAAGATTTATTGTATTGTAATGGGAACCTCGCTCTCTCATCCTCTTTCCCACTCTCTTTACCCCTCTTTCTCTCTCTGGGGCCTGCTCTGGGCTGTGGCAGCTCCCAGCAGGGCCCTGCACCCAGGCCCTGTGCAATAAACCCCAAATCCCAGCAGGGCCCTGCACCCAGGCCCTGTGCAATAAACCCCAAATCCCAGCAGGGCCCTGCACCCAGGCCCTGTGCAATGAACCCCAAATCCCAGCAGGGCCCTGCACCCAGGCTCTCTGCAATGAACCCCAAATCCCAGCAGGGCCCTGCACCCAGGCCCTCTGCAATAAACCCCAAATCCCAGCAGGGCCCTGCACCCAGGCCCTGTGCAATAAACCCCAAATCCCAGCAGGGCCCTGCACCCAGGCCCTCTGCAATGAACCCCAAATCCCAGCAGGGCCCTGCACCCAGGCCCTGTGCAATAAACCCCAAATCCCAGCAGGGCCCTGCACCCAGGCCCTCTGCAATAAACCCCAAGTTCCTGACCTGGCTGCAGAGATTTCTGCTCTCTGTCCATCCCAACTGTCCTACCCCTATTACTCCTACAGAAGAAGGACCAGCCTCTGCCCTGAAACCTCCACCTTGCTTTATACGGCCCTTGGCCACGGGGATGGCAGGATGCAGTGTGGGGTGAGTCCTGAAGGGAACCAGAAGAACCCCAAAACCTCATTCCACCACATCAGGGCGTGAGGTGGGACAAACCCAGAGGGATTTAGCTCTCTGGGCATCCCACAGTGGCTCTGGGATGGCTGCAAAGCAGCGTGGTGGGGTGTGGGGGCACCATGAGGGGATGCAGGAGCCCACAGACCATGGCACCATCCCTGCCAAACTCAAGGGCTGATGGCTGATTGGGGAAGTGATTTGCATCCTAAATAGCTGTTTATTGATGTCTGCAACCCTCCTGGCCAAGGTGGGGAAAGTACATTATTGCTTTCTTGTTGACTGGCGTTTACAGCTGGCTGGAAAGGAGGGGAAAGGAAATCAGGCCGGGATTGATTTTCCCATCCCCAACAGGAGGCTAAAGAGAGATGGAGGCAGCAGAAGAAAACTGACAGCTGGGTGGTAAAGGAGAGGTACTTTGCCAACCAAATTAAAGGTTGATTTAATGAGGAGAGTAATGGAAGGTTAATTAGCACATTTACTTCATTAGGTTCCTACTGACAAGGCTTCTCCCAAGGAAGTGCAGTGGCAGGGAGGGGGAAGAGGAGAATCCAGGTGAATGGATGTGCTGGGGATGATGTTCAGGGAGGGGACAACCCATAGAGGGCAGGAGGAAGGGACTACTCAGGAATGTGAACCCAGATGTGTGTGTATATATATTGAATGCACACCCATACATAAGAATACACAGGCTAATGCATTTACCAAAAACACAGGGACACCATCTCTTCACCTCTTCCATCAAATAATCTGAAAATTTTAATCCAGATTTCATGAAAAACCAGGGAAAGCAGTGGGGTTTTTTACACAGAAGACTGCCTTAGAGGTTCAGGTTATCAAGCCCCGAGGGAACACAGTGCTTATTTTACCTGCCCTGCCACATATCAGGAGATACAGAGAATCATTCCTGGGCTGAAATCGATGTCTGCTGGTTGAACTGGACACCACAGTTTATAATCTGAGGTCTGCTGGAGATGCTCACACTGTTTCTGAGGGTCTCCAAAAGATAACTGAGGAAAGCCCACCAGCAGCTTGCCCAAAAGTATTTTGTGTGTTTGTGTGTGTTTGTGTGTGTGTGTGTATTTAAAGCTCTGCAAAGTCCCCACATCCATTTCAGACTCCCTGAGGGTGGTTGTCATCAGGATAAACCCAGCCCCAGCCCAGGCCAGAGGAGTTTCAGGGCTAGGAGGACACCAAGGCAAGGCAGAGCACGTAACCTCACAGGGATCTGGGAGGAGGATATCCCACAGAGAAGGAAGTCTTGAGCTCAGCAAGGATTTGGGAAAAATACTACACAAACCATCCTACAACCATACTACACAACCATGGTTTGCCACACAGACCATCCCAGAGAGGTGCTGATGTGGTTTCCAAAGTGTGGCTTGTCTATCTGCTCCATGCCTAACCTGGCTGGAGCCAGGAAGAGCTGGCAGGAGAGGATCAGGAATATCAGGGGCTAATGCCTGCTGGGAGATGCTTGGAGGAGAGCAAGGGGACAATTCATGCCCTGCAAGCCCCTCCATGCCTCCCTGGCCTGGACTTTTCTGTCCAATTCCACAAAACCACCCAAACCCATGGAGAAGAAGGTGAGGAAGAAGGACCAGCCTCTGCCCTAAAACCTCCATCTTCCTTTATATATATATATATATATATATTACTGTATTCTAAACCCTTAAACTCTAAGTTTTCCACCCTGTGATATCACACACTTCTATCCAAACTCTACACCCACAATCCCAGTTCTGCCATTCCATTCTGGAAGCTTCTCCACGGCCTCACATCAGACGCAGCGTTCTCCTGGGGGTCAGTGCCTGTCAGCACAGAAATCTGACATTCCCAGCATCCAGGGCTCCAGCAGGAGAGCAGGGAGGGGGCCAGCAGCTCCCCCCAGCTCTGTGCTGCTTGGCAGCCAGCTGATGGAGCCCACAGCCAGCGATCCCAGCCTGTGCAGCCAAGCCAGACCGGGGCAAATAAAGCAGGGAGGAGGGATCACGGAGCTAGGATTACTTTCCACACTTCCCTGGAGAACCATTTTTCTCCGGACACTTCAAGGCAAATCAAATGCATTGTTGTGTTAAAAACAAGTTACTCTTGGTTTGTTTGGGCTTTAATGATTTTGGTTATCAGAGCTTTTCAGGAGGACTTTGCTGCGCAGATCTGTGGAGTACGAGGAGCTTAAGGAGATCTCCCGCCCCTTAATTCCTGCCTCCTGCTGGGTTGCCTTAGCCCCCTTCCCCATTCTCCAGGTCTGGCAAATCCATCAGCAGCTGGAGCACAGCTCTGGGAGGCCCCTGGCAGCTGCTGGCAAAGCAGCAGTGTCCAAAGGCAGGTTTGGAGGGGCACTGTGCTCTCTGCTCTGCAGCTCTGCAGCGAGGCAGGACCCCGAGATGCCACAGGCTTGGTGTGACACAGGCTCACACTTTCCCTGAGCTTTCCCATCCAAGCACCACCCCAGGGACAGGAGAGGATGCTGGGCTGACTTCCCCCCTCCTCTCCCTGCTGAGGGAGCTCACTGGAAGCTGGGCTGGCTGTTGGTGACCTCAGAAGCAAGGCCATGTTTATGTAGCTTCTTCCAGCCAGAAAACCCTTGCCAGCTGAAAGCTCCCTCCTGCTCTCCCCCTGGCCAGGCTGCAGAAGAGCTCCTCAGGGGAGCTCCAGCAGAATCAAATGAGCTTTAAGGTTCCTGCCAACCTGAAGCATTCTGTCACTCTGATCATGGGCTGGGCACATTCATCCCCCCAGCATGGTCCATCCCCAGAGTGTCCCATCCCAGAGCCCCACACCCTCTGCCAGAGCAGGCCCCACACCTCACCACACCTCTCCAGGGCTCCATCCTTCCAGCCTGATCCTATCCGGAAAGGCAGCAGCCATCAAAGCCACCAGGCAGGCAGGACCTGGTGGAGGTGTCAGTTCCCCAGTTAATCCAGGGTGCAGTGTGTGCTCTCTCTGCCTCGTTCCTGGAAGGCATGAAGTTATGCTGGCTGCCTCCTTGCTCAAGAAGTGTGAAATTCCTTCCCTGACCTTTTCTGTTATGTTATTAAAAGGCTTCATGGCCAGTTGTTTCAGAAAAAAAAAATAAAATTGTATTTCAATATCTGCTGGTACTGGGGCAGAACTGGTCCATCTCTTCAGGATGAGCTCTGCTCACCTGCCTGCTTTGCTCCTGCTTCTCAGGAGGTGTTTGCTGCTGTGTGGGAGCCCCAAGCCTTTCCATGCTGCCTTTTCCTGGCACAGCAGGGTAGGGGAAAAATGAAGTTTGCACTAAGAGAGGCCCCTAACAACTGCAGAGCCCTGGACAGGCTGCTTGTCCTTCAGTGGTCACAGACAGGCAATGGACATGTAACTCCACAAACAGCCATGATTTACGTGGCCTGGAAGCTTTGGCTGGAGTAAGGAGCCCTCCTCACTGCAAAACCAGGAATGTGTGGCCTAAGGGGCTTATCACATGTGTAAAGAGTCATGGAATCATTCAGGCTGGAAATGGCCCCTGAGATCATCGAGTCCAACCACGAACCCAGCACTGCCAAGCCCACCACGCACCCACAGCCAATATTTATGTGTTCTTTGAACACTTCCAAGGATGGTGACTCCAGCACTTCCCTGGGCAGCCTGTTCTAATGCCTGACCACCCTTCTCACTGAGGAAACTTCTAATATCCAATGTAAACCTCCCCTGGCACAACTTGAGGCTGTTTCCTCTTGTCCTGTCACTGGTTAAGTGGGAAGAGAGCTCGACCCCACCTGGCTGCACCCTCCTGTCAGGAGCTATGCAGAGCCAGAGGAGCCCCCTGAGCCTCCTTTTCTCCAGGCTGGACCCCTTTCCCAGGTCCAAGAGCATGGAGGCAGGAGAGAAAGCTGCCTTTGGGCACACTGTGAGCTCCCTGTGCAGGGCAGGAGCTGTTCCCAAGGAGCCTGGCCTCTCCAGATGTTCTTGTGCAAGCAAATGACCACCTGAGCCTAAACCATAAATGCCTTTCAGGCACAGAATTAAACAGATGGATGGATGGACAGGGAGATGGGGGGAATGCTAAGCAGAGAGCAAACAGTCTTAGAGGTTGGACAAGGTTGTGCCGTGCTAGGGAAGGGGCTGAGGTTTGACCAGGAATCCATGGATCTGATCCCACTGCTCCCTGGGCAAAGGGAAGGAGGCAGGGAGCTCTGGGTCCCTGCAGGTCTGGCTGCCTGCACTTGGGGTTGTTTTACAGCTGATTTATAGGTGTAACAGGCAATGTTTCTCTGCTGTCACTGACACGAGGATCTGAAGTGCCGCAGAAACAAATGGCCATTTGTCACAGCAAATGAAGTCGGCTTGCTCTTTCCTTCTGCCTTTCCCTTTCAGCTGACCACGCTGAGGGCAGCCTGGAGAGGGTGGCATTGAGGAGAGCCTTTCCCCTCCTTTCCCAGCCACAGCCAAGGTGGGATAGCCAGGATGCACTCACTGGAGGATGGGCAAACAAACAGCAGCTGGCACCGAGCCTCGTGCCACCCTTCAGCAACCACTCACCCAGCCCACACACTCCCCTCTTCAACCCTGCTCATCCATTTCCTTCACCACACAAGCCACCTCGTTTATTTTTAGCACCCTGGACCCCACTGTCTATCCAAACTGAGAGGTTTTTGCACAAAGGAACACAAAAAGAGGAGAGGAGCCAACAGAAGACCCCCTTAATGAGGATGTCATCCAGCAGCCACCAAAAAAGTGGGCATGGCATGTGGCTGGCCAGGCTTTCTCCAAAACCCCATCTCTAACCTGTCACAGACATCTTTTATGAAAAATCCTTTCCTTAGGATTTTTCCTCCTGAGAAGCTGAGAGGAGCAAAATGCAAACATTGATTATCTGCTGCTGAGGAATGCAACAGCTGTATCTCTGATTGGTCTCATGTGGTTGTTTGTAATTAATGGCCAATCACAGTCAGCTGGCTCAGACTCTCTGTCTGACACACAAACCTTTGTTATCATTCTTTCTTTTTCTATTCTTAGCTAGCCTTCTGATGAAATCCTTTCTTCTATTCTTTTAGTATAGTTTTAATGTAATATATATCAAAAAATAATCAATCAGCCTTCTGAAACATGGAGTCAGATCCAGTCTCTTCCCTCATCCTCAGACCCTTGTGAACACGGTCACACTAACCCTTGTGTGTGAATAGCCAGGAATATTCCTGAGCAAGTGGAAAAGAAGGAAGAAAAGGAGAGGAGGGATTTATTAGCCAGGAAAGCAGGCTTTTTGTCTGCAGCACGTGGGACAGGTGGAGAGCTGGGCAGCGACCAGAGGGCTGCAGCTCTAAGGCAAGCGGCCGCAGCAGGAGGAGCTGGTACTTTATGAGGGTTGTTAAAAGTTTGGGATCAGCTGGGAGGGCAATTTGGATTTCAGTGCTAATTGCATCCATTCTGATTTACCATAGAAGACTCAACTCCTGGCATTTTGTGTTCGCTCTGAAATGCTGGCATAGCTGGAAGTTAGCTGGGGAAAGAGGAGACGCAGTAACAATCTCATTGTTTAGTGTCTGACGGCCTGACTAGCTAAACATCTGCTTGAAATATTAATAACTGTCAGATGGGAACAGCTCGGGGGCTCTATACAGTTTCACACCATCTGTTTGTAAAGTAAACACACTTACACACAGGCACACGCCCCCCACTCTTTTGTCCGGGCTTTTAACCTCTGAGTGGGCATTCCTGCATGGATGGGAGACCAGGGGCTGTGCCTGGGGAGAGCAGGGGAGCAAGGAGGGGGCAGGAGGGCAGCTGGAGCAAATGCATTGGAAGGGGAGCCAGACAAACTCATTCACGACTAATGGTAGTGGCAGGAGCACACCCAAAGTGTAGCAGGGGGTTTGGTGCTCCCTGCTGTGATATTCCCCATCCCAGAGGAGCTTTGATGCCTTTTCCAGTGGTATTTCAGCACAGGGTTTTGTTGTGGCTCTTGCACCAGGAAATGTGTCTTCTCCATGAGGATTCCAACCAACCCATGGAAGAGGAAACGAGCCCCATGGAAATGCTCCCTGCTATCAGCACACCTTTGCCTGCCTCTGTTCTGCTGCCAGCCATGTGATACCATGCTCTGCTAAACAGAGCCATTCCCCTCCTTTTCCATCCTTTGCCCTCTTAATGGCACAACTGACATCAGTTGGGTTGAGGAAGATGATGCTTCCAAAGAGGGCAGTGAGAAAAGCCACACCAGGGCCACCGTGACCACTGGGGATGGGGGTCTGCAGATGAAATGCAGTGCATTTCTCTCTTTGAATTCCTGGTGTGGCAGGAAACACACACACATCTTGCAGAGAACAGGAAAGGTCAGGACATCTGCTCCAGAAGCCCATGAGAAGTCTACACCCCACCAACCTTCCAACTTCTGGGGCAAATAAAGCGGAGAGGAGGGATCACAGAGCTAGAATTACTTTCCATGGAGAACCATTTTTCTGCAGACACTTCAAGGCAAATCAAATGCACTGTTGCCTTAAAAATGGTTGTTTTGGTTTGGTTGGGCTTTAGTGATTTTGGTTATCAGAGCTTTTCAGGAAGACTTCAGGTAAGCCCCTCCACCAGCATCTCCTAATGCTCCATTCTCAGGCTCACCCTTTGTGAAGGACACCACAAAGCCAACACAGGCACTCAGCAGAGGGAGCTGGGATGCTCCTACTCACGTGGACCTGGAGGACAGTGGTGCCCACGGTGGTGTTCTCCAGGAGGCTGACGTTGTAGAGGGCCTTGCTGAACACGGGCCGGTTGTCGTTCTCGTTGATCAGGTTGATTTTCACCCGCGCGAAGCCGACGTGGTCCGGGACGCTCTCGTTGGCAAAGAGCTGGGCAAAATGGGAAGGCGGGGTTGGAGACACTGGGAAGCTTGGGAGAGTTGCCCGTCCTTCTTGAGTGGAGTAAACAAGGCTCTCCTCAGCTCCCTCACCAGCTGAGCCAGCTCGAGGCAAGCCACCAGCAGAGCTGGGTCAGGAGGACGGGGAGGGTTTTGGCGCCTGATAGGTGCTCTTAAAACAAAGTTTTATGCTCTAAAAAGCTTTTATGGCCCCGCTCTGCTTAAGCTCTTGCAGCTGAGCCTTTGGATGTTGGAAAGAGAAAGTGCAGAGCCAATCTCTTCCCCACCTCCTTCTTTATTATAATTTCCGATTTTTTGGCTCTTTTGTAGTGCTCCACTGTTTCACAGTGGGGATTATGATAGAATGATTTGGGTTGGGAGGAATCTTTAAAGGCCACCTAGCCCAACCTTCTGCCATGGGCAGGAATATCTTACACTAAAACCCATCCAACTTGACCCTGGATTTCCAGCAATGGGACATCCACCTCCCTGGGTATCCTGTTCCAGTGTTTCACCACCCCACGGAAAAAACCTTCCTTACAGCTAATTTAAATCAACCATCCAAAGCCATCCCCATTTGCCCTTATGGCAACAGTCCCCACTGAAATATTTGCTCCATCTTTCTCCTATGCCCTCTTCAGCTACTGGACAAGAGAGAGGAAGACGTTGAATGGCCATTTTTAGGTCATGCTGGAAACCGTGGCTGTCCCACAGAGCCCAGGGGTGCAGCCTCACCGAGAATTCATAGCGGGGAATGGTCTCGAAGTCCAGCGGCACCGCCACGCGCACACGGATGTCCGCCTTCCCCTGGATGGAGGTGGGCGAGATGATGAAGTGGTTGGAGTTGTTGCCCACCAGGTAAACCTCAAAAACGCTGTTGGGTCCCTGGGAAAGGAAAGAGCAAGGTTGGTGTTTTATTTTGTTGAAGATTGCAATGCAAGACGTTTTCCATTACCATCTGTATGGCAGATTACCTTTGTCAAGTGGGCAGCTTGCCTTATCTCTCTCTCTTTGAGTGACCACAATCACCCCTCCCTGGGAGGGGACATTGCTGATAACAGACTATTGAATGTCACTGCATGGCTGATAAGAACTATAACATCCCATTGGGAGATGCTCCACCCAGGGGGAGGAGCCAAGCATTGCTACCCAGATATAATCCAGAGGGAGGAGCCAAGCATTGCTACCCAGATACAATCCAGGGGGAGGAGCCAAGCATTGCTACCCAGATATAATCCAGGGGGAGGAGCCAAGCATTGCTACCCAGATATAATCCATATAATCCAGAGGTTTTGAGACACCAGCATGGCTTTCTCCATGGGATTCCCCAGAGGAACAGCAGCTGCCTCTCCTTCCACTGGATCTTCAGAGGAAGAATACATCCTTCTCTACAGATCCCCCTGCTCCAACAGAACCACCCCTGACACTGCAGGAGGGCTGAGCCACATTTCCAATGGGACTGCCACCAACAGCCTGACCCACAGGGTGTCAGGTTGGGTTCTGACTCTGTCAGTGTTGTTCTACTGTACTGCATTGTTTATTTTATCCTTTTTTTTTCTTCCCTATTAAAGAACTGTTATTTCCCGCTCCTATATTTTTGTCTGAGAGCCCCCTTAATTTAAAATTCATAGCAATTGGGAGGGGTGGGGAGGGTTTACATTCTCCATTTCAGGGGAGGCTCCTGCCTTCCTTAGCAGACTCCTGCCTTTCCAAACCGAGATCTATTTACAAAATCCATGTGCACGTGATGGGAGTGGGAATGCGCCTCTGGGATGAGCCCGCGCAGCACACAGAGGGAAAGTTCCTTTTGAAGGTGCACACACCACACAGGGGGTCACACACTGGGATTTCACTGCCCCAGGCTGGGGGCACATCCTGGGTGCCTCTCCCACACAGAAGGCTTTTCCCAGTAAGGCAGCTCAAACTGGGAACTGGGAAAACTCCTCCTCTCCCAAGATCTAGCCAGCAAAGCAGCGAGGTCACTGACATACTGATGCTTTTGGAGCCTTGCTCTGAGCACAGCCCCCTTCCCAGAGCACAGCCCAGCAGAGCACATGAAAAGCAAGCTCAGAAGCTGCCAGAGATGAATTTCCAATTTTCCCTGAATGACCTCCCTCCTATCAGAAAAAGTGGCCAATTAAATGCACGAAGGGGCACTAATAGCAAAAGCTGCCTAAGTGTGACCGCTGAGAGCGGGTGACATGAGCAGAATCTCTGCCTTGCCCTGCTCCTTGCACACCTCCAAGCAATCCATGGAGCTGAGGGCACACTGAGCATCTCCCAGGGGAGCCCCACAGCAGGAGCAAGCCCTGAGGACACCCACAGAACCACACAAGGGCACCCAGTGCCTCGGGAGCACAGCAGTGCTCTGCTGGTGGACAGTGGGGGCGTCTCAGGGTAGATCAGCACCTTCCACGAGCTGTTTTAGTGCTGAACGAGGAAGTGAGGGATGCTCCCAACACCCCAGACACACCCCTGGAAGGGAGGGAGGGAGCAGAGGATAGAGAGAATGGCAGAAGGAAGCATTACTTCCCAGGCAATTTCGTGCCCTACCCTCAGGATGTCAGTTTACAACAAATGGCCATTTCCCACTTCCCACCAGTGACAAAAAGCTACTCCATTGAGGAATTCCTGCCCATCTCTGCTGAGGAGCCCTCAGGATCTCCCCCAGGGCCTGCACCCTCCCTGCAGTACACGAGAGCACCTTTTGTGGCAGTGAGATGAGAGGGATTTTCTTGGAAGCCAGAGAAGAGTGAGTTTGTTGGAGGCACGAGATAAAAGTTGAAACATCAAAAGAAATCCAAGTATTTGCAGGAAGAGAGCCAGGTGGATTAATTCCCCTCTATCTGGGGAAGGAGATCAGCTCCAGATACCCACTATCCCTAATTAGCAGCCCCTCCAGTGCCTCAGTCTCCCCACGTGAGGTCTGGAGAAGGGGAATGCAGCTGCCTCTGGGGAGGGCTGCTGTGAGTTGCCATTTATATATTTATTCAGCTATTTATTTTTTTTGCCTGGGCCCCCATGCTGCTTTCCTTGCTCCTGGTTCCCAGAGCTTGCGAGCCCCCTGCGGATGCCTGAAAGCACATCTGAATATTCAAATTGTTATCAGCTGCCCAGCAGAAGGGCCTGGCTAAGCCAGGCTCACAGCAAGGACCCCCCACTCCAGAGGAAGCCACGGGGAGCTGCTTACATTTCCCTCACCCCTTTCTACCTGCTCCTGCCACCCAGAGCAAACAACAGATTTGAAACGTGGTTGGGAAGAGGAAAAACAAGCGCTGCATCCCCGGGCTCTCAAAGGGCCCGGTGTGCAGTGATCACAGCCTGCATCATCTCCTCGCAGTGCCGAGGGTGAGGATGAGGATGTTATCAGTGACCTGCTTCATGTGCTCATTCCCCTCTCCACCCCCTGACCTCCCAGCTCCCACATCGCTCGAGTTTTTCCCCACCACTGCAAACAAACCGAGCCCCTTGCCTTCCTTTAGAGCCACAAATTAGGGAGCAGCCTGCCAAAGCTCAGCAACCCTCCCACAATAAACCTGTCTCCCTCTGAAACAAATGGACCCATAAAAAGCAGGTTTTGGAAGAGGGAAGTTTGCTCTCTCCCAACGCCGGGGTGCAGCCGCGCGTCTTCCAGCTCCTCTCATCCCATCGGGGCCTGCCCTCGCCGTGCCTCAAGGCTGCTGCCCACTGCCTCCTTCCTGGCACTCAAATCTCCCAGGCAGCACCACAACTGAGGGAAATTTTGGGTTGATCCAAAATTTTGGGTTGTTTCAGCTCAAAGGCAACTGGAGCCGCAGTTGGGTGTAATCGCGGCTTTGTTCTCCTCGGAGCGCGCAACCGGAGCTGCCACACCAACCTGACACCCAAACCCTGCTTCCAAAACAGCCACCCCTGGCTGGCCACACAGCATTTCTGGACATTTTGTGACAGGCCTGGTTGGCAGCCTGAAATCCCCTCTGAAACTGCAGGGGAGAGCCCAGGGCACAGGCAGGAGGGGCTCAGGAGCTCAGGTGAGAGGTGCCATCAGGTGGGTCCAGCTGTCACCCCAGAGATCTGAAACTCCAGGTGGGACCTGCTCGTGCACCTGCTGTGATTCATGGACAGAAATCTGCTCTCCCAGCTTGCAATCCACGCTCACGTGGCAGAGTTCAGGAAACCCCTGCTCCCACCAGGAGGCTGGGGCAGCCGCATCAGCGGTTTCAGCTGGGACTGAGGATGGATCATTGTCTCCACTGCTGCTTTTTCACCCACTATCACCCGCTGGCTTCATCCATCACTAACGCTCCCACTCAGCCCCTTCCTCATGGCAGCACACCCAGAAATGCTTCAGGAACGATTCCACCTTCCAGCAGTCACAGCAAATGTTTAGCATCACTTACCAATGGGTAAACAAGAAAACAGAGTAAAAAATAAAATAAGCCAAATCCCTAGACAAGCAGACAACCCTTCCTCAACAGCACCATTCCCTGAGGCGCAGGGGTAGGCTGATTTCCTGCAATCATTTCCAGCACAAAGTGAGCTAGGCTTGGGAAAAGCAGCCTGGGAATCCTCACTTTTGTCCTTTTCACGCTGCCTCAGTACAGATTTGCCTTTGGGCCCCTCAGTGCAATTTGCTTTTCCAAAATGAAGAGCCCCGCCTTCCCGGAGTGCAAAATCCAGTGCAACTCCAGCTTTCCTCCCAGTCACTTTCCAGGCACTTTCTGGGCTATTACCTGCAACAAGCTATGGAGGATTTAATATCCTTCATTCTGAATTCATTCAAATTCTGTTTGTGTTCTAATCCAAAGGAAGGAAAGAGCTGAGAGTTCAGGAGTGGAGGTGAAGCAAGGGGAAAGAAGAAGTTGGGGTTTTTTTGAAAGCAATTAGTGCCTTTTTGTAGGATAACTTAGGCCTGGCTCTAGTGGGTCAGACACAAACAGTACTTAATCCCCCCTCTGAAAACACAGGGCACGAGGGGGTTATTCCCTGCACCCATTTCAAAGCATTTAACTCAGAGCAGCCCCTCTGGGTGCTGCCTGCCTCTCTCCCAGAGCACAGCCCGCTTGGGATGCCAGCACCCCTCTCCCACCCTGTGCCAATAACCCTTTTGAGAGCTCACTGGGCACTGGCATTTGTGCCCTGCATCCCTAAGGATCTCACTGGGTTGGCAGGCAGTGCAGGAGGCCTGGAGCAAAAAGCTCCCCAGCCCTTCTGATCCCCCTCCCCAAGCTAGCAGCCCTATTCTCCCATCTTTTTGTCCCTCCCAAGTGTCAGCCCTTGCCTGCTCCCTCCCTCATGGAGGAGTTTTCTCCTTCCCTGCTCTCCCCAGGTTATCTGCTGAATTCCACACACGCCTGCACAGACGGGGATCAATCCGAGGCTGCCTCGCCTTCAGCTTATCTCTGCTCCAAATGATTGATTTTCCCTCTTTAAGGGTAATTTGCTGGTGAATTCCGTGTATTGCAAAAACCCCTGTGAAATCTAATTCAGCCCGAACTGGCAGCTGGCACTTTGGGGAGAGAATACTCGTGTGCCGTCAATTCCCCTTTACAGTTCCTTGCCATGTAGATCATATTTATAGTGCTTGTGCCTGTCATATGCATATATATGCTCTGGATGAATCATATATTGCCACCTGCACACTCATGGGCACACAGGATATCCTGGTGGGGGTCTCTGGTGGAGCTCAGTGCAACAAAGGGAGCGTATTCCCACAGCCCAGATTCTCCTTATTTAAAATTCCCCATTTACCTTCCTCGATATGCTTATTTTAGAGAATTGTTTCAAAATGATTTTAAAATGTCAGGCCATCGTGGCGGTGCTTCAGACAGCTTCTGCCCTTTTCTTCCTCTTCACTCAACCATGCAGAGCTGGTTTCCCTGGCATGCCCTGGCAGAGCAGGCTGCTGCTCCCCTTAACAGGAATCCATGGAAACAGGGGGATGCCCCAAAGGATGCCCTGCTCCTTTTCCTGGATGGCCAAACCCTTGCCTTCTACCCGTGATACTGCATCAAGCCACCAGGTATGGAACACCAGCATATCAAAAGAACACCCATGTCTCCCAAATCAGCATCCATGTTTCCCAAATTCCAGCCCAGCAGCAGAGGAGAATAGGCAGAATAGAATAGAATAGAATAGAATAGAATAGAATAGAATAGAATAGAATAGAATAGAATAGAATAGAATAGAATGGAATGGAATGGAATGGAATGGAATGGAATGGAATGGAATAGAATAGAATAGAATAGAATAGAATAGAATAGAATAGAATGGAATGGAATGGAATGGAATGGAATGGAATGGAATGGAATGGAATAGAATAGAATAGAATAGAATAGAATAGAATAGAATAGAATAGAATAGAATAGAATAGAATGGAATGGAATGGAATGGAATGGAATGGAATAGAATAGAATAGAATAGAATAGAATAGAATAGAATAGAATAGAATAGAATAGAATAGAATAGAATAGGCAGAATATCTTCTGCCCTTTTCTTCCTCTTCACTCAACCATGCAGAGCTGGTTTCCCTGGCATGCCCTGGCAGAGCAGGATGCTGCTCCCCTTAACAGGAATCCATGGAAACAGGGGGATGCCCCAAAGGATGCCCTGCTCCTTTTCCTGGATGGCCAAACCCTTGCCTTCTACCCGTGATACTGCACCAAGCCACCAGGTATGGAACACCAGCATATCAAAAGAACACCCATGTCACCCAAATCAGCATCCATGTATCCCAAATTCCAGCCCAGCAGCAGAGGAGAATAGGCAGAATAGAATAGAATAGAATAGAATAGAATAGAATGGAATGGAATGGAATGGAATGGAATGGAATAGAATAGAATAGAATAGAATAGAATAGAATAGAATAGAATAGAATAGAATAGAATAGAATAGAATAGACAGAATAGCTTCTGCCCTTTTGTTCCTCTTCACTCAACCATGCAGAGCTGGTTTCCCTGGCATGCCCTGGCAGAGCAGGATGCTGCTCCCCTAACAGGAATCCATGGATCTCAGAGCCATAGGAAATGGGGGATGCCCCAAAGGATGCCCTGCTCCTTTTCCTGGATGGCCAAACCCTTGCCTTCTCCCTGTGATACTGCACCAAGTCACCAGCATATCCAAAAATGACACAACCCTGTTTCCCAAATCAGCATCCACATCTCCCAAATTCCAGCCCAGCAGCAGATGAGCCCTCTGAGTTAACCCCAACCTGTCCCAGAGCTCAGGGCCCTTGTTCTCAGCCTGGAAACAACCCTTGCTGTAAAAGCAGATAAGTCAGTGCTTTGATCTTCTGCCTCACACACAGCATTTATGTGAGCCATCCTGCTGAACCACCACAATGTGAGTGAGGAGAACCCAACCACAGCCTGGGGGTGTCCAGTTGAGTGCAGGCTCAGCCTGAACACGGGGAAGCCTCAATGGATTTTCCTAAGCAGCTCTCGAATGGCTTGGGAAAGCTGTTCAAGGGTCTGCTCTCTGTGTGGCAGGGAGAGAAGCTCAGCTGCACAGCAGATAGTGCTTTTTTCTTGGCTCACAGAACCCCAGAATGGTTTGGGCTGGAAGGGATCACAGAGCTCAGCTCATTCCAGCCCATGGGCAGGGACACCTTCCACGAGACAGGTTGCTCAAGAAGGCTGAATCAAAAGCCCTGTGCAAACCCTGTGTACTCATTTCCCTCTCAGTAAATCCTGGAGAATGCAGAAAGGAAAAGCAGCACACCTGGCTGAACACCCCAAATCCATCTGTGGGGCCACCTCAGCTCGGCTCAGCTCCTCTTGAGGAGCTCCCCATCCCACCTCACAGCCCCCAGACCATGGCTGCGTTTGGGGTGAAATGTGGGGTTCTGCAGGGGCTGGGCTCTGAGGAAGGGCTTCTCCTTGGAGACACTCGCTTGGGAACCTTGTCTGAGAGGTTAATGCCAGCTGAGCTGCAGAAAGGCACTTACAGCACAGAGGGAAAGCCAGGCACAGGCTTTCAAGTGTGGTCTTGTGCGCCTCAGAAATGCATTTTTAAGTGCTTTGCTGAATGGTTTAATCTGACTCCGTCCAAAAGCCATCATTTCAGTTTGTGCAAAACACACCAGAAGAAAGAAAGGCCAAAAACCCCACGGTTAACAAAGGCTGTGTGGGCCTGGCTTTGAAAAGCCTTGTTTAACAGCCCTGGCAGCCCACACGGTGCGTGTTAAAGGCCAGACCCATGTGACAGCCCTTTCCCCAGCTCCACAAAGGCTCAATGACAGGAGGAAAACCACCCAGACCCACAGGACCCCCGCACGGGGCGCAGTCCTGGCTGCTCCCTCAGCAAGCTGGAGGGCTAAAGGAGCGATGCCTGAATTTTCCAGAGGGGCTCAGGAAATAACCCAACGTGCCAAGGGAATCTCCCAGGACTCTGTGACATAAGGTTGGGGGCAGGAGACACACTCGAGCAAAGCGATCTTCCCAAAGACTCCGGTTCTGATTTCCCACGTCTCAACCCATCTGCTCTCATTTATTTCTCTCTCTGCTTCCCCCGGAGGTGTGTACCACTCTCTCCTGGTTTCCCTCTGCCCCTCACACACAAATGAGTCGTGGCATCTTGCAGCGCGGAGCCAGAGCTGCCAGAGCAGCTCCTGCCAGCCCCGTCCTCAGTGCCATCCCTGCCTGAAGTTCTTGGTCCTTGCCAACGCATCCCTGCACCCACAGAGAGAGGAGAGAGCCCGGTGCCACCTCAGCCACCTCCAATCCAGATGGTTTGCAAACCCCTCACAGCTCTCACGGGGCGCTGGAGCATCCAAAACATCTCTGCCAGGCAGCTACAGAACCTTCCTGTAGTTTGTTTCACTGAAACTTGGTGGGTCTTCAGGGCTCCACAAATACTTCCCTGGGAAGCAGTGCTGCCTGCAGGTGCAGTCCTACTTCTATCTCATGCACATCTTTTTCATAAGCTGGGCATCTTCTCCCTTTTTTCCCCCCCAAAGTGCTACCTTGACAGTTAACAAGCATCCATGAGAGGAAATAGGGAAGATCCATCACAGGATAATGCAGGGGAAAAAAGGTAACCAATTTCTTATAACTTTTCCCCCTCCAGATATTCCAAGAATCAGCTCTCCTCTGCTTCTTATCAGTGAAAATAATGCCACGGTCAAAGCAATCTGTGTTAATATGATGGTCTCTGGAGACGTGTACAGTAAAACTCCTTCAGACTCCCTCAGCACAAGAGATCCTCTCTCAGCAGTTTTGAAAATCTCAGCTAATTCTTTTGGGGAAATCTCAGGAAGTGAAAGAAATACATCAAAAGAACAGCGTGTATTTTTTGCTGGTGCAATGGGGAAGGCGAGGCTATTTTTTATTCTCCCATTTTAAAATTAGCAAGGCTGAAAAGTGAATTCTTGAATGGGAGTCACTCCAGTAAAATGAGCTTTTAACCAGAAATAATGACAGATCCTTCATCCTGGTGGCACAAACAGAAGTGTTACAATGCCCTTCAAGAATGGATCTGCTGACATCTCTCAGCAAGCACGACAGCAGCTCTATTCAGAAACTATCCTAAGCATCTGTCATATCCATATCTTCTTTATTAGCAATTGACATTTTCAAGAAAAAACAGTCTCTTTATCTGCTTAATAGCTCATCTGCACCTCTTCAGGCTGAACTCATAACTCCTGCGTGGTGACATCATGTCACCAGTAAGTTATTAGTTCTCTGTCATAATCACTTCAGATGGGAAAAAATGGGATTTCTGGGTGGCTTGACGAGACGGGGTGAGCTCCACCCAGGGCTGGGGAATGGCAAATCCATCTGCTCAGCCAGAAAAGGCAACTTGAAAGATGCACATTTTAACTGACCCACCGGGATTTTGGGGGCTGGGCGGGGGGGGATGCTTTGTTTCCCATTACCTGAAGCATCAGGAACACATCCAGGTGTTGCTTTGCCACGATGCTGGATGGAGCTCTGAGCCACCTCTCTAGTGGAAGCTGTCCCTGCCTGTGCCAGGGGGGTTGGAAGGAGCCGATCTTTCAGGTCCCTTCCAGCCCAACCCGTTTATGATGGCATTTATTGTGACAAACCCTGTGCCCTCACCTCCTGCTCAGCCCCGAGAGTTTTGGACAGCTCACCATGAGGTGTCAGCACTGCTTTGGAGCAGGCAGCGTGGCGGGGCTGGGGGGGACCAGCACACGGGAGCAGCCAGACGTGAGCTGCACAAGCCAAATAATCAGAGTAATTGAGGGCTGGGAGCCCAGGGCTGGAGCAGAGGCTGCAGCCTCAAGCACGGCGCGGATCGGCGCGTGACGAACGGGAGCTCCACTGACACGTGGGAGCAGCAAGGCTCCAAAGCTCCTGCCTTGTTTGCAGTGATGAACTGGCACCCCAGTCCTCCCCACTCCCAGGGGCATCTCCCACGTCCTCCCTGATTTGGCTTGGGGCTCCTGTCCTCCCTGTCCCAGGACAACTCCTGCCTTGCTAAACCAGACTGGCAAAGCAGTGCCTGACAGGCAGGAGGCAGGCAGGGATCAGCCTCCCAGACAATCCTATTTTCTGGCTCTCAGGGGCCCTGCAATCCTGCACACTGGGGAGGGAAACTGGGCTCTGGTACGCGGCAAACAGAGCAATGGCAGCAGTGAGAGATGGAAAAGGGGATGTTGGGACAGGACCGTGCAGTGACCTCTCCCCTGCCCACCCCGAAACCCAACCAGTGCTACCCCACAGAGGAGGGAGAGGAAAGCTCACCTCGTCCTTGTCCTGCACCTGGATGTAGAGGGGCAGGGCGAATCCCACCTGGGCCAGCTCTGTGATGGCCACGCTGTACTCGGAGCTGTTGAACTCGGGGGCGTTGTCGTTGACGTCGATGACCAGGATGTTGAAGGTGGTGGTGACGCTGGCGTTGGAGGGCGTGCGGTCGTCGTTCAGCTCCGTGCCCTGCAAGGACACAAAACAGGGCGGCCTTTGCTCTCCAGGAGGAATGAGTGCAAAGACAGTGAGACACTCTTGCAGCTTTCTCCTCCTCCACTTTGCCACGGAAGGATTCCCAATTGGCTCTGCCACTGTTCCATTAAAGCATAGAGATGTCAGACCAGCTTTCCCATCACTCATGCTTTAGTCTCACAAAAACCTTCCCAGGGGTTTAACATTTCCCTCAGGATGGCTGTGGCCAAGTTCTCCTGCAACAGGTTGGCAGGATCTGGAGTTGCACAACAACAGGAGATTTCCCTGCCACAAGTGTTTAAACACAAAAAATGTCTTTTGTGAGATGTAGGGGACAGTTCGCAAACTAAGGGAAGGCTCAACAGGGCAAAGAGCACTCCTGCTCTCTCCTCTGCCATCCCTGATGTGAGAGCTGACAGTGAACCACTCAGTATGCTAAGAAACACAGGGATGGAAAACTAGGGCACCAGAGGAAAAGAAGACTTAGACCTTAAAATAGGTTTGGCAACACGTGCCTAAGTACAGAGCTGAGTCATGAGTCCACATCACACCTCTGTCTCAAGAAGGACTTTAATTCTGCCTTCCCAAGAAGAGAGTGCAGATTTTAATGCCAGAGAAGCAGGACTCATGGAACAGCCTTTTCAAGGCGAGTCCCTCCTCTTGTCCCTTGGATAATCTTGCTGTGCTGTGGGCAGGGAAAAGCAGCGCTCTCACGACCCACACGGCTCATTGCTATTCACTGCTTCTGCACACAGCAGCAGAACAGGCCGATCCCAGCGAGGAGCAGCCCAGCTGTATTTTCGCTGTGTGCTCCAGGATGAGAGCAGCAGGGAACATTTTGGGTGCTGGGGCTGCGGGATGCACAGAGCTGGCATTTGCGGGAGGACGCGGGGCTTGTGGGGAGAGGACGTGGAAATCTGTCAGAGCAACAGAACGTGGCTGGAACTCCATTGTCATGCAGGCAGGGAAACGGGCAAGTTTTCAGGCCCACAAACCTTTCCAAGATGAAACGGATATTTTTGTCCCCATTAAAACCAGACAATCTTTCCTCTCTTGATTTTTGAAGCTGTAAAAGCCTGAATGAAGCCGTACCAGGGGTGGGTGAGATCTCCTCCTCACACACACAAAGCCTCACGGTGTGAACTGTGTCTGGGACCTAGAGGGGTGATTCCTTGTGCCTCTGCCCCCTCCAAGGAAGCACCACACTTGCCAAAACAAGAAGGCAATGTGCTGGCTGCCTCCCTCCCAATCAATGACCCTCCCTACGCTGCTGATTTTTCCCCACCCCGGCCCAGCAGAATCCATACTTCTAAACGTGTTTCCAACCAGCTGCCCAGCTTGGTATTGATTTTAATTACAGGGCTGTGAGCAGAGCCAGGGAGTCACTCTCAGGTGGGGCTGGAGGGGCTGGAAAGCCACGCTCCATTGCCTTTTCTTGACAAGGCAACTTCCAGCATCCCTCCCTCCCCGTGCCAGGAAGGCACAGATGATGCCCTGTTACACCACTGCCTGCTGACAAGGCAAAATGTCCTGTTTATCCAGGGCTATGGTGGGGAGAAAGAGGGAAAACGGGCAAAAGTAGGAACAATTCAGGTTCCTGAGCATGTATCTGGTCCTGTGTGCAAGCCTGGGGTATCTGCATGCCGCCAGCAGGCACAGCCACAGGTAGGATGGCAAAAATGCCCTCAATCATCAAGTTTTGGGCCACCAGACAAGGTGACTGTTGTTGCCCTGATTTTTTAAGTTTTTCTAAGCCTTCTGATGTTTACATGATTATAACGAACTTTCTCACACACTTTCTGTAAATAACTCATCGTTTTGCGTTCTTTTGGAGGAGCAGAAATTTGACGGACTGTTGGTTTGCCCAGTGTCATTGGAGAGGTGGCACTGTCACCCTCCAACCCACTGCCACTTTCAGAAATCTATAAATGTTGGAGTCAGAAAATAAACTTCCCCTTTCCACCTTGAGAGCAGCAGTGTGTGTGTGTGTGTGGTGTTATTTCACGTCCTGCGGTGACAGACCGTGTTTAACATCTCGCTTGGTCAGCGCATCGTGGCTCTGGATGCCCAAGAGAAAGAACAGGTTTGCAGCAGCATTACGGGGGTGTCCCCAGCAGGATGTCCTCCCCATCCTGCCCCGTCCATGTGCTCCCCAGCTGGAGCAGTCTCACCTTCACCGTGAGGATGAACCCGGCGGTGTAGAAGGGATTTTCCCTGTCCAGGGGCCCATTCAGGGTCAAGGCTCCACTGATGTAGTCCAGTGCAAAGATGCTGTTGGTGTTACCTGAGAAAAACAACAGGAATGTGAGCACAAGCAGCTGGCACACAAAACAGTGCTGGAGGCAGCAGGGAGGGGAGCAAGAGGACACAGACTCCAAGATATGGACACGGGAACCTGGCACACTGTTCCAACGTGCTTTGAAATGTCATGGCTGTAACACTGCCCTCCTCCTCTCACCTGCCCCAGCTCAGGGCTCAAAATGGGGCTCTCCTTCCACAGCCAAAAGCTGCCAATGCTGGAGGCAGCTGAGGAATTTCAAAGGGTTTAAAGTATTAAAATCTGCAACAGCAAAGCTGAAAGCAGGACCAAATCCAGCTGCTCCCCTCTGAGTGAGCACTCGCATTTGCAGGGTACTGTGTTCCTGGGGTGGGCATGGCCTCTCTCCTAAAATCCAGGGGTTATGGGACATCAGCCCAGGATAACACAGGGAGGCACAGATGGACCAAGCTCATGAGGAATTCTGCACAAACAGGGGGTGGTTTAGCTTGCCAGAGGGTGCTGAGGGGGATACAAGTCCAAATGTACTCAAGGAGAGGCTGCAGAGCTTAAAGAAAGAAAAAAATTCTATCAAGTAATAGAGAAGCCTCACACAGCTCAGGAATTTCTTAGCTGGGTGTATTAGAAGCCAGTGAAAGTATCAGCAAAATACTGTGGGCACTTGCCCTGCTTTTGTGCTCTTGCCATGTGTGTTGACCTTTTGCAGCTGCCTGGCTTTCCTCTGCTGGAGCAAAATTTGGCTCCTGTGCCTGTCCCTGCATGCAGGCAAGGAGCCAGGATGCCACAGAGCACCCCATCCCATCCCATCCCATCCCATCCCATCCCATCCCATCCCATCCCATCCCGTCCCGTCCCGTCCCGTCCCGTCCCGTCCCGTCCCGTCCCATCCCATCCCATCCCATCCCATCCCATCCCATCCCATCCCATCCCATCCCATCCCATTGATCCCATCCCATTGATCCCATCCCATCCCATCCCATCCCATCCCATCCCATCCCATCCCATCCCATCCCATCCCATCCCATCCCATCCCATCCCATCCCCAGCTTGAATTTCCTCTGGAATTGGACACTCAGAGGGGATTAAGACAACATGCTTTGTGGGAATCCACAAAATCAGGGGGTTTTGGGAAAGCTGCAGAAGGCAGGCCCCAGAGACAGCAGAACTGTGATTGGAGCTAAGCAGCAGCCATGAGATAGGTCAGCAGAAAAAATGTGTAAAAAGTAGAGAAGCAAGGACAAATAGAACAATGGTCTGTGTATTAACGTTTGTCTAGAATAACTCTCTAAGCTACAGAAAAGTTGATCTAGCAAGATATTAGAAAGTTCTAAGATTAATAATGGAGCTCTGTGCACTGTGTTTTAAGGCTCACAAGCAGGTATTGTATTTGAAATAAGCAAGCATTGTTTAACCAAAGGTACGTGTGCTTATGGTGGTTGGATAGAACTACTGTCAATGTGCTTTTGCTTTGTGTGATTGGCCAAAAAACTGATAAAGTAAGTTGTAACATTAAGTTCTTGGTCTGCTGCTGGGGATGTGAGCTGGTGGCATCTTCCCATTGTCATAACCATGGAATGAGGGTGATGCTGGAAAATCAAACAGTTCAAGGCACGTTCCACAGCAGTCCCATCCCATTTGTGATTTGCACAGATCCCCCAACCAGCAATAATGCTCGAGTGTCATGGCCAGCAGACACCAAAAGCACAATGTCCTGCTTGGGAACATGCCTGTGGCAGCTCCAGGTGCTCTCCCTGTGAGCCAGACAAAAGCCAGCAGTTGGTGTGTGGAGCCTGGGACACCCGACACCAGCCTGGCACAAAAGCAGAGCAGGCTGCTGAATTAGTGATGCCCAGGCAGGTTATATATCCAGGCATATGGTCACCCACACAGCTCCCCTCAGCATCCTGAGGCATGCAGAAACCCCTGAACCGACGCAGACAGGAGCCAGGAAACCCTGCAGGAAAATTCCAGTCATCCCAGTCAAAAGGAAGTAAAAAATAAATCCTGTCTTCTCAATACATCTCAGCACGAACGAAACACACACAGCATTTGTCATTTCCCTGGAAGGGAGCTGCAAGACAGATCTGCTGCCACAGAAAGTTGTTTCCCATCACTCAGCATCCACCTTGCTCCCTTCCAACCTCTGTTGGATCACAGCTGTGACCACAGCAACGCTGCGAGGGCCCTGACGAAGGAGGAGTGGTGAGGAGGACTCCGTGGATAGCAGAAGGCTAATTAATGACTTTATTATCCTATATTATTCTATACATCTAAAACTGGACCTGCCAAGCACTCAGCCTTGCTCACACTGCTCCCTGCTCCCTTCCAACCTCTGTTGGATCACAACCTTCCTTGTACAGCAATGCTGCGAGGGCCCTGACGAAGGAGGAGTGGTGAGGAGGACTCCATGGATAGCAGAAGGCTAATTAATTACTTTATTATCCTATGTTATTCTATACATCTAAAACTGGACCTGCCAAGCACTCAATGCTGCACACACTGCTCTGAATCCCGTGACTGTCACCCAACACACACACACCACACACTTGGCCGAAACAAAACATTCTCACTTCGGCTAAACAATCTCCATATTGCATTTCACTTTTGCACAAACACAGGCACAGCAAATGATAGTAATTGTTTTTTTCTTTCACGTTCAGAGAATGTGAATCCCAGGAATATTCTTGGGAAGAATTGTGCCTTGCTTTTCTCTGTGAAGGGAAATGTGGGGCTGCGTCCTCGGGATGGCCAAAGCCTCCAGGTCTGGCCGTCACCTCCTTCCCATCCAGGAGCTGCCCTGGGCCTCTCCTCTCTCTCCCAGAGCCCCAGGTGCCTTGACACCTTTCTCCCCATTCTATCTTCCCCCTGGACAGAATTCCCCCATTCCTGTCCTTGCTCCTCCCTTCTCTCCATCCCAAATGCCCCACTGAGCTCAACGAGCTCACCAGGCTACTTAAAATATTAGCAATGGCCTTGTGGGTTTTTTCCCTGATCTTTTGCTGCTGAACATGAAGATCTCCAGTCTCCTCCCCTCCTTCCATCCTGGCTTCCCACCTTCCTGCTGTAATTTATGGCTGACTCCTTGGGAAGCTTCCCCTGCTCCCAGCTTTGAAGGACGTGCCAGGAGATGGATGGGGCCGTGCTGCCAGGCATTTCAATGCTCCAGGACACCAGGTTGCCATGGCAAAGTTTGGGCCTCAGGGTCACCTCCGCCTGATATCAAGTGTAATAAAATGCAGAAACAATGGAATTCGGTGGAATTAGGTCAATAGGGGAGGAATTTGACTAAACGCAGCGCTGTGTTCCGCGTCCTAAAAAAGGGTCATGCGTTTCAGATTTGACCATGGTGGCTTTTTGAAGGATGGGCAACTAAACTGGGGGCCCAAAGGCATCCCAGGCTGCTCATCAGAGGCTTTTCTCTAGCTCAGCCTCCCCAACACCATCAGATACTCATCCTAGGCCCGCTGGGGCTTCCTTTCTCCTAGCAGAGAGTTCCTGGCTTTGCAGATTAGCAAATTTAGGGGAAGAAGTGTCTGGCTTTGCAGATTAGCAAATTTAGGGACAGAAGTGTCCCCAAAACCTCTCTAACCACCACTTCCTCGCTGCTCTGACCAGTGATCCCTGCTGAACAATGCCCATTTCCCCGAGACATTTTCCTTGCCAAAATCTCTCTGATCATCTTCATGTGCCTTCACTTTCCAGAGAACAAAGGGGAAAAAAAAAAAAAGGTGGGGAGAAATTTGCCGATTTTTGTCTTTCCTCCCTCTGGAGAGACCAGAGGTACATGCAGGCATGTGGCAGAAATTAAAGGATGGGAAAGGCTGAACAGCAAAATGGGGGGAGAGAGAGAAGAAAAACAAGGCGGGAAATGTTTTAAACATCAGAAAGACAGAGGGAAAGGGGAGAATGACAATGAGAAAAAATTGAGAACTCTGGGACAGCAGTACCAATCTACTTCTGGCAGACTTCTTTGTCCCACCTGGCAAAGAACAGGCTTGCTCAGGACCTACAAACCCAGCTTTTTGTTATGACACAAGGGTCAAGAAGGAGGGGTTTCTCACCCATCTGCCTGCGTGCAGGTGCAGGGGCAGCAGCAGCTCCTGCATGCACTGCAGCCATTCAGGGGCCTGGGAAGGCAGGCACTGGGGGGATGCTGGCTGGGGGCACTGAGATGGATCACAGGAGCCCATTCAGAGTGTTTTTCCAAGCTCATTGAGGAACGGATGGTGGCATAGGCATCATTTTGGAGAAACGCTGCTATAACGAGGGGTTTTATAGATGAGAGCCATAATGTTTAATTGCCCTCAGCCAAGCTCTCAGTTTAAAAAGGCTGTTAAAAGTACTGGCTCAAACCCAGAGAAAGGAGGGTGGGGGGGAAGAAAAAGGGGGAAAAAAAGGGGGAAAAAACCACACCATCCATATCTCCTCCTTCCTCCCTACCCCTTTAGCCCTGAGCACCTTTTAAGGGAGAGATGCAGCCACTGCCCTGCTCTAGTGAAGAGCCACCTGTCAGCCAGGGCCAGCTGTTTTCCCAGGGCAGGATAACTGGGCTGCTCACGTTGGGAGCCAGGGCTGAACTTGGAGCGTGTGACTTTCACGAGATGTGAAAGGGGAACCCATCACACACCTTGCTCCGGATAATTTATTAATCAAAATGTGCTCCGTCAGGGCTCCTCGGGCACAGGAATAGATGCTGTTGGACGTGGTTCATGGAGTCAGCAACAGACACAGTTATTAGCAGATAAATAGTCCATCAGCTGCCGTGAGCACCTCGCTGCTCTTCACCTTGAGTTGCTGCCCCCAGGCAGGGAAGCACTGCCAGGGCAGGGGCCTTGCCCGTGATTAAATTCAGAGGCAACAAGTCATTCCCAAAGGAAAACTGGTTGTTACAGCCGGAGCTTGCTGTTACAAATCAAGGTGTTGTGCAAAAACAGTGTCCCCTTCTCCTCTTGGTTTGCTGCTCTTCTGGGGAGATGCAGCTCTCTGGGATAACAGGTCTGAGCCCAAAGCTGTGTGCCAGCGCTCCCTCTCACATGCCTGCTCTGCAAACAGGCCCTTGCAGTATCTTTCTCCAAGGGTCTGTCCATTCCAGCAGAACCTGTGATCTTGCAGAGCTCACACCAAATGCTCGCACGGTTCCCTTTTTTAGAACGGGATGTACAGTACAAGGAAATAAAAGGAGGTATTTATCACCCAAGGTGCAATTCCCCTCCCAGATTTACTGGGAGCTGTGGCCGAGCACCAGGGAGGAGAACAGAACCCTCAGAGTTTCTGCTCTGAGTGTAATTCCTCACACAAAAGGATTCTGAGCCTTGGACCACAACCATCGTTCCCCCACGTCATCTCAAATGGGCTTTTTGACATAAACCCCACACCTCCAGGATCCACAGCTTTCTGAAATTCCCCCATGAGAAACCATTTCAGAACCAGAATTCCTCCATGAAACACCATCTCAGAACCAGAATCCCTCCATTAAAAACCAACTCAGAACCAGAATTCCTCCATTAAAAACCATCTCAGAGCCAGTTGTTTTTGCTAGCCATGACATTAACAGAGGTGGTCCAGGTTCATTGTTCTCCCCTGGTGGTGAACACTGAATCCCAGACCGATTTGGGTTGGAAAGGACCTTAGAGATCATCTCATTCCAAACACCTTCCACTAGACCAGGTTGCTCAGCCTCGAACACACACTAAATCCCAAGAAGCTGAACAGGAAGTCCCAGAAATTAAAGAGAAAAGATGCTTTTGTTTCCTGTTTGCACATAAAAGGGAATGTATAGTTTTAATTACAGCGGGCCATTTGCTGGGGGACCACCTGCCACGCAAGCCATTATCCCAATCATATCTCTTTCCAACGACTCCTGGATTGCCAGGGAGCCAGAGCCAGATGCCAGCACGATGACAAAAAGCAGCCTGCGGGAGGATGGGGAGCCACTGAGCCAAGGGAAGAGGGGCTGTGACCGCAGCCACCATCTTTGCTTTGTGCCGTCTCATCCCCTCGCAAACAGCTTTTGATGGATAACTCGGCGCCAGGCGCTTTTCCACCCATCAGCGTGTCCTCCCCCAGAAATGTTCTGCTGTGATGGCTGCCTTTAAATCACACAGGAAGGGCCCTCCCAGCGGCTGGAATTTATGAGGGCTTCAACACCCCGGCAGTTCGCCGAGCGAGGAGAATGTGGGAAAAACTGGAGCAAGGCAGGGAATAGCAAAACAAGCAGGCCCCCATTTCCAAGGGTGCTCCCCAATGGCTGGTTTAAGGGTTTTAGGGAAGTGCCTTCTTTATTAAGCCAGGTCAAGCTACGGAGGGGGATGTCAGCAGCTGAGGGCTTGGAGACCTCTTTGGCCACTTGGCCTTTCCTCAAGGATTCATGCTGCACTTTCACAAGGAAGGCAGTGGGCTCTGTTAAGAGCACGGGAAATATGTTCTGAGAGTGCTACTGCACTGATTAATTACTCATAGATACATATTATATACATAAAAAGTATATCTATGACATTCTGTTCCTTAGCAGGAAATCCAGAAGATGGAGAACAATTATTTCCAGCTTCCCTCGCACTTCTGTTGCATTGTGCAAATGATGATTTTTAATTCATGTTTCCCTTGGGCTGCACCAGCTTAAGGAAGAGAGGCTTTGCTGGAAACTGCATCAGACTCATAAAACAATCCAGTTGGGAAGAGGGGGGAAGAACCCCACCCTGAGGGTTTGTGAACAGCCCTAAGGACCATCTCTGACTGAAAGCTCCCTCCCCTCTCCCCTGAAGGACTCTGCAAGGCCCAGGAAGGACGCATAGATTGCCCTTGTGCAATCTCCCGCTGCCCATCCATCACCACACCTGAGATGTGTCAGGCAGGCAGGGAGCGACATGTGGCACCCTGTCCCCTGGGTTAACCCCTCAGCGCCTGCCCAAGCAGCACAGGTCACCTTCACACCCTCCTGCCAGGAGGCTCCAAGCCTCCTGGCTCTCCTGGGAATAAACGAAGCCCAAAGTTTACCGCTAGCCAGCAACACGTGAGTCAATGCGTTTTCCTAAGAAGAGCTCGCGGGCTGAAGCCTCCTCCCGCCTATTAATTAAATTGCTGTTAAACTCACGCTGAAAATCCTTCCCTTAAAGAGCCAGAGGATTCCCCGTGCCCCAGGCGGCGTGCAGAGGCAGCAAATGTGAAAACACAGTGCCGTCTGCAGGGCTGATCCTGCCCAAAACTGCCAGGGCCCTCCCGGTTCCCGCCGGGAAAATCAATCTCGGTTAGCCCGGAGAGCTCCCCTAAATGAAAAGCCTTATCTAGAACAGGTCGTGTTATACAACAAGTCACTGCCTTTGCCTGGGAAATGAAAGATGATGAGGCAGAGTCCCCGGCACAGAGGCTATCTCCATAAATCTGCCAAAAAGGAGCTGTGGATTACTTTGCTGGATTAATTATCTGTCCTTCAAGCAGAGTCCTGACCTCAGTGGCTGAGCGTCTCCAGCCTGTCACTGCAGCAGGGGAGGGAGGGAGGGAGGGCTAGCACAGGGCTCTGGCCACAGGAAAAGCAGCAGGAACACCCTCTGGAGCAATGGGAGCCCTGGCACTGGCCAGCCTGCTGGCACCAGGGGCTTGAATTGCGAGGTCTCAATTTGGGTTCCTTTTGCTATTGGGCAGGGAGCCCGCTCCTTGTAAAGTGTGAAGTGAAAAAGTTCATTTTCCTGGAGCTAAAACACTCTGAGGGGAAGGAAGGGGCAGAAACAGCTGACTGGCTTTTCCCTATTAGATATGGAAATGATCCCCAGTGCAGGCAGGACAAGCAGCCAAAGCCGTGGCACAGCCACACCAGTGCTCCTCCATCATCTCAGCCCTAACAGCTTTGTAAGCTGGCGGCATAAAGCTGGATCTCGAGTCTTATTTTATGTGGTTATGGTTAATCTTTTAGTTTTATTGTGTTCCTGTCACGGGAGGACCTTGTGCTGGAGATAGCTGTATAAATAAGAGCTGCTGCAGTGCATCCCCAGACGTGGCTGCCCGAGGGATGGAGCTGAACGGGACAGCAGCAATTCCAAATTAATTTTTAAACCCCACCTCCAAATCACACCGATGCTTTAGGCATTAACACCGAAGGTATGATGAACTGCCAGGTGGCTTCTCAGCTCTCTGCTGCCGTACATACCAGCCCAACAGGCAAAAGCAGAGCAGCCACACGCTAACCCCGTGTCCAAAAACTCTGAGAGCTGGGAAAAGGCATCATGCATCCCTGCAGGGGAATGGGAGCAGCATCACTGCCACCTCCCCTCTGGAAGGGAGCTGAAGAGCCAGGTTTAATTACTACTTCCACCAGCCACTTTCACTTTTGCTTACGGTCGGTTTCTAATTTAATTTGCTTCCCCGTTCCCATATGTTAGGCTTTTTTTCTTTTTTTCTTTTTTTTTTTCCTGCAAAATTGCCATAAAAATTTTCCAGCTCGGGCGTAAAAATCTGCTCGCTGACCTCTACCATCGTGATTGAGGATAATGAGAAATTAATTAGGCTTTACCTGCCTGCCAAAAAGAAAATGGCTTGCCTTGGCTGAGCAGGAATTTGGAAGCGCATTAGATGCCAGTCCTGTGTCTGGACTCTCACACATCAGAAAGCAACATCAGCTCTGTCCACAGAATCTGATCATCCCCATCCAACCCCTTCTCCATGAGACCCTGCTGATGACAGGAGAAAGATTCCTGGCCAGTTAGGAAAACACTTTGTAATTCTCATGTTTGGGGGGAAAAAAAAAAATAGTGCAAAGTAGTTTAATCACTCTTTTGATCTGTTCAGCTGGGTCCTGTGGTAGGAGAGCTGCCCCCACCAGACAGGACTGCAGACAGGGGTTAAGCTCTTGGCAGACACAAGCAGATGCAAGGCTGTGTGCAGTGATCTGCCTGCAGGTCTCTCCATGTTGCACCTGGATCCCAGAGCACCCTGATTCCCCCTCCACCATCCCACTGCCCGTCCAGGATGGCCAGGCTGACAGCTATTTTACTATCCTCAGTGTAATTCAGCAACCTCTGCAAAATCAGATTGATGTTTCAGTCCGGTCTCCAGTGAAAAAGAACCTGTATGAGCCAGAAGAGAGTCCCTGCTGCACCTTGGCCAGCTGATACCCACAATCTGGGACAATCTCTTGAATAAATTGCAGAGGGAATTAGAGGAATAAATAATCCTCGCACCTTCAAAGGCTGGATACTTGCAGTCAGGATCAGTGGACTTGAAAGTCAGGGTGAAATCACCTTGACCCTTGAGGCTGATTAAAAGAGGGTTTGAAATGGCTGTGCTTTAAGGAAAAGAAACTGGGAAATTATTCCTGCACGTGGGGGCAGCACCTGGAGCATGTGGTGGGGAGGGGAAGCACTGCTGCTGTTTCTTGCTGGGGAAAAAAACCCCAAAAAGTGATGCCAGGAAGAGGGTTACAACCCACACCCACTAAGCTGGTGCCTCGCTTCTGCGTCACCCCGAGCAGTCTGTCTGTCCTCACCAAAGCAGCACCAAAGTCAGCTGGGCTATGGCAGAGATTGCTGAGCTCAAAGCATCTCAAATGAAACAGGCCCAAGCCCCCCAAAACTGGCCTTCCCATAAGGGTTTTATCTGCAAACACCTCCCCAGCCCGCCCTGCCCCTGCTGCCATCAGAAGGGATGCTCAGGCTATGGATCCAAAGGGGCCAAGCATTGATCCACCCATCCACACCAGGAAGGGTTGCCAGGCTTCAGAGCCAGACTGCAAAGGCAGGCTCACTCCATGTGCCTGGCAGAAGGCAGAAAGCCACCACCACCTTAATTAAGCTTCCTCCTCTAGCTCTGCACCCTCACGGGCCCAGTCCTCACGTCACATCTTCTGAAACTTTTGGGAAACACCACAGAAACCACCAGGAGCCGTTCAGTCCATGCTCAGTCCTGTTCTCTCCTGGAACAGAACATCCCCTCCATGGGGCTGTGTGAAGCTGAGCTGTTTGTGGCTCGTCATTTCAATGTGAAAAATTTGCTTGGAGCTACCTGGTCTAGTGGAAGGTGTCCCCACCCATGGCAGAGAAGGTTGGAACAATCATCTTTAAGGTCCCTTCCATCCTAAATCATTCTATCCATTCTATGCCATGATTTCCCAGGGATGGGATGTGCAAGGACTTATAGCAGGGTTATCCTGTCCATCCATCCATCCATCCATCCATCCATCCATCCATCCATCCATCCATCCATTATCCATCCATCCATCCATCCATCCATCCATCCATCCATCCATCATCCATCCATCATCCATCCATCCATCATCCATCCATCCATCCATCCATCCATCTATCCATCCATCCATCTATCCATCCATCATCCATCCATCCATCATCCATCCATCATCCATCCATCCATCATCCATCCATCCATCCATCATCCATCCATCCATCCATCCATCCATCTATCCATCCATCCATCTATCCATCTATCATCCATCCATCCATCATCCATCCATCCACCATCCATCCATCCACCCATCCATCATCCATCCATCATCCATCCATCCATCCATCCATCCATCCATCCATCCATCCATCCATCATCCATCCATCATCCATCCATCCATCCATCCATCCATCCATCCATCCATCCATCCATCATCCATCATCCATCCATCCATCATCCATCCATCCATCCATCCATCCATCCATCATCCATCCATCCATCCATCCATCCATCCATCCATCCATCCATCCATTATCCATCCATCCATTATCCATCCATCCATCATCCATCCATCCATCCACCATCCATCCATCCATCCATCCATCCATCCATCCATCCATCCATCCATCCATCCATCCATCATCCATCATCCATCCATCATCCATCCATCCATCCATCCATCCATCCATCCATCCATCCATCATCCATCCATCCATCCATCCAACCATGCATCCATCATCCATCCATCCATCCATCCATCCATCCATCCATCCATCCATCCATCCATCATCCATCATCCATCCATCATCCATCCATCCATCCATCCATCCATCCATCCATCCATCCATCCATCCATCCATCCATTATCCATCCATCCATTATCCATCCATCCATCATCCATCCATCCATCCATCATCCATCCATCATCCATCCATCCATCCATCCATCCATCCATCCATCCATCCATCCATCATCCATCCATCATCCATCCATCATCCATCCATCCATCCATCCATCCATCCATCCATCCATCCATCATCCATCCATCCATCCATCCATCCATCCATCCATCATCCATCCATCATCCATCCATCCATCCATCCATCCATCCATCCATCCATCCCTCATCCATCCCTCATCCATCCATCCATCCTTCCATCCATCCATCCTTCCATCCATCCATCATCCATCCATCCATCATCCATCCATCATCCATCCATCCATCCATCCATCCATCCATCCATCCATCCATCCATTATCCATCCCCCCATCCCTGCTGGGTCCCCTCCACGCCCCCAGGACTCACCAGACACGATGGTGTAGCCAATGCCCCGGGGCCGTCCCTTGTCCTGGTCCACGGCCGTGATCATCCTCACGGTGGTGCCCTGGGGAGGGACAGGGGACAGGTGTCACAGCACTGCCAGGGCTCCCACAACGACCTGCACCTCTCACCCTGGGCCGGCTGCTGGCAGACAACCTCTCCTGGGACATGGCAGGTCGTGGAAAATCCCGCTTCCTGCCCTTGGAGCAGCTCTGGCTCAGTACTCATCACCCTGGTGCGAGCGGGGTGTTGATCCACTCTGCTAACCCACCCCAGGATGTGGCTGGGAATGCTGAGGGCATCACCAGCAGGGAACAATTCCCTTTCACCACCACCTTCTGCCATTGTCTTCCCAATTTCAGCCTGGCCTCTTCTCCCGCTGTGCTCCTCAGATGAGGCACCCCAGGCAAGAAGGGCTGCTCGCACTGACCATCGGCATCCAGCTGCACAACTGAGCGAGCTGAAGAGATTTTAATTGAAACCCTTGAGGAGGAGGAGGAGGAGGAGGGCTGGACAGACGCTGAGAACCCGCAGGCAGGAGCTTCTGCAGCTGCCAGCTTACCCACTCATCCTCCATCCTGCACTGTTCCCATAACCCAGCAGAAAGAGCCAAGAATCCCCCAAAACTGGCAAGAACAACATAGGAGGAACCCGAAATTCTTGTTTAGCTCCTGAAATAAAAATATCCTGCTCCATAAGTCAACTTCCCCCGCCGCAGTGCAGTGAGCCCCTGTGAATACCAACACATGCACATGCCCGTAATTAATGTAGTGTGAAAAAATTTACAACTCAGCTGTTCTTGTTTTCATTGGCTTATTAACAGTGGGGAAAGCAGCAAATTTTTTATCATTTTTTTTCTCTCCCCTCAAAGGAAATGTCAGCAGAGGAGTTTGCATATCTAACGAGGGAGCAGAGCGGGTCGGCAGCCTCGTGCTCGCCCCGCAATCCATCATTTGAAGGCCAGAGGGAAAGCTGAAGCATCACTGGTGGAAAGAAGGGACTCGCAGGACTTGCAGATCCCTGTCCCCGGGGGCTGGATGCCGCTGCTGGCCATAAAGAAGGCTCTGAGGGCCAGGCAGGCTGCCCGTGCCCTGATCTCCGAGGGCATTTCAACAGACTCCTTAAGTAAATCCATGTTATTAACCGAGAGCGTTAGCCGTAAATCCCAGGTCACTGGCCTCTGAGCAGCACTCGGCTGCTGAGGCTCAGCAGCCACCCAGAGAGCCTCTAAATTACTGACAATAACTGTGCCTTCCCAAGAGCACACAGAGAGAGAAAAAACACTGCCAAAGTGGGAAGGGAGCCGGTGGGAAAGCAGAACAGGGCATGTGGGAAGGAGGGCAGGGCAAAGTGGAGGGAAAAAAAAAGGGTGATGCATTTCAGTGTGGGGTGATGCATTTCAGAGTGCCCTGTCCCAGCATAGTTTTGCTTAAATTATAATGTAAAATTACAATGCAAAATTATAATGTAAAATTACAATGTATAAATTTTATTGTATTATACTTTAATACTATATTCTCTCTCTATATATAGTTATATATGTATACACAGATTCTCTATATATTTATATACTCTCTCTCTCTATATATATGTATATATATGTGTATAGAGAGAATATAGCTATATAGAGAGTGTGTATATAATAGTATTATATTATTATACAGTATAATTATGTATCATATATAATGATATATTATGCAGTATAATATTATTATACTGTATATCATTATATTATACAGTATAATAGTATTATACAGTAAATATATACTGTATATATACTGTACTGTATGTATATAGTATATATATACACACACTACATATCTATATACTCTCTGTATGTATATAATAGTATTATATTATACAGTCTGTATATTATAATTATATATCATATATAATTATATATTATACAGTATAATTGTATTATACTGTATATATATACTGTGTATAAACTGTACTGTACTTTATATAAATATAGATACATACTCTATATATACCTATATACTCTCTCTCTATATAAATAGTATTATATTACACAATCTATGTATTATAATTATATAGAATATATAATTATACATTATACAGTATAATAGTATAATGCTGTATATATACACAGTATATATACTGTACTGTACTGTATGTAGATAGATACACTGTGTATATATCTATATACTCTCTCTATATATGTATATAAATAGTATTATATTATACAGTCTATAATTACAATTATATATATAATATAATTATATATTGTATATTATAATGTTTCCTTAGTATTTTCCTGACCTGACCTCGGATGATGTTTCATTGCATGGGGGGTATCATCTTCCCAAAAAATGCATAAATGGTTAATCACTGTACTGTATGTAGATAGATACACTGTGTATATATCTATATACTCTCTCTATATATGTATATAAATAGTATTATATTATACAGTCTATAATTACAATTATATATATAATATAATTATATATTGTATATTATAATAGTATAATACTGTATATATACTGTACTGTACTGCATGTATATATATATACTCTATAAATAGCTATATACTCTACATATATGTATATAAATAGTATTATATTACAGAATCTATATATTATAATTATATAGAATATATAATTATAAATTTTACAGTATAATAGTATCATGCTGTATATATATACACTGTATATATACTGTACTGTATGTATGTATATATATATATATACACACTCTATATATCAATATACTCTCTCTATATATGTATATAAATAGTGTTATATTATACAGTCTATATATTCTGTACTGTATTATACATCACCCTCACACTCAGCAGAATCCAATTCAATCTTTAATCTCCCATCCCCACGGGAAAGAAATTGTCCAGAGATTTGATCACAGGAATGAGGGCTGTGAGGGACCACGCTGAGCTTCACCCTCTGCCCTCGGCAGGTCTGTCATGATGATGATGATGGTGATGGTGATGATGATGATGGTGATGGTGATGATGATGGTGATGATGATGATGATGATATGCTGCTGCTGGGTTTTGGCACTGGGGCTCCCCCCGTTCTCCTTGCAGCCTCCTGCTCCACAAGCACCTCCTGGGGATGAGCCATGTTTCACCAGCCTCCAAGAAACACACCTTGGAGTGGTGCTGGCTTCCCTACCACCCATCGATGCCGCTCCTGGAACCACAGCAAGATCCTTCACATCCCACCTGGTTTCCTTCCAGGTGCCCACAAGTCTGGTAGATGCCACTTCTTGGGGATGGACATCCCCTTCCTGAGCAACCACAGCGTTTGGGAGCAGCCCTGGAGCTCCCAGGAAAGGGGCTGAAGAAGTGGCACATGGCACAACCTGTGGCAAGACCCTGGAGCTCTCAGAAACTCCCAAAAATCCCTGAGTTTCCTTTTAAAACAAGTCACAGCTCGCCCGCCCACTGCAGACAGCAGTGGCTGGTGGGTACAGAGAGAACAGAATAACTCTTCCCCTCTGGGAGAGGAGGAAGAAGGTTTAGAAAAGTAATAATCTGGGAAAGCCTATGCTTAAAAAAAGGCAAAGAAAATAAAGAATAGCACATTATCCAAACAAAATCTGAGGGTTTTTTGAAGAGGGGCAGGGGTAAATCAATCCTTTTTTAATAAAACCCTGAGCTTTTAATAAAGTGTTCACACTGATGGGCTGGAAATATTGTAAGAAAGAATTAACTCGGAGCTATTGAGACTCTAGGGCAAAACCAGCACTGATTCTACATTATTTCTTCAACTCAAGGAGTTTCTGAGGAGGAGGGGGATGGTGCTGAAGAATTAAAACTGTTTTAATGATGTTTGACACGTTATCTGTACCCTTCTACTGCAAGGGAACACAAGTGCAGGTCTTGGGGCTGTGTGCCAGTGGGGTTTGGCCTCACTCTTGGTCTTACGGGGCTCCCTGTGGGATGAAGCACACGTCCACAGCCCTCAGCTTGTCTCCTGGAGAGTGGAATCCTCCTCCTGCACCCACAAAGCGAAGCTGCAGCACTGCCTGAGGTGCAGAAGCTGGGGCAGAACTGGGGTGCAGACAAGCAGGAGCTCATCAGAACCACAGCAGCTCCGCGAGGGGAAATGGCCCCTCTCCTCCAGCCATACCGGCCTGTCTGGAGGACACAGAATCACAGAATAATTCAGGTTGGAAAAGCCTCCTGAGATCATCCAGTCCAGCCATTCCTCCAGCCCCTACCAGCCTGTCTGGAGGACATGGAATAATTCAGGTTGGGAAAGCCTTCTGAGGTCATTCTGAGGACATTCAACACCAACCATGCCACCCAGCCTCCAGCTGCTGCCAGGACAGACACCCAAAAACCCTCTTGAGGATGAGAAACACGCCTCAGAGCTTTGCCACAGCTGCAGGCACGCTTGGGTGCCCTGGGAGAGATGCCTGAGCCGTGCTGGGATGATAAACAACATCAAGAAAGAAGATACAACACCTCCAGGGACAGCAGAGTCTCTCCCTGCTGCGTCCTCTCTTCCTCTGCCCGATAAGAAATTGCTTTCTTCTCAGTGTCACAATAAGCACCTGCCCAAAACGCTTCTCAATTATGCTCCCAGATCCTGGCCTGGGAGAAATAAGAACTACAACTGCACTCCTCTCCCCTCTCAGGCCCCTCCACCCCTTTTCCTTCTTCTTCTCTTACAGGATTAGGGACTTGAAAGGCGAAGCGCAGCCCAGCGTTGCAGCAGGAGGAGGAGGAGGAGGGGGGGTGAGCGCTTCAGAAAGCTGCCACGGCAAAAAAAAATCCCATTTCTCACTTCTTAATTCCAGTCAATTCCAGTCAAAGGGCTGATAGAGATCTGTTTGTGGTAATTTGCTGCAGTTTATCCACTCTTTTCACCTTCTATCGGCTCTCCGCTGACGGGCTGGCTGACATGCTGTTACTCGAGTGAGGAAATTAAAATTTGATGCAATAATCCCAAATAAGAAGGATTTTATTAGGTAATGTATACACTTTAGATGAGGTATTCTTGCCTGATACATTGATAGGGGAGCACAGACATGCTGTGCACCGCAGATAAAAAGAGGGAAGAGAGATGGGGAGCAGCGGCTCCGTGGATTTAGGGCTGGGATGAGACGCCTTGAGCACATTTTGACCTGCTGAGTCACATGTCAGGGTAAACATCACCCAAAAATGCACCACCACAGCCTCTTGGTTTGACCTGCAAGCCTGTTTTTTTACTCCCCACCCAAACTGGTGATCATCATTTTGATCACCAAGGCATTCGCTCCACACCTGGCTCCACTCAGGGGGTAGAGCACAGCTGATGAGAGGATTTACACTGGGAGACAAAAAATGCACATAATTAGTGGCTGGACTTGATGAACTTTGAGGTCTTTTCCAATGAAATAACTCTGTGTTAAACGCCAGGCAGGCCAAAGCAAATCACACCCTTGTTTCAGCAGTGGAATTTCTCCCAGAAAAACTGGGAATTTGGGTCCAAACCAGAGGGTGCCACCACTCAAAGCAGTCCCCACCTCCCACAGTCTTCCTCTTCACTATGCCTCTGGTGGCACCTATCCATGTCAGATACCTCAGTGCCTTTGGAGATGTTGCACGTGGCCAAGAGAAATGAAAATCTCTACACCTGGTGGGAATTCCTTCCTCCTTTTCCTGTGTCACGTCGCACAGTGGCAATTTGCTGCTTCCCTGACTGCAAACAGCGAGTGTTCCAGGAATAACTGTGGTGCATGCTGCTGTATTGACACAAAGGGATCCTTCAGCCTTAATATATATGATTATTTGGAAGTCGTTCCCTTTCCTGGATACCAGACCACTCCATGGAGGTGATGCAGTCTATGATTTTTAATACTTATGGCACTTCCATTCCTCTAATTTCATTTAAAGCTTTTTTCCTCCTAGTTAAGTGCGATCTAATTTGTGGGGTTTTATTTCCCTGCAGCTCACTCTGTCCATCCCAGAGATACTCCTTAATACCAACAAAACTTTTACTTTGTGAATAATCCATGAATAAGCTTGTTTTTTGGCCATTTCTGGGCCAGCAGACAGGTAATGTGCTGTGTCACCGTGGGATTTGGGACAGTACAACTCAGCCCTATTGATCCAGCACTCTTCATGCCCCAAAGTGGATAAAAAGGCATAAATTGAAGCTCTCTGGAGTTCCCTCTCCCTCTGAACAGAGCCACCAGGCATTTGGGATCCAGAGCACCATACAAGTTACAGGGTGCACATGTGGTGTGGGTGCCCACCATGCTGTGATTTTAAGGCAAGTTTTCCCTTCCACACACACAAAAATATTTCCCTGTGGACAAAGTGACGGGATGCACAGCTGTGGATGCTGTGGAGGAGGGCTGGTGCTTGGATTAAAGCCCGTGGTGGGTCTCCAAAATGGTCTCCATTCCCTGGCTGGATTGCTCTGCTGCATTTCAGGGTGTACTTTTAATCCTGACTGGAAAGTACCAAAAATAAAAGAGACAGATTTCTCATTGAAAGTCCCAGATGAGATTCCCTCAAGAAACATCTCCCAAAGCCCAAGCTGCCCTCCACGCTCCCTGACATCTGTGGGGGGGGAAAAAAAACAACCTCATCCCTGCTGTATTCAGGGACTGGGAGACGTTTTTCCACAAACAGCGAGTTTGCTGACAAACCGAGTTTCAGAAGAACTAAAATGATTGGACCAATTTGGCAAAACCTGGGGGAAAAGACTCAAAGTGCTGAAATGGCTGATGATTCTGGCATTTTCAAAACTGCCTCATTTCAGGAACGTTTAGATTTTTCCTTCAAGTCCTCTATTGGAAATGGCATGCAGATAGACCGTGGGGAGGAGATGGGGCGGCTGTCTGCTCCCAACAACACAAAGCCTCTGCAGAATTTAGGAAAAAACCCTCAAGAAAGTATTTCATTTGGGGTCCAGGTTTCCTGAACCCCTGTGCTTAGGCTGGATGCTGTAAAAAGGGCTGAATATTTCGGATCTGGCTGGAATTGTGGTGTTTCAGAAGGAAACCCCACGGAGCACGGCCCTTACCGGAGGCGAGTTCTCGTAGATGTTGGTGCTGTAGGGCAGGTTGATGAAGATGGGGTCCATGTCCTGCACGTCTGTGATGATGACTGCCAGGTTGGCCAGAGTAGACAGAGGCTTGTGTTTGTCTTGGTCCTTGGGAAAAAAAGAAGGGGCAGGGAGGGGAGAGAAAGGATTTCCATCAGAAAAACAGAATTATTCAGCAGCATTAAGTCTCTCGTGGTTGTAGCTGGGACAGGATTTCTGAATAGTGGAGGTAATCATCTCTTTTTCAAGCTACCTGCTGGAATTATTGTCCACTGCACCTCCCTCTAAGCTGAAATACAATATGCATTTCATTGCAGCATCAGCCCTTTCAAATGAAGCAAACACCAATTTAGTTTTCATCACATTTTGAGTGAAAATGCAGCAATGCTGTTCAACATCTACTTCAAAATGTAAATTCCTTCCTAATGCAGACACAGCCTAAAGTGGCTCAGCATGGTCAGAGCCAGGGGTGGGTGCCAGCAGCCTCTCTCATACCCACAGTGCTGATGCCTTCGCACAGCTGAAGAGGAGGCTCTGGGACACCTCAGAGCCCCTTCCAGTGCCTGAAGGGGCTCCAGGAGAGATGGAGAGGGACTGGGGACAAGGGATGGAGGGACAGGACAAGGGGAAATGGCTTTAAACAGAAAGAAGGCAGGGTTAGGCTCTGAGCAGGGGCAAAGGCTGATTGCCAGAAGATTAATGTTAATTTAAACTCTATTCAACAACTGAGCTTGCACATTATCCTCTTAACCTGCAGGGCTCAGTGTCTGTGGCCTGGGTGGACGTTTATTCTGACTCTGCTGTTAGTGCCATCAGGTTCAAGTCCTTTGTTTCTTCAGATAATGTTCCTTCCCCTCCCCTTCACCTCTTAAATTTTGTTTCAGGCATCACAGATAGCACTGAAAAAACAAGAATGCTTCCAGTCTCTCCTGTTGTCCTTTCCAGCCTCTTTCTGTGCTTGCTGCCTTCATCCCTGGGATGGATCCACTCCTGCCCTGCACCTATGCTCCTCAGCAATCCCTGCAGCCACCCTGAAGCCACCATCACCCCATTTCCCACTCTGGACCATGCAAACTGTTCATCAGGCAGACAAAAATATGCATTCGCTTTTCCAGCTCCTGCTACGCTGGTGCAACTCTCACATTTCTTTCCCGGCACATTTCTTTGCCCTGGGGTTTCTCATCACTCTTCTTCTAGGAATCACTAGCACTGACCAAGGCAAGGAGATATTGCCACAGCTGCCACCCAGCCCAGTCCAGAGACAGCGTTAAAATCCTTGGATTCCCTGAGCTGGAAAGCACTGGATGCCAGGAGTGTATTGGGCAAGTAACAGGTTGCCCAGAAAAGCTTCCAGGGCTGCTTCCAGCAGCTTCCAGGGCTGCTTCATCCCTGGAAGTCTTCAAAGCCAGGCTGGACAGGGCTTGGAGCAACCTGAGATAGTGGAAGGGGTCCCTGCCCATGGCAGGGGGTTGGGATGAACTGGCTTTACAGCCCCTTCCAACTCAAACCATTGTGGGATTCCATGAAGTACCAGATACGCCCCCATTTTATCTTTGCTGGGATACAGGGCCAGGCAGAACTGGATGGGCCAAGCTGTCACCACTGCATCCCTAAGGAAATCAGAATCCTGCAAGAAAGTTACATTTCCATCAGGAACTGTGTTTGGCCCCACATTTTCCATTTTCTGTCAGCAACAGACACTGGCAAGGAAGCCAAAAGCAGAGAGGCCCTCTTTGTACTGGAGTATTAAAATAAGAAACATATGTTTCAAAATAATAAAGCCGAAAAACAAACAACAAAAACCCAAGTTTCTGGAGCAAGTTCCACAGCCAGGAACATGCAGGGCTTGGGCTGAAATGTTGTGATGTTTGCCCTGCAGTGTATGAGTGTCCAGGCCCGCTGCTGTGAAGAGAGAAGCGCAGCCCTCCGTGTCCTCCTGACATTTGTAGCTCTGCATCAAGACAATGATCTTGATTAAATCACATGCTTCAAGAGCTCTAGCCAGCTGCCCGGAGGGGGCAGAGAGGGTTTCCCCCCCCTCTCCTGAGCGTGGGGCTGGGCAGATGTACTGTAGGGCTGAATCTCACCTTCCTGTGTTGCGTGCGAGGTGGGGAAGGAGCCAGCACCCCGAGCTCCAGCCCGTGTGCTCCTTGACATTCTCCAGCTCTCTGCAGGCTGAACAGCAGGCACTAAACACCCACCCACACTGGGCAATGAATTTACCATTTCCCATCCCAAAGGTCCCTTTCCTGTGTGATGGCATTGACAGTCATTAAGACCCTGGCTTCTCCTCTGCCCACCAGAATTTTAACTCTTGATACAGGTGAATCCACTTGTAATAAATCACAGTGTACAAGGAATGAGTCTGGAGGATACCAAAGACATTTTTCACTCAGAGGGTAGTGAGACACTGGCACAGCTTGCCCAGGGAAGTTGTGGATGTAGTTCCATACCTGGAAATGTTCCAGGGCTGGCTGGAGGGGGCTTGGTGCAACCTGATCTAGAGGAAGGTGCCCCTGCCCATGGCAGGGGGTTGGAATGGGATGGTCTTTAAGGTGCCTGACCCAAACCATTCTATGAATGGTCTACATGCCCTGTACTGAGTTTCATCACCCAGGAGCTGCTTCCCTTCCTGCAGAAGCCCCTGGCACATGTGAGATGCTGTTGGAGAGGTGCAGCCATTCCCCACAGCTACTTGAAACCACCCAGAGACTGCACTGCTGCAACGCCTTGCTAAGCAGAAAATACTGGATGCGCCCAAAAGCAGATTTGCCAGAGGGCAACAACATAAACCCCAGACAGCACCTGTGCCATTCACATTCTCTGAAAAAATCCCTTTGCCCAGGGTTTTTCTCCTGGGAAGCTGAGAGGCCTCGGAGAAAAGAAAAACAATTCTTATCTCATTTGCTTCTCCTCTGTTTTGCTCATGTGGAATGTGTTTGGGGATTGTTTACCCACAAGTGATTGTTCCATTGGATTTCAGTGTGAGTTGTTTTCACTCTTTGGCCAGTCAGGGCCAAGCTGTGCTGGGACTCTGGAAAGAGTCACGAGTCTTCATTATTAGCTTTTTAGCATTCAGTAAGTGTCCTTCCTGTATTCTTTAGTATAGTTTAGTATTCTTTACTATAATATAGTATGATGAACTAATAAATTAGCCTTCTGAGAACATGGAGTCAGATTCATCATTCCTGCCTTTGTCGAGGCATTCCCAGCACATGCAATAAACACCTCCAGGCATTCCCAGCAAATGCAATAAACCCCTCCAGGCATTCCCAGCACATACAGTGACCCCCTCCAGGCCTGCAGCTGCCAGGGTCAGACTCACCGTGGCGTTCACCTGGAGCTGGTAGGCCTGAGTGACTTCGTAGTCCAGCTCCCGGATCACCGTCACGATGCCACGGCCGCTGTCGATGGCAAAGAAGTCGGAAGGGGGTTGGAAGGAGTAGAGCACGCTGCCTCCTGCCCCCTGGTCCGGGTCCGTGGCGTTCACTATGAAAATTGGCGTGCCCACGGGGGTGTTCTGGAGATAAAAAAATAAAAATCAGTGACACTGTAATTTTTTTCTTTTTTCTTTAGACTTGTTTAAGCCTACCCCAAACTAAACCCAAAAAACCACCAACAACTCACACCTCTAACCCACAAAACCCAACCTAAACCATAACATTTCCAACACCAAAAAAATCCCCCAAAACTAAATAAACTTAACTACAACCCAAAAAAAATTTCTCTATTTATCATCTCTTTTAAAACAACAAAAATTTTATAATTTAACATTATTTAAATTTTATTATTTAATAAACAATTTTTCCCACTTGTCTCCAAGAAAATATTTTCTCCCAAACCAATTAAAAAAACCCCCAATTAAATCTACTTTCCCCCCCAAAAAAACCCTTTAAAAATTCTCTCCAAAGTTCACCCCAAATCAAAACAAGTACATTTAGTGGCGCCCAACGTGAGGCCCAAACCCCCAGCCCCGACATTTAGAGTTTCATGCTCTACTGACTGAGCTAGCAGGGCAATTTCACAGCACCAATTTCCTTTTCAGTAACACTGTAATGCAGCTCTGGGGTTTTTGGGGTCTCCCCCAAAACCAGCTGCCATGGGTGTCCCAGACAGCAAAGTCCAGTTAAGCAGGACCTGTCTGGGCCCCTCAGGCAGGCTGCAGAACCTCAGGCAGTCTTAACAAGCTCATCTCTTGAGGTCAGCTCTTTTGGGGCTCTGGAGCCCCGAAAGCCACCTCTAACCCGGCACTCAGACCCTGGGGAAATGACTTCTCTTTTCCACGGAAAATGGTCTCAATTGGCAGCTGCACGCACTGGCCGACGCTGGGGCATCACCCTGAAAATTTGCAAACTTTGCTGGATTTCTCCAAAACGAATGCTGCCACCAAGGAGGACCTCGCAAGCCCTCAGAGCACTAAAGGCCACCTCTCATGTGATACCCAGATCCTGGGGAAATGACTTCTTTTTCCCCATGGAGAATGGTCTCCCTTTGCGGCCACTCGCAAACTTTGCTGGATTTCTCTAAAATCCAGCAAATTTTGCTGGATTACTCCAAAACTGAAGCTCCCAGCAACAGGCTGGGGTACCACCCTGAAAATAGCCCAGTGATTCTCAGCCCAATTGTAATTTTGGGTCTTTGCTTGCTAAGTGCCTTTGGCAGACGCAGGGAGAGAGAGGAGAAGGCTGCGTGAGGTTCCACAGAGGTGTCTTTATTGGTATCTTCTGCAAAGGGTCTCAGTGACAGCTCTTCTGCCAAACTGGGCAGAAATAGGGATTTTATAGGGTATGTGGGTTTTAAAAAACAGTCCAATAGTAAGGGTTGAGGGGAAAGTGACCTATGGTCTTACAGAGAGATAACAAGGGTCCAAAGGTGGGAGAGGGGCTTCTTTTGGTCCACTTATCATGACTAGGCATTTCTTATCTTAGACAACTGACCAACAGGGAGGCCTAGCAGGCCCTGTGCCTGCCACAACACTGTGCACCATTTTCACATCAAACACACCCCAGCAATTTCCTTTTCCCACCAGGAGTGTTATCCAGAGACCCAACAACTTCAGCCCTGTATTTCCAGGACATTCATAAGTTATATAGCTGTATTCTTTATTACAGTATTGCAGGGCCTATAATAGTTGTTACACACTTATAATAATAGTTATACAGCTCTGGTCAAGGTGGCACTCTATCACAAACCCTTATTTTCCCCAGACATCCCAACTTCCCAGAAAAATTGCTCTCTTTGCTGAAACTTGTTTTTTGCCCAAAGGCGCTTTTATTTTTGACGCTGACTCGCTCACTGTTTTCATCACAAAGTATTAAATATAGGAGAGCTTTAAAAAAATAAGGGGAAAATTTAAAAAAAAAAATTGTTAAATGCAACACGGAACTTCACATAAAAGTCAGTTGTAGTTTCCACAGCAACTACAACCTGGCCCGATTAACGCAGGCATGAACAGTTCCATCGTCATAAATCTGGAACTAATCTACATGCATAAAATATGCAGCTGAGTGCACAAAATCAGCAATGGCAAGTGCAGTTTGGCACTTCTTATTGTTTAACTTCACAGCGGGGAGAACAATTATCCATTTTTGGTGGAACAGCTGCATGTTCCTATGCAAATCTTAAAATGCATATTCTTGTCTCTGCCTAAAGGCACGAGCACAGACTGCCAGCTAAAAGGCTCTGCTGGGGCTCCAGGTACACATCACGACACCTTGGGCACGTCCCCCTGCCTGTGACACCATCAAAAGGGTTGACAAGGAGCTAAACCTCTAAAGGGGACACAGCAAAGGTCACAAGTGAGACCTGGAAGTGGGATAATAGGGATTATTCCTGAAAACCTCTTCCCAAGTCTCTGTGTTTTATTCTTAACTCCTTTCCTATTGAGTTATTCGCCCTCAGCTTACAGAGAAGTATCCTGAAGTGCTGAGAGGATGGAAAGGAGGCTTGAGGAGAGGCAGAGTTTAAAAGATGGGGCACTGTTTCCAAGAAAATCCTTGGCCAAAGCTGCGAAACAAACCGAGCCATTTTCAGGTTTTTTTGGGAACCACAGGGCTTGCAGTAAAACAAAGGTTGTCCCACTCAACACTTCTACTAGAAAATATTGGAAATCAGGGCTCCACACTCAGGAATCTTATTTAACCAGCTTAATCCTCAGTGCAAAGAACCAGAGAATCCAAATTTTCCCAGTTAAGGCTCAGGCCAGCAGACGTTTGCCCCCAAGGCAGGTGGCAGGATTTGGTACAACAGAGCAGGGAGCCCAGGGCACACTCTGCAGCTCCCACTGATGAATCCAGGCTCAGGACACTCATCCCATGCCCATCCCTCATGACCCTGCCCTTCTATCCAGGCATGTGGCATTGCAGGGACCCAAGCTCACCTTGGACTCCAGCAAAATTCCACTTGCCTTACACCAGCGCCGCTTCTGCCAAGGCTGCAGCTCCCACTTAGGTTTTCCATTTCCTTTCCTTTTTTTTTTCCCCTCCTCTAAATCAAGCTGCTCTAGAAAGCCTCACAGGGCACGGCCTGAGGATTATTTTTTAAAGCGCCTTCAAGTTTTTTGGTGATCAGCAGTCACAAAAGCATAAAAGATATAGCTGGAAGGGACCTCAGAAGAGAAACCTGTCCCCTGTGCTCCACCTAAATCACTCCCATCCTGAAAGCCTCCTAGCAATGGAGACACCACATCCTCCCCAGCCCATCTGTCCTGGAATTTTGCTGCCCTTTGCCTTACAGCTGTTCATTTTCTGGAAGCTTAACCCAGCCCTGCCCTGCTGCCGTGTAAACCCTTGACTTTGTGCCCCCACACTCAGCACCTTAATCCTGGCTTGGGCATTCAATCTGCTCAGGAACCAGGATTTTGTCAGCTGGGAGTGACAAAGAAGCCCTTCATGGGTGGCTGTGGTGGGTGTTTGCTTTCTGAGCACTCCTAAAACACCTTCCAGACAAGAGCAGAGCATCTCCCCAGCCTCTCTTTTGGTTCCCCCAAGCCATCACCACCAGGATCATCTCAGATCATCCCACAGCCCTCCTATTACTGGTTCCCCCACCTGACTCCAGGTGCTCCAGCAACTCAGCTTCCTTCCCAGAGCCACCAGCTGGGGCACCAAAGTCACAACACACAGCCCCACAAATTAACCATTCACAGGGAGAGGCAGAGCAAGGGCTGCACTGAAGGCTCTGGGCTATATTGCCCTGGGAATAACAATATTCATAAGGATCAAGCTGGCCTTGATGAATGTGCTTCCTCTCCTTTTTAAGTGCCCCCAGCCACTGCTTTTAACATGCAAATCCTCTCTGGTCACCCGTGATTAGGGGGCTGCTCTGGGCTGCCCGGGAGAGAGGAGAGCTTGATTTCCCCTGCATTGTACTCCACACAATAGCCCCAAAGCAGGCTTTGAAGGGACTTCATCTCCTCGTCCTTGCAAAGGAGAAGCTGCTTTCAGGGGACACGGAGGTCACCAGCTTTGGTGCTGTCAGCTCCAGGCCCTGCAGACACTGCAGGGTGGCTTCCATGGCTTTATCCTTGCTTTACAGCTTCTCCCTTCCTTGGCCAGGACAGCAGGAGCTGTACAAGCAGGGGATGAGCTCTGGACAAAGATCTGGCCCTGGGAATCTGTCATGGACATCAACATCACCTGAGGGGCTGAGAGGGACCCTAGGGCTGGATCATGAGCGAAGCACAGCCCCAGTGAATTCATGAGGGGAGCAGAAGGGCTTCCAGGCAATAGCAGGAGTGTTACGGGAAATCACTGATTCTGCCCAAAATGCACAGCTCAGTGAGAATATTTCACTACCAAACACGTGCCCTTATTCCCAACAGCACACAGGGGAGAGGATGCAGACCCATAAGGAGTGCTCTGGGTAGTGCATCTTATTTTTTCACAGCTCAAAAATAAATAAAAAAAAAAAAATTCCCCCAAACCAGCAAAAAGCAAAAAAAAAAAAGCAAAACAAAACGAAAAAAAAAAAAAAATTCCCCAAACCAGCAAAAAGCAAAAAATAAAGGAAAAAAAATTTCCCCAAACCAGCAAAAAGCAAAAAAAAAAAAAAAAGCAAAAAAAAAAGGATAAAAAATACCCCAAACCAGCAAAAAGCAAAAAAAAAAAAAAAAAGCAAAAAAAGGGGGAAAAAATCCCCCAAACCAGCAAAAAGCAAAAAAAAAAAAAAAAAAAAAAAAAAAAAAAAAAAAAAAAAAATCCCCCAAACCAGCAAAACCAGCTGTAGGGTGCAGACATCCCATGTTAACAGTCCTGCAGGGTAAAAAGGTCTCATCAGTGCTCATGCTCAGGCAGGCAGTCAGGACTCAGAGGAATTTTAGGCCATCTGCCTTAAAAAAAAGCATCAAAAGTATGTCTTTAAAATCCTCTTGCCATTTCTGGGTCAAACAGGCTCGAGATATTCCTCAGCAGGAAGCTGGCATCTTTATTTCTCAGAAGCTGTGGCCCATCATCTAAACAATGAAGCAAAACATCTGGATAAACAGAAGAGCCTGGGGCTTATGTTTGATGGTAAATACCGAGCAGAGGACACCAGCCAGGGAGATGCCTTTGGAAAGCCCTGTGCTGGACCATGTTCCTGCTTTTTCATCATTTATAGGGCTCTTCTGCACATCCTACATGGTTTTTCTTCATTAACAAAGATTAATTGTGGTTATGCTTATCTCACCAACAGGCAAAAATAACAAAATCTATCTTTTTTTTTTTTTTTTTTTTTTTTTTTAATCCAGGCAGACAACAGCCTACAGGTGCTGGTGGCAAACAGGTGAGCTTTCTACACGAGTGGCCAAATTCTGTCATTTTTTAAAGCTTTCAGCTCTCTGCAGCAGCCTGCAATGGAGGCTCCATTCACTAGAGAAAAAAAGAACTGGTGACAAAACTGTGTCATGTCATTAAATCTTTGTTACGACGCCAGCAGATGTGAGATTAAAAATAAACATGCAGACAGATGCAGCCTGTTGGTGGGGAGGAGGAGGAGGGCAAACAGGGGTGGGACTGCTCCTGACCTGTCTCCAGCACCCCCTCCTTCACCTGGCAGCTCAGCAGGAATTAAAGGGCTCTGGGGTGCTAAGTGGTGAGGCCCTTTGTGCCTTCCTTATTTTGCAATAAATAAGAAAAGTTAAAAAAAAAAATATTGGAAGAAGTTTGGGGGGGCCCAATAAGAAACACTGAACAGTAATGCAAGAGCTCCTTAATCATACAGAGGCTGCTCTGTTCCAGGGGATCCTCAGCAGCAAGGACAGGTCTGTGTTAAAATAAGGAACTAACCCCTAAAATCCCTGTTCAAACATGGAAGGATGTTGCTGCACCCGGGGGAGGCAGAGGAGAGACCAAGACCTTCCTGCTCTCTGAGCAGTGCAGATGTGAGAAAGCACAAATAATAACCACGGGATCACAGAATGAGTCTGGCTACAGCGTTCTGCTCCCACCTTCCTGCTCTAGCAGGGACATTCCAGAGCACACAGCACAGGATTGTGTCCACAGGGCTCTGGGATATCCCCAGACAGGGACACTCCACACCCTCTCTGGGCAATCTGTGCTCAGGGACTGCCCAGGACAGTTCTTCCCCACGCTCAGGGGGATCTTGCTGTGCATCAATTTTTCCCTGGTGCCTCTTGTCCCATTGCTGGGCCCTACAGCAGTGCTGTGATGGCCCCAGTGAGGGGAGAGAATGATGCATCTGACTCCATGGAGAGCAGAAGGCTAATTAATTACTTTATTATACTCTATTATTCTATACATCTACATTTTATTATACTATATTATTCTATACGACACTATACATTAATTACTTTATTATACTATATTATTCTATACATCTACATTTTATTATACTGTATTATTCTATACGACACTATACATTAATTACTTTATTATACTATATTATTCTATACATCTACATTTTATTATACTATATGATTCTATACTACACTATTCTGTACATTAATTATTCTATTATACTATATTGTTCTATACATTTAAAACTGAACCTGCCAAGCACTCAACCCTGCACACACTGCACTGAATCTCGTGACTGTCATCCAACAGTCCCAACACACACACTTGGCCCTGACGTGCCAAGGAACCAAAACACCATCACTTTGGGATACAATCTCCATATTGTATGTCCTTTTACACAAACACAGGCACAGCAAATGGATAGAATTGTGTTTTCCCTTTCTCTGATGTTCAGAGAGTGTGAAACCCAGAGATATTCTTGGGAAGAATTGTGCCTCGCTTTTCTCTGCGAAGGGAAATGTGGGGCTGCAGGGCCCCCCAGCTCTGCCATCCTCCCAGGAAGGTGTGTTTCCAGCCCAAAGCAGCAGAACAAACAGCTGCCCTGGGCTGTCACCTCCCGTGTGACCCCAGCAGGAGTCACCAGACACAGATGTGCCCTGCTGACCCCCACAGCTGGGACACCACAGCCTTACGCAACATCCTCTGCAGGAGGGCAATTGAGGCTGAAGAGCAGGTTACCAAAAAGGGATTTTTTAAAATATTTACACCTCACTCTCTGGCCACACCGGTAGTCTTTAATATCTTTAATATTATAATATTCATTATATTGTTACCCACATTATAACGTGCGTCAGTAATGAAATTTGGGTGGATGCTGCTCCAGCCAATACAAGGTAGATGACAATCCAGAGGAGATGCCCTCTCTGGGGTCACAATGTGAGCAACCTGGGGTAGTGGAGAGTGTCCCTACCCATAGCAGGGAGTTGGAACTATGTGCCATTTATGGTCCCTTCCAACCCAGACTGTTCCATGATGTGTCCAACCAGGCCACAGCTGAAAGTGAGGGACACCTGGAAAAAGTCAGGGCACCACCTCCTCTTGTCTGCCACAAATTGTTCCTCTCCAGGTGTGCCAGGGGAGGTTTAGATTGAATAGCAGGAAAGTTTTCTTCATGGAAAGGTGGTGTGGTTTGACACTGGCCAAACACTAGGCACCCACGAAAGTCACTCACTCAGCCTCCCCTGCCAAAGCTGGGCAGAGGAGAGAAAAATTTAAACAAAGGGCTCATGAGTTAAGGACTGGAAGAAAACACTGCAGGGGTAAAACAGGCTCAAGTTAGAAGTAGAAAGTGAGCTTATTATTAAGAAAATCAGAGGAGGATAATAAAAGTAAAATAAGTCCTTAGAAAACACCCTTTCTTTCCCACTGACAGCACAGGGAGCCAGGGTAAGGGGTTTTGGGTCAGTTCTTCCAAAAACCAGGCCCTGCAAGCCCAGCACAAAAGGTTTGTCCAGCACTGGCCCAGGCTGCCCAAGGAGGTGGTGGAGGGATTTAAAAGATGTGTGCCTGTGGTGGCACCTGGGGACATGGCTGTGTAACCTGGCAGTGCTGGGTTAGTGCCTCAAGTTGGTGATCTTAGAGCTCCTTCCCAACTCAAGTGATCCTTGTGAAAAGGCTCTCCTTTCCCACGGGACTAACTAAACAAAAAGGCTGTTCGCAGAAAACCCAGCTTCCATCCTCTTTCCTGAGGCCCATGGCACCTGCTCCCACAGCATTAAGTCCCTCTGGAGCAGATTGCACAGGGCCTTGGAGAGTTTCCCACCACAGCAAAGCCATTTCATGGGCCATGGGCCACCAACAGCCTAGATGTGCTTGGATCCATCAGTCATGTCCAACTGGCCCGACATCAGGAGCAAAGGGCTGAGAGGGGGAATATGGAGAGCTGACTTTTTACAGCAGGGTCAGAGTGGGAGAGAAGCAAAGGTGGGAGATGAAGCAGAGGAGATCTGGGAGTTCATTCTCCAGACATTCCTTTTCCAGCACCCAGAGCGAGCACTGCGTGGCTTTGAGCTGCTGGCTGGGCTTAAACCACCAACAACCTTCTGACAAGAATGCTGGGCACCAGAAACACCTCTTTTGGTGCATTTGGGGCTCATCCCACCACACCAGCCACCCCTCTCCAGTGGCTGGCCATGTAGCTTAGGAAAGACATTGAGATGCTGGAGTGCATCCAGAGGAGGCAACGAGGCTGGAGAGGGGTTTGGAACACACGTGAGGAACCACTGAGACAACTGGGGGTGTTTAGGCTGGAGAAAAGGAGACTCAGAGGTGACCTTACCACTCTCTACAGCTCCCTGAAAGGTGGCTGTGCTCAGGTGGGGCTGGGCTCTTTCTCCAGGCAACACTGACAGAAACAGAGCACACAGACTCAAGCCGCACCAAGGGAAATATAGGTTGGATATCAGGAAAAAAAATTTCACTGGAAGAGTGATAAAGAACTGGAATGGTCTGGGGGAGGCGGTGGAGTCACCATCCCTGGGTGTGTTTAACAAAGCCTGGATGTGGCGCTGAGTGTCAGGGTTTAGTTGAGGTGTTGGGGCTGCGTTGGGCTCGATGATCTTGGAGGTCTCTTCCAACCCAGTGATCCTGTGATTCTGTAGAGGACCTCCATGTGACCTCCCAGGGCAAAGTCACCCGGCTTTGAGAGGCTGGTGGGGATGATTAGGATGCCGATGCATGCTGCAGCCATGCAAATAAATGTGGGGAAGCGGCAGCAATCTGGCCGAGCAGCTGGCGGAAGGTCGGTGAGATGAGGCGACACAAACGGGCCGGGGGGCACCCACGGGGGCTCCAGCAGCACCAGCTCTGATTCCTCCCTGGCACAGCCTCGCTGACGGGACCCAGGACATTGCTCTGGCTGCCCTGGGTGATTCCAGACCCTGGCAGGGGGCTCAGAGACCTTGGCACGGAGTCACAAACACCTGTGCCTTTGATTTTAGCCCATGGAAACAATTACCAACTTTGTGTGAGGAGTTACAAGCCACAAGGGTTTGAGTGGAATGATAGCTGATTTGTCACAGAGTGAAAAAGTAGAATTTTGGGGTTTTAGAATGGCGGTCCAAGAGGCAAGATGGGGGAATCTGGGTTTGTCCTGTCCTTCTTGTCCTCCACCTTCTGCTGGGATAGTGACACTTCTGGATTGGTTTAGAGTAGAGACAGAGTGTCTAACATTGGTGATAGGTATTGGAAAATTATTGTGAATAAAGTATATGTAGTTCTTAGTATAAAAAGCCAACATCACTCCAAGGGCAGTCACTGTGCCACAACCCGACCTGCTGGACAGACCTCAGCAGGTCAGAGAAAGAATGTTATAGACGAGAGAAAATAAAAAACCCTGAGAAGCAGAGCTGAGGAATCTCGACTTCTTCTTTGGCCACGGGGCTGGGAAAAAGACTCTTTAATACCTCGGGGGTCACCTCAACCCCAGAAACCCGAGCCCTGGCCAGCCCCACTCCTGCTCCCCCCGCTCCCACCAGGAGAGGCTCGGCTGCTCCGCGCTCCTCTTACAACTCGGGTCAACCTATTACTCCTAAATCATTCCCTGCTGCCGCTGCTGGCGGCGCTTTTCCCTCTCCCTGCCTCCCAGCGCTCAGCGGGGCCGATGGAAGGAGCTTTGCGCTCGCTAAAGGCCGGCTCGCACATCCCTGCGCTCCAGGCAAGGAGGGCTCGGTGCCTCTTGCTGAGGGCAGGGGTGCTGTGCAACAGAGCTGACACGGATTCCAGCTATGCTCCTGATACACCTGGGACCCCGTCTCGCTCATCCTGGGCTGATTTAAGTCACCTATCCCTGCCCAGGTGTGGCTTGCTGCAGGAAACAGCTGCAGAAGCAGAGCCACAGCCCCTCTGCCAGCCCCTGCCGAGAGGAAAAAGCCAGCCCCGTGTTTTGGGTTCTGTCCCCGTGCTCCATCCCGGGCTGCCAGACTGGGTCCCTCGCTCGTGTGCCAGCTCAGAACGCTCACACGGATGTGCACAGACTCCCAATTCCTGCGTTCTTAATGGCACTTTTAATTACATTTATTAATTGCATTACTGCTCGTCCGAGCCAGGCAATTTCCAATTTCTAAGTTTGATTTTAAAACCTGATAATTTCCCTTTTTTACAATTTTTTTTTCCTTTTTGGTGGAAATCCACCCCACCTTTCAATCAGCCCTCATTAATATGTACCTCTTGTTGCTATCTCTATTAAGTGACCTCCCTCATTATCGGGTGACACTGGCAAACAGCCACCGCAGAGCTATAATTCAATTGAGGAGCTTTTGAAAACACCATAAACACAGCTGGAATGGATGGATGCTTTACAGGAGCTGGAGAGGAATTAGCTGCGGGATAACTGAGAGCGCTCGTTCACGGCAGCCACAGCCCAACCCAACGTAGGAGGAAGGGACATCACAACCACCCAGCCATGGGGGAACTCACCATGCTGGCAGGACAGTGGCACTCAGAGGCACAGGACAAACAGAAGATGCTCTGGCATCCCGTGGGATAAGCCTGCTTGCTTTTTCCAGCCCAGAGATCCCGTGCTGCCCACCAAATATATCCCTGCCCTTGCCAACACGGCGGGTGATCCATGGCACAGCACCCCCAGGAGCTGGGGGCTCCTGGTGGCACCAGTGGCTTCTGCAGCACAGGTCTGGAGGGGAAAGACCAGGTGAGGGATCATGGAATCCTAAAATGGTTTGGGGGTTTGGTAGGGAAGGACCTTAAAGATCACCCAACTCACAAAATCCAGCAGCTTCCCACTGCTGTGGGAGGGAGCAGAAGAAAAGGGTGGTGATGCAATCACTACTTCACTAACCCAGCATCCACAGCCAAATCTCATCACAAAAGCCACATTTCTCTGCCATTCTGCATCTCCAGCCTTCAAGGAGCCGGGGCAAGGGCCGGGAGGCAGTCTGTGCTTCCCTCCTTGGCTGCTGGTAGGTCAGTCCCAGCTTTGGAGACAGCAGATGGGAAGCCAAGATGGTCTAACGAGACATTTGAAAGTCAGGCACAAGCGCCAAGAATGCGAAAACCTGTCAGTCAGAGAGCCCCCGGCTTCAGCAGCATCTCGTTTCTCCTGCTGGTGTGATTTTCCTGCTGGAAAAGGGCGTTTGGAGCAGTCTCCAAACCCTCTGCAAGGGCATCCATGGCAGATGGCCCGGCACCCCTTTGGCTCTCATCTTCCCGGAGATGGTGGGCATGCAGCAGGTGCATCCAGGTGGCCACAGTCAAGGTCTGCACTCCTGCAGTGGCTGCTTTTGGTTAGGGAAGCAAAAGCAAGGGGATTACAGAATCCAGGAGGATTTTCCACCGTCCCACCCGTCAAGATCAACATTCAGTAGCAAAGTCAAACCACCAGAGTGATTTACCACTACTACCAGCCAGCATTCAGTGTGGGGTGAGACAAGAAATCCTTTTTCCAATCCCTGCTTGAGGGCTATGCCATAAACCCGACAGATCCTGCTTTTTAAAATATTTTTAATATCCTTTTTCCTTTTTGTTTTTTTTTTTTGCAGTTGCCTCTAACTTTCACTTTCTGGCACCCCATGGCAGCCCACTGGGTGATGCTCTGGATGGCAAATGACTTCCATTAAGGCAGAGCATTCAAACAATGCATTACAAATGAAACCCTAATGACAGGACACCGGCAGCACCGCTCCCACTTGATATTAATTGGGTGCCACTTCCTTTTAATGGTACATTAATTAATGCGGGATATCAACGGAAGTCCACGACACCCCCATTAATACAAATGAATTCATTATCATCGGTGTTACTACAAGAAATGACAAATAAATCTGTAAAACAGTGGGACACTTCAAATAATAGCCACGAGTCATTAGGTATTGCCTTCATTTATACAACATGCTGCAAATATATAGATGAAATCTACGGATGCTTATCCAGCCACATGTCCCTCTCCATGCCTCCCCAAGCTGTCCTGAGCCACCTTGGAGGGTCACCAAGCTGGCCTGGAAGAACTGGGACTTGTTTTGTCACTTCACTGCCTTCTTGCTATCTCCTCTTATCCCAGCACTTCTCACTATCCCCTTCTCTTGAATCTTCAATAGACCCTCTCATCTAGCACGTGTAATCCTGGAAAGAGGATCACCTTTCCTTGCTCCCATTTTAGCCAGGCCTGCTTTTCTACCTTATTTATTTATTTTACTGCTGTTCTGGCAGAGAAGCTAAAAGCACCTTTCTCAGCACAGAGCAGCCCACCTCTGACCATGGGAGGAGAAAGTAATGTGTCCTCAAAAAACAAAAGAAAAAACCCCGTAACTCCTTTTGAAATCTGGGATTTGTAAGTCCCAAAGGTGCATCAAAAAGAAAGCTCTGCAGCAGCCTGAGAGCAGGTACCCACCCTCAACAGCAGTGAACACAAAATCCATACAGCTGTGCTGATTCAAAAACTACTTCCATGTCTTCCCCTGGATGGCTTCATTAACAGAGAAGGGATCAATACAGGTTCAGCCGGGGTCTCCTCATCGGGCTGGGCTGTGCTGAGGCTGCAGACTCCAGCAGGAAGCGTTCCTGCCGCAGCCAAGGCACAGGCACCACCCTCCCACATCAGGCAACACCCCAATTCCCTGTGTCCCACTGCCCCTGGGCAGAGACAGCCAGGGACAGTGGGATGTGCAGGTGTGGAAAAATGCATATTTTATTATTGAAATATTAAAATTAATACTATCTGTGTTATGTTAGAAAGTTATGCTGTATTCATTCTCTTAAGTAGTGTGTTAAATACAGCTGTAGGTTATCACATAATGTTAAAATAGAAACTATGCAATGTGAGATACTTTTTGTAAAGAAAGGACTCGCACTGAGACAGCAGCCCAGGACACCCGGATCTTTCAGAGAAAGAGAATTTATTGCTCCATTATCAAGTTCTTCCCACCTCGCTCAGCCCTGAAGACTCTGTCAGGATTCAGAGGAAGAAGCTGACACTGACCAGACAGAATCCTGTGTTTGAATGGAATTTATGCATCATGGATGAGGTGTATGAATATGCAACAGGCTGTTGTTTTTAAGGGTTAGTCCTCTGTTAACGTGGCTCCTTTTTCGGGCTTTTTTTGCCCAGAAAGAGGTACCCGAGCTGTCTGTAACTCTTTGTTTTTATTGTCTCATGTTGTCCTAATCATAATTGTCCAAATTATTATTACTCTGATTATATTGCTATTTTTATAACCATTTTATTACTATTAAACTTTTAAAATTTTAAAAACAAGCGACTGGCATTTTCCACACAGGGAACAGCCTTTTAAAATACAATATCTGGAGGCTGACTCAGCCTTGGACAGCAGGAAAACCCAGGTAGGAGCTGGGCTGAGCAAATCAGACACTTCATAAAGACAGGGAAGCCAGCAAACCTAAGGAGAGTTTTTTCCCGAATGTGGACAAAAAGCGTGATCTTTAAAAAGTATCATCTTTTAAAAAAGTATCATCTTCAAACTGAAAGAGGAGAGATTTAGCTTAGATGTGAGAAAGATTTTTTTACCCAGAGGGAGGTGAGGCCCTGGCACAGGTGCCCAGAGCAGCTGTGGCTGCCCCTGGATCCCTGGAAGTGTCCAAAGCCAGGCTGGATGGGATTGGAGCAGCCTGGGATGGTGGAAGGAATCCATAGCCATGGCAGGAGTTGGAATTAGATGAGATTTAAGGTGCCTTCCCTCCCAAACCATGTGAAGATTCCTGGTGTTTCTGTGTGTCTTGTGTTGTGCTCAGGGATGAGACATTCAGGAAATAAGAGAGAAAGGGGAAAAGTTATTTTTAACTTGATGATGCATCTAAGCCACGTCCAACCTGATTTATTTTGTGGGTCTTCTCCATAAGCTGTGCTTTTGATAAGTGTCACTAGAAATCAGGTGTTTGTGCTGGGATTTAACCCCTGAGGGGAGCAGCCCTGGGCCTGTCCCTCACTGAGCCAGGCCCTGTCCTCTGCACCTCACTTTGTCTCCATTTTTTATTTTGTGGGTCTTCTCCATAAGCTGTGCTTTTGATAAGTGTCACTAGAAATCAGGTGTTTGGTGCAGAGAGCAGGGCCCGTCTCAGCCAGGGACAGGCCCAGGGCTGCTTCCCTCAGGGGTTAAACCCCTGGGCCAGTCCCTCACTGAGTTGGCCCATCTCTCACAGACCTGGACCCTGCCCTCTTCCCCCCACACTGTCTCCATTTTTTATTTTGTGGTTTTCTCCATAAGCTGTGCTTTCGGTAAGTGTCACTAGAAATCAGGTGTTTGTGCTGGGATTTAACCCTGAGGGGAGCAGCCCTGGGCCTGTCCCTCACAGAGCTGGGCCCTGCCCTCTGCACCTCACGCTGTCCCCACTGCCCTGGCAGCTTGAAAATCTCCTCACCTCCTGCTCAGGGTGTTTCTCAGGGATTTAGAAGCACAGGGAAGAATTTCTTCCTAATATCAATCGCAAACCTGCTCTCTGTCAGCGTGAAGCCAGTCCTCAACTGGTTATCAACTTGATAACCCCCTGTGAAAACCTGACCTCTCCTTCAAACTCCCCCCTAACCATGGTTTGGGGAAGGATGGCAGCAAACACTTCTAAAAAGCATTTTTTTCTGCAATGGCATGTGTCTGCCTGAGGTCTCATAACCTCTGTGTTGAGGCAAACAATTTTTCCCTCTAATTTCTCCTCATGTTGCCAAAGGAACCAGCCTTTACAATCCAGCCCAAAGAATTGGCCAAGCACACTGGGAAGTCACACCAGAAGAAGGGTCAAAGCAATCTACTGGTGACACCAGTTATGTCAAGCAGATTTTAAAAATATCTTAAGTGGTTTTTTAAAAGACCTGGTGTTTTGTGACAATAGCGCTTGGCTGGTGTTATTGTGATGTTAACTGGGAACATCACAAGATCCAAGGCAATGGGGTCCTAAAAGTTCACCACAACATCTCCTGCAGGGATAATACAGCAGGAAAAGGCTTACACAGCACCTTCCAGCATGGGACACCTGTGTTAAAGAGCAAGAACAAGGTGGGAAAGGGGAAGGATAGAGAAAGCAAACGAGAAAGAAAAAACCTGCACTTTTGTCCTTTTCTAGAAAACAGAGAGATGACTCCATCCTTCCCTCCCCCAGTTCACCACATTTTGAATCAGCTTTCTTCTTGCAAGCAGCAGAGGAGATCCCAGCTCTGCCCGCATCCTTGGCAGGTCCAAGGAATTCACATGGCATTAGAGGAAATTGGGAGGGAAAAATCCCAGACCCAGACAGACCCAAACCCACAGAACCCTGGCAAAACCTTCCTTGCAGAAACCATTCCCCTTGAGACGCTGTCTTCAGTCCCAGCCTTTTCCTGAGTGCTGACATCCCCCATCAGGAGCACACCAAGCCTTATCACCTGTGGTGTGGCTGAGGAGCAGGACAGAGTCAGGATCATTTGCCAGGGCAGGCAAAAACCAACCCTGCATCTCTCCCTCCCTCCCAGCCCTCCTGCCAGGCTCCTGCTCCCCTTCCCGTGCTGATTGGAGCAGCTCATCCTTCTGCTGATTGCAGCTGATGGTCCTGCCTGGGTTTTGCCCTTCCAGACCAGACCCTCAATTATGAAGGGTCTGGTTTTTATAAAAGGTTTGGGTTTTTAACTGGGTTTTTTTGTGTTTTTTTTTTTTTTTTTTTTTCCTCCCAGTTAATCTAGTGAATTTATTTTTGCCTGGGCTCTTTCCTGCCCTGCCTGGATGTGCTGATGGATTTTGGAGCTTGCCAGAATCCAGCGAAAAACCAGGCTCTCTGGGTAGTATTAACTTCTAACCCCCGTGTAAAAATAGCTGCAATAAAGCAGAGTGAATAATATCAGCTTCACCTAATGTAACTTTGATTAAAAAGTGCTGCCCTCTTCATCACTCCTGGGTGGTAACTCCAGGGAAATGTCCTTCCTGAGGGATGGAAAGAGAACAGCCAGTGCCACACAGGCACATTCCAGGGCTGAGCCTCACAGGGAAGGTGGGGGCACCAAACTCTGAGGAAAAGCCAACAAAATAGGGGGAAAAGGCAGATTCCTGCCCATCTGGGTAGCAAGGCAGCCCAGATTGGTATTCCACAGTCTGTGTGAGCTCGAGGAAATCGCTGTGCTGTCATTTTCATGCAGCAATCACCTACTCCTGACTCCTGACTCCTTCCATCCCCAATCCCTTCCCTGAGATCTGAACTCTGCATTTACAAACCACCCTGGAAAAAAGATGGGGTCAGGGTGTGGGAAGAAGACTCACACAACAAAACCTCTGGGGAGAGTTTCCCTGTGGTGTGATTGTCTCAAAGGTGCTCAGTTCGTTTTTGGGGGGTTTTGACCCTTCCAACTTAAGTCCAGCTTCCAAACCGCTGAAGTCCATGGCACAAAAGCCTGATCCCTTCCCTTCCCTCAGATGCAAAACCTCCCAGGTATTTAATTATTCTCCTCTTCACTCCTGGTGCTGGCAGACTGTGTCAGGAGCTGTTTTGTTACAGCATGCAGGAGGAGGCAGGGAAGGTTTTAATTTCACGCCATGCACCAGGCGCTGCAATTTTGGACACTGTTTGTTATCTGACTTCTGGCCCTATCTCAGGTCCTGGCGCTCCTCAGGCAGCCATGGCCAGTTGGCTTTTTAATTTATTCTCTGCTAGAATGGGGATTCTGTTCAAGTGAGAGCCCTCACTGCCCAGGCATGCTGCTTTAATAACAAAATGCCTTCAAGTTTGGAGGTGAGGCTCGGTGCCAGGCTCAGTGCCACTCCTGGGGGGATGCAGCTCCTGTGCCACAGCAGGCAGGGCTGGAGGAAACCCCACTGCTGCAAATCATCCTGTCCTTCAACCTCTGTTCACCCAGAAAGAAAAGAAAAATCACCTAAAATGGGATTGAAACAAATTCCCAAATCTGCCCGTCCTCAGATGGGTGGACAATAACCCCAAATCAAAGGGCAACCTTCTGGAGGGTGAGAGAAGTCCCACGAAGGTTTGGGCTGGAGAGGACCTTAAAGACCATCTCATTCCAAGCCCCTGAAATGGGCAGGGACACTTCCACTAGACCAGGCTGCTCCAAACCCCTTTGGTGTCCAGGGATGGGGCAGCCCCAGCTTCTCTGGGCACCCTGTGCTGGGGCCCCACCACCCTCACAGGGAACAATTTTTTCCCAACATCCCATCCCATCTAGCCCTGCCCTATGGCAGTGAAACCATTCCCTCTTCCCCCTGTCGAAAGCCCCTCCAGGTACTGGAAGGAGCCCATTCCCCAGCAGAGGACTGAGGATGACTTAGAAAACAGCTGCCCTCATCTCTCCAGGCTGATCCTTTGCCCAGAAGCCAGGTGAAGAATTTCCTATTTTATTGGCATAAGAAAAACAGCAAGGTATGGAGTCACATTTGCTGGCTGGGAAGCCACAGCATCTCTCTTGTGTGGCTGTCCAAAAAACACCCCCAAAAACCAGCTGAGTACCTTTGAGTCAATCACTCCCCAGAGTTTTTGTTGTGTGAGCCTTCTTCCCACACCCTGACCCCATCTTTCTTCCAGGGTGGTTTGTCAAAGCCGAGTTCAGATTTCAGGGAAGGCATTGGGGATGAAAGGAATCAGGAGCAGGTAATTGCGGCGTGAAAATGACAGCGCAGCGATTTCCACGGGCTCACACAGACTGTGGAATACCAAGAGGCAGCCAACAGAGGAGAATCAATACCTCCCAAGAGGTGGGATTATTAGGGAGAGAAAGGTGCTTGAAAGATCCATAAGTGCCTGATGAGTGACTATTTCCAAACCACTGCTGGCTGAATGAGAATTGCCTTCGGAAGGATGCCAGGGCCTCCTTCAGCCTGGGGATGCTCGGGGAGGGATGGGGAAGTCTGGCAGCAAAACAAGGCCGTGCCATCATGCCCCAGCTTCCCGAGGCCTTCCTCTTGGAAAAGGGAGCTCTCCTCTTCCCCTGGTGCCCCCTGGAAGGGGCCAGGTAACATCCTGACAGGGATTTTAGGGAAAGCAGGCTCTGGCATTTGGGCCTCTGCAAATTTATCTTCCTACAATGCATCTTGCACGGTTATATTTCTCCAAAGGTATCCAGTCTTATTTACAAGACCATCCTTTAAAACTTGGTTCTAGTTCTATTTCTCTCTCAACAAGATCTTATTCTATAACATTTCTAAGTCAACATTTCTTGTCTCAAAGAAATATGTACTATATGAACCTTCTAGCATTTAAGAATTTTCTACCAATTCATTTTGGTTCTAGTTCTATCTCAACAGTGTCTGCCTTATTCTACAACATTTCTAAGTCAACATTTCTTGTCTCAAAGTTTACATACAAATACATACTATGTGAGCCTCCTATCAAGCTTTAAGAATTTTCAACAAGTTCATTTTGGTTTTAGTTCTGTCTCAACAATGTCTGTCTTATTCTATAACATTTCTAAGTCAACATTTCTTGTCTCAAAGTTTACATACAAATACAGACTATGTGAACTTTCTGTCAAGCTTTAGGAATTTCTACAAATTCATTTCCCTCAGCATTTCCTTCAGAAAGGCAGCAAAAAGAGTCTGCAGGGAAAAACATGGGGCTGCAATTCTACCTACCCAAAGCACCTCTGCAGCCATTAACAAACCTCATCTGTCATTTCCCTGCAATCATGTTCCACCAGCACTTTTTGGACCCCGATTTCCATGCTTTGCTCAACCCCTCCACGCTGCAGCCACACACAAGGCCCATCCTACAGAACCATCAACATCCCCCCAAAATGATGAGTGAATCTGTTTTACACCTCTCCATAGAGCCATGGTGTTGGGAAGGATGAAAGTTTGACAGAAAAGTTTCCCAGATATGTGTGCTTGGCAGAAAGCTCTCTGAATGTAGAAACCTGAGAACAAAATAGAGATGGAAGCAAGTTTTGATATAGAAGAATAATAGATGTGTAAAATTGAGGATTGCTGAGCCATTCTTAGTGGACAACTAAGAAAGCAAAGGTTAAGTTGAGTTGCAAGGAGGTTTTGTGACTAGAGCAAAGGATACATTGACCACAAACAAAAAAGATGTTTTTACCAAGCACAAATAGGTCTTGGAAAAACAGAAAGATACCAAAGGCAAACAAATAGAAAAAAGGTCTAAGAGTTTTCCACTGCAAGAAAAGTAAAAAGCAACTTTAATCTTAAACTGTAGCATACTAACTCATGTGCTTGGATAGTATTAACCATAACATGGTAATGATAGTGGTTATGATAGGCTATAAGTGATTGTAATGGTATAGACTGGTTCTTATGTATTAAGATGCTCAGCAAAGAAAAGTATACAATGCAATGTAACCAAAATTAAAGGGTCTCCGGGCCTGTCTGCACTGGAGCTGTGGCTCTGTCACCCAGGACCCATGGCTGCTGTAACATCTTGTACACAATAAACTGCATTTTGAAGAGGCACTTGGAGTCCCACATCTCTCATTCAGGCTCTCACTCCATGGGAAGCCCCCAGGATCTCCTCCAGCCCTCCCAAGGGCCAATGACCTCAGCTGTCAGCCCCAGGAGAGCTGGCTGCCCCCAGCAGCCAGCCTGCTCCCCAGGGACAGCCCAGCATCCCAGCAGCCAAATCAACAACACAGGACAGCAGCATCGCTTTGCTTCTCCCTGCCACGTCAAGCATGCACCTGCCAAAGCATCCTCAGGCTCAGCCTCTTGGAAAAAACAAACTCAGGCACCTCCGGATGGAGATTTGCCCTCCGGACATGAACAGGGAGCTCGTTTTGAACAAGGATGCCTCTGGGCATTCCAGCTTTGCCCAGGTTTCACGCACCCAGCAGCTCACTCTGCCAGGAGCAGGCTGCTGAAAAGGCAGCTTGGAAGCTGCTTGGGGGGAATTCGTGTTCAGCTTAGTGCTAAGCATGTTTAAATACAAAAGTTCCTCCTGGATGAGAGCAGCCAGGAGGCCAGGGAGTCTCGTTTTCCCAGGGGAGAAGCAATTGCTCACAGCATATCTGGCTGGGGAAAAGGAAGGAAAAGCAGAAGAGCTCTCTCCTCTCTGCCCCCCATGCAGCTCCAGCCTGTGCACAGTTATTTTTTTATTTAAACCCTTTTTTTTCAAAGGTGAAAACATAAATAGGATTTTCTTTTAGGAGGAGACAGAAGCACAAGGAAGGAGGGAACCTTAAAGAGCAATTTTTGAAATGTCAGCAGGCAAGGGTTTGCCCAAGGACAGCTCAGATGTACCATTTGTTTTTCAAAGGAAGTTAAAAAGGTACTACATGCCCTGGTTTGCAGCAGGAAAAGAGCAAGACATGCTCTCCAAAAACCTCCATCCTGCAGAATTTCTTTTATTGATTTTTATTTTCTCTTCAGTGTAAGAAGAATGAAAAGCTTTTTTTTGCTTAATTGGAGGAGTTATTTGCTAGCACTCGGCTCAGGCCAGGGAAGGAGGCTCAAAAACTCAGAAGGCATGGCACCAGGAGTGGCACAGGCAGCCCTTGGAGCTCCTCTGGCATCTGGAAGGAAGGAAAAGCCCAGGGATAGGGGCAGAGGACAGCAAGAGCTGAGAAATTGAGGCAGCAGGGGTAAGCTCCTTCCCCTCTGCTCCTGTCACCTTACAGAGCTTTCTGCACTATTAAATCTCACCTCCTCCAGCATCCCACCCTGTCTGTGATGGGAAGGTGAGTGTTGGGTCCACACACCTTTGCTGTGATTCTGAAAGCTCAAAAATCAACAAAAGGAGTCCTCTAATTGAGAAAACAGTTAATGACACCCGTAAGGAAGCCCAACAGCCCCAGTAAACCACCAGGTAACAGCTGTTACCAAAATCCTGTCCCTTCCCCAATGCCTGCATCAGAGGCAATGGATAAACATCCAGCAGCAACAAGTGTGGATATTTTGGGCACTGCCAAGCCCACCACTCACCCACGTCCCCAAGTGCCACATCCACACAGCCAGTGTGTGGGAATCCATAAAATCAGGGGGTTTTGGGAAAGCTGCGAAAGGCAGGCCCCAGAGACAGCAGAATTGTGATTAGAGCTAAGCAGCAGCCATGAGATAGGTCAGCAGAAAAATTATGGAAAAAGTAGAAAAGCAAGGACAAATAGAACAATGGTCTGTGTATTAACGCTTGTCTAGAATAACTCTCTAAGCTGCAGAAAAGTTTATCTAGCAAGATATTAGAAAGTTCTAAGATTAATAATGGAGCTCTGTGCATTGTGTTTTAAGGCTCACAAGCAGTTGTTGTATTTGAAATAAGCAAGCATTGTTAAACCAAAGGTAGGTGTGCTTATGGTGATTGGATAGAACTACTGTCAATGTGCTTTTGCTTTGTGTGATTGGTCAAAAAACTTATAAAGTGAGTTGTGACATTGAGTTCTTTGTCTGCTACCTGGGATGTGAGCTGCTGGCATCTTCCCATTGTCATAACCATGGAATGAGGGTGATGCTGGAAAATCAAACAGCTCAAGGCCCGTTCCCAGCAGTCCCGTCCCATTGGGGATTTGTACACAGAGCCCCCTGCCAGCCACACCAGTGAATCCCTCCTGCCATGGTGACTCCAGCACTGCCCTGGGCAGGCTATTCCAGAACCTGACAACCTTTTCAGTGAAGATTTTTTTCCTAATATCCAATCTAGACACCCACTGGAGCAAAACACTGAAGTCAAATAAAAATTCACCTGGCTGAGGATAACCCAGAAGTGAGTGCTGTGGCTGCAGCCCAAAGTGCACAGCCAGCAACAAATAAAAGCTAAAAAAGAGCACTTTTGGTACCTGGATGGAGTTCTTACTCTCAACACATTCCCTGTGCTCTGTTCAAGACTTAACCAGGAAATTTAAACAAAAGCACCTTGCAAAGCTGGGATAAGGAGGAGAATTGTTTTGGAGGGGAGGGAAGAAAGGTGCCTGTTAATCACCCATTGCAGCCAGCCCCGAGGGGTGAGAGCAGCAATGCCAGCCTGGCACGGGTGCAGCACCCACCCCAAGCACAGCCAAACCCCATCAGAATGCAGCATATAAAAATAATGTTTTAAGAGCACATCTCCCTCAAAACAGCTGCACATTCCGTGGCCTAAGACTCAAATGCTGCTCTTGCTCCCATCCGTCAGGCTCGGTGAAGGATTTGCTGTGTGGGTTTTGTTTTGTTTATTACTTCTAATGACTTTCTCATTATCATTTTGCTGTGAAACATAAACGATGGTTATGGGAGAAATCATATTATTTGGATGGCTTTATTAAATTAGAGAGCAAATCTGTGTATATTTCTGGCTCAGGATAAATGTTTGAACTTTGAAAGGCCAAAATTCATTTTCGCACAAAGCCATTTTCGGAAGCTTTGGAATCAGTGGTTAAATTTGCCCTCAGCTGCAAGGGAGATGTATGGGGGCATTTCTCAATTTAATCCCTCCCAGAGATTTAACCAAATCACCAACCCAAAACCCTGCTTCTAGTTCTGCTTATGAGAAACTTGAGACTTGTGGAACATAATGGAAAAATAAAGGGAAAATAGCACTGAAAAGAAATACAATAAAATAATAAAATCATCCTGTCTCCATGTGCCCATTCCCCTGGTTCTCAACAGGGAGACTTCAACCAGCTCATGCATTTTCTGTGAATAAAATCACTGTCTTCACACCTTCACAACAAGGGAAAGTGCTCATTCCTACAGGTGCTGCTGCAACCGAGAACACCAGCACAGCTCCACCAGGAATAGTAACATCAGCCAGCACTGAGCAGGTGGAAAACTGTGGGCCACCTGCAAGGATTAGGGATGTGCCACTCCAAACACTCAAGGAGAAGTCTGGCACCTTCTCTGCATCAGGTTCCTGCAGGAGCCAACCTCTGGTGACACAGGAAGACAAGAGAGTGTGACACAGACACACAGGATAAGAAAGCTGCTGCTAAACAGGCAGAAGTTTGAGTTTCCTCCTCTTTTCCATCCCTCCCAGTTCAAGGAAGGGAACAGAAGCCAAATGCATTTTCCATGCAACAAATCAAAGCCCCCCCTCTCCTACCTCCCCCCAGCCTTTTAGAACCAATACCTGACACTGGAATAAACCTGTTAAAAAGAATAAATTCCCCCAAGCACACCCAAAGGGAAAAAGCAATAGAAAATCAAGCCTGATAAAAGAAGTACTAAATGAAAGCACTTTCAGTGTGCCAGCTCTGGATGGATGTATCTGGGAGCACAACGAGCCTGGTGAGAGAAATCCCTGCTGGAAAAAAACAGCAAGGAAGAATGCAGGGGAAATGTTTGGTGTCTTCCACTCCTTATTAGGGCAGAGAATGTGACACGACCTACAAGGAGCAGGCTCTGAGGCAGTGGGGACAGGTCTGTGGTCTACAGGACCCCTGAGGGTCTCAAGCGTTGTCGGAGCACAGCACTGGAAGGGACACACAGCAGGAACATGCCAAGCTGGAAACTTGGCATATTCCTGCTACTCTGCTAGTAATTCAGCAATCAGCATCAGAGGAACTTGGGGAAAAACCAGGGAAAGGGGCAGTGTTTGAAGCAGGGACCGCTCCATGGTGCTGGGCATGAGCAGCTGTACTCAGAGGATGGAAACCAGGAGCTGGGGCTGCCTCTGCGCTGCCCAGAGCAGAGCACACCAGGCCACCCTTCCTGCACCTCCACAAGCTGCAGCTGGGCAGAAGTGCTGCCTTGGGGTGTGCTAAACCCTCCCTCCACGGTGGTGGGTGGGCAGAGGAGCAGCTCCCCCAGCTCCAGAGCCAAGGGATGCACCCCTTGCCCAAGGAAAATGGAGGAGGGAGAGCAGATAAGTAAACTGAAAGAAATGAGCTTTGGATGTGAGAAGAATGAGTTAATTAAAACCTCCCTGTCCCACACTGTCTGGGAGCTCCAGGCCATCACCATGTGTCAGCACTACCACTTCCTCTCCAAGGAAAACCCGCTAGATTGCTACAATCCCCCCAAACACTCAGGAGCAGGTTCCTCCTCCTTCTCTGTAAGGGAGGCCCTTTGGTCCTTGCAAACAGATTTAAATTCACAAAAGCCACGCGGCTCCTTCTGCTTGCTCCTGTCCCTCCTGCTCCTCCTCCTCAGCCCCTCAGAAACAGACAGAAACCCTCTTTGGGTTTCTGACACCATGAGACCACCTGTGCCTACAAATGGGAGGAAAATCCCTGTGAGCCCTCCCCACAACGCTGCTGCAGAGGGAGCTGAGGCAGAGGAGACCTCTCTGCATCAAGCCCATTTCCTGACACCCCCATCCTCCTGCATGGACAGGGAAGAGCTCACAGTCACTATGGCATTTTATGAAAAACCCCTTCACCAGGCTTTCTTCTCCTGGGAAGCTTCAGCTTCTCCTTGTTTTGCTGCTTTGGAATGTGATTTGGACAACTGTTTAACAATTCAGCGCGCGAATTGTTTTTACTAAGTGACCAATCCCAATCCAGCTGTGTCAGACTCTCTGGTGAGTCACAGGTTTTTATTAATCATTCTTGTGTAGCCTTCTGATGGCTCCTTTCTCTATAGTTTAGTATAGGATTAGAATATAATATAATAAATAAAATATAATAAATAAAAAGATAATAAATATAAATTATATTATATTATATTATATTATATTATATTATATTATATTATATTATATTATATTATATTATATTATATCAGCCTTCTGAAAACTTAGAATCAGATTCTCCTCTCTCACCTCAACACCACAACACTCACATTCCTGAGCTCTCACAAAAATCCTGCTTGTGACAAGTGCTCACCCTCCCCACAAATGCTTTTGGAGGGAGGCAGAAAACCCCACCATGCCATCAGCTCTGACAACCCTTTTTTGTTCTCTACGTGTCCACTCATATCACATTTCCAAGCCCACTGCCAGGCAGATGTTCCAGATGCTCAGATGGAAGAATCTGGGAGCACACAAGACCAGGGATGGTGTCTGAAATAAGCCTCCCAGTGCCTGTCAGGAGCCTGCACTGAATTAAGAGGCTGATTTGCAGCAGACAGCAAGGAGCAGCAGTGTTTCACACACCACCTGCACCTCAGAACGGGGCTGCAACACCAAACCAGTGATGAAGAGCTGATGTGACACTCCTTCAGCAGCCTCCTGTGTCCAGGGATGGCGTCCTGCTTCTTACAACAAAGGGACAGAAATCCTATAAACACATTTATCCTTGGCAGAACATCTCTCGGCAGCAAATTGATGGGAATAACCTGTGCCCTCTGCCCACACTGAGGGCTCCATGTCCCATTCCCCCTCTCCCCCAGGGCTGCCACCCCCTTCATTCCTGGCCATATCATTTTCCAGGAGCAGGAGCACCCCTGAGGATCCAACACTCCACCAAACTGATGGGGAGGCAGGACAAAAAAAGAGAAGAGCAACTTTTTCCAAGCTCATAGAAAGGGAGAGAGAGAAGAGCTAAGACTCCTCGGGAGGCAAAGCCTTCAAAAGTTAAATGTATCATGAAAAAGAAAACTTCTGTCGCTGCCTAAAAAGGTTTTTGACAGGTCTTCATTTGTAACCCACAAACAAATGCAGTTTCTCATGCTCCATGGACTCTAATATCACTTCAGAGCAGAGCCTGAACCCAATTCTCCACTGAAAAGCTGGAGGAGCAACCACATTAAAGCAGCTCTCTTCACTGCCTTTGGGCACACCAGAAATCTTTCATTTCAGGAGCTGCACCTGAAGTGCCTGGGAGCACAACCTGAGCAGGCAGAAACCGCTGCTCAGAACCATTTCAATGGCTATGGGTGGGCCAGTCTCAGCTAAGTCAAGCCTAACAAACAAGGCATTATACAAGGCAGAAAGGAAAGTGCTTTGCCCTATTTAAGCAAGTCTCTGAAACCTCTTTCATGTCTGAGTTGATGAGAAAAACTGGTCATAACCCAGCAATTCATGCCCGCATGGCCATGGTGTGCTGGATGGGGCTGGGAGCACCCTGGGATAGTGGGAGGTGTCCTTGCCATGGCAGGGGAGATGAACAAGACGATCTTGAAGGTCCCTTCCAACCCAAACTATGAACATCCTTGGGTTCTGCGCCCAAATCTGAAACCTCAGGATCAGAGCAGGGATAAGCAGCAGTCCCTGTCTGCCTCCTCCCCATCCCATCATTCCTCCTTGCTCATCCATCTCAAAGTTCAGCCAGCACAACCTACTTGCCCAGAGAGTCCCTTGTAAGACATTTACAAACATAGCTGAGCCTGGAATTCCATATTTCATCTGGACAACGTGAGCAGAGCGTTTTTACATCTTAATTTTGTGTTAATTGTGCTTCCTTGCTTGCTTTTTGCAGGGTTCCCAAGATTTCGTGGCAGCCACCAACCCATCCCTCATCCTGAGGGCTACAGAGCCCAGGTCTGTCACCAGCCAGAGGAATCCTCTAGAAAGAAAACCTGCAGGAGAGAGATAAGCAGCATCTCCTGCACTCATCAGAATTCAGGGAAAAGACCAAAACAAATATTAATGAGAGGCACTTAACTGTGCCTGTTCAGCAATCAATAACAGAGGACAGGGTGCACAACTGGGCTCAGCATCTCACACCATTGATGTGCTGGGGTCCAAACTGGAGGGGTTTCTCTAACTGGGGCTGCACCAGCAGCTCTCCAAGCCCCTGTCCCCTTCCACAAACTCCCAGGACAGGAGAGACAAGGGACAGAGACTGAAACCTCCCTTTTGTGTTTAATGATTACATCCACTCTGACCAGACACACTCCTCTTTTTGTCAAGGTTTTTATTCATCTGCTCCTTCAGATTATTCCAAATGACCGTTTGGAATCAGCCATTGGGCCAAGCCAAGTGCTCTGGGGCATCTCTGTGGGTGTGGGTGGCATTTTCTTACTGGGCACCAGAGGGAGAAAGCAGGGGCTGCTTGGTGGGGAAAGGGGACAGCCAAGGGTGTGTGACCACAGAAGGACACTGGGTGTGAAAAAGAATTTCCAAGGATTTGCAGCTCAGAAACCTCTTTACCTCTCTGTAAAAAAAGAAATACCTTCCTCTGCATCTCTCCCTAGTTGTCAGAACCCAGGACATCCCTCTGGCTGTCCTGGAGGGTTCAAGCCCCTTGGCACAAAACCAAACAACATCCCTTTGCCTTTGATTTTAACCCATGGAAAAAATTACCAACTTCATATGAAAATTTACAAGCCACGAGAGTTTGAGTAGAATGATAGTTAGGTTGTCACAAGGTAGAAAAGTAGAATTTTAACATTTTTAGAACGGCGGCTCAGAAGCCAAGATGGAGGGATTTGGGGGTGCCTTCTTCTTTCTTCTTCTTCTTGACTTCTGTCTTGTGGGTGATGGTGGCACTTTTGGATTGGTTTAGAGTAGAAGCAGACTGTCTAACATAGGTGATATGTATTGGAAAATTATTGTAAATAATGTATAGGTGGTTTTTAGTATAAAAAGATAACACTGCCCTGGAAGTGTCAGTGTGCCTCAACCCGACCTGCTGGACAGATTTCAGCAGGTCAGAAAAAAGAATGTTACAGATAACAGAAAATAAACAATCTAGAGAATGAGAATAGAAGAGTTCTGGCTCCTTCTTTGACCTCGGGGCTGGGAAAAGAGACTTTCCAGCACCTCGGGGTCATCTTGACCACAGGGACTCCGAGCCCTGGTGTGGTTTCCCCTGGGCAGCTCTGCTTTAGCTGGGTGCTGAGTGACCCAGCCCCACTCCTGCTGCTCCAGCAGGATTCCAGGCTGGCTCTGGGGGTGCTGGAGCGGCTCCTGCCGCGCAGGCTGCGGGAGGAGAATGGCTTTCAGCTCAATTACCCTTCACATTCCGATTCCATAACGCTCCACTGAGGCTTTTTAAGCAGATCCCCCCTCCCAAACAAAGCCTGCCTGCCGCAGCCCAGCCTCAAGCTCGAACGTGCAGAATGGAGGTGAGGCTCTGCTCTCCTCTCCCCGTGTCCTGCCTTTCCCAAAGCTCTCCCTGAGCTTGCCTTCTCCTCTCCTCACCATCTACCGCTTGTGTGGCTCCTCTGCGCTCTTCCTCCAGCCTCTGCTTGCCTCTCCCAAGCCCAAAACACCAGATATGTGAGGATCAGGCTCCTTGGTGTCAGCTCTGGGCCAGCACAGTGCAGACACCGTTTCAGAGGTGCTGCCAGAAGAGAAGGAGGTGGTGAAGCTCTCGCTGCTTCCCACAGCCAGGTGAGAAGCAGGTTTGTGGCTGCGAGAGGAGAGCTGACCTCCTCCTGACACCGCCTGGGTGACACGCGAGCGCGCGGTGGGACACGGAGATGGTGACAAGGGATGGGTGATGGAGCACACGCTCTGCAGGTGCCAACCTGCTGAAAATACTGCCCCACACACAGGGCAGGAGTTGTGCTCCAGGCCCTCAGGAAAAGGCCTGGAACAGGGCCTGGAACAGAGGTCACCAAGGGAAAGCCTTGCAGGGAAGCTCTGTGACACCAGGCTGATGGGGATCCCTGTCACTGCTGGTGACAAGGGATGGGTGATGGAGCTCTGGAGGTGCAAACCTGCTGAAAATACTGCCCTACACACAGGGCAGGAGTTGTGTTCCAGGCCTTCAAGAAAAGGCCTGGAACAGGGCCTGGAACAGAGGTCACCAAGGGAAAGCCTTGCAGGGAAGCTCTGTGACACCAGGCTGGTGGGGATCCCTGTCACTGCTGCTGACAAGGGATGGGTGATGGAGCACACGCTCTGGAGGTGCCAACCTGCTGAAAATACTGCCCCCCACACAGGGCAGGAGTTGTGTTCCAGGCCCTCAGATAGGAGGTGGCCAAGGGAAAGCCTTGCATGAAGGTCTGTGACATGGTGGGACACCAGGCTGGTGGGGATTCCTGTCACTGCTCGCAATGAGGGATAGGCGATGGAACACACGCTCTGGAGGTACAAACCTGCTGAAAATACTGCCCTCCACACAGGGCAGGTCTTGTGCTCCAGGCCCTCAGAAAAAGGCCTGGAACAGGGCCTGGAACAGAGGTCACCACGGGAAAGCCTTGCAGGGAAGCTCTGTGACACCAGGCTGGTGGGGATCCCTGTCCCTGGAGAAGGATCCAGGCTTCTCCCAGCCCCAGCAGGACCTTCCAGGAGTGCTCAGAGACAATGCCATGGCTGTGTCCCACAGGGCAGAGGTGTCCCCACCTGCACAGCTCCTGGTTTCCCCCCCCAGCACCCATTTCCCTGCTGGCTGCAAGGATGGGGTGAAATTTCCCTGCTGGCTGCAAGAACCGTGTGCCTTGCCGGGCCACCACCCTTGTGGGGCTCACACCAGCAGGCACAGCCTCTGCAAAACTCCTTCCCAACAGGAGAACAAACCATCCACCTGTCCTGCCAGCTCCCTGTCAGCCCCTCACAGGCCAGGCATGGGCAGCACAGCCCTGAGATGGGGGGCTGAGTGAGGGTTCTGCAAACACACATCTGGCTGCACCTTTAATAAAGTGCTTTTCCAAGCACTGGTGCAGCAGGTTCAGGGAGATTGATCATTTCAATTTGGGGTCAAATAAATCACACAGGCAGTAAAAATTGTTCCCCTCTCAGGGTTTTCATCCAGCTCTGGTTATGGGATGGAGCAGGGGTAGATCTCTCTTTTTCCACGGCTCAGAAAACCATGCTCTCAGCTTACCTTTAAATAAAGATTTACTAATTAGGGAAAGATCATCTTCCACTGATGGTAATGAACGGAGAACTGCTAAAAAAGCATCCCTTGGATACCAGCATACAGCTTATCAGTACAAACTCCCTTTTTTCCTCCTTAAGCACCAGCTTGAAGGCAGTGCTGGTGGCACAAGCAGCTGGGCTCCAGGTCAGGAGGTGCCTCCAAACACGTGTGGGTGACTGGGGTTAATCACACACAGGCTGGGCAGGAGGGGGTGACTTCACTCACACCTCCTCTTCTCCCTCCCCTCCTTCCAGCTTGATTTACAATTGCAGCACAAGCCTAAGGAAGCAACATCACCACGACGGAAGCCAAGGCAAGGTCTGGGAAACAAGGGGGTTGTTGGTGTAACCATCACCTGAGCTCAGAGCTGCAGCCAAACACACCCCCCTGACCACACAGAATGAGCTCAATTCCCTGCAGAAAGAGGGACAAGCAACCATCATCCTACACAAAGTGACAGCTGTGACCACCTCTCCTTTTTCCCCCACTGGGTTTGCATCCTGTCTCAGGAAAGCAAATAAGTATGTTTCACACATCTTCCGTAAAGCAAATCTCCAAAACTAAAAGCTCCCCATTTTTTTTCCTCCTGGAACCAAAAATTGCCTTGAACCCTCTATTCACTTTCCCTGCTCTCTCCATTATTTGCACTAACAAAATAAATCACCCACATTTTAAGTTCCCACAGCAATTAATGTTTGAAATTAAGTAATGGCCCCTAATTTTGATTGAAACTTCTACTTAGATCAAATTCCTTCCATTTGTAATGAAAATAGTTTGAAACCGATACAAACAGTTCAGTTCACACATAAATATTTAAAAAACTTATAGAGAGGCTGATTTAGTCTATTATTTTACCACAAAGTTTGACCAGCAGTAGAAAGCTTATTATACATGACTGTCACTGACACATTACAAACTAATAAAACACAAAATGCAATTCTCAAGAAGAAATTGGAATGAATCTATTGCAAGAGCGATTTTTATGGTTCTTTTGAAATGCTATTTCTCCCCAGCTTTGCTGTCAAAATGGCACCATTTTCCCTAAATATTTCCATCTTAATTAAAAAGGGTGTTTTTATCAAAAAAAGAGCCTCTTGTGCCAGCTGCAGCTTCACATTCCCATGCTGCACGGAGTGAGGATGCTAATGTGTGCCCGCCTCATGGAACTGCTGCTGAGCTTGGGTACTGCAGGGGGAAAAGGGCCTGGACCCTAAAATTCCAGAGTCCCTTACACAGCAAGACCTTAATGATCCCTTAACTTAGGTGCTGTGACTGAAAAATGAGTATAAACCAACAAACTGCATGATTATGTGAGTTAAAAAATGTTAAATACATTTTCAGTGATGGGGTTTTCTGCTTCCTGGCTTGGAGGAGTTGCCGCTCACCAACTGAACAAGTTTAAAACCATTCCTAAAAACCAATCCTAAAAATTGTTCCTATAAACCATTCCTATAAACCATTCCTATAAACCATTCTTATAAACCATTCCTATAAACCATTCCTACATCCAGGCAGGGTCCTGCTGGTGAGTCCAAAGGAGAGGCATGGAGAGGGAGGTAAACAAAACAGGGATGTAAGAGGAGACCCCGGACCCTAAAATTCCAGAGTGTCCCACACAGCACCTTTCAGCAAGACCTTAATCATCCCTTAATTTAGGTGCTGTGACTAAAAAATGAGAATAAACCAACACATGAGCAAAAAACATTAAATACATTTTCAGTGATGGGGTTTTTGCTACCTGGCATGGAGCGGTTGCCACTCACCACCTGAAGAAATTCAAAACCATTCCCGAAAATCATTCCTAAAAACCATTCCCAAAAACCATTCCTAAAAACCATTCCTAAAAAACGATTCCTAAAAATTGTTCCTATAAACCATTCCTATAAACCATTGCTATAAACCACACCTATAAACCACTCCTACACCCAGGCAGGGTCCTGCTGGTGAGTGCAAAGGTGAGGCATGGAGAGGGAGGCAGACAAATCAGGGGTGTGAGGGGAGAGGATGCAGCTGTGGCCGGCTGGAACATGAGGTCAGTTCCATCCCAGGCTTCTGGGAGGAGATGGTAACCAGAGGAAAGGGAGATAAAACAGAGCTAATTGCCAGCAGGTCACATTCACCCCCTGCTCACCCCTCTGCTCCCGGCAGCACACGGACAGGGAAGAGACCTTGAAGCCATCTGCTGCCCAGATGTGTAAGTGTAATTACACTGACAGGGCTGGGCTGGAATGTCCCCTGGAAAAGAGACCTTCCAGGCCAGGCTGGGGAAGTGCTGTGGCACCACCAGCCACTGTCTGTGCTCCAGAGGAATGTGCCTGGCCTGAGGAACCTGCTGCCAGCAGGGTCCTGAGGAGCCACCAGCTCCTGGCATTGGCCACCCTGAGCTCAGACACTGTCCTGACGCTGGGGCAGACCCAGCAGAGCTCTGAAATCAGCAGATCCATGCTCTCAGCACCCACAGGATGGAGCTCAGGGAGTGAGGATGTTTTTCCTTTTTCCCAGTTCTCCCACGAGGAATGACAAATGATTTACCCAAGTTACCTCACCCCTCTTTGCCGGTGCTCTCCTCACTCAGAGGATGCTGCTGTACACTTTCCCTTCCTCTCCCTCGAGATAATTTCCTAATTTCCCATCATGACAGCTCCTCCATGGAGGCACCAAATTACCTGCTGCCCCACACTGCCTTCCCTTTCTGGTCAAAATCTGCTTTGTTCCCCTGTCCCTCTCGTCCTGCCCAGCACTCCACTGGCCAGAACCACATGACTATTTCTAATTTTCAGGCTGCCCCCCCTGTTTGCTGCAGTCCCCTTCCAGAAAGAGCCCAAGTTGTGCCTGGTGGAAATGACTGTTATCTCCAGGACACTTTACACATTACTTCCACGCCATTTGGAGTTTTCCGCCCCAGTAGTTTCTGTTGCATCTCTCATTTCACTCCTTGGTCACGTGCATTAAAGGACCAGGGTCTGCTGCTCACTGGTGAATCCACACAAGGGACAGGGGACACTTTTTCTCTCGCTAGGACATCACTCAAGACCCTCTGGTGTCACAGCAGTGACAACAAAAACGTGCAGGTGACCTTCAGAGTGAAGGATGCTCCAGGTCTGAGCACCTCTCTGGGCACAGCTTCAGAGGATAAAGTTATTTAAAACAAGGCTGAGGAGGTGCTCAGAGAAGCTGTGGCTGCCCCTGGATCCCTGGGAGCGTTCAAGGCCAGGCTGGACAGGGCTTGGAGCAACCTGGGATATTGGGAATTGTCCTTGCCCATGACAGGGGGATGGACGAAATTACTTTTAAATAGCCCTTCCAAGCCAAACCATCTTGGGATTCTGACATCTACAACATCAGCTGTGCAAACCCCTTCAGCCCCAGCCCTGTGTTTTACTCAATGCACTGCAGTCTGTCTCATTGAAATTCTTTTCTCCAGTCCTGGTGGAAAAAAGCAGGGAGAAGATGACAGCTGGTGCCTGCTGTGCTTCCAAGCTCCTGCCTGAAGACACTGCCAGCATCCCAAAGCCAGAAGGAGAGCCCAAGGCAGGGCCTGCACTTCCCAGCCCATTTATGCTTTGCTTGCATGCGGAAATAAAGACAATTAAAACTGAGGATGTCTGGGAAGCGCTTCACCTGTGCAACAGAGACCCTCTTGCTACAGCCAACACCACTCAAATCCCCACTTCTACTTGTGCAAGAGGCTGTGGAGGTGAGAGATCCCCAGCACTGGGCACGCCAGTGGGATGCCAGGATGGAGGGGAGATGGAAGTGCCTGATGCACCCAGGAAGGAGACCCAGCTTTTCTGTCCAACAGTGCTTAATGAGCACAGCTTCAATAACTCACTAAACTGCTTTCTGCCTTTCCAGGAAGTTTTAAAAACCAAAAAAAACTCTCAACGAACAAATAAATTTTTAAAGCTGCACCCAATTTGCCAAGGAGAAGTTCAAGGCACTTGCAAATTTTGCACGCTCAAAGGTAGCGGAAGGAAGGGATGACTGGGTTTGGGGGAGAAGTTATTCACTGTAAATTATTTGTTCCGTTCTAAACTCCGCATGGAAACATAAGGACAAGGAGAGAAGGAAAACAAAGAGCGAATTAAAAAAAAAAAAAGGCAATGAAACAAGGAAGGAAAGCAGCCAGCAATGATTACAGACCATTTTTGCAATGTGCTCTATCTCCCTTATCAGCCCTGTTATCATCACCTCCACTATAAAGGCTCTTTATTTAAAGGAGGGGAGGAAAGCAAGCCCCAGAAGGTGTCTGGGAGCATGCGAGGGTCTGGCTAATGCAGCTGAGGGGGAGCTCAGCCCGTGGCAGCTGGTTTGCATGCACAGCACCAGGCCCTGAGCCATGGCAATAGAATTATACGAGCCCCCAAAGACTCGGGCAGGATGGCAGGGAAACTGATGTAATTACCGACATTATTACCCTTAAAGCAAAATAATAATTTTAATTACAGCAAGGGCTTTTGGGCCTTTCTGTGCTCCTCCCTGCCCCTGCTCGCTGTGGAGCAGGGTCTGGCTCCAGGCTGTGCCATGGGACGGGGCAGTGATGCTCCCCTCCTTCCTCTGCTCCTTCCCCGCTAAGCGCTTTTCTGCACAATTGAGAAAAAGACATCATAAAAGCCACGATTTCAGCTACACCCCCATATTAGGGATGGAAATGGTGGCCAGCAGCTTGTGAAGGCTCAGTCCCAAAGGCTGCTCCCCGAGCAGAAGGGACTGCTGCTGATGGCGAGCGCCCGCCTGCCTCCCAATTAAAATAAATTGGCAAATCAGGGCTAAGCCCAGGAGATAAGACACCTGCAAGCTGGGCCGTGGCTGCCTCAGCACTGCTGTGTGCAGAGCAGAAACTTCCCTTTCCACTTTTAAACTCCTTTCCCACATCCCTGCCTGCTGGAATTCAGGAGGAGATGAGCACAGTCCCAAGGCAGAGCAGGCTGTGGTTACAAATCTGAAAGCAGAGCCCTAATTCCTGCGTCCTTGTGGAGTTACAGGTGCTTCTCTCGTGGTGCAGCTGTGATTTCATGAATGACTGAGGTGCTGAATTGCAGTCCCTGGCCCAGTGCCAGGCTTTTTGCTGGAAGATCATAGGATCATGGAATGGTTTGGCTTGGAAGGTACATTAAAATCCATCCAGCTCCAGCCCCCTGCCACAGACACCTTCCACTAGACCAGGCTGCTCAGAGCCCCATCCAACTCTGTCCCTGAATGCTGCCAGGGATGGGGGTCAGTGACCTCAACATGTAACACACATCACTTCATAAATCACTCAGTCTGTTACAAATACAACACAAGGAATGAGGTGGGGGAGAGCACAGAAGGAGAGAAAACTCCAATGGAAACCTCCTGAGGGAACGTTCAGCGAAGAAACCAACAATTAAATGACCTTTCTGCCAGCATGCCACAGCTGCTGAGGCTCCAAGGCCAAGAGAAGGCCTTGAATTGATCAGCAAGCTCTGGATGTTGGGGGCTCACCGGAGAAAACAGCTTTTCCCAAGGAGGTACTAGACTTGATGTTAGTGCAATTTAGGCTGGAAAAGCCCTCTAGGATGGAGTCCAACCATTCCCCCAGCACTGCCCAGGCCACCACTGACCAACCGTGTCCCCAGGTGCCACATCCTCTCCAGGCATGGTGACCCCACCACTGCCCCAGGAGTTAAAGGCAAAGGTGTGTGGAAACCCCTGGAGGTTTCCTGCATGGGACTGGGACAAAAAGCCCAGCAGGCACCCAGGGGGAACAGTGCACCCCAACATCGCCATCACACCAGGCAGCACAGGGGCCTGGCTCCACTCTGCTTGCTTGCTTCACCTAAAAGCAATGAACCACGACAATCCAAGAACTCCGTGTTCCCTACAGATGCAGCCAAACGGAAAAAAGATTAGATAAAACAGATTGGGCTTGCCACAAGCTGAGGCATGGCCACAACAGCCTGCCACAGGCTTGGCAACAGATCTCTCCTTGTTTAAAAGCCAAAACCCTGAGATCCCAGCAACGTGGTACCTGAGGGGGGTGGAAAGGAGGCTGTGAGCAGGAGATGAAGAGCGAGGAGAACAAACCCTGTAGAGGCTGTGAGCAGGAGATGAAGTGCGAGGAGATGAAGTGCAAGAGGAGAACAAACCCTGAAGGTCAGAGTAGCAAGCACACGAGCAGCTAACTAATGTACTACAGCAGCGCCACGGGGCACAGCCACGGGCACGCACGTCCTCGCAAACTGGAACGCCATAAAAGTCCATTACAGCAAATCAAACAGCAGCCAGCATGACAGCCATTAGCCTGAAATGAATACACGGGAACTTAATGAGCTCTGTCGAGGCCAGCTTGGTGAATTAGGTTGCCAGTTGTAGCAGGATTCCCCTATCTGTGTGCAGCCCTGCCCTGCCTGGCTGCGCTGGGGCCGGCAGAGCATGGGCAGCCCTTGCCCAGACGGGACGGACGATTAGGCTGGAGCAAATATCCCCATATCCCTCTGCTGGCCCCTGGCAGCTATTCCAGCATGAGATCAGCACGCAGCAAGCACACAGGAGCAGTGCCACTCCAGCAGTCGAGCCGCTGTGGCGCATCCTCTCCATCCCAGCCCTGCAGCCCATGCCCAGATAAATCCCCATTCGCACACCGAGCGGAGCACGTAAAGCACCAGGATGGGTATTTAGAGGCAGTATTGTTTTTAAAGGTCAGTTTACTTCATGTTCCATTTATTTATGCACACTCTTCTTTTGACTTTCCAAGTGGCACACAATAGCAGCGAGGTTTAAATAGCCCTGTGGTCGCTGCTCCATTAGCTACGACAACTGCAAATCGATACATCCATTTATCTCAAAATTAAAAAGAGAAAAACCCTCATTAGCTGCCAAATCTGCGCAGAGCCAGTCTATTGAAAACCACACCAGCCTCTCCTCTTTCTCCGAGCTCCAGCTCTCTTCATTCATTATCCACAGGCCCTTCAGTTTGGGCTCTGAGGTGGATTTTGGTACCTGAGCCCTCGCTGCTCTCCCTCAAGCTGTTTGCAGCATGGGCTGACCTGTCATTCCTCGCCACGGCTGGGTGCCCCGCCACTTTTCCATGCCACGCCACCTCCAGCTCTGAGTAGTCCTGGGCGAGCAACAAGGAAAACTTGTGCTCAGCGCTCAAAGCCAAGTGCACATCTCCTCCTTGAGAGCTGCACCACCACACTCAGAAAAAGTTCCTTGCTGACACCTGCCACACCTGCAGCCCTTGGAGGGGCCTCTGTAGGTGGTGAGACCCCATCCCCTGCTCTCTGGCAAGGCAAGGCTCTCTCTCCCTGGCAGTAGAACAGGAGTGCCTCCAGGATGCTGCGGAGCAAGGCGTTGGTGGCTCATTACCTCTGCTCGGTGCCCTTGGTTAAAGATCACGGGCAGAAACTGGAAGCTGGCACACTCTGCCTTGTAATTAGATTAGGCCAACCTCCAGAAGAGCACAGCTCCCAAGGCCAAGGGCTGGGTGGCTGCACGAGGGGAACACCAGGCTTGCTGCACCCCAAACAGCCAGGCAGTGCTGGAAATCCTGCACAGCACACCCACAGCTCACCTGCACGGCATGGGATATGGCCCAAAGGCTCAGCCTCTTCTTTTTAAATTTATTTTTTTGTCCACATCACCTGCCTGCAGTTCTCTTTCCTCAGCCAGCCCTAATTTTGTACATATGAGGGCTGGAGTGATAGGACACAGGGGAATGGCCTTCAACTAACTGCAAGAGAGGGGGTCTTAATTAGATATTGGGAAGAAATGCTTCCCTGTGAGGGTGGGCAGGCACAGGGTGCCCAGAGGAGCTGTGGCTGCCCCTGGACCCCTGGAAGTGCCCAAGGCCAGGCTGGAGCAGCCAGTGGAAGGTGTCCCTGCCCATGGCAGGAGCTGAACTAGAGGAGCTTTAAGGTCCCTTGCAATCCAAACCATTCTGTGACTCTGATTCCATGATTCCAAACCAGGACCTTTGTCCTCCCTGCTCCCCAGGCTGGGCATGGGTTAATTGTGGAAATGGGGAAAACTCAAGCTTTGTAATATTGGCTGCTAGGATGATGCCTTGTGAAGGCTGACCTAGAACAGAGAATGGACAGAGTTACAGAATAAAGTAGGGATTTATTAGGAGGCCTCAATGGATCCACCTTGGGCAGCACAATAGCCCAGCCAGGGCTGCACCCAAGATGAACCAAAATGGTCACAAAATGGACACCCAGTCAAAAAATCTCTCACTTTTATAAGTTCTGGTCCATTTGCATCTTGCAGTTAATTGTCCAATTACAGCTTTTGCCCATGAAGCCCCATCCTTGTTTTTCTCTTTTCAATTCACCCTTGTTTATGCTCGGGCCTGGGATTTGGATCATTTGTCCTTGGTGCCCAGCTGGAGCAGGAATTGTTTTGTCTCCCTGCTCTGTGCACAGAGCTCACCATCCCCTCATGTGAAGCCCAGACCCACACACTAAAGCGGCACAGAATGTGAAAAAATATAAAAGCTAAAACCTCAGGCATCAAGGACAGAAGCCATCAGCAAGAAGAGATGTGGCACAGAAACTCCAGATATGTAAAAAATTGGTGCTTAACACAGCCCTGATTCCCAGGGGAAGCTGAGAAACCTCAGAGAAAAATGAAAACAATAAATTCTTTTTTTTGCTTCTCCTGTGTTTTGCTGCTTTGGAATGCGGCTTGGACATTGCTTATCCAACATGTGATTGCTTGATTGGTTTCATGTGAATCGCTTTTGACTTAATGACCAGTCATGGTCAGGCTGTGAAAACTCTGGAAGGAGTCACGAGTTTTTATTATTATCTTTTTGGCCTTCTGTCTGTATCCTTTCTGTATTCTTTAGTATAGTATAGTATAGTATAGTATAGTATAGTATAGTATAGTATAGTATAGTATATACTATACTATACTATACTATACTATACTATACTATACTATATATATATGTATTCTTTAGTATAGTATAGTATAGTATATACTATACCATATATATATACTATATATATACTATATATATATTCTTTAGTATAGTATAGTATAATATAATATAATATAATATAATATAATATAATATAATATAATATAATATAATATAATAGGCTTCTAAGAACATGGAGTCAGATTCATCATTTCCTTCCCTCTTCGGGGGTCCCTGAAAATACAACAGGGGGCACCTGGTGGGGGTTTTGCCAAGTCATTTCCCCAGCCCTGGTGCTCTGCAGAGCAGCAGCAATGCCTCTGACCCGGTGTCACTCTCTCTCACGGGGAGGTTTCAGGTGACTTGGTGCAAAGATGAGACTCCAGCTCCCGGCTCGAGCATCACGAGCAGCTCTAATGAAGAAACCTCATCCTCCTCGCAGCAGAGGGATCACAGCCCAGCACGGCAGGTCAGCAGCAGCAGGAATATTAAACACACCCTGGTAACACAATCTTTTGCACCTCTCAGTTACCAGAGCTGCTCCATTTCACACACACACACAACGCGCACTGGACCTCACCCACGCCATGAGGAAGAGTCTGGGAAAAACTGCCTGGAACTGTGGTGCAAAGAGAGGTTTCCTCCACTGCCAAATGCTCTACAAACCCCCTGTTTAAAATGGAACATCCTCACCTTCTCCTCCTGGCACCAGAAGCCACAGCTTAAAGCCTAAATTCACGCCAGACCTGTAAATTCCCAACCAAGTCAAGCCACAGGTGCAGAAGCTGTCCCTGATGGATGAGCAGATGTCACCTCCCTTGCAGTGGCCAGCACAGAGAGCAGCAGAAGGTCGTGGAAACTCAGTTCTAGGGGATATTTCAACACTTGGCTGGATAAAGCCCTGAGCAACCCAACCTGACACGAAAATTCTCACCGGATCAGTAGGAGCTTGGGCCAGATGATCTCCTGTGGCCCCTTCCCACCTATTTTATCCTGTAGCCCCTTCCCACCTATTTTATCCCAAGGACGACATGGGACCAGTCCTGCTAAGGAGCTCTTGAGGGAAGTGACCAGCCTTTGGGCAGCACTCTGCCAGAATTCAGGTATTTGGAGAAACACTCTGTCCTGCCTCAGGTCACCTCTGTGACGAGAGTTGAGCATGCCCTCAGCTCCAAGGAGAGAACAAGACGCAGATCCTCACTGACACCTATTTCCAAACTTCCCATTTGCCATGGGGAAGATGTCACCAGAGCACCACACCTCCCCTTCCACGTCCTTCCCCCAACACCCCAAACACTTTGCTCCTGCCCATTTTCAGGCAGTGACTTCCAGAAGTTTCATCCTCCCGCAACCTCACGAGACTCCAGGGCGAGGGGACAGCCCTGAGCATTGGTGGCCAGCTCTGTGGTGGCAACCAGAGCCTGAGTGGCCCCTGAGGGGAGAGGCAGAAGCCAGGCAGAGATGCTCCTACCTCTGGGATGCGGACGCTGTAGGGCTGGTTGTGGAACTGCGGCGCGTTGTCGTTCACGTCTCCCACCTGGATGTTCACTGTCCCTTTGATCACCTGTGGGCCCGAGGACAACAGCAGGCTGTTTAGGTGTGGATTTAGAGCCTAAAAAGCAGCTTGTGGCTGTGGTTTTGGGCTTTGGGCCAGGCGTGAGCCCTCTCCCCTGGTGCAGGAGTGACCCACAGCCCCTGCTCCCCTCCGCCCGTGCCGCAGACCATGAAATGAGAAGTCACACTCACCCCTTGGCTGTCACTGACAGAAAATTCAACTGTGAATTCTGACTTGGTCTGAAAGAGAAAGAGAAGGAAAAAAAAAAAAAAGCTATAATTAAAGATGGTGTAGTGTTTATCTGCAGGTGGCAGGCTGGGGACTTTCAGCCAATGTTATTACACGCAAAATGCTTCCAGGACCTTCCAGAGGAGGAGAGGTGCTGGAATGCCATTACCTGCTCTGGGCACAGAATGCTGGGGAATCTGAATTCCTCAGGCACAGGAGATGCCCCCAGGGCTAAGGAATCAGCTCCCTGTTTTAAGCTGGGCACTTAAAACACAGCGAGATTTAGATTTAGGACTCGTGGCAATGCAACTCAGTCTCAGTGAGGACCTCTAAATCCTGCTGCTGCTTTCTCATCACACAGCTGGGAATCCTGGGACAAGCCTGTGTAGTGAGGACTGGCTGAAATTCCATGAAATTCCCACACAATTCTCTCTGCTCCTTATTGCTTTAACTAAATTAACACCTTGCAACAGGGATCTATTCAAGTCACTGATGCTGGGGTGAGCAACAAGTGGGAAAGAGCAAACTTTTGGGATCAGGGCAGGGGGATATTGCCAGTGGAGGCAGACCTTCTCTTCCTGACCCTTTTCTTCCCACCAGCAATCATTTTGCTCCTATTTTACCAAAGGATCATGTAAAGATTGGGCCACCACATCTACGTGGCACCTGCCCACTAGGTTATTGTTTTTGCGGAGAACAAAATTTTAAAATTTATATATAATGTAAGGATTCTGCCAAAAGTTAGCTCATGAAAAAGATGGAGCAAATGCAAGCTGTATGTTGGTATTGGTGGATTTTAGTTGTTTTTTGTCGTGCAGAATTGCCTGTGGAACAACCGAAAACAAATGTTTGGGTGACCTTAGCCAAGGCAGCTGACTTGGATATTATATGTTTGTCTAACTCGGAACCAGAAAAGCCTTTTTCAACCTGCCTGGTTGGTGTGCCAGTGAAAGAGTTGCCTTTGGCCAAAAAACAATCCAATGGTAGGCCAGGTGGAATTGACAGTGGAAACAATCCCTCGTTGAATTGGAACGTTTGGTCCAAAAAACTTCTCAGGGCAGCATCTGATCCTCAAGAATTAGAAATCCTTGGCTCTTTGACCATGGATTTTTGTTTTACTCTGCTGCCTGTGCCACCCCAGCCTGCTGCATCCCTGCTTTCTCTTTTCCCCCTCCTCACGCACCAGGGACAGCGCAACAGGGAAGAAAGGAAAAGCAGGAGATAAGGAACGACCTGTTGAGCATTTAAATTTTAAAAACTCAGTAAAATAATCAGAGGAAGCTTCCACGTACCAACTGCTGTCTCTCAAATTATTTTAACACAATTCTTTAGCCTCGGGGTCTGCCGTTTTTCTAGAAATCCGTTTTCCTTCTAATCTTCATAGGAGTACAAAAAAAAATCTTTTAAAATTCATTTTGCCTCTCTACATTTGCTCTTTTTCTCTAGCTCATCCTTCCCTGCATCATCTGCCTTGCTATGGCTCCTTTTCCCTTCTTTCTGCTCCACAGGACAAGAATTCACCTCTCCCTTCCCACCACTTCTCCTCGGTGGCTTTGTCCCCCCCTGACTTTTTAAGCACGTGCATCCAGTGTTTTCTGCTCCCAGCTTTGTGCCCATCTCCATCCCTTCCCTCTGACTGCTTCCTCCACCATAAATTGTTGTTTGCACATCCTTTACACCTTCCCCGCATCCATTCTGCCTTCACTGTCTCACATCTACCTTGAGGGATCAGCCGTGCCCGTCCAAGCTCTGCCCAGCTCCTTCCCTGCCCACAAGACACCTAAAATCTCTAAAATCTAAAATCACCCTCCTGGGCCTGAGGCTGGCATGGGAAATGTGGGGAAGCAGGAGGCTTTGGGATGAGGGAGGATTTATGGCTCAGGCCGGCCGCTGCTGGCACGGGGAGGCGGAGGGGAGAGGGGTGAAGAAAAGCACTTTGTTTTCCCAAAGTCTCGCTCCTAACACTGTGAAATTGGGTTTGGCCTTCCCCCCAGCCCCAGCCCGAGAGCATCCCTGCTCCTCTGCACGCCAGCGCCTGCCTGGCTCTGACTGGGAGCACCAGAGGTGTGTTAATGGGTTTGATCTTCCCAAGGCTGCTGCTGGCCAAGGCAGCGCTAAACACAGGGGAAATTATGCACGTTGCCCAAATCACATCGTATTTTCCCAGTCTTCCTGCTATCGCTTCCTCCTTGCTCCAGGAAAGCAGAAAGGGCCAAGGTTTTAGCAAAGCAGGCACCTGGATGGGATTCCAGCCTTGCACACCAAAGCTGCCATTGAAAATAGGGGTGGTGAAACAGCTTTGAGGCAAGGATCCTGCCAAATTTAGCATCCAGCAGCCTGAATCCACAAGAGGATGAAAAGTCTTGATGAGATTGAATAAGCAGGGATACCTCACATCTCTTGACACGCTGTTCTAAATAGTAAAGGATTTAATTGGCACAGAGATTTAAAGAGGAAGCCTGCACATTTCCCTGGCTGTGGGAGCAGCCTGGCTCCTTGGTAGACCACCTGCACCTATTAATTCCTTTACTTCCAGACCTGTTGGAACTCATTACATCCCTCTGGGTGTCCAGAGTTGCCAGGACCCTGCCAGGGGGCTCACAGACCCTGGCATGCTGCCCAGAACACCTGTGGGTTTGATTGTGACCCCTGGAGCAAGTTACCAACTGTGTATGAGGACCTGAAAGTCACACAGATTTGAATGGCGTAATAACAAAATGATCACAGGGTGAAAATGTAGATTTTAGGATTTTTGGTACGGGGGTTTTGGGGACAAGATGGAGGAACTTGGGCGTGTCCAGCCTTTCTCCTTCTTCTTCTTGTTCTCCATTTTCTGCTGCGATGCTGGCACTTTGGGATTGGTTTAGAGCAGAAGCTCACTGTCTAACACAGGTGATGGGTATTGGGAATTAAGTGTAAATATGTTATAGGTAGTTTGTAGTATAAAAGGACAACACAGAGAGTGCCTGTGGCTGCCCTGCTGAGCAGACCTCGGAGATATAGATTCTATGGATAAGAATTAATAAACAACTCCAAGACTGAAAACTGAATAGCTCTGAGTTGTTCTTCAGTTTTGTGGGCTGAAGCAGAGACACCCTGCACATCTGGGGGCAGTAATTGACAACCAAAACCCAAGACAGACCCACAGGTGTTACTCTAGCACCCAGGAAAACCGCCAGGTCAGGTGAAACCAGAGCAGGCTGTTCACTGCCCACGTCCCCACCGAGCTGGAGAAGCACAGATCACAGCCAGATCCCCACCTCCAGCAGGGAGCAGCGCCCACCCCAGCTCTCACAGAGGATGCAGAGCCACCATTTCTGTGGTTCATGCCCACTTTACCTCTCTGTCCAGGGGCTGCCTGAGCCACACCACGCCGGTGAGGCTCTCCACGGCGAAGAAGCGGCTGGCCTCCTCCCCGACCACCCCATAGACCAGGGGGTCATTGTCCAGGTCCCTGGCCAGCAGCTGGGCCACTGAGGAGCCTGGGAGACACAGAGAGGAGAGAAACCGTGAGCAAAACCAGGCAGAGAAGAGGAAACGCTGAAAACGCACAGCTGGCCGGAGGGCAGGGGTCGCAGACATCTTTTATGGAAAATCTTTTCTCTTAAGATTTTTCCCCCTGAGAAGCCTCAGGAACAAAATGTAAACATTGGTTATCGGCTGCTGTGGAATGCAACAGGTGGATCTGTGATTGGTCTCATGAGGTTGTTTCTAATTAATGGCCAATCACAGTCAGCTGGCTCGGACTCTCTGTCTGAGACACAAACCTTTGTTATCATTCTTTTTTATTCTATTCTTAGCCAGCCTTCTGATGGAACCCTTTGAGGATGGGGGGGATGAGGATGAGCTTTCTCCTTGGCCATGTGGATTTGAGGATGGGAGGGATGAGATTTCTCCTTGGCCACGTGGATTTGAGGATGGAGGGGATGAGGATGAGATCCCTCCATGGCCACATGGATTTGAGGATGGGGGGGATGAGGATGAAGATGAGATTTCTTCTTGGCCAGGTGGATTTGAGGACGAGGGGATGAGGATGAGATTCCTCCATGGCCACATGGATTTGAGGATGGGGGGGATGAGGATGAAGATGAGATTTCTCCTTGGCCACGTGGATTTGAGGACGAGGGGATGAGGATGAGATTCCTCCATGGCCACGTGGATTTGAGGATGGGGGGCACAGTCTGTGTGAGCCACCATGCCCCCAGATCCCCTGGCCAAGGAGGAGAGATGCCCAAATTTCAATTTCATCCCTCTGGGATACTGAGGGGAGCTCCAGCAGAGCAGAGGGCAAAAAGCAGCAGCACGGTTTGGAGAGCAGAGAGAGCTGGGCAATTCCCAATCCATTGGTGAGACATCAATCACTGCTGAAATAATGGAAAAAGCCAATATGAGATTCCATTAATAAAGAATTAAATGATAGGAACATAATTAATGCCAGTCAACACGATTTTATGGAAAATAGAGCTTGTCAAACAAACCTGATTTTATTCTTTGATGAGAGTACAACTTTGGCAGATAAAGAAGAAATAATAGATTTCTGCGAGGCATTTGCCTTCGCCCTGAGTGACTTTGTGATTAAAGATTTAGTGCCCTAGGACATTGGTGAAGAACATTTTGAGTGAGGAGCTGGCCTGGCAGGTCCCAAGGCCACCAACCTCACTGGGGACATCACAGTGGGATGTAAAATTGCTGTTGGTACGAGCTGAGGTGACACAAAACAGGGGGGACCCAGCAGCCAGGTGAAGCCCTTGGAAATTTGAAGTCTTTTGGGAAAAATTTATTAATTCCAAGCATGCAAGGAGAGGTTGCACACCCTTTCTGCAGAGCCACGGGGCTCTTGGGGAAGTCAGGAGTGGATTTTAGGCTTTAAAAAGCTGCTTCTGCCAAGGCTGCAGAGCTACAGCTGCTTGGACCTTCAGGACTGGACTCAAGAGGAAGACAAAAAATTCCAAGAGTTAGCAGAAATGCCTTTCCTTTAAAAGAAAAAGGCTCTAAAAGCTTGAACTGCCTCATCTATGACTAAGAGGAGCGAGATGACTCAGGCCATCTCGAGCACATCCACGGAGAGGACAAAATGTGATAGTGAGCAGTGAGCAAGTGCCCGAACCCAAATTCCTGTTTGGAGGAGGAGCAGCGGTTTTGTTTTAAAAGGAGCAGCTAGAATGAACCACTGGGGGAAAAAAAAACCTTGTGCCAGTTTTAATAGCATTTGTGGTCTGTGAGTTGCAAACCCAGTTGTACTAATAAATAAATAACTAAATTAACAATAATTTAATATTTAACTCTTCTCTCTCTGCACTGCAACGACTTCCAGGGAATTGAATTCCTAAATTCAGGACAAGCTGGAGAAGGAGGCAGGGCATGTATAAAATACAAAACCAACAAATAAATAGGAGACAAGAAGACACCCAGGCCTGAAATAAGACTTCACAATTGCTTTGCTCCAAGTTTTTTTCCAAGTTTCCCCCCTAGGTTTAGGAGTGTGGTATTAAAGCTTTACCACTTCCACCACCACAGCGACCAAAGTTTGTTCAGGTCACTTCCCATTGATTTCTTCAGCACCAATTTATTGCATTTATTGATTTTCTCCTATTTTCCCCCCATCATCAGGAAGCCTGGGCAGGGCCTTTCCAAAAGGAACAAATCTGACAGATTCCTCAATTTCTCTGTGCTTTGATTTGTTAGAAACAACAACCTTCATTCGAGCTTGGACAGGGACAGCTCAGAAGCAGTGTGAGCAGGGAAAAACCCCATTTTAAACAAAATGAGGCACCAAAACCTAAGAGCTCTTTATCCCTTCCCCTTATCTCCCAGCCAGGCAGAAATCACCATCCTACTTCAGAGCACCTCGTTCAGAAAACAAAAAGTATTGCAAATATACAAAATACAGATCAAAAAATAACAAATAAAAAGGAGACAAGAAGAATCCCAGGCCTGAAATGGGAAACCAGACTTCACAAACACTTTGCTCCAAGTTTTTCCCCTAACTTCAGGAGTGTGGTATTAAAGCTTCACCACTTCCACCACCACGGTGACCAAAGTTTGTTCAGGTCACCTCCCATTGATTTCTTCAGCACCAATTTATTGCATTGATTGATTTTCTCCTGTTGTCCCCCATCACCAGGAAGGCTGGGCAGGACTTGCAGCACATCCCAAAGGAGAGCAGCTCCCATCCCTGCCCAGGGTGGTGCTGCAGCCCCAGCAAGGGCTGAGGGAACAGGGACAAATGGTCTTCCTGCAGCACAGAGCTACGGGCTCCATTTGTTTCCCCTCAGGAATCAGACAGGGCACTTAAGTGTCTTGATTCCAGCAGATAATCAGAATTTATCTTGTCTCCCTGTGCCTCCTTTCTCTCAATCACAGCTACTTCTCCCTCTTTCCTCGCACACACACAGATTTTCTTCTTTCTCCAAGTGTTGAACTTTGATTGACCTCAGGAGCCTTTTTTTTTTTTTTTTCCCTTTTTGCTGTTGTTTCCTTCCTGATCTGGTTTTATTATATATATTTTTTTTTTAGGTTTGGCTGTTTTAGCGGGCACTTTAGCATCCCATTGAGGAACCCTGGTCTCAGCAGTTGCAGCTGTGAACATCTGCATTTTTTTCCCTTACATTTTTCTTGCCCTTCCACTTTGCCAAGGAGGAAAGTGGGAACAGGGCCTGCACCCCAGCAATTCATCTCCGCTGGTTCTGCTCTCCAGAGGAGGATGAAAAGGGATAAAAAGCAAACTCGAACCCAGTCTCTGGAAGGATCCCAGAGCTCCCGGAAGGTTCTGGAAAGTGCAGAGCCCCAGGGAAAGATGCAGGTGCTGACCCAGGGCAGCAGGAAGGGGCTGGGCTGGCATGGAGGGCAGACAAGGGGCAGGTTTGTAATTAATTGCCTAATAAGCTTCTCTTTTGAGACAGCTGATTCATAGCCATGCGGGGTTAATAGGAATTTCTGCAATGGCTTTTGGGCTCAAGAATTGAGGCATCAGCTCTGCTTTACTATGAAAAGCATTTTAACCCCGATTTTAACATTTAATCCTGATTTTAACAACCAGTTTCTCCCCCAGTGAGCTCTGGGTCATTTGTTGTGGGCACAGCCACCACATTTTGGCTTCTCCACCAAGGCCACAAGCTGGCACAGGGAACCAACCCCTCAGCAACTCATTAACCCAGCAGAAAATCAGTTTAAAATCATTTCAGCACCGCCACACTGAACTTCCAAAAGTAAAACTTCCAACACATTTCTGTGCCATTCACATTCTCTGGAAAAATCCCTCCGCCCAGGGTTTTTCTCCTGGGAAGGCGAGAAGCCTCAGAGAAAAGGAAAACAATTCTTGTCTCATTTGCTTCTCCTGTGTTGTGCTCATGAGGAATGTGTTTGGAGATTGTTTACCCACAGGTGATTGCTCCATTGGATTTCAGTGTGAGTTGTTTTCACTCTTTGGCCAATCAGTGCCAAGCTGTGTCAGGACTCTGGAAAGAGTCACGAGTTTTATTATTATTTTTTTAGCCTTCTGTCTGTATCCTTTCTGTATTCTTTAGTACAGTATCTTTATTCTTTAGTATTGTAGAATAGTATAATAGAATATAGATATATCACATCTATATAATATATAGATCTATATATAGGTATGCATAATATATATCTATATATATAGATATAATATCTCTATCTAGATTGATATAATATAATATAATATAATATAATATAATATAATATAATATAATATAATATAATATAGTATAAACAGTATAGTATAGTATAATAAAATAATAATATAATACAGTATATATAGTATAGTATAATGTAATAAAATAATTGTATAGTATATATAGTATAGTATAATATATTATAGTAAAGTAATTAATTAGCCTTCTGAGAACATGGAGTCAGATGCACCATTCCTTCCTTTTCTGGGGCTTCCCTGCAAATACAGTATGTTTTTTTGGGCTCCCTTTTTTTCCCTGTGAGGGAGATGGGCCAGCCCAGCCCCATTCCCATTTCCTGCCCCAGTCACCCCAGCACAGCCTCTCCAATCAGCCCAGTTCAGCACAGCAGGCTGGCCCCTCATCACAGGGGATTTGATGGATTTGATCTTGAAATTCCAGCCCTGTTCTTCTCATTTGTCACCTGCTCTCTTTCCTTTGCCTCTAATTCATTTTCCCTTTCACCTCTCAGAAAATATAAAAAAAAAAAAAAAATTAAAAAGGAGGAATAGAAAGCTCTTCTGGAGATGCTTCCCCCAAGATTTTGAAAAGAAAAGATGAAGTGCCAATATTTCTGTGCTGCTCAGCAGCCTCTGAGCAATGAGAGGGAAAGAAAAGGAAGTAAAGTAAAATCTGGTTTCAGGCAGGAGGTCACAGGAGCTGCTCCCACGTTTGGAATGAGGCTTCCTCAGTTTCCTGCAGGGCACAAGCCCAGAGCTGAGTGTGCACAGAAAACCCTGACGTGGAGGGGACAATGCCAGTGTGGGAGAGCAACCAAAGCCCAGCAGGGCTCAGCGCATCTCTTGCAGGCTCCAGGTGTGACAGATGAGCAATGCCACGGCTGAGCCTCACAATTAAAAGGCAAATATTATGTATTTATGTTAAGTTTTGTGGATTTATAGTTATATAAATTCAAGGAAGTAAAATTCCATCACTGGACAGAACTTTGGGAGGGTCTAAAGGATTAAAAGGTGGAACCTCCATTGTGTGGATGAGCAGCACATGGTGGGGAAAATCCTCTGCTCCCAGCACTGTAATATTTTCTCTATTCAGTCTTCTGTATTATTTTTGATAAGGTTTCATTAAACCTTTAAAAATTTTTGGATTTTTTTTTATTTATTTTTTGAGGATCATGTCTCCCCAGGGTCCCTCCACCTCCATTCCTGCACTCCCTGGCTGAACCAGAACTGCAAATCCCCCGACGCCAAGGCTCTCTCCCAAAGCAGGTGTCTGGTAGCTCATTCCACAAGCACAGCCTCAACAGATCCTCCCTGACCTCCTTCCCACAAAGGGCTCCACCACTTGAGCCAAAACTTTCCAAGGGACTTGGCCAGGGAAGTTTCCACTCCTAAAATTCAATGTGAGCTCAGCGTTACACCTTTCTCCTTCCAGCTGCTGGTGGGGAGCACCAGCTCCTCCTCTCCAATTCCTGCACTGCCAGACACCAGCACCTCTTAGGAAAGGCTTTCACAATAAATAAATTTTAAAAAAAGATTTTTTCACTAATAGTGTGAGGGAAAAGCCTTGGACCAGCTGGTGCAGGAACCACGAGCTGCTGTCATGTATGGCAGGGAAAGGAGCCAAACACAGAGGTGACAGGAAAGAGGGAAAACAAATCTGTGCAGTCAAAACCATTTCTGAGGGAGTTTGTCAAGCTGGGAAGCGAAAAGCACAGCAGAAGAGTTTCTCCTCAGATGGTCTGAGACAGAGCCTGTAATTTCTCTGCCGTGTTTGGTTGTTTAAGTGGGGACTCAGAGCGGAGGCAGAATCCGTGAGCAGAGCTGACAGCCAGTGGGTAAACCTCAGAGAGAGGCACTGCCTGCCTTGCCCACAGCTCTCAGAGGTGTTTAATGCTGTTTAAAAGGGCTTTCAAAGCTGTGTAAGACAGGCAGAGCACAGCACAGAAGAGCTGAGCATCCCCATTTACAGAGGGCTCCTCTGGTTTGCTCAGGACTGATCACTCTGGTTAACCCTACAACACAAATGAGGGGAGGAAAACCGCAAAAATATCAATGGCACACTGAAATCTCTGCACATTATCATTAAAACACTCCAGAGGCTCTCCTGGCAGATGCTGTGCATGCAGCCCCTGGCTGCTGCCATCCTCCCCATTAAAATCAACATCTGTGTCCATGGTTAACATGGAGTAAATGCCCTCCAGCAGCCTTTAGGCGGTGTGAAAGCAGCACAGGTACCACACAGGCTCTCCAAACCCACCTTGAGCAGGTATGAAAGCAGCACAGGTACCACACAGGCTCTCCAAACCCACCTGGAGCAGGTGTGAAAGCAGCACGGGTACCACACAGGCTCTCCAAACCCACCTGGAGCAGGTGTGAAAGCAGCACGGGTACCACACAGGCTCTCCAAACCCACCTGGAGCAGGTGTGAAAGCAGCACAGGTACCACACAGGCTCTCCAAACCCACCTGGAGCAGGTGTGAAAGCAGCACGGGTACCACACAGGCTCTCCAAACCCACCTGGAGCAGGTGTGAAAGCAGCACAGGTACCACACAGGCTCTCCAAACCCACCTGGAGCAGGTGTGAAAGCAGCACAGGTACCACACAGGCTCTCCAAACCCACCTGGAGCAGGTGTGAAAGCAGCACGGGTACCACACAGGCTCTCCAAACCCACCTGGAGCAGGTGTGAAAGCAGCACAGGTACCACACAGGCTCTCCAAACCCACCTGGAGCAGGTGTGAAAGCAGCACAGGTACCACACAGGCTCTCCAAACCCACCTGGAGCAGGTGTGAAAGCAGCACGGGTACCACACAGGCTCTCCAAACCCACCTGGAGCAGGTGTGAAAGCAGCACAGGTACCACACAGGCTCTCCAAACCCACCTGGAGCAGGTGTGAAAGCAGCACGGGTACCACACAGGCTCTCCAAACCCACCTGGAGCAGGTATGAAAGCAGCACAGGTACCACACAGGCTCTCCAAACCCACCTGGAGCAGGTGTGAAAGCAGCACAGGTACCACACAGGCTCTCCAAACCCACCTGGAGCAGGTGTGAAAGCAGCACGGGTACCACACAGGCTCTCCAAACTCACTTTTAAACGCGTGGCTTCGTGCTGGTGCTGGGTCTGTGCAGGGCATGGAGAAGCTGAGGGAGATGGGGCTGCCCAGCCTGGAGAGGAGAAGCTTCAGGAAGCCTGAGCCACAGACCTGTGTTATCATTCCTTTCTTTTCTATTCTTAGCTTGTTTTTTGATGAAATCTGTTCTTCCATTCTTTTAGTATAGTTTTACTATGATATATATGATAAAATAATAAATCAGCCTTCTGAAACATGGAGTCAGGTCCTCGTCTCTTCCCTCATCCAAGAACCCCTGTGGACACCATCACAGACACGAAACAGCACAACGTGGGCTTGTTGATTTTTCTAAGGTAAAAAGGGACTTTTTATTTTCTGTCTCCAACATTTATAGATTTCTAAAAGTGACAGTGGATTGGAGGGTGACAGTGCCACCTCTCCAATGACACTGGACAAAGCAGCAGCCCATCAATTTTCTCTTCTCCCATAACAGAATGCAAAGCAATGAGTTATTTATATAAAGTGTGTGAGAAAGTTGTCCAAGAATGCAAATATCAGAAGGCTGAGAAAATCTTAAAAAACCAGGGTGAGACTGTGGTATCTCCAAACCTGCGTTTGGGACATTTGGGAGTTTGTCACTATTGGAGCACCTGGCCTCCAATCAAGATTTAAGGAAGTAAAATTCCGTGTAAAAGGAGGGGTTTGGGTCTGTTAAGGTATTTCTGGTGAAAAAAGGGTTCCAGCTCTTAAAAAAAAAAAAAAAACCCTTAAAAATAATTTCCTCTCCAAACTGCCTGGTTGCCTCATAATTACCAAGAATGATCACAGACCCATTCGTTTGATCCTGAAATTAATACATCATGTTCGGAACCATATAGCATTAATTTATCACAAGATTTATGAAACTTGTACTTTTTTCCTAATGAGTTTTATGCAAATTCTCCTCCATCCATTGTTTGCCCCCTTTTTAAAAAAAAAAAAAAAAAAAAAAAGTTCCCTTGCAGAAGCCGGTCTATCAGAAAGTCTCATTGACTTTTATTGATATCTGTCCTTCTCTCCTCATGCCCACAACAGGAGGGGGAAGGAGAGGAGCTCCAGCCTGGATGGGATCCTGTTCACACCCCTAAATATCAGGGGAATACTGGAAAAAACCCCAAATATTGGGGGAATCTGGAAAAAACCCCAAATATCAGGGGAATCCTGGAAAAAACCCAAATATCGGGGGAATCGTGGAAAAAACCCTGAATATCAGGGGAATCCTGGAAAAAAACCGAAATATCAGGGGAATCTTGGAAAAAACCCAAATATCAGGGGAATCCTGGAAAAAAACCCAAATATCAGGAGAATCCTGGAAAAAAACCCAAATATCAAGGGAATCCTGGAAAAAAAAAATGCAAATATTAGGGGAATCCTGGAAAAAACCCAGATATTGGGGGAATCCTGGAAAAACCCCAAATATCGAGGGAATCCTGGAAAAAAACCTAAATATTGGGGGAATCCTGGAAAAAACCCCAAATATCAGGGGAATCCTGGAAAAAGCCCAGATATTGGGGGAATCCTGGAAAAAACCCAAATATCAGAGGAATACTGGAAAAAAACCCCAAAATATCAGAGGAATCCTGGAAAACCCCTAAATATCAGGGAATACTGGAAAAAACCCCGAATATCAGGGGAATCCTGGAAAAAACCCTGAATATCAGGGGAACCCTGGAAAAACCCCCAAATATCAGGGGAATCCTGGAAAAATCCCAAATGTCAATGGAATCCTGGAAAAAACCCAAATATCAAGGGAATCCTGGAAAAAAACCCTAATATCAGGGGAATCCTGGAAAAAACCCAGATATTGGGGGAATCCTGGAAAAACCCCAAATATCGAGGGAATCCTGGAAAAAACCCAGATATTGGGGGAATCCTGGAAAAACCCCAAATATCGAGGGAATCCTGGAAAAAAACCTAAATATTGGGGGAATCCTGGAAAAAAACCCAAATATCAGGGGAAGCCTGGAAAAAAACCCAAATATCAGGGGAATCCTGGAAAAACCCTAAATGTCTGTGGAATCCTGGAAAAAACCTAAATATCAGAGGAATCCAGGAAAGCCTGGCTAATGCAGCTCTGATTAACACATCCGACACAAAGTTGGAACCCTAAATCCATACAATATCCTTTTCTAATTAACTTCTGGAGCCATGAACAGCCCAGAAAGAACAAGGGGCGTTGCCTTTGTTCCTTCCTGTCTTCTTCTCAACTCCTTCAAAAATCTTCATTTTTTCAAACTAACTTAGACCTTCTATCCAATTCCCTCCAAAAATCTTCATTTTTTAAACTAACTTTTGGAGGAAATTGGGTAGAAGGTCTAAGTTAGCTTTAAAAATGAACATTTTTGGAGGGAGTTGGGTAGAAGGTCTAAATGTTCGTTTTTAAAATTAACTTTGACCTTCTACCCAACTCCCTCCAAAAATCTTCATTTTTAAAACTAACCTAGATCTTCTACCCAACTCCCTCCAAAAATCTTCATTTTCTTAAACTAATTTAGACCTTCTATCCAATTCCCTCCAAAAATGTTAACTTTTAAAACTAACTTAGACTTTCTACCTAATTCCCTCCAAAAATCTCCATTTTTTAAACTAGCTTAGACCTTCTACCCAACTCCCTCCAAAAATCTTCATTTTTTAAACTAACTTTTGGAGGGAATTGGATAGAAGGTCTAAGTAAGCTTTAAAAATGAACATTTTTGGAGGGAGCTGGGTTGAACATCTAAATGTTCATTTTTTAAATGAACTTAGACCTTCTACCCAATTCCCCCCCAAAAATTGTCATTTTTTTAAACTAGTTTAGACCTTCTACCCAACTCCCTCCAAAATCTTCATTTTTTTAAACTAACTTAGACCTTCTACCCAACTCCCTCCAAAATCTTCATTTTTTAAACTAACCTACACCTTCTACCCAATTCCCTCCAAAAATGTAAACTTTTAAAACTAACTTAGACCTTCTACCCAACTCCCTCCAAAAATGTTAATTTTTTAAACTAACCTAGACCTTCTACCCAACTCCCTCCAAAAGTTAGTTTAAAAAATGAATGTTTTTGGAGGGAGCTGGGTAGAAAGTCTAAGTTAGTTTAAAAAAATGAACATTTTTGGAGGGAGTTGGGTAGAAGGCCTAAATGTTCATGAGCACAGGAACCAGGAGGGCAGAGACCAGCAGATGCAGCCCTTGAGCTCAGTGCTTCTCCTTGGCCTCATCTCACTTTCTAGAAAACACCACACCAGGGCAAACGGGAGAAGAGCAGAACCCCAGAAATGGATTTAATGAGGTGCTTTGCTGCTTTGGTGTAAATAAATGATTTATGAGTAAGGCGACACGCGCGGGGTTTTGCATTTTAGCCAGGCGCGGTAACGTAGCTCCGCGTTAATTAGAGAAGAGAAGCTGCTCTGCAATTACTATGAGGTGGGAGATAAAGCTCATTAGGTTGCGGTGCCCAAGGACTGCTGGACACCTCTGGGGTGTCAGACACCCCTGGAATTGTAAGGCAGGCACATCAGCAATGCTAATGGAGAGCTCGCAGGGTGCTGGGGGCTCCTGGGGACCTCTAAAGGCTTTCTGACCCAAGCCTCCTGCCAGGGGACATCTTCAACCAGAGCAGGCTCCTCAGAGCCTTGTCCAACCTCACCTAGGGATGGAGATGCCCTACTGTCAAAAAATCCTTGCTTAACTTAATTTAAATCACCTCTCTTACATCCTGAAGCCATTACCCCTTTTCCCATTGGAACAGGCCCTGCTGAAAGCCCCTCTGCTGAACTCCACCAGCAGCCCCGTCAAGCTGAGGAGCTGATCAACGTGAATGGGGGAGAGAGGCAAAAAAACCAAAACCAGCAACAAAACAAACATGTCAGCAAATTCCACTTTGCGTTCATTCACGTCTCGTTTGAAATCTCATCTGCGCCTCACAAAAGCTGAGCCATCCCCAAAGCTCTCACTCTCACGGGGAATGCAAACCCTCCTCTCGTGCTACAGCTCCTGCCCAGCTGCTCTGCTCTCTGAATGGCTCGGGGGAACAAAAATCCAGCCGTGCTCAGCCCAAATAGCACAGGGTGTTTGGCTCCAAAGCTGGATGGGGTACCAGCATCCAAATCCACTGTTCCTGAGAGGAATAGTGGGTTTGCCTTCACAAGCAAGCTGGGGGAGATAAAACTAGCCCTGCTGGGAGATAAAACCAGCACTGGGAGAGAAAAGTAACAATGGGAAGGGGTCCACTGATTGATAAATGGAAAAAGAGATTTGCTTTTACAAATAAACTTTAGGTTTGCTGATCAATGAAATTAAGACATTGAAAGGTGAAAGAAACAATGGGGAAGAAAACCCCCTAAATTCCATCAGAATTAAAAATTAAAAGGGAGGGTTGTACATTAGAGGGGAATCTTTGGGATCAGGTGTTTTGGGAAGTCTGAACCTCTCAAGTGCCTCAGCCAGTGGGGAAAGGGAGAAGGGAAATGCAGCCGGAAAATTGGGATAAAAAGGAGGCTACGTCCTCCAAAAATTTGAGAGATCCCAGGGAAATGCCCATGGCCTCTCCCTGTATTCGAATAAAGCCAAAAAAGGACTCCTCTGTCTCGTTTTTGGACATAAACCTGTGGTGCTGGTGGATTGATTTCCCTAACATCCCCAAGGCAGAGGAAATGGAGCCAGCGGTCAGGTTTGTCTGCAGATCTCAGCTCCACGAGTGAGCCGGCCTTGGGCTGTCACCGTAACTCTCTGAGGTTTCACAACATGCGCTGGGTGATGAATTCTGCCTCGTTATAATGGAGATGCAGCGAAATCCCTTCCGGATTTATCTCCCCAGGGTTGAGTTAGTGCCTCCTGATCTCCAAGATACGGCTGCAGCAAAAGCAGGGCTTGAGCAACGGGGCAGGAATCAGAAACACAAGGCAGACGGTTTTGGAAAGGTCACATTTCCCCCTCCTGTTGTCATCCTATTGCAGGGGTTCCATGCTGTTGTCTCCTTATCTCAAAAGTTTCATGCCTTCTTGGTGTTGTCTCCTTATCTCAAAAGTTCCAAACCTTCTTGGTGTGTCTCATGGGCAGCTCTCAGAGCACTGCTCTTTCTTCTCAAAGCAGCCAACTGACCCCAGTTCCCTTCTCAACCCCACCCCACTCTTTTATAGACTCTTCTTCTCTCTGTTTGCAGCTGTGGCCTGCTAAAGTCAGGCCTGCTCCTGATCTTGGATAATTCTCCCAGCTGCAACTCCTTAGGGGTGAGATTACTCTCTACACTATCTTTATTTTCTTGTATTCTATCCCCCTACATCTTCCTCCTTACACCATGGAGTCGTGGCAGGATTTGAGTTGCAAGGGACCTTACAGACCACTTTGTTCCAGGGACACCTCCCACAATCCCAAATTGCTCCAAGCCCTGTCCAGCCTTGCCTTGGACACTTCCAGAGATGGGGCAGCCACAATGAAAGCAACAAAACCTTTGAGAGAACCAAGAGGACCTCAGAAGTCTCTCCTCAAAGATGACAAACACCCGCAGCCCATCAACCCAGCTCCTCCAGGCTCCTGGGCCTGGTGACATCTCAGACAGAGAATTTCCTCCCATGCCCCCCTCTTTGTCCCTCTGAAATGCCACAGAGGAGGTGGGGGGACCCTTGGCAGGTGCTGTGTGAGGCAGGAGCTTATCTGCAGCCCCGGCAGGGCACGCAGTAAATTGCCTGTTGATGAATGAGGCTATTTAGGAGCCGCTGGTTATTAATGAGGCCGACGTGCAGAGACATTGAGGAGCAGCCCCACGTCCCATTGTCCCCTCCCTGTGAGTAATGGAGCGCCTCAGCTACAGGGCTCCACTACCAGCTTGGCCTGCTCAGCAGCAGGAACAAAACAGGGCCCAGGGAAATGGATGGGGAGCTGATGGCTCCAGTGCGCTGATAAAGCCAAGCTCTGTCCAGAGAAGTCAGCAAAGCTCCAGTGTTTAGGTGGAATTAAACCTAGCCCAAGGCTCTCCCACTCATCCCTGAGAGCTCCCACCAGCCTCACACAGCTCCCAGTCTCTGGTCCTGTGCAGCAAACCCACCCCAAAGCCAGGGAGAAGCCAAACAGGAACGAAACAGGGCCCAGGGAAATGGATGGGGAGCTGATGGCCCCAGTGTGCTGATAAAGACAAGCTCCTTCCAGAGAAGTCAGCCAAAGCTCCAGTGTTTAGGTGGAATTAAACCTAGCCCAAGGCTCTCCCACTCATCCCTGAGAGCTCCCACCAGCCTCATACAGCTCCCAGTCTCTGGTCCTGTGCAGAAACCACCCCAAAACCAGGGAAAAGCCAAACATGAACAAAGGGAAATGGATGGGGAGCGCTGCACTGGTGGCTCCAGTGTGCTGATAAAGCCAAGCTCCTCTGGGAGAAACCAGGCAAAGCTCCAGTCTTTGGATGGAATTAAACCTAACCCAAGGCTCTCCCACTCATCCCTGTGAGCTCCCACCAGCCTCACACAGCTCCCAGTCTCTGGTCCTGTGCAGCAAACCCACCCCAAACCAGGGAGAAGCCAAACAGGAACGAAACAAGGCCCAGGGAAATGGATGGAGAGCTGATGGCTCCAGTGCGCTGATAAAGCCAAGTGGGGCAAAGCTCCAGTCTTTAGATGGAATTAAATCCAACCCAGTGACCAAGGCTCTCCCACTCATCCCTGTGAGCTCCCACCAGCCTCATACAGCTCCCAGTCTCTGGTCCTGTGCAGCAAACCCACCCCAAAGCCAGGGAGAAGCCAAGCCCAGCAGCCTGAGGTGTGAGCAGCCGCGGTCCAGCCGTACTCACAGCCTGGAGCACGGCAGGGCTGATCCCTGCTGAAGCCCAGGAGGCTCTCACAGCGCCGCTGCCTCACTCCGCACGTCACAGATGTCTAAACACGGCCAAGAGGACGATGAGTGAGAAATAAAGAGGCTGTTTATGGCGGGAGGAAGCCTTGGAGCAGAGCTGCACAGCGGCTGGCGGCAGAGCGAGGCAGAGCGCGCGAGCGCACAGCTGTAAACTTGTTTCTGAGTTAATACACCCACGAGTGTTTTTTCTTCTCCTATGAAAGCACACTCTTCTGCAAACAAACATCTGGAGAGCTCTGTTACAGCTGGACCATTATCCCCAGTGGCTGGGGCATTCAATTAATTTAGCCTTTCTCATTTGCGAGTCGTCTGCAAATAGACTCGGCTTTGCAGGAATCTATTTGTTATTTGAATATACCCAGTGAATGGTTTATTAAAAACATATTTCAGGCCCAGGATTTCTCACTAATTGCTCCTACAACTGTCGCTCTGAGTGCTGGCAACTGGCAGCTCACCCCACAGAAATGGTCACCGTGGTCAGGTGGGAATGCCTTTGCATTTTGATGGAATGGAGTCTGCCTCTGGAAAGAGCCTTCCGAGGGGCTGTGGAGGCACCTGCACAAAAACACATCCTCACACGAACACACAGCATCCAGCCTGCCTCAGCTTCCCAAAAAAGCACTCAACAGCTGCTCCAGTGCTGTGATAGAGGTGGACAAAGGCTTGTTTCTCCATGTAGAGTAGCTGAATCTTTATTATACACAGTTTATTTTTATATGGTATTAAAATGTACCTGTGTTTGAATTTAATAGGTCAGCAAATTACTGACAGTTTATTGATTGGCAGTGCTCAGTGTGCGTGTTTATTAAATTTTTTTCTTTCTAGATAACGTTTGTCACAGACATCTTTTATGGAAAATCCTTTCCTTAGGATTTTTCCTCCTGAGAAGCTGGGAGGCCTCAGGAACAAAATGCAAACAATGGTTATCTGCTGCTGTGGAATGCAACAGGTGCATCTGGGATTGGCTCATGTTGGGTGTTTGTAATTAATGGCCAGTCACAGTCAGCTGGCTCGGACAGAGAGCTGAGCCACAAACCTTTGCTATCATTCCTTCCTATTCTATTCTTAGCCAGCCTTCTGATAAAATCCTTTCTTCCTTTCTTTTTGTATAGTTTTAATATAATATATATAATAAAATAATAAATCAGCCTTCTGAAACATGGAGTCAGATCCTCATCTCTTCCCTCGACCAAAAACCCCTGTGAACACCATCACAAAAGTTTACTTTTTTTTTCCCCATTATTTCTCACTGGATAGGCTTTTTATTAATATAGGTGCAAACTGTTTTCTCACAGAATAGATTGGGTTTTATTCTTACTGAGTCATATGGAAAAGCAAATCACATTTAAAAATAAAAAAAAAGCCTGCACACCCCTCCTTACACAGTGTCCACATCAGCCAGTGCTCAAAAAAACCTCCTTCAGTCACACGGAAAAGCAAATCACATCTAAAAATCCAAACTGAACACAGAACTCCGCGCTCAGTCCCAGCTGCTGGCTTGTTTGAAAGCAAAAAGAAAGCAATCACTGAGGTTTCACAGACTGTTCTAAAAGTGGAAATTTATGAAGAGGAAAGTGAGCCTGTGAGTCCCAGTTTTAGGCTTTTTTCTTTCAATTGCTCAGAGTGAAGACTTGATTGGGGGAGAAATGGGCATTGACCACCAAATTCAGCATCTCCCTGCTACATGTGCACAGATGTCACACACATACATTTTTTTTCCAGCCCCTTTGGAGCAGCAGCTCCAGCTCCCGTGCCAATCCAGCCTCTTGTAGAGCTGAACTTTTCCTGTGTTATTGAACCATTTCTTGGATGAAGAAAACCCTCCCTGCTCTTTCCACCTAAAATTGATTTCCAGTCCCTTGGCCCCACCGAAGGACTTTATGGATCTCCCTAAAGGAGTCTTGGTGCATCACAGCTGAGAGATGAGAGGCCCCAGAGGCTGCCAATCCCCATGGGATGAGACACAGCTAAAAACCTCAAAAAAAAAAAAAAAACCCAAATAAATTCATTCCACCACCCCAACCCCAAATAAATTCATTCCACCAGTCCAAAAAAAACGCCAAATAAATTCATTCCACAATCACTTCCATGCAATGTTGCTTTGTGAGCTGCCATCAGCAAGAAATGCACCTTTTTTTCCTCCTTCCCATTAAAAGAGAGCCATTCTTCTTTTTTTTTTTTTTTTTTTTTAACCCTTTTTTAAAGGTTGTCCTTTATTCTAGCCCTTGTTCTTGGCAGGATGCAGATTCCCTGGCCTAGTAACTCCCATAAATTCCTCAAATTTGGGCTGAGATTGTATCTGTGGTTATTAAAGAGTGATAATAAACCTTATCAATCAAGAGTGAACGCAAAAGGAATAAGGAAAGGATTTTCCTAGGAGTGAAAGTGCAAGAAATTCATAACCAACTTAATACCTTTACCAATATGAGATACTCATGAAGAATCTGCTTTAGAACCAGTTTGACTCTTTCCATAAGAAAAAAAAAAAGAGGAGAAAAGAGAGACCCTGGGGGTCTCCATCACCCCAGGTATTTCTCATACAAAACCCCTGCTTCTCTTTCAGGTTTTGAGATGGCTGTGGGATGAGTTTATTTAGATTATAACTACAACTATAACTATAACTATAACTATAACTATAACTATAACTATAACTATAACTATATAAATATATTATAACTAAACTCATATGTATATATATATTTATATATATTATATTTTTATATATATATATACCAAAAATATAATACAATATCATATATCTTTACATTATATAATATATATGCTTATATCTATTTATATATAGAAATATATATACTATCTATAGAAATATATATACTATTTTGTATATATTTTATATATTTTTAAACATTTATTTATATGTATTTATTGTATAGTAATGTATTATACAATATATAACTACAATCTTCATATATTTTATAATACATATTTGTTATATATTATATATATTTATCGTATAATAATGTATTATAAAATGATTATTTATTATATAATAATATATTCTATAATGAATAGAATTATAAATAATAAATATATTTATTTAGCATGATATATAATAAATATATATTTATTTAGAATTATAAATAATTAATATATATTTATTTAGAATGATATATAATAAATATAAATATATTTGGAATTATATATAATAAATATATATTTATTCAGAATTATATATAATAAATATACATAATTATATATAATTAATATAAATATATTTATAATTATATATAATAAATATGTATATTTATGCTATAATAAATAAATTATAAATAATAATTATTAATTTTTATATATTCTCCCCTCCCCAGTGAGGCTGATGACAGACACAGGAGGAGCTGCTGAGGAATAACAACTCCAGACATTTAAGGGCGCAGCGAGTCCTGGAGCAGGCAGAGGGAAAACACCTTGCAGGAGCTGCTGTGGGCTGGATGGCAATTCTAGGCCCACAATAAAAAGACAAAAAAATCAAATAAAGCTGCCCAAAGCAGGATGAGCTGGGAAGCTGGAGAACAACCCTGGAGGCACAGCCCACCATGGGCAGGGATGAGAGCCAGGCCCACGAGCCCACACCTTGGGATGCCCCAAAAGGATGCTCTGGGATCAGCTGCTTTCCAGGAGAGGCTCTCCTCTGCCAAGCCCGTTCTCGAGGCCCCCGACGCCCCAAAGAGGAGGGTGTCTGTCGGGGAAGATGCCCCGGAGGAGGCAAAAGCTCTCTTGCAGCAGCACATCAGGACGGGCTGGCGGCGCGCGCGCTGCTCGCGGAACGGATCAATCCCGACAGGGAAGGCTCCTGGGCTTTACACTCAGGGCAGCACCAGTGAGTAGAACCAGTGAATCATTTATTCAGTCAATTCCAGCCTTCCCCAACCACGGGCTGTCTGACAGCAGCCCACAGATTTCTCTGGAGTATTCTTATTTAAGGCAATAATCCCTGTGGATAATTCTGAGGCTCCGGCTTGTTTGGAAAGCGCAGACTATAAAGATGTCTCGGAGATGTTTCACATGTTCACTGTGCCCTTTCTCCCCTTGTCTGAGCCATCAGATCGAGTTTACAAGCCAAACAGGGATAATTCCAAATCAGGAGTTTGCTTTCTCTTGGCAACATCCACGGAATGCTCTGTGGTGGTGCTCACAGGGGTCCCAGGACGAGGGAAGAGATGAGAGTCTTGGCTCCGTGGTTCAGAAGGCTGATTTGTTATTTTATGATATATATTATATTAAAAGAAAATTATATATTAAAACTATACTCAAAGACTAGAAGGATTTCATCAGAAGGCTAGCAAGGAAAAGAAAGGAATGGAATGATAAGAAAATCTTGTGACTGGCCAGAGAGTCCGAGCCAGCTGACTGTGATTGGCCATTAATTAGAAACAACCAACATGGACCAATCACAGATGCACCTGTTGCATCCCACAGCAGCAGATAATCCTTGTTTTTCTGTTCCTCTGAGGCTTCTCAGCTTCTCAGGAGAAAAAATCCTAACAAAAGTGTTTTTTCATAAAATATGTCTGTGACAATGCTCCTGCCTGTGACCTGTGTGGGACAAGGACCTGCACAGCACCAAAGGTATCTGCACACTAAAATTCACCCCCCAAAAACATTTCCAACACCTGTCCAGCTTGTCCCAGGGTCCAAGGCAAGAGAAAGACCCTCTAGGGTGAGTCACAAGACTATGGATTGTGACAAACTCACTGTTTCACTATTTGGTGCCTTCCAGGCCCATCTGAGTGGGTAACAGGTCTGGAAGGGAACAGGGATAACAAAACGCACAATAAATTCTGAAATTAAAGTTTCAAGAGAAAACACTCCAACTTCTCCTTCAGGACAACAGGCATCCTTTTCTCTCCCTTGCACATCCTTCCAAGCTCTTTTTCCCTCCCCTCGCTGCAGCATCCAACACCTGCTGCACAGTGCATCTCCCCTTCCCTGCCTTCCCAAAGCATTCCTGTGCTCCACACACACATTGCCACGTCCCTGCAGGCACACAACACCCAGGTGACAAACACATGTTGGGCCAGGAGGAAAGGGGGAGCAGGGAGGAGGCAGATCTGCAGGCTCTGACCCCCTCCTCTCCCTCGTTATGGATGAGGGAAATTAGCTGTGACACTCATTAGCTGCAGCTCCTAATTAGTGAAAATTAATATTGGTTTTGATAGAAGTGCTGGCTGAAGCTCTCCCAGGCAAAGGCATTATTGACCTTGTTATCCTGTTCAATAGCAAGTTACAGCACGGAAGCTGCTTCTCGTGGACTCGACAGATTGCAGCTGCCTCCCACCCTCCTTCCCTTTCCCCACCAGCTCCAAGGGACACCTGCAGCCCCTGCCAGAGCCCCCCCAGCCCCATGGGCACCTGCACCCGTGCCCACAGCGTCCCAGGCCTCCCCATCCCTGCCTGTACCCCAAAATCCCAATCCCCACCGGGCTGATGGCCCCAGGTCCTCCACATCCCAACAAACTGCAGAGCCAGCAGGGGAATTGCTCCCCACCACCTCCACCCTCAGCAGAAATAAAGAGGAAGAGCTGCAGGGCAATGAAATGGAGTGACCATTTGATAAGGGAAGGAGCAGGGGCAGCATTCCTGGGCCTCTGGGATTCCCCACCCTTGGGGCAGAGCACCAGGCACCAGCGAGCACAAAAGGAAAATGTTTGCTACCAAAGTGGTGCACAAAACCCCCAGCACAGTGCGTTATTCACGCATTAATAACAATAAAGATGTCAGGCTGCCAGATAAGGAGTTAATCTCCTTCAGAGCACAATTAAGGATGCCATTATCCAAGCACCTGGGGCCACTGGCGCACGGTTTCATGGAAAGCAGGGATGAGCCCTGCCTGGCAAAGGACCTGTCACCCCCAAATGCTGACCCTGCACCTTGTTCAAAAGAGGCTGTGTGCAGATCCATGACAGGAAATCTTCTTTTGGAGAGCATTTTCCACCCCTGGGAGCAGCATCCCAGTGAAAGCTCCCTGGACAGCAGCGCTGGGCGCTGGATACACCAAGAGCAAACCCACAATTTGCTGGTCCTGGGGTGAGCTTCTGCTTCTGGGGGCTGCAGGGGGGATTGCCACCACTGGATTCCAGGTTCCAGCTGTTTCCAGCTGGATTCCAACGGATTCCAGCTGATTTTACGGTGGAATTGTGCCCACGCCAAGCACAGCGATTTTGGCTTTTGAGATGAAATGACCAGCAAAATAAAAAATTAAAAAAAATCACAACCCCAACTTACAACTTGGAATGCAAAATCAAGGTCCTGGTTTAAAATGCATGGAGGCCTCCCCTCTCTCCTAGGAGACATTTTCCCACCTTTATCTGCTTGTGGGAGCACTCCAGCCCCAATGAAATTCACTCTCCTGCCACTGTTATGTGAATTTCCAGGATGCTGCCAATGTCCATGGCTCCATCAGATCACCCTGTTGCAGTGTGATGAAACCAGCTGGGGATTTAATTTTTTCCCCCCCCATACAGAGCCTCAATTTCTGCCTCTTTCAGGGGAAAGCAGGCAGGCAACAACTTCTGGCTGGTGCTCTCTGCAAGCCCTCACTCCTCACTCTGCACCTGATGGGAGCACAGTTTTTCCACGGCAGAGAGCAACTTGCAAATCCTGGGAGATTGTTCTTTTTGGGCATTTTTGTTTTTTTTGGTTTTTTGGGGGGTTTATTGTGTGTGTTTTTGTTTTGTTTTTTGTTTGGGGTTTTTTTGTTGTTTGTTTGTTTGTTTGTTTGTTTGTTTGTTTTTTGGGGTTTTGTGGGGGTTTTTTGTGGGATTTATTTGTGGGTGTGGGGTTTTTTGGGGGTCTTTTTGTTGGGTTTTATTTGGGGGGGGCTTTTTGGGGGGGTGGTTTTATTATTTTTGGGGTTTTTAATTATTATTTAATTATTATTTATTATTAATAAAATAAAATAATTTATTATTATTACAGTTTATTATTAGGCAGTTATTATTATTATTATTGATATTATTAATATTATTGATATTATTATTATTATTATTATTATTATTATTATTATTATTATTATTATTATTATTATTATTATTATTATTATTTTCTCCCCACGCTTCATGCCCCTAGGAAAGCTGCTGGCAGACATGTGGAGGCAGGATGGTGCTTTCTCTGTGTTCCCCTCACTTCTTGCCTCACCACACACAGCAGAGCTCCTTGGCAGGGAAATGCTGCTTTTTTCCAGCAGGACGTGTTTAATTTGATGCTGCTGTCGTGTGGGAAAAGGTGCATTTCCAGAGTCAGGCTTTTCTGCAGGGCTGGTGCTGATTTTACAGTCTTCTGCCACATCTTATTCCTTCCCCTCTACTTCCCAAAATCATTAGTAACAACCATTAATCTCTGCCTGGGAGGATGCTCCTCGTTTCTCTCCATACCCCAAATTGTTCATCTCCCTTGGACTTTCTGCATTTCAAAATCTTTTCCTCTCCCCCCCCCATCCTCTTCTTTTCAAATTGACTGCTTGAAACCAAAACAGCAGAGCGAGCAAAGCCACCACATCCCTGTTTATGAAAGGATGTTATGTTCCACGACACCAGCTCTCACCTCGAAGCTAATAATCAATTAGAAAGGAAAAATAAAGAGGTTTCTCCAGATCCAGGTACCAAATCACCCTCCTAATTGCTCACAGGCAGCAAGACAACCTCTGTGATACAATACCAGAGCGGGCGCCTGACAAAGCCATGCAGATGAATGGAATAAAATTGAGTTACTAACCATTAAATGTCAAGTGGTTGAAATCTTTCCCCCTCGTGTACCCAGCAATATTAATAAATCTTTAAGAGAGGGAGCTCACAGAGCTCTTTTCACTGCCCTGACCAGCGCTGCAAACAGAGCAGATGTTTCCAGAGTTGTCCAACAAGGCTTCCTTTCCCCCCTCCTGATGGCTACAGTTAATTCAAAAGCCATCAATGCACCTGTGAAAAATGCATATTTTATGACTGGCATTTGGTAAATATTAAAATGAATATTATATGTGTTCTGTTAGAAAGTTATGCTGTATTAATTTTCTTAAGTAGTGCGTTAAATATAATTTTAGGTTGTAACATAATGTTAAAATAGAAACTGTGCTATGTAGGATACTTTTTTTAAAAAGTGAGGAATGAGACAGCAGTCACAGGACACCTAAATCTTTCAGAGAAGGAGAATTTATTACTCATTTATCAAAAAAACCCTAACTTCTTCCTGCCTTGCTCAGCCCTGAAGATGTTGTCAGGATTCAGAGGAAGAAGCTGACACTGAAAGTTTTCTTCACTAGACTGAAAATTCTATAAAAAGAGTTGTTGAGGGTGTCGTGGAAAAGGAACTTCAAGCGTTGAAAGGGAGCTTCAAAATTGTCTTTTTCCACCCCCTGCCATGGACAGGGACACCTTCCACAGTCCCAGGCTGCTCCAAGCCCCTCCAGCCTGGCCTCGGGCACTGCCAGGGACCCAGGGGCAGATCCAGACTGCGGAGATCTCACATGTGCCAGCGTTAGAAGCAGAGGGCAGAGGAGTTAGGGTTAGGGTTTTATCCCTTCTTTTTTAAGCTCACGCCACCCAAAAACATCCAGTTCCAGATCTGGCAAAACACACAAGCATGTTCACCACTGTTTGCAACCAGGGCTTTTTTTCCCACTGATTTTTCACAGCTCACCTCCCTCACCAAAAATAAAATTATGAGTGTGTGCAAAATGCAAGTCTTTCCCTCCAGAACAGGGCACGACCCTTAGCTAATAGGATACCTCCAAAAAGATACACACACACACACACACATACACACACACACACACATAAATAAATAAATAAATAAATAAATAAATAAATAAATAAATAAATAAATAAACTAATAAACGAATAAATAAATAATATATATAAAAATATAAATATATATAAATATATAAAAATAAATATCATATATAAATATATAAATATATAAATATATAATGTATATAAATATATAATATAAAGATATACATAATATAAATATATATAAAATATACATATAAAACTATATAAATAAATAAAAAATCTATAAATCTATAAATATATATAAATATAAAAATATATTATATATAAATATAAAATTATATATTGCATATATAAATATATATATATATATATATATGTCTCCTAGCTTGAATATATACACACTTATCCATACATACATGCTTTTTTTTCCCCCTCCTGTGTTTTTCCCCCTTTGTTAAGCCTGACTCACTGCTCTTTCTCAGTTTTGCCACCCATGTTAATGCCTCCAATGAGCCTGGAAGATTTTCCTGAGCTGGGGCAGTGCTGGCATCCAAGCCCAGGCATTGCAGAGTGACAAGGAGCAGGGCACAGCCTGCCCTGCACAGATAATTAATGCTGCTAAAGCCATCCCAGACATTAAAAACCACCCCAGCCCTCATTACCCAGCTGCCACATCTTCCTCCCTCTCCCTGGAAAGGGCTTGGCCCCCGTGCCAGGGCTCAAAAGGTGCTGAGATCAAACCTCTGGGTGGTTTGATGGGGAGCAAGGTTAGCCTGGCATGTTAATGAGTCCATTTTGCAAATATACTTTCCTCCTTCTCCCTCTTCCCCTTCTCAAACACGAGCATTAATGTTACTGCCTATTAGCAAAGCAGATATGAAAGTTTAAGTGATTGATGAAGTGATTAATTTAATGATGCAGGGTTAAGGGTTTGGGTGGGAGTGGGGGCTTTTTTTTGCTTTTTTTTTTTTTAAACCTTAAGTTCCCTGATGTTGGGAATAACTAATTTTCCAGCCTTAAGTTTTCACTAAAGATGCTGTACTTTCTACAGCTCAACAAGTAATTTCATCAGTGGGCCTTCAAATGACAGATAAAGGGAGAGCTGAGATCCCCTCCTTGAGCTCTCCTCAAATATTGCTGCTCATTAGGGTCCTCAGCATGCTTAAAAATGAGGCTGCTCCTCTGGAGAGCTCTCAAGAGCCCTGAAAATTCAGTTTTAGGCAGCAAACAGCCATTGGGGGATAGACAAACACTGAAGAGCTCCCGTGTCAGTGCCAACACACCGGGTGCCCAGGTCCTGTCACCAGCCACAGACCAAGAGCCACCAGGGTCTGGTGGCCCTGCCCTGCTCAGATGACACAGCCATCCACTCAAAGCCGGCCCCATGCATGGATGTGAAAAATGTGTATCTTATGATTGGCTTTTCACAAATATTCAAATGAATATTATATGTGTTATGTTTGAAAGTTATGCTGAATTCATTTTCTTAAGTAGTGTCTTAAATACAGTTTCAGGTTATAACATAAGGTTAAAATAGAAACTATACTATTATATAATGTTAAAATAGAAACTATACTAAGATATTTTTTTAAGAGAGGGCTCGCACCAGATAGCAGCCTCAGGACACCTAAATCTTTCAGAGAAAAAGAATTTTTTGCTCTCTTGTCAAATTCTTCCCGCCTCGCTCAGCCCTGAAGACTCTGTTAAGACTAAAAATAAAAAATTTACACTGACCAAACAAAATCCTTTGTTTGAACAGAATTTATACATCATATATGAAGTATATGAATATACAACAGGCTGTTGCTTTTAGGAATCAATGCTCTGTTAACATGGGTCCTTTCTCAAGCTTATTTTGCCCCGAAAGAGTTACCCAAACTATCCATAACTCTTTGTTTTCATTATCTTGTATTGTCCTGAATTCTAATTGTCCAAATTTGTATTACTTTAATTATATTACTATTTTTATAACCACTTTATTACTGTTAAACTTTTAAAATTCTAAAAACAAATATTTAGAGTTTTTCACAATGGATCTCCCAGCTCTGAGACAATTTAACCAGCCCAGAAGCAGGCAGGGATCAGAGCGCCAGCATCTTTTTTTTTTGTCTTTTTTTCCTCCCAGTGATGCATCTAGAGGAGCCTGGGCACAGCTGTGGGATCGGGCAGGTTGAGCCCCTGCTCGGTGCCACGCTGATAACCATTATCTCCAGCAGCAGCTTGAGTGGCCCAGCACGCCCAGGGAGCTGTCCTGGGTGCCAAAGCATCTCCCTGTGCAGAAGGCAGCAGCGTTGGAAGGGATGATTGCCTTGGAAGGGACAGGCACAGAGGGCAGCATGGAAGCCTGGAGATGAAAATCCTTCTGGGCCAGTGTCGCAGACATCCTTTATGCAAAACCCTTTCCTTAGGATTTTTCCTCCTGAGAAGCTGGGAGGCCTCAGGAACAGAATGCAAACAGTGGTTACCTGCTGCTGCTGTGGAATGCAACAGGTGCATCTGTGATTGGTCTCATGTGGTTGTTTGTAATTAATGGCCAATCACAGTCAGCTGGCTCGGACTGTCTCTCCGGCACACAAACCTTTGTTATCATTCTTTACTATTCAATTCTTAGCCAACTTTCTGATGAAATCCTTTCTTCTATTCTTTTAGTATAGTTTTAATGTAATATATATCATAAAATAATAAATCAGCCTTCTGAAACATGGAGTCAGATCCTCGTCTCTTCCCTCATCCTCAGACCCCTGTGAACATGGTCACAGGCCAGTCCTTGCCTAGGACAGAGAATTAAATTAAATCATCCACAAATATCAGAGGGATGTGCTGCCTCAAATCCACGTGAGGAGTCGCCCTGCCTGTGGAACACCACGCTCCTATTTGGTTTTCTTGTGAAATAATTGTGAAATAATGGTGAAGTAATGGTGTCCCAGCAGGCACGAGGTGTCACACACCAACCTAAACCCTTTAGTGGCCACCAAAGTGCAGCCCCTCCTCAGTGGTCCTCCCCTCCTCTTGGGCTGCAGGGGCACAGGGAGAGCCCATCCTCAAGTAGATCTTACAAAGAGCAAGGTTCAGCTCTGCCTATTCAAATTTAGCGCAGAAATATCCTTGACCACAGCGTTTGCCAGCTCAGCAAAAGCTGCCCAGAGCAACCATGAAATTCCCTGTCAGCCATCCATCCATCCATCCATCCATCTCCCTGAGCACGGTGCACCCCAGGATGGAGAGCACAGCCCAGGGCTCCTGGGAGAGCCAGAGGGAAGGCAAAGGGAGCAGCAGGCACAGCCCAGGTCACCGGGCATGGCACTGCTCACTGCTTTTGTCACTGCTCCTGACCCGGCACCTGCTGACTTGGGGCTTCTCCGCGCTCCCAGGGCAATTCCTGGTGCTGAGGCAGCTGCTGGAACCCTGCATGCTGAGAATTTCAGATTTTCTGTGCTCAAAGACCCTCAAGAGAACACTGCATTTGACCTGAGGCTGTAGAGAAAGCTTCCAAAATTGACAGAACTGAAATTATAAGTGTGTAGTTTGAATAGAAGCGTAGTAGAAAACTTAAAGTTTTAGGATATAGTAATATATCTAAAGCTAAGATTGAGATTTTAAGGTGGTAGCTAGTTCTTCTTCTTCACCTTCTTCGTGAGTTTGAGTAGTAGCTTTTTGAGTAGCAGTTCTTGAGTAGTATTTTGTAATTAAACAAGATCCGAATTACGACATAGTTATTGGCTTAAGAGATTAGTTATTGTGTTAAACTAAAAATAATTTAAGTGTCATTTCTTAATTAAATGGTTTTTCCTTAGAAAAAACTTGTAAAGATAGATAAGGAATTGTTTTGTAGCTTGTTAGCAAAATAGTGTAAACTCACAGCTTGTGAGACTGTGATGTAAATAAAAAACTAATAAATATCTAAATCTAAATGCAAAATACCATCTCAAACACTTGCAATCCCAATAAAAATAAAGAAAAAAGGGGAAGGGAAGGGAAGGGAAGGGAAGGGAAGGGAAGGGAAGGGAAGGGAAGGGAAGGGAAGGGAAGGGAAGGGAAGGGAAGGGAAGGGAAGGGAAGGGAAGGGAAGGGAAGGGAAGGGAAGGGAAGGGAAGGGAAGGGAAGGGAAGGGAAGGGAAGGGAAGGGAAGGGAAGGGAAGGGAAGGGAAGGGAAGGGAAGGGAAGGGAAGGGAAAGGAAGGGAAGGGAAGGGAAAGGAAGGGAAGGGAAGGGAAATATTATCTCATTTGCTTCTCCCTGTTTTGCTGCCTTGGAATGTGGCGGGAGATCATTTACCAACAGGTGCATGTTTGATTGGTTTCATGCGAAACCAATCTTTTTGTTAGGATTTGTAAGTTCATTTTGTTAGGATTGGGATTGCAAGTGTTTGTCAACAGGTGCACGTTAGATTGGTTCCATGTGAATTGTTTTTTACTTCACGACCAATCACCATCAGCTGTGTTGGACTCTGAGGAGTCAGCCACGAGATTTTCATTATCATTGCTGTTAAGACTTCTGTCTGTATCCTTTCTGTATTCTTTAGTATAGTTTTAGTACAGCTTTTATATATAGTTATGGTATATATAGTTTAGTTATAATTATAGTATATAGTTATGGTATAGCATAATGTAATGTAATGTAATGTAATGTAGTGTAATGTAATGTAATGTAATTATAATATAATGTAATTATAATATAATGTAATGTAATTATGATATGATATGATATGATATGATATGATATGATATGATATAAATAATTCTATCTATTAATATAGTATAGTCCTCTGTATTCTTTAGCATAGTTTTAATATAGTTTTTATATATAGTTATAGTATATCTAGTTTAGTTATAGTTACAGTATATTATAGCATAGCATAGCATAGCATAGCATAATATAGCATAATACAGCATAAAATAATAAATCAGCCTCCTGAGAACATGGAGTCAGATTCTCACCTCTCCCCTTGTCCTGGGGCCCTGACAAACCCAACAGGACACGCTGTCCCCACCTGGGTGACCGTGCCCCCGACACAGCACGGCCTGAGGGCAGGGCCACGTGCATGTTATCACCTCCAGTGCAGCGGGTGAAGCGTTTCCCACTCTCCTAAGACAACATTATTCCAAAATGTTCTCGCTAGGATGGAGGGAAGTGGAACTGCCCTCGTCTGAAGGGCCTCTTTTGTCACACATTTTGCGAGGCGTCGAGGCATGAAAGCTTTCAGAGCTTGAACCTGGCTGAGTCCAGGCTGGGTGGTTATAAGGCTACTTACGGAGCTGACATGATGGATCATCTTCATTTCCCCACTCCTGTCCTGCTCACAGCAAATCCATTTGCTGGGCAATTAGACTGCAGTCATTACATTATGCTAAGAAGAGGCTCCTTTGGCAGCAGCAGCAGCAGCAGGGACCCTGAGCAGGAGGAGCCTGGAGTGCTGCCTGCCCATTCCCAGCCACTGCAAATGCAGGGCTGGGGTGGAGCTTGAGGGTCCCCAGGACGAGGGAAGAGATGAGAATCTTGACTCCATGTTTCAGAAGGCTGATTTATTATTTTATGATATATATTATATTAAAAGAAAATGATATACTAAAGAATAGAAGAAAGGATTTCATCAGAAGGCTAGAAAAAAAAGAATAATAAAATCTCGTGACCAACTCAGAGAATCTGACACAGCTGGACCATGATTGGTCATCAAGTAGAAACAATTCACATGGAACCAATCAAAGCTGCACCTGTTGGTAAACCATCTCCAGAGCACATTCTGCAGCCATCAGATAATTATTGTTTACATTTCTTTTCTGGGGCTTCTCAGCTTCTCAGGAAGAAATCCTAGTGAAAGGATTTTCATAAAATATCACAGTGACACAGGACCACCTGTGTCATGAAGGCAGGAATGATGCATCAGACTCCATGTTCTCAAAAGGTTAATTAATTACTCTATTATACTATATTGTATTAAAGAATTCTATACTATATTAAAGAATACAGGAAAGATACTTATAGAAGGCTAAAAGGTAATAATGAAAACTCGTGACTCTTTCCAGAGTCCTGACACAGCTTGGCCCTGATTGGCCAAAGAGTGAAAACAACTCGCAGCAGAATCCAATGAAACAATCACCTGTGGGTAAACAATCTCCAAACACATTCCACATGAGCACAACACAGGAGAAGCAAATGAGATAATTGTTGTTTTCATTTTTCTCTGAGGCTTATCAGCTTCCTAAGAGAAAAACCCTGGGTGAAGAGATTTTTCCAGAGAATGTGAATGGCACACCCAGCTGCTGGCAAACCCCCGTGGCAGCAGGGCCACCTTCCCAGCTCTAGGAATGTCTGGGATTATGCAAAATGGCCCTTGGGATGATTCTGCTTGGGGCAAACAGCAGCAGGATGGAGATGGACAGTCCCTCTCTCGTCCATACTCTTCTCCCAAGGGGTTTCATCCAGACAGTGCTCCCATTTTCCAAGTAAAACACAGGGTGACAGAGCTGCTGGCAACTGGAATGGACTCTCCATGCCTTGCCTATGCCACCACAACCCAACCAATCCCCTTCCCTCCTCCTCATCCTCCTCCTTCTCCTACAATTCCCTCCCCAGAGCTCCCACCTCCAGCTCCCTCTGTACGTGTGTGTGTGTGCGTGTTCCCATTACTTCTGGGTGAAATAACTGACTACAGGGTCAGTCCACCTGAAAATTGCTCTCCCCAGACCTAAACGAAACAGATGGGCATTGATGATGTTTTGGGAGAAATTAATCAGCCTGGACCGGCGGCAGCGCCAGCAGCTCCCTTGGCCCAATCTCGCCTAATGAATTCCGAGCTCTCTGTCTTAATAGCTCCTGACAAGACTAATTTACTCTTGTAAGTGATTAGAGGGGGAATGATCTCTTAATTGTTGCTTAAGATCCCTTTTGGCACGGCAGGCAGCAGGCAGGGAGCTGCTGCTTTGCAGGGAGGGGATGCTGCAGGCAGCCATGGGCGCTCAAACAGACCTCAAAAAATACAATTTTTGTTTTTTCCCCAGGAAACAGGCACCACACACAGTTCTGCTCCTCACACTCAGGATATCAGAAAGGTGTTTCCAGATGCTATCTTTTTTTTTTTTTTTAAAAGTTAATAAAGCTTAACTCAGAAAACACCTACCAACAGCAGGAAACACAGGAACAACTGTGTGTGTCAACACTTCCCAGGCTGACATTTCCCTCCGGAAACAAAATCTCAAGGTGCCAATATTCTAAGAGTCAATTATATACATGCACACGGCGCAACACAAAGTTTAAAAAAAAAAAAAACAAACAGAAATTCAACTGTCAATGTAATTCCAAGAATGACTTGACTGGCATAATGTCTCATGGAGGAAGGAAGGCTGGAGGAAATCTCCCTATTTTCTGACAAAATAGGAGTGCAACCCTGAAGGGGATATGGGTGCAGAGCCCTTCCCTTGGGAAGGTGCTGCTTGGGCTGCAGGTGGGAAAGGGACCTCCAGAGGCTCCATCCCAGCCTCCCAATCAATTCCTCCCCCATTAAAGTTCAGTCAGGAGCCCTGATTGAAGACCATAAGTTTAATGGACTGAGAGCCAGGGTCGATTTCTGCATTTACTGAAAACCAATCCCCAGCTAAAGAAAGCAGGGAAAGAAAAGCTCCATCTGTCCATCAAAAGAAAAACATGCCTCTTCCATGCTTTTCCAAGGTGTGGTGGCAGCCAGCACCCATCCCACTTACCCACAGGTGTGTCCTCGTTGATCAGCAGGTAGGTGTCGAAGAAGTAGTTGATGAAGTAGGGCAGGCGATTGCCCTGACCTGGGAAGAGGACAGAAACAAGGAGTTATTTCCAATTTAGTACCAATATTGCTGGATGGAACGTGCCTGGGCTGGTCTGGGCCTTGCTGCTTGACCAAGGGCGGCAGCTGTGGTGGTTTCACCTCAGAGACACCTTTGGCCAGCTGGATATTGCAGCAAAAGTGAGGGTGCCACCTCAGGGGTCTCTTCCCTGACTGATCCATCCCCAGGATCGAGCTGCCCCACATTGGGCGCCATTATATTGTAATTAAACACCAATATAGCCAGATGGAACGTGCCTGGGCTCGTCTGGGCTTTGCAGCTTGACCCAGGGCGGCAGCTGTGGTGGTTTCACCTCAGAGACACTTTTGGCCGGCTGGGTGTGTGGTGTTTCACCCCACAGACACTTTTGGCTGGCTGGGTGTGTGGTGTTTCACCCCACAGACACTTTTGGCTGGCTGGGTGTGTGGTGTTTCACCCCACAGACACTTTTGGCTGTGCAATGTGTGGTCTTTCACCCCACAGACACTTTGGGCTGGCTGGGTGTGTGGTGTTTCACCCCACAGACACTTTGGGCTGGCTGGGTGTGTGGTGTTTCACCTCAGAGACACTTTTGGCTGGCTGGGTGTGTGGTGTTTCACCCCACAGACACTTTGGGCTGGCTGGGTGTGTGGTGTTTCACCCCACAGACACTTTTGGCCAGCTGGATGTTGTATCTGGGCCCTTGGGACAAGGCCAGGCCTGCAGGAGCTCTGGTGGTGTCAGGATGGAGCCTCCTTCCTTAAGAGGGGCCACTCCTCATGTTTCCCTTGGTGGAGAAGCTTTAAGGCGATGGTGAAGGAAAGGAGTCGGTTCTGATGGAGGGTTTGGATCCAGAGCTTTATTCTGGCCCACAGGCCTCTGAATGCAGCAACAGCTCCATTCCCAGGGAGAGGAGCAGGGAAGGAGTAGGGAGCCACCAACCAGATAAGCAGGGAAGTCTCAGGGGGCAAATGACACCTGGATGGTCCAATGCCCCTCAAGGGGTGTAAGGCATCTTTTGAACTTTGCCAATCACACAACGCCCTTTCTGGAATGCCAAGATTGACAGACAGCACTCAGCAAGGGGCAAGGGAGGGGAAGTGAGAGGTGATTGGCATACCTGGGGAAGGGACCGGGATAGCTGAGACAGGCTATTCCATCACACCACAACATTTCCCAAGGCTGGGAAGGGCTTGGGAATGCTCACTGGCATGGGGGCCACTTTCCTGCACCAGCCTTTCTGGATATTTGGTATTTTCCAAAAGGCAGAGGGGAGGGGGAAAGCCGACAGCACAGGGACCGGGAGCATCAATTACTGCTTTTGCCCACAGTTAGTAGCTTTGCTTTGCTCCCACAGCTGAGAGCCTTTCGCCTTGTCAGGCACCCCAGCACAGCCCCGTGCTCCTTCCCCGGGCTGCCTTTCCCTCTAATTGCCTCCTTTCACCTCTAATCACCGGGCTCGCTCCTCTCCACTCCCTCTCCGGGCCTGCCCCTGGCCCGCAGCCTCATTAGGGGACAAGGCCAAGTGCAGAGCACGTAGGAGAGTGACAAAGGCAGGGAGAGAGGCAGCCAGGAGGAATCTGCGGCGGGGAGAGAGGTGCAGGGAGAGGAAAGCGCTCGGTGATTTCCCAGGAAGGTTTGGTGGGGTGTGCTCAGCATCCCAGGAAAGTAGAACGCACCAAACCTCAGCAGCCCCTCGGCCTGCCCAGCTGCCAAGATGCTCCTGAGACCTCTCAAACACTGGTGTGCATCCCACCAAACCAGCTCCTGGAGACATGGGGGAGCAGCCTGAGCTCCCCCAGGGCTCCCTCTGTGACGAGACAGGGATTTTCAGCACTGCCCTCTTTCCTGAGGCACCAGCTTGGTTAAACACCCTGAGAAATGGGAGAGCACTGCAGGCAGCGCTGTTGCAAAGGCACATTTAAATCCCAGCCTCTGGAGTTAAGCACCTGGAAAGAAAATGGAAAGGAGCCTGACAAAGTGGGTTATTTGGGAGCTGAGGGCATCTCCAGGGGCTTGGCAGCACACTTGTCACTGCCTGCCACTGGGGCCAGGAGGCTCTGGGAGGGGAAAACGAGCTGAAACACCCCCAGCAGCCCTTGGCACACAGGACTCGCTTCTGCAAAACATTTCTGTCTCAAAACACATTCCTTAATATCACCAGCACGCTAAAAATAAGCTGCACTTCCCAATTCCAGCTGCAGCAGGTGCTGGGAGGCTTCCAGGATCTGTGTGCTCTGGGAACAGGGAGACCTGGCCCTGGGGGCTGCTGAGGGAGGGTCTGGGGGCAGGACCCTGCTTTGGGCTGCAAATCCCAGAATACAGCTGGAATTTCCCTCTCAGATTGCCAGAGGAGGCCATGGAGAGCTGAGAGAGCTGGGTCTCCTCTGGGATGGGAAACTGGAGAGGAGGAGGCTCCAGGGAGGCCTTGACAGGTGGAGATCTCTGCCCATCTCCTGCAGGCAGGAGCAGGGGGACCCCACTGCCACCCCAGAGCTGAACCTGTCCCAAAACCTGTCCCAAAACTTCCTGCAAACACTCCAAACCCACCCAGCCTCCACTTTCCCATGGCTTTACCAGGAGCTCTGAAAACCTTCTGGCAAGAGCGTCGTACCACAGACAGATTTTCTGAAAAATCCTTTCGCTAGGGTCTTTTCTCCTGGGCAGCTTCAGCTTCTCCATGTTTTGCTGCTTTGGAATGTGATCTGGAGAACTGTTTACCCAGCATGTGAATTGTTTTTACTTGATGACCAATGACTGCCACCTGTGTGGAGGCTGTGAGCAGGCACAGGTTTTATTATTCATTCCTTTCTTTGATAGCCTTCTGATGAAGTCCTATCTTCTATTCTTTAGTATAGCATTTTAAATATAATATATCTAATAAAATAGTACATCAGCCTTCTGAGAACATGGAGTCAACATTCTCATCTCCTCCCTTTTTGGGGTTGCCTCCAAATTCCCCAGAAGAGCTGCTCCGTCACCTGCAGTGCCCAGGATGTGTGGCAGGGTGGGAGAATCTACAAAATCAGAGGGTTTTGGGAAATCTGCAAAAGGCAGCCTCAGAGACAGCAGAACGGTGATTAGAGCCAAGCAGCAGCCATGAGATTGGTCAGCAGAAAAATTATGTAAATTGTAGAAAATCACAAATAGAACTGTGTATTAACGCTTGTCTATAATAACTCTCTAAGCTACAGAAAAGTTTATCTAACAAGATATTAGAAAGTCCTAAGCTTAATAATGGAGCTCTGTGCATTGTGTTTGAAGGCTTAAAAGCAGGTATTATTGTGCTTGAAATAAGCAAGCATTGTTTAACCAAAGGTACGCGTGCTTATGGTGATTGGATAGAACTACTGTCAATACAGAATATATACAGCTATAAATTCTGTCAATGTGCTTCTGCTCTGTGTGATTGGCCAAAAAACTTATAAAGTAAGTTGTAACATTGAGTTCTTGGTCTGCTGCCTGGGATGTGAGCTGTTGGCATCTTCCCATTGTCATAACCATGGAATGAGATTTGTGATTTGTGCACAGCCCTGACCAGTGATAGCAGGGCACCCATCCCTCATCCCTGTCCCAGGCCCAACACTTCCTTATCAGAGAGATGGCAGCCCAAGCCCTGGGCAGGGTTTGGGAGAGAAGAGCTGGAATTCTGCTGAGCTGCAGAGCCCCCAAATCCCTGGCTCCATGCAAAGCCCGTGCAGTTTGTCACTGCTAGGAGGGAGCTGGGCTGGCAGGCCCCACTTCCAACGGGACAGAGTGGCAAGCGACCTCTCAGGGAGGTAAAGGACTGGCTTTTTCTCTTGTTTGTTCCCTTTGCAGAGGAGCTGCAGCTCCAGTGAGGCTCTCCCTGATCCAAGCCGACACCGCAGGGAGATTGACTGCGCCTGTCACTCACAGCTAATGTCATCCACTGGCTGCCTCATCAGCCTGCCAATCTGGGCAAGCCATCTCCAGCCTTCAGCAGGGGAAAGGAGGGCAAAAAGAGCCTTTATTCCAAAGGGCACGGCGCTATCAAAGGGACACACTCTGGCTATTGTTTATCAGCAGGAGCCACACAGGCACCCTGTCCCCACACCAGCACCCAGGGGGGTTAGGCAAGTCATGTAACAATCCCAAATTTCACGGGGCTTTGCTGCACATTTACAGCTCCTGTGCATCCCGTGATGTGCCAAAACCTGCCCCAAAAGGCACATTTTCTACACCAAAAGGCCATTGTCCCACCAGCTCCCTCCCCGTGCCAGGAAAGACCCAGAGCATCAGTGGGAAAACTTCCTGTGGAGGCTCTTCTGGCCCAAAACCCTGCCTTCCCCCAGCTGGAATTAGAAAAGAGCTTTTGCAGCTTGGGCAGGAGTTATTTCCCCCTCCCCAGCACATATTTAAGCACAGTTCAAGTCATCATTTTGCTGCTGAAAGCAGGGGGAGAGCCTTGCCAGTGATATTCTGCTGCCACACAGCTAACAAGCTTCTGGTTATGTATCCACCAGGAGACCACTGTGAAAAATGTGTACTTTATGACTGGCTTTTTGCAAATATTCAAATGAATATTGTATGTGTTGTGTTAGAAAGTTATGCTGTAATAATTCTCTTAAGTAGTGTGTTAAATATAGTTTTAGGTTATAACAAAATGTTAAAATAGTAACTATGTATGGGGGATATTTTTTTAAGAAGGGAGTGAGGGACTCCTACCAGGTAGCTGTCACAGGACACCCGGATCTCTCAGAGAAAGAGAATTTATTGCTCTGTTATCAGAAGAAATTAACTTCTTCCCACCTCACTCAGCCCTGAAGACTCAGTCAGGATTCAGAGGAAGAAGCTGACACTGCCCAGACAGAATCCTGTGTTTGAATGGAATTTATGCATCATGGATGAGGTGTAGGAATATGCAACAAGCTGTTGCTTTTAAGGGTTTTATCCTCTGTTAATGTGGCTCCTTTTTCAGGCTTATTTTGCCCAGAAAGAGGTGCCTGGACTGTCCATAACTCTTTGTTTTTATTGTCTCATATTGTCCTAAATCCTAATTGTCCAAATTGTTACCACTCTAATTAATTACTATTTTTCAACCATTTAGTTACTATCAAACTTTTAAAATTAAAAAACCAAGCGATTGGCATTTTTCACACCACAAAGACAGCAAGTTCCACCTTTGCACGCTGCACACCCAGCCCCAAGCAGGGAGCAGCAGACCCAGACGTACCTGGAGAGACCAGCTCCAGGAGCAGCAGGGCAGGCAGGAGGTGGGCAGCAGCAGCAGCAGCAGCCACGGGGCGCTTCATGGCTCCTGTCGAACAAGAGAGGCACCGTCAAACCCAGAACAGACAGACGTGACCTGGTGTCCCTACATCAGGCTCAGGGTGCAGGCTGTGCCACAGGGACATCAATGCTCTCCTTCCAACGTCCTCTTGGCCGTGGAAACCAGGGCTCACCTGCTGGACAGGCCCCATCCTTCCCTTTCTGCTCCCCCAAGTGTCACTGCCATGTTTTTTGGAAAAATCCCTTCACCCAGGATTCTTCTCCTGGGAAGCTGATAAGCCTCGGAGAAAAAGGAAAACAATCCTGATCTCATTTGCTTCTCCTGTGTTGTGCTCATGTGCAATGTGTTTGGAGATTGTTTATCCAACAGGTGATTGTTTCATTGTGTTTCTGTGAATTGTTTTCACTCTTTGACCAATCACGGCCAAGCTGTGCTGGGACTCTGGAAAGAGTCACGAGTTTTCATTATTATCTTTTTAACTTTCTGTAAATATCCTTTCTGTATTCTTTAGTATAGTTTAGTTTAGCATTCTTTAATATAATATAGTATCATAAAATAATAAATCAGCCTTCTGAGAACATGGAGTCAGATTCATCATTCCTGCCTTCATTGGGGCACCGTTTAATCAAGCACCAGAATGGGATATCTGGTAAACTGTCTTTCTTGGGATTACCATAAGGACTGCGTTTGGCGATATTATTGACAGAAGTGGAATAATTGCCTTAGTTTTGATTTAAGCTCTTATAAATGCTCCAAAGAAATCATAAAATTGCATGATTCATTAGTGATTAAAAAGAGTTAGAAAATACTCTCAAAAGCAGTAACCCAAGGCAACGTAACCATTACCACCTTGATACTACAGATGAATTTTCTTCTCCTAGCAATTCTTGCTGTAAATACAGCACCCAATGCAATACAATGCCCAATGACTAAACGTAATGTTTAGTATAACATTATTTAATGTAAGTACATATAATAAATAAAACAAATAATAATAAATATAAATCATAAATTAGCCTTCTAAGCACTTAAAGTCAAATTCTCAATTCCTCCTTCATCTGGGGACCCCAAAAATACAACATATAGACCCCAAAAATACCACACAGGGGAACCCTCCTGAAGGAGCTCCAAAGCCACAGCTACACCTATTTTATTTTTGCTGATGGATGTGTCACAGGAGACAGCTCCTAACAACTCTGTCACCGCAGAAAGGGCCTGAAATTCTAATTTCTCCTGCTATTTTGCTACAGAGAGTCTCTCTGGGATGAAGAGGTCTCGTGCCTAGACAAGAAAAACGGTGCTGTGGTGTGTTTTGTGCACCTTCAGGTATCTCAGCGCAAGCCTGAGAAAACATTCAGGTGTAATCATGCCCATCACCCCAGAAAACACAGCCAGGGCAGAAGAGTTTAAACCTCCTCCCCACAATAAGCTGCTGACTTATGCTCAGTGTCAGCAGAGCATCCAAACGTCCAATTTTGGGTTTGTTTCTAAACGAAAAAATGGCCACTTTCCCCAGAGCCAGGCATCCTGACAAGCCCTTTAAATCCTCGCATTTGGCCAAGCAAAGCAGAATGGATTCTTGTGATTAAGAAGAAACACCAAACATCTCAATTTTCCCCCTGCTTCAATGGGTTTTGGGGAGGAGGAAACCTCAGCATTTTTGTTCCAGAGCCCTGCACCCAGCCCAGAATGCAGAGCCCAAGCTCTTGGTGCTGCAGCCAAAGAGGATGAGATGGAAATGAGCTCCCGTGCCTTCTGCAGTGCCAGAATGCCAAAGGAAAGCACTAACTTTCTTCTCAAGCAGCACCACTATCAGCCCAAGTGAGCGTGAACATGATTTCCCAGCTTCACAGCCCGTGTTTAAGAAGCACCAGGGCAGTGGAGAAACAATTTATGTGATGTAGGAATAAAAGCAGCTGACAGCATCCCCTTTCGAGTGCCATGATAAATCTAAATATTGGATATTCCAAGTCAGTCACTTCATTATGTCAGTAATTGCCTGAAATGTCATTTTGATTTTCTCTGTCTTCATTAATATTGCAGCTCTTCACTGGTTCTTCGAGATGGCTCACTCGAATATTGCACATTTGAGGAACGGGATCCAGGAGTCTCTGAGGAGAACTTAAAAAATTGTGACTAAGAGCAGATTAAATTGCACCTTGTGCCTGAAAGAGGCTCTTTGGAGGAAGCACTCTGTGCAGTTCCCAGCATGACAATGTCCCTGGGAGCTCAGGTGCTGTCTCCTCCTGCCTGCCGAGGCTCTGATGTTAAACCAGAGGTTTCCCCTCCGCTGGCAGCTGCTCACAGAGCCTCCAGAGATGGGAAGCTGAGGGAACACCACAGTGCAAACAAATCCAGGGCTTCAAAGCTCAAGCCTCAGAATTTCCAAAGGAATGATGATTTCCAAAGCTGCTCAAGCCTCGGGATTCCATCCGCTGGCTCCGTGAATGGAAGCGTAAATCAAACCTCCCAAAGTGCCACAGGAGAGAACTGGGGGTGCCTCCCCAAAAACTCCCCTTTTCCTGCAATGAAGTGTCCCAAAGAGGGACAGCAGTGCCCTCCCGGAGGATTGGATGTGGGAGGTGGGATGGAGATACCTGAGGTGTCACCGGGATGTCCCCGGCTGTGTCAAGGACATATTTCACATAAAATCTTTTCGCTAGGATTTTTAATTCTGAGGCTTCTCAGCTTCTCAGGATAAAAAAAAATCCTAGCAAAAAGATTTTTCATAAAATACATCCCAGGCTTCCTCCATCACTGGGGCCACCCTGGAAGAGCAGCCAGGAGCTGGCCCAGCAAGGACCACCACCCACCCCACATCCCAAAAAACCACCCCTGGCATCCCCTTTGGCCAAGCACATGGCTAGCACCACCCCTCACACCAAAAAACCAGCCTCTCCTGCTTCCCCTCTGCTCCTCAAAAACAGCACTGCTAGAAATTCACCTTTTCTCCTCATTATTGCCTCTTGGCCAGGGTTTTACAATAAGCACAATTCAAAATTTAAAAAAAAATAAATTACAAGTTAATCCTGATTTTTATTTTTTTTTTTTTTTTTATTCCCACCCCCGTGTTGGCGTGAGCCATACCCAAATCATAATTCCCAAAAATAACAAATTGCAGAACAGGGTAATCAGAAGTAAATTGATATTGATAAATAAGCTTTTCTCCCGTGCGGTAGGTGGTTTATTTTAATCTAATGAGTTTTATATTTTCTGAGCTTTCAGATTCCATGATGAAGAGCCATCCACGCTAGAATTACAAAGCACTTTGAAATATTGTAATTTTATGGCTCATTTTGTCAGGACTCTTGAAAATGAGATTTGTTCCCAGTGAAAAAATTTGCCCCCTTCTTTTTTTTTATTTTTTTTTTATTTTTTTTTGCTTTCTATTCCCTGTGGCGAAAGGAAATAAAATTTCCCTGTTAAATAAATACAGGCCAGGATATTGGCTTGCACAGGGGAGGGGGAATATGGATTCCCACAGGGAATAAGGGACACAGCTGCTGGCACCTGTCACCACCCACCTGAGAGGGAGTTTGCAGGAGAAATGAGCATGGAAAACCCTTTTTCTCCTTTTTTCACCCCAAAACCAAAGCTGAGGTTTGAGACAGGAGTGTTTTCTCCCCACAAAGCCCTGCACTCCCCAGCTGGGGCACCCAAACCTTTCTTCCTCTAGGGAAAAAGCTGGGGCTGCTCCTTACCTAACACCCAAAAGTTTCCCTCACTTCCAGCAGTTTATTCCCATTTTAAACCAAGGGCAGGAGTGGAAGTATTAAAGTATTTCGCTTGGTGCTTCCAGACATTTGCTTTCCCACAGGAAACAAAGATTAGCTGCAGAATGACACTGAGCCATCGTTTCACCAAAAACCCAGGCCCAGGAGGAAATGCCAGCTTTGAACTGCCCAGTCCTTGCAGGAAGGCTGGGCTGGGTTGGGAATGGCATGGCTTTGGGAAACGGCATGGGGAATGGCATGGAGTGGGAAATGACAGAGGTTTGGGGAGTTCCATGGGCTTGGGAATGGCATGGCTTTGGGAAATGACATGAGGAATGACAGAGGAAATGACATGGGGTTGGAAATGACATGGGGAATGATGGGCGTTTGGGAATAACATGGGTTTTCCCATGAAATGGGGAATGACATGGGTTTGGGAATGACACCAGGAATGACACGGGTCTGGAAATGACATGGTTTTGGGAATGCCATGGAAATGACATGGGTTTTCCCATGAAATTGGGATTGACATGGGTTTGGGAAATGCCATGGATAATGACATGGGTTGTCCCATGACATGGGGAATGACATGGGCTTGGAAATACCATGGGGAATGACATGGGAAATGCCATGGGTTTGGGAATGACATGGGGAATGACAGGCGTTTGAGAATGCCATGGGTTTGGAAATGAATGCCAGGGGTTTGGGAAATGACAAGGGAATGACATGGATTTGGGAATTACATGAGTTTTCCCATGCAATGGGGAATGCCATGGGTTTGGGAATGAGTGGCATGGGAATGCCATGGGTTTGGGAATGACATGGGTTTGGAAATGGCACTGGGAATGACATGGGGAATGCCATGGGTTTTCCCATGAAATGGGGAATGCCATAGGTTGGGGGAATGACAGGGGTTTGGGGAATGACTTGGGGAATGCCATATGTTTGGGGAATGCCATGGGTTGTCCCATGACATGGGGAATGCCATGGGTTTGGGAATGAATGACATGAGTTGTCCCATGACATGGGAAATGACATGGGTTGGGGAATGCCATGGGTTTTCCCATGAAATGGAGAATGCCGTGGGTTTGGGAATGACATGGGAAATGACATGGGCTTGGGGGAACACCATGGAAAAGAACATGGGCTTGGGAATGACATGGGAAATGTCAGGGGTTTGGGAATGAATGACATAGGTTGTCCCATGACACGGAGAATGACGTGGGTTTGGGAATGCCATGGGTTTGGGAATGACATGGGTTTGGGAATGACATGGGTTTCCAAGCCCCTGACACAAGACAGTCCCAATAACCCCCCCAGCTCTGCATAAGGAGCACTCAAACATTCCACCACACCTGTGGCATCTCCAAGGAAAAGCCAAATAATGCATCCAACTCAACTGCTGCACCCATGGGATGCTAAAATAACACCCTGGGAGCTTTGGGAAGAGAGCCTCCACTCCCTGCTGCATCAGGCACTGCCACCCACCCCTCCATGGCGAGGGAAACTTCACTTTTGGGGAGAGAAAAGCAGGAATTCCCAATTTCTTCCCTTGTAAGTGGGGCAGCACTGGCTCAAGGGAGCCTCCAGCACTGGTTGCTAGTCACCACAGGCATCATAGCAACCATTTTCCATCACAAAACCTCTCTTCAGCTGGAGCAGCAGCTCCTGAGCCAGGAGGAGGGCTGGGATGGGGCAGGGAGACCGAGCCAAGAGGCTCCTGGGCTGCTCCAAAACTGGGAATCAACACAGCAAAGCCCAGGGCTCCGTCTGTGGGATTTCATCAGTCAGATGACAGGCAGGAGTTTTGTAGGTGCTGGGCCACAAAAACCCCAAAATGACACAATTTCTCCTGCCACATTATTAGAAGTCCGACTGGAGGAAGCCCATGATCAAACATCTCCTGCCCACATTGAAACATCAAGCCCATGGATAAATGCCCACCCTGCCCAAACCCCTGCTAAGATGCAGGATATCTGCAAGATTTGTGTCCTAACCATTGGAATTCCCAGTTTCTGCCCATTTCTACACCCTGAAATGCAGTCAGGTAACAACACCAGCACAAAGGCAGGAATTTTGTAGGTGCTGGGCCACAAAAACCCCAAAATGACCCAATTTTTCTTGCAACAATATTAGAAGTTTTACTGGAGGAAGCCCATGATCAAACATCTCCTGCCCAGATGAAACATCAAGCCCATGGATAAATGCCCACCCTGCCCAAACCCCTGGCAAGATCCAGGATATCTGCAAGATTTGTGTCCTAACCATTGGAATTCCCGGTTTCTGCCCATTTCTACACCCTGAAATGGAGTCAGGTAACAACACCAGCACAAAGGCAGGAATTTTGTAGGTGCTGGGCCACAAAACCCCCAAAATGACTCTATTTCTCCTGCCAATTTCTCCTTCCTCACTGGAGGAAACCCATGAACAAACATCTCCTGTCACACTGAAGCATCAAGCCCATGGATAAATGCCCAGCCCCTGGTCTTTACCAAATCCCTGCCAAGATCCAGGACATCTGCAAGATTTGGGTCCTAACCATGGGAATTCCCAGTTTTTTCTCCATTTCAGATGCAGAACTTACACCCTGAAATGGAGTCAGATAACAACACCAGCACAAAGGCGGGAATTTTGTAGGTGCTGGGCCACAAAAACTCCATAATAATTCCTATACCATTGGAATTACCAGTTTCTACACCCTGAAACGGAGTCGGATAACACCAGCACAAGGGTTGTAGGTGCTGGCCCACAAAAACCCCAAAATGACCCAATTTTTCTTGCAACAATATTAGAAGTTTTACTGTAGGAAGCCCATGAACAAACATCTCCTGCCCACACTGAAGCAACAATCCCATGGACAAATGCCACCCCAGCCCCTGGTCTTTACCAAACCCCTGTTAGGATCCAGGATATCTGCAAGATTTGGGTCTTAACCATTGGAATTCCCCATTTTCCCCATTTCTACACCCTGAAACGGAGGCAGATGACACCAGCACAAAGGCTGTAGGTGCTGGGCCACAAAAAACCCCAGAATGACCCTATTATTCCTGCAACAATATTAAAAGCCTTACTAGAGGAAGCCCATGGACAAACACCTCCTGCCCACAGTGAAACATCCAGCCCATGGATAAATGCCCACCCTGCCCAAACCCCTGGCAAGATTCAGGACATCTGCAAAATTTGGGTCTTAACCATTGGAATTGCCAGTTTTTCCCCATTTCTACACCCTGAAACGGAGTCAGATAACACCAGCACAAAGGCAGGAATTTTGTCAGTGCTGGGCCACAAAACCCCCCAAAATTATCCTATTTTTCCTGCAGCATTATTAGAAGTGTGACTGGAAGAGGCAGGACGGCGCAGTGGGGAAAGCAGGGAAGTTTTGGGTTGCTCATGGAGCTGTTGGTGCTGCAGCGTCAATTTTTACAGTTTCCCACAAAGATAACGTTTTACAGCTCGCGCTTTAAACATTGTATTTTTCACGAGTCCTTCAGAAAAAAAAAGAAAGCTTTGTGCTGGAGACGGAGGGAGGGAGGGAACGGGATGGTGAAGGCAAATGGAACTGCACAGGGATTTTCTCCTCCCCTCCTTCCCCAGGACAGCAGGGAAGGAGACACGAAGGTAAAACTCACTCTGCCGAAACAACCAGCTGGATTTGCACAAATCCCTCGGGAATGCTTCATCCCCGGCTCACACCCCCCCCCCCCAATAAAAAACCAAGAAAAAAATTAAATTTAAAGCATTTCAGTGCAGCAGCTCCATCCCACATGCACGGAGCATCCCGGGCTCCTGCAGGATGCTCCGGGGAGATCCCGGGCTCGGTGTGAGCAGCCAGCGCTGCCAAGGGGAAAAAAAGGGGAAAAAATGGAAGAAAAGGGGGAAAAAGGGAAAAGGGAAGGGAAAAAAGCAAGGGAAAAACCGCAATCCAACGACAAAGAGAACGCACATCAGCGCGGGGAACGTCCCGTTCCAGCATCCCTCTCCTCCAGCCGATGGCTGGGAAAGGCGATGTGGGGAAGGCGAGAATATAAAGAGAGAGAGTGGAATGTAAAGAGAAGAAGGACTGCAGGTTTTGAGGGTTGCAGCAAGTAAAGAATCAGAGGGGGAAAAATAAAATAAAATAAAGTGCTTTCTCCAAATGCTCAGGGCAAGTTCGGCGCTCGGAAGGGCTTCGCCTCCCATCCCCGCGCGATGCTGGGAGGGGATTTGAGAATCCCACGGCCGGGACGAAGTTCCAGCCCCGCTCGTCCCGGAAACTTTGCGGCTCTCCCGGCAGGTGCCGAGCTCGGGCGGGGAGCCGGGGCTGGGCGCCGGGCAGCGGGCACGGCCGCTCGGTCACAGCGGGCATTTCGGGGAAAAGCGGCCGGGGCTGGGCGCAGGGACCGCGGCGCTGGGCGAGACCCCCGCCCGAAATAACAGCAATGGGAGCACTACGAGAGGTTATTTTGGTTTAAAGCACGGCGGGGAGGTTCGGGAAGGGGGAACGCGGCAAGGAGCGCCCCGGGAAGGGAAGGGAAGGGAAGGGAAGGGAAGGGAAGGGAAGGGGTGATGCCCGCGCAGGGGTGATGCGCACACAGGGGTGATGCCCGCATCCCCCGCATCCCGCCCGGGTGGACAAACCCCGAGGAGGAGCGGCGGGGCATTACCTGCGGTGCTGTCTCGGAGCCCGGTGCTGTCAGCGGCGACCCCCCATGCCCCCCCTGCGCCCTGCGTGAGCCGCGGAGGAGGAGGAGGAGGAGGAGGAAGGGGAGGGATGCACTGACGCGGGCGGCGCAGCGCCCCTCGCCAGGTACCGCCAATTCGGCACCGGGAACTCGGCACCGCTGAAACTCCTCCTTGTCCCCCTCCCGACCCCTCCAGCCCCCCAAAATCCCCGCTCGCCCCCGCCTGCCCAAGCCCAACTTCATCCCGGGCGCGCAAAGTTCAACTCCGCCGCCTCGGCGCGTTCCGTTCGCGCTGGGGTTTTCTCTCTGTTGTTTTTTTTTTTAAAGGGTTTTTTTTGTTGTTGTTGTTGTTAAATATTTGTTGTTTCTCTGACCTGTGCGCAGGAGCAGCTGGCAGGGCTCGGAGCGGGGAAATGAATGATGGATGAGCGCGGAGAAAGCGATCCGGGCACGGCTGCCGGGAGAGACGCACGGACAGACGGACGGACGGACGGACGGACGGACGGACGGAGGTTCCAGCCCAGCCGCTGCTCCCCCGGAGCCTGTACCTGCCCATCCCCGCCAAGCCCTTCTGTGTCCCCCCATTCCGAGACCTCCCCACCGGCAGTTTTGGGGAAAATGGCCAAACGCCCCCGTTTCACCCCATTTCCTGCCGCCCTGGAAGGGACAGAGCCACAAAATGCACCTGCAGTGACACCGAGCCTCGCACCCAGGGGTGAATCCACATTCCTGGCAGGGCTTTGGCAGCTTTACCTTTACCACCCCGTCACAACCATTTTGGGTTAAAATGCTAAATAAGCACAGTTTGTGCTGCTAAAGCCCGTCCTAGAGCCTTGCCTGGGGATCGCAGAATGGTTTGGATTGGATGGGACATTGAAAATCAGCTCGTTCCACCCCCCTACCATGGCCTGGGACCCTTCCCCTGCACTCACCTCCTGCAGAACAAGCAGGCAAATACCCCTTGCAGCAGCAGGAGGGGGTAATTAAGCCTTAATTCTTCTAATTATGCCATCAGCACAGCTCTGGGGCTGATTGGCTGCAATTGGGCACAGGTCTGCTCTGCTCCTGGTGCTCCCGAAGCTGGGGCAGGACCAGGAGCACCAAAGCTGGCCCAGCTGCAGGCACTTGGCAGCCCTGGCACGGCTGCTTTGGGGTTAAACCCCACAGTTTCTGGCAAACAGCTGAATGCAGTGAGCTCTCTGCAGCCAATTCAGGCGCTGGCAGGTGATTCCCTCCCATCACACCTGGGCTGGGTCAGGCTCCTGCAGGAGTGCAAAGGGTGCAGGTGTGACCTGGCTGGGGCTCTGAGCACCCTGATCTGGGGGGTTCCTGTCCCCCCTGGGCTCTCCATCCCTTCCTTGCTTCATCCTCTCCATCCCTTCCTTGCCCTCTCCATCCTCGCGCCATGCTCACCCCACAGAGCCAGCGAGTTAAAGACGAGGGAAAAAGCCCAAAAAAAGGGAGGAACCAAAGCAGAACCACGGCTGCAGGTGTGCCTCAGGCCCGGGTGCCTGCAGCTGCTGTGACTTTGCACAGGTGATGTCTCACTCAGGGCCTCTCCTGATGAATTCAGGTCAGGATTTTTATTTTGAAAGGTGCACACCTCTCCTGTGGCAGGTCCTTGTGCCTTGGCTTCACACCATGGATTTCTGCTCACATCCTGACTGGTCTGAGGATGTTTTTTACAAGGCTGAGTTCCCCCTGTCCTGGGCTCCCATTCCCAATGGAAAACAGGCTGCAGCCTTTCCCATCGAGGGGGATTTCAGTGCCCAGGCTCACAAACCCCGCAGGAATTCAGTATCTTGTGCTCTGCGCGTCCCTGTCAGGGCTGGTTTCAATCAGGCACGGCAGTGTGCAGGCTCAGAGAGCTCCCTGAGCTGCTGTTCCCCAGCTGGAGCAATCCATGGTGCCCTGAGAGCCAGCCTGAGGGAATTGTGCCTTTCCACAGGCTCAGGGCTGGGAAAAGGGCAGCAGAAGAAAGGGATGCTCTGTGAGTGGTGTTAATCTCAATTAGCACCAAACCCAAAGCTGCAGGGCTGGGACACCCTCCCTGCTGTCCCAGCCCTTCTGCACAGCCCCATCACAGGCAAACCTGGTTATTTTGGAGGCAGATCCCTCGTCCACGCTGCCTGTGAGCACAGAGCAGCTCAGCAGAGCCTTTCGCAGCCTCCTGGCACCACTCACTCAACCTTGAAATTGTTCTGCAGGGCTGCTCCCCCTCTCGTTTCCCACCCAGGCTCGGAGCATTCCCTCATCCAGCTCCCTCTGCCTCTGAGAGCTGGGATCTCCATTTGCCTCTAAACACATGAAATATCGCACGGAAAGCAGGTGAAGCACAGAAATGTGCAAAATCCTGCCCTGCTCGGGCACTGAATTGGCTCTGCTTGCCATCAAGCATGTTCTGCCACGGCCTCCAGGGTCTGCAGGGTCGAGCAGCCCGTGGAATGTGGTGCCATCGGTCATTTCCTCACACAGGAGTCTCCCACAAGGGTCCCTGGAAGTGCTTTCCCAAACCACCACCCTTTTTTCTTTTCATTTTTCAGTAAATGTGACCTGTGTAAACGTGCAGGGCTGTTTTGTGCTCAGGAACAAGCAGCCCACGCCCCCCGCTCCCATTTTTGGGGGGATTTTGTCCCCCCAGACCCCAAGCCCCAGGGGAATGGGGGGCACCCTCCCTCTCCCACAGCATTCCAGGTGCAGGGTGGGTTGGGTTCCAAGCCACAGAATTAATTTCTAGAGCCATCCTGGAGTTTTCTTTTCCACCGCCACCTGTGCTGCGGCTGACACTGAGCTGGCTTTTCCAGTGTGAAATTAATTTCCAGGTCCATTTCACACAGGATTCTAGGGCCAATGTTGGGATCACGCTGGTTTTTTTAGGAATTTCTGGGTGAAGGAAGTTGGTGAGAAAGCCAAGCAAAGCTCAGGGAGCGCTGGAGTTCTCTCTCTGGAGAAGAAAAGAACAGAAAGAGCAGCTGGGTTTGTTCTGCTTTTTTTTTTATTTAGAAATAGAGAAGTGCTGGGTTTCAAATTGATCTCATGGAGACGGCAGGAGGGGCAGAAACTGGGCTCACCTTTTCAGCCCAGACCTTGCAGAATTGTCCCAGGTGGGGCCAGAAGGAGCTGTCCCCTCTTAGGGGCACCGAGAGCCCCCAGGCTGGGCCAGTTAGGGCCACACTGGGTTAATAATGGGGGTAAAAAATCCCATTTGGAGCAGCTGGAAGCGCTTTTCACTGAGCCTGGAGAGGGTTCAGCGATGATCCAGGCGATTTGGATCAACAGTGAGGGGGGGACACCTGTGGGACCACCCTGGGTCTCCTCACGCCGCACACCTGGAGCACATTTCCCCTCCGAAATTGCTCCCTCCCCTCGTTGGGTTCATTCTTTCTTCCTCAGCAGAGGAAAAGGTGCCATCTACAGGCGCAGAGAATCCATGGACGGAGAACCCACAGCGCAGCCTCGGCTGGGCCACGGTGAAAAACGCGTATTTTATGATTGGCTTTTTGCAAATATCCAAGTGAATATTATCTGTGTTGTGTTAGAAAGTTGTGCTGTATTAATTTTTTAAGTAGTGTGTTAAATACAGTTTTAGGTTATAACATAATGTTAAAATAGAAACCATCCCAGGTAAGATACTTTATTTTTAAAGAAAGGACTCGCACCAGACAGCAGCCACAGGACACCCAAATCTTTCAGAAAAAAAGGAATTATCCATTTCGAGTTCTTCCCACCTCGCTCAGCCCTGAAGACTCAGTCAGGATTCAGAGGAAGAAGCTGACACTGCCCAGACAGAATCCTGTGTTTGAATGGAATTTATGCATCATGGATGAGGTGTATGAATATGCAACAGGCTGTTGATTTTAAGGGTTAATCCTCTATTAACGTTGCTCCTTTTTCAGGTTTATTTTGCCCAGAAAGAGGTGCCTGGACTGTCTGTAACTCTTTGTTTTTATTGTCTTGTATTGTCCTAACCCAAATTGTCCAAATTACTATTATTCTAATTATATTGTTATTTTTATAACCCTTTTATTACTATTAAACTTTTAAAATTTAAAAACCCCCAAGTGATTGGAGTTTTTCGCAGCCACCTTCCCTGCAGTGCCCCTGGAGCTGCTTGGGCCCTGTTTGGGGTCAGGGATCACCAGGGGGCTGTGCCAGGAGCAAGATGAGCTCCCTGCTGCCAGCCCTGGCCTCAGACCTGCAGTAACCTCGCTGCTAACACAGTGAAATTCAAGATAAAAGCCCAAGAGAAGGTGATCACTCCTCTCCACAGCCTGGGGGGGACCAGCAAAGGAAACACAAAGGAACTTTGGGCAAGGGAATCCTGTGCTGCTCCCCCAGGGTCTCACACTGACACCGCGCTCCTCTTCTGCCTCACTCTGCTCCTCAGTTGTCTCCCATTTAACCCATTTTGATCAGGTGATTTCCATTTAACCCATTTCACCTTTGTGATTTCAGGAGGCAGGCCAGGAAAACAAGAAGCTGCAGGAAGAATGGGATAAATTGTCCCCTGTGTGAGGTGGGGACAGGGGTGACGGGAGCAAGGGGGACTCCTGGATGGCTGGAAGGAGGGCGAGTGCTGGTGATGCCTTGGGAAGGCTGAGCTAGAACAGAAACAAGACAGAGTTACAGAATAAAGCAGGGATTTATTCAAAGGATCTCCTCCATGGATGCACCTTGGGCAGCACAAGAGCTCAGCCAGGGCTGCACCCAGGATGAACCAAAATGGTCACAAAAAGAACCCAGGATGGACCAAAACGGCCACAAAACGAACCCAAAATGAACCCAAAATGGATGACTGGGCATGGGGTCTCCCACTTTGATCAGTTCTGCTCCATTTGAATATTGGAATTAATTGTCCAATTATAGCCCCAGCCCATGAAGTGCTATCCTTGTTTTTCTCTCTCCAGCCCACGGTGTTTGTGCTCTTGGGCTGAGATTTGGATCATTTGTCCTTGGTGCCCAGCTGGAGCAGGAATTGTTTTGTCTCCCTGCTCTGAGCACAGAGCTCACCATCCCCTCATGTGAAGCCCAGACCCACACAGTAGAGCAGCACAGAATCTGAAAAATACAAAAACTAACAATTGAGGCATCATGAGGAGCCATTGGGGAGCCCGTGGTGCTGCTGAAGGTTCAAGGCTGCCCCCAGGAGAGGAGGAGAGCTCTCCCCAGGCCATGCAGGTGGGGTTACTCCTCCGACAGAGCCACTCCTGCTTTAAAGCCCCTTCTCAGCTCCCACTCCTGCCCAGGAATGCTGCAGGAATTCTCACCCAGAGCTCCTGCACTCCCCCGCCCTGGCGCGATGAACGAGGAGGAAAAGTTTCTCATCTCGGCTTGTTCTCGCAGCGCCGTCCAACAGAGCACAAGGCTGTCTAATCAGGAGCTACAGTCCTTCACCATCTGTTTGGAGCCTAATTACAAATGCAGAAAAATAATGTGCTTTACAATTGCACCAGTAAATGCTGTAAATGATTTAAATGCATGCATATGTTCCCTGCAGAATTCAGCATGCATCTGCGACTTCTTCTGCTCACATTAGGCACACAAATCAAGGGAAAAAATACCCAGATCTGATGAACAGCATGTCCCTAGGACGGTGATTTTTATCCCCCCTTTTTTTTTTCCCCCTGCTGGAATGGCAAACAGGGCTTTTTTGTAACAATTCATCCAGCAGCGTTTTTCTTTGCTTCCATTTTAAAAACTGTTTATCACTGCTGTGTAAATATAGTACAAATTACTCCATAAAGCAGGGAAAAAGGAGAACAGCAGCCGGGCAAGCCTGCAGCTGGCTGGCGAGGTTTCAAAGGCAGGGTTTGTGTTTTTCCCCTGAGGGTGGAGGGGCAGGACCAGCTCAGCCTCAAGCGCCCAACTATACTAAAAGAATAGAAGAAAGGATTCCATCAGAAGGCTAGCCAAGATTAAAAAAAGAAAGAATGATAACAAAGGCTTGCATCACAGACAGAGAGTCCGAGCCAGCTGACTGTGATTGGCCATTAATTAGAAACAACCACATGAGACCAATCGCAGATGCACCTGTTACATTCCACATAACCATTGTTTACATTTTGTTCCTGAGGCCTCTCAACTTCTCAGGAGAAAAAATCCTAAGGAAAGGATTTTTCATAAAAGATGTCTGCAACATCTCCAATGACACTGGACAAACCAGCAGTCCATCAAATTTATCCTCCTCCATAAAAGAATGCAAAACAATAAGTTATTTACAGAAAGTGTGTGAGAAAGTTTGCTACAAGAATGTAAACATCAGAAGGCTTAGAAAATCTTAAAAAGCAGGGTGACAGAGAACAGCCCAGGCAAGGCTTTGGAGAAAGCCACTTATAGCTGCATAACAAATTGTAACAAATTCTCTTGTGCACATTTTTGTAAATAATTATTGCATTACATTCTTTTTTGGAAGAAGAAACATTTGACGAGCTGTTGGTTTGTCCAGTGTCATTGGAGAAGCAGCACTGCTATCCTCCAACGTACTGGCATTTTTGAAAATCGATAAATGTTGGAATGAAAAATTAAACTTCCCTTCTTTTTACCTTAAAAGTCCCAGCATCCACATAAATTTGTTTGCTACAGGTGAGGGGACAGTGGTGATCACAGAAACGAAATCTGGGAGTGCATTTTTAGGCAGGTGAGGGAGACACAAGGAGCCAGCTCGGCTCCAGCCGGGGTCTGTCTCTGGAGCTCAGCTGCCTCTCCCAAAGCTCCTGGAGCACTGGAAGGCAGCTTTTGTGCCACTGTCATGTTCTGTGAACATCCTTTCACCAGGATTTTTCTCCTGAGAAGCTGAGAAACCTCAGAAAAGAAATGCAAACAATAATTATCTGATTGCTTGCAATGTGGTTTGGAGGTTGCTCACCAACAGGTGCAGCTTTGATTGGTTCCATTGTGGATTGTTTTTAATTAATGACCAGTCATGGTCCAGCTGTGTCAGACTCTCTGGTCAGTCACAAGATTTTATTATTCGTTCCTTTCTAACCTTCTGATGAAATCCTTTCTTCTATTCTTTAGTATAGCTTTAGTATATAATTTTCTTTCAATATATAATAAAATAATAAATCAGCCTTTGAAACATGGAGTCAGATTGCCATCTCCTCCCTCATGCTGAGGAGCCTCAAACACCAGCACAGGTGTGGATCCCTGCAGTGTTCCTCCTGGCTAGAGCGCCATTCCAAGCCTTGGAGCTGGGCTCCGTGGCTGCTTTTGTTGTCAAAGATGCATTTATCCCAATTTATCCCAGGATCAGGGGGTAAGTCTGGGTTGGAATGGATGCTCACCTAGCACCAAAGCCCTGCTGCCGTGGGCAGGGACACAACTCAACCCAGCCAGGCACGAGGTGCAGCTCCCAGATTTTATTTTCTCCCAGATGCAGCCTCACTCCAGCCTCCAGCACCATTTCCCTCCTCAAGGTTTCCTCACCTGGAGCTCCTTGGCACGGCCCACGCTGAGCAGGAACGTGGCTCCTCCCAGGCACTGCCATCACTCCCCTGCAAGTGATCCCTCTCCTTTTGCAGGGCATCACCCACAGCTCATGGCCCAGAGGCCTGGCAGCATCCACCTGCTCACCACGGCATCCCATGCCCAGACCTGCTTCTCACCCAGTTTGCATCTGCACTGACTTTCCTCCTCACTTGTTAACCCTCCTCAGCTGCACGCCACCAAAACCAGAGGATAAATCCCCTTTTTGCTCACTCCCTCTGCCACAGGAATGCTCTCCAAGCAGTCATCTCAGGGCTCCTTGTCAGGGATTTCGAGTTCACAATCCAAGCTGGGAGAGAGGGATGGCCAGAAGGAAAACTGCAAGCTGGAACTGCATGCATCAGTGCACCTCCAAGAGAAATCATTCCAGACACCAGGAGCTGCACAGGACCAGGAATTCTCTTTATTAGCAACAGTACCAGACAATTGAGCTCTCCCTGCAGAGGAATTTGGGCTGTAACAAGGAGAGAGGAGCAGAGATGCAAAGCAGTAAAACACCAAGCCAAATGTCATCATTCCTTGGACTGGGGGGAAATGCACAGGGTGAAGACAGGCTCACCAAAGGGCGCAAAGGGAATTTCTGGCTGCCAGCACCAGGCTGGGCTGGGCTTTTTGACCAGGCGCTGCGTAATTCCAGCAGCAGGGAGGGGATGGGAGCTCTGGCCCCAGGAGGGGCTCCCAGCACCCCAGCCTCAGCCCTCGGGCAGTGGCCAGCATGGATCCGGCTGCTCTCCCACACGCAGCAGGCGCTGAGAGAGCACCCAGGGATGGAGCACCTGCTCCTAAGCCAGGGAACCCATTTGCACAGCCAGCACCCTGAGCCTCACTGCACCGCCAAGCTCTGCCTTCACACCCTTGCGGATCACCTCTCCTCTCCCAGCGCATAAACCCAGCCCATCTGAGAGAATACACACAGCAATCGGATTGAGTCCGGCTGCGCTGGCATATGGGAGTTTAAATGGCTTTAAAAGCCAGTTGTCTTTGGCTGGGCCATATTTTTGGGTGTCACAGTAGCTCACCCCTCTGAGAACATCTGGAGGCCATATGGTGCCTGTCTAGAGGAATTAGGCAGATTTCTGCTGTGAACCTCACACCAGGGCCTCTCTCCTACCTCCTCCTGGCTTTCACAGAGAGCGCAGACTGAAGACACCCTAAAAACCTCAGGTTAGGCTCACTCAGCATTTCACTTGCCTTGGGGTCACACCACAGTCACAGCAGGAACAATGTTCCTCTCAGCTTGCCCAGGGAATAGTCCCCAGCACTAGTGGCACCATGCTAGGAGGTAGATGATCCCTCAGTTCAATTTTATACAGAAAAATTAAAGCAAGAAAAACTCCAAGTGGAGCATTTTCCCTTATATATACATACAAAAATTATTTTTGTGCAATGATTGTATGAAATCTGTGCAAAAATGTGCCCCAATCCCTGGGGCAGCTGCTATTTGTTCCCTAAGCTGTGAGCAGGTGCTCCAGGGCTCAAATCCTTTTTAGTTCAACACCACCATCACAGCTGAGTGAGGGGTGAGCCCTCCCTGAGACCACCAACCCCTGAGGGGCTGAAGAGTGCAGCACCAAGAGCAGCCCCAGAAGCCCTGGGCTCAGTTTAAAACCACTGGCACACGGGTAAGGGAGGGTGTCCCTGAGCATCCTGGGCAGGATGAGGCTGTTTTGGTCCCTGCTCCATTCAGCTGGGAGTGACAGTGTCTGACAGAACCTTCCCAAGCACAGGAGATGCCCCTTCCCAGAAGGGATTTTCCCTCTGCATCCCCCCTGGATGCAGCCACCCCCTGCCCAGACAGGCAGGCAGCCTCCAAGCCCCAAACCCCCAACAGCAGCACCCCCACGAGCTGAGGGCATCCCCCTCCCTGGCTGCCCCCTCTACACGAGGTGCACCACGAGCACAGCGCAGGCAGAGCCCAGGGCCAGCCCCAGCACCAGGTAGAAGGACATGAGCACCCCTGCTGCCTCGGCCAGCTCCCTGGGCACGATCTTGGGGCCGTAGACCATGACCAGGGTGCCCAGGTAGCCGTTGCTGAGCCCCAGCAGGGCTGTGAACAGCACGGGGTAGATGTCCCTGTCGAACAGCACGGTCCGGACGTGAGCCCGCGGCTGGTAGTTGCTGAGGATGAAGAGAGGGAGGAAGATGGTTCTGAGGAGCACCAGGGCAGGCAGCAGCTTGCTCTTGGGGCCTGGCACCTGGATCCAGGCGGTGACCTGCCTGCCGCACCAGTCAGCAAAGTTGTACAGCAGGAAACAGGTGAGGGGTGTGAAGTACTTGGTGCTCCAGGGGCTGCCCGAGGCTTTGCTGACTGACTCGATGTTGGAGGAGAGGGAAGGGAAGATGATGATGGAGATGAAGAAGACGTAGAAGAGGCAGAAGCCGAGGAGGGCGGTCTTGTGCAGGATGGGGCGGAGCGGGGGGATGCCAGCACTCCTTGCGAGGGAGGAGGAGGAGCTCCCGGTGCCTCCTGGCTCTGCCTGGTGCTCCACGGGGCCGTCAGGGGGCACAGTGACCAGCGAGGGGCTCTCCTTCTGGCTGCTCAGGTAATACCTGCAGGAGGAGACACAGGGGAGCAGGGGGGAATGCAGCTGAGACACAGCTATGCCTGCTGCACCCAGCAACTCCACTGCCACATTTTCTGACAAATCCCACTGCCTGGATTTCTTCTCCTGGGAAGATGAGGAGCCTCAGCTTCTGCTGTGTTCCCTGGCCTGGAGATTGTTTATCCAAACATGTGAATTGCTGTTAACTAATGACCAACCACCATCAGCTGTGTCACACTGAGGATTCAGTCAGGAGCTTTTTATTATTCATTCTTGTTAAGCCTTCTGTCTGTATCTTTTTGTTTAGTATAGTATTCTTTAATATAAGTACATAAAATAATAAATCAGCCTTCTGAGCACATGGGGCCAGATTTCTCATCTCATGCTGGGGACCCTGGCAAACACCACACTCCACCACACCTGCAGCTCCCACCTCGCACAGAGAGGTGACCCCTGCACTCCCAGCACCCCCTGTCCCCATCTCTCTGCACCCTCAGCGTTCACAGAGGGGACCCCACTGCACGCAGGCCCTTGGGGGCTACAGGCACCAACCAGACCAGTGGCACACAGGGTGTGGGGACACTCCTGGCTGGCCGGCCCTGGGTGAGGGCTCTCTGCTGACTCCACACATTTTGGGAGCGGCAGCACGGGGGGCCCTGGGAAAGCCTGGCAGACGCTCAGCCCTGGGCCGAGGCTCAGTTTCGGCCTGTGGTTTGGGTGAAAGGGGAAGCGCGGCCGGCGGCGGGGACAGGGCAGGGACAGCAGCAGGGCCAGCGTCCCACGGATCCCCAGCCACCCAGCGCAACCCCTCCGTGCACCCCGGCAGGCCGGCACCCACCTGGCGTACTCCAGCCGGGGCAGCAGCAGGTACACCACGATGCAGAGCACGATGAAGATGTCGGCGGTGAGGAAGTAGGCCAGGGCGCTGTCGGTGACGTCGGCCGCCGCTGCCAGGTCCATCACGGAGGCCACGGCGCTGACGGTGCCGCCCATGGCCTGGCCTGCGTGTGCCAACAGAGCGGGCACGGTGAGGGACACACAGCAACTGGGGCGCCCCAGAAACTGCTCCTGGGACACGCACGGCTCCCCCGGGAGCACTGCCCCGCAGCTAGGGCACAAACACGCTCCTCTGCATCTCCTGCACCCCTTCCAACGCAGCACAGCACACACAGGCTCGGGGCCTGCAGCTCCCCAGGCCTGCACAAACAGCCCAAACCTTCCCAAAGCCTAAACCTGGCTTCCCACCAGCACACACAATCAGCCTCCCTTCTGCACTCCCCCAGATGGGATTCAAGGCACCAGAGGCAGGAATGCCACCTCAGGGACGTGGTGCTTTCCTTCTCGGAAATAAACTCATTAAAAACACTCCTGTCTTGGCCCCAGGAAAAATTTCACCATCCTGATTTTTCCCCCTGCTTCTCCTCTTGGTTTGTCAAGCATTCCACAGCACATTTATAATGTTATCAATGCTCCAGGGAGCTCATCACTCACGGCTCCCAAGCTGCCCCTCATCACTCATGGAAACGCTGATCAGAAAGGAGCAGACAAGGCAAAGCTGCTGGAAATGGCAGGGCAGGGGGATGTCACCTCCTTCCCTCCTTTCTCCCTGCACCCAGCAGCACTCCAGGGTCACTTTATGGCTGTTTACAGAAACCAAAGCTCATGTGACCGAGCAAGTTTCTCCTCCAGCAACTTCCCTTTATCATTAGGGCAAAGTTAAGCTTCTAAACCAAACCCCCACATGACAAAACCCCCAGAGAGAAAACCACAGAGCCGAGCAGGGAAAGTCCAGGAGCACGATCCCAGCGGGACCAGCCAACCTGAGAGCAGGGCCTGCAGGTTCCTCATGGGGAAGCAGCTGCTGAGGCCGAAGATGCTGCTGGAGAAGACGGTGGAGGCACTGCTGACCACGGCCACGCAGCCCACGGTGAGGGCGAAGAAAGGCGTGGTCCAGGTGGAGGTGTCCACCTTGACCAGCACGGTGATCACCAGGAACACAGCCAGCATGACAAACAGCGACGACAGGATCCGCACGCTGGCAGCGACCCTGGGCACAAGGGAGGGAGTCACTGCTGTGCCTCCAGCCACGGGCGAAGGGTAAACACGGGACAGGGGCAGCTCCTGTGCCGGCAGAAGGGCAAAGAGGATAAAGAGAGGTGGGAGCAGCTGAGGGAGCTGGAATCTGGGTGTCAGCCATGCAAAGCCACGCCTGCAAGCACGCAGCAGTTTGATGGGGGACAAGGAAGGGTACAGATGAAAGCAGGAGGCTGTTTGAGGCTGGAGCCTCAACAAGGAGCAGCTGGTCCATTTCTCATCCCAGTTCAAGGGCTGGTAAGGGCAGGGCAAGGTGCTGCTCCTACCTGGATGAGCCTGGCTTTTGCCAACCCTGATGACAATAAAGGTATTTTTAAAAGGCAAAACCTTTTGTTTCCAAGCAATTAACCAAGGAATTCATTAGGAATTTATTTACTCAGGCCAACTGCAGGCACTTGTAAAGCAAAGTGCTTCTCCCACTTCACCTCAAGGAGGGGAACTTTGGCTGCACAGGGAGGCTGAGCTCAGGGTGCCCTGTGGTTTCCCCCTGAGCTGGGAAGCTGGAAAGAAGACAGGAGCAAAGCCAGGGAGAAGTGTGGCTTGGGTACTTGGAATCAGAGCAACACTTACTTGTTGACAAGCAAGAAGTTTCCAATCAGGCACAGCACTGAGGGTATGGTAGAGGCAATGGAGATGTAACTCTCAAAATAGTCCTGCCAGGAAAAAAAACCAAAACCCAAATAAAGTAAAGAACATTGCAGGGGGAACAAAGACATGAATTTCAGATCCTGAATATGACACAAGTTATGGTGTAGGTGTCCACCTTGCAGTGCTGCAAATTGCTCAGGGCAATGGCAATTCTGGGATTTGCCCTCCCATAGCCCTGGGCTGTTTCAGGACATCAGGGACACAAATAGAGAAGGAAAAAAGCAAACGGTGAAAGAAGGGGCTGCCATGGTGCTGTGCACCATCAAAGTGTGGCTGCTCCCTCTCCTCTCCCCTCGAGGGGCTCAATCCCATTTTTCTGCTGCAGGAATGATGCCCACAAACAGGAGGATGACCTACGTGTCCACCCCTATCACAGCAGGTTCTCATTTTCTGCACTTATCCAGCTCCAGAGATGAGGCCTCATCGCATCCAACCAGGTGAAGGCACTTGGCAGGTTTTCTCTGCACAGCTCATTATTTTTTACAGCTTGGCATCATTTTTAATCAGTTCACAAGCACGTTCATCTCCTCTTCCCTATCAGGAGCTTCACTGGAAGCAACAGGAAATCTAATAATCACTCCTAGAGGGTCCAGATAGGCAGAGACTTAAATCTCTGTGCTTGTGGCATCAGCTCAGCCAAGCGGGAGGCTCAAAGCTCTGCGGCCACACGACGAATCAGGAGAGAAAAGACAAAGCAAAACACAAAGCTGGCTGCTAAAACTGCAGCTTGTTTAGCCACCTACGTAAAGCAAACCTCCAAACCATCCTGGGGATCCTGAGGAAACTTGCTTAAAAAGTTAATTTGCTTCTGCTTCTGGGCAGGAAAAGTGACTTTCTAACGCTTTGCACCAGGCAGAAGTGTGCTCACAGTACATCCCAGGGAAATAGTCATTCATTCCCACAAATGGGCTCACACCAGCAGTGAGCAGAGAACTGGGCAAGTGCTTCAGAGCCCCTGCACCACATTTCCAATGCAGCAGCACAATGGTGGGTGGCAAATGTAATCCATGCCTGGACCAGCTCAGGTTCCACACTCCTCTCTCCTGCTTGCTGGGCTTTGATCCATCTGCAATGGCAACTCTTCTCCCTCCTTGGGTTTTCCCACCCTTCAGAGATATGCCTTCATTTTTGGCATCACAGGACATACCCACTTCTTCTCCCTTTCTGCTGAGCCCTTCAAATAAACCCCAAAGCCAACCTGACATCTTCCTCCCACACAGAGCTCTGATGGGGGAAAAGTGTCATCATGGAAGTGTTTAACCCCACCTAAACTCCAAACACGCTGCCACCATGCCTCAAAAGCCCCAAACCAGAAAGGAGCATCACTTTACTTCAACCCACTCCAAATACAGGTAAAAGGCATGATCACAAGATGACTTGAAGCATCTTCCCTGTGGCTATTTGTGAATAAACACCAAATAAACTTTTCCCTCTGGGGCAGGGGAGACCCTAGAGGATGTTCACTAACCTTATGGGGAAACAGAGGAGGAAAACGAGCCTGTTAGGAAGGAGGGCAGGTGATGTTTTTCTGCCTCCAAAGCAGCACTCACCCGCAGGTCCGAGGCGGCCTGCCCCGCCGGGCCGGGCTCATCCGAGCAGTTCTGCAGCTTGTACCTCCAGTAGTGCTTGGCCGTGATGAAGAAATTCCAGGGCAGGAGGGAGCCGATGCCCAGGAGGAAGAATATCAGGTAGGCGCCGTGCCAGCGGTCCCTGGGCTTCTGCAGGCTGTACCCGCTCCGCACGGCCTCCTCCAGCAGGGGCTCCTGGTCCGGCGCAGGGCTGCTGCCCGCCGGGAACATCGTGCTGGGAAACACGACGGGGACACGGTCACACCGGGGCTGGGACACGGATACTGTCACACCAGGGCTGGGAAACACGACGGGGACACGGTCACACCGGGGCTGGGACATGGTCACACCAGGGCTGGGAAACACGACGGGGACACGGTCACACCGGGGCTGGGACACGGATACTGTCACACCAGGGCTGGGAAACACGACGGGGACACGGTCACACCGGGGCTGGGACATGGTCACACCAGGGCTGGGAAACACGACGGGGACACGGTCACACCGGGGCTGGGACACGGATACTGCCACACCAGGGCTGGGAAACACGACGGGGACACGGTCACACCGGGGCTGGGACACGGATACTGTCACACCAGGGCCCTTCCACTGTCCCAGGCTGCTCCAAGCCCTGCCCAACACATCCCTGGGCACTCCCAGGGATCCAGGGGCAGCCACAGCCGCTCTGGGCATTCCCTGCCAGGGCCTCGGCAGGCAGACACTGGAGGAGCGAGCCACGGATGGGGAGCCACGGGGAAACAGACTCAGCACACACCGCCCGTAATTCCATAATTAATAATTAACCCGTCCACCCTCGGACTTGCAGGAGTGAGAAACCTCGCTCAGCTCATGCCACGCTCCAAAAAACACCCAGCGGCAGCTGCCGAACCCGCAGCGCCGTCGGGCTCGGCAGAGCAAGGCGCAAACTCGTAGTAACGCGGCCGGGCTTTCGGAAAGCACTTGCAAACCGCTCGTAAACCACTCCAGCACCAGCCCAGCTCGACGTCAGCCGGCCGTGACAAATGACTCACGGAGACACACGGCATCATCAGCAGGCGCAGGAAGAACACCTGAAAACGCCGCAGGAGCCGGCCCGGGGCACCGGCACCCTCAGAGCCCCCCACCCCGGGGCAGCGGCACCCTCAGAGCCCACCGCAGGGGAGGCGGAAATGCCGGAAACCGAGGATTTTGCGGACAAATCGGGAATTTCGGCAGCGGGGAGCGCCGCTCCATCCCTCCCTCCCCACAGCCTCCCGCTCTACCCACGCGGCCCCGCTCCGGTCGGCCCCGACACCGCAACACTCACGGGGGTCCCGCCCGGCCCGGCCGCCTCCGCCGCCTCAGGGCTCCGGCCCGCCCCGCCCCGCCTTTGAAGGGAAGGCCACGCCCACCAGCCACAGAGACACGCCCCCAGAATGATTGGCCACGCCCCTATAGGGCTTGGTCACGCCCCGCATGAAAAAGGCGGGAGACACTGCCTGGCCACGCCCCCTCAGGGCTGACCACGCCCCTCGGCCACGCCCCCTCAGTCCCAATTACCTGCAATAAAATAGTTATAAAAATAGCAAGATAATTAGAGTGTTAATAATTTGGACAATTAGGATTTCAGAGAATACGAGACAATAAGAACAAAGAGTTATAGACAGTCCAGGTACCTTTTCTGGGCAAAATAAGCCCGAAAAAGGAGCCACATTAACAGAGGATTAACCCTTAAAAGCAACAGCCTGTTGCATATTCATACCCCTCATCCATGATGCATAAATTCCATTCAAACACAGGATTCTGTCTGGGCAGTGTCAGCTTCTTCCTCTGGATCCTGACTGAGTCTTCAGGGCTGAGCAAGGTGGGAAGAACTCGATAATGGAGCAATAAATTATTTTTTTCTGAAAGATTTGTGTGGGCTGTGGCTGCTATCTTAGTGGGACCACCTCATTCCTCTCTTTTTAAAAAAAAGTATCTCACATAGCATAGTTTCTATTTTAACATTATGTTACAAACGAAAACTCTATTTAACACACTACTTAAGAAAATGAATACAGAATAACTTCCTAACATAACACATATAATATTCATTTGAATGTTTGTGAAAAGTAAATAATAAAATACGCATTTTTCACAGGGCCCAAGTTCAATGTGCCACTGCAGGGATTTGGGGGGTTGGAGTGGAAGGGGAGTCAGCAAACTGGGAGTTTCAACAGGAGAAGGAAAGGGGGAATCGGGCCGAGTTGGACCAACCTGGTGTGATGTCCCAAGGCAGGGACAGGTGGAACAGGGCTGTCTGTAACACCCTTTACAAGGAAAGCCACTCTGGCAGGGCTGGGCATTTTCCTGTGGCTACGTTACCATCGCTGTGCTGGCAGGGCAGCAGTTCCATCCCCATTTTTCCTCCCTGCTTGCAGAATTCCCGCTCCTGCCCGGAGCATGGACAGCGATGCCATCTCCTGGTGGCAATGGGGTGAGCCCAGCAGGGACAGGGGGCTCCTGGAGCATCCCTGCAAACCCTCCTGGCTCCGTTCCCTTGCTGGGCCTTCATCAAGATAAACATTCTCTCACCCCCAGCCAGTGTGGATGGTCAGTGTGCGCATCTTTGATGTTTGTTTTAATGCATGGAACTACTTAAAACACAGACATTAGCCCAAATCATGCATTGCTTTTAGCACAAAAATGAAAATGTTCATTATGCCATTGATATGAAACATGCAATATGTGAACTGTAGGCATGTCACGGACTAATTTTTATTGGTTGCAACGTCAAACAGGGAATGTTTTGACCAGATATGTCACTGTCACTATCATATTTTCTGGATTTCACCGGGATTCTTCTCCTGGGAAGCTGAGAAGCCTCAGAGAAAAAGGAAAACAATAATTATCTCATTTGCTTCTCCTGTGTTTTGCTGCTTTGGAATGTGTTTGGAGATTGTTTATCCACAGGTGATTGTTTCATTGGTTTCAGGTGAATTGTTTTGACTTAATGACCAATTGGGGCCAAGCTGTGTCAGACTCTGGAAAGAGTCATGAGATTCATGACTTCTTTTAGCCTTCTGTCTGTATCCTCTCTGTATTCTTTAATATAATATAGTATCATAAAATAATAAATTAGCCTTCTAAGAACATGGAGTCAGATGCATCATTCCTTCCTTCACCTGGGAGCCCCACAAATACAAGAGAGGGATCCCCAATCCCTGCAGAGGCCAAACCCAGCAGGGATGGTGAGTGATGAACAGCAGAGTGACAAGCAGATTAAGCAGATGGTTTCCTTTTTTTTTGTTTTTATTTTTTTTTTATTATTAGACTAGGAAATATAATTTATTGCATAAAAATTAATTTGTTACAATAGGAATGCTAAACTTTATTTACAGTTCTTTAGTTTACAGAACAAACAGACGAGGGTTTAGAGGAGACGCCAACCGGGCCCATCCCCTGGACATATAAATACGGAAAACACATTTTGGGGCAAGAGATGGACACTGCCAGACCATGGGAATGCCTTGGCTGGAGGAGCCCCTGGGAGGTGTGGAGGAGCTGGCACCCACGGAGATGGAGATGGAGGCAAACCCTGCGTCCCCCTGCCCTGCTCCTGCTGCTGCTCAGAGGAACGGGGAGCAGCTCCCCAAAGATGCACTTCAGCCAAGCCAGGGCGTGCTGCCTGCCCAAAGGAAGGGGGTCAGAGATGGAGAGGGATGGAGAGAGGCACCCACGGGCAGGACGGACAGACAGACACACACGCGTCCCGGCACAGTGATCCGCGGAGCAGAGAATGGGAGCCAGAGGGATTCCCAGGTGACCCGAGGGAGCTTCTCATCCCTCAGAGAGCCCCGTGGAGCTGAGGAAGGAGCCCTGGAGACCACGGGCAGCTGGATTGATCCACTGAGTGTTTATTGCTCTCCAAATCTGCTTTTTCTTCCTTAGCTCAGAGGGTCTCAGAATTGGTCAAATGCAACCCAAAGGATGGATAAACCCCTTCTCACGTGGCACAGGAGCTCTCCCAGCAGCAGTTTTCCCACCCAGCACAAGGGGAAAAGATCCCTTCCCTCCCACAGCCTTGAAACCCAGCAAGAAGTGAACCCCAGGGGCCCTGAGACAAGCAGGGAGCAGCTCAATGGTTTCCAGCAGGGCCTCAGGAGCTGCCCACAGGAAAGCTGTCCTGTCCCAGCTAATACTTCCACTGTCATGCTGTCATGCTCCTAATACTTCCACTGACGGAGAACCCACAGCCTGGCAGTGTGACCTAGCCTAATCCTGAGCTTACCACCCCCTTCCTATCTTTATTTATTTTTTTAACAGACAAATTTCTAAGATACAGCACTCAGTGAGCAACTATTTCTACCTGCAGGCAACCTAAATGTTTTACCTTCATCAAAACACCGTATCTGAGTGAGGAACCTCGTTCCTGCCCACCACTGGCTTACTTCCCACTCACCCCACAGCTTCCCCATTGTTATAAAAAACCTGTTCCAGGGAAAGACAGGAGCTGCAGTGAGGGATGGAAACCTGAGCACCCCTCATGTGAAAATGCTCAGCCTGGTTGGCAGCTTGGGAATACCAGAGCATCCCTCCCTGAATCCGTGCTGGAATACTGCATCAAAATCCAGGCAGGAGCGCGGGGACCTGAAGTGGAGGCAGTTTGGAGTGGCCACATCCCAGCCTGCCAGCCCCTGCTCTCCCCTGACCCCTCCACACCCGTTTATCACCTCCCTGTGAGCCCCAGCCCAGGCTTGGGGTGCCCACTGCAAAACCCTGCTGGGTTTACATCCCCCCCTTTAGCCTCGAGTCCCGAGCTTGGTGCAGGACTGAAATCTTTGGTTTGCACTGAACCTGTGTAAATGAAGGCGCAGCCATCCTAAAAAGCTCCCCCAAACCATGCCAGGGAAGAATTCATTAAAAATACCCAGATCTGGATGCACTCTGCCCACCCTGAACCCCAAACCCAGGGCAGCATCCCTCCTTGCAGGTGGAGTGGGACCTGTCATTCCCACTGGAAAAGGGAGTTTGCAAGGACAAAAGCCTTGGGAAGGGTCTGAGCCAGCCCTGCAGCAGAGGGGTGGGGAGGCACTTCAACCTCTGGACTCCCTGGGGGTCCCAGGACATGTAAACATGTTTTCCTCAACGCGGATCACACGCTTTTCCCTACAAAAGTGTGTCCATTGAAATCTCTCTCTCTGCCACCCCGACCACAGCGACGCTCTTGCTCTCACACACCAAAAAAAAAAAGAGATTTATAAATCTGTCTTTTTTTTCTTTTTTCTATATTTTTTTTAAAAAGGACACATCCAAAGATCTGGATAATAAATTATTTGCGTTTCCTAAGAAACTCTTTTTTTTTTCCTTTTTTTTTCTTTCCTATTTGCCTCGTTAAGCTGCCTGAAGCCTTTGACAGAAGTTAAGCCTGGATTGTATTCATCTCTTCCACGCAGAAATGCTATTAAAGGAGGAGGAGGAGGAAGGGAACCCAAAAAGAAGAAGGAAAAGGAAAGCCCCCATCCCATTGACTCGAGAAGCCCTAATTCCTCCCCGTGCCAGAGGAGGAGGAGGAGGAGGAATGCTGTGTAACACTTGGATTGCTTGTAAACGCTGAGGATGGGTCTCTAAGGCTGACAGTGGTGCAGGAGAGGTGCCCTCCCCGCTCAGGACGGATGTGCCTCCCCCTGCCACGGGGGGAGGACCCTTCCTCAGCCCCTGCTTCATCCTCCTGGCCCCCAGGCGTGGGGAGCAGCATCAGCAGTCCCCCTCCGTGGCCATGACCACCAGCATCTCGCTCTTGCCCATCTCCTCTAAGGCACTGGCCAGGGTGTTGAGGTCGCCGTCGTCCTGGTGCTCGGCTTCCCACAAGTCCAGGAGCACCCCCGTGGGGCTGGCTTTGGTGGCAAAGTAGTTCAGATACCTGGAAGGGAGAAGCAGGAGAGGGTTGGGCTGCTGGGGTGCCCCTTTGGAGGTGGCAGGAGGGAGGATGCTGGATTGTCACAGACATGTTTTATGGAAAATCCTTTCCTTAGGATTTTTCCTCCTGAGAAGCTGAGAGGCCTCAGGAACAAAATGTAAACAATGGTTATCTGCTGCTGTGGAATGCAACAGGTGCATCTTTGATTAGTTATATAGTTGTTTCTAATTAATAGCCAATCACAGTCCACCTGTCTCAGACTCTCAAGCTTTTGTTATACATTCCATTCTTCACCTTTCTGTTCAAGCCTTCTGATGAAATCCTTTCTTCTATTCTTTTAGTATAATTTTAATATAATATATATCATTAAATACTAAATCGAGCCTTCTAAGACATAGAGTCAGATTCTCATCTCTTCCCTCTTCCTGAGACCCCTGCGAACACCACCACAGTGAACCTGTTTGGAACATGGACTTGGATGGAAACGCTGTAACGTGAATGCCAAAGCCCTGGAGAGACTGTCTGCAGTTTTTAGACAGAGCTGGCATTCATGCAAAAGCAATGTAAGCTTTGCTTTGGTGAAATGACCCTTTCTCCCTTAGATCCTGGGGTGAAACCAGGTGGGAATGGCACGGCCATCTTCCCAGAGAAACAAGGGCCATTCAAAGTGACAGGAGATGCAGGACTGTGGCACAGATGGATGCCAGAATTGTTTAGCTTGGAAGGGACCTTCAAGATCATCTAGTTCCAACCTTTCCAGGGTGCTCCAAGCCCTGTCCAACCTGGATTTGAACACTTCCAGGCATGGGGCAGCCACAGCTTCTCTGGGCACCCTGTGCCAGGGCCTCACCATCCTCAGGGGAACAATTCCTTCCCAATATCTCATCTAAACCTCACCTCTTTTAAAATTTAAAATCATGTCACAAGGATAGAGATGGATATAACTATGCAGAGCTACGTTCCCATTTCTGGATGGACCTATACAGCAGGACACAACCCCTCTGGATGTCTGCAGCTGGCAGGGAGCACAGAGTGAAGCCTCCCAGCTGGGGACAGCAAAGCCTGGGGACACCCACCGGTCCATGGAGAGCTTCTGGGCGAGAAGTCTCCAGTCGTTGCCCCTGGAGTTGGGAGCATCCAGGCTGTTGCAGATCTTCTGCCGGATGGAGAGGGGGATTTTGAAGGCGTAGGGTCCCACCTGGGTGGTGGAGGTGGAGGTGGTGGTGGCGCCGCTGTGGTGGGAGCGGAGGGTGTCAGAGGAGCTGCCGTGCTGCAAGAGGAAGGACAGGGTGAGATGTTGCTCAAATGTCCCAGCGTGTCCCCTGGTGCCTCCTCCCCTCTGCTCACCTCTCCCAGCGTGACGTGGAGCTGGAAGATCTGCCCCTCCCCTTCCACCTGCCGGACGCAGATCTTGCAGGTGAGCTCGGTGGAGGCCTGGCTGTACCTCTCCAGGGTGAAGGTGCAGTGCAGGGCTCGCTGGCTGCCGCTCCAGATGTGGTAGAAGGGGATTTCCTGTGGGCCAACAAAGCACGGGCTCAGCCGGGGCTCCAGCAGCTCCCACCTCCTCCAGCCACCCCGTGAGGGGTGAGCTGGGACAGCAGGACCTTGTGGGAATCCATAAAATCAGAGGGGTTTGGGAAAGCTGCAGAAGGCAGGCCTCAGAGAAAGCAGAACTGTGATTGGAGCTAAGCAGCAGCCATGAGAGAGGTCAGCAGAAAATTATATAAGAAGTAGAAAAGTAAGGACAAAGTAAGGTCTGTGTATTAAGGTGTCTAGAATAGCCAATATTCTTGTCTAGAATAACTCCCTAAGCTGCAGAAGAGTATATCTAGCTAAATCTACTTTTCTAGTATATCTAGAACTTTCTAATGTCTTTAGATATACTTTTCTAGTATTATTAGAAAGTTCTAAGTGTAATAATGGAGCTCTGTGCACTGTGTTTTAAGGCTCACAAGCAGGTATTGTATTTGAAATAAGCAAGCATTGTTTAACCAAAGATACATGAGTTTATGGTGATTGGATAGAACTACTGTCAATGTGCTTTTGCTTTGTGTGATTGGTCAAAAAACTTATAAAGTGAGTTGTAACATTAAGTTCTTGGTCTGCTGCTGGGGATGTGAGCTGCTGGCATCTTCCCATTGTCATAACCATGTAATGAGGCTGATGCTGGGAAATCAAACAGCTCAAGGCATACTCCTAGCAGTTTTTTATTTGTACAGAGACCCCAGCCAGCGACAGACCTCACAGAGAGCATCCCACCAAAAAGAGCAGGAAACCAGTCCCCTTTCTCCTCTAACCCTTTGGGGGACAGCTCAGCCCCAGAGCCCCGCGGTGCCTGGCTGAGATGGAGCTCCCAGTGCGGCAGCCCAGCTGCCCCAGGCCGGCCCTCACCTGGTACTTGGCCAGCAGCTTGCTCCTCCACAGCGCGTGCGGGATGTCGTGGATGGAGAGGCGCAGGTTGTGGTAGCTGTCCTTGAAGGGCAGGGGCTTGGGCTCCTCCAGCAGGTACCCTCCCAGGGTCCTCTCCAGCTCCAGCACCTCCTGTGGGCACCACGACACGCAGGGTGAGAGCCACGAGAAGGGCAGGGGCTGCTCCTCCGCCCAGCTCCATGCCCAAAGCCAGGATGGATGGGGGAGAGGAGTTGCCAAGAAGAGACAGCATGGAGAACAGCTTTTGCCACCCCAAAAGAACTTGCCACCTCATCTCATACACCAGCCCCACCTAAAACTTGAATTTCCTAATGTGAGCAGCCATAAATGACTCCTTGGAGAAGACAAGGCTCAGGCACTCCTGACCTGCCACTCTATCTGCTTTTAACACCATTCCTTCATCACACCAACAGCCTTTAGGAGAAAAGGGCAAGCCAGGAGCCAGAGCCCTGCCTGCATCCACACCTAGAGGCACCACATCAATCCCAACAGGATGCACTGGACAAGTCACAGGGAACCAAACAGCCCCAGCACTGGCGGGTCCAGGCAGCCAAAGCATCCAAACTCCAGCTTCCTGTGATGCACTCAATGTTATCTATGCCACAAAACCTGTTGCAGACATCTTTTATGAAAAATCCCTCCTTAGGATTTTTCCTCCTGAGAAGCTCAGAGGCCTCAGGAACAAAATGTAAACAATGATTACCTGCTGCTGTGGAATGCAACAGGTGCATCTGTGATTGGCTCATGTGGTTGTTTCTAATTAATGGCCAATTACAGTCAGCTGGCTCAGACTGTCTGTCCGAGACACAAGCCTTTATCATTCTTTCTTTTTCTATTCTTAGCTAGCCTTCTGATGAAATCCTTTCTTCTATTCTTTTAGTATAGTTTTAATGTAATATATGTCATAAAATAATAAATCAAGCTTTCTGAAACATGGAGTCAGATCCTCGTCTCTTCCCTCATCTAAGAACCCCTGTGAGCATGGTCACAAAAACCCTTCCAGGGCAGGGAGAGACATGGATCCCTGCAGGATCTATAAAAACCTGGCCATCAGCAGCCAAACCTCTCGTGTAATGCCTGCAGGAGGGGTCCCAGCAGAGGAGCTACACAACACCCTCCCTGTTTCCTTCAGAGAGGACAAGGAAGGGCAGGCAAAGCAGTAAACACCTCATTATTTCACTGTGGTCACTTTGCAGGCAGTTGCATCAGGTTGGCTGCTCCCCAGGGCCAGGCCACCCTGAGAGGCACCAGGCAGCATCCTGCTGCCAGCACAAACAGCTTTGGGAAGGGGATATTTACCTTCAGAGCATCTGGCGTGTCCTCCAAGCAGTAGACCTTGAGGCTGTACTCCAGGGAGGTGCAGACAGTGGGAGCAAAGATGGCCAGCTGCAGCCTCTTGATGGCTGACCTGGAGTAGGACTCCCCCACAAAGACATAGGTGCCAAGCTGGTCCAGCAAAATGTGGCAGGACTTGGCTTCCAGCTGGCAGTAGCAGGGAGTGTTGAGGGTCTCCTCATCCAGGGTCACAACTTCCTACAGAGATGTCGCAGACAACTTTTATGAAAAATCTTTTTCTTAAGATTTTTCCTACTGAGAAGCTGGGAGGCCTCAGGAACAAAATGTAAACAGTGGTTATCTGCTGCTGTGGAATTGGAATGCAACAGGTAGATCTTTGATTAGCCCATGTTAGATATTTGTAATTAATGGCCAATCACAGTCAGCTGGCTCGGACAGAGAGTCCGAGACAGAGCCTTTGTTATCATTCTTTCTTTTTCTATTCTTAGCCAGCCTTCTGATGGAATCCTTTCTTCTATTCTTTTAGTATAGTTTTAATGTAATATATTTCATAAAATAATAAATCAGCCTTCTGAACCATGGAGTCAGAGCCTCATCTCTTCCCTCATCCTCGGACCCCTGTGAACACGGTCACACAGAGACACCAAGATTGACGGATGCTGAGGGATGTCAGCCCATCATCCAAGGGGTTGTGCCTGCCCTCCAAGGTCTCTGCTGGCTGCAGAGCCTGGGTTGCCCCCTTACCTCCCAGTTTCCCTGGTGGGACTGCGTTTTCAGCTGGTAGATCCAGTCTGAGGAGGCGACGTCGGCGCAGTGGGGAATGGTCAGGACCACGGGGCGGCACAGGAGCAGCCCCGTGGGCCCACAGCTCACTGCAGGGCTCAGCACGGTCTGTGTGCCCTCAGAGGGCAGCCTGGGGAGGGACAGGGACACAGTTGGACAGGGAACTCCGTGGTGGCCAGCGAGGAGGGTGGGTGACCAGCGGGGTGACTTACAGCGCAGTCTCAGCCTTGTTGAGCACCAGGTACATCTCGTAGAACTTCCCCTGGGGGATGGCCCCGTGGGGCACCAGCAGGCTCACCCCTGCAATGGCACACACGGGGCTCAGCCACGGGCAGTGAGCGAGAAACCACCCTCCACCCCAGCCAGAGAGCACAAGGAGAGCAGGGAGCCAGGGCAGCATGGAGAGGAACACCTCCATGTCACAGAAACATGGAATGCTTTGGGTTGGAAAGGACCTTAGAGATCATCCAGCACCCTGGCCTTGGGCAGGGACACCTTCCACTACGCCAGGCTGCTCCAAGCCTTGTCCATCTTGGCCTTTCACACTTCTGGGGATCCAGGGGCACAGCTTCTCTGGGCTGTCCCATGCTTGCAGGCATGAGCCAGGCCAAAGCTTTTCCTTCACTAGGAAGGAAAATCTTAATCTTTGGGGGTTTTTGCAAGGTGCTGGCCCTGGATAAATGGCAGGGAAAGACCAAGGCAAGCCCAAGGAGGCTGTAACCTCCAGCCTGAGATGCCTGGCTTGGGAATGGCTTTCTGCCTTCCTTCCCTGAGCCACAGCAAAGGGTTGCTCACACAGGGACAAGATGATGGTACAGCAGCCACACAATCCCAGCCAGCAGCTTACCTGTGCCTGGCACGGTGAGCCTTCCTCCCAGGTAGCCAAATGTGCCACTGGCACTGTAGCCATGCTCCCGGGGCAGGCTGAGGAGGTGCTGGGAGCCCAGGCCTTTGCTCCTCACGTTGGCAAAGTGGCCGTCCCTGGCCATGTCCCCAGGGTAGGTGCCGGTGGCAGGGACCCCCCCCAGCAGGTCTGTGCCATCGTGCAGCCCCGGCGAGGAGGAGGAGGCGGTGGAGGAGTTGTAGACCTTGATCTTGAGGCTGGGCAGGGGGTCCAGCAGGGGGGAGTTGGTCATGGGGATCTTGTCAGAGGAGTCCTGCAGGGCGTACATGGGGCCGCGGTACACGCCCGCGCTGGCCGTCAGGTCCGGCTGCATGGACGGGTGCAGCAGCTGGGGGTTGTCTGCAGGGACACCAAACACAGGTGGGGGATGAAGACAGAGGTGGAAATAAGGGTGTGGAGAAGTACTGCTTGAGTAGGAGACATCCCAGAATCATTTGGGTTGGATGGGACCTTCAAAACCATCTCATTCCAAACCCCAGCCATGGGGCACCAGACCAAGCTGGTACAGCAGCTGGGGCTTGTCTGCAGCTGCACCAAACACAGGATGAAGACAGAGGTGGAAATAAGGGCATGGAGAAGTACTGCTTGAGTAGGAGACATCCCAGAATGGTTTGGGTTGGGTGGGACCTTCTCATCTCATTCCAAACCCCTGCCATGGGGCACCCGACCAAGCTGCCCTGATTCCCACCATCAACACCTGACCACTTCCACTTCGGCCTTCAAAAGTCAGTATATTCCCTTGGGAAAACAGGACTGGGAGCCCAGTGAGGATCCACCCTCTCCTGTGACTTTGTTTCTGCTGGCCCTAAGGCTGGTGAGGACCTCCATGGCTCTTACCATGCCGGGATGTCTTGAAGTTGACGGGGTGGAAGCCCCCGGTCAGCGCGGCCGAGGAGTCGGTGATGTCCGTGTCGAAATCCCGGCGTCTCCGCCGGTACACCACCACCCCCACGGCCATGAGGATCACGATGAAGACAAAAATGGCCACCACCAGCCCGGCGTACAGGGCCACATCGCCCGTGGCCTCCAGCACTGAGGGGGATTAAAGACACGGAGGTGAAAAAAGGGGCAGCAGGAAAGCGCGTCAAGACCCGCCATCGCTCCCCAGTCCCACCGCTGACTCAGGCATGGGTAGAAGGATGCTCCCTGGGCCTGCTGGAAAGGCTGGCAAGAGGATGGAAAGTGTTTTCTAAGAGTAGGAAGTCAAGAGCAATGCCAGAGAATGAGATGGAGGTGAAGCCCTCAGATCTTTGGAGGACACCTGGCCACAGCTCATGGAAACTTCACCTGAGCACCAAGGGTCTCAGAAATGCTGGGTTTATGCAGCTCAGGTTCATGAAGCTGTGAGCAACCCTCACATCCTAACAGGACAACCCACAGGAGTTTTAGAGTGGGCTTTAGCTGTTCCATCTTCCCACCCTTTCCTCTCCCAGCTGCCAGGGAATCCCTACCATGAATTCAACAGAACAAAACCACAGGAACAAACAAACAAAAACAAAAAAAAAGAATGGCCATGAAATGAGCACTTACGGTGGCTTTTGGGCTCGTTTAGAATTCTTTTATCTGTTAGGAAAAACAAAGTTAGAAAAGAAAAAGGTGAAGGTGATGATGGGGATGAGATGAAACAGAAAGTGAGAGGTAAGCCAGCCCAGGGTGGGGGGTGTGGGAAATCAACATCATTCCCTGGGGCATTCCAAAACCCAGGTAAAAGCATGGTGACAAGGACATCCCCGTGCCCAGGCAGTAAAGGGGACAGTGGTGTCACACAGCAGCAGGTGGCAGCATTGGCTGCCTGCAGCATGCCCACTCACAGGTAGCAGCATCATTATCATTACAGATTTATTTCTCAAAAAAACGCCTCCAGAACTCCCAGCAGTGAGCCAGGGGAGGTGTTTTCATGGTGTGGCTGAGAAACCCCTCCTGTTGCCCTGCCTACCCACAACCAGCTTTATTCCAGCAGAGACCGCAAACCTACAGCGGCGGGACAGGGGCCTCAATGCCAGCAGCACATTCAGATCCCCCAAAATCCCCAATATCTCTTCCTCCAGGTAAGAAATAACTCTAGAAGGGGCAAAATATGCTTGAAAGCACCTTTTTAAAGGTGTTTTCAGTTACCACTTAAAACTCAGGTGGCAGCAGCTACTCCATCAGCTTGGAGGCACAGCCAACCAAGCGTGGCCAATGTCAGAGCGCCACAGGCAGAGTGGCATCCCCTGTGGCACCCTCCTGGGTACTCACTGTGCAGGCAGAGGCCGTCAGTGCAGTTCTTGGAGTCCAGCAGCACCCCGCTGCAGTCCTTGCCGCCGTTGCGGGGCGCGGGGGCCGCGCACTCGCGGCTGCGCCAGTGGGTGCACTCGGTGCTGCACGCCGACCACTTGCTCCACTCTGTCCAGGCACCATCCACTGTGGGCACAGACACAGCAGGGTCAGCAAAACCTTCCCACTTTGGGGAGTGCTATCCCAGTGCTCCTCAAAACCAGCTTGTTCCAAGCCCCTGCCATTGGCAGGGACACCTTCCACCATCTCAGGCTGCTCCAAGCCCCATTGAACCACTGACCACTTGCTCTACTCCGTCCACGTGCTGTCCACTGCAGGGTCAGCAAAACCTTCCCACTTTGGGGACTGTTATCCCAGTGCTCCTCAAAACCAGCTTGTTCCAAGCCCCTGCCATTGGCAGGGACACCTTCCACCATCTCAGGCTGCTCCAAGCCCCATTGAACCACTGACCACTTGCTCCACTCTGTCCACGTGCTGTCCACTTCAGGGTCAGCAAAACCTTCCCACTTTGGGGAGCGCCCCTAAAGAGCAGCTTGTTCCAACCCCCTGCCCTGGCAGGGACACCTTCCACTATCCCAGGGTGCTCCAAGCCCCCTTCAACCTGGCCTTGGGCACTCCCAAGGATCCAGGGGCAGCCACAGCTTCTCTGGGCAATCTGTGCCACGGCCTCCCCACCCTCACAGGGAAGAATTTCTTCCCAATATCCCATCTAATCCTGCCCCTATGAAGCCATTCTGAATCCTGTCAGTGTGAAGCCTTTCTCTGTTGTGCTGCCACTCCAGGCCCCTGTAAATAAACTCCCTCCATGTTTCTTGTAGGTTCCCTTGAGGTACTGGAAGGCTGCAATTAGGTCACCTCAGATCCTTCTCTGGTCCAGGCTGAACAATGCCAACAATCCCAACCACAGCCTGGGGCACAGGCAGCGTGGGCATGGCCGTTCCTGAGCCCTGCTCACCTGGGCAGAGGGTGGTGCAGGTGATTTTCTGGAAGGGCTGCCCATCGCAGAAGGAGCCGCCGTTGAGGGGCGCGGGGTTGGTGCAGGTCCGCGTGCGCTTCTGCCAGCCCCGGCCACAGCGGTTGTTGCACGGAGACCACTCGGACCAGGTGGACCAGCCACCATTCACTGCAGAGGAGAGGGGCAGAGTCAGCTCTGGAGCCCAATCCATCAGCTAAGCCTCAGGCTGGAGCTAAGCCTTGAGTTCTTGTACCTTCAGTGACCCCCTGTTACAGCTCAGCCTCGTGAACAGCAAACCACAAAGTTCCCTCTTGTGTCACCACCCCGTGCCCGAGATGCTCAAGAGTGCTTTGGTCCTTTTTCCACTTGGCAAATATTTTTTGTGTCTGGCCCTGAGGAGATCTTTGATTTCATAGCAAAGTTCAGCCAAATACAGCTTTCCAGCTGCTTTGAGAGTCTGAGCAATCCATCTGGATACAACCACCATCCACCCTCCCACCTGTCGCAGACAACTTTTATGAAAAATCCTTTCCTTAGAATTTTTCCTGCTGAGAAGCTGACAGGAGTCAAGAACAAAATGTAAACAATGGTCATCTGCTGTTGTGGAATGCAACAGGTAGATCTTTGACTGGCCCATGTAATTAATGGCCAATCACAGCCCAGCTGGCTCGGACAGAGAGCTGAGCCACAAACCTTTGTTATCATTCCTTCCTATTCTATTCTTAGCTAGCCTTCTGATGGAATCCTTTCTTCTATTCTTTTGGTGCAGTTTTAATGTAATATAGATGATAAAATACTAAATCAGCCTTCTGAAACATGGAGTCAGATCCTCGTCTCTTCCCTCATCCTCAGACCCCTGTGAGCACGGTCACACCTACCCAGCTGAAAATGCTCGGAAACACCTCCACCCCTCCACCTCAAACCTCTCCTTACTGCCTTGGAAGCCTTTGGAGGCTCGTGTTTTGCAGATATTGGTTATCACCATGCACTAATTCCCTCCTGGCACTCCTAGAAGTGCCCGTAGTCCCCCCTGGCTTGGGGGCACAGCCAGCACCAGCGGTCCCCTCGCGGGCCGGTACCGTAGACGATGACAGCAGCCGTGGTGCTGCGGCGCTTGGCCACGATGTTCTTGGCCATGCAGGTGTAGTTGGCAGTGTCCAGCAGCCGGGCCTGCTTGATGATCAGGTTGTGATCAATGGTGATCAGGAAATTGGTGTCCTGGCTGGGATCGATGACGTCCTCGTTCCTCAGCCACTCCACCTGGCATGAAAGGAAGGGATGGGGATTAAGCCATGACCAAGATCAAAGATGTCCTCAGCACTTTAACCACTGAGTGGACAATCTTGCCTCTGACTAGGTTTATTTCTCCTGAAAACTGGGCCAAACCAGGCCTGACTGGGGCATGTTACTGGTGTTTTGGCCAAGGATGAGACACTGTGGCTCCCTTCAACACACAGCTCCCAGCAGCTGATGGAGCTGTGGGCAAGGAAAGCTCCACTACCATGGCAGGAAAACCCATTTGGACTGATTTTCCCAGCCCTCCGCTCCCACTGGTGACTGCTCCCATCAAGACAACTCCCTGGGTGCCTCCTTGTCAAATCTTCCCTCTGAGGCACCTCAGGAAGCATGGGAGAGGGTGCTGCCCAAAATAAACCATTTTGCTGAATGAGAGATGACAGGACATCATCTGGGATGGGGTGGGATGGGATGGGATGGGATGGGATGGGATGGGATGGGATGGGATGGGATGGGGTGGGATGGATGGGGTGGGATGGATGGGGTGGGATGGGGTGGGATGGATGGGGTGGGATGGGATGGGGTGGGATGGATGGGGTGGGATGGGATGGGACACCCCACCTTCAGGAGCCACTCACCTCAGCCTGTGGGACCCCCTCGGGTGGGCGGCACTGCAGCAGCACCTCATGCTCCAGTGGCACCTCCTTGCCCAGAGGCTCCTGATCAAAGTTCTTCCGTAGGTCTGGGAGGGGAAGGAGAAGCCAGGGGTTATCAGCCTGCAGCAGGAACAGGGCAGCCTCCAAACTTTGGTGAGCACCTCAGCACCAAGCACCCTCAGGTCAGGAAGTCCCTCTGGCAGAGACAGCCAGGGCAAAACGTGCCCTGGAAGGAAGGAGCTGAAGGACCATGTTTTCCGGGATGGATTTGGGGCAGCACATGGTGGATGATACATTTCATTTTCTCCTTCATGTGCATGCAAGCTTATACCCCATCCTGTCTTTTCCTTTTGGGGCTAAATTCAGCTTATCCACTGTTTCTTCATCCCTCCCAGCAGAGCCCCTCAGGATGTGGGGGACACAGCAGCGTCCTGCTCCAGAGCCTGGGAAGGAGCAGGAGCATCACTAGATGGTGCTGCAGTCCTCTGCTACAGCTCCCAACCTCTCTCTCCACGTGTGAACCCTCTGCTCCGAAAAACACCACGGAAGTGTTCAAGGCCAGGCTCGAGGGGGTTTGGAGCAAGCTGGTCTAGAGGAGGGTGTCCCTCCCCGTGGCATGGGGCTGGAATGAGGTCAGTTTTAAGCTCCCTTCCAACCCAAAACTGTCCGTGATTCTATGGTTCTCTGAGTCTGTGGTTTTCCCAGCATAACCCTTCAGCAGCACAGCTGATCCATCACTCTGTTTTGGGTAACATGTTGGATTATAACCCCTCTAATAGCCAAATCCATTTGGGACCGGGCAAGCCTGGCTGTCCCCTGTAGCTCTGCCATCTCATCTGCTAATTGAGCAAATTCAGGCGTTCCCAGCCTGACTAACTGGCCTTTGATCAGGCTGACACCCCCAGGAGCAGCTCAGGGCAGTGACATGTGACAGCAGGGACTGGGAGGACACGGAGGCAATGAGCGTGCAAGGTGCCATCCATTGGGTTATTAAAGATAATAAACATTGGGTTATTAAGGATAATAAAACCCTGGGAAGCGCTGAGCACGCTGCTGGGCACTGCAGTGTTAACTCTGCTAGTGCCACCACCCTGGCCAGTGGGCATGGTGACTCTCACAAAGGTACAGCTGGGGTGGGGACAAAAAATCAGGGTCAGCCAGCAGGGATGGGTCATCCCAAACTCATCAGAAAGCGGAGAAGGGCGTTTGGACCTGGTAAATGTGCCAGCTAGTGCCACTGCCTCGCAGGTGGGGATGGTGACTCCAAGAAACAAAGCTACAGATGGGGTGGGGAGAGAAAACCAGGGTCATCCAGCAGGGATGGGTCTTCCTAAGCTCATCAGAAAGTGGAGGACATTTGCAGATGGGAGTGATGCCTTGTAAGGCTGGCCTAGAACAGAGACTAAATGGAGTTAAAGAATAAAGCAGGGATTTATCAGGAGGCCTCAGTATATCTACCTTGGGCAGCACAAGAGCCCAGCCAGGGCTGAAGCCAAGATGAACCAAAATGGCCACAAAATGCACGGGGGTCACTTTTATCAGTTCTGCTCTATTTGCATATTGGAGTTAATTGTCCAATTACATCTTTAGCCTATGAAGTCCCATTCTTCTTGTTTTTCTCTCTTCAACCCACATTGTTTGTGCTCTTGGGCCTGAGATTTGGATCATTTGTCCTTGGTGCCCAGCTAGAGCAGCAATTGTTTTGTCTCCCTGCTCTGTGCAGAGACCTCACCACCCCCTCATGAGAAGCCCAGAATTACACACTAAAGCAGTCCAGGATGTGAGGAACACCAAAGCCCAGCCCTGAGGCCTGGGGCAGCACTTACAGGCGATGCGGACGTAGGCCCGGCGGCTCTTGGTGGTGCCAGCCGAGCTCCAGGCCACGCACTGGCACCAGTGTCCACCCCCTCATGAGAAGCCCAGAATTACACACTAAAGCAGCCCAGGATGTGAGGAACACCAAAGCCCAGCCCTGAGGCCTGGGGCAGCACTTACAGGCGATGCGGACGTAGGCCCGGCGGCTCTTGGTGGTGCCGGCCGAGCTCCAAGCCACGCACTGGCACCAGTAATCCTCCAGGCCAAAGAGCTCCTCCACCTGCTGCCGGGACACCTCGATCTGCACCTCCCGCACCAGCAGCCCTGCAGGGGGACAGAGACACGGCATCCAGGAGCGGGGAAACTGAGGCAGCACCCCACAGTAATCCCTCAATTCTTAAAGATAATAGTCGCTTGCAGTTGCTCTAATAAATCTCTTCCCAAAAGAGCCATTGGAGGATTGGGCAGATAAAAAAATTTGTGATTGCCCCATTGTTTCCCAAAGGGGTTTACAAAAATAAGCCTTTTCAGATTGGCCAGTGGCTCCTTGTACCATAATATAATCCTTTCCTCTCGGGAGTTTGCCGTTTATTGCAGCCCTGAGATATGTGAAAAGGCTCTGTTTCGGCCCGTGTGTTCAAAGAATGAGTTGGAGTTCTTCAGTTTTCAGTCTCAGAGTTGTTTGTTGTATCTTATCTATAAAAATTTTTCTCCTGTCCAGCCGAGGTCCATTCAGCAGGACAGACAGAGGCACTCTGCCTGCCCCCCGGGTGGTGTTATCTATTTATACTACTAACTATGTATAACATGTTTACAATTACTTCCAATACCTATCACCTATGTTAGACTTCTATTCTAAACCAATCCCAAAGTGCCAACATCACAGCAGAAGATGGAGGTAGAGAAGAAGAAGAAGAAAGGCTGGACACGCCCAAGTCCCTCCATCTTGTCCCCAAAACCCCTATTTTAAAAATCCCAAAATCTACCTTTTCACCTAGTGATAACCTTATTATTATGCTATTTAAAGTTCTGTGGCTTTCAGGTTGGTAATTTGCTCCACGGGTCACAATCAAACCCACAGGCGTTCTGGGCTGTGTGCCAGGGTCTCTGAGCCCCCTGACAGGGGTCCCAGCAACTCTGGACACCCAGAGGGATGTGCTGAGTTCCAACACTTTCCTATGGGCACCAGGGTTTTATTCAATACTGAGTATGTTGATTGTGTATCAACTAAAAATCTCACCCTCTTTCCTTCTTCCCCCAGTCCCATTGTTATAACCAGGGGATTCTCTGGGGTAGGATCTCCCGGTCCCCTTCAATCCTCTTTGACACCATCCTTCTTCCCCTTGTCCCTCTTCCATTTGAGACATTCATTTTTCCAGTGCCCAAACTCTGTACACAATGCACATTGATCTTTGCCCAGTCCGGATGGACCTCCCTGGTTGCACCAATTTTGTCTTCCTACTCCTTTCTCTGCCCTTACTACTGCCATAAATTTCTTCATATCCTGCTTATATGCTTCCTCTCTATCACTATTTACTCTCCATGCCTCATGCACTGATTTTTCTAGGTTTCTTACATCAGGCCCTTTAAATTTCTGAAGTTTGCACCTAATATCCACTGTTGTGGATATTAGTAGTGGAATTCCCACATTTTCTCTAGAATCTAGAGTTGTACAGCGGCGCATTGTGTCTCTCAATCGTGTGCAAAGCTGGAGGACAGAGGGTTGGAGCCTTCTCCTCTGGGCTTGGCACCTCACAAACCAGGGTGACTGTTACCTCTGAAGGATGGTTTGGGATGAAGCCAGGGCCACGGATCACGTGGAAATGCCTCTTTTTTCCCCCCAGGACCAGAATCTCTTCACCATTTCTCAGGGCATCACCCTCCTCCACCAGCTCCCTCCCACATCTTCCCAGTATCCCAACATCCAAGCACCCCTTCCCACCCACCAGGGTTTGAAGGATGCTTTGTTGCGGGGAGAAACCTCCCCTGTCTGTGCCAAATACAAATATAACAAGGCAAATACAAATATAACAAGACAAATACAAATATAACAAGACAAATAAAACCTTGAAGAAATCAGCCTGGCCATGGCAAAGGTGACACCACCACAACCAGGACATGTTCCCCTGCACTGCAGGAGCACCAATGATCACCACCAAGGGCAGGAGGGACTTGGGCTTTATTTTTCCTTATTTTAAGCAATACCTGCCCATATTTTTTTTTTTCAGTTTCTATTTTAAAAAGGCCTCAATTTCAGTGATCGAGAGCCACACGCTCCCCAGCTGTAATTTTGTTACACTCCCAGTGCTGTGAGGAGCAATTACTGTCTCCCTGCCACCTTCCTGCAGAAGAGCTGACAAGGAAATACAATTTATTTTGTCACTATTCAGGAGGAACAAAAAAAAAAAAAAAAAAAAAAAGAAAAAGAAAGAACCACAACAAGAAAACCCCAAAAGCAAAGGTTTTGGGCCAAGCAGTTTTGGGATTTTAAAAGGATTCAGAACGCAGATGTGGCTCCAATCCATCTTGGGAAGGGATGAGCACCCTGGAAAGGTGGGAAGCATCCTGCAAATGCCCAACTTCTGTTCCCAAAATTGAAGCCAGAGCTTGTGGCACACAGGAGTCACTTCCTAAGGGCTCCCAGGCACCCAAACAGAGCTGCCCTCCCCGCCCAGCCCTCCTCAGCCAGCTGAATGATCCTCTCTGACTTGGCCTATTTTTGCTTTCTTCCGCATGAAATGTTTTGGATCAGACGCAGTCAGAGCATTACTGAGCCAGGCTCATTCAAGACACGTCATCTTAAAAGTTCCCTTTTTTTTTTTTCCCTTCTTCTTCTTAAAGGTCCCTTTTTCCAAGCTTTTAAGCAAGGACAGTTAAAAACTAGCCATGTTAACCCGTGCCTTTGTGCCCAGCTCTCCTCTGTGCCCTTTCCAGCAGCTTTCCCCAACAATGTCAGGCGCTGCAAATGCAGATTTTTTTACCACCTTCAACCACTTTGGTTCCAGCTCCCTTTTCCTTAGGGAAGCTGCCAGGCAGAGATGCCCACAGCAGCAGCTTTTAGCATGCACCACATCACCTGCAGGCACTGCTGGTTCACTCCCTGACAGCAGCAACGCCACCTTTGAAGCCTGGATGAAGGAGGTTGGTGTGTGCTGCTTCCTCCCCAGACCGCAGGCGCACAGCAGGCTGGAAGCTGAGAGGGAGATGCTGGACCAAAGCAAGTGAATTCCCACAGCAACAGGTGGATGCCTCATCCCTGGGAGTGCTCCAGGCCAGGCTGGATGGAGCTTGGAATGACCTGGGCTAGTGGAGAGTGTCCTTGCCCATGGCAGGGGGTTGGACTAGATCATCTTTCAGGTCTCTTGCAACCCAAACCGTTCCATAAGTCTATGAAATAGGGTGTTTCTTTCCACACTGCACATCACTAAGGCATCCCACAGGATGCTCCAGAGAAATGAGTCCTAACAGCCATCTGTTGGATTAAACAATCTCCAAACACATTCCACATGTGAGCACAACACAGGAGAAGCAAATGAGATAAGAATTTGTTTTCCCTTTTCTCTGAGGCTTCTCAGCTTCTCAGGAGAAAATCCTGGGCCAAGGGATTTTTTTCAGAAAATATGACTGCCACACTGTGGGAAACTTAGAGGAAAAGACAATTAGAAAAATTAACAAGGGGGGAATCACACCCAGGGCTGGACCACACTGCTCAGATGTTGCCACCAGAGCTGGGAGTGCCTGGTGGTGAGTGCTGGAAAGCTGGCAGGGTGACAGGGCAGCTCCACTGCTCCCTCCTTGTCCTGGTTCTGTGATCTTCCCCTGAGCATCCTCCAGTGCCACGTGTGGGGCACACAGACCTTTGGCTGCACCCAGTGTGGCCAGATGTTATAAATAAATGAAAAACCCCTTGGCAAAGGCTGCTCGGTCACTGACCAGCACTGACTGTGCCTCACAGGGGCGAGGGTTTCAAATCTGGCCTCTGCAAGAGCTGGGAGGTGGAGATGTACCCAAAAAAAAGAGAAGCAGTGTCCCCTGCTCCTGTCAGCCTCCAGAGAAGCAAAGGGACAGCCTGTCTGGGCATCATATTTTTCCTCTAGAGCAAAAACACCCCATGAATGGCTAAAGCAGCTTGAGGAGGAGAGGCTCAAAAAGCTGCCTTTTTGAGGAAAGGAGGAAAGGAGGAAAGGAAAGAAAGGATCTTCCCTTTCCAGAGCAGGCTCAGGGATGCACCCCAGCACAGACCGGCTCACGGCTGCTACAGGGTGGAGAGCAAGAGACACCAGGGAAGGGCAAGGTGGGAAAAAACACAGGGACAAGAGGAGATTCCGTCAAAATACTGGTGGCTCCTCCAGGCTGGTGAAGTCTCTCCTCTAAGCCTAGCACCACTGCAGTTCAAAAGGCTGCCTTGATTCAAAGCCCTCAGGATGCCACATGTGCAGGGATTAGCAGAGGGCAGATCTTACAGTGGAAATGTAACTGCTTTCCTCTACTCCTGAGCAGCCCCAGGTACCAAAACTGGCACAGAAAAGGTGGGTGCTGAGCTAAAGCATCCCAATTTTAGCAAATATCCTTCTTTACATGATATATCCAGCCCCACATATCTTGTTCTCATGCCAGGATGTTTCAAGGCATGGACTGAGCAGCTCTGCAGAGCCCAACCCCATGTAGTAACATCCCCCTAAAATGCCTAAACCACCTTCTAACCCCTTTCCAGGCAGCCAGAGGCTGATTTCTCCTCTGAGGCAGAAAAGAGCTCATTTGCCATCAACAGGCATTTCAAATCCTACCTGCAATTGCTCTCATTACCCATTAAACACTTAATCCCTCTGCGAACCTGCATAAGCTGCCAGCCTTTGCCACCCCTCCTGGCAATGACTCCTACATGTTGATTAGGCATTTTGTACAAAAGCAGCCCCTTTTTTTTTTTTTCTTTTTAATCAGATTTAAACATGCTGCCTTCAAAATCCCTTGTAAGAACCCCAAGTCCTGCACAAGGGTAGGAGTGAAAACAGGCAGGGTGACTTCCCCAAGCCTGATTGTGGAAGGGGTGTGGTAGTAGGTTCCCAATCAGGTCATGATTAGTATTGACTTTATTATCCAGAAGGCATGAAAAGACTCTTTATTATTAGAAATCTACAGTTCTTACAGGAACAGTGGTGGAGCTAAGACCTGATTTGTTTTAAAGTCAAAACCTCTCATGTCACAGTCATATTTTCTGAAAAATCCCTTGGCCCAGGATTTTTCTCCTGGGAAGCTGAAAAGCCTCAGAGAAAAAGGAAAACAATTCTTATCTCATTTGCTTCTCCTGTGTTATGCTCACACGTGGAATGTGTTTGGACATTGTTTACCAACTGGTGATTGTTTTGTTGGTTTCATGTGAATTGCTTTGACTTAATGACCAGCCACCATCCAGCTGTGTCAAAACTCTGGAAAGAGTCACAAGTTTTCATTATCATTCCTTGTAGCCTTCTGTCTATATCCTTTGTGCATTATTTAGAATAGTATTTTTTATAAGCTAGAGTATCATAAAATAATAAATTAGCCTTCTAAGAACATGGAGTCACATTCATCTGGGAATCCCGCAAATACAAGACCACAGCTTCTCCACAGCCTCCCAGGATTTTTCTGGGAAAGTCTGTGAATGGTGCTTTCACCAATGGCCTGCCTGGAGGATTTCTTTTATATAGTACAGTATCTTAAAATGATCAATTAGCCTTCTCAGAACATGGAGTCAGAGTCACTCATTCCTCCTCTCACTGGGGTCACCTGCAAATTCAACAAACATGGATGTGCCAAGAGGGGAAAGAGCTCGGAAAGCAGCGGGACAAGGAGGGCAGAGGGTGGCTTTGCTCACCGGTGACCTCGTCCAGGCTCTCCTTGGTGACGTGGTCGTTCTGGTTGACCCACTCGCCGTTGCACTTGAAGTAGATCTGCGTGGCGGGGTTGGCGCGGCACACGAGCTCCACGGGCTTGTTCTTGACGATGTAGGCGTCCTGCGGCTCGCGCAGGAAGTGCGGCAGCGTCTCGGCCGGCGCCGACGGGAACGACTCGGGCAGCACTTCGCTGTACTCCAGCCCTGTTGGCACACACGGAGCTCAGCAGCCGCCCCGGGTCCTCCTCCACGCTGCTCCCTCCCTGCCCGGCACACACACGGGGGGCTACAGCGCACGAGGAGGGGCAGGAAAGCAAAAATGGCACAGCAGCAGCTGGCAGAACCGGAGGGCACAGCCTCAAGCTGCACCAAGGGAAATATAGGTTGGATATTAGGGATAATTGATAAAAGGGTGATAAAGTACTGGAATTGTCTGCCCAGGGTGGAGTCACCATCCCTGGACGTGTTTAACAAAGCCTGGATGTGGCACTGGGTGCCATGGTTTAGTGGAGGGGTTGGGGCTGGGTTGGACTCGGTCTCGGAGGTCTCTTCCAACCCAGTGATTCTGAAAGCAACCCAGAGCTGCGGGATCAATCCTGTTTCACCTGGGCACTGGGCCCCCATCCACACTCCCGGCCCAAAGCTGGGTGATCTCACTAGAGGACACTGCAAGGGAAAAGCAAAACAAACCCAGGTCTATGGATGGAGACAGGGACACAGAGAGGCTCCAAAGGGGCTGGTGTCCCCCAGCCCACACCTCCTCCTCACAGCCCTGAGCAATGCATGGGCATGCTCCGAGCAAAATGCTGGCAGGGCTTGTCCTGGGAATGCTGACCATATTCCCAGCACAAATCTGAGCCATCCACACCTTCACTGGCGCTGCATTTGGGATCTCACCCCCTGCCAGCACCTGGATGTCAGCATCACCCAACAGGGGAGCAATGGCTTCCAGCACAGGCACCTCCAGAGAACATCACCCAAAGGTGCCACCAGGATTCCCAGTATCCCAGAAAACGTGGGGCTGTGCCCTGGGGAGCTCCATATCCCTGCTTGTTTGCTTTCAAAAGCCATCTAAATGCAAAAACAACTGGAGGTCGTGTCTGCTCAGGCCAGGCCGAGAAAAACCTTGTGCTATTGTGCCTAAGGAATGTTATCCCTTAGGAGTGGGAGCTCCAGGGTGCCTCATTCCCAGCAGCAGCTTGGAAGATGCTCTGACTGAAGCTGAGCATCATCTGCAGGAGACCTGTTCCCAGCCCATTAAGATCAACCCCAAATACCACAGGAGTAATAAAAACCCCCACACAGGTGCACAGGGATGCTGCTGCTTAACCTGTTGTTCCTGGGAATCTCACTAGCAGTCAGGTCACATCTCGAGGCTTTTCTTTACACTCAAAGGAGTTATGAGCTTTTCCTCCTCCTCTCTTCCCCCAGCCAGAGCTGTGATTCTCAACTCCAGGCACTGCAGCGTGCAGGAGAACAGTAAATATCCCCAGCCCCACGATAACATCTCCAGAGCTGGCAGGGAGAAGAAAGGAGCCCACTCCCTCCATCACCCTTGGCAAGCAGTGGTGCTGCACGGAGAGAATCAGAATCCCAAGCTGTGAGGAGGAGGAGGTGGAGGAAGAGAAAAAAAACATAATCAGATGCACCAAGAGAACAAGATGACCAGGCTTCCTCCTGAGCAAAAATCAGTGAGGGGAAAAAAAAAAAAAAGGCACGAGGTCAGTCGTTTAAAATCCATTTAGGAAAATTGACTTTCCATTTCCATTTAACACAGCACTAAGGGAGAGCGGTAGGACATTTGTCATAATCCATTAACTGCTCTTTTGGAAACAATGAATTAAACTCTGGGCTAATTTCTCTCTCTCTCTGGCTCTTCCCCACCTCTCTGCTGCCGGTTATTTCCTTCCCCATCTCATTTGCAGACCTGTGATTTTCCCAGGCCCCGTGGCAGGCAGGGAGACAGGGAATGCCAAGGTGTGTGACCCCCCTTCTGACAAAATCTTGGGAACAAAATCCCTGTGAGCACCTCAGGCCACTGCTCCTGCTGGGCAGCCTTTCACCTGTCACAGCAGCAAAGCATCCCTTTTTTAATCTGCCAATCAATTTTTCATCCGCTGAGTTGCTGTTCTGTTGTTTGTGTGTTGTTTTTTTTGGTTAATTTCAAAAACTGCTTTGATGCCATGGCTCTAAATTCCCTGGCAAAGGGGGCTGGCAGGAGATAATCGAACTGGCAGCAGAGGCAGCCAACAAAACTTCACTCACAGGCCTGTGTGCAAACCTCCCTGACATGAGGCTCCCTGCATCCCTGTGGCAAAGTCAGACCTGGGCTTGGCAGCTGGCAATGGGCACAGGTATCCTCAAGAGCCAGTTTTTGGGAGGATCTTCCCCTATGGAGGTGACACCCCAAAGTGCTCATGGCCCTGATCCAAACCCACAGGCCAGGAGGAGAGATCCTTCTCCAACAGCCAGCAGCAAGGATATGTTTTCTCCCACCTCATCACCACTCTGGTGATGCTGAACAAGACTTCAGGTCATCCAAGAGGAGCAGGGAGCTGGGAGGGGATGAGTCACGGCCGGATGGGGATGGAAATCCAGATTTGTGACTCACTGGGATCGTCTGCACGGGAAGGGTGAAGGCTGCAGAGGAGCCACCTGGGCCCCCAGAACAATGCTTGGGGCTGAGGCACTCCTGGTGGCACCAAAAGTCCCATCCAGACCCTGCTCCAAGAGGGGCTCTGCCCAAATTAATGCTGAGTCTTTAAGGTTCTTCTCCATGTGGGCACAATGACTTTGGGGAAGAAGGTGGGGTGGGCACAGAGACTGGAAGGTGGAACAGGATGGTGTCACCAGCCAGATCCAACATCTCCCTTTAGTGGCTACAAAAACCTGCTGGGTTTGAGATTTGAACCCAAAACACTTGAACCTTTTAAGCCAGGACCATGCTGGGAAGGTTAAAACCCTTCAAACTCACGACAACTGAGAGATCTTTTGTTTCTCTCCAGGAAAGATCTGGGGCCAAAATAGCAGCTCTAACAGGAGACAGGAGGAAAAGATGATGGGTTCTTCATGGCAGACTCCCAACTGGGGCCATGCCACGGAGCCCCCAGCCCACAGATTCCCCAGACTCATGGATGGGAGCAAATCAAGGGGGAGGGTGATTTTTCCATTCAGGACATTAGCAGGGAAAAAACCACTCCTGGTGGTACCAAAAATCCCATCCAGACCCTGCTCCAAGAGGGGCTCTGCCCAAATATATGTTGAGTCTTTAAGGTTCTTCTCCACTTGTGCACAGTGACTTTGGGCATGAAGGTGGAACAGGATGGTGTCACCAGCCAGATCCAACATCTCCTTTTAGTGGCTACAAAAACCTGCTGGGTTTGAGGTTTGAACCCAAAACACCTGAACCTTTTAAGCCAGGAGCATGTTGGGAAGGTTAAAATCCTGCACACTCACGACAGCTGAGGGATCTCTTGTTTCTGGCCAAGAAAGATGTGAGGCCAAAAAAACAGCTCTAACAGGAGGAAAGGATGATGGGTTCTTCATGGCAGACTCACAACTGGGGCCATGCCATGGAGCCCCAAGCCCACAGATTCCCCAGACTCATGGATGGGAGCAAATCAAGGGGAGGGTGACTTTTCCATTCAGAAATTAGCTGGGAAAAAAGCATTTGCAGCTGGGCAGGGCGTTTTCCTGCAGCATGAAACGCTCACTGCTATTTAAACACGCTGGGGAAGAATTAAGGCATGGTAACAAGGGGGACTGTGGATGAGAAAAGGGAGGAGAAGCATGCTGGGCACATTTATCACAAGCCATCACAGCAGCCTTTCATCCCCGCTGCCACCCGCCGCATGGGAAACCTCTGCCTCTGCCGGCACTCATGGGGGCCCCCAAAAATCCACACCGGGGGGAGGAACACGCTGCTTGTGCGGAACAACTGCTGCTGCCGTGAGCCCTGAGTGCCCAGCAACAAGTGCAAACCCCAGAAAAAGGCACTTTCCCAGCGGTGCGACTGCAGCGCCCGCAGAGGCCACCGCGGCTCCGGTGCCACCCGGGTGACACCGCGGCCCAGTGACCCGCAGGAGCAGCAGGCAGGAGAGATGTTTTTGCATGGGAAAGCAGGAAAGGAGCCCTGCACAGCCGGGATTTCCCGCCCTGCAATCACACCAGCAATAAAACTCCCAGCAGTGACAAACTAATAAATATTTGAGAGTGCGCTCCGCTGCCTGTAATCATCTCCCTGGCAGACGTCTGCAGGGGGTTCCCATCTGCTGGCTTCCCTCCTTCCTGCTGGAGGTGGGTGCCTGCTTCCCAGATCTCTTCTGGGGGCTTTTTTTGGAAATCCCAGGCTGTCACCATCCCACAATCTCACACGACTTTGGGGCACGGTGTTCTGGGGTGCCTGGAGCTCTTTGTGGGCAGGCAGAGACAAAAAAGAGGGGGCAGCTCCCAGCTCAACCCACGGGAGCAAATCCTGAAGCCTGCAGTAGGAGCAAGGAGAAGAAAAGGGAGGAGGGGAACAGGCACTTCTTTTCCTCTCCCCATCCCTCATCACACATTTTAATCTGCCGGGGCTGAGCTGGATTATCTGCAGCATCTGTTCCCTGGGGGTGATTTGCAGATGTTTGCCGCCAGCCTTTGCAACTTTGTCAAGAACCACGACCCCAAACCCACCTCGACCCCCTAAAAGGAGCAGCACCGGGGTGGGATCCAGCCTTAACACCCCCTCCATCACCCCAACCATGTGCCACTGAGGATTGCAAGCCCGGGAACCAACTCCCCCTGCCGCAATGGCCAAGCAAACCTCCCCAGGAAAGCGTTAAAATCCTCTCTCCTGCAATTGTTATCCCTCCAAATATTTGGAAGATTACAGGAGCATTAGTGGCTGCCCATCACCCAGGGCCACCCCTCCCTCCTGCCGGTCCGAGGCAGGCAGGGAAGGATGGAAGGATGCAGGGATTAGGCTGGGATGCCTGTGTTTCTCCAGCTAAATCTCGGCGGCTGTGGATGCTTAACCCCTTCTGCCCCCGCCTCCCCACATCCCTGAGTGCCTCAGGGCTCCTGGGAAGGCCTGGCAGGGAAGAGTTAAACCTGCCAGGTGGGTTAAAATCCTGCTGGAGAGATGAAAAAATACATGACAGCTTATCTGCAGCGCCACAGGAGGAGTGATGTGCCTTCCCAATCCTCCAGCAGGGATGGGAATGGCTCTGGCTCCTGAGACAGGGATGGAGGGGATGCTCCAGCCACCAGCTGGGCTCCAGGAGGTGTCTGGAAGGCTGGAGGGGGCTGCCCCCTCCCCAAATCCCCCCTCCCTTGCCTCCAGGGAGAATGAGAACAGGCTCATTTAGAGATTAGTGCTGTTGCCATTTCAACTCCAGCACATTGTGACACTGGAGCCATGGCATGGCTGCCTGCCATTCCAGAACACCTGCCTCACTCAGGGCATCCCTGCCACATCCCAGCCCATCCCTGAGCTCAGGGGGAGCTGCCATCACCAGTCCAGGCCTGTTCTGTTCCCATGGGCTGCCACTGGGACAGCTTTCTGTCCCAAAGTGGTGACACCCCCCCCAAACTTCCCCTCCTAAAAGCACCCTGAGCATCCTCCTCCCCCACACACCATCCTCTCTTCCCCAAGCACCCCCTCCTCACCCTTGCACTGCCTCCCACACACACGGGGGGCCCCAAACATTCAGCCCCATCTCTGAGGAGGTGCCAGGAGCAGGTGCCACCTTCAAAGGCAACGTCTCCATGAGGTGGAGCAGTGCCACACCAAGCCACAGTCCCTTCTCAGGGGTCACATCCCACTGGAGACACAGCAGGGAGAAAGGAGGGCTCTCAGCACTCTGGCTGCTCACAGTGACCCCGAGATATTTCAGAAAGTCTCTTTTCCCAGCCCAGCAGTTGCAGAAGGAGTCAGAGCTCTTCAGTTCTCGGTCTCGAGGTTGTTTATTGTTCCTTATCTGTAAAATTCTTTCTCCTGCCCTGCCGAGGTCTGCTCAGCACGACAGTCCAGGCACTCTGCCTGCCCTCAGGGCAGTATTATCTTTTTATACTAAAAACTACGTGTACATTATTTACCATACCTTCCCAATACCTGTCACCTATGTTAGACACTGAGCTTCTACTCTAAACCAATCTGTGAGTGCCACCATCACAGCAGAAGATGGAGGCCAAGAAGAAGAAGAAGAAGGAGAAAGGCTGGACACACCCAGATCCCTCCACCTTGCCCCCTGAACCCCCATACCAAAAACCCCAAAATCTACTTTTCCACCCTATGATAAATTCACTATCATTCTACTTAATTTGTCACGGCTTTCAGATCTTCATATACGGTTGGTAATTTGCTCCATGGGTCATAATCAAAGTCACAGGTGTCTGTGCCAGGGTCTCTGAGCCCCCCGGCAGGGCTCCTGGCACTCCAGGAGAGCCAGAGGGATGTGCTGAATTCCAACAGAGGACAACCCAAGATGCAGGCTGGAACTGAGCACGGCTTAGGGAGATCTGAAGGCACCCACATCCAGCTCTCTCCCTGCTGCCTCCTCACACAGATCCCACAAAGCCCTGTGCCTGCAGCAGCCTGGGACTGCTCAGGCACAGGCTGGGAAGTGCTGAGTGTGAGATGCAGGGAATGTAACAGGTCCCCAGGGCTGCAGCTGGCTGATGTAAGCCCCGGCCTCATTAACTCAGTGTGGCTCATTAACCTCTCCCTCCCGGGAGGGGACAGCCCCAAGCTGCCAGCACAAGCCACAGAGCTGAGTGTGGAACCTTCAGGAAAACCTGTGGCACCCAGCACCCGGGTTCAATCCGGTTCAAAGTCAAAGGAAGGAAATTTCTGGAAGTTGCTCTTCCTTGTGAGGGTGGTGGAACAGGTTGCCTGGAGAAGCTGTGGCTGCCCCTGGATCCCTGCAAGTGTCAGGCCAGGCTGGATGGGCTTGGAGCAGCCTGGGATGGTGGAAGGTGTCCCTGCCCATGGTGAGGGCTGGAAACCCACAATCCCTAAAGGTCTCTTCCAACCCAAAACATCCCATGAGTCTACCCCACCTCCAGGCTGGAATTTGAGCTGAAAAACCCAGGAGGATGTGTCACAGACATCTTTTATGGAAAATCCTTTCCTTAGGATTCTTCCTCCTGAGAAGCTGAGAGGCCTCAGGAACAAAATGCAAACAATGGTTATCTGCTGCTGTGGAATGCAACAGGTGCATCTGGGATTGGTCTCATGTGGTTGTTTGTAATTAATGGCCAATCACAGTCAGCTGGCTCAGACAGAGAGCCTGAGCCACAAACCTTTGTTATCATTCCTTGCTATTCTATTCTTAGCTGGCCTTCTGATGAAATCCTTTCTTCTATTCTTTTAGTATAGTTTTAATGTAATATATATCATAAAATAATAAATCAGCCTTCTGAAACATGGAGTCAGATCCTCGTCTCTTCCCTCATCCTCAGACCCCTGTGAGCATGGTCACAGGGATGCTGTGCTTGTGGGGTAACCACCCTCGTGTCCCCAAGCTTGGTAATTCTGCAGGGGCTGCACAGAAACCCAGCCCCCAGGGTGCTGCTGTGCCCAGGGGTGTGCAGAAGGTGTTGTTCTACCTGTGTGCCCCTCCAAAAGCTGCATCCCATCCCCTCCTGCTCCCACCAGCCAGGAAAAGCAGCTGCAGTCTGCATCTGGCTTCTCCGTGCTCACCACTCTTATTAACAACTAAACCTGGAAAGAACCACTTAACCTTTCCCCCAAGCATCTCTGCCTGACAACTCGCTCCTTTTCCTCCACTGGCTGCCCTCTTCCAGCCCCTTCGTGGCAAACCTGGCACCATCCAGCCCCATCCCTCCATCCCAGAGCCCACCCAGCCCGAGAGGGACGGACAGACAGGCATTTCCCAGGACAGACAGGCATTTCCCAGCAGCTTACAAGTCCCTCCTGTCCCTCCTGCCCGGCGACAGGCAAACTTGATAATTAGAGAGCATTCCTCCCCAGCCTGGGTAATGAGGGGGTGCACCCAGCCAGCCCTAATTACACCCTTGGAAAGAAAGAAAAGAAAAGAAGCAGATTCCTGCTCTCCCAGCCAAAGGAAGAGCCTGCAGCTGGCCTCCCTGGCTGCATGTCTCTATTAAACCAGGACTGGATGGGGACAGGGAAAGGAAAAAAGAAAGCAAAGTCTGTGCTGAGAAAAGGGTGGGCAGGAGGAGCTGGGCAGCCCCACAGATATTCCTGCATGTAACAGCCTTGTTGATCAAAAGTTACCTCACTTATATAAATAAATATAAAAATATATCGACTTTTTAGCTAAATCCTCAGGTCGGGTTTTGGCAAAGCAGCCTGAGAGGTAAACTAAGGCAGGGTGACCTCACATAGGGTATCCAACCTCAGCATCATGGGCATCCTACCACAGCATCCCTACACATCCCACTGAGCATCCTGGCATCCCACCACTGCATCCCTGTGCTCCTGCCAGCCTCAGCTAAGAGTCCAACCCAAATTCCAACCATCCCCAATCCCCCAAGGAGAGAAACACCCAGGCTCTGGCAGCACCTCCCATCCTGGGAGCTGGAAAGAGAGAGATTTATCTTGTTGGTTATGCATTACACTGGAGTATTTATGGAGCCACTACTCTTTTGTTTATCTTTATGATTATGATAATCAAAGGAGAAGCCTCCTGAGAAGTGTAAACAGCTGAGATCCCTTATGGTAAAAATCTCTTCATTTTTCATTAAATGGATTTACAACACGACACAGGCAGATTGGTGTAAATTGTTCCTCATTTCTGCTTTTAGCGGCGCCGTGAGCCGCGCGGATCCCCGTAAATACCCACGGAAAACAGAGTGAATTCAAATCAAAAAAAAAAGAAAGAAAGGAAGAAGAAAAGGAGGAGGAATTATGCAGCAAATCCCTGTTACACTCTATTGTGCTGGCTTCTTTTGTGCTGTTTTATACATTCCCTTCAGGGAAGCAGTTTTGTTGGAAAACTATCTCCAAATTTCATCTAGCGCTGGTTCTTGTTACGGGCACAGACACTTCCCTTTGTGCTATTTTAATTCCATTGTCACGGTCCTCTTGTCGGGTTTGTTCTGTTTACTGAGCTACAACGTTGTTTTTAATGGATATAATAATTATATGAACTTTTTATTTATTTGCTTTGGCCCATGAAAGGAAAGCCCCAGCAGCGGAGAGGGCGGTAACGCGCTGTTTATTCACATGTACGGCATGTGCTGGGCTCCTGTTGTGAAAAGAATAATCATTTCAACAAGAAAAGAGAGAAGGGAGAAGAAAACACGGAACAAACAGGGACTTGTTGCCCTGGTTAACGCCAGAAAGTCCAAAGAATTATTAATTATCCTTCAAACTGCAGCAAACTCAACTGGAAGCTGCGAGCTCTCCTTGGAAAACGCAGAGAAGGAAATAAAAAAATAATTTTAAAAAGAGTCTCCCGTTCAACTGAGCACTGCAGTTTGGAAAAATGCTAACTCTGGGAGAAAGAAAGTCCACGCTTTTGCAGACAGAGAGCGATTTCCCCTTCACCCAAATTGCATACATATTTCAAAATGTAAATTCCCCAGCGTTCCCCTTGAGAGAGCAACTTTCAGGAGGCTGTTTTGCAATGGGTGGGTTTGCTTTTTTCTCCTGAACGTGCAAATCTGGAGGCGACTTTGGGCACAAAAAGTGACTTTAAAACAGCAGCAGCAGCAGCAGCAGCAGTGGGAAAGGCTGTGAACCTGCCAGTGCTCCTTGGGAAGAGAGGGATGCTCTGCTGCCCACCAGGCATCCCTCCCTGGGCACGCACATCCCACAGGACCACGGGCTGGAGGGAGCAGCTTTCACCCTCTGAGCACCCCACTGAGGTGGGGACAGCCCAGACAGACCTTCTCAAAGTGGCCCACGAGGTTTGGTACTCCTGGGTGGTGGCACTTCAGTCCCAAAATCCAGGAGGTGGCTGAGCACGTCCCACCCCGAGGAAGCCGAACGAGGTAAAGCAAAAAGTTGAGGCAGCAGAGGAGGGAAGAGCAGCACAAAAGGAACAGAGAGCTGGGGGGGGAGGGTTGTGTTTGGTTTTGGGAGGGTTTTTTTTCCACCCATCCTTTTTGTCTTTCTCTCACCCGCTCTCTCCTCGCGGGAAGCCAAGGCTGGCTGGAAGGACGCTCCCCGCCGCCTCCAGCCAGCCTCTCTCTCCCTGCAGCCCCTCACCAGCTGCTGCCCTACTTTTCCCGACGCTTTTCCCACTCTTCTCCCGCAGCTCGCTCGGTGGCAGGCGTGGGCTGGGAGCAGCATCCCTCTGCTGCAGCTCCCGGGGCTCCCTGTGCCACCGGAGCCGGCCCAGCATCACCTCCCGCCCTCAGCCCAGCCCAGGGAGGCACTGCCAGCAACGCTGCCCTGGTCTGACATCATTTGCATCATCATGTTATTATTAATATTATTATTTAATCACAAAAAAGAACAACTAGAGAAAAGGTCCACTCCGTGCCTCTAATTCCCCATTAATTCATCTGGGGGAGGAACATCACAGGAGAGGCTGATTAAGGTCCCTTTATTAAACAGTCTTTAAAGTTGCCCTTAATCTTTCAGATTTGTTGCCATGATAAAAAAAAAAAAAAAAAAGCCCCAACAACAACAAAACAGTCACCACAAATGGAGGCTGGAAATATTTTGCTTTTTGTTGTCCTTTCTCTGCCCTTTCCTTCCCTTCTCGTTTTACTGCGGGGGAAAATAGAAAGAAAAAATGGGGGGAGGGGGAGAAACAGGGATAGAAAAAGATTTAAGGAAAAAAAAATAATCCCTGCTGATGCTGAATGTCAAATATTAAGATTTTTCTCTCTCTCCCCCCTCTTTCAGCAATATCCTTATTAAAGAATAAGCCCCCAAAGCACCAGTGAGACTAGCTCAGATGACAAGGCTTCCCCATCCCCTTTTCTGGGCTAGGATTTGATCCCTGAAGCCAGGAGCAGGTGGGATGGGGGCAGGTACCTCAAGCCCATCGTGGCTTCCCCTCTGTGGCACAAAGAGAGGTGTCCAGCCAGTGGCAAAAGGATTTCAGCCATTACCTTGATTAGTTTTATTCCTTTCCCTCTAAACCCCGCAACCAGCTGGGCTCCCAGCACCTCACACCGGCTTTAACGCAGAGGAAAAAAGCTGTGCTTTGATAAAAACCATGAGGTTTGGGGGTTTTTCTGGGGAGCACGGAAGGAAAACCCCACAAAAAACAAAGCCTTTTCTCCTCAGGCTCCGTTTCCAGGGAGGTGGGGAGCCTTCACGAGCTTCCTAGTGTTGTTTGGCACCCTCCTCCCCTCTCTGGCATTTCAATTCCACGGGACCCTGTGTCGCCACAGGTTTCTTCCTTTCTCACCACCGGGAATTTCCACCTTTTCTTCTCTGGACAGAGCCCATGCTCCCACACCACCAAGCTTCTCTTTCCTCCTTTTGTCCTCTGGCACACCCATTCCAAACTAAACTCCAGGGTGGCCCAAACTCCCACAAGCATCCTTTTTGTCTCAGCACGGGTACCAGGCTGGAAATGCCCCAGTTTTGGGGGTCTGTGCCACCCTCTGTGGGTGGGACTCCCCTGGAAGCATCCCTGCTGATGCTGCAACAAGCCAACACTTCCTCCCACACCATCCTCTCCCTCTGCCGGTATTGACACCAACACCCTGAGACCCCAAGGCATTGGTAAAAATTGACCTTCAAAATACGCAATGCTGCCAAGTAAAGTGAAGTTTGGCATGTTGAATTCTGTGACAAACACGCTGAGCATGGCTCTGGTGGGTGCAGGACGTGCCAGGCACAGCAGTGGAATGGCTCCTGCAGGGCTCAGGGGCACCTCTGAGGGCAGAGACACTGCAGGGCATCCCTCTGCAGCAGTTTTTTATTATCACTCTTTTTTAGCTTTCTGATGTTTCCTTTCTCTCTTTCTTTTAGTACAGTTTTCATATATCATTTTCTTTTAATGTAATATGTATCATAAAATAATAAATCAGCCTTCTGAAACATAAGAGTCAAGATTCTCATCTCTTCCCTCATACTGGGGATCCTCAAACACACCCACATTTAGTGACCCCGAGTGAGTGACACCCCACACTGGGCATCCCTGTGCAGCATCCTGGGTGTCACTGAAATATTTTGTGAAAATCTTTTCGCTAAGATTTTTATCTTGAGAAGCTGAGAGGCTTCAGAAACTAACTGTAAACAATAACTGATAGTTGCAAACAATAATATCCCGGGCATCCCACCACAGCGACCTGGGCATCTCTCTACAGCATCCTGGGCTTCCAGGTGATCCACAAACTCTCGGGGGAGCAAGGGCAAAGGGTCACCCATACGGAACGTCATGGAAAAAGGAGGGGAAAATCCCGGAGCCCACCAGCCCCGGTCCTTTTTCCCCGGCTGTCCCGCAGCGGCTGCATTTCCATAAACGATTGGCACTAATTGCTTTAACCACGGGCGCTGTGCTGCGGGTAATGGGAGTCATTGAGCGACCTCTGCTCCGGGCCAGCCCCGGCTCCCATTTACTCCTGCCCTGCCCTGCAGCCCGTGAAAAATGTGTATTTTCTGATTGGCTTTTCGCAAATATTCAAATGAATGTCATATGTGCTGTGTTAGAAAGTTATGCTGTATTCATTCTCTTAAGTAGCGTGTTACATATAGTTTTAGGTTATAACAGAATGTTAAAATAGAAACTATGCTCTGTAAGGTACTTTTTTTTAAAGAAAGGACTTTAAGGAAGGTAGCATCCACAGGACACCCAAATCTTTCAGAGAAAGAGAATTTATTGCTCCATTATCAGAAGAAATGAACTTCTTCCCACCTTGCTCAGCCATGAAGACTCAGTCAGGATTCAGAGGAAGAAGCTGACACTGACCAGACAGAATGCTGGGTTTGAATGGAATTTATGCATCATGGATGAGGTGTATGAATATGCAACAGGCTGTTGCTATTAAGGGTTAATCCTCTGTTAACGTGGCTCCTTTTTTGGGCTTATTTTGCCCAGAAAAGGTACCCGGACTGTTAATAACTCTGTTTTTATTGTCTCATATTGTCCCAATCTCAATTGTTCCAACTATTATTACTCTAATTATATTGCTAGTTTTATAACCATTTTATTACTACTAAACTTTTAAAATTTTAAAAACAAGTGACTGGCATTTTTCACACTGCCCCTGATTCCTGAGCCCATCAGGGATGGATCCTGAGGATTCCTGCTTGGACTGGCAATGCCACTGGCAACGACTTGTCACCAGGACTGCCAGCTAGCCCATTGCTGGGTTGGGCTCAAACCAGACGTGTACAAGCACTTGGAAACCCCAAAATCCTCCCCAGACATTTTCTGAACACAGGAAAAAAGATGCTGCCCCATCCCCGTCCTGGGGGAAGAGCCAGCTGGCACTGGCCAGGGGACACGGGGCTCCAAGGCTGTCCCATCTCTGGAAGTGTCCCAGGCCACTTGGATGGGGCTTGGAGCACCCTGGGACAGTGGCAGGGGGGCTGGAAAATCCCTTGAAGGTCCCTTCCAATCCCAACCATTCCATGCTTCCACCAAAACACAACACACCCAGCTCCCTACACGCACAGGGAAAAAACCCAAAAATGCTCTTTTGGAACCCAAACACCTCCATCCCAAGGAGATGGGACCCCAGACCCCACAGCAGGGGTGCCTCTCACACGCCTGACATCCAGGCTGGGAGGGTAAGGAAACGTCCATGCTTCCAGGAAAATGCACTGCAGCCCCCTTGCTGCCAGCCCACAGGGACCCATTACACTAACACTGTGTCCATTCAGCCTGATATATAAATTACTAATGTAAATTAATGGATAATTGAAGCCCTTTAGTCCTAAATATTTAAATTATTTAACAGGCAATTAAGAGCGAAGGAGAAAGAAAAGAGGAAAAGGGGCCTTAACCCCAACAGGCAGAAAAAAAAAATAAATGAGGTGTGAGGAGAGCAGAAAGAGCTGAGCACACACATTTGGATGGGAAGCTGCCAGGTTCATTTTGTTTGAGCCAGGCTGGTGTTACAGTGGATGCCCCCAGATCCAGGGGGACAGGAAGAGAGCATCATCCACCAAACAGATTCTGATCCTCATCTTTTCCAGAGAGGAAAACTCCATGGCTTTGTCACAGTGATTACCAGAACTTCCTGGCATGCCACAACAATACTTTTAGATAATTTTTTTCACCCCCTCCAACCCCTAATTCCATTTTGTAATACCATTCCTGACTCCTTTTTAAACCTGATTCAAGTACAAACATATTATCTCAAATGTTTTCACTTTCTTTTTCCTTTTTCAGATGGTCTACACGGCTGTTTCACTCTCCAAACACCCTCAGCCAGGCAAGGTGGTTACAATTCCTCACAAATGCAATCCAGCAGGATGCTGGGTGTCACCACAGGTATTCTGCAGAGCCCTCCTAACAACACAGTACAGGCTGGGGCTGAGAAACGTGGTGTTTCCTCCTCTAGCGCCCATCCCAAGCTGCCCAGTGATATTCCCCGTGCTTCCCTGGGAGCTGGAAGGGGTCATGAGGCAAAATGGTCCATGGAGGGAAGACGTCATGTGGGAAAAACAGGATTTTAACAAAAGCAGAGCGTGAGGCTGAGTGAGGCTGTGCGTGCCCAGGGACGGCACTGAGGGCAAGGGGGGACTGAGACAATAGTGAATAGACTCCAGATTATATCCTGAACTCACAGCCCCACGGGAACAGGGTTATAAAAACCCTTTTTATTTTGTTTGTAGTCCAAAACAAACAAGTACATAAAAAGCTAAATGCGGAGAGGCCAGACAGGAAGTGAGTAACATCTGGGAAACATCTGGCCCCGGCTGCGCCGGCACAGCTCCGGGTACCTGCTCCCACAGCTCCCAGCCAGGGCAGGGCCCAAAAATCTCTGCTCCAAACGGGGAAATGGACACCCCGAGCAGCACAGGACACCCTGGCACAGGGCTCTGGGCGTCCCCTGAGCACCACAGGGACCTCCGAGAAGGGCTCGGAGCATTAAGGGTGCCCCGAACAGTGCAAGATGATCCAGGGCTCTGAATATTGCAGGGCTCCCTCCCAAAGAGGGCTTTGAGCATCGCAGGACACCCCCTGAGCATTGCAGAACATCCCCTGAGCAGGGCTTTGAGCATAAAGGATACCCTGAGCAGCGCAGGACACCCTGGTCCAGGGCTCTGAGCATCCCCTGAGCACCACAGGAACCTCCAAGAACGGCTCTGAGAATTAAGGATGCCCTAAACAGTGCAAGGAATATTGATCCAGGGCTGATCAATATTGATCCCTGATCCAGGGCTCTGAATATTGCAGGGCTCCCTCCCAAAAAGGGCTCTGAGCATCTCAGGACATCCCCTGAGCATTGCAGAACATCCCTTGAATAGGGTTAAGGGCTAAAGCAGATGCAGAGAGTGAAACAGCGGTGTAGACCACCTGAGAAAGAAAAAAGAAAGCGAAAACACTTGAAAGAAATGTATTTGTACTTGAATCAGGTTAAAAAAGGAGTCAGAAATGGTATTACAATAGGGCTTTGAGCATAAAGGATGCCTGAGCAGTGCAGGACACCCTGCTCCAGGGCTCTGAGCACCACAGGCCAGCCCTGAGAAAGGCTCTGGGCAATAAAGGATGCCCTGAGAATTTCAGGACACTTTGGTCCAGGGCTCTGAGCACCACAGGCCAGCCCTGAGAAAGGTTCCTCCCCATGCCCAGAGCTGGGGAGCCTGGCGAGGCTGCAGGGCTGATGTTTGGGAAGGCTCCAGCACGGCTGTGAGCGAGGAGAGCTGGCTCGGCAGGATCAGCCCCGGCTCTCCTCACTGGGAATTCCCCACAGCTTCCCTCTGCACCCGCCCACGGCCAACAGGGTGCTCTGGGGGAAGGAAAGGGGGCTGCAAGAGAGCCCACAGAGCCCTTAGACAGCAAGGGAAGGTGTGGTGGAAAGAGAAGTGACGCTCAGGAGCAATGTGGATCACAGCAGGAACCACTTCTGTCTCCTCCGTGCAACTGCAGCTGCATTTCCAGGCAGGAAATGCAAACAGCCACCTGGAGCAATGCCACTGATCCTTCACTGCTGCACCAAACTCCTGGCAAGCCAGCTTCCCTCAGCTCCTCAGACAGGCTGGGATCCCCCCAGCTCAACAAACAACCCTCAACTCTCCCCAAAACTCCTCTTCTGCCATTCCCTCTGGCAGAGCCCAGGATCAGCACTTGGGGCATTCCAATGGCGAGGATTAAAGCTGGTCCAAGGCTGGACCACGCTGCAGAAGGAGCAGCAGCAGCTGGCTGCACAACATCTGGCACTGCTGCTCTTTTACTGCACGTGGGACCGCTGAGGGCCTCCAAGGACACTGCTGGTGGCCCAGGTGTCCCACAAGGACAGGAAGGACAAGGACACATCACTTGGGCCATGCTGGCAGCTGGCCTGAGCGTGGAGCACCTCCCCTTGGAAGAGCACAGACACGATGCAAGGGATTTGGGGAAGCATTGGGGATGAGGATGGGAGAAAAACAGGGAGGAAAGAAAATAATAACAGAACAGTTTGGCTTGGAAGGGATGTTAAAGATCATCTCATTCCACCCCCCTGCCAAGGGCAGGGACACCTTCCCCTGAAATACCAGAGGAGGAAGGACACTGTTTGGAAAGGGAAACAAGCAAGGCACATTAAAGGAAAAAATTATCCAGCAGGCTGGCAAGGTTAAAAAAGCAAACACACACTGGGACACGGAAGGATAGAGAGACCTAATTAAAGAAGCCTCACCCAGAACACGCCACCAGCAAAAAGCATCTGATGTGTCAGGGACACAGAGGGATGCTGCGTGTCCCATGCCGTGTCACTGCACAGCCTGCAGCCAAGGGCACGGCTCCCAAAGCCCTGAGCCACTGCAGCACAAGGCTGAGCGTTGTGCCTCCTCTTTTCTGTTCATTTCTGCACCAGCTGATGCCCACCTGTAGCCTTTGTTGTGTGCTGTCACCTCAAACCAGCTACATGAGAAAGCTCCAGCATCAGGAGCTGCCCAGAAGAGCCAGACCCCGCTGCAGGATGAACCTATCCCCGTCTCTGCAGCAGAATTTGGGCCAGCCCAGGGGCAGCCAGGGCTCCTGGAGGTGTCTGAACACATCCAGGCTGTCAGGGAGAGCGGGGTGATGCACAGGAGCCCACCAGAGCCAGGCAGCCTGTTCCCACCATCCCTCACACGTGCTCTTTCTCTCAGATTCCCAGCCTAAATAAGGCTTTGGGGAGGAAATTAATGAACAGCAAAGCTGATTACAAAGAACAATACAATGACTCAATCTGTTTCTTTTACCTCAATTGTATAAAGCTTTTACATTTATGAAGGTTTCTCTCGGTACACAATGAAACAGCCCTCTGAGGGAAGCCGTAATGGCCCTGGAGACTTTTTGAACAAGACTGGACAAAACACGCCGGAACAATCCCAAAGGAAGGACCAGATGATCTAACAGGTCTTTTGCATCTTTAATTCCTCACCCTTTTCTTTCTCCTGCCGGTTCAGGCAGTTCAGGCGTGGGGGTTTTTAAGCTGCTGCTAATTAGATGTTAATGCGGGAGTGGCTGCTTGCAGGAGAAACACCGGGGCCCTAAATGACAACCAGATCACAGGGACGAGGGTCCTTATTCTCAGCATGGAAAATCCCCCTCTGGAAGCAAAACAGGCCCTAAAATGCTGGTATCCTTCCCACACCAGGGCGGATCGCTCCTGCACCCACCAGCAGCCTCCTGGCGCTCGTGGGGTCACATCGGTGCCAGCCCTGCATCTCCTCCCTCTCTGTCCCCACATCGGGATCCCCAAAGCTGTTTTGCACATCTAGGGACAAAGGGAAAACCCCACCATGGGAACAACCTGAGTTTGGTTCAGTCCTAACAGCAACCAGCTCTCCTGGCTGCCCCGTGCAGAGCACCTCCCAGGAGAAGGCAATGGGCTCAGGAGTTCAAACTGCCTGGGTTCTGGAAGCTACAAACATAAACCCCATTCTGCAGACATCAGCACCCATTTCTCCTGAAGACCCTCACCCATCGAGTTGTTTGCAGCACCCATCTTTCCAATTGTGAAAAATGCGTATTTTCTGATTGGCTTTTCGCAAATATTCGAATGAATATCATATGGGTTATATTAGAAAGTTATGCTGTATTCATTCTCTTAAGTAGTGTGTTACATATAGTTTTAGGATATAACATAATGTTAAAATAGAAACTATGCTATGTAAGATACTTTTTTTAAGAGAAGACTTGCACCAGATAGCAGCCACAGGACACCCAAATCTTTCAGAGAAAGAGAATTTATTGCTCCGTTATCGAGTTCTTCCCACCTCGCTCAGCCCTGAAGACTCAGTCAGGATTCAGAGGAAGAAGCTGACACTGCCCAGACAGAATCCTGTGTTTGAATGGAATTTATGCATCATGGATGAGATGTAGGAATACGCAACAGGCTGCTGCTTTTAAGGGTTAATCCTCTGTTAACGTGGGGCATTTTTCGGGCTCATTTTGCCCAGAAAGAGGTACCTGGACTGTCTGTAGCTCTTTGTTTCTGCTGTCTCCTATTGTCCTAATCCAAATTGTCCAAATTATTATTACTCTAATTATATTATTATTTTTATAACCATTTTATTAAACTTTTTAAATTTTAAAAACAAGCGATTGGCGGTTTTCACACAATCCTGCCCCACTGGAGCACCTTCGTACCTCGAGATCCACAAGGAAGACCAAGAAGAGATGGGGAGCCTTAAGGGGATGGCAGTGGGATGTCGGTGGGGTCAGAGCCCCACAGCAGCAGCCCTATGGGCACGGACCTCCCTCCCTCCCTGCAGCCCCAGCTCCTGAGCCCAGCCATGACAGGAACAAAAGCCACTGCTCAGAGACACATTTACGACCCTCCGAGAGGGAGCCCGCTGACAGCTTAACGAGCTTTTTGTTTTTCAAGTAGTGGTTTTATATTTACGACCTGAAAGGGAAAGATGCAAGTAGGCAGGGAGGATCTGGGGCTATCTGCTCCTTCTGCTCCTGACCCGATGCTGTCCAAGCCACATCCAAGCCCTTCCGGAAAGCCATAAAAAACGATTGCATTTCAGCTTTTCTCCCCTCCTTCTTTCTCTCTCCCCTCCACTAAAACCAAAAAAAAAGCACCTTTTTTTTTGGTGGTGCTCACTTCTTGTTAATGTTCACCCCGAGGAGAAGCATCAAATATTAATGCAGGAAGCTTCAGAGAGCTCACAGCGGAAACCAGAGGCCCCATGTGTTGTGGAGTACCCCAGTGGATGTGAGATCCCACCAGTTCATCCCCAAGGCCTGGCTCTTTAATGCTGGGAAGGAAGGAGGAGGCCAGAAGCTGGGTTTTTACAAGCACCAGGGATCACATTCCTGGGATATCAGCCCAGAGTTACACTTAGAGGAGGAAAAAAACTTTAGGAAAAAAAAACCCCAAACCCCACCACCCTTCCCCAGGATGCTGCACTGTTATTTATAAGCTTAAGAGTGAAAAGAGAGAGCAAAACTCCCTGGGTTTGTTGAGTTTGCTTTTTTGGTTTTTTTTATCCCCAGCATTAGCACAGCAGACAAATGCCTTTGGGCTGCAAGAGCATTCCAGCCACCATCAGGAAGATAAGGCTCTTCCCTGGCCTCCAGATTCCTTGGCAGAGAGGAGACACATGGGGTTTAATTGCACACAGACAGAGATGCCACAGCCCTGACACCGACACGATAAGAGCTTTTGTCCCGTGGAGGGCTCACCCAGCTGATAAAGACCCTGCCCTGAGCCCCTAAGCCCAGAAGGGACCTTGGCTGAAGAGCTGCAGGGGGCTGGTGAGGAGCGTGGGAGGCCCAGATGTGCAATGCAACATCTGGAAGGAGAAGAGGCAGTGTCCCACGGACACAGTGCCTGCAGCAGGTGATGTTGGACACACATGTCCCCCCCTCCCAGGGGAGGAAAGCATCCCCATGTGCTTGGGGGTGACATCTTTGTGCCCAAATGCTGAGACTCAATGACCTCTGGTGGCTTTCCCAAGCTGCAGAGCTGTGTCCAGCTCTGGGGCCTCCAGCACAAGGAGGACTGGTAGCTGCTGGAGCCAGTCCAGAAGAGGCCAAGGAGATGCTCCAAGGGCTGGAGAACCTCTGCAAGGAGCCGGGCTGGGAGAGCTGGGGGTCACACGGAGAGGAGAAGGCTCCAGGGAGAGCTCAGAGCCCCTTCCAGTGTCTAAAGGGGCTCCAGGAGAGCTGGAGAGAGATTTTGGACAAGGGTCTGGAGGAACAGGACAATGGGAGACTGTCAGAGACCAGGGTTAGATTGGATATTAGGGAGAAATGCTTCCCTGTAGGGTGGGCAGGCCGTGGCACAGGGTGCCCAGAGAAGCTGTGGCTGCCCCCGGAGCCCTGGAAATGTCCAAGGCCAGGCTGGACAGGGCTTGGAGACACCTGGGATAGGGGAAGGTGTCCCTGCCCATGGTTTTAAGCTTTACAATCCCTTCGGACAACCCAGCTGCTGAGTTTGGGACGTCTTTCCCTCGTCCCCCTCCATCCCCACACAAGCGCAGCGTGTGAGGCCCCAGCAGCCCTGGGTGCACAAGCAAAAAAAAAAAAAAAAACCACACCAAAAAAAAAGAAAGAAAGAAAGTAAAGGAAAAGGCTTTTAAGTGGGCTGGAAGAGCAGGGCAGCCCCCTCCCCACTCCCCTTCCCCACTTATCGCTGCCCGGGGCTCTGCCCGGCGCCTGCCGATAATCAGGGAGCGCATTGAAACCCCGGCGCCAGACTGGATCCTTATCTCCTCCCGAGCAGGAATGCGGCATGGGGGCAGGAGGAGGAGGAGGAGGGGGAGGAAGAGCCCCCTCCCCTGGCCCCTGCCCGCAGCGAGCAGAGCCAGGGAGGGCCGGGGCACTGAGGGGTGCGCGGGGCTCAGGGCCCAGCCCCGGCTCCCGGCAAGGCCCGAGGGGTCGGAAGCGCCCCCGCCTTGCGCAAGGGCCGGTAATTATCCTCGGGGATAATAATGACTCTGCTTCATTAGCCCACAGAGCCGGGAGCCCAGCTGGGAATGCCCCAGGCAGGAGCCGGGGGGACGCGGGGCGACAGCCGGGACAGCCCCGTCCTCTCCACCCAAAAAGAGCTCGGAGTGCTCATTTCACAATTAGCCACCCAAAAGTTTGCCCTCGGTGGCTGGGAAGCACCGCACCGTGTACCCCATGCCGGACAGCAACGCTCAGCTTCATCCCGGCCAGGGGCAGCCCCTCAGGGATGGACTCCTGATGATCTCAGCCCAAAAGATGCCGGGTGAGAGCTGAGAGCCGCTCCCAAACCAGCCCGAGCCCTCAGGGCTCAGCCTGGGCACCCTCGCAGTCCCTCCTGTGGGATGGGAGCCCAGAGCCTTCCTCCCTGGCTAGGAGACCCCAGAGCCTTCCTCTCTGGCGAGGAGACCCCAGAGCCTTCCTCCCTAGCGAGGAGACCCCAGAGCCTTCCTCCCTGGCGAGGAGACCCCAGAGCCTTCCTCCCTGGCGAGGAGGGCCCCGGGCTCTGCTCTGAGGAGGAGGAAGGCAGGCTCTTGCTCTGAGGATGAGGGCGGCGGGCTTTGGTCTGAGGAGGAGGAAGGCAGGGTCCTCTGAGGAGGAGGAAGGCAGGCTTTGCTCTGAGGAGGAGGAAGGCAGGCTCCTCTGAGGATGAGGGCGGCAGGCTCAGCTCTGAGGAGGAGGAAGGCAGGCTCTGCTCAGCCCCCGGCTCTGCAGCTGCCCGGGGCTCATCCCCATCCCCAACAGGACCGACAGGAACTTCCAGCCAGCCCACAGCAGCGGCGAGGAGGGGAGCAGAGACACAGCCAAGCTCCCTCCAGGTGGGACAGGAGCCGCGGCTCCAGCCTGGCGCTCCCTCAGCTCCCCCCACTGCACGAGGCCTGCATGTTCTTAACACCCAAAACCAGCTCGGAGTGTTCATTTTCACAATTAGGAACCCAAAAGTTTGCCCTCGGTGGCTGGGAAGCATCGCAGTGTGCCCCATGCTGGACAGCATCCCCCAGCTTCATCCCTGAGCCTCTCAGGGAAGGAGTCCTGATGCCATCAGAGCCTCAGGGAATTCGCAGCCAATTAAGGGGATATTTTAAAAAATCATAATGAGGGGCTAATGAAGTTTAGAAGCTGCCGACAGCAGCCATATGCCTCAAATATGCTGGGTACAGTCGGTGCCTAGGTAATGCAACTGCAGGTATCAGCTCGCCTAATTAGCTACCAGAAGAAAGTCTAATTTAAAACAAAGCTCTTATTTTATTTATTTGCTGACAGCAGCAGAGCAATTCCCTCCAGCATGAAGTGAAAGCAAACACACTGCCCTCAAAATAAACCACCACGGGCTTTTTAATTTTATCCTCCAACAAGTGTTCCCTGGTTAGTCCTCGGCAAGGGAGGGGCAGGGGGGAAATAAAAAAACCCCAAACAACAACAGCAAAAAGCCAACCTGCACTTCCATTAGCATTACAGAGGACTTGCAAAGACAGCTCCCCACTTGTCACCTCCCTGCCACAGAAAACAGCGGCCACTGGGACTCCTCTGCTGTGCATGGAAAAGTGCCTTTAATAAAACATCCCTGGGGAAATGTGTGCCTCATTTGGGTCCTGATTTGGGGTGATGATCCCACATTTGGGTGGCACAATCTCCCTGATTTGTCCAGGTTGGTGTCTGGCTCCAGACCCTCAGCTGACAGGTGTGGGTGAGCCACACAAGCCAAGACTCCCGAGCCTTCCCATCCCTTCCCTTCCTTCACCTCCGGATGCATCAAGAAGCAAACGTGGGGAGGGGAAAGGGAAATCCTAGAAGCTCAGAGAGAGTGCAGGGCCACTGTGATTTTATTTAGTATCTTTATTTATTGAAGTGCTTTAAATAGATATGGATTGACTCTCCCGGCTCTGGCAATTACAGCTTGAAAGGGGAGCTGCAGGCAGCTCCTGGATTAATGCACATGAGGCTGCTTCCATGGATGCTCAGCGTCCCACTCCATGTGGGACCTCCTCCTGTCTTCCAGACTTCACCTGGGGCCTCTGCATCCCCCTCCACAACATCCCGGTGCTTCCACAGCTCCACATCCACATCAAACCCTCTTCACCGCCACCCTCAATCACCTCCACGGCCAAGATCGAGCCACCAGCTCCACCCTTGTCACCTCCCTCACAGGGTCCGAGCCCATCTGAGCAATCAGGGATTCATTCTTCCCTATCAGCAGCCATTTCTGGGTTTATGAAAGCACAAAGAGGCATTGCAAGCCTTTATGGACAACACTGGCTGGGCCCTGCATTTTTCTTCCCACTGATTAAAGTAATAATGCTCAGTTAAGGAGCAAGTTAAAAAAAAAAAAAAAATCACACCGTTTTTAGGCAGCTGGTAAAGAGGAGGAAAATCTATTGCAGTGGCCCTGAACAAGCACTTCCCCAGGGCTTCGAGGCAGAAAACTTATCAGACACTGCTCTGATAACATATTCAGCCTGAACCATTAGTCTTGGGCATAAAAAAGGTGTAATAAAAGGTGCCCCTAACTGCAGACTGAGTCAGGAGGGGAAATGGGGTTAAAACCCCACAAAGGCTGGGGGCAGGAGCCGCTCTGGGGCTTGGGGGCATCCCCAGCACACACCTGTGATGCTGGCAGTGGGCACTCACCTCCTGCCACTCCAGTGCCCAGGGACAGTTTGTGTCCTGCATGTTTAAAGCTGCAGAGGAGTGGGAAAATCAGCATCCACAGCACCAGGAGGCTGGTGAAAGATTTCCCCAGGGCCAGCATCCTCAATCATCCTCAACAATGTATTTTCTCATTCTGGCCTCATCTGGCTCCCCCCAGTCCCAATACCCATCTTACAACACCTTTCCCTCCACAAACACAGCTCCTTTTCTTCCCTGTAACTCCAAACCAGCCCTTTGTCCCGGACACAAAGAGCTGTCAGGTTTCTGCTGTGGGTTTTTCCCTGCACTGCTTTCCCATCCAGCTTTTTTGGGGAATGCCAGAGCCCAAAGTGAGCCAGCTGTGACCTGTGGCTACTTTAAAAAATTATCTGCACTGGAATTTTCTCCACACATCCTGCAATGCTGGGGGTGACAACCGGGCCTTAGAGGGGTCCCCTTTCTCCTTAGCAACCACCCACTCACCTCCTAAATCCCACACACATCACCCAACCTGGGGAAGCCAAGCAACACAAAATAACCTGGAAGCATCCCCCATCCTGCTTCCAAAATGCATTAAAACCATCAAGTTTGTTATCCTTGAGGGCAGAAGAATTTAAATCCATGTTTTTGATGCCTTAGCCCCCCTCATACGGGGATGGGAAGCCCATGGCAGGAGCAACGAGCAAGCACAAAACTGATTTTGTGAGTTCCTATTCCAGTGCCTCAGGCTCAGCCTCCCAAGCACACCCCAGGCTCCAGTTAAACCACCCAAAAACCCAAAAACCAACAGCCCACCAGCTCCACTGCTGTCCCCACAGATGCTGAAGGTCCCAAAGGGGGCCAGAGACAGGGTCCACCCACAGCTGGGTACTCGATCCCAGCATCACCCAGCCCAAGCCACTGCTTCCTCCCTCCTTGCCTCCCTCCCTCGCTCCAAGGCTGGTTTTCCAGGCAAAACAAGGCTGGGAGTTACTCAGGCAGCATGTGACATGACCACCAGAAGGAGGGCATTGCATTACTGCAGCTAAAACTGGATCCTGCTTTCTATTGTCTATTCTTTTGTAGTGATGGGAAGAAAGAGCTGCTGCTCTGTAATCAGGCCTCTTCTGGCTGCTTCCCTGCTTTTAGGGCCAAGCAGGATAATGCCACGTTGCTTTCATGTGGCAAGAGAAGCTTATAAACAACACTATTACACTGCTGCACCGCTGAAATTAAAGCCTGCTCTGAGCCTCAGTCCCTCCCACAGGCAGCCTGCTCTGCCTCGGACTTCATTTCTTCTCCCAAAGTCTGCAGTCCAGGGAACAGACTGAATCTGGGCCTGAATAAGCACTGGCGAAATTCAGTGTCTCCCAAAATGATGTGCATTACCTATTTCTGAAAAGAGGAGTAATTCCTTCCAGCTTTTGCTAATGTGCTCTCAGCAAACACTCGTTTCTTGTTTTCCCTCACAGCACAGCAGCTCCAGATCACAGTTCACCCCAAAAGTGGATGAAAGTCCTCTTCACTGATGCATCTTTTGATCCAAAGTGATTGAGATTTACCCCCACCCCACACCCCATAAAAATTCAGATTCTGAGCTCACCCATACACATCGAGCCTAAAACCTCCAGAGTGGATTCACTCAGCCAGAAATGATCTCAGCTGTGAAAAATCACAAGGGGCAGTCACTTTCTCAGCAGTCTCAAAATAGGGTTGTTTTTTTTTGTTTTTTTTTTTTGTTTTTTTTTTTTGAATCAAAAGAGATGCCATCTCTCTGAATTATCTGCAATAAACATCCTGGTGCTGGAAGAAAGCACACTTCAGCTTTCCTAGCTCCAGGTTCTCATCTCCACCAGCTCCTTGAGAACCTCCTCCTGCTTTTCCAAGCCTTCTCCTGCACTACATCAAGAGCCTGTCTCTGCAAAGAACGTGCTTTAAAACCCAGGCGACTCTGCAATATTGTCTGCAACAGGACAAGGACTCCTCTCATCACCCATCCTCCCTCAGGTTCAGCTCCTCTCGGATTGCAGCATCTCCTGGGCATCTGGAGTGTCCCAAACCCAGTGAGGCAAGAGCCAGGTTTATTGCGGCACTGCCCAAGGGACAAACACCAGCCAGACCAAACCCTGGGGACCCCCTGAGCACCTGCAGGAGCAGCTGAAACCACCTCAGTGGAGGATGCTCTTCCCCCCGCCATCCCTCCTCTTGGTGCTCCATTTTCGGAGGGGCCAGGAACTGCTGCTCCCCAAAACCATGAAAGCCAAAGCTGCAGGATAATCCTGGCCCACAAGTCTTGTGATAACCCAAACTCCTCCAACCTCTGGGCCCCGCGGTTGCCATCAGTGCCCCTCATCCCACATGCCAGGTGATTTCTTGCAGAGCTGGAAGGAAGCCTCCCCGCCTCTCCCTGCTGACCCAGGCGTGGGATGCTCCTCTGCTGCTTCCCCTTCCATCTCAAACATCATTAGCAAAGGATCATTTCCTTCAGATTAAGGTCACCTGCCAACGAGTGCCTCTTGCCATGCCCTGAGAGTGGCCTTCAGCGCTTCCCTCACCTTGCCTAAGGTTTTTCCAGCCTTTTCCTCAATCCTTCATTAATTTCCAGGTGCCCCATCTCTGCTCATACACCGTGGTCCCCCAAGCAGCAGAGCAAAGCCTGTTTCCCATGGATCTGCTGCTCCAAATCCTCCCTCCCACATGGCATTTGTGTTCCCCAATAGTAGGTGGCAAGTGTTATGCTGTTGATGTTTTGGGGTTGGTTTTTTTTTTTTTAAGTGGGATATTAATAGATCCCTCTCACTGGCCAACCAGGCTAGATAAGAACTTTATTGCTAATTTCCTAATCAGACAGGCACTTAATTACGAGACATCTTCTTCTGAGTCAGAGGGAGAGGGATGCAGACATGCAAACAGCACAGCAGATAAGGAAAAAAAAAAAAAAGTCTGGGGTTTTTTTTAGGAAATGAAGCTAAAAAAAGAAACTTCCCCCCCTTCCCAAACAAACAAGCAACAAAAAATAATCCAGCAAGGCCCAGGATAAATCCATGGGGATTTTTGGCGTTTCAGGCACAGGAGCTCCCCTTGGGGCAGGGGACAAGGTGGTGCAGAGGGGCTGGATCCCACGGGGGTCACGGCAGAGCCTCCCTCCCCCTGTGTCCCACATACAGCACAGTCCCCACGGGCTGTGAGCAGATGGTTTCCAAGCTGACAGGTTGCAAACAGCTCCGTGGAGCCGGCTGGGGAATCAGATATTGTCTCCATGCCTTTAGTCTGGGGAACAAAAGAGATCTCCCAGCTCAAAAAGTTTACTGAGAGACCTCGGTGCTTCTCCTGCTTCTGGGTTTCTTTTTCAAAGCACTTTCACCCAGCTCAGATTGCTCAGGTCTGATGCCTGTACGACTCTACAAGCTGCCTGCACATAACTTTTTCCACTTTGACTTTCCTCTGTGTAGCTGGAAAGAGACCGCAAGGACAGTCTTGGTGCAGGGCACATCACCCTTGCTTTTCCAACGAGCTGCAGGCACTCCCCTTCTGGCAGAAATGTCTTCCTTCGACTTCCCATCAAACTTGTACACGCCATGAACTCAGGACAACCCAGACAAGCTTCTTCCCAGCATTATTTAGAGGAACCCCAAGGCCTGGAAACAGCCCTGGAGACCCCAGTGCTAAACACACAGAACAGCAGAGTGCCAGGACTAGGACCCAAATCATCTTTTAGGGAGGGTTTATTTTATAAAACCATCCTTGAGCAGGCCATGCTGGATCCCCCCCACACCTACAGCGATGCAAAGCCCAGCCAAGCTGCAGGATTCCGGCTGCTTTGGCTTCCCTGCTGGTTTCAGCTCTGCAACTCGACCCTGGGCGGAACATATGGTTTGAATTCTCCCCCCTAAACTTTCCACAGGCTCCTTCCCCCGCCTCCCCGTGGCACACAAACCCCAGCCCTTGTTCTCTGTGAGCAGGGAATGGTGCTGGCAGCCCTTGCCGTCCATCCCTCGCCGAGGGAAGGGGAGAGGCTGCACTAAAACCCCTCGGCCGAGACTGCTAAGTGGGCTTTGCTGTTCCGTGCAGGGGTCATTAACAGCCCGGCTGGAGCGTCCCCTTCCTCCCAGCCAGGCCATAAATACTGAGGAAAACACAGCCAGGGGAGAGGGAAAGGCAGGGGGGAGCAGCACAGCAAGAACTCGCTCGACAAGGGAACATTTTCCTTCCCCAGCCAGCCTGGGACCACTGGGGTCCTGTTGGTTTTCCCAGCTTTTACAGAGATGGGGCGGCTGAGAGGTGTTTTAAAAGATTTTATTTAAGATTTTATTTTACCACACCACTATTACTTCTAACACCACTGTTACTTCTAACACCAATCACCTATATTTTTACCCCACATCATCCCACTACAACACATCTTTCACAATTTTAATTCTCTAAAATATCTGTTTGTCCTGGTTTAGTATTCAGTTTAATATTTTAGCTTAGTATTTAGTATTTAGTTTCATATTTTTACAAAGCCATTTTTAAAACTTATTAAAACTTATTTCTTATCCAATCCCTCGCTCAACAACATCATCTCTATTCCATAACCTTCCTAAGTCAACACACTTTATCTCAATGCTTACATACAAATGTACAAGACTGTGTAAGCTTTCTATCAAATTTTAAAAATTCTTTACAAATCCATTTCTCACAGGGCCCCACATCCAACCTCATCCCTCTGCATGAGCCAGAAACAGCATCCTTTAGGATGCAGGAATGGTGAACAGGTCCAGAAGTGCTCAGAGGGCTTAAGCAGCAACTTCACCTCCTCTTTTCCCCTTCCTGCATACAAAAAATCATCTTTTATTTTCCTCTTAGGCAGTTTTCATCTAATTTTCTGCTCCATCCAGCAGGCAGGCTTTCCCCCCTCAAAATGACTGTGGCAGCCTAAGCTGGTGTTTGCTGAGCCAGAAGCCTGATCCAGCAGGAAGCAGCAAGTGGGATTCTTATGGAGCATTACCCTGCCTCTCCAAAAAGCCAGGCATCACCTTCTCCCAGCCCACGGGGCTGGGTGGAGTTAAAAATCCACCCAAAGGGGCCTTGTAGCCCCTTCTTGCTCCCAGTATCCTCAAAGCACCGCGCTGGAGAGGAGCCCTGGGAGGGCTGTGGGACGGACGGACGGACGGACGGACGGACGGATGGATGGATGGATGGAAGGATGCCCCTGGCCAAAACAGCGGCGGCTGTGATGGAAACCAGAAGCCTTGTGGTCTGTGAGCCTGACAGCCTTCCCAAGTCATGCAGAGCATTGCTGGCACGCCTGCATGTCCCAGGCAAAAAAACAACCCCAAATCCTCTGAACTGGTGAATTTCAGCAGCACAGGACCAGCAAGCCCCAAAGCTCCTCGGAGCCGAGCACAGCACGGATTCCTCTGAGCAGATATTAAAAACCACACTTGAAAAAGGCAGAAAAGCCATCTATTTTTGACCTGCTCTGTGTTTAGGACCGGTGTTACTCAAGGTTTTAGCTGAACAGAGCTGAACCCGTGGCTTTCCCTGCTCCCTATCCCTGAGGATCCCTCCCCGTCGGCTGCGACCCCATCGGCAAAGCCGGCGTGTGGGTTTTTCCATCCCCGGCAGGACCGGCCCCAACACGCCCCACACTCCCGGGGTTTTGCTATAAACTACAAAGGAACCTGCCCAATTCGCCCCGGTTTGCATAACCAGTTTATCCCAAGCATTTGTTTTAAAAGCTCAGCTCTGGTTAGTCACTGCTCAGCCCAAGCAAAACCCAACCCTCTTCTCGGCTTTTGGATCTTGCTTTTCCAGCTTTGGGCACAGCCAGCATTTTTATCTTGGTTTATAAATTTTAGAAATATGAAATAAGTGCCTTGATGCCTTGTTTTATATATACACACACATATATATCATATGTATTTTATATATATTGGGGTATCCAAAGGATCCACAAGCCAGGATAGGGATTAGCCACGAGGCTCTAAGTCCTTAAATCCAAACCGAGTCATTCAGCAGTAGCAAACCATAAAGCAGAGACACACATGAAAAAAAAAAAAGAGGGAATGAAAAGGGGGAGGAAAAGAGTTTTATAGCCCTTGGCAGCCCACACCTCACTCCATCACACTCAGGATCCCAGTCACCCGAGCAGCTCCCCAGCCAAATCCCCTCTCCTGTAACAAATCCCGTTAGCGCCGACGCCGGAGCGCGGAAGGAGGCGCTTGCAAGGCTCTGGCTGCAGAAAAGCAGCCAAAATGATGTGCAGGAGAATCAGACATCCTGCAGGAAAGCCTGCTTCCACAACTGAGTCAGCACCTCCTCCTAAAGACAGGGGAGGATGGCAGGAATTGCAGGCCTGGGGGACGTGCTTGGATGGAGCTGGCAGGGGAGCCCCAAGTGCCACCTCCTCTTCCTCTCTCCAGCCCAGAGTGGCCCCAGGAATGACAATATGCACCCAGCAGTGACACCACGTCACTAAATGCCCCAAAACACAGACGGATGGAACTCAGGGGGGAGAGAGCCCAGGGAGCAGGGTGGGGATGCCACAGCCCCAGCCAGGAGCTGGGAGCTCTAGGAACAGCTAAATCCCAGCCTAATTCAGATTTCCAGCAATGTTTGACCCACTCTGTGAAGATGCCCCCCAGCCAGGGCCCAGACAGCAGAAGAGACAGGACATTTAAGCTTCTCCAAGATAAGGTGGCAGAGAAAACCCTTCTATGAACCCCTTCTCCAGCTCAGCGACCCAGACCGCTGATTACTTCTAATTGCTGTGTAATTGGACTCTGGGAGCCATGCTTTCATTTTAAGCCTGTCTCTACATTTCACATCTGTCAAAGGGGGAAAGAAAAACCTTCAAAAGTAATATTCCAGTGCAGGAACACCATAGCACCCTCCAGCAACTGCCAAACCAGCCGTGGCAGCAGGGAGGCAAAGGCTGCACCCCTTGTTTGGGATAAACAGGGGTGGAGGGAGGCGCTGGATCCCACACCTGGGCAGCGGCCACCCCAAAGGCAGCAGCGGCCCCGGGGCAGAGAGCACGGCCACATTGCAGGATCCTCCCTGAGACCAGCACTAATTACTGCCCTGGCTTGCAGGGCCCGGCAAAGCCCTCAGAGATGCCCCTCCAGGTGAGGGTGGGGACGCTTGCTCGGCTCCACGGACGAAACGAAAAGCAGGCAGCAGACCGCAATTTTTTTTCCTCTCTCTTTCTTTTCTTTTTTTTTTTTTTTTTTTTTGGTTGTTTTAAATAGCAACCACGTTCTGGCTGCTGGAAAACACCCTCCCTTCTGTTCTCCAAGCCAACCCAAACAGATGGAGCCAATAAGGCAGCCGGGTGATGGCGTGGGATGGGGACGGCCCATGGGGGAGAGCAGCCCCTGCTCACAGACCCCAAAAGGGGAAGCCAGACCCTCTGAAGATGGGAGGGAAGAACAGCCCATCAACCCAGTGGAAGAACTTTGCTTCATCCATCTCCACTAAACCCTCCACAGCCCTGGTATGAATCATGGAAGTTTAAAAACACCTTCAGGATCACTGAGTCCAAGCTTTGACCGAACACCACCTTGTCAGCAATGGGATTATTCTCCATCCCGATTGCTCCAGTCCTCCAGCTAGCAGTCAGCAGGAATTACAGTTCCCAGACACCATGGGAGTCCACTGGAGGGTCAGTGAAACCAAGTCTTCACCTCATGCCTTCAGCCACTGCTGTGGATGCCCTCATGTGTGCCCTGAACCTCACAGCCTGGAGAGCTCTGAGGACACTGCTGCATCCCAGGCGTGTCCCTCCTCCCAGGAATGTGTCCTGAGGAATTCCTGGGCTCTGCAACCTCCTGCCTAAGGAGAACTCCCACGCTGCACAGTGCAACACAGCCCTTCTAATAGCCTCACACCTCTGCAAGGCACCCGGCAGGGAAGCCTGGATTTGGCTGGCAGTGTCCCATCCCTCCACCCTGCATCCACCCCAGGAGGGGCAGGTACACCCAGGAGTACATCCAGCCCAAACTGCCCCATTTTAGTGGCTAAATGGGACCTGTAGAGGCGTTTAAATGCTGTTCATGTGGCAAAGGGGTCACTTCCATGGCAGTGGCAGCTCCTGAGGAGGACAGGAGCCCCATAAAAGGAAAGACTCACAAAGCAACAGCAGGACAAAGTCTGGGTGCACAGAACCTTGCTCTCACCTCCTATCACTGAAGAGCCACCACATCTCTCTCCATACAGCTCCAACAGGGAGGGATGCCTGGTGAGGAGCACCAGGGTGCCTTCCAGGAAGGAGCACTCCCCATCTCCCACCCACGTTTTACCTGCACAGCCTTTGGCTCAACACATCAAGGCATGCTGCACCTCATCCCTAGCACAAGACAAAGCACCCAAAAATGATGTCACATGCAGCAACATCAGCTCCAAGAGCACTTCCGTACCTCCACAGAAGCTTTTTTCCACTCCCCACACCTCTTCCTAGCATTCTGTACCATCCTGCACCTGCAGGGATCCTGAACATCATCCCCACAGAGCCCCCAAGCCCACCCATCTTGGATGTCCTGGGCTCTCCCTGCATTCAAGAGGGAGGCAGATGGATCTAATAGGCATTAAACGTCCCAAAATGAGATTTTCCACGCTCTTTCAAAGGGAAACAATCCCCCAGCTCTCGCACTGGGTGCAGGCTTGTGAAGGAGGGGAGCAAAGGTTATTCATGGGGTCTTGAAGCAAACCACGCTGGCAGGACCCCCCGGAAGCAGGAGAGGTGCCGGGATGTGACTTTTGTGTCTGGCTCTGCCACAACTGGGCTGACAGCCTGTGCTCACAGCCCTGGGGATTCCAGCTGGGAAGGGATCACTCGTGGTACAAACCAGCCCTTTTCCTCCTCCTTTGCTATTCCCAAAAGATGTGGGAATAACTTGGGGAGAGAAGCGAGGGCACCTGTGCTGTAGTGTGTGTGTGTGCGCACAGGTATCACACAAAACGCTCCCCAAATCCATAAGGTCTTCTTGCTTTCCTGAAGGGACTTGCTTCCCTGGAGAAAGGGACAGCCCAGACCTTGAATTCCAGGACAGAAGAGCTCAGCTCACTTGTATATTACTACTCTTCAGTAATAATATAAGCAGTGAGTGTCTCAACTCACGCCCTTCACCTCCCAGAGTATAAAAAGCAACAACAAACAACACAACACACCAGCACTGCCTTGAACTTACACAGCAAGCAAGGCCAAACAGGAAAAATAGCTCAAAACCATTTGATTTTTAAATGCTGGGGGACTGTGTCAGCCACATCCACCCAGACCAAGCAGTGGGATGCAGCTCCTGATTTATATTTCACTTGGATAAACACAAGTGCCATGGTCACAGGCCAATTTTGGGCCTCCAGTGGCACTGCCATCCCCATGCTCGTGCCCCACGTGGCTTCACAGCCATTCCCAAGGCTTGGGACCTGGTGATTCCTCCTCATTGCAGCAAGGAATTAGCTGAAAAGGGGATGCTTCACTAAACAGGTGACAGTTTGCCATCAATCCCCAGCAGAAAGGGCCTGAAACATAAGAAGAGAGGACACTGAGGCCTCCAAGGATGCTCCAGCCAGGCAGGCAGGGGAAGGAGCCTGGCAAAGCCCATGGGAAGGTGGGAAGCAGAGCTCACACACCACACAAACACATTTTATTCCTCTCAGGCTGTAGCACACCTTGCCTCTGCCGAGCATGGTGGTGACACGGGGCTTGCTTTGCTTTCATCCTTCTTCCCTTTCTCCACAGAGGAAGACTGGGCTGCCAGCAGAAACACAAACTTGTCACCACTGTCCCTTGACCAGGACACTCCCCCAGCCATCAGGAGTTTGGTTTAAAGCTTACAGCTCCAACACCCCCCCAGTTACACCAGTCAAGGAAGAGGCCCAGGTGTTCCTCACCAGCTCAGGTGTTTCACTACACACCTGACCAAGCTACAGCCCACCTGTGTGGGTCTGGGGGAGCCCTCTGGAACGGGGATCAGCCTCCCTAAGAGTGGAAGAAGCCAGCCCAGGCAGGAGGGAGCAGAGGAGACCCGGGCTGAGGCAGGGAGGGACTCGCAGGAGATTAAAGGCAGAGTGCAGGACACGCTGGAGCAAGCCCCGTGCTAAATAATTCCTGCTTCCCTTCCCTTTCCTCGTTTTCCAGCGTGGCTTCACCCAGCTTTTCCCAGCCTGGCTGCCGTTTGATCTCTGCCTTTCCCTCAGCAGAGGTGCTGAGCCCAATAAAAATTTTAAAAATTTTTTAAAAAGAGGTTGAGCCCCTTTAAAAAAAAAAAAAAAAAAAAAAAAAGGCAAATAGGAGAGGGATGGAAAAAAAAAATCCCCTAAAAATCCAAGCTCAGCAAACACGTGGTTGCTACCAGCCCAGCCCAGCGGTTTGGGATGGGGAACGGGCTCCGGAGGAGGAGGAGGAGGAGACGGCAGCGGCAGCAGCAGCAGCTCTTCCCCTGGCTCAGGAGCAGGTCTGGGGCTGCCAGCCCAGCGCATTCCTGTGCCGTGAGTCAGGCCTCCGAAAAACCAGGAGGCTTCAAAAATGATTCCTGGTGCAGCAGCCTTGGGGATGCTTTGCTCTGGGCTGCCCCGTCCGAGGGCAGAAATGCTTTATTTATTTACCCCAGCTGGGACCCTGAGGAACAGCATCACCCTCTGTGCAGGGAGAAGAACACAGCAAGCCCACACTCCCGAACTGAGATTTTTACTGAGTAAAAATGCAGCCAGGCCTGCAGGGATGGAGAGGGAGAAGTCATGGAGGGTTCCTGAGGGGGCTCAGCCAGCCAGGCCTCCGGGCTGCCACTGAAACAGGTCCTGGGGAGGGACCTCACCACCATGCTCAGCAGAGGCAGGGTGTCCTACAGCCTGAGAGGAATAAAATGTGTTTGTCTGGTGTGTGAGCTCTGCTTCCCACCTTCCCATGGGCTGTGCCAGGCCTCCTTCCTTTGCCTGCAGGGCTGGAGCATCCTTGGAGGCCTCGGTGTCTTCTCTTCTTATATTTCAGCCCCTCTCTGCTGGGGACTGATGGCCAAATTCTTACTTGGTGTGAAACCAGACATCAGAGCAGCTTTCTGGGCTTTTTTTCTGGGATTTCTCTGCCTCTCCCAAGCCAGAGCTGTTCATTCCCAGCCCTAGTGCAGCCCCAGTGCAGGTCACACAGGATTTGCTCCGGCCTAATGTGAGGGCAGACATCACTTGGAAGTTGCTGGTTCACCGCAAAGGCTCTGCTTTTTGGATACACAGCTCACACAACGTTTCATTAAGCTCTGGCAGAGCCAGGGAAGGATCACCCAGGCCCCCCTCAGCCCAAGGTGAATTCCCAGCCCCAGTGCAGGTCACACAGGATTTGCTCTGGCCTAGTGTGAGGGGAGCCATCACTCAGAAGCTGCTGGTTCACTGATTCTGGGAAACCACAAGGGCTCTGCTTTTTGGATACACACCTCACATTACATTTCCTTAAGCTCTAGCAGAGCCAGGGAAGAATTGCCCAGGCTCCCTTCAGCCCAAGATGAGGGATCACCCAGGCTCCCCTCAGCCCAGGGTGAATTCCCAGCGCCGGTGCAGGTCACACAGGATTTGCTCTGGCCTAGTGTGAGGGGAGACATCACTCAGAAGCTGCTGGTTCACCACAAAGGCTCTGTTTTTGGGAGATACAGCTCACACAATGCTTCATTAAGCTCTGGCAGAGCCAGGGAAGGATCACCCAGGCTCCCCTCAGCCCAGGGTGAACAGAAGGGAGTCACAGACTGGTTTGGGTTGGAAGGACCTTAAAGTTCATCTCATTTCAGCCCCACTGCCACAGACAGGGACACCTTGCACTGGACAAGGACCCAATCCCACCTGGCCTTGAACACTTCCAGGAGGGATATTTTAAGGAGATCGATGCCTCCTGGAAGTGTTCAGCAGACCCAGATGCCCTGCACAGAGCCCAGCATCCCAAGGGCCAGGGCTGTGTCAGCTCGGTGCCACCGTGCTCTGACTCACAGGCAGGGGTGGCTTGCACAATACAACTGATTACAGCAAATTACAGCTCTGCAGATTATGGAAAACCAAAACTGGAGCCGGTGGGCCTCCAACTGCCACAGAGGAGCTGATGGCAGCCACTGCAGGCTCAGGCATCCCTTGCACCCCTGTTAATCCCTCCTTCCCTCGGGTGGGATGGCAGGAATGGGGCAGAGGGAAGGGGCTGATGATTTATCTGCCCCCCAGCCCTCCCAGGAAATGTTTTCACTCACATTGGCATCGCTAAAGCTGGGAAGATACAAATGAATAGGAAACAGCAGGAACCTGTGGCTTTATGGGTACCAACATCTGCTGTAATGAACTCCTCAGACTCCACACAGCCCCCTGTCCTCACCTCACAGCATTCCTGGCCTGGCACTGGCCAGCCAGCCTGGCTTTGCCCAGCTCAGGACTCTTCCAAAACACCACAGGGCTGCCAGGATTATCCCAATGGGAGGGAGAAAGCCATGGGGATGCCACTGCTGGAAATGGAAGGGAAGCAGAGCGCCTTGCAGCATTTGGCTCACTTAACTGACCCAAAATACAGATCTGGTTTTTATATATTTATATATCTATAATTCCTGTTGGACTAGGACAGGGATGGAAAGGGAATCAGCATCTACAGCACCCCAGGGACCCAGGGGACCCTACAGAGATGAAGGACACAGCTGAACCCTCCAAGCTCCTTACAGGGTCAGCTTTTGCTTTCTAAGCAGAGTAAATGCAAGCTGGATTTCCTCCCTGCCCCCTACAACTACCATTTCCAAGTGATTCTGCCCCCTCCAAAGCAGTCTTTTTCCGTTTCTCTCCTTTTTTGTTGCTGTTGTTCCAGTATTTCCCTCTGCTGCTATCACACACAGAGAGCACCGGCTTCTAAAGAAGAGAGAGAGGGCTCCACTACAAAGCCGCTGAAGGAGCAGGAGATAAAAAACCCCAAGCAGATCCTTCCACACACCCCTGTCCTCAAGCCTCCACCTCCAAAGGGCAGGATTTGATAGGCAACAGGTCCAGGAGCATTATTTTTTGCCCAGCCATCTGCTCAGGCTGGCAGCAGCAGGCAGGCAGCCTCCTGCCACCCATGTCCCCATGCTGCTGGGGGACAGCAGTGCTGCTGTCCCCCCTCCACCCCCTGCCCTGGGTGTTCTCCTGCTGCTGGCAGGGCAGAAGGATGGAAGGATGCTCCTTCAGCAGGATGACAGCTGTCCAAAAACACCTTTGTCAGCTGAGTCCCCACCTCCAGGGTCACCCTCTGGATTTCAGCTGCTCTCCCACAGCCTCGGGAAAGACCCTCAAGCAAGCTCCAAATCCTCACCCCAAATTGTTTTCCTACCCACAGGAGCAGGATGAAGCCTGCAGAGCAGCCTGGCAGGCAAAGCCCCAGGATCAGGGACACGCTGGGAGCTGGGTTCTCTCACCCAGCAGCGCTCCTGGGGATGGATGAGTGGACCAGATGCTTTCTGGCTTTCAAACTCCCATCCAAAACCACACTTCTACCCCCACACTGCAAAACCCGGCACAAACAACATGTGCATTCTTTGTTATTGAAAGAGAAAATTGTTTTCTGGGTGAAAACAATTCTGGGTGAAAACAATTCTGGGTAAAAACAATTCTGCCTCTCCCTAAAAGCCAGGCAGGGATGGGGAAGGGAGTGGATGATCACCAGGGCTGAGCACCCATCTAAGCTCCCTCCTCTGCACCATCACATGCCACCACTACACAACTCTCCTGGAGAAACACTAATTATAGCTCTCCAGCTAAAAACTTTATTATACACACACGTACATATGCCAGATTAGCAGCACGGTGCCTTGAGAGAGCTCCCCAGACTCAAACTGAGCCAGGTGGGTCAGGTTTAACTTGTTTTTTTCCTTCTCCATTCCCTCCCTCCCTCTCTCCCTCCCTCCTGCCCAGTTTTATTTCAACCCCTGCATGAACTTGGCTCGCACAGAGGACAGAGCCAGGCACGAACACAGTGATATCCCCCCAGTTCCCCTCAGCATCCACGGGAAGCTTGGCTAAACCCTGAGCAACAGCAGCCTGGTTAATCCAGCCCGGCTAATCCAGGCTTCCCAAAACCCCGGTGCTGTGCAGAGCCCCCGGGTCCCTCGCTGCCCATCCCCACGGCACCGCTGCCAGCTCTCAAACCTCTCCCTTGCCACCGAGGCAGAGAGTTCCTTCTGGCAGGAGGACGCTGCTGCAGCAAGGTCCGGGCCCCTGGAGAAGTCAATAGTGCCGTTCCTGTTCCCCATTTGCCGAAACACACTGGATCTTTGTGCGGCGGAGGCGGAAAAAATATTAATCTAATTAGACTCCCTCCCTGAAAAATTCCTCGTCACCTTAATTACGCTTCAGAAAAGAAGGCTTGGTTCATTTTCCTAGAAAATCAGCTCGTCAGGAGACGCTTTCAACTCCTTAACAAGAGCGATCTGTGCTTCGCGACGCGTCCTCAAACCCTCGCAGCCGGGAGCTGCGGGCAGCGACAGATCCCGAATTCCCGGCGGGATAACGACCTTGCCCGACACGCTCACGGGCTCTGCCAGCCTCCAGAAAAACCATCAAACTTTACAGGGCTGCCCTTCCGAGCTCTGCACTCGAGCACACCTTTTTACACGCGGAGAGTAAACGCGGGCGGCTGTGCTCTGCCACCGCCGGAGGATGACAAAGGACAAAGTGCCGAGGATGTCCAGGAGTTGCGGAGTGGATGTAGGGGGGGAAAATACGGAGGAAAGGCTGAGTTTGATGGCAGGAGTCCTAACGAGAGAGGGCAGCAGGAGAGACGTGCCTCTGTTTCTCGTCTGTGGCAGGGATTGCTAACGGAAGGGCTGGATTTAAGCGCATCTCAATCACAAGATTGGGCTGCGCACAGGAAACTTTGAACAGCCATGGGGAAAAGACCACTCGGCTGCCCGGCCATCAGTCGCTTAGCTTATAAAAATGCAGATTTAACAATAATAATAATCGGTAAAAAAAAAAAATAAAAAAAATCCAGGCTGAATAGTTACTTATTTGACCTGCCGGGGAAATCACAGCCGGCGCTACTACAAAACAGGGCTGGGTTTGTTTTGCTTCTGCCAAGAAAAATAAATATATATATATATATATACACAGAGACAGAGAGAAATATAAGGAAGCGGCACGGTGAGGCGGGCAGGGAGCGGCGCTGGCAGCTCGCATCGCCCGGAGCATCTCCCCCGGAGCGGGGAGCGCTGCCAGCAGCCCCGTATCCCCGCGGAGCATCCCCCCGGAGCGGGGAGCGCTGCCAGCAGCCCCGTATCCCCGCGGAGCATCGGAGAGGGGAGCGCTGCCAGCCCCGTATCCCCGCGGAGCATCCCCCCGGAGCGGGGAGCGCTGCCAGCAGCCCCGTATCCCCGCGGAGCATCCCCCCGGAGCGGGTTGCGCTGCCAGCAGCCCCGTATCCCCGCGGAGCATCCCCCCGGAGCGGGTTGCGCTGCCAGCCCCGCATCCCCCGCGGAGCATCCCCGAGAAGCAGGGAGCGCTGCCACCCAGCGCATCATCCCCCGCGGACCGGAGCATCCCCCTGCCAGCATCATCCTCCCCTGGAGCATCCCCCCGCCACCTTTACATTAAAGAAATAAAAACACCAACTCGGCGTCCTAAAGCCGGGCGCCTCAACCGCAGCGAACTTTTTAGGGGGGATGGCGCCCACCGCAGAGCCCCCCAAAGTTGTGCCCTCCCTTACCTGCGGCGGCCAGCGCCCGGCGGAGCAGCAGCGCGGGGAGGAAGAAGGAGAGGAGGAGGAGGAGGAGGGAGGGCGGCGGCATGGCGGCGGCGGCGGCGGCGGGATCGGCGGCGGCACCGGGAGCGGAGCGCTGCCCGCCCGCCTCGCCACACTGCCGGGCTGCCCGGCGCCGGGCGGGGCGGGCCGGGGCGGGCCGGGGCGGGCCCGGGGCGGGCTCTGCCGACAGCGGAGCCCCGGCTCAGCCGCGCCCCGCCCGGCCCAGCCCGGGATGCGCGGGGCCGGCGCAGGCATCCCGGGGAATGGGTGGATTCGTGGGTGGATGGATGGGTGGGTGGGAGCCGCCGTGCAGCGGGGCCGGCGGGCACCAGGGGGAGCCGCGCTACGCCAGCCGAGCCGGGACCCCCCCGAGCCCCCCGCGGAAATTCTGTAAATTCTGCGTGAGAGCAGCGTCCTGCCGCGCTCCTGGCACAGCGCCGGCAGCGGGCTGGGTTGGAAGGCACTGCCAGATCATCTCCTTCCTCCCAGCCCCGTCCAACCCGGCCTTGGGCACTTCCAGGGATGGGGCAAGCTTCTCTGGGCAACCTGTGCCAGGGCCTTACCTCCCTCACACCAAAGAGTTCCTTTGCAATACCCCCATCTAACCCTGCCCTGTTTCAGTTTGAAGCCATCCCTCTTTGTCTTTCACCACACACTCTTTTAAAAAGTCCCTCTCCGTACCCCTTCCAAAAGTCCCTTCTCGTACCCCTCTTCTCACCTCCCCCCCTCCCCAAAAAATGGGCATTAAAACCCAGGCTGCAGGATGTACCTGCAGGAGCATAAAAATAACAGATGCAGACGCACACGAGTAATAAAAGATGAAATTCACACGCTCAGGGAAGTATCCTGCAACTGCTTCTTGATATGTGGCCTTTGGGGTTTAAGGGGGGCTAATAAAAAGGATAGAGAGTGACTTTTTACTGGGGCACCTAGTACAAGGACAGAGGAATGGTGTTCAGCTGAAAGAGGAGAGGTTTAGAGGAGATGTGAGAAGGAATTTTTTCCCTGTGAGGGTGGGCAGGCCCCAGCACAGGGTGCCCAGAGAAACTGTGGCTTCCCCTGGATGTGTCCAAAGCCAGGCTGGACAGGACTTGGAGCAGCCCGGGATAGTGGAAGGTGTCCCTGCCCATGGCAGGGGTTTGCAACTGAATGATCTTTAAGGTCCCTTCCAACCCAAACCGTTCCATGATATGCCCAAACCTCCGTCCTTGTAAAGAATTGCAAACAACCTCCCAGCTTTGCCAGCTTTGGTGGGGCTGCGATTTTCCAGCCACTGAGTCCCTCCTCAGAATGGATTTAAACCCCACCCTGGCTCAGTGGAGGAAGGGAGGGAGGCCAAAAGGACTCAGCAATGCTTTTTTGGGGGAGAGAGAGACCCTCAAACTCAGCAAAGGCACATGCTCAGCCTGCACCATCAGAGTGCCAACCAGAGCTGCTCCACGGCCGCCTAGAAATGGTTAAAACATCCTGGGAACTGCTAACTAGTTTTAATTGCTGGCAGCTGCTCAGCTCCTCGGGCTAGGGCAGCGGGGGAAGGCGCCCTGGCAGTAATTACAGCCTGTGCCTCACTGCCAGCCTGGTGCAGCCGCGGCCGCGGCTTTGGCGCCGGAGCTCCACGGGCTCGGCGAGCTGCTCCAGCCACGGGCTGGATCCCAGGGCTCAGCCTGCCCCGAGCCTTCAGAGCCAGGGCAAACCCTGGCGGCATGCAGGGCTGTTCAGCTGGGGTGCTGCATGCAAGCTGCCACCCAAAAGTAAAAACCCACCTTGCAGTGCAAACTCTGGCGGGATGCAGGGCTGTTCAGCTGGGGTGCTGCATGCAAGCTGCCACCCAAAAATGGAAACCCACCTTGCAGTGCAAACCCTGGCGGGATGCAGAAGCTGCTCCATCAGGGTGTTGCATGCAAGCTGCCACCCAAAAATGGAAATCCACCTTGGAGAACCTTGTGGACTTGTCACGAGCTCTTGCCAGTTAGCCAACCTAAAAGAAATGTTTGGGTGACTTTAGCTAATGCTTCAGGTTTGGATATCTTATGTTTGTCCAACACGACCCCCAAGAAACCATTTTCCACCTGTTTGGTTGGTGCGCCAGTGGATGTTTGGCCACCCTAAAAGATACTCAAAAAGCTATACCAGGCACATTTATGGGATCATCCCCAAATAATCCTTGGATGCTGGTGGATGCATGGGAACAGTGGTTTCCTCACCTTTCCAAGGCATCGTCTGAGCCTCAGGAATTAGAGATCCTTGGCTCTATGTACATGTCAAATTCAATTATTGTGTCAAATTCAATTACACAAGGAAAGATCGATCTTTGGTTAAGGATGCTACTCCCTCTCACAGTATATTTAAAAATCAGACCTGCCACTGCCCAAGCTGCTTCTGCCACCCTCCCCCTCAGCCAGAGGCACCCCCAAAAACCACGAAGAACTCAGGCTACCAGCACATCAGTGGTGGTGCAGCTGCCTTGAGTACTACCTCGAGCATCCCACACTCGGCTGCACTTCAGCCGGTATTTACAGGGCAGTGGGACGTGCCAGAAAAGGCTGAAGAGCAGGAAAAAAAAAATTTAAAAATCTCATTTCCAGTTGCTGTCGAGGGAGTGAAGCCTGGAGAAGGGATGCACCTGATGCACACCCAGCAGTGCTGGCACTGGGGGGGTAAGAGCTCTGGGAAAATAAAGCAGGACAAAAAGGTGTTTTCCAGCTGGATCAGGCCAGATGAGGGCAATTTCAAAGTGAAGCAGAGTGTGGAAAACGAGCGAAAGCGGGTGGGTTAAACCGGGCAGCGTTTAAGGCAGTCTGGTATTCAAAATACGAATTAAAGCCATGCAAATGAAGGGTTCACTTACCCCCGTTGCGCCATTTGAGAAAAATATGACATGACAAACTATCATTAAGGCAAAGGGCTGTTTTTCCTCCCAGGTGTTTACGCACTAGCCCCGGTTTTCCCTCTAATGGCCAGGCGTGAACGTGTCACTCACTCAGATTCCCGGCGCGGCAGGGCCGCTCCCAGCACCGAGCGGGGTGTGAGGAGCTGCACCGGGCGGGCTCCGGCCCGGAGGGGCTCAAGGGGAAGGGGATGGCACACGGAAAGGGTTCCAGGCAAAGGGAGGCGCTGCTCCCGCTCAGGGGTGCGGCAGGACCCGCTCATCCCACACCTGAGCAGAGAGCTCACCTGGCCGGACACTGGGGTCTCAGGCACAGGCAGGAGGAAGGGGGTGCATGAAAGCGTTAAAAAAGGTGGCAATCAGATGAATAATAAACAGAGGGAACTCCCAAAGCTTCGTCGGGAGGGGAGACAAAGACTCCCTTGTTCGGGATGCAAGGTCACGGCGCCCTTCAGCCCTGACCGCGCCGTCATGGGAGGGGTGGGTCCTTTTCCCACCCAAACTTCCTCTGGAGGCAGAGCAGACCTGGGGTGGGCTGGAACATCCTCTGTGGATTCTTTTCAGACCTTGCTCTTCACTAAATACCTCTGGGATGAGGCTGGGCTTGCTGGCACCAACTTATCAAGACATCTTTACAGTACAAAGAAAATTTCAATCAGTGGGAAGGACAAAAATTTTTATTTATTATTTTTAAAAGAGCTTGTTCTTTCAAGCCCTCAGACGTTATTTGCAGCTGTGGTCAGCGGGAAAGGCTGCAGCCAGGGGTAGCCAGAGGTGCTATTTTATTTGGGGGTTCAGAGGTCTTGGAGGCAATTTGCATGGCATTATCCATAGCTGTGCTATCGGGACAAACAGCCCTGCCTACCTAATCAGGCATTAGGAAGGAGAGAGCGCCTGAAGACCAGCACTCAGGGGAAAAAGAGGGGATGCACAGCAAAGCTGCTGATAGCATGGAGTTAAGGCACTGGGAAGGGCTTTCCTAGCATGGAAAAGCCTTGCAGAGAGCTCTGATTTCCCTGGGATGCTGCTGCCCCGATGCCCTGGCACTGCCTCCCCACCAGCTCACCCTGCCACGTCTCCTCTTGCCCCACGGAAATCCTCTTCCCTCCTCTGGGAATGCAGCCAGGCTGAAATCCCTCTGCTGTTTGTAAAGAGGGGATTTTAACAGGCAGCTTGTTGTTACCAGGCACGAAGTAAACACTGAGTTAGCCGTGGTTCATTTCATTTTTTTCCCCTACTGCCGACGATTTCCTCACCTGAGAGCTCTGGGAGCACCAGAGGAGGCTGCAGAAATTCCTGCTGACAGACCTGCTGCAAGGATGCTGTTCCTGCCATGGAGAAATCCTGGATGCTGCCTGGAAAGGACAAGGAATTTACTTCTCCACACAGGACAGAAAAAGGGTGGGAGGAGGACAGAGCAGGTTTTCCTGCAAAACAGGTGGAGCAGTGTATTTTGACAGGCAGGTTGTTGCTGGGGGACACCTGGGTCACCTAAGTGTGTCCCCTCAGTTTGCCAGGGCCAGATCAAGGGGAGGCAGCATTTGAAACTGAAAGAGGGGAGATGTAGAAGAGATGTAAGATAGAAATCCTTCCCTGTGAGGGTGGCACAGGGTGCCCAGAGAAGCTGTGCCCCATTCCTGGAAGTGTCCAAGGCCAGGCTGGACAGGGCATGGAGCCACCTGGTCCAGTGGAAGCTGTCCCTGCCCATTTGGAACAAGGTGATCCTTAGAGTCCCTTCCAACCCAAACCATCCCATGATTCTGTGATTCCCTGCTGAATTCCTCCCATGCTCCCTGAGGGTGGAACAGCCAGCACCCTCCCTTCCTTCCCCCTCTCCATGGGCTCCCCCAGCCCACACTGGGGCTCCCCAGGTGAAGCTCAGGGCAGGGAGGTGAAGGCAAGGGACTGTCTTGCCCCTCACCTCCAAACAGGGAGGCACATTCCGTGCCTGGGGGCTCAGGAGAAGGTGCAGCACCTTCACAGGAGCTTAGGATGGAGGAGACCCCCTTGATTAGCAGGACATCATGCATCCCCTGTCAGGGACATGACCAGAGAGGGCAGAACACCCCAAGATGAACACCCCAAGATGGTGGAGACACCATTTCCATATCCCCAAATCCTCCAGCCCATGGGATACCTGGTGTGGGGAACGAGGGGGGGTCTCTGAGTCCTGGCCCCCTCCCAGGCTGAGCTCATGGGCACGAGATGGAGAGGAGAGGCAGGATCTCCACGAGGCACCGGGGAGGGAGCAGGAGTTTGTGGTTCAGTGGCTCCCAAGTCCTTTCTGCTTTGCAGAGCTTTACAAGTGACGCTGGCGTGTGATTCGATTAGGGAAAGCGCTTCGCTTTGCCCCCACCCCAGAGTCTCCTTGGCTTCAGCTTGAGAGGAGATGGAAATCCTGCTGGGCATGGGGAGGGGCAGACACAAACCCAACCCCCCGTGTCCTCCTGGACCCTCCTGTCACCCCTCTCCTCCACCTTGATGGTGCTTCACAGCATCTGTGTCCTGCAGGAGGGTGGAGGTGAAAGCTGCTCCTCTGGGGCCAGGAAAGGCTGGTTAGGAGATGGTGATTCCCAAGGTGGACATAAACCACGTTAGGAACCTTTCCCATGGCAGGGGCTGGGCTGGGTGGCTGGGGACAGCTCCACGCATCCACAGGGAGCCAGCAGGGTGACTGGGAACAGCTCCCACAGGGAACCAGCAGGGCGACAGGGATCAGCTCCACAAGTCCACAGGGAGCCAAGGGGATGGAGCGAGCACCCCAAACCACCAGGACACACCTTGGGGGTGTCCACTGAAAGCAGGGTTTGCCCCAGAGGGAGCTGCCAGCACCTCGACTGCTGTCAGTGGCGCCTCCTGAGCATCTGGAAGAGAAGAGGGAGACCAGCACAGCCACAAAGCAGAGCAGGGATCTTCCCATCTCCATCCTCTGTGTGAAGCAGAGCTGGCAGGAGAGTTTGAAATTGCCAGGAGGGATGAATAAGGGAGAGAGGGAAAGAAAAGCCACAGCAGAACGGTATAAAAGCAGCAGTGCTGTGGAGCAGGTGCAGAGGCAGTGATAATTCCCCATTTCTTCCAAGAGAGGAACTAGGAGTGTCCAAATCAAGTTATCAGGCAGCAGATTTAGGGACAAACAAAAGACGGCGCTTTTTCCACGCCACCCACGATTAAATTATGGAACTCGTTGCCACAGGGTGCTATGGAGACCTGCAGCCTAAGTGGCCCCCAGAAAGCATTTAGGCAAACTCACGGGGCACACGGGTCTGTCAAGGTCTGTTAAACATGATGGAACAGCCACCTCAGGGAGTCCCTAAAGCCCAAGGCTGCCGGCAGCACGTGTCGGACAAGGGCTCAGCAGACCTTGCCAGGATTGCTGGACCAGCACAGCCTGGGAGATAAATAGCACCTAATCAGCTGAATAAACCATGCCCCACGTCCCCCTGAGGGCAAGGAGAGGTTATTGGCTCAGAAGTGCCCGTGATGATGCTGCAGGATAGGCAGAGAGGGGAGCCTGGAGTTTCTGTCCATGTCCCAGTACAGGGATTGTTCAGGATCCCTCACCAGGGATTTGTGGCTGGGGCTGCCCTCACAGTTGGCTGGGTGAGACAGGGTGAGCAGGGCTAAGCTGTGGAAACAGCTTCCTCTTGCTCAGGAAGGACAGGGGGACTACACATCCTCCACTCCTGGTGAGGACATCACATTCCAGACCCGCCTGCCATGAGCAGGGCCCCTGCTCCTCACTCTCCATCCAGCATGTCAGCTCAATAATTTATCGTCCAGGAGGTGCAATAACCATCCATAATTCAGCAGCAATAATGTTCTACAAGTCAGAACTGGCAATTCGGCTCCATGGGTCTCGCTCCACCTTCCCAGGGCTGCCTCATGCCACGTCCAAGGACTCGATTCCTCTTGCCAAAAGGCACGAAGGCAGCAGCCACCTCCAGCTGGATGCAGCCCTGAGGGGCAGCCCAGTAACAGCAGGATGTGGAGCAACGTCCCTCTTCAGGTTCCCCCGCCCTTCCTCACATGCTGGTCTGAAAATGATGATGAAATCTTGGATTTTGGTCTGCTAGGCTGCCACAACCCATAGGTTATGGGTGGAGGAGTGATGGAGGTGCTTGGGAGGAGCAGGACAAGGTGTGCCAGCCCTGCAGAGCCCAGCAGCAGCTCGTGGTGGTTTTGGTGACGAAGGCAATCCAGTGCCATGGGAGCACACAGGTCCCAGAGCAAGATGACCCCTGTTATCTCAACTCCCGGGGCTGATAAACGGCTCCAAGGCCAGGGATCCAAGTGATAACGTGGGATTGGGGGTGGCAGAAAGGAGAGGGCGGGCTGCAGCCACGGGATGCCCTCCAGGAGATAACAGCAGCATGGCAGCAGCAGCAGGGAAGCGCAGCAGCTCCGGGGAGAGGTGGGAAACGTGAGTGCTCAGATTAGAAAAACACCTCTTGCTCGGCAAACTCTGTTAGTCAAGACGTGAAACACGGGCGGAGCAGAGCATGCTGGAGCTGCCTCGCTCCTGGGGGAGATGTTTATTAACTCGTCAAAACACAACTGCTGCTGTTGCCAGCAAGAACCTGGAACAGCAGGAGGAAAAAAATAAAAAAATAAAAAAAAGTGAAGATGAAATAGAGAAATGGGAGAAAAAAATCGAGATCCCGTGTGAAAATCAAAGTTTGCTTCCCTGTGCTTGGCTGGGGAGCGTGCCCAGGCCTGGGCCATGCAGGGATTTGGGATCCTCCTGGAAAGGCTGGGCCAGAGGCTGCTGCACTGCCTGGCTCTGGCTCTCACCTTTCCACAGGAGCCACTCCCTGACCTTGCTCTAATTGGGCCACTTGGCCCGACATAAATTACAGCTCCTGAAATAAATAAGGTGATAGCTGGCAATGAGACAGGTAATTAGTGCTGGGACAGTGCAGGGCTGCAGCCATTCCGTCCCAGGGACACCGGAGCAGGGGACACTGCAATTGTTGGAACTATATTTGGCTGAAGTGCTGCAGATCAGGGACTGTTCCTCCACCAGTTATTTGCTGTTGCTTTACTTGCCTTGAAAGAGAGACAGAGGATTAGCTGAGGGGTGGGCTCATTATCCTTGTTTTTATCAGGAGCATCCTTCTGAAATGAAGCCTTGTTGCTCTGAATAACCCGGGTCTCCCAAAAGTTACACATCACAGGCAGCATTATCAGTTCATTATTATAAACCCAACGGGTCTTTTTGGGGTCATGCTGGCCTTGATTCATAGAATCCTACCAGGTTTGGGTCACAAGGGACTTTAAGGAGTCATTCCAACCCCCCTATCCATGGGCAGGGACACCTTCCACTGTCCCAGGCTGCTCCAAGCCCTGTCCAACTCAACCTTGGGCACTTCCAGGGATCCAGGGGCAGCCACAGCTGCTCTGGGCACCCTGTGCCTCACAGAAAACCATCCCTTCCCACTATCCCATCAAACCATGAAGTGCCCCACAGTGAGAGTGGCCATTACAGCCCAGGGCCGTGGTACTTCCCGTTGGGTTTTTCCAGCCTCTTCAGCCTCCAGCACTGTCAATATGTACTTTAAAGAACAATTTACACCTAAAAACGCTCCCCTCCTGTGAAAGCACCGCCGTGCAAAACAGCAGATGGTGTTTGAACACTGCAAAATGGAAAATATAGCTTTAAAAGAGAGATCCCAGAGTTGTCTTGGCGCCTCACGTGCGCCTCGGGGTCTCGGTTTGCAGCTTTCTGCATGGGGGAGAAAAAAAGATGGCAAGTGCTGTGAGATTATGTTGGTGGAAGGAGAATGCTTTCCTGAGGGGTCCTTGGAAATCATGGCATGGGAAGAACCCAAAAGGATTCTGCAGGGAGGGCTCTGACGCCAACAGCCCTCACAGGCCACCACACGTGCCCAGCCCAGGAGGCAGAGCAGGCTTTTTCCCCCCTTTCGTCCCCTTACTAGTGCTCATCCAGTGAGGTGTTCATCTTCTTCAGCTGAAATGCTGTTTATGGAGAGGCAAGGTGGGGTGGGAGAAGCATAAATCACCCTGCTCCCACTTGGGGCTGCTGGGAGAAGTCAGTCCTGTTGGGATGCTGGTCCTCCCCAGGTCCCATCCCAGGTTGGTATTCCAGGATTGATTCACCAGGAGGTCCTGCTCCCAGAATCACACACCCATTCGTTTTGTACGTGAAGCATCAAAACTACTCCTTAAAAATCCCTCTTCTCTCTCCCTATCGTGGAAGCAAATCCTCCGTCCTGCAGGCGATCCTCCCTCCATGTGAAAAAACTCCCTTTTTCTTAGAGGTTTTCTCAATCAAAAAGCTCGAGGGCTGCTAATTTCCAAAATAAACAAGCAAATCTTTGGAGCAGCAAATGCAAAGGGCCCTGAAGGCATCTTCTAAATGTCAGGGAAAAGCATCAGCCCCGATGGTGCCCGGCTGGTGCTGCCTGCCCGGCGCCAGCCCTGGGCACAGGGGACAGCTTTGGCAACTTTGGCTTTGGTGGGAGCAAAGAAACCCCAAACCTGGGCCCCCTTACAGCTGCTTTGAAGCTCTGCAACAGGAAGAAAATATCATAAATTGGGCTCGGCTTCACTCCTAGCAACGACGTTTTGACAGCTTCTATTTCGGGCATGGCTTTATTGTTTTCCCCCTGGTCCTCAATTAATGCCTTCCCTCAGAATAGCTACCAGCCAGCAGGACTTTTCCACTCACCAGGCTGAGAGCTGCTCCCTGCTTTCCCCATGGTGCAAATGCCCATGGATTGGGCTGGCTGTTCCCAGCCTGGCCCCAAAGCTCCAGCTGAGATCCCTCCAACAAGGACAAGCTCCCTGCTGAAGCCAGGTGCTGAAAAGTCAACGTGGAGGGGAAAAAAGAGCTTTGCAAACCTTCTCAGAGGGCTGTGCTCAAGTGTGTGAGGGTCAGGAAGAGCATTTAGCCAGTGCCCAGGAGAAACACAGGCTGGGAATGCTCTGAGGGATGCAGGGAGGAAGATGGAGCCAGGGCTGATCTCCACATTCTGCGCTTGGTTTTGGAGGCAGGGAAAGCTCGCTGTGTGCAGGGCCTCAAGGATATTTGGGTTGGAAGTGGACGGTCTGTGAGGGGCCCTTCTGAGCCATTATATGATTCCAAACCCATTACAGGATTCCAAACCCATGACACGATTCCAAATCCATTACACGATTCCAAACCCGTTACAGGATTCCATGACATTCCCTATGGTGTCATCCCCATCCCAAGGCAAGTGCTGAGCCTCACACAAGGATATCACAGCCCAGACGCCCTCGGGCTCCCTGCTCCCACTGCTGCTGAATGAACTCCTAAACAACCCTCCCAACAATTTAAGATTTGGTTAAAGATTTAAGAAAAGCTCTGTGCAATGCATGCGGCTCCTCCTGAAATATTCATCAATGTTTTGACAGTTTTCTATCACAGATCACCCCTTCAACCATGGTGGTGCAGATGGGGAAAAACACATATATTTACACAAAAAAGCACCTGCAGTTGCCTCTTTTCCCATATAATTTAGTAGCCATCAATTAACCCATGCAGACATGCCCTTCTCCTGGCCCCACTAAAGGACCAACAGGCTGCCCCTCTCTGCCCAGCAGTTGCCCCAAAATGAGGGAGGGAAAGAGCTCCTGCCTCAGTCAACTTTTGATTTCAGTACAGCTGATAAAGTTAAAGGAGACCTTTCCTTTCCCCCCAGCCTGAGCTGGAGAAGTCAGAACGTTTTAGCTGTTATCTAATTTGATGTGCAAAAAAACAGAGGGAGAGGGGGAAAGAAAAATCCCCCCAGCTCACCGCTGGCTCCTTCTCGCCTTTAATTGAGGATACAAATGCCAGGCTGATTCTTGCTCTCCTTCAAATTCCCTCTGTCAGTGCAGGGCTCCCTCTGGTTCAGGACAAAAATTGACTTTGTGTCATGAATGAAGTAATTATTTCCCTCCACAAATGAATATGGCAATTATTTCCCTTTTGGGGAGGGATGTGTGTGAGGTTTGAACTGTTGAAGGTCCCTTCCCAGAGCGGGGACAAGCTCAGGCTTTGCTCAGTGTTTGTCCCTACTCCACCCAGCCACTTTTCCCTTTCCCAGCTGGAGAAGGGGGATCCCAGCTGGATCCCCACCACACACAGGCACTTTCCTGGACCAGGAGCTGTGCTGAGGAGGGCAGTTACTCCCCCTTTCAGATCAGGTTTTAGCTTTTATATTTGTCACCTTTGTGCTGCTTTAGTGCGTGGGTCTGGGCTTCACATGAGGGGATGGTGAGCTCTGTGCACAGAGCTGGGAGACAAAACAATTCCTGCTCCAGCTGGGGACCAAGGACAAATGATCCAGATCTCAGCCCAGGAGCACAAACAGTGTGGGCTGGAGAGAGAAAAACAAGCAGGGTGGGACTGCCTGGGCTAAAGCTGGAAATGGACAATGAACTGCAAGGTGCAAATGGATCAAAACTTATAAAAATGAGAGACCCCATGACCAGGGGTGTCCATTTTTGTGCCCATTTTGGTTCCTCTTGGGTGTAGCCCTAGCTGGGCTCTTGTGCTGCCCAAGGTGCATCCATGGAGGAGATCCTTTGAATAAATCCTTGCTTTATTCTTTAACTCTATCTAGTCTCTGTTCCAGGCCAGCCTTCACAAAGCATCACCTGGAAATGTCCAAGGCCATTTTGGATGGGGCTCTGCAGCACCCTGGGATAGTGGAAGGTGCCCCTGCCCATGGGAGGGTGTTGGAATTAGATAATCTTTAAGGTCCCTTCCAATCCAACCCATTCAGCGATTCTATGATTTACAAGCAGACAAAAAAAAAAAATAAAAATCCTATTTGTGTTATTTACCTGCACAAAATTACATGTTTATTTTACTGCTGACATTTCACAGCCCGTCATCACGTGGGCCAGCACTGCCATCTCTTCACTCCAGGAGCTAAAACCACAGGACACAAGCACTGGAAAGTCACTTGAAGGTTGTGGGTGACCTTGAAGGGAGCTGGACACTGCCACGCTGGCTGCAGCGGCGGGAGCGTGAAAATGTATTGCAGCCCTTGGGCAGCCTTCAGTTCTCATTTCAGCTGTTAATCAGAGGGGGACGGGGAGCAGAGCAGCAGCAGCCACAGCTTTTCCCCACCAGGCTGGCTGCAAAAGTGTGAGTGGCGCTGGAAGGGCCTGCAGGACATGGGTATGGGGCAGGGGGGAGCAGCTCTGCCTTCTGCAAGGAGGAAGCTGATTATTCCCTTTTTCTGGGAGCTGAATATTCCCTCTTCCTTCTTCTCAGTCCTTTCACAGGTGGAGTTATCCCTGGGGCTTTATTCCATGGTTTGTTTGGTTGCTCAGGTGTGCACAGCAGCTCTGTGGGTCTCTGCTGAGGGTGGCATCAGCCCATTGCTCTGCCTGGCAGTTTGGGGCAGCTTTGTGACCAGGGGAGTTATGTAACCAAAAGGATTTTGTGACCAGGGGGACCAACATTAAGGTGCAGGTGCCCCAGAGCATGCTACCCTCTCTCTGTGCCGTGGCAGTGGGACCTTGCTGCTTTCAGCCTTCATCTCACCATGTCACACCCACTGAGGAACAGTGCAGGAACCTGGCACAGGGTGCCCTGAGCAGCTGTGGCCACCCCTGAATCCCTGGAAGTGTTCCAGGCGAGGTTTGGAGCAGCCTGGGATAGGGGAAGGTGTCCCTGCCCATGGCAGGGAGATGGAACAAGATGATCCCTGAATTCCATTCCAACCCAAACCCTTCTTGGGCCGTGAAGCTGTGGGAGAAGGACAGAGAGGGACACAGGGAGAATGTGTCCCTTCCTCCTCCTTGCTGGAAGAATGTGACCTGGCCACTGAGAGGACACGCAGACACAGCTGGGATGCACTGAGGGAGAGCAGAATTTGAGCAGGGAAGCCGCCTCCCCCCCCGTCCAGCAGCACAAGGGTTAAGATGAGTCTATTACTGTTTGCTTGTCACTTTGTCGCTGATCTAATGACCATCGATAATGGCTGAATAAGAATTGATGGAGAGATGGATTTAATTAACCCCGGTGTCAGCAGCTCCCGTTGCTGTCTGTTTGTGTTAATGGAGCAGCTCAGGAAAAAAACTCTCCTGAGCTTTCTGTGGCTCAGCCCGAGGCAAGTGAAACACTCCTATTCATCAGCTGCACCCTCCAGGTAAGGCCAGGCAGTGCCACATGGCAATTGCATCCTCCTGCCCCCAAAAGGATGAAATAATCACCTTTCAGGTAAAGCCAGGCAGTGCCACATGGCAATTGCTTCCTCCAAAATAATAAAATAATCACCTTCCAGGTAAAGCCAGGCAGTGCCACATGGCAATTGCATCCTCCTGCCCCCAAAAGGATGAAATAATCACCTTTCAGGTAAAGCCAGGCAGTGCCACATGGCAATTTCTTCCTCTTGCTCCCAAAAGAATAAAATAATCACCTTTCAGGTAAAGCCAGGCAGTGCCACATGGCAATTGCATCCTCCTGTCCCCAAAAGGCTAAAATAATCACCCTTCAGGTAAAGCCAGGCAGTGCCACACGGCAATTGCTTCCTCCAAAATAATAAAATAATCACCCTTCAGGTAAAGCCAGGCAGTGCCACATGGCAATTGCTTCCTCAAAAAGAATAAAACAATCACCTGCTCCAGCACTCTCTGGGTCTCAGATCCATCCTCCACCCCATCTCCAGTCCCTGTCCTGGCTTGGGCAGCACAGCCAAGGGCTCTGTAGGGTGGTTTGGAGTGCTGATTTTGGGAGGCTTGGAGTGCTGATTTTGAGAGGCTGGGGGTGCTGATTTTGGGAGGTTGGAGGTGCTGATTTTGGGAGGCTGGGAGTGCTGATTTTGGGAGGCTGGGGGTCTTTATTCAGCAGGGGTTTGATACCAGACCAGCACAAAGGCAGCACCCACTTTGTGTGCCCTGACAGGGCAGAGGTGCAGGCAGAGAGGTTTTCCCAGCCAGCCACACATCCATCCATCCTCCACATCCCCCGGGGCCTCCTGCACCCTCCTCATCCTAAAACCCAGGTGTTGCACTCACTCCACTGGGATTTATCCCCCTCCTCTGGGTTCCAAGCTGGTTTGGGAGCCAGCTCACCACAGGAGCCATCTGAAGTCCCAGTAACCAGGCTGGTCCTGCCCTCTCCTTGATTGCAGCTGGTAATTAGTGTCTGCTGACCTTGAGATAACAGCTCAGATTGCTCCTCATCCTCCTGCCCCTGGATTACCAGGAGGGTCACAGGGAAATGCCAGCCTGGAGGAAGGGTGGGTGCATGGCCCTCCTCACCCGTACCTACAGTTGGGAAGGATGAAAGTTTGACAAGAAAGTCTCACAGATATGTGTATGCTTAGCAGAAAGATTTTTAAATGTAGAGTCTGATGAAGGAATGGAAATGAAAGCAAGTTTTGATATAGAAGAAAAGAATTGCTGACCAGTCTCACTGGATAACCAAGGAGGCGAAGGGTGTGTTAGTTAGAAGGGGTTTTTATGGCTTAGAGCAAAGGATAAACCCACCCCAAACAAGAAGATGTTTTTACCAAGCAGAAAGATAGCACAGGCAAACAAGGCAGCAAATGTTGCAAGTAGAAAAAAGCTCTCAGAATTTTCTACTGCAAGAAAACTAAAAAATCAACTTCTAGCTTAAACTGTGATGTACTAACTTGTAGTGATTGGAGAACAGTAAGATGAATATGGTAATTATAGTAGTTATGATAGGCTGTAGATAATAGTTGAGGTATAGATTGGTTCTGCTGTATTAAGATGCTCAGCAAAGTATATAATGCATTGGAACCAAAAGAAAAGTCTATAATGCATTGGAACCAAAAGAAAAGTATAGGATGCATTGGAACCAAAACCAAAGGGTGTCCAGGCCTGCCTGCAGCTGGAGCTGACAGCTGTGGGCACAGCTCTGTCACCCAGCACCCTGGGCTGCTGTAACACCTTGGATGTAATAAACTGCATTTTGGGGAGCCCCTGGAGTCCCATATCCCTCATTTTGGCTCTTAGAGCCCTCCCCATCGCAGGGAGGAATTTTGGGGAGCAGTGGCAGCATCACCAGCACCCTCAGCTCACCCCCTTCAGCATTTCCCAGGGCAGCATCCAGGGGTGCACTGTCCCTGGCATTTGGGACATCTCTCAGGGCAGGTTCAGGGGGGCTCATCTGACACCCACCAGGTTTTATCACACCTCCCCTTCCTCTCATTTTCAGCTGTGATTGATTTTCCTGCCCCAACACGTGTCCAGCCCTGACCCAGGTCTGGATCCATCTGGGATGGTGCTGGTGCCATCCCTGTGCTCGCTGTGACAGACCAAGGCACGACTGTCTAAAGGAATAAACTTCTTCTTTATTTTATTTGTTTCAACCTTGCCAGGCTAAAAATATTCCTTCCAGTAAAAAGCCCAGCTCTGCCTCGTGGCTGGCACTTCCAGGCAGGACAGGATGGAGATTCCATGGCATGAGGGCACAGAAAAATTCCAGTTTTTGGCAAAATCCATTTCCTGCAGGGAAACAATGAGCTCAGCTCTTGGCCCCTTGTTTGTGGGGAAATGGATTTGTAAAGAATTTAACAAAATTTTTTAATTTAATAGAAAATTTATATTTAGTAAATATTTGTATGTGAAGTGTATATTTGTATGTATATATAAAGTGTGTATATATATATATATATACTCTTTATATATATACTTTATATATATATATAAATTTTTATACATGTATATATGAATATGTATATACTTATACATAAAGTATATATGTAAATATACTTTTATATATATAAAAACAAATATTTATATATATGTTTATATAGGTTTTTATATATTTATGTGTTTTTATACTTATATATATATTATATTGTATATATAAATATATATCATTATCTATATAATAGTATATTATACATTACGTATCATATATTATATATTACATATTACATATTACGTATCATATATTATATATATTATATATTATATATTATATATTATATATTATACATTATATATTATATATTATACATTATATATTATACATTATACATTATACATTATATATTATATATTATATATTATATATTATATATTATATATTATATATTATATATTATATATTATATATTATATATTATATATTATATATTAGTATGTATTTATATATGTTTATATACATATATATATAAAAAGTATATATATGTATGTAAATTTTACAATAAGAAATATTGATTTAGAGATACTACAGAATAATATAAAATATCATTAAGAGAGGAATAGAACTAGAAATAAGTTGCAAAAAATAACCTTATAAACAAGATTAGATATTTTAGAGAAATAAAATTATGAAAAATATATTGTAGCAAGATTTATGAGATGTGATTTTAAATTATTAGTTTAAAAATATTTATAATATAGTATAACAAAAATTAATAAGTTAAGAAATACTTATAATGTATTAAAATTTTTAAATAGTTAATTAAATATATAGCTATTTTATTAAATTATTAAATAGGGACTGTTCCCCTGTGTCCCACCCCAGAATGGGGTAATCCCCAAAAAGGTTCTGTTCCCCTGTGTCCCATCACAAAAGAGGGACAATCCCCCAAACTGGGACTGTTCCCCCATGTCCCACCCCACAATGGGGACAATCCCCCAAAAAAGGGACTGTTCCCCTGTGTCCCACCCCAAAATGGGGACAATCCCCCAAAAAAGGGACTGTTCCCCTGGGTCCCACCCCAAAATGGGGACAATCCCCCAACAAGGGAAATAGATTTGGAGAAAATTCAGCCTTCAAGTGAGACTGAAAATGGAATAAAAATTTTACAAATGGTTTTTAGTTGTTTTATTTTTAAGGTTAAAAAGGGATTAATTTGATTTTGGTTTTTTTGGATATTTAAAAACTTTTATTCCATTTTCAGTCCCGTGTGGAGGGTGAGACAATACAGATGTTATAATTCAATCAGAAGTCAACTCTTTCCTACTATGAACATTTCTTAACCCATCAACTTTAACCACGCAGTGGTAAAGCCAATCATCTAAAATTACTCTTCCCAAAATAAAAATTATTTATATAAAATAAAAATATGAAAGCTAAATCATAAGAGATCACCAGCTGCTGAGCTGGAGGTGAGCTGGAGCTCTCCTCCCCTCAAAAAACCCTCAAAGTATCCCACATTTTCCTCTTTTAGCCTCATTTTTTCCCGACAGAACATCATCAGTGGCTGCCCACAGCCCCACTTCATCCCCAGGAAAAGGTGGGAAAGGCTCAAGCAAGATCTGGAACAGGCTGAGCCTTTGCAAAGATGCTGATTTAGAGTGAACCAGGCTTCCTGTTTTGCTCATCCCTATCCCAGACAGAAAACACCTTTGCCAAATACATTTCCACTTCCCTGCCAGTGCAGTCATGGAATACGTGAGGCTGGGGAAAAGGAAAAAAAAAAAAAGAAATAAAAAAATCCAGCAGAATTTAATTTTGAAGACCCAGCCAGTCTTATAGCTTTTCAACTGCTGGAGCAGGTGAGCCAATAATAAAATCAACTGCCCAGAGAGGAAATGAATATTGGGTTTTGTTCCAAAAGGATGAGTTCAGCCAGCGTCAGAAAGAAAGGAAAAAATAATAATCACAGAAAATAAAAGAAGAGCAGGAACTGTTCTGTGACAAACGTATTTTGACAGTGCAGCTGAGAGGGCTGACAGAGTTATGAGTGAGGGGGAGGAATTACTGATCTCTGGGTGTCATCTCCCTTGTTTTTCTCCATTCAGCCCGGCCCTGCTAACAATGAGTGTCACTGCCCAGCGCTGGGGACATCCTTTGGTGAGTGACACGTGGCACAGCCTGCACCTCACCTGCAGGGACCCACAGGGGAAGGTCACAGGTGGAGGTCTCCAGCCACACATCCCAGCACGTTCCTGTTTGTGGTGAGCCTCCAGGTGCGTTTCCTGGTCTCCTTCCGGGCCGTGGAATCGCGGCGTGGATGGGCTGGAAGGATGAACTTGTTGAAGATGAGCTTGTTCCCGTGGCAGGGACACCTTCCACCACCCTAGCTGCCATCCAGCCTGGCCTGGAGCACTTCCAGGGATGGGGCAGCCACAGCTTCTGTGGGGATTCAATGCCAGCTCCCCACCACCCTCAGTGGGAAGACCCCAAAGACCCCAGCTAACCCTGCCCTCTGTCCATGTGAATCATCCCCCCTCATCCTGAACCTCCATGTGCTTGTCCAAGGCACCTCTCCAGCCCTTTTCTTTGTCCAAAGAGCTTCTCCAGCCTCTCCTTGTCCAAGGAACCTCTCCAGCCCTTTTCTTTGTCCAAAGAGCTTCTCCAGCCTCTCCTTGTCCAAGGAGCTTCTCCAGCCTCTCCTTGTCCAAAGAGCTTCTCCAGCCTCTCCTTGTCCAAGGAGCTTCTCCACCCCTTTTCTTTGTCCAAAGAGCTTCTCCAGCCTCTCCTTGTCCAAGGAGCTTCTCCAGCCTCTCCTTGTCCAAAGAGCTTCTCCAGCCTCTCCTTGTCCAAAAACCTTCTCCAGCCTCTCCTTGTCCAAGGAGCTTTGTCACTATAGGGCACAAAAAACCACAAGCGCACACCGCTGTTCTCAAGGTGAAGGAAAAAAGGGAAGTTTGTTTTCTGACTCCAACATTTATAGATTTCCGAAAGTGGCAGTGGATTGGAGGGTGACAGTGCCGCCTCTCCAATGACACTGGGCAAACCAACAGTCCAGCAAATTTCTCCTCCTCCATAAAGGAATGCAAAACAATGAGTTATTTACAGGAAGCGTGTGAGAAAGTTCACTACAAGAATGTCAACATCAGAAGGCTGAGAAAATCTTAAAAAAATAGGGTGACAGAGCCTCTCCTGCCCTCTCCTTGTCCAAAGAGCCTCTCCAGCTCTGTTTAATGTTTTAATTTCCATCCTCACACACTGAGATGGGGCTCGAGGTCTCTGTTTGCACCCACAACCCCATGATGGGCACAGGGGAGCAGTCTAGGAGGGTGGCAGCTGCTGGAATTCTGAGCAGGTGAGCAGAGCAAGAGCCACTGAGGGGTTCTGGAGATCCTGACATCCCTGTGGGGGCTGGAGGTGCCTGGTTTGAAATGGGGTTTGTGACTGTGGGGCAGTGGGTGTTGCTGAGGGGTCTCTAGTGCCTATTGTGCCATTCACATTCTCTGGAAAAATCCCTTTGCCCAGGGTTTTTCTCCTGGGAAGTTGAGAAGCCTCAGAGAAAAGGAAAACAATTCTTCTCTCATTTTGCTTCTCCTGTGTTGTGCTCACGTGGAATGTGTTTGGAGATTGTTCACCCACAGGTGATTGTTCGATTGGATTCTGCTGTGAGTTGTTTTGACTCTTTGGCCAATCAGGGTCAGGCTGTGTCAGGACTCTGGAAAGAATCAGGAGTTATCATTATTAGATTTTTAGTATTCTGTAAGTATCCTTTCTCTATTCTTTAGTATAATATAGCATTCTTTAATATCATATAGTATTATAAAGTAATAAATTAGCCTCCTGAGAACATGGAGTCAGATCCATCATTCCACCTTCATCAGGACATTCCCAGTGAGTAAAACAGCCCATCACCAGCCCTGCTCCTTGGCTGAAACCTGCATCTGCTCTGGGCACCTCAGGGATTTCAAAAACCCCTTCTCAGCCTGAGCTCCTGGAGCAGCCACCACTCCTGTGGAACCTGATGGAGCCAGGCTGCCTAATTAATTTTAATTACCTTTAAATCAGGGCTCAGCACCAAACCTGATGGCATTCAGAGAGGTCCCCTCTGGTTAAAGGACACCTGTGAGAGGCTGCTCCAAGCCAAGCTTTGGCCAGGCTCTGGGACAGGGATGCTCCCTGTGACTCCCTCTGAGCCACCTCCCTCCTCTGCTGCTAATTAATGTGTTATTGATAAACACCAATTGTGTGTGAGAGGTTTCCACTCTGAGACCGATCAGGTCTTAGATCCACCACTGTTCCTATCAGAACTGTAGATTTCTAATAATAAACAGTCTTTTCAAGTAGAGAAAGCCCAGAAATCAACCCCAACCTGAATATACACTCTGGCACACAGCAGATCACCTCAGGAGGGGGTAACCAATGGTTTTCTCCCCTTTGTGAGAGCCCATCCTTCCTCCTTTGCCATCACCCCATGAACAAGCCCAAGAAGGTGCTGGTGCTTTCCTTAAGGGAGGATGCAAAAAAAAAAGAAACACAAAAAAGCCAAAAAAAACCCCAAAAAACCAAACAGAAACCCAAACAGACAGAAAAAAAATAAATAAAACAAAACCCCAAAAAACAAAAACCCAAAAAACAAAAACAAAAAAAAAGACTGATACCTTTCCAGTCCTCCTGTCACTGCTTGGTTGCTCCACGACTTCTGGGTCAGCTCCATATATTCCCAAGAACTGCTTGTCTTGCTGCTTTTCCCCTGTATTTTTAAGGTGGGACTTATGGTTAAATCAGAGCAAAGGAAACAAGATAATAAGTAATTTTTAAAAATCACTTGAAATAATTCTTAAAAAACTCTGGAAAAACCCAACAAACAAAGAAAGGGGGAAAAAACCCAACAAACAAAGGGGGAAAACCCCCCCAACCACAAACTAAAACCCAAAACCACAAACAAATAAAAAGACAGAAAACAAAACCAAAAAACGAAATAAACCAGAAACACAACTCAAAAAATCAGAAAAAAAAACAGAAATCACCCCTACTTTGGATTAAAGATTCAGTTAATTTTATTAGAGCTGAGGGGGTTCTGCTGGAGCTTTTTCCATGGAGGGAGTGGCCAGGGATGAACCTGATGAACCTGACTCCATGTTCTCAGAAGGCTAATTTATTATTTTATGATATTATATTATATTAAAGAATGCTATAGTAAACTATACTAAAGAATACAGAAAGGACACAGACAGAAGGCTGAAGATAATAATGAAAACTCGTGACTCTCTCCAGAGTCCCAGCACAGCTTGGCCCTGATTGGTCATTGAGTAAAAGCAACTCACAGCAGAATCCAATGGAACAATCACCTGTGGGTAAACAATCTCCAAACACATTCCACATGAGCACAACACAGGAGAAGCAAATGAGATAAGAATTGTTTTCCTTTTCTCTGAGGCCTCTCAGCTTCCCAGGAGAAAAACCCTGGGCGAAGGGATTTTTTAGAGAATGTGAATGGCACATCAAAGCTGCCCAGCAGATCAGCCCAGGCCTCCTTTCCTCCTCTCCACGAGCTCCAGGATGGTGGCATCTCCCTCACCCTAAGACCCCTTCCCATCTCAGCTGATGGTGAGGATGAGGGAAGGAGCTCTGCCAGGCTGACAACAAATCTTCATTTCTCCATCCCCACCAGGTAAGCCCTGGAAATGTCACCTCCCCTCTCCTGTAATTAAACCCTGTGCCTTCTGTCCCAGCATGTGCACACACCTAGACACAGCTCCCCCCTCACCTCCCCAAAAACTGCCCAAAACTTTGGTTTTGCCCCAAATCAGCCATGCAGATGTTCAGCCATTTTCCTCCTGCTCCCCTTCCTGACCCCTTCCCCCAGACGAAGAAAGGGGAAAAAATAAAAAAGAGAAAAGAAAAATAAGCAATTTTAATAATGTCACAAAACCAGACAGGGATATAAAAATCCATTAAGGGCTGGAGTGGCCCTCGCAATGGGAAGTGCTCCAGCTCCTTCCCCTTCTGCTGCTCTCTCTCCAACCCCCTGAAAGGTAACCTTTAAAACACACTCAGTGCTTAAACCTCTGGCATTTACCTTCATTTCACTCTGGCTTTTATTTCTGTCCAGGGGAGGAGGGTTTCATGCTGTAAGAGGACAAGTTGGGTTGGTTTTTTCCTTCCCCTTGGCTGGATTATTTTCCCCTCCTATGCAAGGGTTGCTTTTTCTCCCCCTCTTGTTTTGCTGTCACCATCACCAGACACACAGATCCTATGGGTGAAGGAGCAGGGGGGGCCAGCACAGCATCCAAATCCCCCCAGACTTTCTGTCCATCCAGCAATTGGCTCATTTATGGGCAAGGATCTCCCTAAAGCCAGGCAGAATGTTGAGATCTGTTGGGATCCCAATGGAACTGGAGCATCTTTAGGGTCCCTTCCATCCCAACCCGTTTGGTGACCCTATGAATTCCAGCCAAGGGAAAGGCCAGCAGTGGCACCTATCCCAAGCTGAGATTTGGGTAATGCTGGAGAGGGAACAGTGGCCTGAGGTCGGTGGCAAGAAGGTTGTGATGCTCAAACCCCAGCAGCTTTTGTGGGGCTTTTCCTTTTTACATGCACACATCCCTCAAGGGAAGGAAAACTTCCAAATTCCCCTTAATAAATATTCCTTTGCCCACAAAGAAATCCTCCCTGGCCTGGTGCCTCCCAAACACCCCTCTTCAGTGGGGTCTCATAGAAATGCCACTTCCACAGCATAACACAAACCTGGGGGTTCTGAGCCACTTTCACCTCCCTGCCTCCCCATCAGGGCCTTGCTTCAGCCTCCCTGGGGCTGCCTCCCACTTTTTGGGCCTTTAGCTCCAGCATCAGGCAGGAAATGCTTTGGGATGACTTCACTACATCCCTGTGGATGCTGGTGTGGAGTTTCATGCCTCTCAGAGATGGAGATCCACGTCCCACCCACACCAGTCTCATCACAGCTTGCTCACTGCATTTGCTTCAGAAGTCATGGGATGAGCAGAACATCTCATTGCAAAACAAAACCTTGTCTTCTCCAGGCTGGGGGAGAGCTTGAAAGCATGACCTGATTGTGCTCGGGCACCCATGGGCAAAGAAAGAGTCCAAACCGTATTAATCAAAGGAAAAGTGGCCAATTTTTGCAAAGCCACTCATTAATTTCAAGCGTGACCCAGGAACAGAGACGTGAATTATTGCTTATTTGGTTTTTTTGGTGGAGTTTGTGGATTTGGTGCTGTGGGGTTTTTTTTAAGGGGAGTGATACCTCCTGTCTGGCAAAGGCCAAACCTTCACGTCTCCATGGCTCTGGATCAAAACCAATCATCACAAAATAATCTGTGCATCAGCCCGGGGCTCTGCCCAGCTCAGGTACCAGCTGGCTCACACACTGCCTCTCTCCCTGGCTCAGGCACAAATTTTCATGGCAAACAATCAGCACAAGAAATGAAAGGTCAGAAAGGGGAGCAAGGCCTGCGAGCTGATTGAACTGGACTAAAATACCCAGAAACAAGCAAAAAACACAAAAAAACGCTGCAGATCAGCCCCCTCCCAGCTGCTGCAGGTGGGCTCCCTGCAGCTGAGCAGCCTGGAGAGGGCAGAGAAGCTCCTGGAGGATGGGATTTCCTTGCACAATGCTGCATCCAAGGGCTGGGCCATGTCTGGGTGTCACTGTCACGTTTTCTAAAAAATCCCTTGGCCCAGGATTTTGCTCCTGGGAAGCTGAGAAGCCTCAGAGAAAAAGGAAAACAATATAATCTCATTTGCTTCTCTTGTGTTTTGCTGCTTCGGAATGTGTTTGCAGACTGTTTGTCCAACAGGTGATTGTCTCATTGGTTTCATGTGAATTGTTTTGACTCTTTGGCCAATCACCAGCAGCTGTGTTGGACTCTGGAAGGGTCATGGGTTTTTAATTAGTATCTTGTTAAACCTTCTGTCTGTATGTTTTCTCTGTGTTTTAGTATAGTTTTAGTGTAGCATGATTAACATAACATAACATAACATAACATAACATAACATAACATAACATAACCCTTCTGAGAACATGGAGTCAGATTCATCAATTCTCCTTTGTCCTGGGGACCCAAATAGCAAACACCACACTCTCACACTATTGGTGTTTATCAATAACACACTCTGGCAAACCATATCTATAAGCAATGGCTACAAAAAGAGAGATAATAATTGTTTGAATTCTTTTCCTCTAAGTTTCCTACAGTGTGTCACTGTCATATTTTCTGAAAAATCTCTTGGCCCAGGATTTTCTCCTGGGAAGCTGAGAGGCCTCAGAGAAAAAGGAAAACAATATTATCTCATTTGCTTCTTCTTCGTTTGGCTGCTTTGGAATGTGGTTGCAAATTGTTTATCCAACAGGTGATTGTTTCATTGGTTTCATGTGAATTGTTTTGACTTATTGACCAATCAGTGCCAAGCTGTGTCAGGACTCTGGAAAGAGTCACAAGTTTTTCATTATTATCTTTTTAACATTAAGTAAGTATCCTTTCTGCATTCTTTAGTATAGTATAGTATTCTTTGATGTAATATAGTAATATTAAGTAAGAAATTAACCTTCTAAAAACATAGAGTCAAATTCATCATTCCTGCCTTCATCAGGACATTCCCAACAAATACAAGATTAAACTTGGTGGCTCTGAGGGAGAAGGGACCCAGGCTCAGATTTAATCTCCTGGTGCTGAGTTCACACATAAATAATTACCTGGGAACTTGCTGCTTCGATCTGCCCCACCGACCAACCTCAGCCACAGTCTGGGAAATTCTCCTCACTGAGGTGATTTGCACAAGATGAGCCAGAGGAGAGGTGCCAAGGAGAGGAAGGATTTTATTTATCATTTTTTAAAACTCATCAGGCAGCGTTTGCAGCATTTGCCCAGAGGATATTCAGTTCTGGTATCACTATTTTCGTGGTGGCTTCTTTGCAGTGATTAATTGAAAGTGCCAGCATCAGGAATCATGGGAACATATGAGAAACCCAGTTTCTCTTTTAAAATAGAAGTTTTCTTCCCAGCGCGACTGAAAAAAAAAAACCTGGAAAAAGGTCATTATTAAAGAGATGCAAAACTCCCCTCTGCTTCTCATCTAATCTCATACTTTTTTCCTAAATTGGAGGAGAAGAAACCCTGCCTCTTGAAGCGCAGCAGATGGTTGCATATCACCGAAATGGAAAAGCTGGTGCCATCCAACCTTTGGGAGCAGATGCCCTGATTTTCCACACGGGCACCTCTGCTGTGTCTCTGGAGAGCTCTCCTGGCAAAGCTGGGAGTGAGGAGTGGGCGCTGGGGAGGGTGTCTGCACCCACCCATTTCCTGGATTTATATGGAATATTCCCCCTTCCCACCCAGTACTGACCCCCAGGGCAGCACTGACTTTGACCCTCGTTCATGGAGAAAATTTCCCAGACTTCAAGATAGACTGGAACCCACACAATTGAGAAATAGATTATGGAGAGCAGTGTAGGTGTGAGAAATTTAAGTTTTGGGATTTTTAGTGTGTTGTGGATGGAAGCAAGATGGAGGGCACAGGGTGTCATCCTGGGTTTGTTCTTCATGCTTCTTCTTCCTCCTTCTTCTCCATGGGTTTGAGTGGCATTTTGTAATTGGGCTGAAAAGTCCCCATTGCAGCTCTTTGGGATCAGTTATTGGGTTGAAAGGGAAAATAATCCAGGTGTCAGTTCTTAATTGGATAGTTCAGTCTTACAAGACCTCTTACCAAGAGATTGTTGGCCATTTTGTGCCTTCTAATGAAAAGCTGCAGAACTCACAGCAGTGAGACTGTTTTACTGATAAGAAATAATAAACACTGAGTCTGAACATGAAGTTCAGACTTCATTGTTTCACCCACCCTGGGCTGAATGCTCTCCCTGATGGCAAACCCTTCAGAAGCTGAGGGTCTGTGGTTATTTACCAGGGAAAGGATGACAAAACCATCATTCTGCCCTTCCCCTCCACGTTTACCAAATTGATTTCTGAGCTGCTCGCAGTCAGATCGCAATAAATACACTCGAAACCCCCTGCACGTAATGGTTGATAAATTGTGGATCATAATTCTGCTTGGGTTTGGTTTGCTGGCTTCTGCTGGGCCGTGTTTTCCTTTCTCCAGCCCCTCATCCTGCACAACTCTCTGGTGGAGGAATAAATTGGGAATAATGGAAGCTCTGCTGACTAAATTTCACTCGGCAGTTGGAAAATTCCGTGCTGGGCGTGAAGTTCTGGCAAATAGCATGAGGTAAAAAGAAATAGAATATTGGCCTGGGTGGGAGCAGCTTTGTTATCCCCCAGGAGTTTGAGCCCTGGGAAGAGGGAGCAGGGCAGCACCTCTTGGATGGATGTCACAGACAGGAAGAAGAGTTTTATAAAAGAATATGAAATCAGGCCTTGCTCTGCTGAAATCGCCAAAGCTGGCCTGTCATTTCTTCTAAGTGCAGCTAACAAGCAATTTACAATTTTCCGTGTGAAGCTGTTTTGAGAATGAGAGGTTTGTTTAACACAACAATCCATTCTGGGGGTGATGTAAAACAAATGTACCTGTGTAACCAGTGAGGTTTGTCCCATGGGAACTCAAAAAAGGGAAAAATGTGAACATTTCTAGGGAGAGAAAATTTTACAGACATATACAATATGAATGAACTGAGTCTCACTGCACTGCTGACCAATTAGGTTTAACACAGCGCCTTCTGATATTTCCTACAAGCTTTGTGATAAAGAATTTCTGCATGAGGAAAATGGAGCCTTGGCTGATTTATTCCAGCAGATGGGGATGGGGATGATCCCAGCCCATCCCTGCAGCTCCCATTCCCAAAACCAGAGTGGCAAAGGCAGTGGGAGGGCTTTGAGCAGACAGGGAGCTCCCCTGGGATGAAAAGCTGGAATTCTACAGCACCCAGGCAGGAAAATCCATACCTGCCTCAGACTCCTGATCTGTCGGGGGAAATGGAGCACAGATATTTTTAAAACCTGGGGCCATTAAGCTCTCCAAATGGGCCAGCTCACCTGCTATTTTAGCAACTCCTTGTGACAACATCTTATTTTATAAGCGGTCCTTTCGGACTTATTAACTCGGAGCTGTCTCATCCCATTTGGAGCCAGCAAAATGCCATCCAGATGACCCCTGAAACTGCTTAATGAGCTTTTATGGGGCACAGGAAATTTAAGCACCAGCACAGGACTTCAGGGAGTCAAAACATGAAAAACGGTGTCAGGAGTGCTGGTGTTTACACTGCTTTTGGTTCTCCTGCTCTTCCCTCCGCGCGACTTTGTGTTTATTGTGGGATGGGTGTCCGTGAATTTCACCTGGAATCAGTGACTGTGACGTGATGAAGAGGATGGCAATATTTAAAGTGCCATCCTGGCAATGTGAAGTGTCTGCAACCGTGGCACATCCCCCCCCTTTTTTATTTTTTTTAATTTTTTTTTTTTTTGCCAAAAACCCTTTTCCTTTTAAAACACACCCCCTGGGAGTGTGCCCTTGGGCAGGGGGAGAGGCAGTGCCAAGAGAAACGAGGGTGAGCTCATGGAAAAGGGAAAACCAACTCAGTCTCACATCTGGGAATTGGCTGCCAGCATGGAAGAAGGGTGGAAAAAGGAACTTTGGGGATTCCCAGCCCATTGCTGGTGGTGGAGGCAGCCCAAGGATGGGGAGGGATTGGAATTTTTTTTCCCAAACAAAATAAAATATAATAATAATAATAATAATAATAATAATAATAATAATAATAATAATAATAATAATAATAATAATAATAGTAAGAAGAAGAATCATTATCATCATCATCATCATGTTATATATAAATAAGGTTTTATATATATAAATAATGTTATATATATAAACAAGTTTATATGTATAAATATATAATTATTATTATAAATAAGGTTATTATATACAAAGTTATATAACCCAGCTCCGCACTGGGTTTTTCCAATATTATTATTATTATTATTATTATTATTATTATTATTATTATTATTATTATTATTATTATTATTATTATTATATAATATAATATTATTATAAATAATGATATCTATATAAGGTTATTATAAACTCAGCTCTGCACTGGGTTTTTTCCCAAACAAATTATTACTACTACTATTATTATTATTATTATTATTATTATTATTATTATTATTATTATTATTATTATTATTATTTATTAATTATATCATATATATTATGTAATAATAATGTTATTATTATAAATAAGGTTATATTTATAAGATTATTATAAACTCAGCTCTGCACTGGGTTTTCCCCCCCCAAAAAAAATTAAAATAAAAAAAATAATGATAATAATAATAAAACAATAACAGGCTTCAGCCACCCCAGGGCTGGAATTCCCTCACCTGTGTCCTGCTCCCAGCTCCAAAGGAGGCTTTGAGGGGAGCTGCTGGTGCTCAGAGCCTCTTCTGGGCCCTGTGGGATGCACAGGTTGGAGATCCAGCAGTTCTGGAACATCTGTGAGGGTTGAGTGTCTGTCACAGAGCGGTTTTTTGTTACAGGCAGTCCTTAGTAATAACAATTTGCTGAGGTCTCTGCTCTGCTTCTGAGGGTTTATGTTTTCCTATGGTGAGCACCTTCCATTTTTCACCCTCAGGAATGAAAAAGGAAACCTTGCTCCTGATTCTTGGCAGAGCATTCTCCAAAGTGCTCTGCCTTGCTGCCCTTTTATTTATGTTACAATCACAGCAGAGCTTTGCCTGGAAAAACTGAGAAGGTAGCCAAGAAGAATACACACAACTGCCCAGGAGAGATAATCAGCTGTTAAAACACGCCTGCTGCTCTAATTAGAAAGGAAATGGAATTGGGTTTAAAGCGGAATTAACTGAATGCTCCCTTATCTTGTCCATCTCTGCCTGCCCAGCCCTTCTGGACAAATATGATGGAAATGAAAAAAGAAAGGTGATCTCTGAAACCCCCTTCCCTTGGGCCTGAGCCAGGGAGAGACATCCCTTCCAGCCTGCTCCTCCCAAATATTCCTAGAGCTTGGCCACCACCAGCTACAGAGGCTCTTGCACACTCGTGCTGCTCCATTACCCTGTACCAATTTTTGGCCTCCAGGGATCAGGCAGAAGTGGGTGGATTGTGCCCAGAAATGGATGGATTTTGCCCAGAAATGGATGGATTGTGCCTAACAGGTGCTTTAAGCTGCTAAAAATTATTATTTTTTTGTTTATTAAATCTGAGTTGATCCCATTTGATATTGTCTCCTGCTCCCGGGGAAGGGTTTAATTGAAATATAATGGTATATCGGTAATATACCATACATATAATGAAATATATCATATATATATGATATAATGGAAATAAACACCAGCAGGTTCCTGTGAGAGGAGGAGTGCTCTGGCCCTCAAACCTGACCCCTGGAGGAGGAAAGGGTGGGCTGGGTGCCACTGCTGGGCTTTTCCTGGCTGGAGTTCATAGGATCACCACATGGGTTGGTGGCCTTTCCCTGGCTGGAATTCATAGGATCACCGCATGGTTGGGTTGGAATGGACCCCAAAGATGCTCCAGTTCCATTGGGATCCCAACAGATCCCAGCCTTCTGCCTGGCTTTAGGGAGATCCTCACCCATAAATGAGCCAATTGCTGGATGGCTAAAAAAAAAAAAAGTACTGAAAAGTACTGTCCACAAGCTCTGCAATTTGTACTTCCACAAAACTGTCAGGGAAGCGAAATGCGATCGATGGTTCAAAGCTGAAGGCTTCAATTTAATCTCTGCAAAGATTAATCTTGAAGAGTCAAAGTTTTCTCTTGTTATCTCTTTTCTTCAGTGCCACCAGAGCCCCATCCCGTCACGCTCAGACAAAATCCTCAGGTCATTTCATACCTTTGCACTTGTTTCCTTTCCTTAAATAAAACCCCCTGCTCATGCAGAGCATCAGCTTACCAACAAATTCTGACTGAAATCCTGTTCTCTGCTTGAGGCATTGGAAAAATGAACAAGGGGGATGAGGATGGGTTGCCCAGAGAAGCTGTGGCTGCTCCTGGATCCCTGGAAGTGCCCAAGGCTGGGTTGGACAGGGCTTGGAGCAGCCTGGGATGGTGGAAGATGCCCATGGCATCTTGTTTGGTCAAGGCCAGATATTGTATTTGTGGGAGGAAGGAATGATGGATCTGACTCCATGTTCTCAGAAGGCTAATTCATTATTTTATTATACTATATTATATTAAAGAATGCTATACTAAACTATGCTAAAGAATACAGAAAGGATACTTACAGAATGCTAAAAAGATAATAATGAAAACTCTGGAAAGAGTCCCAACACTACTTGACCCTGATTGGCCAATAAGTCCAAATAATTCACACCAGAATCCAATGAAACAACCACCTTTGGGTATACAATCTCCAGACACATTGCAAAGCAGCAAAACACAGAAGCAAATGAGATAATTGTCGTTTTCCTTTTTCTCTGAGGCCTCTCAGCTTCCCAGGAGAAAAATCCTGGGTGAAGGGATTTTTCAGAAAATATGACAGTGACTCTGCGCAGTTCAAACAATCTCCAGACACATTGCAAAGCAGCAAAACACAGGAGAAGCAAATGAGATAATTATTGTTTTCCTTTTTCTCTGAGGCTTCTCAGCTTCCCAGGAGAAGAATCCTGGGCCAAGGGATTTTTCCAGAAAATGTGAATGTGACACTGCACAGTTCAGCCATTGAGCAGAACGAGCCCAAGAAGGAGTTCTGAGGCAGGGAAGGATTTCCAAAACCGGGTTTACCCCAGGACATTGTGGGTCACAGCAAGTTCAGGAGTGCTTTTCCAGAGGTGAGGGGAGCTCAGCTCACTTAGCAAGGGATTATGTGTTCCCAGCAGAGTTTGGTGGTGGAGTTTTACCGGCATGACCCAAAGCCCTCCGGGATTCAGCAGGATTTGTGCTTTTCTCCCTGGGGTGAACTGAGAGCAGAAATACCAGGACAGGCAGAGCCCTGGGGATGCTGTTGGAAAAGGATAAACGGTTCTTTACTGAGTAATTTAGGTTGGCAAAGCCCTCCAAGGTCAAGTCTAACCATTCCCCCAGCACTGCCAATTCCAGGACCAGCCCATGTCCGTGAGGGCCACATCCATTCAGCTTTTAAATTCTTCCAGGGATAGTGACTCCACCACTTCCCATGGCACAGAGGATTCTGGAGTGAGAAATCACTTCCTGCAGGGTGCCAAGAGGTGGCCTGAGCTCCAGGAGAGACTGGACAAGGTCCTGTTAAATGCACAGAAGAGGTTTTGGTGCCAGGTATCCCCAAGGAAATGTCTGAATGAGCTGAGCAGAGCACCACCTCCTCTGGCCCTCCCATGGCACACAGAGCAGCAAGAACCAGGGTTTCAGGGCAGAGGAGATCCATCATTTTATCTCCCAACAGGGCAGGGGAGGCTCACTCAAATCAGAATTTGGCTCCCAGGGAACACACCTGCCTCTTGGGATGAACATCCCCATCCCTGCCTGCTCCTGCCCAGCCCAGCACTGAGATGATTTCCTTGCCTCTGGGGACTGGAATTAACTGACTTGCAGGAATTGTTCCTCACCATTAGCTTTAAACTACCTGGGAGCTGGCTGAGAAGCAGCTCCACATCCCCTCCCTTTGCCCTGACCCTTTCCAGCACACTCCTTCCTCCCCACCTTGCTGGGATAACTTTTGGAGAGGGTTTTTATTATTTTATATTGCACCCATTTATCTCCCTGCTTTGGCTGCCTGGGCTGCTCCCACGCCTCGTTTCCCCCAGCTTTACTCACATTTTTCTAGCAGCACTGACAGAGCCACCCAAGGGACAGGAGGAGTTCAGGATTCTCAGCTCCCCTTCGCCCTCCCCCTGCTTTCCCTGCTGCCTCCAGAGTGCTTCCAGCTCAGCACCAGGGAGAGAAAAATGTGCCTGGCACGAGCTGTGACAGCTGATGACTGATGGCATTTATCTTCCCTCTGAGGAGCGCGGCACAAGTCACTTCTGGCTGGTTTCACCTGGGCTGGCGGCTTCCTCGGGGCTGGCGCATCCTCACAGGTCACTGCAGCACTGCAAGGCTTTGAACAGGCCCTCCCCAAAATCTGGCCCCACACCTTTCCCTCCCCTCTTAAATGAACAAATATTACCTGTAAGGGCTCACTGAGGGACACAGGATGCTGTTTACCCATTAAAACAATTTCCATTTAACAAAGAACCCCTGTCTGTGGTATTTTCTGGGTCTCCCAGATGAAGGAAGGAAGGAATGATCAATCTGACTCCATGTTCTCAGAAGGCTAATTTATTATTTTATGATACTATATTATATTAAAGAATACTATACTAAACTACACTAAAGAACACAGAAAGGATACAGACAGAAGGCTAAAAAGATAATGAAAACCTGTGACTCCTTCCAGAGTCTGACACATCTTGGCCCAGATTGGTCAATATGTCAAAACAATTTACATGAAACCAAAGAAAAATCACCTGTTGGATAAACAATCTCCAAACATATCCCAAAGCAGCAAAACACAGGAGAAGCAAATGAGAGAATTATTGTTTTCCTTTTTCTCTGAGGCCTCTCAGCTTCCCAGGAGAAAATCCTGGGCGAAGGGATTTTTCAGAAAATATGACAGTGACACACTGTGGGAAACTTAGAGGAAAAGAATTGAAACAATTATTATCTCTCTTTCTGTAACCATTGTTTATAGATATGGTTTGCTAGAGTGTGTTATTGATAAACACCAATAGTGTGAGAGTGTGGTATTTGCTGGACAAAGGAGGAATTGATGGATCTGACTCCACGTTCTCAGAAGGGTAATTTATTATTATATTGCATTATATTATATTATATTATATTATATTATATTATATTATATTATATTATATTATATTATATTATATTATATTATATTATATTATATTATATCGTATTATATTCTATACTAAAACTATACTAAACTACAGAGAAAGGATACATAAGAAGGCTAGAAAAGAATAAATAATAAAAACCTGTGACTCCTCAGAGATTCACTCACAGCTGGCTTTGATTGGTCATTAAGCAAAAACAATTCACATGGAACCAATCAAGCATTCACCTGTTGGTAAACAATGTCCAAGGCCACATTCCAAAGCAGCAAACACAGGAGCAGCAATCAGATAATTATTGTTTTCATTCCTCTCTGAGGCTTCTCAGCTTCCCAGGAGAAAATCCTGGGCAAAGAGGATTTTTCAGAAAGTATTACGGTGACACCCAAGGCCAGGCTGGGCAGGGCTTGGAGCAACCTGGGATAGCAAAATGTGTCCCTGTCTGGGCAGTAAATAAAACCAGACGCTCTTTAAGGTTCTTTCCAGCCCAAACCAATCTGATTTTACAAAAGGAAGTTTGACCCTTGAAGGAGATTTTGACTCCCTCCCCCCAGCCACACCTCGTGCCTTATCTGCAAATTTCACAAGCGCTGCTCTGCACATTTCACATCTTGGGGAAGAAGAGATTTGTGTGGGCTCACAGAAGGATGCAGGCAGGAAAATCTGCTGGGCGTTTCTCGGCAGAGAAATCTCATCAGACTCCAGGATTCCCTGGAGAGGAAAGCAGCTGGAGGTCAGGACAGCCTTCGTGGTGAGCACAGAACCAGAAAAGCCTTTCAGCTGAACCAGAAAAGCCTTTCTTGTGTCCTGACAGGCTCTTCCCTGCTGCCAAGTGCACAGGCACTGGGAATCCGCTTTTTAGGGGGCTGCTGGTAATGTGATTTGTCACTACAAACTCCCTTCACTGAGTGTTTAGGTACCTCTGGCCTTCTCCTGAAGCTGTTTACTGGTTGTTTCCCCTCTCCATTTCTGAAACCACTGAAGATTTAAGCCAAGCAAGCTCACCAGCCTTCCCTGACTGATTTTCCTCGAGGCTTTTGCTGGAATAATTCTCCTCCAGCTTCCCATCAGTGGCTGCACCAACAGCCACCAGCAGTATTGATCAAATACTGAGTCACTTGTGAGCCAGCACAGGCACTTAAAAAGAGGATAAAAAATAAAGTCCTCCACAGAAATATCAATCAAAGTCTAAAAAAATCAGGGAAGAAAGGGCTAAAAGCACATGTAGTAAATGCAGTGCAATCTGGCTTTATAGTGAGCACTTTGGAGGTAATTCCAAGCTGCCTTAGACAAATTTAAAAATTATCCAAGCAGATACCTCCTGAAAAGAGCTGGACCACTCAGGGATGATTATTTTTATTTATGGCACATTAATGCACTGTCAAAAGGCCCTGTTACAGCTTTTAGAGGTGAAGTTGGTAGGAGAAGCTTCCAGAACTGCCCTTTACCTCCTGCCCCTTCCCATCCTACCTCTGTTGCAGGAGTTCCTCTAGATTTGCAGTTGTGCTAGTAAAAAGTTCAGGTGTGAATGGTAAAACACACAACCCCTGATGAAAAGGCTCCAGAAAAAAATTCCCAATTTTGCAATCTAAAAATTTTCCAATTGCTGTGCTCTGAGCACAGCCCCAGGAAGCAGTGGGGTCATCAAACCCTGGGCAGGGCCATTGGGAAGGAGATGCCAAACAAGAACTGACCCAGGCAGCCTAAAGAGGGGGGGATGCACTCATTCAGGGGTGAGAAATATAAATTTTGGGTGGTGGGAGATGCTTGGGTTGGTGCCTTTTTATTTTTTTTTTTTTAACAAATCAAAAAATAAGGATCAATAGTTAATTCAGCTCTAGGGGTAACACACCCTGGAAATGGGATTGGTGAACTATTAAATATTGAACTATTAAATATTCCATCATTCTGCCTGGGTTTATCTCTGCTGCCTGCAGTTTTTCTCCCCTCTGTTCCCCTCCTGAAAGCACAACAGTGATTTTTGTGGTTTTATTACACAGTGCATCTGTTGCCACTTCTGTTCAAACCTCCCGAACAAACAGACAAAAGTGATTCCCCCGGATCTTTCCCAAAAAGGACCCATTAGAGGCCATTAGCTGTCCCAAAAACAAGGAGCTGTCACCTGAGCAGCTGCCACCTCCCATGGCATTCCAATGATGTTCAAACACATTCCAGGCAAGGAAAGAGGCATGGAGGTGATGCCCAGAAGTTCAGGATGTGGAGGTGAATGACGCTGCTGGGGCTAAAATCAAATTTTTGTTCCTCTTTAATGCCTCAGCCACCATTAATTCCTGTGATTAGTGAAGGGAAATATGATTTTACCACCTAGGCTGGTGCTTCCCATGCAGGGAAAACCAGGATGCTGGAAAATGGGCAGGGTGAGCTGCTCCCCTGGCTCTGGTGCAAAAGAAATAATAATAATAAAAAAAGCCAATAATGGGATTTTGGATTGGTGTGGCACTTCCAATTTTCAAAGCAAAATGTTCAGTGTGGTGTTCACTCTCTGATAACAGCTATTGAATGTCACTGCATGGCTGATAAGAACTATAACATCCCATTGGGAGATGCTCCGCCCAGGGGGAGGAGCCAAGCATTGCTACCCAGATATAATCCAGAGGGAGGAGCCAAGCATTGCTACCCAGATATAATCCAGGGGGAGGAGCCAAGCATTGCTACCCAGATATAATCCAGAGGGAGGAGCCAAGCATTGCTACCCAGATATAATCCAGAGGGAGGAACCAAGCATTGCTACCCAGATATAATCCAGGGGGAGGAGCCAAGCATTGCTACCCAGATGTAATCCAGGGGGAGGAGCCAAGCATTGCTACCCAGATATAATCCAGGGGGAGGAGCCAAGCATTGCTTCCCAGATATAATCCAGAGGGAGGAGCCAAGCATTACTGCCCAGATATAATCTGGAGATTCTGGAACACCAGCACGGTTTCTCCACTGGATTCCCCAGAGGAACAGCAGCTGTCTCTCCTCCCACTGGATCTTCAGAGGAAGAACACATCCTTCTCTACAGGACCCCCTTGCTCCAACAGAACCACCCCTGACACTGCAGGAGGGCTGAGCCACATTTCCAATGGGACTGCCACCAACACCCTGACCCACAGGGTGTCAGGTTGAGTTCTGGCTCTGGCAATGTTGTTCTAGTGCACTACATTGTTTATTTTATCATTTTATATTTTTTTCCTTTCCCTAGTAAAGAACTGTTATTTCCTGCTCCCATATTTTTGCCTGAGAGCCCCCTTAATTTAAAATTCATAGCAATTGGGAGGGGTGGGGAGGGTTTACATTCTCCATTTCAGGGGAGGCTCCTGCCTTCCTTAGCAGAATCCTGTCTTTCCAAATCAATTCAGCAAGTTTAGTCATCTCTTGAGGTGGCAGAGGTGTCACACCTCGGTGTGTTCTCCACCCCAAGATCCTCTGTGGATGCTGGAGCCCCATCACTCACTGCACAAAACAAAGGATGAGTGCAGGCAGTTATCAGATCTGGGCTCCTCACTTATTTCTCAGAGCAGGAAGCACTATTTATTACATCTTCTTGCTGCTTCTAAACACAATCAACCATTTCTTGGCATTTCATCAAAGATAAATAGCCTGATCCTGCTTTCATCCACACGAAAGGAAAAATCCCCCTCGGCTTCTTCTGCTGAAAGCTCAAAGAGTATCAGCTGATGGTTTTAAAGCTCTTCCCACCATTTTCCCCCTGTTCTTTCTCTGCCAGGAGACCAAGTTTCAGGTACAGGCTCCCTCCCATTTCCCAGAGGATCATCTTTCCCAAACCATTGTGTCCCACTGCCTCGGCTGTGAAGGACGAAGGAGCTGCTCTGTCTCACAGCACAGCCCTGGAATATTCAGAGCTTTGAGTGTTAAATCCAAGACCATGGAGTAATGGCATGAATGATGGGGGGAAAGCCATGGCATGAAGGTGCCAAGGATGGCAGTGCCACCAGAGTTTCAACTTCAAGATCCATCCATGCATCATTTTTCAACAACTCCAAAGTGACACACTCACACAAACCAAACAAGGAGAGAGCGGTGGCGGGGCTTCTTTTCCCTTTCAAAATTTGTAAGCATGTGTGTTCAGCGCTCGTGGAAATGTCAAATCTGAAGCAGAGGGAACTGGTTCATCATCTGTCAAAACTGCAGCTGGCTTCAGCAGCTCAGCGTGACATTATCAGGGAGCAACACAGGAAGGGGGAAAAACAAACCTGGGAGCAACAGGAGAAAGTGAAGGCCTGCCTGCTGGATCAGAGGTCATCAGGAGTAAAAGTGACACTAAAACAGAGCTAAATGCACTTTAAGTTTGCAGCAAGGTTGTTTTAAAGTCTGTTTCTGTCCTTGCATTCTGCTACAAACAGTCTGAGGACACAGAGCTGTGCCTGCCCTTCTCCATCTCTCTCCTGTCTGGGGCTCCTCTTCCCTGTATCTTCCTTTAGCCTTTCTCCTGATAACCATGTGGTTCTACCCAAAGAGCTCCCAGAGCCCTGTTTCCCCATCTTCAGGGAGCAGAAAACAGCAAATGAAGTGACTCAAGGTGACATTGCCAGGGAGCAACACGGAAAGGGGAGAAACAAATCCAAGAGCCCAGCCCAGCAAGGGGAGAAAAGGAAGGCCTGCCTGCTGGATCAGAGGTCATCAGGAGTAAAAGTGACACTAAAACAGAGTTAAATGCACTCTAAGTTTGCAGCAAGGCTGTTTTAAAGGCAGTTTCTGTCCTTGCCTTCTGCAAACAGGGCACGGAGCTGTGCCTGCCCTTCTCCATCTGTCTCTGCTCTGGGGCTCCTCTTCCCTGTATCTTCCTGTAGCCTTCCTCCTGATAACCATGTGGTTCTACCCATGGATCTCAAAGAGCTCCCAGAGCCCTGTTTCCCCATCTTCAGGGAGCAGAAAACAGCAAATGAAGTGACTCAAGGTGACATTCTCAGGGAGCAACACGGGAAGGGGAAAAACAAACCTGGGAGCAACAGGAGAAAATGAAGGCCTGCCTGCTGGATCAGAGGTCATCAGGAATGAGAGTGACACTAAAACAGAGTTAAATGCACTATAAGTTTGCAGCAAGGCTGTTTTAAAGGCTGTTTCTGTCCCCATCTTCAGGGAAAGGGCAGCAGAGAAAGGCAAATGATGTGACTCAAGGCCATGTGGGGGACCCCAGAACCGTGTTGCTCCATCAGTGAGCTTCCATCAGACCCACATTTCTCCCCCTTTTTCTCCCCCAGGCCTTGCTTGGTCCTGTCCCCTGCAGCCTTCCCAGCTGGCTGTGCCCTTGGAACTCCTCATCTCCCTGCCTCTTCCCCAGATTTGCTTTCCCTGGATGTTTCCAGGCACTCTGGGGAGCAGGACCTTGCATTTGCGGCGCGGAGTGCTGAGCAAATTCCCAGTGACAGATTATCAATAGTCAGCACTATTAAAAATTTCCCCCAACTCCAGAGAAAGTCAACCAAGCACCCAGCAAAAAGGAGTCGATTTTGAGTCATTCCAGTCCCTGTTCCTGTGGTGCTTGAGGAGATGTTTCCATGCAGAGGCAAACAGGGGTGAGTGCCTGTCATGCTGGGTTTCCTGGAAGATTTTGCCCTGGCAGTGAGCAAAGATTTGTGTGAAAAATGTGTATTTTATGATTGGCTTTTGGCAAATATTAAAATGAATATTATATGTGTTGTGTTAGAAAGTTATGCTGTACTGGTTTTCTTGAGTAGTGTGTTAAATATAGTTTTAGGTAATAACATAACCTAAAACTATATTTAACACCCTGCACTGAGATAGCAGCCACAGGACACCCAAATCTTTCAGAGAAAGAGAATTTATTGCTCCATTATCAGAAGAAATTAACTTCTTCCTGCCTTGCTCAGCCCTGAAGATGCAGATGAAGAAGGTGACACTACCCAGACAGAATCCTGTGTTTGAATGGAATTTATGCATCATGGATGAGGTGTATGAATATGCAACAGGCTGTTGTTTTTAAGGGTTAATCCTCTGTTAATGTGGCTCCTTTTTCGGGCTTATTTTGCCCAGAAAAGGTACCTGGACTGTCTGTAACTCTTTGTTTTTATTGTCTCATATTGTCCTAAATCTTAATTGTCCAAATTATTATTACTCCAATTATATTACTATTTTTATAACCATTTTATTACTATTAAACTTTTAAAATTTTAAAAACAAGCGATTGGCATTTTTCACAATTTGGGCTGGAGTGTTTGGAGAAAAGCTCGAGGCCCAGAGCAGGCTGGCAAGAGGTGGAGAGGAAGCCAAGATCCCTTTGCTCTGCAGGGATGGAGGAATTTGCTGTAAATCTGCTGCAATTCCAGGCAGGAATGATGGATCTGACTCCGTGTTCTCAGAAGGCTAATTTATTATTTTATGATGCTATATTATATTAAAGAATACTATACTACACTATACTATACTATACTATACTATACTATACTATACTATACTATACTATATTATATTATACTATACTAAAGAATACAGAAAAGATACTTACTGAATGTTCAAAAGATAATAATGAAGAAAAAAAAAAGTCAGACTCTCCAAAATTCACTGCAAATTCCATTTTTGGGAGGGTTTTAGTGGTCCAAAGCTCATGGCAAGCCTGGTTTTAGCCACCTTGATCCTCAGTGCCTTGCTCTGGGTTGTCGCACGTGCCACACACAGCTCTGAGGCTGCCAGGCAGAGGATTCCCCATGGAATCTGCCTTTATTTTCATTTCCAAGAGCCTCAGGACAGGTTTAACACCTGGGCTGTGGACCAGCCATTTCCAGTCATGACTACAAGTGAATCAAAGTGCTTTAATTAAAAGACAAGATACCCCTGCCTACCTAGGGTGCAATGGCAACAAAAGCAGGTTATCAGGAGGAGTAATACCCACCTAATCCAATCTGATCTGTGCAGTTATTAGGCCCAGCTAATAATGCTATTGATTTTATTACTAATATCACTGCCACAATTGGAAACCAACCACAGCTCAGAGTTTTGCATCCTTCATCATTTTGCTCATTTGTTTGGCCTCGGAACTGATGATTTTATTATTTTTTTTCTCCATTGCTCAAAATCCACATCCAAGTTTCCTTTTTGGGGTTTTACCTCTTGTTCCTTCGTCTTTACCTCTTCCTCACTGCATCTCCTGCTTGGTTTGCCCCTCTACAGAACAACTTCATGCAGGATCAAACCCAGTGCTTACATTTTTGTTAGTCTGAACTCAGCCAGAGAAGCTTCCAGCAGCTGATGAGTCAGAAACACAAGATAGAGCTGCTGGTCACTGAGAGAAATTGCCAGGAATTTGGGGAGGGTGAATCACCCTCAAAGATAGCCGAGAAGAGAAACAGAGAGACAACCACTTGTCCTTTTCCTCTCCGTCTTTCAGCTCAATTTTTCACCCAGCTGTGAGTAAGGAGCACAACAGGGGAATTTTCTTGAATCTTTTTATAGGAAGGAGCTTGGTTCTGGCATTTTCCCATAAGGTCAACCTGGGAGATGAACAAACCTGGTGCTGGACAAGTGAGCTGGGAAATGCTCAGCACACGGAGCTTGTGATGCTCCCAGGGAGTCCGGTTTGGCTCTGGGTTAATTCAGCTCCCTCCCAAAGCTGTGTGCCACCTCTCAGCCTCTCCCCTGCTCGCTCCAGGAAATAACTCTGAAAAATCCCACAGAACTGGTGCAGCCCTCACAGAGTGCCTCCCAACCACAGCAGTACCATTTGGAGCTCCAAAGGTGGCCCTGTCTTTTCACAAGGGTCATGGGTTGACAGCCTTGTTTATTTTCCTCTGTGTCTGTCCAAGAATAAAAATACAAACCAAAAAACCCACAAACCAAACAAAACCACAAACCAACCAAAAAACACCAGCCCAGCTCCTCCAGGTCGAGCCTGGCAGCACCAATCTGGGGCACAGCTGGAGGAAGGGGACAGGTTTCCATCCCACAGCTCTGCAAAAGCCTCAGAATCAGCCTTGACCTTCTGGTGATTAACCACTCCTCTGCTTTCCTTTCTTTTTGCCTCACATCTTGGTAGGATGAAGGATTCTGACCCTGGAAAATGTGCGGCCTGTTCCAGCCATCCTGCACATCCTTGGCCCTCTCTCCAATCCCATTTGAGCACAGAAAATTGGCACATCATCAGTTTGGGGTGAATTTAGGCATCCTGAGGACCAAACCCCATTTGTTTTGCTGTTTTACCTCGTCCAGGTCCTCGTTAGCATCTCTCCCTCACACAACAGATAAATAGCAATACCCAGAGCCACACACACACACACACACCTATAAATAAATAGAAAAGGAGCATCAATTCAGCCATGAATACAAAGCTTAAGGATGCTGCATCTCATTCCTGTCTGCTGCCTCGGGCACCACAAGCTGACAATCAAAATTCACCCAGTGCCAAAAATATTAGTTTAGTTGAATATTTGTGTTTGCTCAGCTCCTTCTCGTGCCTGGATGACAAAGTGCCCTGAGAAGGCATTGCCAGAGGCACTCACACTCCCATCCTCTCTCTCTCACTGATTCTGGCACACAGAGGGATCTTTTCAAACCAATAAACACTTTCATTTTTGTCTTGGCTGAAAGGACTTCCTCTGTGGGGTGATGTTTTGCTGGAGGAAATGATTTAAGAGCAGAGATAGGGCTGTGATTCAATATGGTTGTGATTCAATATCGTGCTCAGGAATTCCTTGTAAAGTCAAGGGGGAGACAAATTCTGACATTACCTGAGCCTCGTTGAGCTTATCAGAGTATTCTTGGAGTGAGAACCCAGCCACAAAGACGGTGACACTTCTTTATGTGGTGTCTGGGAGCCCTTGTTCTCAGGTGGAACAGCAGCAGCGCTGCCTCTCTCGTGTAAGCCGTGTCCTGACACGTGTGAGAACATGCAGCAGGAAGGGAAGGGGGAAAAGGAGGAGAGGGAGCTTTTCCAAGATCTCTGGATAGAGAGGATGGAGCTCAGAGCAGCAGCAGCAGCAGCAGGGCCAGAGCTGGTGCCTCCCTCCCTGCCCTGCCAGGGATGCACCAACCCTTGAGGCAGAACCGACCCAGCAGGAGGGAGGTCAGACCCACCTCGAGGGACAGATCTCCTCTCTGCATTCCTTCCTCACTGCGAAAAATGCACATGTTCTATGATTGGCTTTTCGCAAGTATTCAAATGAATATTATATGTGTTGTGTTAGAAAGTAATGCTGGGTTAATTCTCTCAAGTACTGTGTTAAATATAGTTTTAGGTTATAAAAATTGTTAAAATAGAAACGATGCTATGTAGAATATTTTTTTAAAGAAAGGACTCGCAGTGAGATAGCAGCCACAGAACACCTCAGTCTTTTGGAGAAAGAGAATTTATTGCCCTCTTATCAGAAGAAACTAACTTCTTTCTGCCTCGAAGGTTCTGTTAGGATTCAGAGGAAGAAGCTGACACTGTGCAGACAGAATCCTGTGTTTGAATGGAATTTATGCACCATGGATGAGGTGTATGAATATGCCACAGGCTGTTGCTTTTATGGGTTAATCCTCTGTTAACAGGTGTCCTTTTTCGGACTTATGCTGCCCAGAAAAGGTACCTGGACTGTCTGTAACTCTTTGTCTTTATTGTCTCATATTGTCCTAATTCAAATTGTCCAAATTATTATTACTCTAATTGTATTACTATTTTTATAACCATTTTATTACTATTAAACTTTTTAAAATTTTAAAACCAGGTGATTTTCACACTCACCACCTTCTCATTGCTGAAAGGATGCCCTGAGCTCGTCAGGGAACCGTGGAACAGCTTGGGTTGGTCTCAGGTTTTGGTTGCCAATTGCTGCCCCCCAGATGTGCAGGGTGTCTCTGCTTCAGCCTGCGCAACTGAAGAGCGAGTCTGGACTCTTCACTTTTTGGTCTTGAGGCTGTTTATTAATTCTTATCTATAAAATTTTCTTTCTGCCCAGCCGAGGTCTGCTCAGCAGGGCAGCCACAGGCACTCTCTGTGTTGTCCTTTTATACTACAAACTACCTATAACATATTTACACTTAATTCCCAATACCCATCACCTGTGTTAGACAGTGAGCTTCTGCTCTAAACCAATCCCAAAGTGCCAGCATCACTGCAGAAAACGGAGAACAAGAAGAAGAAGGAGAAAGGCTGGACACGCCCAAGTTCCTCCATCTTGTCCCCAAAACCCCCGTACCAAAAATCCTAAAATCTACATTTTCACCCTGTGATCATTTTTTTATTACGCCATTCAAACCTGTGTGACTTTCAGGTCCTCATACAAAGCTGGTAACTTGCTCCAGGGGTCACAATCAAATCCCCAGGTGTTCTGGGCTGTGTGCCAGGGTCTGTGAGCCCCCCAACAGGGTCCCAGCAACTCTGGACACCCAGAGGGATGCGCTGCGTTCTGACAGGTTGGAAAGGAGCTTTAAAACCACCCAGTTCCAATGCCCTGCTGTAGGCAGGGAACACCTCCTGCTCCCCCAGGTTTCTCCAAGCCTGGCTTTGATGTACCAGAACCTCAGACAAAGCAGAAAACCCTGCAGAAACACTTCTGTGGGCTGGAGCTCAGCACTCGGACCCACCTGCCTGGCAGGGTTGGGCTCTCACCTGGTGCCCTGGGGATACCCCAGTTCCCCCCAGGTGAAGCCCAGCCTGTTCCATCCCATTGATCCCATCCCATCCCATCTCATCCCATCGAATTGAGCCCATCCCATCCCATCCCATCCCATCCCATCTCATCCCACTGATCCCATCCCATCCCACTGATTCCATCCCATCCCATTCCACTGATCCCACTGAGCGTGGGGAGCAGCTCCCTCCGCCTGAGCACATGCTCCTTGCTGGCCCCAGGAGGTGTTTGCTGGGGAGATGCAGAGCAGAACAATGCTGGCTGTCTCCTCATCAAGGTGGGCAGAGTCCTGCTTTCACTCCAGCACTACCCTGAAACGCAAAGCTTTGTCTTTGCCTGTCAATATCCCAGCTGGATTCTGCTTCTCTGTATTTAATTCGAGATGAGTACTGCAGGACCTCTTTTGTTAGCTGGATACCTCATGCACATTGTTATTATTTCTTTCATAAAAATCAATAAAGACTTAGGAACAACAACCACCAATAATAACAGTACATCTCTCTTTGTGTCTTTGTGTTGCAAGTTGCTGAATAACTCAGAAAAGCAGCAGACAACAGAGAAGAGAGAAGATTAAAAAAGATGTTGTTTCCAAACTGGACCTGCTCTTCCTTTGGAAAAAGTTTCCAGCCACTTCAAACTGCAGCACCACCTCAGCACACAAGAATTCAGCAGCACAGGCTCAGGATGGGAAGAAATGCTCAGAGGATGAGGCAGCAGGCAGAGTTCCTCTGGTTTGGTGTCCTGCTTGTCTTGCCTGTGAAACACAGGCAAAAAAAAAAAATTATAAAGAAAGGAAATGCAAAGATGGAAAATGTAAGGGAACCACTTTGAAAGGCGCAGGCAAATCATTCCTACTGCAGTCACTTCCTGGGCACCAACAAAGCTCTGGGAGAAACATTCCCTGCTGGTTTCCATGCTGCAAGAGAAAGGAGCTGGAGCTGCTGGAGGGGGTCCAGAGGAGGCCATGGAGATGGTCCAGGGGCTGGAGCCAGGCTGGGAGAGCTGGGGGTGCTCACCTGGAGAGAAGGATCTGGGAGAGAACTTTGAGCCCTTTCCAGGGCCTGAAGGGGCTCCAGGAGAGCTGGAGAGGGAATGGGGGGACAAGGATGGAGGGACAGGACACAGGGAATGGCTCCCACTGCCAGAGGTGGGGTTAGATGGGATTTTGGGAAGGAATTGCTGGCTGGCAGGATTCAGGGCCCTGGCAGTGGAGATGAGAGATCTCTGCAGCCAGGTCAGGAACTTATGATTTATTGCACAGGGCCTGGGTGCAGGGCCCTGCTGGGATTTGGGGTTTATTGCAGAGGGCCTGGGTGCAGGGCCCTGCTGGGATTTGGGGTTTATTGCAGAGGGCCTGGGTGCAGGGCCCTGCTGGGATTTGGGGTTTATTGCAGAGGGCCTGGGTGCAGGGCCCTGCTGGGATTTGGGGTTTATTGCACAGGGCCTGGGTGCAGGGCCCTGCTGGGATTTGGGGTTTATTGCAAAGGGTCTGGGTGCAGGGCCCTGCTGGGATTTGGGGTTTATTGCACAGGGCCTGGGTGCAGGGCCCTGCTGGGATTTGGGGTTTATTGCACAGGGCCTGGGTGCAGGGCCCTGCTGGGATTTGGGGTTTATTGCAGAGGGCCTGGGAGCAGGGCCCTGCTGGGAGCTGCCACAGCCCAGAGCAGGCCCCAGAGAGAGAAAGAGGGGTAAAGAGAATGGGAAAGCGGATGAGAGAGCGAGGTTCCCATTACAATACAATAAATCTTCTTCTGGTTATGGAACTTGGGGTTTATTGCAGAGGGCCTGGGTGCAGGGCCCTGCTGGGAGCTGCCAGACACAGCCCAGAGCAGGCCCCAGAGAAGAGAGGGGCAGAGAGGATGAGAGGGTAAGAGAGTAAAGGGTAACAGAGTAAAAGGGGTAAGAGCGTAAAAGGCAAGAGCTAAGAGCCAAGAGGTAAGAGAGCGAAGTTCCCGTTGCAATACAATAAATCTTCTTCTGTGTTGAATATTCTGATTCTCACCAACCAATCTAGTACAAGATACAAATCCTACAGCATTTCCACACAGCCTGTAACAATCACTACATTACCATACTGTGTTACATTTTAAACCCTAAAAACTCCTCTTTGGGCCCCTTCTGCCAAGCTGTAGGGTCTGCTCTGACCCTTGGGCCTGTCTGCAAGCAGAGGGTGTTGTTCCATCAAAAGGGGATCACCTTCAGCCGGCCACACCATTGTTTTCCAGTTGTCCAGTAACTGAGGTATCTCAAAGCTTGCCTTCATTTCAGTCTCGCTTATAGTTTCCATATTCTCAAAATCTTTTGCTGGGCCCCAGGTCAGCACCACCTCCAAGGGAGTTCCAACATGCTGAGAGCTCCTTCAGAATAAACCCCCCAAAATCCAATTTCCTGGGGGACCACTCGCTCAACGTGACCTGCCCTTCACATTTACCAGGTTTCCAGCCCTGTGGTTAAAGAAAATATATAAAAATCTAATACTGTTGTTTTAAAGGTTAATGTATTCCCAGCCACAACTCAGAGCGGAGATTTGAGTCCAGGAACAATCATCTGGTGGCAGGAAAGTATTGAGTAGATGACCCAGGTCTTATCCAGCTCTGTTTTTTTGTGCATGTGCAGCTCTTTTTTCATTTCTTTCCTTTTCCGGTTCAGCCATCCAAAGCAACATAAAACCAAAGCTAAACACAGCTGGGGTTTTATCCACGTTGCACACACACAGCATCAGCACACAGCACAGCACCAGGGCTATTTTTTCCCTCCCATATCAAGGGTTGCTGCTCTTCCAAGACGCTTTTCAGCAGGCATCTTTCCTGGAATCACATCAGGCACCTTTTGTGGCTTCCCAGCCATTTCCACATGCAGTTTCCACGAAAAAAAACCAAAAAAACCCTCCAAAAAGAACCCCCCAAAAAACCCCAAAAACCGCCAAAAACTAAATTAAAAGAAAAACCAACAAAAAAAGCCCCAAAAAACCAACCCCCCCAAAAAAAGAAACAAACAAACAAAACAAAACAAACAAAAAAAAAAAAAAAAAAAAAAAAAAACACCCTAAAACCCCAAAAAACCCCAAAGGCTGCTCCAAGTGCCACAAGATAATCCCATTGATCCCATCCCATCCCATCCCATCCCATTGATCCTATGCCATGCCATGCCATGCCATGCCATGCCATGCCATGCCATGCCATGCCATGCCATGCCATGCCATCAATTTTTACTTCTATTATTCATATATATTATTAATGTATTATTCTATTAAAAATATAAATTTGTTTATATACATATGTATTATGTATACATAAATATATATTATGTGTATATAACATAAATAATAACTTCTATTATACAAATCTGTTATTAATGGAATTATTCTATTAAAAAAACATATGTATCAAACTTCTATTTAGAATTTTTAAGACAAACTAGTCCTTTTTCTTTACCTTCTTCTTCACCTTCTTCTTCATGAGTTTAAATAATACTGTGTAATTAAATAATAAAATTTACCAGAATTTCCAGCAGAGGCTGATTTATGAAGGAAAGTCCTTTGTTTTAATGGCACCTACCAGGGATGGTATTAGGCTTCATTTTTAATTTGAAAGCCAGGTTTTCCTACAAGCCTGCTAACACTGAGGAAAAAAAAGAAAAGCTCCTAAATCTTACACCCTGGCCAATCCAGGGTGGATTCTTGTTGGAACCTTGGTTGTTGAGAATTTTAGAATTTCTGTGCTGATAAACACTGACCCCCAAGAGAACCTCAGACCACAGAGAAACCTCCAAAATTGAATGATAGAACTGAGATTATGAGTGTGTAGTTTGAATAAAAGTGTGTAATACCGTGTAGCAGAAAACTTAGAGTTCAAAGTTCTAGAATATATTAATATATAAAAATAATATAAATATATATATAAATAAAATATATAATATATGTATATATAATATATATACATATATATATACATTATATATATATAATATATAATTTATATGTATTTATAAATATATAAAAATATATGTAAAACTTCTATTATACAAAAATATAATATAATATAATGTTATATTATATTATATTATATTATATTATATTATATTATATTATATTATATTATATTATATTATATTATATTATATTATATTATATATATTTGTACATATGATATACAAATGTATATATTATACGTATATATATTTGTTTATATATGTATTTATATATAATTCTATTTAGAAGTTTTAAGTCAGAAACTACTCCTTCTTTACCTTCTTCTCCACGAGTTTAAGTAATATTGTGTAATTAAATAATAAAATCCACGCTGCGGGTCACACGTAGTTAGTTATTGAGTTAAAAACCAAAAATAATTTAAATATAATTTCTTAATGAGACAATTTATCCTTCAAAAAACTTTAAAAGGAAAGATGCAGCTTTATTCTCACCGTATTAAAAAGCACTGTCGAACTCACAGTTTGTGAGACTGTAGCACAAATAAGAACTAATAAACAGCCAAAGGAACAAAAAAAAGGAAAAAAAAAATAAAAAAAAAAAGAATTAAGAATCCAGGGAGGGGCAGGGAATGCTGGCACAGGGCACAGACCACCCTGGTGGAGAAGGTCCCTCAGGAACCCTTGGAGAGGGTGTGAGCCTCTCCCAGGAGCTCCACATACGTCACAAATTTCAACAAATCCCAAATTTGTGTCATTTTGTAGCAGAGTTTAGCAAAACATCCTCCTCCTTTTCATGCTCTGCCTTGCCTGACCTCATCCCATCCCACAGAGATCTCCCAGGCCAGCACAAACCCAGGGGTAAAACTCACCTCTGTGCAGACCCAACAAACTCCTCATCCAGGCTGAGGGACAGAAACACAGACACAGGCAACACAAATTTCAACAAATCCCAAATTTGTGTCATTTTGTAACAAAGTTTACCAGGGCATCCCCCTTCTTTTCATGCTCTGCCCTCCTCCCATCCCACAGAGATCTCCCAGCCTTTTAAATCCCAGGCCAGCACAAACCCAGGGGTAAAACTCACCCCTGTGCCAGACCCAAAAACTCCTCAATGCTCACCCAAGGCTGATGGACAGAAACACAGACACAGGGAACCCAAATTTCAGCAGCGGCAATGGGAGACACAGAAACGGGGAACACAAATTTCAGCAGTGGCAATGGGAGACACAGGAACAGGGAACCCAAATTTCAGCAGTGACAATGGGAGACACAGAAACAGGGAACAGAAATTTCAGCAGCGACAATGGGAGACACAGAAACAGGGAACAGAAATTTCAGCAATGGCAATGGGAGACACAGAAACAGGGAACCCAAATTTCAGCAGCGACAATGGGAGACACAGAAACAGGGAACACAAATTTCAGCAGCGACAATGGGAGACACAGAAACAGGGAACCCAAATTTCAGCAGTGGCAATGGGAGGCACAGGAACAGGGAACCCAAATTTCACAATGGCAATGGGAGACACAGGAACAGGGAACACAACAAACCCAGCGCCAATTAAAGGGGAGAAAGGCACTGCTAAGGTGGCTCAGGAGAAATTTAGGCCATCAAAACAGTGCCCTGCTGTTTCCTGCTGGGCCGGTGGCTTTGAGAGCTCAAAGTGTGCCAGTGGGAAGGAGGGGAGGTAAAGGATGGAGGATGTGTCACCGTGGCCTTAATCCTGCAGGCCAATTGTGCCTCCTGGCATGCACTGGGGTGTGGTGCTTTCCTGCTGCAGGAGGAAACACAGGCACCAGAAGAAGCAGAATTAGTCAAATATATATATATATATATATGAAAAAAAAAATCTATATATACGTATAAATACATAAATATTTTTAAATTATATATATAATATATAAGATAAATATAACTAAAATAAATATAAATAATATCTAAAAACATATAAATAATATAAATATATTAAAATGGAATGTAGAATTATATTATATTATATTATATTATATTATATTATATTATATTATATTATATTATATTATATTATATTATATTACATTATATTATACTATATTATACTATACTATACTATATCATTATATTTTATACATATTTATTTGTATTTATAAAATATATATATAAATACATTATATATTATGTAAGGATATATAAATATAATTCTATAAATATATGTATTTTATATATAAATATATTGTTTTGCATATGTTTATATATATTTATATATGTTTTTATCTATATTGCATATGTTTATATATATTTATATACAGTTAGTCAAATATATAAATATATATAAATATAAATTTTTATATTTATATAAATATATATTTATATATATTTATATAAATATATATATAAATATATATAAATATATATTTAAATATATATAAATATATATTTTTATATTTATATAAATATAAAATTTTATATTTTAAATATATTTTAATTTATATTTTTATATATGTATATAGCCAAATATATAAATATAAATACATATATTTTTAAATTAAAACTAACATTCTAAGGAGAAATTTTTCTCCATTCAAATGCCATTTTCCATGGGAATTACACAGTCTGGATGTTTTCTGCTCTTGCTCGTTGGTGGTGCTGAAGAACTGACATGCACAATTTTTTTTCTCCCTAAAAAAAAACAAAAAAGAAAAGGGGTATTTTCATGTTGCAAAGCTGAGAGATGAACAGTTTTGATTGACTGGATGAAAGCAATGAGGAAAGTTCCAGATGAAATGTGGTAAATGGTCCAAGTGGAACAGTGCTTTTTGGCACCTCGAAATAAAAATGTCGATGCCAGGAGGAAAGGCAGAAGGGAAGCAAAGCTGTCCTAGCAAACTTCACCTCTAAATCTCCACAAAAATAAAAAACCATTAAAAAAAAAAAACCCAAAAAAGAATAAAAATTAAAATTTAAAAATTCCCTTTTTTTCAGTGGCAAAAGTGGTTTCACCAGGTTACAATGGGGGGAAAAAACTCTTGCGCTAATACTTAATTATTGAAGTAGAGAAATTAGAAATGTAGCTAATCAGAGGGCAGAAAATCTCTGTGGTGCTGTGTTGTTTGGGCAGTGTTCCTGCTCTGGGTCTGCCACCTCTGTGTGCCCAGTGGGCAGCTCAGTCCCTCCCACCTCCCCGGGATTAAGGGATTAATTACCATTAATTACAGAGCCCTGCCTGCCTTGCCTGTGATACACTATCTCTGCATCAGAAAGAAGCAGATGGAGCCCAATTTCCAAACTCTGCGAGATGGAAAGGGCAGGTATGAGATAAGAGATAAGAGCTGGGGGTACTGGGCGAGGCGGGAGGCTGTGGATCACCAGAGAGGAAACCTAAATCTCACTAATTTACCTTTTATTTCCTCCTTTCCTAAGGAGGAGAACAGGCAGCTGGGATCCCTCCCTGCTGTTGGATTTTCTGTTTTCTTCTAGAGGAAATCTGTGCAGAGGCCACAACAAATCCCCACAAGAGGTGGAACAGAGAAACTGTGGGTGCCCCATCCCTGGAGACGCTCAAGGCCAGGCTGGATGGAGCCCTGAGCAACCTGGGGGCGTCCATGTCCTTCCAGGGGGCTGGGACAAGAGGATTTCCTATGGAACACGGTGATTTCTTATGGAACACGATGATTTCTCATGGAACAAGAGGATTTCCTATGGAACACGGTGATTTCCTATGGAACACGGTGCTTTCTCATGGAACACGGTGCTTTCTCATGGAACAAGGTGATTTCTTATGGAACACAATGATTTCTCATGGAACAAGATGATTTCTCATGTCCTTTCCAAGCCAAACTGTTCCATGGCTCTGATCCTCTGGATTTTGGGGCAGAGGCTGTGAGGGGCTGTTCCTGCCCCTGCAAAACAAAGGCAGTTCCACAGGACTGGATCTTCCTGGACAGAGGATTGAAGTGGCTCACCCAAACGAGGAGACGCCTCCTTGGATCCAGTTTTTACCTGGAATAAGGGGTTTGCTGTCAGGGTGGGTGTCCCAGTGGCTCTGTCCCCTCCCTGTCATCCCTCGTCCCTGCCCATCCAGAGAAGGAAACAATGGCCAGGAGCTTCCCCAGGAGGGGGAGATGAAGGTGTCAGACGTAGCAGGAGCCCAGCTGATGTTGTGTTCTCACTCTGTTGTTTTTTTTTTCCTCTGTGTTAATTAAAACCCCACAGTTTCCTGAGGATAAACTAGTTAAATTCCCTTTGGAATCAAAGTGCCAGCAGCAAACTGTATCCAAATCCAAGTTCCTTGGGGTCTGTCTTGAGATGATCCTGCCCACAGAGGTGGCAGGGAATGAGGTGCCAGGAGAACATGTAATATATTTATAGAATTATATATTTTTATAGGCTGGTTAAAAGCTAATTCCGCAGCCCTCTTAAATCACCAGGATTAAAAGCTTTTTTTTTCTGGTGGCTGCTTCATGAAAGACCCAAAAGGTTTCTACCCCTTTATTCCTTTAAAAAGGAATGTCTTGTCTATTTTAAACCATTTGGGTTTATGGGCAAAATATGCAGCGATGCTCCACCTCCAGAACCTGTGCTCCGCTGATTTTCCAGAGATGAATGAGCTCCTGGAAAAATAAAAGAAAATAATTTTCCAGAAAAGAATGAGCTCCTAAAAGAAAAAATAAAAAGGAAAAAAAAAAAAAAAAAAGAAAGAAACCAAACCATAAAAGAATGAACTCATGGCAAAAATAAAAGTCCAGAAAATAATGAGCTCCTGGAAAAAAAAAACCCAGAGAATACTGAGCTTCTGAAAAAAAAAAAAAAAACAGAAAATAATTTTCCAGAAAAAAATGAGCTCCTGAAAGGAAAAAAAAAAATACCCCAAATACAGAAAAGAATGAGCTCCTGAAAAAAAGAAAATAATTTTTCAGAAAAGAATGAGCTCCTGGGAAAACAAAACAAAATAAAAAACCAAAGAATTTTCCCAAAAAGAATGAGCTCCTGAAAAAAAGAAAAAACAGAAAAGAGGGAGCTCCTAAAAAATCCCACAAAAGAATTTTCCAGAAAAGAATGAGCTCCTGAAAAAATAAAAAATATAAAAGAATTTTCCAGAAAAGAATGAGTGCCTGGAAAAACATCCCAAACATAAAAGAATGAATTCCTGAAAAAAACTCAGAAAAATAGTTTTCCAGAAAAGAATGAGCTCCTGAAAACAAAAAATCAGGAAAGAATGAGCTTCAGAAAAAGAAAAAATAAAAAAGAACAAGCTCCTGAAAAAATAATAAAAAGAGAAAAGAATTTTCCTGAAAAGAATGAGTGCCTGGGAAAAAAAACCCCCAACATAAAAGAATGAGCTCCTGGAAAAAAAACAGAAAATTATTTTCCAGAAAAGAATGAGCTCCTGGGAAAAAAAACCCCAAAGAATTTTCAAGAAAAGATCGAGATCCTGAAGGAAAAAAAATCCAGAAGATAATGAGCTCCTGAAAAAAAAATGAAAATAAGAAATGAATGACCTCCTGAAAAAAAAAAACATAAAAGAATTTTCCAGAAAAGAATGAGTGCCTGGAAAAAAAAAACCAAAAAACTAAAAACAAAAAACCAGAAAAGAATGATCTCCTGGAAAAAAAAAAAATTCCAGAAAAGATAAGTGTGCAGTGATGTGTAGAACCCCCTGAAAACATGGAAAAAATGTGATTTCTGCCGGTTGGACGCTTTCAGCCAGGTGAGATGGTCCTGTCCTCCTTGAGGGGTAACAGCTGCTCAGAACCCAGCACTTCTGGAGCTTCACGGCCAAGGATTCTGGGCTAGGAAAGGAAATGCAGCAGGCACAGCCCTCCTAATGCCTGTTAACCAAATAAATGCTCCTGTTCCAGGGCAGGTGGAGCAATAATAAATATCAGGGAGCAGAAGAGAGCCCTGCCGCCCCTTCTCATTCGCATGCACGGCGTTATTTCTGTTATTAAACCCAAATTCCCTCTCCAGAAATGCAGCCCAGCCCTGCTGGCTCCTGGTGAAATGATTATTAATGGTGCTGCACCTCTCCCTAATGGGAATGGATGGTCCGGGCACCCTTCAGCTCCACGCACTATTCCTGACTGATTCCTTCCTGCTCCTCTCGGCCACAAAATTCCCCCCATTTTCCTTCCCCTGCAGGAGCTGCACGCGGGTGATCCATCTTGGAACTTTTAAGGCTTATTTTTCCAGAGAGATAAAAATAAACCCTTCCATTTGGATGAAAAATAGGAGATGTGGGCCCAAGCCCACCAAGGGAGATGGAGGAGGAGGGGGGAACAAGAAGGAAGAAGGGTATTTTCTCCCTTTTCCCTGTGTTTAAAGCACAGATGCACCATCCATCTCTCTTAACAGCCCCTCCTTTGCTAAATAAATAATTTCCTCACTGTTTGGAGCAGGGGGATGACAGGAGGAGGAATATAAGCCGTGGAAAGGAGGTAAAGGCAGGGATCTCCCAGAGAGCACCACCCAATCCAAGTGCCTGCCCCAGCAAGGGCGCTCTGGCCATGGAGGATTCCTGCAAAAAATGATTTTTAAAGTGAGGGCAACTGTGAAAAACCATGCTTTGCATGGCTCTTCCCATAGGAGCCTGCAGGGCCAGCAGGAATTGATCCCTGGACAGGCAGGAGAGCAGGGGAAAGGTGAGTGGGATACAAGGATCTTCCCCCACCAGCTGCTCCACTGTGGATCTGGGCATTTCCAAAATGCCCTAATGCTCCTTCAGACCTTCCAAAATATCACAAATCCCACCCAAATCCCCTGAGCACCACAAGCCTGCCCTCCATATCCCACAAACGTCCCAAAACCTCACAGTCTCCTCACCTTGTACCCCACAAACATCACCACCATCACCAAGCATCTTGAAAATCCCTCAACCCCACCTGTCCCCTGACGTGTTCCCCCAGAGGCTGTCCCCAAAATGTCACCAAAGAGGTCCCCCAAATGTCTCCAAAGAGGGTTTAAGGACTGGCTACAGGTGACCATCCTGCTCTCGGGGTTGGCACCATCCCCACTCTTAACGAGCAGATACCAAAGGGCCACTTGGCTGTTTCCTCTTGCTTCTGATACACCAAAATACAAAATATATGGGTTAAAACCATGAGAATTATCGATTTTAGCATGGGACACTCCTGGAAAAAGTGGGCTGAAGGAAAATAGCCCCAGGCAATGCTTGCAGGGACCAAGCACTGGAGCAGCTACACGGCCCTGCTGCAGCAGCCACAGGAAGTATAGGATAACCTAAAACCTGCTGAGAATTTCAGCTGAATTCTTAAAAGCTGGTTGCTTTATGCCTGCTCTTTAGTTGCTTTTCTTAAAATAAAATAAAATTAAAAAAAAAATAAAATCAAATAAAACAAAAAAAAAAAAAAAACCAAAAAACCCCCCAAACTCAGCAAACCAAGAGAAAGGCCAACAAACCCAATGTCCACTGGTTTTCAGGGAAACCAAACCTGGTTCTAACGTGGTTTTGGTTGAAATTTGCCCAGTGGTCAGTGCTGGTGGTTTCCATTTGGGGCTGTGGCCACATCCCTGCTCCCATTTCTCGCACGGCTCCTGGTCCATCCCCACCTGGAGGGATATTTGCCCACACGTATGCAAAAGTGATTACAGGCAGGAGTCTGGGGGATTTGTTTGGGAACAATGTTGTAATGAGCCTGAGGATAATCTGCTGCCCAGAGACAGGGATTTCTCCCTGCAGGGATGGCAGCCACAAATTAGACAGTCACATCCAGTTATTTCCAGCAAGTTAACTCCCAAGGCTGCCCCTCCTGCCCAGCGAGAGGGGACAGCACAAACCCACCCAGCCCCACAGATGTGCCCCAAATCCGAGATGCTCCAGGTGGGCAAAGGGGCTGGTGTGAGGTTTTTTAATGGCCCAAAGTGGTGGAAATTCATTACTCTGATAAGGCTCAGGGAGTTGGTGGTTTGAGCTTCAAACATGGCCAGTCCCTGGAGAAATTACATCGTGTTCAAGCTAATCTTCTTATAAACATTGTTGTGGGTTTTTTTTTTATTTTATCCGACATGTGTCAAGCAGGACCACTAAGCCTATTACATCTCCAGGGAGGTTGGGGCTTTCTCTTCTTCCTATCCCCCCATCTGAATGCTGCTTGGCTCCTTTTTGGCTCCTCAGGACATTTCTCCATCACTACAAACCAATCTTTTATAATTAGCACTGATTTTAAAAAAAAGTCTCTGTGGGTTTGGAGGCTCAGGTGAGATAAGCAGCCAGGTTCCAGCTAGACATCCTACATTTTTGGAGCTTGTAGGTTTCTGAAATGCACAAAAAACTTGCTGGACTATCCCTTCTTCCTGTGTTCATTTATTTTTCTTTCCAATAAATCCTCAAAACAAATAGATGAAGAGTCAGTTGGATATTTTTGTGTTCTCCAGGATAAAATAGTTTAAGTTATTGGGAGATCCCTGGCTGGGTACTGCCTTTATTTGTGTTTTTTCCCTCTGTCTGAGTTTGCAGGCAGAAACAGGGAGGGATTCAGACCACTGGAGCAGGGGGTTTTAAAGGACAGGGTGAATACAAAGCTGCTTCAGGCTGAGGGATGCACCTTGGTGAAGGGACATTTTCTCCTGAGACATCTCTCCCCACCCTTCATAGGAAGCCAACAGAAAGGGTGAAAAGGAGATGTAAAAAATAACCCAAAACCCTAAAAAAATTAGTGCTGCAAATGGTCACTTACTGGAGGAAGCATCAAGCTCTCTGCATGAGAAATAGGAAATACAGAATTAGGAATACCCAAGGACTGAGAAACTTTCACGCACTCACCTGCAGGAACATCACCCACGTTCACTCTGGAGACTTGGCTACAGAAAATCAATGGGAGCTTATCAGCCTGCAGCAGAATCAGGACAATTAAACCTTTCCCTCTCTGCCTTTCTGTGTTGGATTTAAGTTTTGAAGTTATTCTCACCTGTGGATGGAGAGAAAGAAACACCCGAGCCAGCATCTCTCATGGAGAGTTATCTCCAGCACAGGCAGCAGCCCAAATTATTTCCGTGCCTAATTGTCGCCTTCTTTGTCCTTAAAAAAAAAATAAAATAAATTAAAAATCCTATCTTGGACCAAAAGAAGGGATTTTGCGCATTTGACTACAACTTCTTTGCTCTCCTTGCGCACAAACTTCTGCACTCGTGGGAAAACTCCTTTCCCAGAAGCTGAGCTTTTGTCATTGGGATTTTCTCTGGCACAGAGCAAAACTTTGCAGAAGGAGCCCAGCAGAAACCCAAAATGGAGCAAAAGCGGCAAAAGTGAGCCTGGATTCGGAGCTGTCCCCCAGATCCATGCTGGGCTGGGGACAAGGCGAGGGAGCTGCTACAAACCCAGCCAGCTGGAGCACTCAATTCCACAGGAGCCAAAGGGTGTTGGAAGCCCCAAAGCAGCACCCAAACATGTCCCTGTTTGCTTGCCTGGTTTGTAGTGAAAACCAGCTGCTCCAAGCCCTTGGAGGAATGGAAAAACACAGAGATAAACCAAATAATTAACAAGCTCAAAAACTAAAATTGTTTTTCCTAGCTCCTGCTCCATGTGTGGGTTTGGGTGGATCACGGGGCTTTCTGCAGCCCCTGGCTGGTCCTGCAAGCATTTTCCATCTTCTGGGCACTCGGGTTGGAAACTGCAGCATCCTTTTTTCATTTATTTCATTCTTTATCTCGCCCAGTCAAAGCAGACAGTGCAGATAATCTGGGTTTAGAGCCCTTTGAAGTCAGCCAGAAAAGACTTTCAACTCGGGCGAGCGGGACCCCAGGCCTCCATCTACCTGATCCGCAGGCCCTGGCAGGGATTTGGGCAGGGCAGGCTCCATCCTCATGGACCTGGCTTTGAAGCCACCGGGCCCAAGCCCTGCCTTGGCCAGAGATCAAGCAGAGCAGATTTGCTCCAGCCCTCCCGTCTTGTCGCACATTAGCCCCGTCCAGATGTCAGGCGCTCGCAATCCCCCTCTCCCATCTCCTTTTTATCTCCCCATTAAATTGCTGACAGGACCTTCCTGGTGGCCTTTCCTAAACTAGGAGGGGGGATCAAAAAAATCAACAGAGTATTTCAAAAGTCCTTAGGGAAAATAAGAAAGGAGGGGGGAGAAATCAAATTGGAGGGAGAAGGAGCTGGCAGTGCTGCTGCCATGCACAGAGCAAGGCACTAGTGTGGCATTTTCTGGGTTCCCCAGATGGAGGAGGAATTGAGAATCTGACTCCATGTTCTTAGAAGGCTAATTTACTATTTTATATTATATTCTAATATATATAAATATATTATATAGATATATAATATATATATTGGATATAATATATATTCTATATTATATATATTATAGATCATATATTATATAGATATATATAGTATTATATTATATTATATATATAATATATATAATATATATTATATAATTATTATTATTAAAAATAAAGTATTATATAAATATATATTAGAATAATATATATATATTATTCTAATATATAATTTTATATTACATTCTAATATCTATATTATATTAAAGAATGTTATACTAAAACTATACTAAAGAATACAGAAAGGATGCTACAGGAGGCTAAAAAGACAATAATGAAAAACTCGTGACTGTCTCTCCAGAGACAGCCAGACCATGATTGGTCGTTAAGTTAAAACAATTCACATGTTGGATGAACAATTTCCAGACCACATTCCAAAGCAGCAAAACACAGGAGAAGCACATGAGATAATATGGTTTTCCTTCGTTTTTACCTAAAAAGGTAAAAAAAAAATAATATTGCTTTCTCTTTTTTACCTAAAAAGCCTCCCCTGTTCTCTGAGGCTTCTCAGCTTCCTAGGAGAAGAATCCTGGGCAAAGAGATTTTTTCAGAAAATATGACAGTGACACACTGGGGTTTGCAGGGGCTTTTAACTCCCTTCTGGTAGGGATTTTTTCTTTTTTTTTTTTTTTTTATTTTTTTTTCTCTTTTTTTCCTTCTTTTTCTTTTTTTTTTTTTTTTCCTTTTTTTTTTTTTTTTGGATGGGCAGGAAAAGACAATTTATCTCCCATATCCTTCCTGCCCCTTTCCCCCAGCGTTTCAGCAAAGCTATGGAAGAGCTCCAGCTTTACACTCACTTTTGGAAAGGTGACAGAGCCAGCCTCCAAAGGACATCAGAGCAGGGGTGACACAGGAGGTGACTCCATCCCAGCAGCTGGAAGAGGAAAAAACAACCCAGCGCCTTCCCAGCCTTTGCTGACACGGCCAGAGCTCTGCCAGCAGCGCACAGGGAGAAGAGCCCGGCCAGAAAAACAGCAAACCCTGATCCTAATTTCATTTTGCTGCCTGGCTGATCGCATTTGGTCCTTTATTTAAAAGTTTTAGGGTCAGGTTCCTCCCCTCCCCCAGGGTTTATTGTGTGTTGTTTTCCTCTGCCTAAAGGCTCTGCAGTGGATTCTGAGCTGGATGAGTCCTAGGATGGTTAGGGCTGGAAGGGACCTTAAAGATCATTTTGTTCCACCTTCCACTGCTGAAAGCTCCATCCTTGAGCAGTCCCGGGATGGGTCACCCACAACTTCTCTGTCCAAAATGCTGCCACTGCTCTCCTGGGTTATGCACATCCAAACAGACAACACCCCCAAAGCCATCACAGCAACAAAAAGTCACAGGCAGAGAGCAAGAGTTTGCAAAAACTCCTTGTTTTTGCAAAGAAGCGCCCCTGGGCACAAGCAGAGGCACTTGTTATTCTCTGCTCAGGATTTGTTATTTATTATCCCACTTCTCCCTGAACTGCAGGAATTTAATCAGAGTGCAGAAGCCAGGATGGTTAATGCCAGTGATCAGTCCCAGGCTCCACCAAGGAACAGCAAACAGCTGGAGTGACCACTCCGTGTGATCCACGGGCTGCTGCTGGCCCAGCGCTCACCTCCGTTTGGAGTTTGTTTCCACAAACAGAACGGGACTGCTGGGGTACAATCCTTGAGCTTTTATTGCAGCATCGCCCTCATTACATGGCTGAGACAACAGGAAGATGGCAAAAGATCAAGTACAGCCAGCAGCAGCCAAAGATTTCCTTGTTACAGAGCATTTTTAAAACTTTCTAGCCAATAGCATATTGCTAAAGTTTACAGACAATTGTTCTAGATTCTACAATTGCTCTACATTACTAAAAGTACATGTACACCTGCTTCACACAGTGCTTGCTTGTCTGCTTTCTATTAACAATACAGAATCATTCATTATTAAGCTTAAACCTTCTACTACCTTGCTAAGCAATTGGCACCAACCCAAAGAAATCCCCACAACAGCCTTGCTGAGGGACCGGCAGGGCTCTCCTGGCTCCACAGGGACAAATCTCTTGTGGGACAATCTCCTCCGTGTGGCAATCAGCTTTTGGGTCGGCCCAGAAGCAGAAATTTTGGGGAAAGAAGGCTGGGATGCCTTGAGTGTCCCCCTTACTGCTGTGCCAGCTCAGGGCGAGCAGCAGAGCAGCAGGAAAAGTGTTTTATCTGCAAATGAAAGTTGTTTTATCTGCAAATGGAAGATGTTTCCCCCTCTAATTAACCCGAGGTCCACCCGAGCGCTGCAGTCAGGCTCTCATTAGCCAGGCCACAGCAGGAATTCTGCTCCAGCTGCCTGGCACCGGGATCTCCTCCAGGAGCTCACAGCTCCACAACTTTTGTGGAAGTTGTAAGGCTGGAATGTTTATTTCAGCGCTGGGCACATCAGGAACCATTCCCCTGAAATGACATGTGTACCTCTGGGAACTTCAGGTCCCTTTTTATCCCCCTCTCAAATACATACACATACAATTTCACAATAGGTTCATATGTATTCATTTTTGCGAATTTCACGTGATATTTGCTGCTAGTTCTTCTTTTATCAGAAATAATTCCTAGGTCAGGTCGCCCTGCTCTCACAACAGACTGTCTCTCTCTATCCCCCTCTGTCTCACACCCCTAATCTCTGAACTAGTTTCTCTGAGCCTAGGCCTTGCAATCAGGCTAAATAGCTATGTTTTCTAACCACAGGCTCAACTCAAAAATGTACATTTCACCTAAATCAAAATGGAATTCTGCCCTGGAAAATTTCCATTCTGCCTCACCTGGATACTCACCTGTCTCGGTTTGAAAAGACAGGTGTCTGCTAAGGAAGGCAGGAGCCTCTCTTGAAATGGAAAATGCAAACCCCCTCCCTCTGAATTGTTATAATTTTGAAATTAAGGGGGCTCTCGGGCAAAGATATGGGAGTAGGAATAACAGTTATTTATTAGGAGAATTAAAAATACAAATGCAATAGTACAAAACAAAGCACTGGAAGAGTCAGAGCAGGCCCTGTCCCCCTGTGTGTCAGGGTGGTGGCACAGCCCCATCCCACGGTGGCTGCAGATGGGCCTGGGCTCCCTCTGGCCATGCAGGGCAGCAGAAAGCTGCTCCTCTGGCAATGCAGGGGGCAGAGGCTGCTGGGGTGCTCCAAACCTCAGATTGGATCCAGGTAGGAATGCCTGGCTCCTCCCCTGGGCGGAGCATCTGCCCATGGGATGGTGGGATTGGATCAGCCATGCAGGGACACTCGCTGGCCATGGACAGAAGAGAATTAATAATTAATAGCTCATGGACAGCAGAGATCTCCTGGAGGGAGGATGGGTTTTGGAAGACATAAAGCAAACTGCCCCATGGACAGAAGATAACTGCCCCGCCTCTGACAGATGGGGATAGAACACACATTTACCTCACAATCCAGGACACCACCCTGAGAAAACACCTTGGCTGTCTCCTGGGGTACCATTATCTCCTGTTAGATCCCATGAAACAATCCAGATTAAAAATCTGCAGGAAATTTAGAGGCCAAACCAGCAATTAAGAAAATCCATAACCATTGCAATGGAAAGCAGGCTGGCTATCCTGACACAAGAGGCACAGCACAGCATCATCTCAAGGTCTTGGATAAAATCTTAAAATACTGTCATCCCCATCTAGATTTGGGGACGTTTCTCATGGATTTTTAAACAGAAGTGGGTAAAACCAAGCAGCGAGATTTTTGCTTCAGTAGGACCAAAACACCCAGCTATGGGCTAAAGGGAAGAAATGCAGAGAGAAAGTTAATCAGGTTGAGATCAAAGTGAAAAACCCAGACAAACCAGCAAACAAATCTCATCCAAACCCACAGAAGCAAGGATGTGCTGCGGCTCCTTCCCCCCAGTGCTGCTCACTTTCATCCTCCTGACCTTCTCTGTTCCAGCCAGGAGGGAATAGGAATGCTCCAAGAAAGCTATTCCTGAGTTATTTTTAGCAGAGCCAGAAGAAAAGTGACTGGAAATAATCCATGAAAGCAAGCTTTCACCTTGATTTTCAGCCTCTGGAGATTTCCTCAGCCTTGATAGCAATCACAACTTAACCACGGGCGTAGAAAATGCTGAGTGATACCAAGAGCATAAACTGAGCTCTTTCTTTCTTTCTTTTCTTTTTCCCTGCTCCACGTTAAAAACCTGGTGAACCATTGAAGGGAGGCTGAGGGAAGAGATTTCCCCTACCCAGCCAGTGAATGGTGGCAGGAGAAAGGAGAGCCAGGTCTGGCTGTGTTTCACCCCAGTTACGCAGCCAGCAAGAGAATCCTACGTTACAGCAGAATTTGTAGCCAGCGTTTAAAATAGATGCTGATTTTGGGATCTTCCACGAGTGTCTTGTGGGGGCAGCCAGATTAAGGAGATCTGTTCTGAACACCCTGGTCTAGTGGGAGGTGTCCCTGCCCATGGGATGAGAGGAGATTTCAGGTCTTTTCCAACCCAAACCATTTTGGGATTCTGGCGCAGGAGCCTGTCCTGGCCCACAGGATGGGACACAGGCCTCAGCTGCATGTCTGAGAGACCAAAGGAATTAATTAAGAGAAGCTGCACTCCCAAGGTGCTGGTAATAAGAACAAAACAAGGGCTGATCCCATTAAGTCAATCTCCTCTGCTGGTTGCTGCCATCTGATGTCTCCTGCCTCCCCTTGCTCCTGTTCCCCCTGCAGACCCCAACCCCCTTTATTTCATTGAAATTTATTACAGTTTCAAGCCACCACAACCATGAGCCTGATTCAGGGGCTGGGTTTGAAAAACCCATAGCTTTCCACAGTCACCCTCTGCCTTACAGGGCCAGTGTTGGAATTCCCCAGGGAGCAACAAACCCCATCCACGCTCCCCTCACCCAGCTGCAATAAGCAAGTAGAGAGGCATTAAAATAAAAAAAAATTTTAAAAAACCACTTTTCTGAGTTTTAAAGCATTTCTCTGGATCGAAGAGGAGTGCTGCCATGGCAGGGGATATTTATTGCCACCTCAGGAAGTGTTTCATTATTCTTTGGTAAGCGGTGGCTGTGAATTTCAGCCTGTCTGCCCGGCCATAAAGGGGACCACTGGGCAGGTGATATCCAGCAGCCAGGCTCTGCTGGGGAGTGGAGCATCAGCTCCAGGCTCCCAGGATGCTGTGCCTGCAAATCCCCGACCAGGGAAGATCCCACAGATCCCTGGGGAGAGGATGCCGAGCGGGATGAGGGGGTGTTCCCAATGGATTTGCAAGAGGGAGAACACCACGAGCACCTTCAGCACACGGATTAAATACTCACAGGAAAAGTAATGAGGAGAATTCCATGCTTGGCTAACAAAGCTGTTGCAGAGGCTGTCTCTGCCCGCTCAGAATCACCAAGAAGCTGCTCAGCAGGTCTGGATGGAGGTGGAAAAGGCAGAGATTCCAAGACACCATCAGGATGGGACACAAGGCACTAGTGAGCCTCTGTCTTCTCACTCCAACTGCTCTGGAACAGGATGGGGAGAAAAAAACATTTCATCCTGGTTTTTTTGTCCCCATGTGAAAAAATCTAACCACTTTCCCAGTCTATGTAAGCCTCCATTACCTAAAATTTCCTGTGGAATCAAGCCCTACTTTTTAACAGGCTGCTGGGTGAAGAGTTTGCCTTCACTTTTGGGAGATTCTCGAGCTGTTCCCTGTATCCAGGACAGAAGGATGGCGCCCAGAGGGACAGCAGGACAGCTGGGACAGTGTGAACCTCATGGGGTTCAACAAGAGAAGTGTCCCAGGCCAGGCTGGACAGGCTTGGAGCAACCTGAGACAGGGGAAGGGGTCTCTGCCCATGGCAGGGGCTGGAATGGAGCATCCCTGAGGTGCCTTCCATCCCAAACCATTCTGGGATTCAGGGATTCTCCTCCTTTTGAGTGTACCTTGAGCTGAGCCATCACTGCTGATTAATTCTTCAGCTTTACAACGCACACAATTTCATGCCTGGCCCTTTCTTTATCAATCCCTGCCTTCTGTGGATAATTTTCTAGGCTTCTTCCCATCCATTTTTGTGGGCTCCTCACAAATTGCTCGAGGCAGGAGATACCAGACATTCATTAAGCAGCACAATAACATTCCCCATTTTGGCTTCTTTTACCTCCCTGTTTTTTTTTTTTTTTTTGGACTACTATGGACCAGCAGTGTCATTTTGACAGATATTTCCAGCACAACTCTCAGACCTCCTTCCCAAGCAGTAGCAGCCAGTTCAGAGCCCAGTGATTTCCCCCCTGTGCATTGTTTTTCATTTAGCAGCCTTGAATTTCATCTGCTGTTTTATTATCTGCTCACTAAATATCACAAGGTCCTTTTCCCACTCTTGGAGGTTGGCTGCGTTTTCATCTTTTTGGTATTAACTAAGCATTGCCATCAAATGTTCTTGCTTATATTTTTATTTTCTCCCAGACTCACCTGGACTCCCAAAATTCAGGGGGCTGATGCACAAGAAAAGGCCTGTCAATATTAAAATGTCACCAAGTGCAAAAGCATCTTCTCAAGGCTCCACAGGGCAGAGGATTCAGGTGACAAAGTCACGTCCACCGCCAGGCACAGTGCCTTTATAGACAACAAGGCTGTTGAATTTTAGCACAGCTAACACCAGCTGAAATGAGAAAAACACTCTCTAAAATGAGGAGTTGTGATATTTTCAGGGTGCCCAGGATGAATTGAGAATCTGACTACATGTTCTTAGAAGGCTAATTTATTGTTATGTTATGTTATGTTATGTTATATATTATATTATATTATATTATATTATATTATATTATATTATATTATATTATATTATATTATATTATATTATATTATATTATATTATATTATATTATATTATATTATATTATATTACATTACATTACATTACATTATATGACATCATATCACATTATATCATATTATATCTAATTATATTACATTACATTATATGACATCATATCACATTATATCATATTATATCTAATTATATCTGATTATATCTGATTATATTACATCATATCATATCACATATTATATTATATTATGCTATACTAAAACTATACTAAAGAATTCAGAAAGGATACTTACAGAAGGTTTAACAAGACGCTAATTAAAAACTCCTGACTCCTTCCAGAGTCCTGACACAGCTGGCTGTGACTGGCCATTAAGCAAAAACAATTCACATGTTGGATAAACAATGTCCAAGCCACATTCCAAAGCAGCAAAACACAGGAGAAGCAAATCAGAGAATTATTGTTTTCATTTTTCTCTGAGGCTTCTCAGCTTCCCAGGAGAAGAAATCCTGGCGAAAGGATTTTTCTAGAAAATGTGACAGTGACTAGTAATCTTTCCAAATTCCTGGTAAACTTTCCTCTGGAATTCCAGCTGTGATCCCAGAGCCTGGGGACAGTGAGAGGTTTCAGTTTCCCAGCCCAGGGCAGGGAATGAGCAGAGTGCAGCAGGGAGCAAACAGAGACTCAGGATTTAAAGGGTTTCCCAGTCCTCATCATCTGAAATCAGGTTTGGGTGAGCTTGTTTTGTTCTGTTTTGACATACCAATCCAGTGGCAATGGATTCTTGAGCGCGCCATGCCTCAGCAGGAAAAGGCTGTCCCTGATGAAGGCTCCTGCTGTCTCACTGGAGGGATGAGCAGAGGAAAGCCCTTTATCCCGGTGACAGAGCAGAGCATGGAAGCACTGGAAATGGAAACAGCCAATGGAAAATGCTCCAGAAGAGGCTCTGCCTTTGTTTACAGCCCTGGCTTTCAGAAACAGCTGTTTTCTAAGCCCTTTCAGCCAATGGGCCATGGACACCTTGGAGAAGTGCCCATTAAAATGAGCCATGGGCCCTCTGTTAGCCATCCCTCAAAGCCAGGTGGGAGAAAATAGTTTATTAACTGCTAAAGGATGCCTTTCCTCTGTAATGAACCTTTCTGCAGTATTGAAGAAAAGCCATGTCTTACTTCCCTTTCCTAATAAATGGCTTCTTCAGAGTTTAATTAACTTCTCCCCGCTCTGCTTTTGTGGCAAAGTGTCACCCTGACCAGGAGACAAGCTCTGTTTGTTCCTTTATCTGGGAGAGCTCTGGCCTGTCAGATAAACTGCTCTGCCTAATTTTCTGGGGCTTTTTCTCTTCCCGCTTTGCACGTCCCAGGGAGGGAGGCAGCGATAGCAGCAAGCGATGCTTTTGGGCAGCTGGGCACCTTGGGGATTGGGAAGGAGCATCTCCTGAAAATACAGCCTGGACCACACTCGTGAGTGCTGGGGATGGGGACTCATCTCATAGACCCGTCAGAAACTGGGTCAGGCTCTCTGCCTGCTCCTTTGTTTCTGAAAACAAAGCTGGAGGAAACAATTTTGCCCTTCCAGGAGTACAGGATTTTGTGTTTTCAGCAGCACTTGCCTGTCCCCGTGTGCGTGTACAAATATAGCTCCCAATCAATAGGAGCGAGATTAGGTCAGTGTATTTCTGAGAAATGGGCTCCTGATAGCTCATAAACCCAAGCAGCTCCTGCTCCCTCACCCTTGCTGAGGTGCTCCAGGAGCAGTTATGTGTGCCAAGCCTGGAGAAGGCCAGGGCTGTTCTCCTGCACAAAAAGCTGAATTTGGGCCAAGCCAAGAGGGACCAGCACCAACTTCTGCTCCGCCTTTTCAGCTCAGCTCTCACAGCTGAGGGCAGGAGCCCCCATTTTGGGGTGGGAGGGAGGCAGGAACTCCAGAGCACCACCTGGAGAAGGAAATGGCCTTTTCCATGCAATGCCTGGGCTCCTTTTTGGGAAGAGACCCCAGGGCCAAGCTCAGGGTTAGCCACGGGGCCGAGCGGCGCCGCTTGATGGATTGTGCCAGGCCAGGAGCAGCCAGGGGCTCCGGTGACACCAATGCAGTCATGGTCTCCAGCACACAGATGGTCCCAGAGGACGTGTCCTTCCTGGCCAAGGGAAATTAATTAATGGTGGCCATAAATTACCCACCCCAGACAAACCAGAGCGTCCCAGCGGCCGCCGGCGCAGCAGAAGGAAAAATGGGAGGAGAACATTTTGCAGAACATTTCTGGGGAATGGGGAAGGGCTGACACTCACTTTTTTGGATACACTGGGTGAAGTGGGGCTGCAGGAAGAGTATGAGCCAGTACTGAACACCTCAAGGGGACAACAGCAGCTGTGGCTGAGGGTTTGTCCCTTTCCTGTGCTCAGCATCAGCTCTGCCCCCAGCTGCAGCTGGGCTCCTCCACAGCCACCATCCTGTCTGGCCTGCTCTGGCTCCATCCCGCTGTTTTATCCCACCTCCCACTCCCCTGGAGGCACAACTGAAAACACTGTGGTTGATGCTGATCTCCTCAATCCATCCCAAGCAAGCCCTGAACGATTACAGGGCTGTGTAATCTCAGATTCCCCGTGCTCACCCCACCCCTGCCTGGGCATTTCCTTGGGTCCCCACCTGGAGATTCTGACCACCAGGCTCTGTGCTGGGGAAGATGAAACAAGAAAGCCTTGTAAATATGATTGCCTGGCAAAAGATTTTGAGAATTTGGAAACTATAAGTGAGATTGAAATGAAAGCAAGCTTTGAGATACCTCAGTTACTGGGCAACTGGAAAACAATGGTGTGGCTGGCTGGAGGTGATCCCCTTGTGATGGAACAACACCCTCTGCTTGCAGACAGGCCCAAGGCTCAGAGCAGACCCTGCAGCTTGGCAGAAGGGGCCCAAAGAGGAGTTTTTAGGGTTTAAAATGTAGCACAGTATGGTAATGTAGTGATTCTTATAGGCTGTATGAAAATGCTATAGGATTTGTATGTTGTACCAGATTGGTTAGTGAGAATCAGAATATTCAGGACACAAGATTTATTGCACTGTAACGGGAACCACCTGAAGATGTGGCCACCAGGAGGTCTGGAGCAGCTCCAGGCACTGCTAATTGGCACGTGACAAAGAGCCTGCCACACGTTGGTCAATACCAATTAGCATACTGATTAAATGAACGAGTGTCTTGGCAGCAGTTATCTCATTACCTTAACAAGTGCAGCAGGGAGAGGCCCCAGGAGCTGCCCTGGGATAAGGGACAGGACTCCTGGAGCAAGCCATGAAGGTGAGGATGGGGAAGGAGCTCGTGTCCTATAGGGAAAGGCTGAGAGAAGTGGGATCCTGGAGAAGAGAAGCTCCACCAGGGGAATGGATCAGGCATCTGGGCTTTTCCTTCTGCAGAATTCATTTCCTGGAAGCCAGGGAACAGGAGTAACCAGAGAGGCCACGACACCTGAAATTACATTTACCAGGCTACGCAAGGCTGGTGCTTTCTTTTAGTTCTTCCCCTCTTGTTTTGCATATCACCCCCGGGCTGGGCTTAGCCTGTGGGCAGCGCTGTTATCAGAGAGCAGGCAGGGGGAGAGTTGAGACTTTGTGCTTGTGCCTGGGAACCAAAACAGAGCCTGTGCACTGCTTCAATTTAATGCTCGCCAAAGTCTGCAGTTCTGCTTTCTTCTTTTTCCTTTCCTTTCCTTAACTCATCCTTCCTGCATGCCTATTAAGCAAAAATTAAAAGAAAATTACATGGGGAAGTCAGCGGCGAGAAGGAGGGGATGGGTTGTAATTATCTGGCTATTAATTGGTGTAAAGTTCCAGTTAAATGCTCTCAGGCCCGTGTCGCTATTTCCTGGGGAAATTTTCTCTCCATTAGTTTTGGATGGGAGCTGGGATTGTCTCTGGAAGCTCTGAGCCCACCCAAAAGGTGACTTTCAGCTGCAGTGCCCCGGCAGGTTTCTGTTCCCACACACTGAGGGATGAAATTTAGGGGTCGTTTCTAACACAGCTCCATCTGCCCACGGCGGAGGTGGGAAAAGCCAAGTTTTACCTTTTACCATTGCACGAGCATAACCAAGCACGACCCTTTTAAAATTCATCCCGCATTTGCTCCAAACACAAAACTCAGAAACAGGAGAGCTCAGGGGACTGTTCCCCCGCTGCTTCTGCCAGCCCTGGGAATTCCCTGGGGACAGGTGAGAGCCTCTCATCAAAACCTGCCAATTAAACAGCCCCAAAACGCTCTGAGCATCCATCAGACCCCGTGGAGAGTTTTGAGGAGTGATGTGCAGGTTTCTGCCAGCTCACCTGGCAAGGGACCAGCAGCCCATCCATCCTCCTGCTCCCGCCGCACAGGAGGCACTGCAGATGTTGGCTGCTGGACCAGCACACACACAACTCCACAGAAAGGGTGGGAAGGATGCCCTTTGCTCCTCAGGGATCCCACAGGCAGCTGGGAGAGGCTGGAGCAGCAGCAAAGCTGCTGTGCTATTGCTGGTGCCTTGTAAGGCTGAGCTAGAACAGAAACAAGACAGAGTTACAGAATAAAGCAGGGATTTATTGAAAAGATCTCCTCCATGGATGCACCTTGGGCAGCACAAGAGCTCAGCCAGGGCCGTACCCAAGGTGAACCCAAATGGTCCCAAAATGAACCCAATATGGACCAAAATGGTCACAAAATGAACCCAAGAGGAACAAAATGGTCCCAAAATGAACCCAGGATGAACCCAAATGGTCACAAAATGAACCCAGGATGAACCCAAATGGTCACAAATGAACCCAAGGTGGACCCAAATGGCCACAATATGAACCCAAGGTGGACCCAAATGGTCCCAAAATGAACCCAAGGTGAACTCAAATGGTCACAAAATGAACCCAAGGTGGACCCAAATGGTCCCAAAATGAACCCAAGATGAACCCAAATGGTCCCAAAATGAACTCAAGATGAACCAAAATAGTCACAAAATGAACCCAAGAGGAACCAAATGGTCCCAAAATGAACCCAAGGTGAACCCAAATGGTCCCAAAATGAACCCAGGATGAACCCAAATGGTCACAAAATGAACCCAGGATGAACCCAAATGGTCACAAATGAACCCAAGGTGGACCCAAATGGCCACAATATGAACCCAAGGTGGACCCAAATGGTCCCAAAATGAACCCAAGATGAACCCAAATGGTCCCAAAATGAACCCAAGATGAACTCAAATGGCCACAGAATGGACACCTGGTCACAGGGTCTCTCCCTGGGATCAGTTCTGCTCCATTTGCACCTTGCAGTTCATTGTCCATTTCCAGCTCCAGCCCAGGCAGTCCCACCCTGCTTGTTTTTCTCTCTCCAGCCCACGCTGTTTGTGCTCTTGGGCTGAGTTTTGAATCATTTGTCCTTGGTCCCCAGCTGGAGCAGGAATTGTTTTGTCTCCCTGCTCTGCGCACAGAGCTCAGCATCCCCTCATGTGAAGCCCAGACTCATACCCTAAAGCAGCACAGAATTTGAAAAATATAAAAGCTAAAACCTGAGGAATCATTTCAAACTGAGGGCGGGGTGGGGGGGGGAGAAAATAAATTTTTTCAATTTATTTCTTTGCTAAAACAAGATATTTCCATGGATAAATCGAAGCACTCTCAATTTTGCATCAAATTTCCTCTGGAAGTCAAAGATTTCCTTCCAAGGGGGAAAGGCAGGTCAGCTCCTGCTCCAAACACCCTTCAAGCTGCCCTGGTAGCAGGAGTTGTGGGGACCTAAAGGTTTGTCTTTAAGCTACAGCCCCTTCTCCTTCAATTCCCAAGCAGGGGAAAAGCGCTTGCTAAAGTGAACTCAGGAGAAAAAAAAAAAAAAAAAAGGAAAAAAAGGGGAAATAGGGGAGAAACAGGGAAAAAAACAAACAGAAAGAAACAACAGGGGGAAAAGGAGAAAAATCCCAGGAAAGAGGAAGGAGGGATTTTATTCAGTTCACAGCTTGGAAGCTCAGAGCAAAGAATAAGGAATTCTCCCTTCACGCCATAGCTCTCCATGGACTGCAGGAACATGGAACTTTTGGGGAAAAGAAAAAAAGGCTTCCACTATGGCTAATTATCAGCATTCCAAATGCTTAAGGATTTATTTAAAATTCTGTTTTTCTCTCCATATCTCCCTCCAGTTTCCAAACCCAGCAGAGCAAACTTCTCTGGGAATCTGGGGATTCCCAAGGCCTTGGAATCCTCTCTGTGACCTGGCTGCAGCAGCCACAGTGGTAAATCCCTGCACATGGCATGGGATTTGGGATGAGATGAGCTTTAGGGTCCCTTCCCAACACAAACCATTCTGTGACTCCACGAAAGAAATGAGGGTTTTATGAAACTTCAGAGAAAATCCCCACCTGTGGAGGCTCAGCACGCTGCTCTGGAAAAGACTTTGCCGCTTGTCCCAGAGGAGTAATTCCCTTTAAAATGCTAAATTATTTACTTTAAAAACATATTTAATGAAAAAATAATAAAATAACTTAATATTAAATTATTTTTAATTATTTTTTTTTTATAAATGGAGGTTGAGAAGTTGCTGAGAGGTTGAAGAGATCCAGGAGGATCAATGACTGTTACTATCCTGTTTTTTGAAATTGTTTTTGGCCAGGATTCTTTCCCTGGGAAGCTAAAAAGCCTTAGAGAAAAAGGAAACCAATATTATCTAATTTGTTTTTCTTGTGTTTTACTGCTTTAGAATGGGGTTTGGAGATTGTTTATCCAACAGGTGATTGATTAGTTTCATGTAAGTTCTTTTGACTTAATGACCAATCACAGTCCAGCTGTGTCGGGGCTCTGGAGAGCCACAAGTTTTTCTCATTAATATCTTGTTAAACCTTCTGTCAGTATCCTTTCTCTATTATTTAGTATATTTTTAGTATAACATTTATATTATATTATATTATATTATATTATATTATATTATATTATATTATATTATATTATATTATATTATATTATATTATATTATATTATATTATATTATATTATATTATATTATATTATATTATATTATTTTATTTTATTTTATTTTATTTTATTTTATTTTATTTTATTATATAATGTATAACATAATTTAAAATATATATTATACTTATATAATAAAATTTACATTTAATAACAAATAAACTTATAAATAAATAAAATAAATAAATATTAAAATTTAAAATTAAATAAATAAATTTAAGGCACCCTCAGTGCTTCCCCTGGTGCTGGAGCCCCTCCTGAGCCCCAGCCTGAGCTCAGCTCTCTGCTCTGGGAATGTTCCTTGCAAAAGGAAGGTTTCTCTAGAAAGGAAAAGCTCCTCACAGAGAGCTCCAGCTGCCGGATCAGCCTCCAGAACAGCACAGTGTCACGCTGTGTGTCCCTTCCAGCTCCCCTAGCCCGGCTCCACCATTCCCCGGAAGCCACAGACCCTGGTGCAAGCACACTGAGCTCTCCACAACGAGAAAATTTAGCTGCAATCCACGCCAGGAGCCCCAAAAAGCAGCAGCCACTGGCGGGATCCCCCTTTTGCAGAGCTTCCTAGCTCTGCCCCACCCTGGATTGCAATAATTCATCTCTCTGTCAACAGGGAATATTTTTAAATGTCTTCCTCCCTGCAGGCAGGCAGGAGCCTCCTGTGTTCTTCCCAGGCAGATTCCTTTTTTATTATTATTATTATTATTGTTATTTTTTTCCTCTAGATGAGAGGTTTAAATCATCCTGTCTCCTTTTAGGGTGGGGGGAACGGCAGCCCCCTGGAAGGCTCGGGATTGCTGGTGGCAGGCAGTCAGGAGGAAGAGCTGAAACTTTGTGCGCGCCCAGACTCCTGATTCAGAGCACAAAGCAAAGCCTGTCTTGTCTTTCCTTCCCCCGAGTTACACACAAACAAACCCAGGCTCCCTCCTCCTTTTTTTGGCACATCCTGCAGGGCAACCTTGTGTCCTGAGACTCTTTGCAGTGGGCTGGGAAAGGAGAGGAGAGGAGAAGCTCAAGCAGGCTCCAGCCCAGCCTCATCTCACCCTGCGTGCTTCCCAGCAGGACACTGATGTGGACAGCCATTGCAAAGAGTTTCAGCAATGCTTTGTTTTGTTCTGTGTTGCTGCTGCCACGCCGCTCTGGGGTTGTGCAACAGCCCCACAAACGGCACTGGGATGCTTTGAAGGGGCAGGAGGAGCTGGGCCACCAAAGAGCCACCGAAATCCCCAAGAGCCACCAAATCCCCACAGCTCCTGCCCTTGCTCGAGGCCCACGTTGGATGGGGAGCAAGCCAGCAGAAAGCAAATAAACAGGATAAACAGGCTCTGCAGCCTGCAGATCCCTGAGAAAAGTGTGATTGTTTGGTCGTTGTTGCTTTCCCCTCTAATGCCCAGCACTTTGTCAGCAATGTGCTGGGGCACGGTTTGCCTCCCAAAGTGCTCACCGAGGGGCTGGGGAGCCCGAATCCCACTCACAGAGATGGGGACACCCTGCCAGGCACCTCACCCCTGGCTGCTAACCCAGGTGCCAACAGCTGGACCTGCAGGCAGCCCCATCCCCACCAACGCCCAGGGCTAGCAGAGCCCACACGCCACTGGATGGATGCTCAGAAAAAGCTCCATGGAGACACCTCTGGAATAAGGGCAGAGGAGGCCTGATGGTTTAGCTCCCCTTCAAAGACCTGCCTGTGAGTAATTAAAGCTCCTGTTTCTAAGCTGCTTGGTATTTTAATTGATTTTCTGCACTGGCTGCCCACAGTGCAGTCATTCAAGCCCGACATTTGTCTTGCAAGCCGCGAGTGAGCAGCGAGGGAAAAGCAACCTCCCCACGAGTCCTTGGAGGTGGGAACAGGTTTGCACTGGGAATGCTGCTGGTGGGAGCCCTGGTGTCCACCCTGGAGCAGCCCAGGGCAGGAAGAGCTCCACAGCATGGCTTTGTGCCTGTTGTTCCTCTGGGAATGTCCTCTGGGCTGTCCAGGAGAGATTGATCTCCTGCATGGTCAGGTTCTCATCAGGAGAAAAGCGGGACCATGGAAACGGGGATTGACGTTGGCAAAGGAGGTGAGAGCACAGCTTGCACTGAAATTCAGCAGCACTGGGGGAGATTTTTGAGTAAAATCACAGAGTTTATTCCAACCTATCACTGGAAGGAGCCCTAAGGATCACCCAGCTCCAACCTCCTGCCTTGGGCAGGGATCCATCCCACTCTTTAGGTCAAGCTGCTCAGGGCTCCATCTTTGAAGCATCTACAGCCTCCAATCCTAAACCAATCCCAAAGTAAAAGTTTAGGACTTGCTGCCTTTTCAGGTTTTGTCTTGCTTTTAGCAGGACCCCAGAGCTGATGACAAGCAAGCCAAGCTTTAGAGGGGAAAAATGAAGTTCTGGCAAGTTGGTTTAAAAAAAATCGCTGAAAGTGGGGTAAGATTCCTAAATCTGCAGAGGGACTGCAGGAGGACACATCTCCAAACCCAGAGATAAAGGATGGAAAAAAGCAGGTAGAAAAAACAGCACCTTGCCCTTCCAGAATGGTTTTTTATGTTTTTGTAATGCTCATGGCCTGCACATGGAGCCCCCAGTCAAGAATCCAGGGTGCACAGGGAAAACCCATTAAATTGAGGGGGTTTCGGTGGTTTTTGGGGGTTTTGGTTTGGTTTATTTTGGTGTTTTGGGGGGTTTTTGGGGTTAGTGGGGTTTTCTTTGTTGTTTTTGTTGGGTTTTTGTGGGGTTTATGTTGGTTTATATTTTTGGTTGGTTTGGTTTTTTGGGGTTTTTTTTTGTTTGTTTTTTTGGGGGGTTTTGGTTTGCTTTTTGGGTTTTTGGGGTTTTTTTGGGTTTTTTTTTTAATTTTGGGGTTTTTTTGTATTGGGTTTTTTTGTGGTTTTTTGTTTTTCTGTTTGTGTTTTGTTGGTGGTGGTTTTTTGTGGGTTTTTTGGTTGATTTTTTTGGTTGGTTTGGTTTTTCAGGTTTTTGGTTTTTTGGGGGTTTTTTGGTTTGTTTTTTGGTTTGTTTTTTGCTTTGGTTTGGTTTTTGGGGTTTTTTTGTGGTTGTTTTTTGGTTGGTTTGGGTTTTTTTTTTGTTTTGGGGGTTTCTTGTGTTGGCTTTTTGGCGTTTTTTTTTGTTTTTCTGTTTGGCGTTTTTTGTTGGTGGTGGTTTTTTGTGGGTTTTTTGGTTGGTTTTATTGGTTGGTTTGGTTTTTTGGGTTTTTGGTTTTTGTTCTTTTCGGGGTTTTTTTGTTTGTTTTTTGGTTTGGTTTGGTTTTTTGGGTTTTTTTGTTGTTGTTTTTTGGGGTTTTTCGTGTTGGTTTTTTGGTGGTTTTTTTTTTGGTTTTCTGTTTGTTTTTTTTTTGTTGGTGGTGGTTTTTTGTTGGTGGTGGTTTTTTGTGGGTTTTTTGGTTGGTTTTTTTTTTTGTTGGTTTGGGTTTTGAGGTTTTTTTTGTTGTTTATTGGGTTTTGGGGTTTTTTGTTTTGGGGTTTTTTGTGTTGGTTTTTTTTTGGTGTTTTTTTGGGTTTTTTTTTTTGTTTTTCTGTTTGGTTTTTTTTTTGTTGTGGGTTTTTGTGGGTTTGTTTTGTTTTGTTTTGGGTGTTTTGGGGTTTTTTGTTTGGTTGGTTTGGGTTTTGAGGTTTTTTTTGTTGTTGTTTTTTGGGGTTTTGGGTTTTTTTTTGTTTTGGGGTTATTTGTGTTATTTTTTTGGTGGGTTTTTTTGGGTTATTTTTTGTTTTTCTGTTTGGTTTTTTTTTGTTGTGGGTTTTTGTGGGTTTGTTTTGTTTTGGGTGTTTTGGGGTTTTTTGTTTGGTTGGTTTGGGCTTTTTTAAGCCAGAAAACAGAACCCTGGCTGCTGTGGTGAATTTATCCCCTAAAACTGCGTGCATCCCACAAGGGCTGAGAGCTGCATGAAGTTGGGAGCCTCCCTGCTGGAGGGATTCATTCCTCCGTGCTGCAGACAGCCCGAGCCTCCAGCATCCTCCAGGAATTCCAGAATAAGTCATGCATATAACAGGCGCACTTTTAGCATGAAAGGAAGATACTTCACAGAGGACAAATATTAAACTGCAAAATATATCAAGAGACATTTCCAGGGAATGCTGAATTTAAGCCAGCTCTTAGCTGAGCTCCCAGGAGCTGTGGCTAAGAAACCTGGAGGAGAAAATTCCTGGATTTCCTGGAATTTTGTTGTGGAAAAGGGTCAGTGCAGGACACTTCTGTAGGGTAAATCTGGGAGATAATTTTTAAAGGGTTTTTTTTTTTTTTAGGAAAGTAGATTTAAATTTTTTTTAAATTGGTTTGGGAGAAAAATATTTTTTGGAGAAAAGTGGAAAAAATTTCTTTATTAAATAATAAAATTTAAATAATATTAAAAATAATTTTTTTTGCTGTTGTTTTGAAAGAGATGATAAACTTAGAAAGTCTCCTGGGTTGTAGTTTAGTTTATTTATCATTTTGTTACTTTGGTTTCTTTAGTCTATTATTCATTTTTTTGGTGTTGGAAATGTTGTGGCTTCGGTTTGGTTCAGTGGGTTACAGGTGTGAGTTGTTGGTGTTTTTCTGGGTGTTTAGTTTAGAGTAGGTTTAAACAGGCTTAAAGAAAAGGGGAAAAACCCTTATAATTTAGGGAAATTTTTTTTGTTTTATTTAGTTAAAATTAATTGAAATAAAGGAGAGTGGAGGAGTGTCCACTCTTTTCAGACACTGTTTTCAGCAGTGTCTGAAAACAAAACTCCAGGCCTCTTCTCTCTTCTCTTCACTCTCTGGAACAAGTCTTAAAAGTACAAAACTTATTATTCAGCATAAACAGAAGAGAAGATTTGGGATAAAAGCATCATAAAGTCAACCTAGGACAACATCCAAGGGACAGCAGTGTGGCTGCTCAGTGTCACACACAAAGCCCACCCAACCCATCTCCTGCCCAGGCTGTGCTCATCAGCAGAAATAAAAATTAAAAATAAAAATAAAAAGGGAATAAAGCAGAGCAAGCCCAGCATGGTCTCCCAGCATCTGCTCTTTCCATGCATGTGCTGGCTTTTAGCTGCTCTTTAAAACCCCATGCTGGATTTCTTCAAATGGGTCTTGTCACTGCTGGAGCCTCCACCACCAATCTGGAATTCCAGAAGATCCTGCACAGAGCTGTTTGGCACTTCAATCCCACTATCTGCATGGCAGGGCTTGTTTCAGGTTCTAAAATACATGGGTGGTAAATCCAGGTGAGGAGCAGCAGTGCTGGTGAATGGAAATTTAATCCCATTTTTTTCTCCACTTCCCATTAAGACAGGGAGTAAAATCTATGTGGGAAGCTCCTCTTGGGCAAGGAGGAGGCCCGTACTGAGGTGATTTCACTTGGTCACACAAAGCCCAACTCTTCCCCTAACACAAAGCCCTTGTCTTCCTTCAGCAGGTGGAAAGAGAGCTCCCAAAAACCCGAGCGTGTTTTCCTACAGTGGATGTGGGACTCCAGCCAACAGTTTTGTTTTTGTTTTTGTTTTTGTTTTTCTCCTTTAAAATAGCACTAGACCATCTCAGGACCTCCCATGCCCTTATCTCCCTGCATGCACATCCATCATCTCCAGTTGTTGAGACTCTGAGATAGTTATTTGGCTTTTGGAGCGCCGAGCCCTTCGCTTATCTCCTTCCTGCCTCTGTTCTCCACGCTTCCAGGCAACCTGGTGAGGAGACCTGCATTTCCCTGAGAACAAAAGTTCAGGCTCTTGAGCCACTTATCTGGAGCAAGCTGCTGTAAATCTCTTGTTTTGACTGGTTCCAGCTTTATTTGGGCAGGCAGAGCCAAGTCCAAGTGGCTCCTGGAGCAGAACTTGGTCAGTTTTGGAGACCTCTGAGGGCTCCTCTGAGAGCCTGCGGAGAACTTTATCCCTTCCCACTATCCAGCACTGCTGGAACTCATCCGTCCATCCTCAGTGGGCTGCCCTTGTCCCTTCCTTGGGCGCTGATACATCCCAAAGGATTCTCCCTAAGTGTGCAGAATGTCACTGTCATATTTCCTGAAAAATCCTCTTTGCCCAGGACTCTTCTCCTGGGAAGCTGAGAAGCCTCAGAGAAAAATTAAAACAATAATTATCTCATTTGCTTCTCCTGTGTTTTGCTCCTTTGGAACATGGTTGGAGATTGTTTATCCAACATGTGGTGGTTTGATTGGTTTCGTGTGAATTGTTTTTACTTAATGAGCAATCAGGGTCCAGCTGTGTCAGGAAGGAGTCACAAGTTTTCGTTATTATCATTCTTTGTAGCCTTCTGTCTGTATCCTTTCTGTATTCTTCGGTATAGTTTAGTACAGATATAATATTAATATAATATAATATAATATAATATAATATAATATAATATAATATAATATAATATAATATAATATAATATAATATAATATAATATAATATAATATAATATAATATAATATAATATAATATAATATAATATGCCTTCTAATAAAAAAAGCCTGCCTGCCCTCCCTGCACACCCTGCCTTCCCTCTAGCTGGCAAACACAGTACCCAAGCACCCACCTGAGAGCCTTCAGGTGAAAAATAACTCCATGCCATGGACTTTCCTGACTCAGGAAAGGCATTGCCACACTCGTGGTGTTCCAGAACGGATTCCTTTGCTGGCACAGAGGATGCAGAGCTGTGTTTTCCTTCCACAGGAGGAGCCCTGCAGCTCCCATCAAGCCAAGAGGCTCCAAGCAACAGGCTGGGTGTTTGTCACCTCAGGTGCAGGGCTTTTAGCTGAAGGCATCCCTTGGTGATTAAAAGGTCACTTGAGCCAGCTGGAGGTTTTCCCTACCTGTCGTAAAAGCCGCTGTAAAAATCTATAAGGGACGCATGCCTGACAGGTGCACCTGTATATGGAGATTCCCAGCAGAGCAGCTCTGAATTATGGTCCTATAATTCCTCTGAGGGATCTCTACGAGGACAAACCGACAGCTGAGAAGACTTTTATCAGCTTGGTGCAAGGGCAGCCTGACCAGACTTGGGTGGTGGGGATGGGGATGGAAATGGAGATGGAGATGGAAATGGAAATGGGGATGGAGATGGAAATGGAAATGGGGATGGGGATGGGGATGTCCTCCCTCCCCCTGCCTCCCTCACCCTTCTGATATATTCCCTTCCACTTCTCTTTCAATAAAACAACCTGCCTTGGCATTTATTCCTCCTCCTGGGTGAACGCTGACCCTGCAAAGCCTCCTGGATCACAAGGATCAAACCCATGGGAAAGACAGCGCGGGGTTCCGTGAGGATCCATGCTGGAACAAGCAGCCAGCTGTGAGAGCAAGCAAGAGGGAGAAGCCAGGTTTCTCCTGGCTTGAAGTGGGAAGGAAAGTGGTGATGCTGCTGCTCAGGGACAGCTTGGCAGGGAGCTGAGTTTGGAAAGGGGACAGAGGGAAGTTTCACACCCGTGATGCTCACCAGGGCTTTGCAAATGCCACGTTGGCCTTTTCAGGCTGCACGGGGAAAAGCAGTTTTCACACCTAAGAGACTTCTTCCACAAGCTGTCTAATGGCACTTTCACAATCAGCAGGCTGCTCTGAAAGGGAGCGACTGCTCCATCTTCTCCAGCTGAGATTCCTTCCCCACACAGGCAGTGGAGCACGGGGTTATTTCCCAGCACTCGCGAGCACCAAAGATGAAGCTGAAAATTAAAACGAGCCAAAGCAGCCCCTCCCCACCCCTTTTAATAAAGCTGCTGAATATCATGTTCTCAGTGTAGATTAACCTAAGCTTTGCTCCCAATTATTGTTTCACTCTCCTAAGTACAGAAGCAAGGAAGGGGCTTGACAAATGAACCCAGCTCTGCCGTTAAGCTGCACTTCCACTTCTGCAAGTTTGTCTGAATCCTTTCTGCTCAGCGAAATCCTCCCTCACACAAATCACTGGCTGGGTATTCCCAGGGCTTTTTACTGCTCTCAGGACTCCCAAGGCAGGGATTTTTCAACCTTTTGGTTTGTGGGGCTGAATTCAGACAGGTTTGCCTTGCTCCAGGCCCCTGCAAAGAGCCCACGGCTCCTGTGGGGTCATGCAGGACACACATGAGGACAAGCTATGCCAGAAACAGGTTTTGCTCGCAGTGGAAAAGCCAGGCTGCTGCTGGAAACCAGGTTATTTGGGGACTTGCTCGTTACCACTCAGGCCTGAGCATGGTGATGAAATGAGAACAGAAAAGGGAAGGAGGGAGGGATTGCGCTGCTCGGGGCTGCAGTGCCTCCACAGCCCAGCTCTGGGGAAAGCTCCTTGTGAGAGCCTAAATGAGGGATATGGGACTCCAGGGACTCCCCAAAATGCAGTTTATTCCATCCAAGAGGTTACAGCAGCCCAGGGTGCTGGGTGACAGAGCTGTGCCCACAGCTGTCAGCTCCAGCTGCAGGCAGGCCGGGAGACCCTTTGGTTTTAGTTACAGTGCATTATATGCTTTTCTTTTGGTTACAATGCATTTTATATACTTTTCTTTTGGTTACAATGCATTATATTCTTTTCTTTGCTGAGCATCTTAATACAGTAGAACCAATCTATACCTTAACTATTATCTATAGCCTATCATAACTACTATAATTACCATATTCATGTTACTGTTCTCCAATCACTAAAAGTCAGTACATTACAGTTTAAGCTAGAAGTTTTTTTTCAGTTTTATTGCAGTGGAAAATTCTGAGACCTTTTTTCTACTTACAACTTTGCTGCCTTGTTTATCTTGCTTGCCTGTGCTATCTTTCTGCTTGGTACAAACATCTTCTTGTTTGAGGTGGGGTTATCCTCTAAGTCATAAAAACCCCTTCTAACTAACACACCCTTTGCCTCCTTGGTTATCCAGTGAGACTGGTCAGCAATTCTTTTCTTCTATATCAAAACTTGCTTTCATTTCTATTCCTTCATCAGACTCTACATTTAAAATTCTTTTAAATGGGGTGTCTGTGATCCCCTCCCTCCATCTGCAGACACCTCACGGGGTGACACAGGGGTATTGCTGCAAATGCAGGACCCCAGTTCTCAGAGTCTTTGGTTGGTTAGAGTGACTCTGAGATATATATATGTATATGTATATGTATATGTATATGTATATGTATATGTATATGTATATGTATATGTATATGTATATGTGTGTGTATATATATATATGTGTGTGTGTGTGTATATATATACACATATACATACATACATATATATATATATGTATATATATATATATATGTGTATATAATATATAATATATAATCTGAGATAAGTTAGAAAATCTCTTTTTTCAGTTTGGCGCTTGAAGAAGGAGCCAGAGCTCAAGGTTGTTTATTGTATCTTATTCATAAAATTTTTTCTCTCGTCTAGCTGAGCTTTTTTTTTCAGCAAGGCAGTGGCACTCTGCTTGCTTTTGGGTGGTGTTATTTTTTTAATACTAAAAACTACGTGTACAATATTTAAAATTACTTTCTAATGCTCATTATCTATGTTAGACAGTGAGCTTCTACTCTAAACCAATCTAAAAATGCCAACGTCACAGCAGAAGATGGAGGCCAAAAAGAACAAGGAGAAAGAACACACTCAGATTCTTCTATTTTGTCTTCTGAACTCTTATGCTAAAAACCTTAAAAAAAATCTATTTTTCACCTTGTGATAAATTCACTACCATTCTACTTAAACTGTTGTGGCTTGTAGTTCTTCATATGGGGTTGGTAATTGTTTTTTCCAAGCGCTAAATCAAAGGCACTGGAGTCTTGAGCTCTGTGCCAAGGTCTCTGAGCCTCCTGAGCAGGGGTTCAAGTCCTCCAGGGCAGCCAGAGGAATTTCCTGGGTTCTGACACCCACCATGGCAGGAACACTCCAAAGATAGGGAAAATATGAGTACAACAGCAGGGCAAATTATCCCCATCATCCTTAAAGGCTGATACACAAGGGCATTCACAGATGTGGCACATCTTCAGCAGGCCAGGGATAACCCTGAGCCAGGTGTCCCAGAACAGCTTGAACTGGAAGGGACTCTAAAAATCACCCAATTCCACCTCTCACTACACCAGGTCCCTCAAAGCCCCATCCAGCCTGGCCTTGAACACTCCCAAGGGTGGGACAGCTCCAGCTTCGGGAAAGGGAAGGGAGTTGCCGGAGCCTTGAACAGAAGCTCTGATAGGAAAATCATGTCAGCAGCTGGATGCTTTTAGTCAGGGAAAAAAGACAAGTCAGACTTTCCTGAACTTCATCCTGTAAGAAAACAAATAAGTTGTCCATGTTCTCCCTCCTCCAGCCACTCTGTGAGACCCAGGGTGTCCTTTGTGGGTCCACTGAGGAGTGTGAAGGTGACTGTGCCCACCTGGACACCTGATTGCTCCCCATGCCAGCAATGGGGTACTGATTTCTGAGAGACTTTCTGCAAATTGCATGATCCAAGTCCATTGAAACATGGGGAGAAAGCCAGGATATGCCTGATCCAAAGGGCTGCAGCTCATCTGAGGGTGGTAAAAAAGGTGTTGGCCTCACAAGCTGCTCCAAAGTGAGCACAGCGGGATAAGTTCAATATCAGGATTTGGTTTAATGTGACCGTGTTCACAGGGGTTTTCAGACTGGGGAAGTGATGAGGATCTGACTCCATGTTTCAGAAGGCTTGATTTATTATTTTATGATATATATTACATTAAAACTATACTAAAAGAATAGAAGAAAGGACTTCATCAGAAGGCTAGCTAAGAATAGAATAAAAAAGAGTGATAACAAAGGCTTGTGTCTCAGACAGAGTCCGAGCCAGCTGACTGTGATTGGCCATTAATTAGAAACAACCACATGAGACCAATCCCAGATGCACCTGTTGCATTCCACAGCAGCAGATAACCATTGTTTACATTTTGTTCCTGAGGCCTCCCAGCTTCTCAGGAGGAAAATTCCTAAGGAAAGGACTTCTCATAAAGGATGTCTGCGACAGTTTAAAACATTTTTCAGGCTCGGCCCTGGCAGGGAGCAGTTCTTCAGTCTCTGGGGATCTGCCAAAAGGGCAAATCTTGCTGCTAATAAGGGAAAAGAGTGCATAAACAAGCAGCACGCGTGCCTGGTGGTGCAGGGACACCTCTGCCAGTGGAAGGATTTCTTCTCCTGGATGGCACAGGCAGCCAAGGAGACAGGATAATTCCCGTCCTGCTGCTCCTTGGCTGCTCCATGAGACACCACCACGCTGGCAAAGGCAGCATTCCTTACACACCTCATCAAAGGCAGAGCATGTTTAAAGAGGAACACATCCTGGTAATAAACAGGCACAACTTGCCGCCCATCTGAATAAAATCAGTGTTGTTTGAGAACTGCCCAGGAAGGGACTTGAGGGAAGGAAGAAGATGGGCTCTGTTCATAATGTGCCCTAAATCCCCACATCCTTCAGCCAGGCCCAAACAAAGCACAGACTGGGGGCTTGGGTGGACTCCTGTTAAAGGAATTCTTTTCACTGGCTTCCTCAGAGGTTGGATCAAACACAGAAAGGGAGCAAGGTGCCAATACAGTGCCAATTCTTCAGACCCCAGGACCTCCTTAGCGCAGGTAAAAATCATTACAGTGTAAAAAATCACACCCCAAAACCAGTGCTCTGGAAGTCAACAAATTAATTTCAAAGTGAATCAAAAAGCTTCATTTTAGGAGGTTGGGTTCTGATTTCAATTGATTTACATGGGGGTTTTTTTAAATAACTTTTTTTTTTTTTTTTTACTGAACAAATGAAAACACTATTTACTTCCTTCACTGGTGCCCAATTTCCAAACTCAGATACAAATCTTGGGGAAAAAACCCTCTTGACCACCTTTCTGTGCTAAAGCTCCATGGCCCAGGATGGTGAGCCCCAAAGTGATGTCAGAAGGAATAAAATTATTTTATATTATTATATATATGGAGAATTAATTAATTATATATATTAAATTTATATATATTATATTATATATATAATTAATTCTATACATATTTATATTATATATTTTTATATATTATATATTATATATTATATATTATATATGCATTATATATATTATATATTATATATTATATATTTTATACATTAATTAATTTTTTATATTATACATGTCAGAAGGAATAAAATTAATTCGATATTATTATATATGGAGAATTAAATATATTTATTAAATCTATATATAATAATATATGTAATTAATTTTATATATATTATATATATTATATATTATAAGTAATATCTATTTATATACTATATATTATATAAATTATATACATTAATTAATTATATGTATGTCAGAAGGAATAAAATTATTTATATATTATTATATATATGGAGAATTACTTATATATATTAAATTTATATATATTATCATACACATATATACATATACATATACATACATACATATATATATATATATATATATATATATAAATTTAATATATATTATATATATATGGAGAATAGTAGTGTATTTGCTGGAAAAAGTGGCAGCAGGGCTGGAGTTTGAGTGCCAGGATGTGGCATTCCCAATACCCAGCCCGTGAGTCAGAACTGGGATATTGCTGCTTTCCAGCAAAGCACCTGAAGGCAGCTTGGGATATGTCCAAGAGCTTGTTTGGAGGTGGGGCTGAGGTATTCCCATGGGAAGGGCTGAGGTGATTCCCATTTGGGCTGTGCCAATCTCTTCCCTCCCCTGCCAGCATCCATGGCCACCTGCTTCACTGCACTTGGGCAAGCAGGAATAATTCCCTCCCCTTAACATATTCTTATGGACTTCAGCAGATGTTTCAGAGCACACATTTCGCTGCCCTGAAAGAAGGAGGAACGTGTGTGATGGCCTTCACAGGGGTCCCAGGATGAGGGAAGAGATGAGAATGTTGACTCTGTGTTTTAGAGGGCTTGATTTATTATTTTATTATATATATTATATTAAAACTATACTAAAAGAATAGAAGGAAAGGTTTCATCAGAAGGCTAGCTAAGAATAGAATAGAAAGGAATGATAACAAAGGTTTGTGACTCAGCTCTCTGTCCGAGCCAGCTGACTGTGATTGGTCATTAATTAGAAACATCCAATCCCAGATGCACCTGTTGCATTCCACAGCAGCAGATAACCATTGTTTACATTCTGTTCCTGAGGCCTCTCAGATTCTCAGGAGGAAAAAATCCTTAAAAAAGGATTTTCAATTAAAGATGTCTGCAACCAACATGGAGTTGTTTAGTCTGGAAAAGCTCCCTCATATCATCAAGTACAACCATTCCCCCAGCACTGCCAAGCCCACCACTGGCCATGTCCCCAAATTCCACGTCTGCACTGCTTTTAAATCCCTCCAGGGAAGGTGACTCTACCTGAACAGCCTGTTCCAAAGCTTGACAACCCTCTCCATGAAGAAATTTTTCCCAATATCCAACCTAAACCTCCTCTGGCACAACTGGGGCTGGCTGCTCCCACCTTAGTATTCCACAATGGATGGCTGACAGTGCAGGGGGAGTTTTGTCTGGCTGAGCTGCACAGCCAAAGCTGGAGCCCAGCCAGGACAAGGGGCTGCTGCCATGTCCTCTGTTCCAGCCAGACATCCCAGGGGATCATTAACGGCTGCACGTGACCAGCAGCAGGGATTAATCACCAAAAGTTGTTACTTCTCAGGGCCAAGTCGTGCTCTGTCTCCATCAGGGGTTGGACAGCAGTCAGTAACAGCTCTGGCAATTAAAGCTGGGCAAGATCTGATTAACGAGATAATGCTCACTGATCATCCTGTATCTGTGTGGAGCCCAACCACAGGGATTTTCCCCTTTAGCTGGTATTTTTTTCACCTACCAGGAGGAGCAGGGATCAGCAGCTCCCTGATCAAGCAGTTGAGCTGCAGCTCCTCCACTCCTCAGAGCCCTCCAGGGCAGCCAGGGACTCGGGGAATGCAGGAGTCACAAGTGCCTTGAACCTGCTCCAGCCAGCAGTGCCAGGCACTTCAGGAGCCATCCCCACAAGTGTCACCACGGACCAGCTCAGCAGCCGTGCCTGGATTCCAATATGTAAATATGATAAGAGGATTGCAGAGAAGAGATTTGTCTTGACTGGGAGATTAGTTTTAGATGGAATTTGGCTAATGTGGGAAGCGCTGCTGGCGAGGATGTGACCACTTCAATTAGCTCATGAGTGCTCTCCTGCCTCTCTGCTCCCACGCCAGGCAGGGCTGGCAAAGAGGAGCTGGGGAGATGCTGAACTCTGAAGGCAAGGGCAGCCTGAGGAGTCTCAGCACTGAACCAGCAGCTCTCAAAGGAGCATTTCCCAAGCACCATGTTCCCACACCTCCTCCCTGAACCCCTGCTCCTCCTTGTTCCCTGAGCCCCAGTGTCCCCAGGGCTGTGCCACAAGGCCACTGGGACAGGAGGGAAGAGATTTCACAGGTCAGAGCAGGAATCCACTGCCAGCACTTTGCAGCCTCCTCCCTCCCTCACCGTGGGCCTGTTCATCGAGCAAGGTGCACCTCACCATCACAAATACACTGTTATCCTCCAGAAATTAAACATAACTACATCTCAATAAGGGATTGAGATGCTCCTAAGGGAAGCAGAATTAAGGGAAAAGTCACCTGCATCAGAAGGCTCTTGGAGAGAAGAAGCCAGAGTGGGAATGCCTCTGTGCATTAGCTGTTAGTGCAAGGTCACTCTGATGTGTGGAGTGCTGAGAGGTGCAGGATTCTTGTTCAGAGGGCTCTGATGTTCCATCAAACCTTTAATCACCTGCCTGCCTTTCAGGGCAATGAGCAGCAGCCCCCACCTGTATTTTGAGGGTGCAGTGCCAGGGGCACATGTAGGCATTCATTCCAGGCAGGAATTGCTCACAGGGAGCTCACACAGCCTTTCTCCAACACCTTTAGTGGGACTCAAGCCAGTTTCTTTGCCACTTTGCAGCCCAGCTCCCCCTCATCCAAGGTTTAACCCCACCACCTGCCTCCTGCAGATGTCCAGGACCCCAGCACCTCTCTGGCCTTGGAGGGGTTACCCACTCCAGGCAAATCCAAAGACCTTGGGGACCCAAAAGGCTTCCTGGTCAGGACAGCCCCAGGATCTTCCTCCTCAGCACATCCAAGCTGCTCCTCCATTCAGCCACCAGGAAAAGCCCAAAACCTTTCTTTCAAAGCCTGAGGAGTCACAGAGGGAAATGGTTAGGGCAGGGCTTGGCTTTTTGTTCAACATGTGCTGACTACGCCCCGAAGCATGGGACTTCTAGGCTGATCTGGAATATTATAATAGTGCCTTTGTGCCATTTGAAACCAAATCAAAGGAAATGTTCATAAATAGCCCATGTTAAAGATGGACCCATTTATTTTTTTTCCCATCCAATTTCCATTCCTTCCCTTTGCCGCATTTGCTAATTATCCAGTATGCATTTGCTTAAAGAAAGCATTTTTCCAGCCTTCACAATCCATCTTCCCATCCTAATGGATCTTGTGGTAAAGTCATTACGGAGACTTTATGAAATCACAGTTATTTCCATGACAACAGTGATGTAATAAAGATGGGATTATGACATTACTGCAAGATCGAGCTGAAGGACAGGATGGATTTGTTTACCCCAGACAGGGCAAGGGAGAGACTTCATTCATCCAATGTTTCTAAAAGTGCCTTAAGGTCTGCTAATGGAAGGGACATTTTATATCTGGGTTTTTATTTTCTTTTGTTTTACACTCATTTATGAGGGCTCCTTTCCAAGATTGTGTAGTTAGGTAAGTTTGAGAGGAGCAGCCTTGCTGAGGATGCTGAAGATGTATTTCCCCATCCCTTCAAGACTCATGGCTCTTCCCTTTCCTGAAAGCCATCAATGCCTGCTGGGGAAGGGTTTTCCACCAGTTTAAAGGACCAGCAGGACAGAATTTTCCCCTTCAAGGGTGGCTGATCTAAGCTGCTTTCTCTTCCAACATTTTAATCAAGAAATCACCTGCCGGTGGAGCACAGCGTGAATTGGCTTCCCCATGAAATAAGGTTTGAAAATGGCATTAAATCCCTTTCTTCTCCTTCAGGGAAACAAAACCAGCCTGGGTCTGGCCAGCAAAATTCCAAGCCAAAACCCACTTTTCTCTCACACCCAGACACACCAATAAAGTCCCTCTTGAAGTGATTTTTAGCTCTCTCACTCTTGAGCAATCACAGAATAAACTTAGGTGAAAATGACACAGCAATTCCTAAAGGATCAGAGCATGGAATGCCATGAGACAGCTTTGAAGATAGCTGGGGTTTATGGTTTGGTTTTTTTGCAAGGGAAAAATATGAATATTTCATTTGGTACATGGTTCAAAAGTTGATTAATGTTTCAGCGTGTGGAAAACCAAACTCAAGAGACAAGTTTCCTCATGTAAAATTCTTCAAGCTGGCAGCAGGACTTGTATGGCCAACTTCTCCTGGGGTGTGTTTTGTTTAACCCCCTTCAAAACCACTCTGGCTTTGCCAGTGGCTTGGTGCTCTGAGAGTGTGGTCAGGTCAGGGTGTGGCCCTGTGTCCCAAGGTGACATTATGATGCTTGTATCCACATTTGTGTGCTCTGTTTATGCTGGATATCATCTTCTGTGCCTTCAAGACTGGCTCTGAGGAGTGAAAATTTTGTTTTGTTATCAGCCTGCTCCCCCACAGCTGGTGGGACACAGAGACAGGGCAGTACATGGCGCTGCTTTTGCTTTTCGCTTTGCTCTTGCTTTGCTCCTGCTTTGCTCCTGCTTTTTGCTTCTGCTGCTTAGTTAGTTTAGCTAAGCAGTCTGAATTTTCCCTGGACTGTTTCTCCTTTCCCTTTTTTGGACCCACTCGAGCCTGCTCCGGGCTGGGCCCTGGGAACACCGAGAGTTTGCGCCTTGGGCCTAGCGGGGCCTACTCTGGGCAGCAGCTGCCCCAGCACTGAGGGACTGAGAACAGAGCGACCACCCCCAGAGAGACTTTGTGAATTTGTCATCTTTTTCAGAGTGGTGTCATCCAGTATTGTTCATTTTGTGTGCTGGGGGTGCTGTGCCTGTTAAATAAACAGGTTCTTTCCACTTCTCTCCCAGGAATCTTTCCCAAACCAGTTGTGGGTAGGGGCCGTGTGGGTTTGCTTTCTGGAGGGGCCCCCTTTGGAGGTTTTCTCCCAAATTTGCCCTATACCAGGACACCCTGCTTTGGTGTCCCCAGCTCCCACTATCACTGCAGCCAGGCCAGATGGTGACAGTGCACAAATCTTCTCCTCCCTGATTCCTGCTTGAGATATTTCTGGGCTGGAAGCACTTTTGGTGAGGAGCTGCGACCCCAGTACATCCAATACATGAACACACTGAGGAGGGCCCAAAACTCCCCTGCTCTGAAAGCTCATCTGTTCCAAGTCCAGCCTGAAGCAGCTGCTTCAGCTGCTCCTGCCCCAATTCCCGCTCCTCTAAGCCTCCCCAATATCTCTTCATTGACAGGAGGGAAACACCGCGAGGCCGTGCAGACGCGTTAATGAAATGTGAATTATTAACTGTGGCATGCTAAGGGAGATAGAGGCAGGGGGGGGATGACATTTTGCCATTAATATGTAAAATGGGCACCTCTCCCTCCTTTTGCTGGAGGGGAAGAGCAGACTCCAGCCTGTGTCCCATTCCAGGGCCGGGATGGGTAATGAGATAACACGATTGCTGTGTCTCTCGCCCTTTTTCTTTCTTTCTTTCTTCCCTTGATAAAAGGACGGAGGGAAATGCACACAATTAAAAGGAGGATTCCAACCAGCCCGGAGAGATTCAATGAATAATAATGGACCTCCAGCTGCTAATGTGCTTAAGGACTTCCAAGTCTCAAGTGTCTAACCAGCTTAAGGGTCCGTACCACAGACTTCATTTCTATCTGTAAATGGGAAAGGCAGGGCAGGAGCAGGAGGGGGGAATCCTGCCCCTGATTACAGATGGGATCATCTCTGAGCCCTCAGCACGAGCGTGATGTGACAGCAACAAGAGTAAAGTCAACTTAGCAGCACCCTCAAAGCCAACACAAAGTGTGGGGTGAGGAGGGTCCTTGCTTAGCAACCCCTGTGTGTCACCTACGCTTGTAGTCACCCCAAAACACCTCAGAAGAGGGTCCGAGATGCTGCTGGAATAAAACCAGCTTCCTCTGTGCAGCTCCTGGTGAGGGAAAGGTCTCTGTTATGCCGTGACCTGCAGTGCCTGCTCATCTGCCACACCTTCCCTGCAGAGGGAACCGAAGATGTAGCACATGGATGACAGCCAAAGCCACATAAAAATGTCCACCTGAAGATTATCAGAGGGTTTTTTTCTGGCACTTCCCTTGTTTTGTTTCGCTCTCCCATTAAGGCTTCTCTATCCCTTTCACAATCCATTAACTTTCCCCCTGCAGACTTCTTTCCTGGGCCCCCCTGACCAAGAGAGCCTCCTCTCCTCGACCCTCTCAGCTTTCTACCATGCCCATAAATTTCAACAGAGGATCAAGGAAAAGACTTGCAGAGGGGGAAGAGCAAAAAACAACACAGAAAGCCCTGTCCCAGCCTTGAGTTCTCCATGAAGTTGTGTCCCCTTCCTCCTCATCCAGAGGTTATAGGGTAACTACCACAGATTCAGGGAGCAGCAGCTTCAGAGACTAGCAACGAGACGATCAAAGGAACAAGGAATGTTAGGAACAAGGTATGGACTCCTCAGCCTCGGAAAGGGATACGACAGAGATCTGAGAAGCACAAGAAAAGCTGTTTCCATCTCTCCTGGAGCAAGGGCCGGGGGCATCAGAGGAAACTCACCAGTTCAGAACAAACGAAACGAGCTATTTTTGTACCCAGCCTGTCTCTATGCCACGGGACTCCTCAGCAGAGGAACTGTGCCTGCCTGGAGCTCAGAAGAGCTCATAAAAAAAAATTCAGATTTTTCTAGCCGAGAGCCTGTGTGCGTACAAGTTATGTGCAACCACGTCGCGTGTGGGTGAGGAGGTCCCTGATCTGCAAACCAGGGAATATTTCAACAATATTTCTACACAAACTCTCCAATATTTCCACAGGGGGTTGGGGAAATATTCCAGAGAATATTGGGGAATATTCCCAGAGAATATTGGGGAAATATTCCAGAGCATCCCCACTGCTGGTGACCCTGTACTCACACAGGTTTCCAGGAACCCTTCAGTGCCGGAATGAGGATCTTGTGTTTGGGGATGCCTGGTGTGACCCTGCAGCACTGCTGCCGTGCCTTCACACCTCGCTAGCTCCAGACAACACATCCCCTCTCCTCCAGCTTGGGGGGAAACCAGGATGTCCCGGGGAGCAGGAAGATGGATGGGAGCTGAACGGGAATAGCTGCTGGCAGCGGGCACGGAGGAGGGAACGGTTGCGTAAGGCGGCACTGGAGACTCGCGGTGCCTGGCACAGGAGGCAGGTACAGCGCTCACAAAAGGCTCGGAGCAGAGGAGTCGTGTGAGGTCGGCCACGTGTCGGCCCTGCACGGCTGAATCATGCAAGTTTAAAGGCTCCAAAGCAGGATAAGATCTGGGTGCAGCCACGTGCGCGCTCCTTCCTTCCCCAGCCTGAGCTTGGGGAAACAACGGGAGAGCGCAGTGAAAGCAGAGCGGGGTAATTTGCTAATTAGGGGAGCTGACTAATCAGCTAATTTACGAAGGTTTCTCATTGTTATTCACGGAGAAGGAATTCTGGAGAGCCCTGGCGTGGGGCGAGGTGGAGCCCACTGGGCAGAGGGAGCAAAGCAGGGCTTGCTCAAACCCTACCAAGGGTGGGTGAAAACCTCAGCGTCTCCTCAGCCCGACTGGTTTTGGGCTGCTGAGGGACAGAACCAGCCAAGGAGTTGCTCTGATTGCTCTTCTTCTAGGCAAGAGGCAGGAAAACAGAAGTTCTCCTCTGTTTCCAGCTGGCAAAGGGAGATTTGTTTGCCCAGAACTCAACAGCTCTATTTAACCTTCTCCTGAACACTGCCCGGGCAGCTCAGGCTGCTCAGGTGCTGAAACAATATCCCCTAATGAATGCCCAGGGTGGAACAACACTGCTGCTTCTCTCTGCTTTGAAAGATTGCTCAGCCCAGCGAGACAAATGTCAATAAAAAGAAATTTAAGTTGGGAAGGGAGGGGAGAAGGTGAGAACACGGATGCCCAACCCGCAGCTGTGCCCAGCTCTCCTTTCTTTCCCCGTTCCCTTCCCGTCCGATGTCCTTGTGCATCTCCAACAGCAGCAGCAGCACCACACTGCTGCTATTCCAGCCAGGATGGATATTTGAACAGCCCTGGATCAATATTTGTGCAAAGGGAAAGCTGGAGCATCACAGGGCTGCAAATTAACCTCTTGTCCCACATCCACTCTGGCACACGAGGCCCACGGGAGCCGCGGATTCCCCCAGGGAAAAAGTGGGACACACGTCTTATAACACAGGAAAAGGAGAAAGGGTAATAATAGATCCAGCCCCAGCTCACAGGCTTTCTTACATCTCTCCCTCAGGTTTGGGGTGGGGGGAATAGCTTTTCTTAATTAGCATCCTAACCTTTTCCAAACAGGTTCAAGGGTGTCTTGGCAGGCTTGGGAAGTGGTGTGAAAGCAGCGCCGAGTAACAGCAGCAGAATTAGTCAGGTGTAAAAGAATCCTGCTTTTTCTTTCTGGGGACACGATCAGGGCACCAGTAATGAGAAACACAAAGAACATCCAAGGTTGCAGAATCCTGCTTTTCCCCCTTATTAATGGGAAGCATTACCTCAGAACTGCATGCTGGGCAGTGGAAGATATTTCTCGCAGCACAAAGCCATTGATCCCAAAGTCCTGCCCGAGCTGCCCCCAGCTGCACCTGGGTTCAGCCCACTGGCAGGTGCCAGGTGTGTCCTACAGGATGAGCTCCATGGCCAAGGCAGACCTGGCTCCTCGAGGCTGTGCTTCCTTCCCCCACCCACGCGTGGATGCACCACCAGAACAGCTTTGCCTTGGACTGTTCCGCCCACGCTCCACACGATCCCAGCTGGATTCCCCACAAGCCTGGTCCACAAAATCTGAGGCATATCTGCAAAACTCCCCTTTCTGAATCACCCTTCCTGCCTCGCAGCAGTGATGGATCAGCCATTGTGCCAGGTTTGCTGTCCCTCCTCCAGACAGCTTTCAGGAGGCTGTGTTGGTTTCCCGGGCTGGATTTTCCACCCAGCCTTGCTCTGACAACCTTCCACAGAGGAGATGGAGGTTTCAATCACGGCTCCTTTCCATGCCAGGGTCTGGATCTGTGCAGTCGCCCTTCCCTTTCCCAGCAGTGGTGGGACAGCAGGGCTTGCACTGTGGCTGCTCACCACACGGAAACGAAGGGATTGCCAAATTCACCCCAGGAGGAAAACGAGCAAAGGCATTGATACAATGAAAAAGGCTTTTGGCTCCCTTAGTCTGCAGGGCCAGACACTCAATGACGCTTGCCCCTGCTTTTTCCTCACATTATTTGCCATATTTAGCTTCCTTTCATCCTGCCTTGCCATCACACTGAGCAAAGAGGGAATGGGCCAGATGAATTTGCTCACTGAATAATGAAATATGGTTTTTATCTCCTGCTCAGCCTCTGTCTGGGTCTCATTCCTGGTTTGCAGCAGAGATGTTCCCCTTTTCTCCACCTCTCTTCCATCCAAGGAAACTGCTTTGTTTGGGTGGGAAACACAATTTCAGAAAAACAAAAATATTTTTTACCATCAGAGGAATTTGCAGGCAGAAAGGTGCCAATTAATCCACATTAGGGCGAAATTAGACTGATATTAGAAGGATGGGAGGATGACAAGGGAGAGATCAGCCTCTAATGTCCTCATTAGCCAGTGGTGCTCCTTGTGAGCCTTTCATCAGGTGAGGGAAGCTGTCTGGCTGCGCTTCATTAGCACCTGGGTTAATGGCAGCTGAGGAGGCAGGGAGATGGGCTGTCCCCCCAGCCTTCCTGCCCTTCTCCTCCGTGGCTCCCGCATGGAAGTGGATATTTCCCTCATCTCCTGTGGCTCCCCAGTTTGTAATGGCAGCACAGGTGGGACAGGGTGCGTTTTTCGGAGCAACAGGTACGAGTGGTGTTTTCCCCAGAGCCCAGGGTGGTTTGGGTACTGCAGGACCCCTGCAGTCCTGGCACTCTTAGATGGAGCTAGGCTGAGGAAATCTCCCTCGACACCCTCACAAACCCTTCCTGCTTCCCTACGACTCCCTGTGTCCTCCTTTTCTCCTTGGCTTTCGCAGGATTTTTGCCCTCTCACCATCCTGCGTCACTTTTTCACCCCACTGCTCGCTGGCAGCTGCTCAGCTCCCTGAGCAACCCTTCTGACTCTCTCCTCTCCTCTCCTTCTGCCAGCCCTGGCCGTTTATTCTATTGTTAAACTCTGGGTTTGGTTCTTTTGGGTTTTTTTTTTAACATTTTTTCGACCCTGCTGATGTCAGGTCAGATTGTCTGTCAGCACAACATCAGGCTGCCAGCAGATGAAGGACAACTCACAGGGAAGACAACAAGGAGTAAAAATCATCACCATCATGACAAAAACACAAAAATCTCCCAAAAGAGTTGAGACTTTCGCAGAGAGGATGCAGATTTGCTCAAGGGTCTCCCTCCAAAAATGCCCCTGGCCTGCAGGGTGGTAGGATTCAGCCACATGGCAGCAGAGATAGGAACAACTTCAGTGGGAGCTGAGCATTATCTATGGAAGGGCAGGGCACATCTGCCTGAAGACATGAATTATGCACAAAACCAGGCACAGCTTGGAGGTGAAGATGGAAACAGCTTTGATTTGTGCTTCTGAAAGGCCCCTCCAGCATCAGCTGGAAGAGGAACACAGAATTGTGAATAACCTGCCTTGGAAGGGACACACAAGGACTGCTGAGCCCAGCTCCTGGCCCTGCACAGGACATGGAGCAGGGATGGGATGGAGGGATGCACATGGACCTCTGCTGGGGACTGCAAGCTGCTGGCAGGTTATGGATGAGCAGGAACCCATCCTTTGTTTCCCCCCTTCTCCCTGAGCATCCTCAGGGCTGGAGGCACATTCCCGGGTGAGGGGCTCCTTCGACCTGCCTGCTGCCCAAATCAGCACAGCCTCCGCAGCAGAGCCAGCAGGGATAAGCCTATAGCCTGAGGCTTTGCAGGAATGGCTGTGCTGCAGGTGAACCATGCCTGGGAATCCTTGCTGGTGCATTTCATTCTTCCTTAGGAAGGCAGAGTCACTGGGTTAAGCCAGTGAGGTAAGGTAAAGCCACATGAGGTAAGGTGACTGCAGCTAGAAGGGGGTTTTGGACCTCCAGGCTATTTTATTTTTTCCTCTCTGAATGTCACAGAAGACCTTTCCAGATCCAAATGTTTCGCACATTGATGCCGCCACTCGTTTGCCTCCAAATTCACTCAATAACTGCTCTGTCTTTCACACCCACCCCCACTTCATGGGCTGCCATAGGCAGGGAGACAGGCACCAGAGCCATGCCCAGTGGGCATCAAAATCAGGGGCCACGTTCTCCTGCACCCTGGCAGGAGCAGCTGGAGGTGGGGAGAAGGCAGATTTGTGATTAAACAGCATCACGATGTGACGGTGCTCACAGGGGTCTGAGGATGAGGGAAGAGATGAGGATCTGACTCCATGCTTCAGAAGGCTTGATTTATTATTTTATGATATATATTACATTAAAACTGTACTAAAAGAATAGAAGAAAGGATTTCATCAGAAGGTTAGCTAAGAATAGAAAAAGAAAGAATGATAACAAAGGCTTGTGTCTCGCATGGAGAGTCCGAGCCAGCTGACTGTGATTGGCCATTAATCAGCAACAACCACATGAGACCAATCCCAGATGCACCTGTTGCATCCCACAGCAGCAGATAACCATTGTTTGCATTCTGTTCCTGAGGCCTCCCAGCTTCTCAGGAGGAAGAACTCTAAGGAAAGGATTTTTCATAAAAGATGTCTGTGACATCAGGACACAGCACTTCCTGCAATGAGAGCCCTCAGACGGCTCCTTTGGCTGTCTCCTGCCCCTGGGTTTCATTCCCTGGGGATCTAGGGTGCTTTAGCATCACCCCTTTCCCAGATCCAGCAGCACAGCTCAGCCTGCACAGGGACACAAGCAGCAGAGCTTTGCTTTTGGCTCCTTCCCCATCCCAGTGTCCTGGAACAGCCAACATTGCTCTGCTGCCCCTTCCCTCCCTCCCTCGTGCTCTCCCCCCTCCTTCCCTTGTTCCTTTTAATTAGCAACTTTTCCTTTGTTCCCTTTAATTAAGCGAGGGGAGGGTGAAGCTGCTGTCAGCCACAGGAGTTATTTTCCCTGCACGCCAGATCAAAGGCCAGGAGCTCCCGGCTCGTCCTTGATTTGGGCAGAGCCTCTCCTCTTTGTGGTTTCCCCATGCATGGTGGCTGGGATGGAATGGGAGGGCTGAAACCTGGGAGGGGGAGCTGGGAGAAGGACTCTGGCTCATCTCCTTCAGGGGAGAGTGAAGAGGAATTTGGGTGGCACCTGGAGTCTAGGGTTTGTGGTGCTGAAATGGCTCTCGAGGTATTTAAAGTCTTTTTTCCCCATCCCCGTGACTGAAGAAGAAGTCGAGATTCCTCAGCTCTGCTTTTCAGGGTTGTTTATTTTCTCTCATCTATAACATTCTTTCTCTGACCTGCTGAGATCTGTCCAGCAGGTTGGGTTGTGGCACAGTCCCTGCCCTTGGGGTGGTGTTGGCTTTTTGTACTAAAAATTACCTGTACTTTATTCACAATAATTTTCCAATACCTATCACCTATGTTAGACACTCTGTCTCTACTCTAAACCAATCCAGAAGTGTCGCTATCCCAGCAGAAGATGGAGAAGGAGAAGGAGAAGGAGAAGGAGAAGGAGAAGGAGAAGGAGAAGGAGAAGGAGAAGGAGAAGGGGACAAACCCAGATTCCTCCATCTTGCCTCCTGAACCCCCATTCTAAAACCCCAAAATTCTACTTTTTCACCCTGTGATGAATTCACTATCACTGTACTCAAACCCTTGTGGCTTGTAACTCCTCACACAAAGTTGGTAATTGTTTCCATGGGCTAAAATCAAAGGCACAGGTGTTTGTGACTCCGTGCCAAGGCCTCTGAGCCCCCTGCCAGGGTCTCCACTCACCCAGGGCAGCCAGAGCAATGTCCTGGGTCCCGACATGTGGGCACCTGGGGCAGGTTTGGTGTGAAACCCGACGGTGCAGACACTGCCCTGGGGAGGGGGACAGGGCCTGGTTTGATGTGGAAGGGGCCTGCAGCTCTGCCAGGGCTTTAATGGAGAGAGAGAGAGAGCCAATTATGGCAAAGGCAAATGTGGGAAAGCAAACCACCAAGGGATTTGGGAATGAGAGGCCTTAGCTGAAGGTATGAGAAAGGATTGTGGTGTAATGCCATTTTTTTTCAAGCACTCTGTGTCTGTCTGGGTGGGCAGAACGTATTCAGGGGTGTCAAAGCTTCCAAGACATTTTTAGCCTTCATTTAATTTTTGATTTGGATCTAGCACCACAGTACTACAGAACTGGACATTTCCTCTCCCTGAGCTCAGAAAATCCTTACCTCACTCCAGGGATTTGCACCTCAGGGCTGGAGTCCCTGCAATTGTCTCTCTTTGGGTCCATGGGGCTGTAGCAGGGTGAAGTTCTTATTTTACAAAGCTTTATCCTGTTATTAGAAGTGCTTTAGAGGCTCTCTGTCTCACAAGCCATGCTGTATTTTTGGTCTTTATCACTCCTGCTTATCTGTGCCATGTCCCAAATATTCCACAAACCATTTTAATAACATTTTGGGGGTGAAACAGGTCATAATTCCAAGCTGGAAGAGAGAGCCCCAATGCTGTACCCCATGCAGCATCACCCTGAAGTATGGAAAGTGTGAGTAAATCCAAACTTTGAAAACACCTCCTGTCCAGCTCATATCTAAAATTAAAGAAAACTAAAAACTAAATATCTAAAATCAAAGAAAACTAAAAACTCATAATCTAAGATTAAGGTCCAGAGTGTTATAACTGGGTATCAGAAGGCAGAGGGCTGTTAATTAACTTTCTACTGACGAAACAAAGCACATGGAGAGGAACCTCGCTAATCTCTTTTGTGCTAATCAGCACACATTATTAATTTGCTGGAAAGAAAAAAAGAAAAAAAAAGAAGAAAAAAATAAAAAGGTCCTCCTCTTCCCACTTAAACTCAGGTTTAATAGGGCTGGAGCGTGGTTTCACATTTCCCAGGCTTCATTCCTTGGGTGACATATGTTGCAGTGCATTTCCTAGTGCATTATGAAGCTTCAGCATAAATAATTCAAGCTAAATGCCAGTTGTTAAAATAAACCAGCAAAGTATCTCTGGTGATTAATTATTCCTCCTGCCTCCCCCTCCCTGTCAAAAGTACAAGCACAGGTGCCACAGCTCAGGAGGATGTTTTGGTGTGACCCAGAGTGTTTTAGCTGGCACAGGGGGGATCTGGATGCTCGGGTTTGCTGGAAGTGCCTGCTCAGCCTCAGGGAAGCTGGGAGGTGTCACCAGTCTGGTCCAAGAAAACCTCAAAAAGCTTCAGGGATTCGATGCCAGAAGAATTCCCAGTTAACCAGCAGATCTGTGTGGCTCAGGTTTTCACTGGGATGAGGTTTTCAGCTGGCTGGCCAGGTTAAAAAGTTTAAACAAATGGTAATAACCACATTCCCATGGTCCTTCCAGGTGGACAGCACTTCCACACCCAGTGCCCATGGCTGGGTCCTGCCTGACCCCGTCTGGAGTTTTCCTCTTGCAGCCATTTGGGAAATAACACATTTCATTTTAGGAAAGGAAATTTCCTTGAGGATTTCCTCTCTTACCTCCTCCTCCCACTCAGGAGGGGGCTTTATTTTATTCCTCCCACAAATGCTCTGCTTGCCCGGGTCACAGCCTGGGGTGGCACCAGGTACCCCTTTGTGAGGTGAGGGTGTCACAGACATCTTTTATGGAAAATCTTCTCTTTAGGATTTTTCCTCCTGAGAAGCTGGGAGGCCTCAGGAACAAAATGTAAACATTGATTATCTGCTGCTGTGGGATGCAACAGGTGCATCTGTGATTGGTCTCATGTGGTTGTTTCTAATTAATGGCCAATCGCAGCCCAGCTGGCTCGGACAGAGAGCCTGAGCCACAAACCTTTGTTATCATTCTTTCTTTTTCTATTCTTAGCTGGCCTTCTGATGAAATCTTTTCTTCTATTATTTTAGTATATTTAATGTAATATATATCATAAAATAATAAATCAAGCCTTCTGAAACATGGAGTCAGATCCTCATCTCTACCCTCATCCTCGGACCCCTGTGAGCATGGTCACAGTGAGGGGCTTCCACCCCTCTGTGCCCATCCAAGGGCTGTGGTATGCCAGGAATCACCAGGAAGAACCATCACTGTGTGTCCCCTTGCTCCTGTCCCTGCCCTCAGCCCTGCCAGCTCCAGCTGGGAGCAGGGCAGTGCTGGGAGGTCTCAAAATCTTGCACTGGGGGAAGCACCCTGAGGCTGCCACTTTCCTCCTGCCCTGGCATCTAGTCAGGAATGCAGACCTGCAGGCACAGCTCTGCTGGACAATAAACACCTTCCCCTGTCCCCAGACTGCCACAGGCACAGCCTTTGGCCACCACGATGAGATGGGGGGACCAAAATCCCGGGATACATCTACCATGATGAGATGGGGGGATCAAAATCCCTGGATACATCTACCACGATGAGATGGGGGGACCAAAATCATGGGATACATCTACCAGGATGAGATGGGGGGACCAAACCAAGGGATACATCTACCAGGACGAGATGGGGGGACCAAACCAAGGGATACATCTACCAGGATGAGATGGGGGGACCAAAATCCCAGGATACATCTACCAGGATGAGATGTGGGGACCAAACCAAGGGATACATCTACCAGGATGAGATGGGGGGACCAAAATCCCGGGATACATCTACCATGATGAGATGGGGGGACCAAAATCCCTGGATACATCTACCACGATGAGATGGGGGGACCAAAATCATGGGATACATCTACCAGGATGAGATGGGGGGACCAAAATCCCGGGATACATCTACCATGATGAGATGGGGGGACCAAACCAAGGGATACATCTACCAGGATGAGATGGGGGGACCAAAATCATGGGATACATCTACCAGGATGAGATGGGGGGACCAAACCAAGGGATACATCTACCATGATGAGATGGGGGGACCAGAATCCCTGGATACATCTACCACGATGAGATGGGGGGACCAAAATCATGGGATACATCTACCAGGATGAGATGGGGGGACCAAAATCCCGGGATACATCTACCATGATGAGATGGGGGGACCAGAATCCCTGGATACATCTACCACGATGAGATGGGGGGACCAAAATCATGGGATACATCTACCAGGATGAGATGGGGGGACCAAACCAAGGGATACATCTACCAGGATGAGATGAGGGGACCAAAATCCCAGGATACATCTACCAGGATGAGATGGGGGGACCAAAATCCCAGGATACATCTGCCAGGATGAGATGTGGGCCCAAAATCCCTGGATACATCTACCAGGATGAGATGGGGGGACCAAAATCCCAGGATACATCTGCCAGGATGAGATGGGGGGACCAGAATCCCTGGATACATCTACCAGGATGAGATGGGGGGACCAAAATCCCAGGATACATCTGCCAGGATGAGATGGGGGGACCAGAATCCCTGGATACATCTACCATGATGAGATGGGGGGACCAAAATCACGGGATACATCTGCCAGGATGAGATGGAGGGACCAAAATCACGGGATACATCTGCCAGGATGAGATGGAGGGACCACAATCACGGGATACATCTGCCAGCAGTTCTGGACAGATGGAAAAACCCAGGAATTAAACAAACCCCGCAGATGTTTCACGCCCAGCCATGAAAAGTATTTCATTTAACAGCTCAGAGCTATTTATGGAAATCACTTAATTCATTCTATTTTTTTCCTGCCTCTCCTTTTTTTTTCCCTATTTTTCCCCCCACTCAGTCACTGGAGCTGCTCACACACCGGATCCTCCTGCCAGAGGAAAATGATGCTCCTGCTGCCCACCTGGAGCCAGAGGTGCCTGTTACAACATCCTGCCCCATCACTGCGGGGAAGTGGGATGCTGTGAGAGCACCAGCTGGCTGGGCATGGCAGGATGGATGTCCAGGTGAGAGAAAAACCAACTTCCCCAATTAAAAAGAAAATGGAAATTCGATCAAGGAGAGGGGAGCAGAAGTAGGGCAGCCTCTGAGCAATGCTGGGGAGTGCTTTCCACACCTCACTACATCCGCCTCTCTTCCAGGATCACAAACTCTCTGGGAGAGAAACCAAGCTGCCACAAACACCAGTTTTTACTGCTATAAATGCCCTTCTCCTTCCCCTCCCAGAGCAGGATGGGGCACTGGGGAGGCTCTCACTGAGGCAGTCACAGAGCTGGAACGCTGGCTGGAAAGTGGAAATTCCCATTGGGAGAAAGTGAACATGATGGATGGCACTCCCATCACCCATCCCCACAGCTCACCTCCTCCCATCTCTCTTCACTTAGCTCCTTCTCCTCATCCTTTGTTTTATTAAGGTTTAAGCCCTTTTTTTGGTGGCTAAAGCTATTCTGTCCCTTTTTGGGTACAGAATCACCCAGAGGGACCCGGTTTCAACCAAGGCCAAACACAGCCCACCCTGCAGCCTCCACGGAGGTGCACATCCCAAATTCCAGCCTGAAGACGCCCCTGAAGCCGGGCTGCTCAGTGGGTGAGGGGCTGGAAGGGGGGTCCTGCGGCCTCTCCCGGCTCCCACAAGGTGGCAGATCTCCATAATTGTTTTCTCCTGCTCGGAAGCCCACCGGCAGCAGCCGCTCTGCCTGGAGGGGAGCTGAGCCCCAGCAAGATGTTTTCCATCAATAAGATGGTTCTTTTGCTCATGTAAACTGTGGGGGTTTTTTTATGAAATGAAATGAATATGCCTGTATAAATTATCAAAAAGCAGCACAAAAATATCTAGGACGAGGCAGAGTGAAATCCTGGCTGGGTGATTGCAGAGTTCAGAGCAGACACGTGGCAAAGCAGGAGGATGCCGGCGAGGCAGAAACCCAGGAGGGAGCAGAGAGGTTGTTCAACAAGGTTCAGAAGGTGGGGAGGAGATTTAGAGATTAGGCCAGATCAAAAGGATAATTATTTTTGTTACATTTCCCTATCTGCATCACTCCACCGGTTCTGCCAGCGGCCGAGAGCCCGGGCTGATTCTCGAGTTTCCTGGTGTAAGGAACACGTTTCTAAAGCCTCAGCAATAAATTCCAACCTTTCATCAGACCTGCCTGCTGCGTGTTCAGGAGCTGGAGAGGCAAACCCCGTGAGACCTGGAGATTCAGCTTCCAAAATCTGCAAGGTTTAGGCTGCAAATGTTCCCCTCGCCACCTCCGAGGTATCGAGGAGCATCAATGCAGGTGCTCAGAATCCCCCCAGGGATGAAGCAGCTGTGTTGGGTTGGAGCTTGGCACCTCAGTTTGGCTACCAGTGTTGCCAGGGTTCAGCTTGCTGGACTCAGGGGAAGCCACTGGGGCCATGTAGAGCATGGGATGTGTCCCTCACACACATCTGTAGGAGCACTGAGGGGTAGGACAGTTGGGATGGACGGTGACGAGAGATCTCTGCAGCCGGGTCAGGAACTTGGGGTTTATTGCAGAGGGAATGGGTGCAGGGCCCTGCTGGGATTTGGGGTTTATTGCAGAGGGCCTGGGTGCAGGGCCCTGCTGGGATTTGGGGGTTATTGCACAGGGCCTGGGTGCAGGGCCCTGCTGGGATTTGGGGTTCATTGCACAGGGCCTGGGTGCAGGGCCCTGCTGGGATTTGGGGTTCATTGCACAGGGCCTGGGTGCAGGGCCCTGCTGGGAGCTGCCAAACACAGCTGGAGCAGGACTGAGAGGAGAGAGGGGCAGAGAGGATGAGAGGGTAAGAGAGTAAGAGAGACAAGAGATCAAAAGTATGCGAGAGTAAAAGGGGTAAGAGAGCGAAGTTGCCGTTACAATACAATAAATCATCTTCTGTGTTGAATATTCTAATTCTCACTTACCAATCTAGAACAAGATACAAATTCTATAGCATTTCCGTACAGCCTATAAGAATCATTACATTACCACACTGTGTTACATTTTAAACCCTAAAACCTCCTCTTTGGGCCCCTTCTGCCAAGCTGTAGCATCTGCTCTGAGCCTTGGGCCTGTCTGCAAGCAGAGGGTGTTGTTCCATCAAAAGGGGATCACCTTCAGCCAGCCACACCATTGTTTTCCAGTTGTTCAGTAACTGAGGTATCTCAAAGCTTGCTTTCATTTCAATCTCGCTTCTAGTTTCCATATTCTCAAAATCTTTTGCCAGGCAATCATATTTATAAGGCTTTCCTCTTCAAGGTGGCTGCCTTGCCACCTCCGAGGTATCGAGGAGCATCAATGCAGGTGCTCAGAATCCCCCCAGGGATGAAGCAGCTGTGTTTGGTCAGAGCTTGGCACCTCGGTTTGGCTACCAGTATCACCAGGGTTCAGCTTGCTGGACTCAGGGAAAGCCACTGGGGCCATGTAGAGCATGGCTGCCTGTCCCAGCAGGGGATGTGTCCCTCACACACATCACCAAATCCCTGGCTGTAAGTGGGGTGAGGAGCACAGGCAGGATTTGCCTCCTGCTCCACCTGGAGCACCATCCTCAGCTCAGGAGCCCTCTCCAGGAGCAGGATTTCCCAGGGGTGCAATGCTGAGAAGGGATGATAGGGATCAGAGCACCTCACCACTGCTCCCACCTCTTGAGCACCTGCCAGCTGTGGGGGAATTGGGTGCTTGGTGTGGATGAACATCCATGTGTGGGTGTGTGGAACCAGCTTCCCACTCCTCCAGCAGCCACCAGCTCCCTGTCAGTGCCACAAACATGGTCCCCAGAAACCCCTGGCCACCAGGACCCCTCTCTAAGAGGCCTCCCAGGAGGAGCAGGATGCTCACAGCTTGGACAAAGCTCCCTCTTGCTAAGGCCAACTGTGTGATCACAGATGCTGATGATGGCCCCAACAGCTTTTGGGGCTCCCCGTCCTTCTCCTGCCGCCACCAGAGCCAGCTGTCTGCTCCCAATTCCATATCAATACCATGCTTAATTTACAGGGCAATAAAAGTTAATTAATGCCATAGTTACAAAGCCATTACAACGTAATTATTGTTTAATTGGATTATAAGTTATGCAATTTCCGACAAAGTGCTTATTGCTTATGTAATAAAGCAGAAGATATTTACAAAGTGATAAATTGCTGTGGTGTCAAGCACCCAGAAGAGCATTGGGATGATTGGGATGGGGGCTGCATTTCCTTGGCTTGGTCAGGAACTCCTCCATGGGCCAGCATCACCTCCTGCTGCAGCCCTGACACAGCTCCCCAAATCTGCTGCCCTTTGGGCCTCTGGAGACTGGGGACAGAGAGGCAAAGGGGAAAAAGAGAATTGGGGGGGGAAAGAGAATAGAGGGGAAAAGAGAACAGAGGGAAAAGAGAATAGAAGGGGAAAAGAGAAAAGAATGGAAAAGAGAATAGAGAGGGAAAAAGAGAATAGAAGGGGAAAGAGAGAGGAGAAAAAGAGAGGAGAGGGGAAAAGAGAATAGAGGGGGAAAGAGAATAGAGGGGAAAAGTGAATAGAGGGGAAAAAAGAACAGAGGGGGGAAAGAGAATAGAGAGGAAAAGAGAACGGGGGGGCGGTGAAGAGAATAGAGGGGAAAAAGAATAGAGAGGAAAAAAGAATAGAGGGGAAAGAAAATAGAGGGGAAAGAAAATAGAGGGGAAAAGAATAGAGGGGAAAAGAGAACAGAGGGGGAAAGAGAATGGAGGGGAAAAGAGAATGGATGGAAAAGAAAAGAGAGGGAAAAAGAGAATAGAGGGGGAAAGAGAATAGAGGGGGAAAGAGAATTGAGGGGAAAAGAAAACAGAGGGAAAAGCAGAATAGAGGGGGAAAGAGAATGGAGGGGAAAAGAAAAGAGGGGAAAGGAGAATAGAGAGGAAAAGAGAACAGAGGGAAAAGGAAAATAGAGGGGGAAAAGAGAATAGAGGAAAAAAGAGAATAGAGGGGGAAAGAGAATCACAGGAAAAAGAGAACTGAGGGAAAAGAGAACAGAGGGAAAAGAAAACAGAGGAGGAAAGTGAATCGAGGGGAAAAGAGAATAGAGGGGAAAAGAGAATAGAGGGGGTAAAGAGATAGATGGAAGAAGCTCCCAAGCAGCAGAATATCCATGCAGGATGCTGCTCTCCCAGCTGGCCTTTCCCATTGGATGAGCTTCCTTGTCCCTTCCACGAGTGTGTCACCCTGCACCCAGAGAGCTCTGGGGACACACAGGGCAGCGCCTCGGAGCAGCACCTGGGGCTGGGCATGGCTTCAGTGGCATGCGAGGATGATTTCAGTCCCTCTTGGCAAGGCTGCTGGGATTTGGGGAGTGGGAGAGGGCACCCACGCAGGGCATCCCTGGAAGAAAATGGGACTGAGCACACGGAGCTCCTCCAGCTGGGAATGCCCAAACTCTGCCCCATGGGTCTCAGGGCACCCCAGACAAGCTCTGGGTCACCAAGCTCCTGGCCAGGAAGGTCCTGGAGCAGCAGCATCCCTGCCCAGCAGCAGCCCTGCTGGAGCGCTGTGTGATCTCAGTGCTCTCCAGAGCAGTGAATTAAAAAGGAAAAAAAAAAAAAGGGTTTTATGATTAATATTGCTGCTGGGATAATTACTGTTATTACTACTATTATTGCTGTTTGGATAGGGGCTTGTCATGGTTCATTTGGGGAGGAAAAAGTCACAGCCTGCTCATGGGAAAATGGGTGAAACATGCTGAAGGCCATTCATTGCATGACTCAGGGCCAAATAACCCTCTTTTATTTTTTTTTTTCTTTTTTCTGTCATGAAATATTATGGGCTGCCTAATAGGCAGCCAGAGCCTCTCTGGCTTCCCCCACACACCTCCCCAAAATTCCCTGCTGCACACACAGCCCATCTGACCCATGGAGCAGGGCCCCGTCCTGCTCCTGAGGCTCCTACACGAAAAGGAGCTGCCGTAAAAATGCAACCCAGCACTTTTCCAGCAGAAAATGCAGCTGCTTTGAATTCCTGGCAATTAAAAGTTTTACTGGGGGAGTGGGGGGAGGGAAGCATTTGAATTTCTCTCACGCTCGCTTTGTTTACTTTTATAAGCTCTTTGTAACAATTTTAGGTTGCTGCATTGTTATCTAAACAAGCTGCCTCTCCGAATCTGGCTCCTCATTTTATGGGAAATTCTCAGCTTTGTGCCCCTGAGTTAAAATAAATAATAAATCAACCAACAACCTGGAAACAGCCTGAATATTCCAACGGCAGCTCCCAGTCCAGCTGTACTGAAGTGGATGAAGTGGCCATCATCCCAGCCACTTTCATGTGGCACCTCCTGAATTATCTCTTTGTGACATTTCCAGCTCTGAAAGAGCAGCGCGGGGATTTGGGATGTTGCTTTTGTGAATGGGATTTAAAGCTTCTTTTCATAACCCTGACCCGCTTTACCCCTTAACGTAACAAATCAATCTCCCCTTTCAATTGTTTAGCTTCTGCTCAAACACGGGCGCTCTCGCTGATGTAAATATTGTGTTTGCTCACTTTGCAGGCTCCTGCTGCTCTGTGGGATGCTCACACAAAGGGGCAGAGGGATGAGAGCACCCTGCTCGTGCTCCAGGCCAGGATGAAGGGCAGCCCCAAAGGGCTCAGTGCTGAGCACACGTGGCAGAGGGGTCACAGACCAGGCAAACTTCAGCTGATCTCAGCCAAACAAAGCTCCTGCCTTTGGGTTGTGGCATCTCCCGTGTCACCCGGCTGCTCCCTGTTTTCCAGAGCTGAGGTTAAGGAGAGTTCTGCTGCCGAAAACAGATTTATTTCTTTTTCTCTCTCTCCAAACTCATTACTTTGGGCATGACTACACACACAAAAAAAACTTTCTCTCAGTTTTCTAGCTCCAGTTTACAGGCCAGCCTCCAGAAATCAAAGCTCCAAGCACAGAGGCATTGCTATTATCCAAGAACATCTAATAATATTTAATCCTGCTAGGCTCTGAACACACCGATACCTTCTAGCAATGAGAGCTGAGCCTTAATTAACAGAGGTTAATTAATAAGCCAGAGAGTGGGAGGAGGAGGGAGGGGCAGCTTCACAAGGGAACCTGGATACCTCTCCCACACCTCAGCAAGCTCCCAGCGTGCTGCTGTGACTTTGTTTTCAGAATGGTTTCTTAGGTTCAAACACCAACTCAGCATTGCCAGAAAAGCATAAATTATCTTGAGGCACAGAATATCCCATTTTATCACTCAGAGATGTCTTTCCTATCAAAAGATGAGCATGGGAGCCTGGAGATCAGCACAGACTTGGAAGAAACCATCATCACCCAGCAGCATTTCTGCCAAACACAGGCCCCTGCCCTGAAGCTGAGATGAAAGGAAATATGTCTGCTAATAAATGAATGAGGGAAAAAGGCAGGAGAAGGGCTGGCAGGACATGGGCTGTGCTTTAGCAATGTGCTCTGCCTTGTAGTTGGCATCAAGGCCAGCCCTTTCCTAAACTTCCCATTCTCCAGTTCCTTTCTCCTGAGCCTTTTTAAAGTAAGAAAAAAAGCATGGAAAAAAGAGGGGAAAAAAGAGCAGAAAAATCAATTTTTTTTTTTCTCTCCCCCAAATAATTATTGGGGGTTTTTTTGGCAAAGAGCAGATAAGGATTGCTGCAGTGTTTGTCATCATTAGGTTAGAGAGGCTGCCAAGCTGTAATAGCATTACAGCTGCAGGCATTGTGGGTAATGCCATGCAAATTGCTCCAAAGGCGTTGGAAAGGAAGGCCAATGTGCAATGTGAAAAGGACACTCTCAAGTACTCTTCCCAGCTCCCAGTGCAGTTTTTGCACTCTGCTTTTTGGGCCACTCTGGCAGAAGTTGGCAGACAAAGCCCCCAAGGTTGCTGCTCCACCCTGGGCTGGAATCCTGGATGGATTCCTGCATCCTTCAGGAGATCCCAGCAGCACCCATGACTTCAGCAAAGCTCTGGGGGCAAGCAGAGCCATCATTTCCTCCTCCAAGGTCCCCCCTTGGTTTCTGCACAGATCCCCTGTGTTGGGATCTTTAGTTTGTCACAGTGAACCCAAGAAAGGCTGGAAAGTCTCTTTTCCCAGCCCAGTGCTTGAAGAAGGAGTCAGAGCTCTTCATTTCTCGGTCTCGAGGTTGTTTATTGTTCCTTATCTATAAAAAATTTTCTCCTGTCCTGCCCAGGTCTGCTCAGCATGACAGACAGAGGCACTCTGCCTGCCCTTATGTCTTTATACTAAAAACTACATATTTACAATCACTTTCCAATACCTATCACCTATGTTAGACACTGAGCTTCTACTCTAAAGCAATCCAAAAGTGCCACCATCACAGCAGAAGATGGAGGCTAAGGAGAAGAAGGAGAAAGGCTGGACATGCCCAGGTCCCTCCATCTTGCCCCCTGAACCCCCATTCTAGAAACCCCAAAATCCACTTTTCCACCCCGTGTTAACTTCACTAATATTCTACCTAAACTGTTGTGGCTTGCTGGTCTTCATCCAAGGTTGGTAATTTGCTCCACGGGTCATAATCAAGCCCACAGGGGCATTCTGGGCTCTGTGCCAGGGTCTCTGAGCCCCCTGGACAGCCAGAGGGATGTCCTGGCTCCAGACACACCTGGAAGCTGCAGAGCACTGTGAAAGTGTGACATTTCCCCCAAGTGTGGAATGGCTGGAGGGAAAGGAGAGCCATGGGCCGTGCTTCATTCACTCAGAGGGATGCCAGCAGCAAGGAGAAAGGGGTGAAGCTGCTCATCCACACCCAAAAGGCACCTCTGATGTCAGGCTTGGCTGTCAGAGCTCCAAAAGCCTCCACTGTTCCCACTCTCCAACATCACCACTTATTTCTGTCTTCTAAGAGGTGCCTCCCTCTCTCCTCACCCCCTTGACCCAGTGGGAATATCCCCCCATCTAGCCCCACTCTGTCCAGCCCCTGGAGTGACCTGAGGATGCCTTCTGCTGAGTTCAGGGGTCTCCTCATCGAGGGTCTCCTCATCGAGGGTCTCCTCATCGAGGTCTGCAGCAGCAGCTCATTTTTTCCTCTGCCTTTTTTCCCCCCCGTGCAATTAAGTGCAGCTCCCTAATTGGAGTGCTGTGAACTATTTATAGCTTTGTAATGACCATTTGCTACAGCGGCACTCAGATATTGGGCAGGGAAAGGAAAAAGTCAGCGGGTGGATGGTGAACAAACCACGTGCACCAGAGGAGGACTTCTCCAAGGAAAGGTCAGCAGCAGTGGGACAGAAATGCTGTTATTCCCTTTTCCACTGCTGTGGATGAATCTCCACACCCCACATTCACAAAGCACCAAGATTAGAGAATTTCCCCATCCACAAACCTGTGGTTTATGGGCAAAGCCAGGTTTTAGGGCTAAAATGCCCTAAACAGCAGCTCCAGGGGAGCCTGCAGAATCCAACAGATGTTTACCCAGATTATCCCAGTTTGTTCATCACTTGAACACATCTCACATGATTCAGGAACTATTCCTTTTCTCCTTGTCCATATGCTGTTTGTGGGATGATTAATCACAGTCTGAGCTGAAAGATCTAATTGCTTTTCTGTGTTTTAATAAGTGAAAGAAGATGGTCCTGCCCCTGGCAGGGGGTTGGAACAAGATGATCTTTACCGTCCCTTCCAACCCAAATCATTCCAAGAATCTGTGAAAGGCCATTTATATGTATATAAGAAATCAGGAGTGGAGACCACAAAGCTCTTCAGGAGCAACATCTTTCCAATAGTGTGATATGATTATATTATTTTTTTCCAAAAAGATATTTCCAGTCATACTGTTGTGAACAAAAACCTGTTGCAAAAAGGAGGGGTGTGACAGCACTGGGGAAATTTCATTTATTGTAGGTTTTTTCCTTCATCTCCTGACAAGAGCTCTCAGAGGGAGCCAAGCTATGATCAATCTTCACTTTTGTGATCCTGATTTCCTAATCCTGAATTATGTGGTTTAACCTTGCCTGAACAGTAGCTTCCATAAAATTAGGTAACAAAGATCAAAACCTGTGTTTTCCCAACAAATGCTGTGAATTTGAGGTGTAGTTTGCCTAGTTTGCCCCCCCTTTTTTTTTTTTTCTGTCTCATTGTGTTTTTAAGGCAGTTGGAATCAAGAGGAGACTCCTTGACAGATGAAGAGAGGCTGGTTCTACCCAACTTGACAGCACCAGTTTAATGGGATCTCCTTCGGAATTGTTAATAAGGAGTTTGAGAAATTGGTATGCCAGGGCTGGGAACACTCATGGAGAATGAGGAGATGCATCAAGAGCCCTTTGTATGCTAGCTTTCTGATGGAAAATTGGAGACAAGGATGGATTCAAAGTGCTGTCAGACACTCATTGCATCAAGAGGAAAAACATCTCGGTGCTTGGAGAGCGCAGAGCCCCCTTGCCTCTCTGCACACCTGCCACATGGGCAATCCAGAGGGAAGGACACCCAGACTGGCCCCTGCCCAGGCTTCAAGCAGAATTACAGATATCCCTTTTTCAGCAGCACACGGCCCATTCCTCTTCCCACTCCAGTCTTTTAGAGGCTGGAGGGGATGCTCAGGTGGCAGAGGGGCCTCATCTGGAGCTCACCTGCCTGCCTCGCTGCTCCCTGCTCCAGCAAAAGGTCCGTCTGCAGCTTCAAAGGCATGTCCTGAAACCCTCTGGAACAGGAGGCTCATTTTTCATGCTGAACGAGATGAAATTCCCACTGTTACCTCATTTACATCTCAATGCTGGTAACTTATAGATGGCTATTATTTATAGACATGTAAGACATCCATTTCTCATTCTGTGGGATACAGTAAGAAGAAAAATACCCATATTTCTGTTCACCTTTTCTGGATTGTTTCTTTTTTTTATTTGTTTTGCTTCCTTTTTTTTATCCTTTGCTCAAGTTTGACTGTTGCTGAGAATTTGCAAATAAATAAAGGAGTGAACAGCCCCATAAAAGCTGATTGTTTCCTCCTCCTGCAAAGATTGTCTTTGTGAAGAAGATTAAAAATCCTTCCTTGCTGCTGAAGATAAAGGTATCCCTGGGCGAGAATAAGACATAAAAGAGGTTACTACACACATCTCTGGGCTGTGTGGACTGCTAATTCCCACTGTTGTCATTCCTGCTCGTCCATCTCCACCCTTTCTTCCCTCTCTCCACAAAAGGAAAAGTTGCCTTTGCTGAAGGCAGCACGGTTAGGGCCTGAACAAGAACACTCGCTGTCCCAGCTGGCAGCAGGGGGACAATCTCCACGGGACCATCCACGAGGGACACACATCTGCTCACAGCTGGAATGGGGGCACCAGGGGAGGCACACGCTGCTCCTCACTCCATTGTTGCAGACATCTTTTATGGAAAATCCTTTCTTTAGGATTTTTCCTCCTGAGAAGCTGGGAGGCCTCAGGAACAAAATGTAAGCAATGGTTATCTGCTGCTGTGGAATGCAACAGGTGGATCTGTGACTGGCCCGTGTTAGATGTTTGTAATTAATGGCCAATCACAGTCCAGCTGGCTCAGACAGAGAGCCAAGACACAAACCTTTATCATTCCTTCCTATTCTATTCTTAGCCAGCCTTCTGATGGAATCCTTTCTTGTATTCTTTTAGTATAGTTTTAATGTAACATGTATCATAAAATAATAAATCAGCCTTCTGAAACATGGAGTCAGATCCTCATCTCTTCCCTCATCCAAGACCCCTGTGAACACGGTCACACTCCATGGCTCGGGCTGGGGGTAGAAAAGCTCACAATGAGCTGGAAACCCTTGGCCACAATGAGCTCACCACTTGGTCTGCAAGAGGAGGTGAAATCATGGACAGAGATCCCGAGCCTAAAGCTTTAGGGATAACCCCATGGCAGCATCTTCACCTGGCCCTGAGCCACCATCAGGCTCAGAAGGATTCATTGCTCACACAGACATCAGTCTCAGAGGCTGTGAGATTTTAGGGGAGCAGGAAGTCAGCCATAGCTCAGAGCAATCACAACTTCTTTCTTACAAGACAACACAGAACTTTCTAGACAGTTGCCACAAGGTGTATTTTGCTTTTCTAACCTATCACCTTTACTTACTTCTGCTGCAGTGCAGGTACTTTTGTCCGATGGCTTCTGTCTCACACATCTGCTTCTGGTATAACTTCTAAACTCCCAACCTACCCCACACTATTACATTACTGCACTACAAACCCTTCAGCATCTTACCCATGCAATTTCTCACTTAATTCAGGCATAGTCTTACTTACAACTATAGAAACATAACTTTATGATTTTTCTGCTTAATATCTATGTATTGTATCTCTACATCCATCCAAGCTTTTCCCAAGGCTGCAAACCAAACCCTTCGGTGTCTGTGGCAGTTTCTGTTTTTCCAATTCCCACATGAACCCATGCAGGAGCAGGGCTGCCTCCTCCCAATCCCCGTGGTTGGAGATAAATCAGGTGCAAGAGGAAGGGAGCTGCCTCCTGCAGTTATTGCATGCCAAAGTGGAGCCCATCGGGGACTGTCCCTTTCACCCAGGACAGTTCTGCACAAACCCCTGGGTCCCTCCTTGGTTCAGACAAGATCCACACCACAGGGCAAACCCCACCAAGCCCGTGGGTTTTGCCTTCCCTCCCCTCCCAAAGTGCTTAGTCAGGATTCCTTAGGAGCACAGCAGGTTTTACTGGTCCCTGCCTTATCAGCAGAGCGGCTGCTTTTCTTCTTTGCTGACAACCTGCATTCAGTGCAGCAGATTGAAAAGGCCTCCAGATTCAAAGCCTTGTAATGACTCTCCTCTTCCTTCCTTTCTCCTTCCCTCTTTCTCTTTAATGGCTTTCACTAAAGGGAAGAGGTGATTTTTCTTTTTTTTCCCTTGCATGTTGAGCAAAGTGTGGAAGAGATTGTGTGTTCTCATTTTCTCTATTCTTTAACCCCCCTGCACCAGCTCCCTGGTGCATCTCACTTCTTCTTCTCCCCCAGTACCCAGGGGTACCACCACAAAGAGGCCACCAGAGATGAGGAGGCTGCTCAAATAGATTTCAGGAGATGGCAGCTTGATAGACTTCATAGGGGAGGGGAAAATTGATCCATTTAGGCACAATCAGATCCTCAGCTCTTCCTTTTCAGAGCCAAGATGAAGAGCTTTCTCAGGCTGGCCCCAGGAAAACGTTTATTTCTCTCTTTTGAGCCCTTTGAGCTGAACTGGATGGACAATGCTTTGTTTAAAAAATGCCAAGCAGGCTAAAATCCAGCCTGGCACACAATTTTGCTGTTAAGCAGCTGAGCCCACAATCTGACTTTAACACAATTTCCCTTTTTTTTCTGAATGATGGGATTGCTTTATTAATTGCCAGCCTACAAACGTGATCTCCTTGAGTAGTTTTGGAGTGTAACAGGGAAGGGGAGGAGAGCAGGAGCTGCAGTCCTCCAGAGACCCTGGGCAAGGCTGATTGATCGAAATCACTTGAATTTCCCCTGTTATTAAATACAAGAGTGCTCCTGGTTTGTCTCAGAGATGCAGGGAAGGGGCTGGAAAGGAAACAGCAGCTCAGAGCAGCAGTGTCCAAGGAGGTGCTCATATTGGTACTTTTCTCTTTTTTTTCTCTCATCTGCAAACATTTGCAATGCTTTTTGCATAAAAATCCTTTTTGGCAAGCACCAGATCTGTTCTTTATCCCTGTCTTGTGTTTGTGCAGCACGCTTCAGATCAAGGGGACCTCGGTGACTGATGGAAGGGTCTCTTCCTTGGGCTGAGGGGGCTTCCCATGGGAATTGTGCAGGAAATGAGATGTGCTGGCTCCCATTTCTAAATGTCCAAACAAGTCCAGAGTCCAAGAAAGACCTAAAGAACCCCAGAATTACCCTTATCTGAGTGTGTCAATATCGTGCACTGGGAATGACAACTAGCCAAGAAACAAGAATTGTGGGAATTGTGAAATCTGGGGATTTCTCTTCCAAGAACTTTTAATTTAATGTTTGATTCTTTTGAGAGGGAGAGGGAACTTACGCCGGGCTAAGAAATGCAATACGCGGGTTATGAACATTCCCTGAGAAGATGAAGGATTTTCATGTTTGCTCTGCTGATTCCCTCTCTGGCCCTGTGCATATTTAAGTAATACCAGCTCTCTCTCCAGCAGAGATTCTGAGCATGGTCTGCTCTGTCCTGGATGGACACCCTTGGAGGAAGCATTTCCTACCTCAGCAATGTGTTTGGCCAAGTCTCTCCTTCCTTCCTTCCTTCCTTCCTTCCTTCCTTCCTTCCTTCCTTCCTTCCTTCCTTCCTTCCTTCCTTCCTTCCTTCCTTCCTTCCTTCCTTCCTTCCTTCCTTCCTTCCTTCCTTCCTTCCTTCCTTCCTTCCTTCCTTCCTTCCTTCCTTCCTTCCTTCCTTCCTTCCTTCCTTCCTTCCTTCCTTCCTTCCTTCCGCCACTTCCTTCCGCCACTTCCTTCCGCCACTTCCTTCCGCCACTTCCTTCCGCCACTTCCTTCCTTCCTTCCTTCCTTCCTTCCTTCCTTCCTTCCTTCCTTCCTTCCTTCCTTCCTTCCTTCCTTCCTTCCTTCCTTCCTTCCTTCCTTCCTTCCTTCCTTCCTTCCTTCCTTCCTTCCTTCCTTCCTTCCTTCCTTCCTTCCTTCCTTCCTTCCTTCCTTCCTTCCTTCCTTCCTTCCTTCCTTCCTTCCTTCCTTCCTCATCCTGGAGATGCCCCCTCCACACCCTCAGCCCAGATCCAGCGCTCCTTCCAGGCAATTCATCCAAATCTCACCCTGCTCTGAAAAAACAACACATGGAGATGGTGCAAAACCTCACACAGGGCAGCCACGGCTGCTAAAGCCTCTAATTATGTCCCTTCTCATTACTGAGCCTGATTTGATTTAAGCAGCTCCCTGGCTGGAGCTCTGGGATGCAACACCAGGCTCTGAATCATCCCTGTCCCATCTGCTCCTGCCTTTGCCCTTCCCCGCTCACAGGTAGGACAACACGCCAAGCTAAACATTTAATGGCAGTGCTAATGGCTTTGTTAGGTGAATCTGGGGACAGGGGAGGAGCTTCTCCTCAGGTGAGGATGGGTTTGTGCTGGTGGGGAGCCTGTGGAGCCCAGTGCTGTGCTGGTTTTTCCTGGTGCTGTGCTCCTGGGTGGGAACACCACGGCTACGGGCAGATGGTGCCAGGCTCGTACCCAGCCCTGAGTGACCACTGAGCACAGCTTGCACCGGATCAGCCTCAAAGGAAGAGCTGTTGGGTGGTTCCTTCCAGGTGAAGGGATGAGGAAAAGCCTCCCTGGGATGTTGCTCTGGAGCTCTCAAGGCAACTGAACCCTTGGCGTGTGAGCGATGGGGGCTGGAGCAGCAGCTCCGTGGAGCCGTGCCAAAACTTCTCCCTTTCACCTCGCTAGGATTTTCCCAACAGTTTGCAAATCCCATGGAAGGCAGATAAAAACACCCACCAACGTTCCAGGGCCAGATGGTAGCTTGTGTTTATGAAAACTGCGATTTGTTTTCATGGAAACTAGGAAAAGCGTCGCGGGCAAACCTGGAAAAACACGGCTCACCCTCTGGGAAAGAGGATATTTTATGGACAGCTTTGGCTGCCACCTCTCTTCTACAGCTCCTTTGGGAGCTCCTAAAAGGTCTGCCCAACCCAAGAGAGCAGCTGTGGGATCCAGACCCACTGGCTGAGGGGTCTGCAGTGCTTCATCTGTCACAATGGCTCCCAGGGACTCACGTTCCGATGTCATAAATTTGTCATCTCCACCACATCACTGATAGAACAAGCACAACGAGGAAGGGATCCAGGGCTAAGCAAAGGACCTTCTCTCTAACAAATGGCAGTGATTCACACCAAGGTGCCCAACACAGAGAAGGATTCACACTTTTCCGTCCAGATTTATCTTTCCTATTTGTTGCCAAAGTGAGACGTGGCCAGCGTGGTGCGTTTGGACACATTGCTTCCAAGAGCAGATGTGTGTCTCCTGATTCTGGAGGTTTGCTGACCTCCTGGGTTTGTTTTGTTTCCAAGAACTTCCATTCCTCCTCATGACAACTGAGCAGTTTCATGAGTAAAGAGAGATTTTGGAGGAAAACAGGGCTGTGAGTAGGCAAGACCTCCTTTGAGGTTGCTGTGATGCTGCACTTTAGCCTGGTGATAACCCCTTTTTCCTTAATATACCTGCACAGAAGAAAAGGGAAATGCTCAAAAAACGAAACCTCAGCATTTCTGGGGGCAAGGACCCTGTTATTCAGCCTTGAATTCCTGTGGATCTTCCTCCTTACAGCCACTTGGAAATGTTGATTATTTTTGCATCCTTGCTCTGCTGCTCCCCCAGCTTGAGAAGCAGCTCTGGGGGCAGGCAAATATTTGCTGGCACCATTGAGTGCCATCATCTGGAAGGAGAGCAGGGTGGATTTGGGACTGGTTGAGGATCCATCCAAGAATAGTTCTCCTTGTCATGCATCCCCTGCCCTTGAACAGCCTCTGCCATGAATATCCCAGCACCTGGGCATCACACATCCTGCAGACTGATCCTGCTGCCTGCCTTATTTCAGTGCTGCTACTCCTGGGTTTCTTGGCAGGCTGTCTAGAAATCAGCAAACAACCCCTCAAGAGAGTGGATCTTGGGACAGGAAAACTAAAAAGAGTTCTGTGGCACGGCCCTGTGATTTTCTGAGGGATATTTGGCTGCTCTCTTGCGCTGCTTTGTGCTAGGAAAGGGCAGGGAGAGGACATAATTCTGCTCTAACTTGCTACATCATCAGTTTTCATTAAAATATTCTTCTGCCACATCTCTGTAATTTTTCATTTCGGAGGCAAATTTATTAAAGGTGTACTTCAGCCTGATTAAATTAAATAAGTGGCATTAGCAAATAAAGGCTTTTTTTTTTTTTTTTTTATCTCGGCACACCACAAAAAGAAAAAGGGGGAGAGGGGGAGAAATTGCTGTGATACAAGCAGCTGTTTAATACTGTAACTGAAGGGGGGGGAAATTCCATTCTTCATAATCTCCCATTTGTTATCTTCCCTCAGCCCCACCACCACAAATCACTCTGGAGCCTTGCCGCAAAAACACCCCAAATGTAAAGCAATATAATGTCCTGTGTTTTCCAGGGTAGGTAATAATACATTTTGCACACAAACAAACCTTTCCTAGCACTCCACCAGCTCCTTTCCTAAGTCTCCCTGTGTGGCTCTTAACTTCTCACTCTCATTTCAGGGCTATTTCCTGGTCAGAGATGGCTTCGAAAATGAGGCTGAAAAAGGTTTCTCAGCTTATTTTTGTTTTGATTTCTGCTAGGCAGCAAGAAAGGGCAGGCACTGTGTTCTGAAATTATGACTTGCCTCTGCTACCTTGCTTTAATAGGGCCACTTTGCCTGTGCTTTTCCCCTCAAAATCCATCTTAGCTAGTTTTAGGTGGAAAAATAGAGTGTTTGGCTGATCTCTTCCCCCTTAGCCCGGCTACAACGTTTGGGTAATTCTAGGGCTGTGAGCACACGAGCATTTCTTAAGCCATATGTCAAACACAGCTGCCCCTTTCCACAAGCTTTAAAACTGACTGTCCTAGAGGGATGCTCAGGGCTGGGAAAGGATGAAAGGTTTCCAAAGGCATCCAGGTTTTCTCTTGGCACAAATCTGTTCCTGCTGCAGCCAGCCCATGGCTCTCCATTGCCAGCAGATGGAGAGGAAGCAGATAGGCAGATCCAGCATCCCTCACCCACCAAGGAAAATCCCTGTGGGCTTCTCCCAGTGGGAAACAGAGTCAAAAAGGTGTTGCACCCTCCATTCAGCTGAAACTGGGTGTAAAACTGCTGAGCCAAAGGCATCCATCCTTCCCAGAGCGTCACTCCCTTGGGCACACACAGAGGCAGGAGCAAACACAGCAGGTGCCTGCTGGGTGCCTGTCACCCCCACACATTCTCTCTATTTGGTGTTTATTGTGTCTATATTTCCCCACAAAAGCAAAACCAGACTGGGGGGGGATGCAACCAGCACGGACTTGTGTCGCAGACATCTTTTATGGAAATTCCTTTCCTTGGGATTCTTCCTCCTGAGAAGCTCAGAGGCCTCAGGAACAAAATGTAAGCAATGGTTATCTGCTGCTGTGGAATGCAACAGGTGCATCTGGGATTGGCTCATGTTAGATGTTTGTAATTAATGGCCAATCACAGCCCAGCTGGCTCATACAGAGAGCTGAGCCACAAACCTTTGTTATCATTCTTTCTTTTTCTATTCTTAGCCAGCCTTCTGATGGAATGCTTTATTCTATTCTTTTAGTATAGTTTTAATGTAATATATATCATAAAATAATGAATCAGCCTTCTGAAACATGGGGTCAGATCCTCATCTCTCCCCTCACCCTGAGACCCCTGTGAGCACGGTCACAGGCTTGGATCCCTGGGGACGATGGGCAAGGACACGGAGTGAGAGCAGCCAAAATTCTGCCACCAAGGGGACTTGTCCTGAGCCAAAAGCACAGCCCAGCCCTCACCTTCCCTGCTTACAGCGGCAGCAGATGCAGGGCTGAGGGGTCAGTTAAGCCCTAAGCTGAGCTTTGTGAGGTAAAGCTCCTCCACGTTCCTGCCACGGTTCTGCCCAGCCTGAAAAGCTGAAAACGTGTTTTTGAGCAACACTAATGATCAGTCATCAGCTCCTTGGAAGATTTCCATAGCAGCATTTGACTACTGGAGAGAGATCAAATCAGTGAAGCCTTGCCAAGTCCTGGGCACTTGGTTGGCAGAAAAAATGTTTAGTGCTTCAGGGAAGACTCGGCGCAGCTTTTGATCCCTTCCAGCCCCAACATATTTAAACAGAAATAACCCTTTTCTCCCCTCTCCCTCCCAACCACCATTTCCCCACCTTTAGCAGTGGAAAAGGGGAGAACACACGTGGGTTTGGCAAATTTGTAATGGAGCTGGTCCCCAAATGTCACAAATGGATTGTTTTCCCTGTTAGTCACATGTCCAGCTGAATTTTAGGCTATTCCCTAAATGTCACAATTTCTCTGCTTCCTGCAACTCTCTGTTGTTATTGGTTATTGTCTTTCTGCGAGATAGATTTTTGTCTCAATTCTCTCAAAAATGTCCAATTTTCTCCCCCTTTGGTACCCCCTGAAACAAATGTTCCATGTGGTCTCACTGAATACAAGACAGGCAGGGGGGAAAAATAAAATATGAGGTTTTTGCTGCCCAGATTTTTTTTTACCTTCCTCTCCCAGTCTCTATTGCCCAGGGATCCACTGCCAGAGCCCTGGTGAATTCTGTACTTAAAGCCACAGAATGCTCAGCTATCAGAGTTAATATTTTTTGCCACTGTTGGTTTTTGCCAAAATCTCGCACAGTGGTTGGCAAAGCTTGGTTTAACTGGCTTCTTTCAACCCCTGCTTTGTCTCCACTTTCTCCACTAGAAAAATGGAAGAAGAAAGGAAACCTGGCAACAAGCCAGAAGGCAAGAACTTCAGGAGCGGTGAAAAACCCCGTTGGAGTCAGACTCGGGGAGAGTGAAGGAAGCAAATGGAGATCTTGAGGTAGGAACCAACCTCGATTCTTTAAAACCTTTAAAATTCCTTAAAACATTTAAAATTTTTAGAACCTCTAAAAAATTCTTTAAAACCTCAATCTTGACTCTTTAAAATTCTTTAAAACCTTCTCTAAAACCTTAAACTCAAAGTTTGCCACCGCGTGATATCACACACCTCTATTCAAGCTACACACCCATAATTTCAGTTCTCTCATTCAATTTTGGAAGCTTCTCCATGGCCTCAGGTCAATGCAGTGTTCTCCAGGGGGTCAGTGCCTGTCAGCACAGAAAGTCTGAAATTCTCAGGATTTCCAACATCTCTAGGAACACTGGATGACTGAAGGAGATGTGACCCACCAGAATGGTCCCTCCTCACTAACAGCTCTCCTGTCCCACAGGGATGCAGGGATGGGCATATTTCGGAGATATTTGGATGCTCTGGTAGCAGAGGGTCCATTCAGCTCCCAGGACAGCTCCCCTGAGGCAAGGGTAAGAGTGATGGAAAACAGCGAACAATAAAAACCTGGGAGCGGGCAGGGGTTTCTTGGAGGAAAATAAGGGAAAATAAAGCTGATGCTTTCAAGATTAATGACTAATGACAAATAATTGTGGAACAGCGATGAGAAGGCAGAATGGAAACAAGAAGCAGGCAGGAGAACTAGGCATTAGGTCTGATGGTGAATTTAAGGCCATTAATTCATAATTGTAGCCATTACAGCCAGGAGTTTCAAGTGAGTCCAGCAACATTAAGAGCTGCTGGATGTGGTGCCTCTCCCAAAGAACCTGACTGTTATTTGGGATTCTAAGTGAAGGCTGAACTGCTGTGAAAAAAGCTGATCCTCATCTCATATCAGGGGTGTTTGGAGGAACCTCTGCCCTGCAGAAGGATGGAATGAGGACAGAGAAGACACGAGCTCCCCATCCTCCTTCTCCAGGCACAAAATGAGCCACTTTGCCCACTCATGAGCTCCTGAGCTTTTCTTTCCCCCCACAGGAGGAGCAGATCCTCTGTCTTTGTCAGAAAGCAGCAAACACCAGTCCCAGCGGCTGGATGTGCCTGTCCTCCCTCACTTCGCTTTTTCAAAGGGGAAATCAAAGTATTTCACAGCATCCAAAGGTCTGCTCCCAACAGCATGGGATAAAAGGCAGGGCACAGGGTGAAGGAGCATGGGTTTTTGTGGTTTGAACAGTGTCCATCCTTCTGAGGAGGGGGTTAATGTGCTGCCTGTACCACATCCCTGCGAATCACATCTGTTTAATTTAATGAGAAAACCGACAGTTTGCTGTGACCAGCAAAGCCTGTCCTGCTCTGCGTCACCCAGGAGTCACAAAACAGACAGTTTTGCTCCAATCCTGGAATATTTACTTTTAATATTATTATTATTGTATTATTTTTACCATTATTATTATTATTAAAATTAATAATAATAATATAAGATTTATTTTAAATCACATCTATTTAATTTAATGAGAAAACCGACAGTTTGCTATGACCAGCAAAGCCTGTCCTGCTCTGCGTCACCCAGGAGTCACAAAACAGACAGTTTTGCTCCAATCCTGGAATATTTACTTTTAATATTTAATATTTATTATTAAATAATAAAAATAAAAATAAAAATAAAATTAAAATTAAAATTAAAATTAAAATTAAAATTAAAATAAAAAATAAAATAAAATAAAATAAAATAAAATTTAAAATAAAAAATAAAAATAAAAATAAAAATAAAAATAATGTATTCTATAATATAATAATATTTATTTTTAATCACATCTATTTAATTTAATGAGAAAACTGACAGTTCACTGTGACCAGCAAAGCCTGTCCTGCTCTGCGTCACCCAGGAGTCACAAAACAGCCAGTTTTGCTCCAATCCTGGGATGTTTACAGCTGGAAAGGATGGGAACAGAAGGAACACAGTTAAATCTCGAGCAAGATGCCTTCCTCTCAGATCTTGCATTCACAGTAGACAGAGGCACTCAAACCAGCCTGACAGGGTACACAAGACTCTTGGCAGCCTGGCAGAGCTTTGTTCCTCGCAGAGATCAATCAAAGCAGCAGAGAGGCTTGTCAGGGAAGCGTAGGATCAGCTGTTTTCTCCTCGTTTGACTGCGGTCTTCTCCCCTCTGCTTGATTCGCTTCATCCTTTCGGTGTTTCCCTGGTGGGAAACCTCTGAGGTTAACCTGAGGTTCTGCAAAGTATTAATAACCTGAGGTTCTGCAATGTATTTCAGCTTAACATTCCAGCTGGTTTGAAGCTTGAAGTTCTCTCAGTCCCTTGCCAAGCACCTTGCAAGGGGAGGAAGTGTCCTCATGGTATGGGAGTCATCCCTTTCTCTTTGCCAACAACTGAGAGAGTGACCAACAGCAAAGCACTGCTTCCTTCAGGGCCTTTGGCTTCTCCTCCAAACCTTTTCCCCTCCCTTTTCATTGAGATCAGACCCCATGATTTTCCCTGTGCTTGAGGCACATTAAAACCCACAGCTATTAAACTGTGTTTGATGCACAGAGAGAACCACTCTGAGTGCAACCTGAGAGCCCCTGACGTTACAGTGAGGAAGAAGAGGAGGAGGAGGATTAAGGCAGGATGGCAAAATGTCCTTTCCACAGTCACTTTATTTATTATTTTTTCCCTGATAATCCTATTTTTACACGCGCCTACCAGATGTTCCCCATATCACACTCGGTACAGCCAGAGGAAAGGGATGGAGGAAAGGATGGAGGAAGGGATGGAGGAAGGGATGGATGGAGGAAAGGATGGAGGAAGGGATGGAGGAAGGGATGGATGGAGGAAAGGATGGAGGAAGGGATGGAGGAAGGGATGGATGGAGGAAAGGATGGAGGAAGGGATGAGGAAGGGATGGATGGAGGAAAGGATGGAGGAAGGGATGGAGGAAGGGATGGATGGAGGAAAGGATGGAGGAAGGGATGGAGGAAGGGATGGAGGAAAGGATGGAGGAAAGGATGGAGGAAGGGATGGAGAAGGAGATGGAGGAAAGGATGGAGGAAGGGATGGAGGAAGGGATGGATGGAGGAAAGGATGGAGGAAAGTGTGAGGAAGGGATGGAGGAAAGGATGGAGGAAGGGATGGAGGAAGGGATGAGGAAGGGATGGAGGAAAGGATGGAGGAAGGGATGGAGGGAGGGATGGAGGGAAGGATGGAGGAAAGGATAGAGAAAGAGATGGAGGAAGGTATGGAGAAATGGATGAGGAAGGGATGGAGGAAAGGATGGAGAAAGGGATGGAGGGAGGGATGACCAAGCGGCTTCACACCCCAGAAAGGGGCATTCACTGTTCAGAAAAGAACTGGGACAAGACACCTTGGAGCATGACCAGAATTTGGGAATGCCTGTGCAGGGTCCTGTCACCAGCTGTGTCACCTTGTAAAGCACATCCAGCACCTTGAGGATGTGATTTGGTGCAGATTTGACACTCATTGCAGCCTGATCTTACAGCAAAAAGAGCAACACTTGACACACAACTATAAGAAGCACCAAAATTAGGAAGGACTTTAATCAATGGCAAGGGCCAGCGAGTTTAGCACAGGTTTTTGATGCCCCAGCAAGGTGAGGAAGCAGTGGTGGGCAGAAGTGCTACCTTGGAGATGCAGCAAAGCCCTGAGTGCAGGAGTGGGAGAGGAGGCAATTTTGGGAAGCAAATAAATCAGAAATAGCAGAGCAGATCCAAAGGGATTCTCACTGATAGGCAAGTGACAGCATTAACAAGCTGGCAGCTCCCCTGGTGTCCCAGCTTGTGAGCCAGCCTCAGAGGAGAGCTGACAGGTACATCAGCATCAAGAGGCACATCAGAAGGGAAGGAAAGGCTCCTCTCTCCAAACCTCCCCATCCCATTGCTCTCCAAGGGAGACACTGGAGCCCAGAGCTCTTCCCTGCTCTGTGTCCCTCTTGGGAGGGCACCCAGCCCCAGTTCAAGGGGAGGTCAGGGATGGGGCTGTGCCCCAGAGGGGCAAACCAGGATCTGGGGCAGCTGGGCCCCTCTGGAGCTCGGAGCAGGGCTGGGAGCGCTGCCCTGGACAGTGGGAGAGAGGGCAAAGGGTGTCCTGTGATATAATTGACTGCTCGACTAATTAAAATTCCTGGGCTGCTAATTGGGGCTGGTGAATGCTCCCCTCAGCAGCTCAGCCCGGGGAGAGGGGGAGAGGGGGAGAGAGGTCTGGAGCAGCCCCCAGCGGGGCTGGCAGAGCCCAGAGCTGTTTTGTCTGACCGATAACAAGTGGCCAAATTGCTTTTGACAAGTGAAGGGGATTGGAAATAATGGGGGTCTGCGAAAAGCCCGGGGCACAGACAAGGGGGATCCATGAGATAATGAGGAGGCAAAGCCCTGGCATGGCTGGGGGCTGGAGCCCTTGGCACCCCTGCTCTGCCTCAGCTCCAGGTTTCAGGAGTGGGCTTCAAAACCCTCACACCACAGCACCAAAATCTTTTTTGCTTTTCCATCTCCCACCATGGGTCAGGTATTCTCCATGTTTTCATGAAAAATCCTTTCCTTAGGATTTTTCCTCCTGAGAAGCTCAGAGGCCTCAGGAACAAAATGTAAACAATTATTATCTGCTGCTGTGGAATACAAAAGGCAGATCTTTGATTGGCTCATGTTATATGTTTGTAATTAATGGCCAATCACAGTCAGCTGGCTCGGACAGAGAGCTGAGCCACAAATCTTTGTTATCATTCTTTCCTGTTCTATTCTTATCTCAGCCAGCCTTCTGATGGAACCTTCTCTTTTATTCTTTTAGCATAGTTTTAATGTAATATATATCATAAAATAATAAATCAAGCCTTCTGAAACACGGAGCCAGATCCTCATCTCTTCCCTCATCCTCAGACCCCTCTGAACACCGTAACATCCATGCATTGCCCAGATGTGCCAGCCCCCAGCTGTTCACCTGATCCAAAAAAAATCTCCACATCCCTACAGGATCCAGGTGCTCTGGCTGCGCCAGACACAGGAAATCAGCAACCAGACTGCAATAATTAAAGATTTAATTTACATACCAATACCCCAGATATTCTCCACCTCACATCCCTTTCACAATGATGCAGTATCCAAATGTGGAGCATGTCTGAGTGCACACAGCCAATTTCTTTCTACTCAGAAAGAGAAAATAGCCTATTTTTTTTCATGTCAACATGCTCTGTGTAATATCCAGTGGGTAATTTTAGTGTCTAATGCAGCATCCACAGAACCCTCACCTCCTGGGAAATCAGTTGGGTGCCCTCTTCCCCTTGATCTGGAGAATAAAAGTCCCTGTAATACCCAGGAGGCATCCAGGAGATATAACTTGATTTTGGGCACATGAATATTGGGATGCATTTGATCAACACTGGAAGGAGGAGCTGGGATTGCATCACTTTGGAGAGGATCACCAAGCAGGCAAAAATGATGTGGAAAGAGAAAAGACACTGGAATTGCTGTCAACTTTCCCACTTTTCCATAGGATTTCACATCTGTTTCATAATCATGGGGTTTTTTTTTTTGTTTGCTTCTTCCAGACAAAAATGCCCAACTTGTTCTTCCTCATGCCCAGATCCTGGTGGGCCTTCTCCCCACTGAGCCCAGCCCTCATTTTCCCTGGGGAAGGGTTTTCCCTGGAGTGGAGCTCCCAATGGGGACAGCAGCATGTTCCAGTGGCGCTGCACCCCACAATGGTTCTGCACTGGCGGGGACCAGAACACAGAGACAAACATGTCCATTTTCCATCATTTTGGGTATTTTTTTGAACAGGGGAAACAGGAAAACATAACTTTAACCCCTGGATGCCACAGTCATTTCCCAGTGCTGCTCACAGCCTTTTTTCCAGCTCCATCCAGTTGGTTTCAAGGCAGCTCTCATGTTTCAGCAGCACTGTGGGGACCTCAGGAGGTGCTGACATACCGTTTTTTTTCCACATCAAGTAATACAAAAGGATAAAACTCATGTTTTGGTGGAGTTTTTTCCCCCCCTTTTTCTTCTCCAGACCTGGATGATGGAAGCTCCAGCTGAGCTCTCAAACAGGCGCTGTGCAAGTCACAGTCTCAGCTCCAGAGTGAGGAAGCAGTTCATGGCAGTTCATTTGCTGCCTGGGTGTTTTTCAAGCCAGAGATTCCCAAAGGAAAGCAGACCCTGATTCCCTCTGCTTCCAGCCCTTCTCTGCCCTGAACCCACCCCATTCACAGCGCAAAGCCATAACCCCACAGCTGCTATTTCCCTGTATTTCCCTGACAAAACACCACCAAATTCAAGTTGATTGAAGCTCTCCTGGACTCAGGGGATCTAATTCTCAAGTCAGCCTCTGATTTTTTTCCTTTTTGGGAGCAAAATAACAAAAATGCTTTGAAAACGAAGCTTCCTGTAATTGCAGCTGCAATGCTCCTTTCCTAGAAAGCCCTAAAAAGTCTCAAAGTCTTCATCCCCCCCCATTTTTTTGTTCAGCAAATCTTCAAAGCCCTGCTGGGTACGCGGGGCTGAACATTCCCAGGTCCTGCAAAGGAGGAGAGAGGGCACAGAGGGGAAGAGGACGGGGCTGTGGGGTTGTCTGCATTTTTCCTTCACAGTTTGGGGTCAAGCCTGATCCTTGGTGGGGTCAGCTCTCTTACAGGCTGACACTCCAAAGTCAAAGGAGACTCTGATTCCCCGTGGGATCCCAGCCAGGGGAGGCTCTGAGCCCCTCCAGGAGCACCAGGATGGGAGGGGGATGCAGAAAAGCATAGGGAGGATGCAGGGGTTATGCCAGACAGGAAATCTCCAGGGCAAAATGCACTGGAGATGCCCCTGCCCCATCCACGGGCACCTCTCAGCACCAACATCCCTTCTCACAGAGCACCAGGCTACACCCACCACCGTGTGGGACACGGTCTGGCACAGGAGGGATGTCAAGGTTCACCAAAATCACCCAAAAATCCCCTTTTCATCATCTGCAGGATGCTCCTCACTGGCAAAACAACCCCGGAAAATTGAAGTCGCGGTGATTCTACAGCACTTTGAAGAGTGTTGACACCTCTGATGAGAAAGAAGGGAAGGAAATGAGGAAATCTGTGCAGCTGGACAATACCTAAACATGCCACAGAGGAGAGAGAGAGAGATCTGGGCAAAAGAGCAGCTGAAAGGGAGGTGGAGAGAAAGGGAAGTTGCCCTGGCTCGCATGGAGGGAGCAGGATGCTCGTGCAGCCAAAGAAGAGATAAAATAGGAAGATGTCAAAGTTATTTTTTTTTTCAGAATGCAAGCTCCATTACACAAGGCAAAAGGTGCACATTAAGTGCAATAAAAAAAGAAGCTTTTATAGAGATTAATTTGTCTGCCCCGTTCTCCTTAAACCGGAGGTTATAAATTGTGACAGATCATGTATGTTTTTGGGAAGCGAAGGCAGGAACAACGGAAGGGAATTGGGAAATAGATCAAAATTCTCTGAGCAGAAGGCTTGGGAGGCACATTTACATCAGCCTTTTCCTTCTCCCCTCAGAACTGGTGCCATTCTGATCCACAGGAGAAGGAAACTCCTCACCCCTGTGTTCCTACAGCTCCTTGAATCCATGGGTTGCTCACAGACCCACAGAGGGGATGAGCTGCTGTTTGTGGGCTTGAAATTATGAGAGCTGAGAAGGAAACTGCTGCAATGTGCTGTATTCCTACAGCTCCTTGAATCCATGGGTTGCTCACAGACCCACAGAGGGGATGAGCTCAAAGCCAGTTGTTTGTGGGCCTGGGATGATGAGAGCTGAGAAGGAAGCTGCTGGCATGTGCTGTTATCTGCTCCCATGCATCCACCTCACCACAAACATTCCAGCGCCCCAATTCCACAGGCAAAGCCACTCAGGGGATGGCAGAGCTCAGAGCAGCAAGTTGGAACAAAAGGGAATCGTTTTTATCTCTCCCCTTTCAAGTTCCTGCAACAAAAGCCTGTTCCTGTCTGGCCCTGGAACAGATCGGCCCATCTTCAGATACTCCTGATTGACCTCAGCGTGTGAAATAGGCACCATTAAAGTGTTCTAAGAATAATTCCCAGAAATCATGAGTCACTGTCTGATTTGGGCAGAAAGGGCTAAAATGGTTCAATTATTCACCATGAATTATTCACTGATAATTACGCTGTAGTTAGCGATCTGCACGCAGACAGTTCATTGCGAGCCAACCGCCGGCGTGCAGCTAATATTTCACCAAAAAAGCCCCACTTTTGTTATTGCATGTCATCTATAATGAAGCAGAAATATTGGTGGCCATCAGAGGAAATCAGAGAGAGATTAAATGCGGAAGGAAAATGCCGCTATTTCTAATTCTCCAGCAGCTCTGCCAAGTGCAGCACCAAGCCGAGCATCCCTTTCTCTGGTTTCAGGATTGCATTCCTTGGAGAAACACACAGTGAGGAGAGGAGAAACTGAGAGACTGAGCTGGCAGCCATGGAGAAAATTCACCTTTTGCTGAGAAAATTCACCTTTCGCTCTTATTTTGCTGAGAAAATTCCCCTCTTGCTCTTCTTTGGCTGATGACTGCTGGGAATCTCTCCAAACCCAGGCTCTCCAGGACTGCAGACAGTTCAGTTTTGCTCACCCACCTGCTGCTCACACAGAGATATTTTGGCACCTGGGTTGCCACTGAGTTGCATCTGGAGCAGGCTCTCCCAGATATCCGCCCACAGCTCAGGGGTTTCAGGCTCCTCTGGGAGGCTCCCAACACCCAGATAAAACCAAAGCTGTGAATATAAACTCCTCATTTTGGGGGTCACACAACACAGCACAAGTGCTTGCCACAGGCAGCAGGGCCAGGATGTTGAACTCCTAGCTCAGAAATATCCCATTTTTTCCAGCTGTCCCAAACACAGTTAAGAAATCACCAACTTTGCCTTGCATGACATCAGAGAGCTACACAGATCACCCTTTGTCTGGGAAGGTTCTTTGAGTGCATTTTCCCTGTGGAGATAACCCCTTTCAGGCACCCCTGAGGCTGGGAAAAAGAGAGCAGAAAAGGTCAGTGTGAAGTGTTCCTGGGAGACATTTTCACCCTGGGATGAACAGGGAGACCCTGGGGTGGGTCATTCCCATATCTCTGTGGGATTTTAGCACACAGGGCAGGGGGCTCCAAAACCCTATCCTTTTAAGCTGTTCTGTGCAAGAACCACTGCCATACCTTCAGCATCCCTCTTGCCTCTCCTCAGACCTTTCCCCACATTTTCCTCTCCTGCCAGAGTAATTGGCAGACCACTCATGACACACGTGCCACAGCAGGTTTTGTTCCTTGTTTTCCTAATAATTCCCATCATTTTAGTCACTGCCTCTGACTGGCGCTGAGAGCAGAGTTGATATTTTCATCCAGCCATCCATTATAACCACCAGATCTCATTGGTGAATGGTAACAGCCAGTGCAGAGCCCATAACAGCTTGTATAAAATTAGGATTGTTTTCTCCCAGGTGAAAGCGGCATAGAAAAACAGAAAAACCTGCTCAAAAATCACACAGCTGTTGTCCCCATCCTTATCCTGATATCCTTAATTCTGCATTTTTGGAAGGGTCCAAGCGTTTCCATAGTTCTTTCACTTAGTTTGGCTTTTTTTTTTCTGGCTGAAACTCCTCACATTTCTGGCTTTTTACCTTGGGGAAGTTAAAGCAAAGGGCTTTCAAGGATGGGGAGTCATGGATAGTGTTACCTCAGAGCTGTGTTTTAAGGCATTTCTTGAGCTTTTACACTCATGCTCACCCTTTTTCCACACCAGCATTGATTACAGTGGGTAATTGTTTTCTAATTGGCCTGCAGCTGCTTATCTATCTTAGATAATTAAAGTGAAGAAGAAGAAGAAATAGAAATAAGGAAAGAAAACGGAACTTTGCTCTTAAGTAGCTGCCTATTGACTGCCTGGATCGATGGGGAGGTCACTTTGGGCATGCACACCAGAGGGACACGGCCTTGACTGAAGCTCCCTGACAGACAGAGCCAGGGAGGCAATTCCCAGCCTCTCACTGCTGCTTCTGCCAAGCCCCACCTTTATTCCTTCCAACAGCACCATCTGGGACCCCTCCAGGCCCTCAGCACCACCTTGGAGGACACCACCCAGCCATGGGCCTGCGCTCCAGAGGTGACACAATGGAAGGGCCAGGCTGATTTATCTGGGCTGGCACAAACTCCGTGTCTCCAAGATCTCTCCTCTCTTGTCAAAACACCACGAGACAAATCCCAGAGAAATGTGACACCCACCAGCTCTGAGAACCTGGCAAAACAGCACAGGTAACTCATTATCAGAGCTGAAGAGAGAAGCTAACAAGGAGCTTCTGCCAAACTCCACCTTTATTCCTTCCAACACCACCATCTTGGACTCCTCCACCCCTCAGTACCACATTGGAGGACACCACCCAACCATGGGCCTGCACTCCAGAGGTGACACAGTGGAAATGTCCAGGCTGATTTATCTGGGCTGACACAAACTCAGGATCTCCAAGATCTCTCCTCTCTTGTCAAGTTGGATTAAAAGCAGACAATGAAAGTATTGACTGCTCAACCAAGGGCCTAGAAAATCATTGGGAAGGGTGGAAAGCCCAAGGGAATCTTCCAAGAAGTGCAAGGGCTCAGAACCTGGCTCTGCTTTGGAGGGGTTAAAATGAAGTTCCCTGCTAGCCCAACTCTGCAAGGAGGGGTCACACAGAGGCTTTGAAAGACAATGCAAAGTTAGACAGAGATGGCAGCAGGGTGAGGCCTGACCCAGCCAGCACCTGCCTTCACACCTCAGGTGACAAAAGCACGACACAAATCCCAGGGAAAGGCGGCTCCCACCAACACTGAGAATTTGGCAACACAGCACACAGTGGATAATTTGGCACAATTAAGCTAAATTTTAATCCAAATTGAGAGTAAAATATGAGACACAGAATACTGTTGGAAAATGTCAGGTACAATCTGATTTCATTGTTGCAGCAAGATGAAGTGTAAGATATTTGAGAGATGGGGAAAGGGACTTGACTGGTGGTACTGAATTCCTGGGCAATGGAAGCTTGATTCTCAAATGTTCAATCAGGAAAAAAATTGGTGACCTCATTCTTCCAAGATTATGTCTGACTTTAAAGGAGAGAAGCCAAACTTTGGTAGATGCATTCTGGGGAAATTTAATTTAGGAAAGCTTTAATTATTACATTTGTCTGAGGAGCTCATTACCAGAGAGAAGCTAACAGGGGGCTGAAGATGAATCTGCTGCCTCAGCTTGGGGTTTTGGGCAAGGTGTAGAGTTAAGAGCTTGTCCTTTGAAGGGCAGAAATGCTGATTATGTTCCAACACCCACCTCTCACAGCTTCCAGTTCCTATGTGCATCACCCAGAGACCTCTGAGGTGACACACACACAGAGGCCAGTTGAGAGGTGACTTCCAAAGAGGTCCTGGTAAACTAAGGAGGCCCTGTTCCTCCAGCCACCCAGGAAGCCCACGTTACATTCTCTTGGCACAAAAATTCAGAGTGAATTTCAGCAAAAGCGCTTTTTAACTAAACTATGGTTTTATTTGTTCTCCCCGTCCCCCATCACCTCCCCTGCAAATCATACTGGAAATGCTCCAAGCAGGAACCTTCTTTGTGTCTGTGCATGTAAAACTTCCAAGTACATGCTAATTCAGTTTAATTATGGATTTACTTCACTGGCTGCATTGCTAATGCCAGAAACAGCCAATATTTGCAGCCAAGGAAATGAGAAAAAAGGAAAACAAGGTTCTCCATGCTCGTGTCCCTCTCAAGCCCCATCCCCGCGTCCCCATCCTTTCAGAACTTGGTGTACAGGAATACTGCAAAGATAACCTGCTCTTTATTTGTACAATTTATTAGATAATCTCTTTCTAATCGAGAACTAATTAAAGGAAGTGAATGCTTGGTTGGAAACGAGGATTAAAACGTGGATAATTATCATAAACGCTACATTTGCTGTTGCAGGCTGCTCTGTTCTCCTCCTCCCCTGTCCCTTTTTCCCCCAGTCCCTCTCCCAGGCTGCTCCTGATAATGCTCAGACTGTCTCAGAGGAGGTTTGCTTTCACAATCAATTATTTTCCTTTTTGTCACCCTGGCTAATGTTTCGTTTGTGTGAGAACATTAACGAGAAGTATTTTCTTCTCCTTGTAAATTCATTTAGACGACAGTGACAGAAGGTGGGGAGGTGGCAGCTGTAAGGGAAAAAGAAGAGGAAACAGGAACATTAAACTCAAGCTTATAAATTATTTCATCTTCTCCAGACAATCCAGATCTGTCACTGCTCTGTGTGCAAGGGGAATTTTTTTTATATATATATATTTTTTTTTTTTTTTTTTTGTCCAAGAGTTCCTCAGAAGCACGAGACATTGATGTATGTGGGAGGCTGATGAGAGAGTCTCAGCACAGCTTTTTTCTGCCTGCTCACCTGCCAGAGCTGCTGCTCCACTAGCAAGGACCACGGCCACTGAGGTCTCATCAGACAGAGTATCCAGGTCACAGGCAGCAGGAAAGATTTATTTTAACTAGTTCTTTTTGGCTAAAGCACATTTTTAAGCCTGTGTCTGCCCGGGCAGAGCCTATTGCTTTGCTGTAGTATCCATGCAGGAGCACTTTTTGCTCGGGCAAAGATTCTGAGAAGCAGGAGGTGGCTCAGGCCAAGCCACAGCACCTTCCGGTGAGGAATTCTAGCCACTGATGTGAGTCTGCATTCCCACAGTGATGCCCTGCAAGCCCAGGGTTGATGACCCAGCGGATGCCACAGGATGCAGAGCAGCTCCTCTCTCCCTGGATCAGATTTTAACAATGAGAAATAAACAATTGCTCCTTTAGAGGTGCCCTAGCAGGATAAAAGGTGAAAATTGTAGCGGGTCCCTCAACAGCAGCACACCAGAACAAGACGGGGATGTTGGAAGCGTGGCCAAGACCAAAATATGCCGGACAATTTTTGTGCCTGGATTGTTTGTTGCTTAATCCTCAACAAAAGTGGTAAAAGCACAGAAGTGACAGGCAGACTTTACTTTTCTGCGCTTCTAAGGAGGAGAAAAGCTCTTCCAGCCTAACCTGTACCTGGCATGGCACAGTCCAACCTGGTGGCATGTCACCCTCAGGAATTTTAATGGAAGGGGGGTGCCCAAGGGATGAGACACCCTCAGCTGGGAAAGCACACAGTGCTTTGAAACACTGGCATTTAGTCAGCTTAAGTGAGTTTTGGGTAGTTTTATTGCTTTTCCACCCATCCTGGGAATAAGTGGCTCTCCAAGGGGCTGGGTGTGCACCACAATGGGCACAGAGGGGTTTGCTGTTCAAGGCCAGCATCTCTCACACCACCGCTGCCACCAGGGATTGTCCCCACTAAATGGGGGCAGCAAAACAGCCCCTTAAAAAATAGCAGGGGTTTTGATGCCCCTCCACTCCACAGCTTTGGAGAAAAACCTTTGACTTAAAGCCAAGCTCAGCTTTGGCACAATTCAAGCCAGACCCAGCAGAGATTTTCCCCCACGCACCAGGGAACTCTCAATTTTTACCCAGCCCAGAGAGAATTTTTGTGTACAAATGCACTGGGTGTTAGCAAGTGGTTAGCTCTGAAAAATCGGAACTGCTCCATTTCAAAGAGATCTGTAATGCATAAGTGTCTGGGCTCATCTATCTTTCTCATCATCCCTCCTGCCTTGCAGTAAGGTCTTGCTCTCTAGGAATCTAGACAAGAAAAACACTCCAACAAAATGAAAAGCAACCTGCCTGGTGATGGATATAAACGATGACATCTCCAGAAATCCCAAACTTCAAAGGGGCAGCTTTCAGCTCATGACTCTCCGCTCCCTCCAGCCCTCAAGGCCAGTGTCAGGATTCTACAGCCACAGGAATCATTTGATCTCTCCAAATGGCAGCCCAGTGGTCTGGCACACCTCTGGATGTCAGAAAAGTCTGCACTGCCACCAGCAATATTCTGCAGGGGCTGGTCTCTGAAAGGACAGACTGAGGGGAAACAATTGAGAGAGTCAGTGGCAGGAGGAGGGAGGGGAAAAGGGTGCTTTGAAGGACAGCCACAGCTCTCCCAGGGCAATGCTGTGGGTGACCACGCTGCTGGGACTGTGTCCCTTAATCCAAGTGGGTGAATCCAACTTTTCACCCATCCAGCCTGGAAAACAACAAACTGAGCCCAGTTTTCCTCTTGCAGACTGGGGAAAACAGCTCCTTCCAAGCAGGGCACAGGATTGTGCACTGGCTGCAGTTTCTGAACAGATTGGAGATGCTGCGCTGCCGCAGTTTAATAGAGTCAGTGTTTATTCCTGTGTGGGAGAAACACTCCATTATCTGCCTTATTAATTGTTAGTTAAGTGATGGGAAGGTGCCCAGAGCAGGAGACGAGCCCTCATCTCTTGTTATTAGCTCAGAAACCAGCAGAAATAAAATAACTGGAGATAAATGATCCCGAGCGCTGCCCCGAGTGCCGCGAGCTGACAGATCTGCTCAGAGGGGAATTCGCAGAGAGCTCTCTGGGGGCAGCAGGGAGGCGAGAGCAACAGCCAGCCCAACTGGAGATTTCTGTCCTTAATGAAAAGATCTCACCTTCTCTGATTCTGAACACCGCTGTTCATGGCTGGGATCGCATGGATATTCATGGTTGAGAAGGTAGCCCTGCTCCTGTAGGAAAATTCAATTTATTAGTCTGTCGCTGACAGCGAGACAGGTTTTGCATTGGTAGCTTAACGCTGCACAAGAGGGGTCCTTTTTTATTAAAAAAAGCAACATGCAGCTGTAAACAGGCTGGCCTGGTCACTGCAGGGCTGTGATAACCTCAGCAAACACAGGCAACCCCATTATCCGCAGTGGAGTCTGCAGCAGGGATGGGAGGCTCCACAAAATGAGTTTAACAAGGACAAGCAGCCAAAAAGCCAGCAATGAAAAGATGCAAGACTCTGCCTTGAACCCCAGACAGGTGAAAACACCCAGCTGTGACCAACATTGTCACAGCTCCCACATCTCGACAAGTAAAATTCAGCAGCATCCACATTCATTTCCCCCAAATCCATCCCCCAGTGGTGGCCACAGAGTCATGATTTGCTGGGGATGGACAGAAGTTACCATTCCTTTGTCAGACCCACAATTCCACAGGAAAGCAGAATACCACAATCCACAGCAGGAAGAAATTTAGCTAAACTAATGGATTTTGTGACATAGGTCAGGAGAAGCAGAGTTAAAACAAAAAGGAAAGAGAGAGCTGCTCCTCCTTGCAGCCATTTGCCTGGAAAACATCCCAGCAACCTTTCTACAGCACATGTAGGGTTTTTACTGCAGTTCTGGAGGAAGATACAGGGGGGAAGGATAGGCCAGGAACCTGAGCCAGCATCAGCAGCACATTAACAAAATCTAGGAAAGCAGTCACAGCCAAAGCTTGGGTCTAACCTTGCACTGGGAGCTGAAATTGAACCTGATTTGGGAGAGACAGAAGCATCTGAGGCAGCTGTCCATGCTCTGCTGCCCAAGGAGACAGCCCCTAGCACCAAAACAGACATTTATGGACACTCCAGACTGAGGGTCCAGCCCTAATACTTTTTACAGCAGTTAAAAATTAATTGCAGAAACACAGAAGGGTTTGAGTTGTAAGGTGAATCTCATTGACCCCCTGCCGTGGGCAGGGACACCTTCCACTAGACCAGGCTGCTCCAAGCCCTCTCCAACCTGGCATTTCAGGCTTTTTTCATGACTTCACAGGATCACCAAACACCAGTGAACTGTTCTCATGCCAGTCTCCATCTGTGGAGTTTTCCCAGCAGCCCAAAGTCACCCCCACAGCCCAGAAAAAGCCCTGCCTACCCACCAAGTGCTTTCTTTAAAGAAGTTTTGTGCTACTTTGAAAACTTATCTCTTCAGATAAGCATCTCTTAGTCCTGTTTCATTTAATCCCTTCTAGAAATACAGCAATAAGCACTGTTTCATCTGCATCCTGCAACAGAGCACATCAGATCCAAGCTCATTCCCAAAAGGATGTTTGTGTGAGGAAAGACCGCCAGCTCCTAGCCCTAGAGAGCTCCAAAAATGTTGCATCTGGCCCAGCCTCTTCACTTGCTTGTGTACCTTGATCCAAAACAGAAGAATTCCTTAAGAGCAGCAGCCCCTCTGAGAAACTCCAATTGAATCCACAGACTCCAAACATTGCCTACCTGCCATCCCAAGTTTTCAAGCTTCCTCCAACTTCAGCTTCAGAATGAAGCAGGGAAAAACATCAGGAAGAAGGAGAAGAAGGAGAAGAAGGAGAAGAAGGAGAAGAAGGAGAAGAAGGAGAAGAAGGAGAAGAAGGAGAAGAAGGAGAAGAAGGAGAAGAAGGAGAAGAAGGAGAAGAAGGAGAAGAAGGAGAAGAAGGAGAAGAAGGAGAAGAAGGAGAAGAAGGAGAAGAAGGAGAAGAAGGAGAAGAAGGAGAAGAAGGAGAAGAAGGAGAAGAAGGAGAAGAAGGAGAAGAAGGAGAAGAAGGAGAAGAAGGAGAAGAAGGAGAAGAAGGAGAAGAAGGAGAAGAAGGAGAAGAAGGAGAAGAAGGAGAAGAAGGAGAAGAAGGAGAAGAAGGAGAAGAAGGAGAAGAAGGAGAAGAAGGAGAAGAAGGAGAAGAAGGAGAAGAAGGAGAAGAAGGAGAAGAAGGAGAAGAAGGAGAAGAAGGAGAAGAAGGAGAAGAAGGAGAAGAAGGAGAAGAAGAAGAAGACAATGACAACAAAGAAGACAAAGAAGATGAAGAAGAAGAAGACAAAGACAACAAAGAAGATGACAACAAAGAAGATGAAGAAGAAAGAAGAAGAAGACAATGACGGCAATGACAAAGAAGACAAAGAAGATGAATAAGAAGATGACAAAGATAATAAAGAAGAAGAAGATGAAGAAGAAGACAACAAAGAAGAAGAAGACAAAGACAACAAAGAAGACAACGAAGACGACACAGAAGATGAAGAAGAAGAAGACAAAGACAACAAAGAAGATGACGAAAAAGAAAAAGAATAAGAAAGTCAACAAAAAACTTCAGGAGTGCCTCGCTCCTGCCTTTTTTAAGCTCTTGCAGCCACAAAACTGCTCACAGGTGGGCTAAGCAAGGCAGCCCAATTAATCCTGCCTAACGAGAGCCTTTCATTTAAGTGGATCCAGGTGTACCTTTCCATTGCTGGAGGTGGAATTTCCCTGGCTGCATCTTCCCAGAGAGGGTACTCCACCTCTGAATTGCTTATCACTTGAAGAATGCTTTGCAAATGCTGTATTTTGCTGCCCCTATCTCAGGATTTGGAGGGCCTGAAACTCATTTGGGAGTGCTGGGGTTTGAAAAGAAGCTCTCTGTTCATGGGGGCAGCCTGATAAAACAGAGGTAGATGAGCTTCAGGTGAGGTGAAAGGAGACAGACAAGGCAAAGTTCTAGATACTGAGAGTTTTAAACTTTCTATCCTAACAAACTCTAACCCCCCCAAAAAACCACTACATTTTACCTAAAACCATTAAAAAACCTTCCAAAATTACACTAAAATTACACTAAAATTAATTACACTAAAATTACAAGCACGTAGTTTAATTAGAAGTGTATGATATCACCAAATAAAAAGCTTAGAGTTGAGAGTTTTAGAATACAGTAATATATTTAAAACAAAATAAAATATTTAAAGCAAAAACTAGTCCTTCTTCTTAAGAAATGTAAGTCATGTTTTATAATTAAACAAAAAAGTCCACATTGCCGACTTTGAGTAATTCATTATTAAGTTAAAAATAAAAATAATTTAAGTATCATTTCTTAATAAAACAATTTAACCTGAAAAAAAACTTATAACAAAAAAATAGTTAACCATTTTATACTTTATTAATAAAATACTACAAAACTCACTACCTATAAAACTATAACATAGATTTAAAAAAATAAACATTTAAAACTAAACACAAAATACCATCAGTCCCAACCTCAACAACCTGGTGCTACCTCTGCATATTGATAATCTGGGTTGTTACTGCATCACAGGGCTCTTCTCTGGGATAAATTGTGAGGTGGTTTATGTATTTATATAAAATACTGCTATCAATAAGCATTGCCTATGAAGGGCTTTTCACAAGAGTGTGGAGGGATAGGATTTAGGAATAGAGAAAGGATACAGACAGAAGGCTCAACAAGATACTACTGAAAAACTCCTGACTCCTTCCAGAGTCCCAACACAGCTGGACCATGATTGGTCATTAAGTAAAAACCATTCACATGTTGGATAAACAATCTCCAACCACATCCCAAAGCAGCAAAACACAGGAGAAGCAATCAGGTAATTATTGTTTTCATTTTTCTCTGAGGCTTCTCAGCTTCCCAGGAGAAGAAATCCTGGCAAAGGGATTTTTCCAGAAAATATGACAGTGACACTGGGATTCTGTGATTTCTTTTTCCTGGTTATAGGCTGCTCATGAATGCTCTGATCTCAGATGGGAACATCTCCCTGGACGCACATTCACACCTTGTCTGTGGACGGTGATCCCATCTCTCTGACTTCTCCCTTCCCAGCCTCTGAACTTCAGGCTACCTGTGCTTAATAAAAAGGGTTTTTTCATCATTCACAGACACTCAGTGGTGTTCCTGCAGGTTCTGCTGTGTCCCTGTGTAATTCCATCCCTTTGCAAGTCTCTTCTCCACTGTGAGAAGAGCTGCACTGCAGCGAGCTTGTGCTAAAACTTTTGCAAGGATGTGGCTTAATTGGCTGACAGGTAGAGCTGGAGAGCACTAAAGGCATGGGGAGGACACTAAAGGCATTGGAGGGAGAGCAGGACAGCTGCCAGGAGAAAAAACTCCTTGGCAAAGGAGCTGTCCCCAGCTCTTCCTCGCCGCTCCAGAGCCATTTCTGTCTTGGAGGGAACTCCCATATACACAGTGATTTTTGCGAGAGGCAGGGACCAGAAAGGTAGGCAGGAGCGAAAATCAATCAAGATTTGTCAAATACACGGGAGAACTCATTTTTATGAGATAAGTGCCTTCAGAGGAAGCGTTGGTAGACACCTACCACATGTTCAGCCTGCTTAGTGGCAAAGCACGGCCCATTAATCACTGTCACTCCAAGGGGCCGGCTTCCCACTGAACCGTCTCCCAAATTTCCCCCTCTCCCAGCCTTCCTCTGCCCTCCCAGGAGGATGAGCTGCACTCACAGGCCTGTGAGCCTGCACATCAGGCTGATGCTCCTGGCAGCTGCTGCACCAACCCCTCATTTATTTGCTGCTGAGCCGCCCACTGCGCTCCATGGACTCTCATTCTTGTGAAAAAATGCCAATCACTTGTTTTTAAAATTTTAAAAGTAATAAAATGGTTATAAAAATAGTAATACAATTAAGTAATAATAATTTGGACAATTTGAATCAGGACAATATGAGACAAGAGAACCAAAGAGTTACAGACAGTCTGGGTACCTTTTTCTGGGCAGCACGAGTCCGAAAAAGGATCCCACATTAACAGAGGATTAACCCTTAAAAACAACAGCCTGTTGCATATTCATACACCTCATACATGGTGCATAAATTCCATTCAAACACAGGATTCTGTCTGGTCATTGTCAACTTCTTCCTCCGAATCCTGACAGCGCCTTTGAGGAGGGAAGAAGTTCGTTTCTTCTGATAATGGAGCAACAAATTCTTTTTCTCTGAAAGATTCAGGTGTCCTGGGGCTGCTATCTGGTGCGAGTCCTTTCTTTGAAAAAATTATCCTACATAGCATTTTTTCTATTTTACCTATTTTTATAACCTAAAAATATATTTAACACACAAATTAAGAGAATTAACACAGCATAACTTTCTAACACAACACATATAATATTCATTTTAATATTTGCGAAAAGCCAATCATAAAATACACGCATTTTTCACATTTTATTCAGGGCAATCAGCAAAACAGTGCCAGAGGAGCTGCTGCCTCTGAGCAGGTGAAGTCCATGTGCTGCTGTCCTGCTGCAGTGGGACCTTGCCCTTGGGAGCAAGGAAGGGGTAAAGTTGGCTTGGCCAACACGCTGTGCTCAGAAAAAGCAGCAGCTGAGATTATTTTTTTTTCTTTTTTTTTTTTTTTTTTTTTTGGTCGTACTGCAAATCTTATTCCCACATTTTAATAGGCTGAATTAGGGGTCTCAGCTCTTATTTTCAGGGTATGGCCCCAGGCAGTCCTGTTGATAACACCTGCTGGCTTAAATATTGCACCTGGGGAGTGGGGAAAACTGGTTTGTGGCAAGAGCTATGGGCTATAGTTACCATAGCCAGCTAACTATTTTTTGTTATAAGGTTTTTTCAGGTTAAATTATTGAATTAAGAAATGGTACTTAGATTACTTTTATTTTTAACCTATAACTAATTACCTGTGGATTGCACTGTTACAAGGAGAAGGAGAGAAAGAAATGGCTGTGCCCTTTTCTGACCCAGAGGTGTTTTAAAACTTTTATTCTATTTTCAGTCTCACGTGAAGGGTGAGACAATACAGATGTTATCATTCACACCATCATAATCAGAAGCCAGTTATTTCCTAATTATATTATAAATGTATTTCTTGGGCACACCATGCTGTAAATGCCTTAAAGCCAATCATTTAAAATTACCCCTCATGGCTCCTACTACAATGCATCTTTCATGGCTCTATTTCTCCAAAGCATCCAGTCTTTTTACAAGGCCATCCTTTGAAACTTGTTCCTAGCTCCATTTCTCTCTCCAAAATGTCTGCCCTGTTCCACGGCATTTCTAAGTCAGCATTTCTTATCTCAAAGTTTTCATACTATGTGAACCTTCTTTCAGGCTTTGAGAATTTTCTCTAGATCCATTTCCCACATTTCCCCCTCTTTCCTGAATGGAAAAATCTCCTTTGATGGCCTTGTTCATTCACTAACATTGTCACTGTGACAATCAATGCATATAAACCCACTTTGCAAAGCTCCTTTAGCCAAGGTGTGTCTCTTCATACATCCCCCACCTCTGCAGGGATTTCTGCTGGAAACCTGGAATAGCAGCAGCACCCTTCCCTCCAGGGGCCTGGAGATGGCACCACAATTTGGGAATACTTTCATTTTCCGCCTAACATCACGACTGACCTCCATGTCACGGAGACAGGGATGGAGCAGGTGCAATATTTAACCCAGCAGGTGCTATCAACGTGACTGCCTGGGGCTGTGCCCTGAAAATAACAGCTGAGACCCTTAATTCAGGCTATTAAAATGTGGGAATAAGATTTGCAGTAGGAAAAAAAAAAGAATTAAAAAAAACCCCAATATGAGGGGCAGGTGCCAAGGCTGGGGGCATATGATGCTCTTGGTTACAATTTGGAAAAAGGGATCCCAGCAAGACACAGAAGGCCCAAGGAGCTCTGGATCTCTTCTAGAGGAGGGGGGGATTCAGCTTCAGATCCCACAAAAGTAAGGGAAATTGGGGTGAGATCCTCTAGGAAAAGGAAAACAACAGAGACCAAGAGAAATGAGGGCAAGGGAAAACCCTGCTCCATCCCTACCTCACCTTTCAGGCTTGTTTCACAAAAGAATCTGCAAAGTCACAAGAATCCAAGGGTTTTGGGTTATAAAAGGCCTGTGTTCCCATGCCAGGAGTGGCACCAAATCCAGCTCTCCAGAAACTCCAGAGTGAGGGAAATCCAAAATTATATTCAACAGCTCGAATATAATTCAAGGACCTAGAGCTCACTTTCAAGGGGCTGCTGTCAGCAGATGAATAAAAGCTCATGGCATGACTCCATGCAAGGCCAGGGCACCAAAAAACCCCACAGAAGATGGATTCTGAGGTTATTGAACAAGGAGAGAAGGAAGGAGGAGGGAAATTAATAAAAATCAGGCTGCCAATGCCCCAGACTGCTTTTCTCTCATCCTAAAAAGCACAAGGATTCTGAAAATTGGGTGGAGATAACCAGCATTAAACAAGTCGAGGTTTTTAACTTGGGTTTATGTTTCCTTCTCAATTCGTACACTGGAGAAAGCAAAAATATTTGGATGCTATATATACAAACATTTTTATAGCTTCTTGTGTTCCCTTTTGCTTAGTACTGAATAAAGTTTTGACAGAAAACCCTCAAAATCTTCAGACACAAGTATTTATTTGCAGGTGCTAAATGGTTTCTTGATTAATTCTGCAGCCTGCTGCTCACTCTCTGTTTGCTGTTTTGCTGGGAAAGGATTTCAGCTCAATAAAGAACTTCCAGGCTGGAATGTGCCTGGTGTGGGCAGCAGGGCAGCAATTGGCTTGAAAAAACAAAACAGCGAGGAAGAACATGAAACTAATCTGAAACCCTTTAAGCCAGATAAAGGCTCTGCTCCATCGTGGGCACATGTCTAAACTTTCCAAAGCCTAATAAAGAAGCATTATTGCTGCAGCAGATGTTAAACGTGAGCCTGGCTTCCAGGGGAGGGGGGAAAGAGGAAAGAAATGCCCATAAATACAAATACAGAGTAGGCTCTGCAATTCCAGACCTCCCCATCCCTCTGTTTTACACTGGGATACCACCAAAATCGCAGTGATATTACAAAGGGAGCCCACGAGAAGGATGGAGGGGGCCTGTTTGCAGGTGACAGGAAAAAGGAAATTATTTTAACTGAAACAAGGCAGTGTTAGATGCTGCCATTCTGAAATCCTCACAGTTTCAAGGAGTGCTTTTTAATTTATCCATGGTCCAGGACCTCCCTTTCCAGCCTAGGACAAGCCTTACTCAGAGAAAGAAAATACTTGTGCCATTTATTCCCTCTTCCCATTGAAATAAAGCAGTAAAAAGGAGATAATCAGGGCTGTGACAATTTAATTATCACCCTCCTCGGGCAGCTGCCCCACCCTGACCCTTCTGGGGTGCCCATGGTGTCCTCAACCCCAGGAACTGGCCCAGACCTGCTAGGACCAGAACATCCCCATCCTCTGGAGACAGCATCCTCTTTATGTGCTTTGCCTTTTCAGCATGAAATTTGAATTCCAGGCCAGGAATCCAAATAAATACACCCAAAAAAAAAATTCAAAAAACAGCCTTAAAATTTTTTTGCAGCACCCTGTCAGTGCCCCATACCTAGGGAAACACATCAAGGATGGACCTGTCTATCAGGCCTGTGGAATTTGAGGAATTCCTTTTTTTTTTTTTTGTTCTACCAGGGATGCCAGAGCAGCTCGAGGTACACAACTCACAGGTGGCAGGAATGATGTGTTTTCTGGAAAGGAAGGGGCAGGGAGACTCCTCTGGCAACATAAGTCAATTCAGATGGTGCTGGCTTACAGGCCTCTTCCTTTAAATTGATTAATAATGACACATTTAAATGGACAACATAAATTAATTTCTGAATTGCACCATTAGTAAGTAATTAATTTCTTTGCTCTGTGAAACTAAGATATCACTGTTATCTAAATCTATAAAGAGAAGAAATGCTGAACGAGGACTCCATTAATGTAAAAATTGATTTTTCCATTTACCCTCTTCTGAGATTTTTTTTTCCCTCCCCCTCCCTCCAATGCATTTATTTTTCAAGTGGCTGGGGATGGGGAGAGTAACCTAATTTATATTTCCAGTGGTAATCAAAAGATCATGCATGCTCATTTCAACCAAATGATGTCATTATGAAGGCTGTTAAAGCCGGGGTTGCCTTGGAAACACAAAATACTGATGGCTGAGGTTGGACCTTGGAGTTCTGGACAGGCAGTAACGAGCAAACGGCGTGGCCAGACCCGGGCACTTCACCCCAGGTCCCTCAGATGTTCCCTTCAGCACTTCCCAGGCTGCCATTTCTCCTGCTCCAGCAGTTTCATGGAGCCAGGAGTGACGAGGGGCAGCAAGGATGCTCCAGCTGAGGGCTGTGTGCTGCCTGCCACCTGTGGGAATCCACAAAATCAGAGGGGTTTGGGAGAGCGTCAAAAGGCTCCAGACACAGCAGAACTGTGATTGGAGCTAAGCAGCAGCCATGAGATTGGCCAGCAGAAAAATTATTTAAACTGCAGAAAAGCACAAATAGAACAATGGTCTGTGTATTAACGCTTGTCTAGAATAACTCCCTAAGCTACAGAAAAGTTTATCTAGCAAGATATTAGAAAGTTCTAAGATTAATAATGGAGCTCTGTGCACTGTGTTTTAAGGCTCACAAGCAGGTGTTGTATTTGAAATAAGCAAGCATTTTTTAACCAAAGGTACATGTGCTTATGGTGATTGGATAGAACTACTGTCAATGTGCTTTTGCTTTGTGTGACTGGCCAAAAAACTTATAAAGTGAATTGTAACAATAAGTTTTTTGTCTGCAGCCTGGGATGTGAGCTGGTGGCATCTTCCCATTGTCATAGCCATGGAATGAGGCTGATGCTGGACAATCAAACAGCTCAAGGCACGTTCCCAGCAGCCCCGTCCTGTTTGTCATTTGTACAGAGACCCCGGCCGGTGACACCACCAGCTGTCCCATCCCTGCTTCCCAGCCCCAAAACACCCACCTCTGGATCTCCATCCAAGGGGCATTCAGGTGGTCTCTGATGAGCATAATATAATATAATATAATATAATATAATATAATATAATATAATATAATATAATATAAATATAATTATGAATATAATTGGAAACATCAGCAACTTCACACACAGGACACATCTGTCCCCTCTTACAGTCCAGGATCCACCAGGCAAGGACACTTTGAGTAAAGAATAATTTGAAAATCAGCAACAAGTGTAGCTGACTTTCTACCTACGACTTCAAGAAGGAAAAGCTTTAATTTTTTCCATGCAGGGAATATTTCCCCTGCCCCAAAACAGGGAACACAGCCAGTGCAATGACTTACAGAGAGTATTTATTAAAGAGGGCAAAACAAACCCTGCATGCAAACAAGTCAATGGGATGAAACATTTACTGTCTGTGCAAGGAGTGTTAAATGAACTCATTTCAGCTTCTCAATTAATATCCAGATGTCCCCAGCCACCGCCAGGGTTTCTTTCCCTTTGGTGAGTAGGTAATGACATTAATACCACCATGTGATCCTTCTCTTCCCTCCCTGAGTCACCCTCCCCTTCCACACAGGAGCTTCTCTGAAGGTTCATCAATTGAAATTGTTTGAATGCAGTGAGAAAAAGAATAAAAAGAACGTTTCCTAACATTGGCAGGAGCATTTCAGGCATGAGCACTTTGAATATTTATTCGCCCTTTGTGGGAGCAGTCTCAGCAAGGAAAAGTCAGCGTGAATAAAAGGAATTGCAAATACCAGAGAAGGAGTTTTTCATTCATGAGAATATTTGCACAGGCTCCTGGGAGAATTATCAGCCAAGGTAATACAAAATCCCTTCTAGCATCAGCACTTTGGGTACTCCATAATCCTGCTTGTCCAACAGAGAACATTTTTCCTGGGAGCTGAGGGGCTAAGCTGGGATGCTGGGGGTTTTGGGAAGACTGGGGAAGGATTGGAAAAGTTTGGAGAATTATCTTTGCCCCGTTTCTGTGTCATAGTGCCTTCTATTCCCTCTGCCTCTCCCATCCGCTCTCTCCCTCAGGCTGGAACAAATGAGCTCAGCTTCCTTCAGAAGTCCCAAAAAAAGGAAATAAAAGTGGGGGAAAGATATGGCCAAGCAGCCAGAGCTGTTGGGGCCATGGAAAAGCGGGGGGATCACAGGGGAAAGCCAGTGAGGAGGAGCAATTCATGGCAGAGCTTTATACCACAGATCCGGAACAGACAAAATTCCATGTGGGATCGAAATGAGGACAAATTGCTGAGGAGCAGAGCCAAACCATCCTGCTGCCTGGGAAAGAAGAAGCAGGAGAGCAGCCTCCACTGCATTTTTGGGGGTCGGCAATAACAGCAACAAGGTCTGTTTACTCATAATTAGCTTTTCTGGGAAAAAAAAAAAAATTAAACATCCTGTGGAAGTTCATAATTGCCTTAGGATTTTATAGGGTGGTTCAGAGACTTATGGGAAGGATATTATCTTGCCCGGGTTTTTAGAGCATTTCTCTAGAACCCTGTTGGTTTCAGCCCTGTTAAATCCAATAACTTCCCTAAGGGAGTGCTTTAAGTGTCAGCCTTGATTCAGTTATATAAAGGGATAAGGGAATAATCGTTAGACAGCACACAGGGATGGGAGAAGTGGTTTTGTGTGGCACCAGTCTTATTTAAGAACAGTCTGAATTTATAGATGAGGCTGATGAGAAAGCTGGAAGCAGCTAACACATAAGTGTAAAAGACAAAAGGCAGGCAGTGCTTTTAGGGAGGGCTGGGATACCACAGAGACATGGGGGTGGTTTCAGATGAGTATTTTAAGTGTTTTTAGCTGTTTGCCTTGGTTCCATCAAGATGATGTCCCGTGTGCTGCTCTTGCTATTCATAATGTAAGCTGTGGGCACTGGGGCCCCTGTCCCAGCCTGGGTTTCTTGCTTTGAAATTCACACATCCTGCTGTTATAAGCAATCCAAAACACTGAAGGCTTTAATATTTCTTCTTATTTCTAAGACTAATACTCACAATACAGAATATTTGACTTCTAAAATGCTGTTGTCATTGCACCTTAAATTACGATGACAGTGTGAACCATGACTAACCCTTCTGAGTGCTGGGCACAGGCACAGACCAGAAACCCAAATCAGTGCCTCTCTCTCTTTCCAAGCACTCACCTCCTCCTCTCCAGAAAGGGGAGAGGCGGGTAAACACGGCCCTCAGGGACAGAGGATGTGACAAAGGGTGACTGTCTCCATCTGAGACCTGCTCTGCTCAGGAGACAGCCACAATCTGAAGGGAAGGAAGGGTGGGAGGTTGGCTTTACAATGCTGAGCTGCAAAGAGAGGCCATTCCCTGGTTTCTAGGGGTACATGTGAACTTAATGATGCTCTGATAGCTTTTCACTTCAAATACAAAAAAAACCCAACACAATCTGGCAGGTCCAACTCCACTTCCTTCACTGACAGAACCAAATAACATGGATTTTCCAGCCAGTGGCTACGACAACTGAAGCTTTCTGCTGCTAACCAAGGATTTGCATCAGCACTTCTGCTTCATCAACACCTGCAACCTCCTCAGCCACACCTGAGACCCTTCGGGAGGAGGCACCTCATGACCTCAGCCCAATCCATCCCTGTTCCTGGGATCCTTCACACACTGTGTGGAGCCCTCCCAAATCTGGGCATCACTGAGCCACCACCAGCTCCTGCTTTTATAAAATAAAGGACAACTGCAGGACCTCTTCCCAACCACCCAAATGCCTCATTTACCTCCAGAGCTACTCAGCTTGGTGGAGATTTCCTGCTCCATCACTCCACACCCTCTTTATGGCTTCTTTGGGTCCACGCCTGGCCTGAGCAGAGATGCTCCATTTGTTTTGGCAAGAACGTCCCTGAGATTTATACCTGTAATTACCCAGGTAACCTTTCCGACAGGGAATTTTTAAATGATCAATGCTAAAGCAAACTACACATTAAATGTGATTAATAAGACACCAAATGGCTGCGAGGCTGCACCTCCCTGCTTGTTAAATATGTCAGCTGGAGCATCCCTGAGTGAGGCACCATGGCACACCCAAAATTGGCCATTCTCAATGGATAAATCCACTCTTCCCTGGCAATGCCTGTGGGAGGGTTAGGGTATGAACAGACACAGAGGGTGACATCCGTCCCCTCAAGTTTCCTGGAGGACTGGTTCTGTTCTTCTAAGTTCTTCTAAGCCTTCTGGTGTTTACATTTTTGTACCAGAGTTCTCACGCATTTTTATGTAAATAATGATTGTTTTTGCATTCTTTTCTGGAGGAGGATAAGTTTGATGAGCTGGTAATTTGACCAGTGTCATTAGAGAAGTGGCAATTTCATCCTCCAATCCAAGGGTCACTTTTCCAATTCTATATATATCTAAATAAAAAAATAAACTTCCCTTCTTTTCTACTTTAGACGTTCCAGCATGTGTGTTGTTTTATTTCATGTCCTATTGCGACAGACTGAGACTTCTTCTTGGGTCCTTGCTGATATCTCCTCCTGCCCTTCCAGGAGCTTCTCCAAGGGATTCCAGCTTCACACCTCTCAGGATATCCCTCACGTCCCAGGGAGACATGGTGCCCTTCTTCCATCAGAAAGAGCTGCAGGAGCATTGAGAGACAGCTTTTCCAAGGAATTCCAGCTTCACAGCACGCTTGGCAGGTTGCACAGCGCTATCCATTATGGCCTGCATGGAGCTGAGGTTTTCCAGAGCTTGCATTTTGCTGCTGTGTTGCCCAAAGACAGTAAAAATCAGTCACAGCCAAGCCTGCATTGACCTTCAGTCAGCAGCTCCAGCGGGCTGGGTGTGCAGGAGAAACGCTGATCGCTGCTTCCCTATCCTCTGGGCAAAGTTATTGCATATAAATTGTGTATTGATTAGAGGCAGGAACTGTAAAGGAGCCTCTCTGGGAAAACTGGAGGGTGGGAAGGAATTCGGGGGCTGACAAAAGAACTGCTTTAATTAGGAAGGGAAGCAAAGCTCTGGGAAGGAAAACAAACAAAAACCTCCCACTCCAGATCTGAAAATCCGAGCAGGAATTGTCTCTCTTATAGAAAAGGAACAGCATTCTGGAGCTGGGGAATGGAAGCAGGAAAAAGAGCTGGCTTTTCCCTTCCACCCAGCACTGGGTGGGGAAAAGAGCAGCCACACTTTCTGCTGCTCCTGGACTTGATGGGGAGCAAGGAAAGCCATGGATCACCTAAGGAGTGTGTAACAGCCATGCTTAACTCTGCCTTCTAGCTGCAAGTGCTTCAGGGTAATTACACAACTTGGACTTATTAGCTGTAATTACTGGGTTCTGTAATCTGCAGAGTGTGTTGTTACAGCATGGGCAACCTCCAGCAGTCTGAATGGGATCAGAGAAGTTTCTTGTTTATCCTCAAACTTTTCCTGCCTCGGCGTTGGGTGATGTGCTGCTTCTCCTGCTGGGAAGCCTCACCATGCCCCAGGACCCCTGCAGCCACCACAGGCTGTGCTTCCAGACCCGGGACAGTGTGGGAGCACACACAGCCCCGGCTGCTGCTGATTAACGGCTACATGTTCCAGATTGCAATGCAAGATCTTTTCAATTCAAAATCTGTATGGCAGATTACCTTTGTCAAGTGGGCAGTTTGCCTTATCTCTCTCTCTGAGTGACCACAATCACACCTCCCTCGGGAGGGGACATTGCTGATAACAGACTATTGAATGTCACTGCATGGCTGATAAGAACTATAACATCCCATTGGGAGATGCTCCGCCCAGGGGGAGGAGCCAAGCATTGCTACCCAGATATAATCCAGGGGGAGGAGCCAAGCATTGCTACCCAGATATAATCCAGGGGGAGGAGCCAAGCATTGCTACCCAGATATGATCCAGAGGGAGGAGCCAAGCATTGCTACCCAGATACAATCCAGAGGGAGGAGCCAAGCATTGCTACCCAGATATAATCCAGGGGGAGGAGCCAAGCATTGCTACCCAGATATAATCCAGGGGGAGGAGCCAAGCATTGCTACCCAGATATAATCCAGGGGGAGGAGCCAAGCATTGCTACCCAGATATAATCCAGGGGGAAGAGCCAAGCATTGCTACCCAGATATAATCCAGAGGTTTTGAGACACCAGCACGGCTTTCTCCATGGCATTCCCCAGAGGAACAGCAGCTGCCTCTCCTTCCACTGGATCTTCAGAGGAAGAATCCATCCTTCTCTACAGGATCCCTGCTCCAACAGAACCACCCCTGACACTGCAGGAGGGCTGCAGCCACATTTCCAATGGGACTGCCACCAACACCCTGACCCACAGGGTGTCAGGTTGGGTTCTGGCTCTTTCAGTGTTGTTCTGCATTGTTTATTTTATCCTTTTATTTTTTTCCTTTCCCTATTAAAGAACTGTTATTTCCTGCTGCCATATTTTTTGCCTGAGAGCCCCTTAATTTAAAATTTATAGCAATTGGGAGGGTTTACATTCACCATTTCAGAGGAGGCTCCTGCCTTCCTTAGCAGACTCCTCTCTTTCCAAACCAAGACACTACAGGAGCCTTTAAAACATTTGGCTGTCCCTCCCACAGCCAAAATGTGCTGTTCACAGCCCCAGCACTCCTTTGGATAAGCACCATTACACCAGGAATGGCTGGATCAGCTGCAGGCTTCCAGCTCCTGCCTCCTGTCCCTTTTTGCTGCTGGGCACTGCCAGGACTCTGCCTTCAGCAGGAAAGCTTCTGAATCTCTCAGCTACCAGCAAGCACAAAATGGAGGATTTAATGTCATTTGGACCTTCATAAAAACCCTGCCAGCTCATCACAGATGGGACTGCTCAGGGCCAGAACAGGTTCCTGAGAACATCACAGTGTACAGAAATTAACTGGTTTAGGACTCTCCTTCCTTCCGGACAGGTTTGTCCCCTCCCCACATTCTATGTGAGTCCCTTCTTTCACCTGGACTAATCTCCTGGCTCTGTTTCTCTCCAGTTTCTCTCTGATTTTTGGGACACTGGCTGCTCCAGTCCACCCCTGCATGCAGCAGTTCCCCCTTGCAGGTGTCTCACAGCCCAGATCCTAATTTTGCCCCCAAAATTAAACAGAACCTCTCAATTAATGTCCATCTCTCTTTCCAGACAACAGCAAGCTGGCAGCTTGGCCAGAGCAGTGGGAAACCTGAGGTTCCCACACCTTGGACAATCAGCTTTTGGGTACAACCTTTCCTTCCCAGGGCAGCTGAGCTTTGTTACAGCAGCTTTTTTTCCCCCCAAATCCCTTTAATTTCACCCCAGTGCACAAAAGGGAAAAGTCAGTCTGCACAGAGGCCTCTCAGACCCAGGCTTTCTTAAAACCCAGCAGGTTGTAGCAAAGGATAAAGCTCAAGGATAAAGACAGCTCCAGGAAATTTGTCTCCAGGGTGATGTTCCAAAGCAGGTGCCACCAAATAGGCGCAATCAGAGAGTGCCACCAAGCCCAGGTTCACCTGCACAAGCTGCATCTGCCATGCCAGGTTGTGCCTGACCCATCCTTGAGTGGTTTTTATTTTCCCACAACACAGGTCTTTAAAAAAGCTTTGCAGTCCATCTTTACGTGATATAAATATTTTACTTCCTTTTGGTTCCTCCTTATTGTTTGGGCCAAATGGAAAAAAAAATCCACTTGTAAGTGGGATGAAAAATAATCAAAACCAAAAGAATATGTGAGATATCCTGGGCTGAATCGTACCTTTCTCTCCACTGAGATTCAAAGAGGTATCCAATATTAGCCTATCTTACTGTCCCTCTTGGATTAGCAGTGGGCCAGGGTCGTGGCAGCATTATCCTCATCCCTAATGCTTATGGAAGTGCCCCAAAAAGCCAGACAGGCAGAGGGGGACATCAGGCTCCCCACAGGGGTAGGAGTTACCTGGGATAATCCATCTTTCCCAGAGGCAGGGAGCCCCAGCCTCACTAAACAGAGCTAATGCATCTCTCCAGGACAACAGAATGTAACTGAGCACAACATGAGCAGGAATTTCCATGGCAATTTTTACTGTGAATTACAGGTGGCTTCTTTTTATGAGCCTCTAACACCCCCTGACAGCAGCACTCACCTGTGGGAGGCCACCTTGCCCTGGGCCAGCCAGGAGAGCTGCGGTTGCCAAAAGTGGAACATTGTCCTTGAAACCACCTAGGGAGAGAAAGAAAATAAGTTGTGACCATCATTTCCTCTTTGTTTCCTTGGGAACCCGCAGCCCATCCCTGATGCAAACAATTTGGGATCCCCAAATGGACAAATTTTGGTTTCTCTTCCCTCTGGGGAAGCCTCTGAGGAGCCTCCACTGGAGCCAGCAGAGCTCATTGGGGTTTGCACAGATAAAAGAGGGAGGTCTATGGACCATGGGCCAGAGGTGCCTGTTAGGGTAGCTCTTCTTATGAAGAAAGATTAGTCTCTGCTCTAAAATTTTTATTTTGTTTTATATTATTATATTATAATTAAAACTATTATATAGTTATAGTCTATTTAAAACTCTTAGCTTTCTATTATGCGAAATTACACACTTTTATTTAAACTACACACTTTCAATCTTGGTTCCATCATTCAATTTTGGAAGCTTTTTCTATGTCCTCAGGTCAAATGCAGTGTTCTCTTGGGGGTCAGTGTCTACTCTCAGTAGTCAGGGTTCCAACAGGCAGCTCCAGACTTCAGCAGGTGAGATGGTCAGGTAAACCAAAAGCATCACTGATCTTTTTTTGCATGCTCAGGGTTTTCCTCCTCGTTCCTTTTGCACTGTCCAAGGCTTGGAGATGAGAGTGGATATAATGCCAACCATTAGAGAAGCAATTACTTATCTCACAGGAGCTCTGAGAGGCTTAATCAGTTCATACTTGTAAACCAGGATGACCTGAAGGATGCAACACATCCAAGGAGAAGGGATGCCTCAGGTTTTAGCTTCTATATTTTTCAGATTCTGTGCTGCTCTAGTGTGTGGGTCTGGGCTTCATGTTGTGGGATGGCAAGTTCTGCATGTCACAGACATCTTTTATGGAAAACCCTTTCCTTAGGATTCTTCCTCCTGAGAAGCTGGGAGGCCTCAGGAACAAAATGCAAACAATGGTTATCTGCTGCTGTGGAATGCAACAGGTGCATCTGGGATTGGTCTCATGTGGTTGTTTCTAATTAATGGCCAATCACAGTCAGCTGGCTCAGACAGAGAGCCAAGACACAAACCTTTGTTATCATTCATTCCTATTCTATTCTTAGCCAGCCTTCTGATGAAATCCTTTCTTCTATTCTTTTAGTATAGTTTTAATGTAATATATATCATAAAATAATAAATCACGCCTTCTGAAACATGGACTCAGATCCTCATCTCTTCCCTCATCTTAAGACCCCTGTGAACACGGTCATATCTGCACAGAGCAGGGGGACAAAACAATTCCTGCTCCAGCTGGGCACCAAGGACAAATGATCCAAATCCCAGGCCCAAGAGCATAAACAATGTGGAATGAAGAGAGAAAAACAAGCAGAGTGGGACTGCATTGGCTAAAGCTGGAATGGGACAATGAACTCCAATGTGCAAATGGAGCAGAACTGATCAAAGTGAGAGACCCCGTGGTTGTGCATTTTGGGACCATTTTGGTTCATCTTGGGTTCATTTTGTGGCCATTTTGGTTCATCTTGGGCTCAGCCCTGGCTGGGCTCTTGTGCTGCCCAAGGTAGATCTATGAAAACCTCCTAATAAATCCCTGCTTTATCCTTCAGCTCTGTCCAGCCTCTGTTCTAGCTCAGCCTTCCCAAGGATTGCTCACAACCAAGCCCAGAGCAAGGCAGCTTTGCTGGCTGAGCTCCCATCCGAGCCCAGCCACCCCTCACTGGTGGCACTGAGCATGGTGAAGCTGAAAGACCCCTAAGGGAGCATTCCCAGCCCTCCAACCCAGCAGGAACACGCCGCTAATGACATCCTTCAGAAACGTAATTAGCCTGCCTCCGTGGCGAGCCGCATTAGGGAGAGCTCAGAGGCTCGGAGAAGTGGGCTCCAGTGGGTGAGAGCCAAGGCTTGTGCTTTGAAAGCTGCATTAGGGAAGGGGGAAGAAGAAAAAAAAAAATAGAAAAGAAAGCGTTCTAATATTACTTAATTAGCCCAAGACATCCTGAGATGTAATTGAGCTTGGAGGGCTAAATGAAGGCTGCGTGTGTGAGACCGGCAGAGGCTGATGCATTTGTAATGAGAGCACTTTGCAAGGCAAACAAGGCCCCCACTGAGGGACAGGGGGCAAAGAGGAAGGACAAGCAGGGGGCTGGGAAGGTGGGGAGGTGCCTCAAGTTCTCCTGGTCCCCAGCAGCTTTGTGCAAAGTCCCTTTCCCTCTGCTCCGGCTGGATGGAAGCAGGACGGGAAGGGAAGGGTGTGGATGTGGGTACAGCAAACCACAGAATCAGCTTGCTCATGGCTTGGATGCTGAAAACCCCATAAAAACCCCTTAGTGCCCAATAAAAAGGACTGTATCACACTGCCAGAGGCATCCCTCCGTGCAGATCCAGACCTGAGTCATCCTTCAGGCATCTCAGCATCCTCCTGGGGAAGCCTCGGGCAGGGGTGGGGTGAGAACGGAGAAAAATCATGCCCAGGGCAGGGATGGTGAGAGGGGGAACGCTCCCCAGAGTGGGCAGTGTCCATCCCCAGTGCTCCTGTGAGCTGGAATGGTGGCCAGACCCAAAAGGCCAGATCCCAGCCCTGGAGAACGTTCCTCTCACCCACTGCATGCACACAAGCCCATTCCAGCCCTGATTTACACACTGTACAGAAGGAGACATTAAAATCCAAACGGTTTATGGTAATTAACCCTCATTTAAATATTATACTGGTAACCATCACTTCCAATCCTTCTCAGCCTTGAAGGGGCTCTGTGTGCACGTCCATATGTACAGGGAGATTTTAAAGGGATACTCCATCTTCTCTCCTGATTGCTGCCTTCCCAGAAAAAGGATGTTTAATGTTCATTAATTGTTTCATTTGGAGAAATTACTGTGAAAAGCCACCATAGGAGAGCGGATTTTTTTTTTTTAAATGATTATTATTATTTTTGGAAAGAAGGTAATAATGGGGAGGGATGTATTAGCTGAGCTTGTCTCTGTGGGGGCTGCTAAAGCCTCATGATGGGTAACACAGAGCTGCCTGTCACCAGAGGAATGAAGACTGTGGAGATCAAACAACATTTAAGTGGGAACAAATGCATTATTTTTCACAAATTAATCCTTCTTTCTCCTTTTCCACCCTAGCAGCAGGACTGGGTCGCGCAGGAGGCCAAGGCGACCTGTTGAGCACCTTTGATGGGCCTTGCAGTGATCCACCCCTCTGTGATATCAAAAATCAATGGGGAGTAAACAAATCCATAAGCTGTGGTACAGAATAAAGCTGTGAGAGGCTGTGGGTGTCCCAGCCCTGCTTTTAAGAGCTGCTCCAGCAAGGCAAGGCCCTGCAACCCAGGGAAAGCTGGACCACAGCATCCCTGGAGGATGAGGATGAGGAGGAAGAGAGGATGCCCATTGCTGCATCCTTCAGGCTGCAGTCCAGGCACTGACAGCTCTGTCTCTTCCCATCACTGGGGAGTTTCCTCAGGATGCAGGAATTTCTCCTTGAAGGGAGATCAAACAACTCCAGCCCCTACCATGAGCCCAGACAGCCAGTCCCACTGACCACAGAGATGGCAGCTCCTTCTGGGAGTAACTCTGGCACAGGATGGGAAAAGGCTGGCGTGGTGTCTTGGTTTGGAAAGGCAGGAGTCTGCTGAGGAAGGCAGGAGCCTCCCCTGAAATGGTGAATGTAAACCCTCCCCAGCCCTCCCAATTGCTATGAATTTTAAATTAAGGGGCTCTCAGGCAAAAAATATGGGAGCAGGAAATAACAGTTCTTTAATAGGGAAGGAAAAAATATAAAAGGATAAAATAAACAATGCAGTACACTAGAACAACACTGCCAGAGTCAGAACCCAACCTGACACCCTGTGGGTCAGGGTGTTGGTGGCAGTGCCATTGGAAATGTGGCTCAGCCCTCCTGCAGTGTCAGGGGTGGTTCTGTTGGAGCAGGGGGATCTGTAGAGAAGGATGTGTTCTTCCTCTGAAGATCCATTGGAAGGAGAGGCAGCTGCTGTTATTCTGGGGAATCTCGTGGAGAAAGCCGTGCTGGCGTCTCAAAACCTCTGGATTGTATCTGGGTAGCAATGCTTGACTCCAACCCCTGGATTATATCTGGGTAGCAATGCTTGGCTCCTCCCTCTGGATTATATCTGGGTAGCAATGCTTGGCTCCTCCCTCTGGATTATATCTGGGTAGCAATGCTTAGCTCCTCCCCCTGGATTATATCTGGGTAGCAATGCTTGGCTCCTCCCCCTGGATTATATCTGGGTAGCAATGCTTGGCTCCTCCCCCTGGATTATATCTGGGTAGCAATGCTTGGCTCCTCCCTCTGGATTATATCTGGGTAGCAATGCTTGGCTCCTCCCCCTGGATTGTATCTGGGTAGCAATGCTTGGCTCCTCCCTCTGGATTATATCTGGGTAGCAATGCTTGGCTCCTCCCTCTGGATTATATCTGGGTAGCAATGCTTAGCTCCTCCCCCTGGATTATATCTGAGTAGCAATGCTTGGCTCCTCCCCCTGGATTATATCTGGGTAGCAATGCTTGGCTCCTCCCCCTGGATTATATCTGGGTAGCAATGCTTGGCTCCTCCCCCTGGATTATATCTGGGTAGCAATGCTTGGCTCCTCCCCCTGGATTATATCTGGGTAGCAATGCTTGGCTCCTCCCCCTGGATTGTATCTGGGTAGCAATGCTTGGCTCCTCCCTCTGGATTATATCTGGGTAGCAATGCTTAGCTCCTCCCCCTGGATTATATCTGAGTAGCAATGCTTGGCTCCTCCCCCTGGATTATATCTGAGTAGCAATGCTTGGCTCCTCCCCCTGGATTATATCTGGGTAGCAATGCTTGGCTCCTCCCCCTGGATTATATCTGGGTAGCAATGCTTGGCTCCTCCCCCTGGATTATATCTGGGTAGCAATGCTTGGCTCCTCCCTCTGGATTATATCTGGGTAGCAATGCTTGGCTCCTCCCCCTGAATTATATCTGGGTAGCAATGCTTGGCTCCTCCCTCTGGATTATATCTGGGTAGCAATGCTTGGCTCCTCCCTCTGGGCGGAGCATCTCCCAATGGGATGTTATAGTTCTTATCAGCCATGCAGTGACATTCAATAGTCTGTTATCAGCAATGTCCCCTTCCAGGGAGGTGTGATTGTGGTCACTCAGAGAGAGAGATAAGGCAAACTGCCCACTTGACAAAGGTAATCTGCCATACAGATGGGAATTGGAAACATCTTGCATTGTTATGCCCCATATTGACCCCTTTTTTTCCCTGTGAGCCCCAGGAACACAGAGGGGACGGTGAGGCCTGCCCAGCACACCTGGGCTGCAGCTGTGGCAGAGCTGCCCTCCCCTCACAGCCCAGAGCAAATCACCAGCCATCCCAGCAAGGGCAGTGATCCATGCTCACACCTCATCAGAACAAAACCTACCCAGGATATTTGACAGCTTTGTACTCCAAAATATCACTCCTCACCCACCCATCCATGGGGAAGCCTGGGAAGTGGCAGCAGAGCCCAGGAGCTGCTGCAATGCCCCTGTTATACTAACGATGTTTTCTGCCCAAACCATCCCAGGTGTGGCTGCCTGTTACAAAACTGGAGTGGCCAGGGGGGAATCCCTGATCCCTTCAGGCTTGGACCTGTCCCTTCAACCACAAATCCCATGAGAAATACCCAGGATTTTCTCTCAGGGGACCACCAAGTGATGCTGGGAGAACATGAGCAGGAGCCTGAGCCCATTCCAATCACTTGACAAGGTCTTGCAAGATCCATGTTTGCATTAAAAAGAAATTAAAAGCTTTTCCACTCCACTAGCTTGCCCAAAGCCTGCATACTAAATAGTAAATGCTACCTATGAGGTTGAATAAAATCTTCATTAAAAGAAGAAAAAAAAAAAGACAGCAGTCACTGAATACATCATGAACAATGACATTGGGGAGGCATTGTTCTTCTTCTGCCTGATGGACCATGCTGAAACACCTGTTTCTTATCGTGGAACTGTTAATAACTGTCACCACCAAAATCAGGGCTGAAAAAGTGTCATTAAGTCAAGTTATTCCAACCTACACCTGACTAGGAAGGGGGGAAAAATAAAAAAAAAAAAAAAAACAATTTTAAGAAAATCCAGCAAGGAGGAAGAGACGCAAAGCTATGCCTGAGATAAATGTCAAAGCATAATTGTCCATGTGTCCCCCCAAAAAACCCACCCAAAAAATCCATCTTAGATGGAGATCTTGCTGACATGAAAGACACAGCTGGGTGGCCACAGGCAGTTTTAGCTGATTAACTGCAGACATTGACCCTTTCAATTAATTCACCAGGGATTTGTTTCATTCTGATCATCTCCTAAAGCTGCAGCTTCCCCAGAAAGTCAAGAGAAAAGCAGTTTCTGTTAAAGGGGAGGAGGGATGGTTACCAGGGGTGTTTAAGGGAATCCTGACTCAGGAGGAATGAACATCTGAAGAACACAACTCCTCAGGAATTGCAAGGTCTTTGTCTTCTCAAAGGAAACTGGAGCAATGCAAAACAAACCCCATACTTTGCACAGTTCAGGCGTGGAAACAGACCTGAGTTTATCAGTGGAGGGTAAAAAATCTCTCATTGTCATTTGTTGTGCTTCTCACTGGCTGTATGTGTTTGATCTCCCATCACTGTTCAAAGCTTTGTTATAGCAAAAATGGTCATTCCTCCCCGAAATCACAACCAGTCTGAGGTTTCTCTCTTCCAGAGAATCACCAAGAGGCCTCTAAGATGATCCAGCACAGCCATCAAGCCAGCAGCACCACCTTGTTCTCAAGTGCCAAAACCACATTTTTCCAACATTTCTGAGGATGGTGACTCCCCCACTTCCCTGGGCAGTCTGTTCCAATGCCTGACCACCCTTTATGTGAAGAAATCTTTCCAATCTAAACCTCCCCATGGTGCCACTTTTCCTTTAAGGCCCTGGCTTGGTCCCTTTTTGGGCAGTTTCTGCCCAGTGGAACCCAGTCGCCACCCAAAGCTCAGGAGCCGATAATCACAGGGAGTCACAAGAGCTCCCTGGAATGGGTTCAACACAAAAGTAAAAATAAAAATAAATGAAAAAGGTCAATCACCCTGATATTTTCTGTCAGAATGAAAAACTGAGTGGAAATTCTGGCTGGAGCAGCTCTTTGCCCTCAGCTTGGGAGTCCATGCAGTGACAGCCTGAAAGCTTCACCACACAGAGTGTCTGGACCGAGCCTCTTTATTTATATTTTCTTGAAACATCAGAGCTTATTCCCCTCCCCACTTCCCCTTGATCACAGCCTGGAAGAATTTTAAAAGCATCCACACTTCCCCAGCAGTGCAGGCGCCTTCAACAATGAGATGCACCTGAGATGACCTTGAAACAAGCCCGAATTAATCTCTCTAAGGCCAGCCTTGAGCCGCGGTCGGGGCTTTGCAAAGCGGGACTCACCCTTTATCTTCCTCTCCCTGACAGCCTGAGAAGGGCTGGTTCAGAGGAGCGAAACAAAACACTCACCTGCGTGACAGAATAGTTAACTTAATCCCCCAAAGGCAAATCCTGTTAGCATGTAAAACCGGGAGTGATAATTGTACCCGGTTCTCAACCTTTTGCTGTGCTGGAAATAATCGCTTCAGTGCCACTGCCTGCCTGCCCAGAGACTCCTTTCCGCACAGATTATTTTATTTATTATTATTATTTCCAGGAGGAAAGGAGGGTGCAATGCTAAAGATGAGGGGATATTGAAGACTGGGGTGAGAGGGTGAGGTTTGGGCAGCCACAGGTTGGTCTGCTCAAAAAGCCACCCCAAAGCAAAAATCTAAGAAAATTGGGTAAAACCAGCCAGATTTCACGCAGATGGATTCAGTCAGGCGAGCCTGGTAAAGATATCTTTCTGGGAGATAACAGCTTTTTTTTGGTTGTTTTTTTTTTTTTCCAAGACAAAAGCCAATCTTTGTCTTTTGTGAGAGAGCTTGACCATCTGGACTTCAGAAAAGCATCTGATATTGTGCCACATGGGCAAACGATTAGTTAAACTGTAGGAGGGGAACATTAGGAAAAGAATTATGAATCAAAGAAATGCTTGGCCTAAAATAAATAAATAAATATATTATAATAGATAATACCAAAACAGGAGGCAGCCTGGAGAGATTTCGCTGAGCAGGCTGTTCAGTCACCACTCACATTCAACACTTCCTCAACAACGGGGGACCAACACTCATCAAACTCACCACTCTGGAGGCAAAACAAGGAGTTTTGGCATCGTTTGGAAGGAAATGATGCCTTTGAGAGCCGGACTGACGGATGTGGAGTGACATTCAATGGGACAAAATCCCAGGTTTAAAAGGCCAGCGCCAAGGGCGCCAAAGTCAGTGGAGAAGCCTTCTGTGGTTGAGCTGTGTCCTACAACACATCAGGGGGCCCTGATGGCAAAAAAACATCTACAATTCAAAATATTTCCAGGAAAGAGAAAGAAAAAGCCCTTTTAACTGCTCCCTCAGAAACCCAAAAGGCTGAGGAACAGCTGGAATATAAAGTCCCCCTGTTCAGCCTTTCCAAACCCAGGTCTTCTCCAGCCCTCTTCAAACACAAGATTGTCTCTGTTGGAACCCAAACCCAGGGATTTCCCACCCTTGGGAAGCAGGAAGGGATGAAGCAAAGGGATTTCAGCAGAAATTAAACTGAATTGACTCCGGTGAATTTTCACGACCAGATACTTTGGGCAAACATTATTAAGCCTCCTTAGGTAATGTAATTAGAAGTTCAGCCCCTTTTATCTAAATATTGCACACAGAAAAAAAATATCCATAATTTCATAAAGTGAGAAAAACTACTTTTCTTTCTATTTTTTTCTTAATAAAAGGTTTTTTCCTTTTAAAGCCTCCTTTAAGCAGGTGAACATTTCACAAGGAATCCTGGGCTTGTTGCAAGAGCATTTGGATTTCTCCTGAGTAAAGCAGGAGACAGATTCAGGTTCTACATCAAAATATGTGACAATAATCCTCTTCAGGTGGCTGCTTGAGGGAAGAGGAGACGGCAGCAAAGGCCTCTAAACAGAGAATTACTCAGCTTCACCCAGCAACTTCTGTCTTTATGGGCAAAACCCACTCACTGTGAGCAAGAATGGCCAGAAATTGAGACAAAATGGTTTTTAGTCAGTGGATGTCAACTTGCCAAGCCCAAGATCTCACACAGAGGGGAGGAAAAAAAGCCATTTCAAATGACACATTTATTTACCCAGGCCACAGATTTCTCTGCGTCATCACGGAGTTTTCAGTGGTTTAGGAAAAAAAATGAAAGAAAAGAAAGAAAAAAGGAGGAAAATAAGAGAAACAAAGCTTCACAGAGCACAAATAACCTGGTATGTTGGGCCCTGGCCAGGCATGCAGATGGCTCCGATTCAAGCCCTTCAAAGCAGGGATTTGTACCTCTCTCTCCCCAACATTCCCAGCGAGGCCCAAGCCATAAACCAATCCTGGGAGTTTCACTCTCACCTTCTGGTTTGAAAAAAAATAGAAAACAACAAGTATCTTGGTTTTATCTCGCTGCAGGAAAAGCCTTCCTTCTGAAACCTCAGGGAGGAGGAGGAGGACTGTGGGATGAGAAAGAAGCAGGTCCCTTCCCTCCCTGGTTCTGATTACAGCTTATTAGCAACATTGTTTGGTTTAAGAGTTCCCATAAAAATTCCATTCCCAGCAAAGACCTCGGCTAAAAAGTAAGCAAGCATTAATGGGAGCTGTCTCTCATTAAGAGCAGCTCCCTCAGGAACAGGAGCTCCTGGGGGTGTGTGTGTGACCATCTCAGTCAAGCCACCATTTCACAACTTTCACCACAGGGTAGAAATCACAAACTCTTAAGGAAAGCTTAAAGAAAAAAACCAAAAACTTGCTGGAGAAAGGAGAAGAACCAACCCAAATTTCTCTGAGAGTCACCAGAGAACCCGCACTGGGGAAAACCATAGGAGACAAAACTCTGCCTTCCCCTCCCAGCTCTTAAAAAAATTAATAAATTCCTGTCAGTAATGGCCCAGAGTGAGAGCAGGGAGGGAGAAAAGAGAGGTTTTGGAGCTCCCTTTTCCCAGGAAGGGCCAGTTCTTGCAGCCAGAGGGGACAAGGGCTCTGCTGGCTCCGAGCAGATGGTGTGGACACGCCTGAGCTGGAGAAACCCTTTGTAATGAAACGCCTCTCCCAGAAATTAACTTTAATTAAGGCTTAATATCTGTGTTTGAGATATTAAACCTTCAGAGGAGTCCGTTCCCAGCCTCTCACCTCGCACCTTCCCCAGCATCTCCTGCTGTCCCTGGTGCTGCCACCCATCCTCATCCTCTCCCCGAGGAAGGCGGCCCCAGCTGCCAATTTGCAGGGAAACGTGCAGGAATGTCACGTCTTGGAGCTCTCCATCCCTCCAGGAAAATGTGACAGGGGGTTCAAAACTTGTTAAGGGGAGGCTGGTGGGAGGAAAGGCACTGACAGACAGTACAATCGCGTAAGCTGCTTTTCCTCGGGAAACCAGGCTAAAAATAATACCCTGCAATTTGACAGCCTCAGCCCAGGAGAGCCACCGACGTGCCAGTGGAGATGAGGAGCGGAGCCTGGATGGGGGCTGGCTCGAGGGACAGCACCTGTGAGTTAAAACAACACCCTCAACCCACTCCAGATCCATCCAAGTGGACACAGGTACCTGGAATTCCGTGAGCAAAAAGGCTCCTGTGAGATCCCCCACTCCGAAACCACAGCTTGCACAGTCTCACCACAGTGCTGCTGAATTGTCTGCAAAAAAAAAAAAAAAAAGGCAGTTTTATGGCCCAAAACCAGCAGTGCAAGTGGGAAATCTTGCTGTCACAGACACAATCGCACATCCCGCTCCAGTGATGGAGGAGGGAACCCTTGGGTGGTAATTGCTATGCACGGGCAGGGGGGAGAGATTCTGATAGCTTTTATTATCAGGGTACCCAGACGTAAAGCAATGCCTGCAATATTTATCCATGTCATCACTTAGAGTAAGTGGCCTGATTTGTCAAACCAGGCAAGATCCAGGGGTGTCACTTAGGGGGAGACGGAGGGCGAGGCAGGGCAGGAGCCGTGCCCAGGATCCAGCAGGGCTGCAGACGCTCTGTCCCCAATGCCAGGCACAAAACCAGAGGGGTTCTCACCCGTGAAACACGGGCAGGAAGCCAAAAGAAGAGGGTGAGGGCAAGGCAAGGGGTCCTGCTTGGAGGGCAGCCCTGTGCCCCTGGCCGGCAGCCCGCAGAGCAGGAGGATGAGGAAGGTTTCCTTTGACTGCCCTCTAATGCCAGCTAGAGGGAAAGGGGATGCTGCAGGGCATGGCAGGAACCTGCCCTTGGAAAGGCAGCAGGACTTGGGAACAAACCCCACAGAGGGGTGAGAAATGCTGCCGTAACCTCATGGAGCCCCAGAGCAGAGCAGGGATGGAATTGCTTTTCTGGAGCAAACACTGCTGACTGCACTATGCACCCTCACAGGGCATTTTGCACCACTGTGACTGGCAGGGATTCCCTTTTTCCTCAGAAATCACTAGCCCTGCACAGAAATGATGGACAAAAGTGTTGCTGAGGGCTGGGGTGGGTGCTCCCTCCATCCCAGCCGTCAGAATCCTGGCCAGGAAAACTCTCCCCTATGTAAGGCAAGGCTTCCCAGCAGCAGGACCACCGAGGCTGAGGAGTGTAAGAGTTTGGTGAAAAGTTAGGGGGTCCAAAACCCCCTAAACATTAACTGCTAGCCTTAAAACCAGCCTCCAGTAATGCCCATCACTGGTGGCACCAGGCAGCAGAAAGTGGATGGAGGGTGACAGTTCCACCCTTGAGACCACAGCTTTGGGGAGAACTTTGGGCAAAGCTCCCCAGATGTTCATACCCCTGGATTGTTGCCTTGTTTCTTCCCCCAGCCTTGAATTGGTGACAGCAATGACCTGGGAAGTGATTTTCTCAGGCAGAAAAGCTTGGCCAGGAAAACTCTCCTCTGTGTAAGGCAAGGCTTCCCAGCAGCAGGACCACCAAGGCTGAGGAGTATAAAAATTTGGTTGAAAGTTTGGTTAAAAGTTTGGTTAAAAGTTAGCAAGTTCCAGCCTCCAAAACCCCTTAAATATTAACTGCCAGCATTAAAAGCAACCTCCAGTCCTGCCCATCACTGGTGGCAACCAGGCAGCAGAAAGTGAATGCCAAGATTCTGAGGGTGACAGTTCCACCCTTGAGACCACACCTTTGGGGAGAACTTTAAGCAAAGCTCCCCAGATGTTCATACCTCTGGATTGTTGCCTTGCTTCTTCCCCCAGCCTTGGAATCGGTGACAGCAATGACCTGGGAAGTGATTTTGTCAGGCAGAAAATACCCAGCCCCTTTCAAGAGTGCCAAGAATGTCCCCCTGTGCCAAAGGGGAAGGAGCAAAGCCCTGAGCAAAGCCAAGAGGGAAATGCTGACACCGGGATTCATCTTGCTTGACTTAATAACTGCGGACACCAACATGAGAGCTGCTCATCCCACACACCTGCCTGTGGGTAATGAAGAGAAATGGGCACTGCTAGCACACAAATCAGTGGCAGGGGATCAAGCCTGAGCTGGAAGCCGTGGCCATCAAACCGTCCGTGTGGAGCAAATCCCTGCCAGGAGTTTGGGGGCAGCAGAAGGAAGTGGCCTGGGAGCAAGAGGAGCCTTCAAGAGAGGAGAGCTGATGTCTGGAGACAGCTGAGGCTGACAGGCAGCAGGACGCCCTCCCTGCTCTCCATCAGAGCCTGCCTCCCTCCTCTGGGGGCCGGCCAGGAGAGGAGAGGGATGACAGACACATTAGCACCTTCTTCTTCATCTTGACGGCTTGTTTTTGTCCCAGCTTTCCCAGCCTTCGCTAATTATTTCCTTTTGATTCGGAGACCGCAGCTGAAACAGGGTGTCCCTGGCCTCCAACTCCTGCCTTGGGGCTGAGGAGGGGGAAAAATTACTGAGGACTCCGAGATTGCTCTTGTCCTTGCATCAGGAAAGCAGGAGTTTGCCTACAGAAACATTTGGTGCACGATTTTTACCACAAAGGTGGTGAAACCACCAGAGAGGCAGTGGATGCTCCATCCCTGGGGATATTCTGGACTAGGCTGGATGAGGCTTTCAGCAACCCTGTCCATGGCAGGGGATTGGACTTTAAAGGTCGCTTCCACCCCAAACTATTTCATGACTCTATAAAATCTTCAGGCCAGAACCTACACTGGGATCTGGGGCTGCTCGGGGAGACCAGAAAGGGTTGGTGGACACCACCTGGAGTTACTCAAAACCAGCGTAAAGATATGCATGGCAATCTAAAAGGAGTTTGTTTTCCAACCTGGAGGGCCCCTCTGGACACAGAGCATAAATCTCTGAGATGCTCCTTTAAATTAATCCATGGGAAGGCACTCATGAAGCAGCAGAAGGTCAGCAAGGGTGATGCAGACCAGTGGTTTGGAGAATCCTTGTTCTGGATGATAACTGCAGATCAGGAAGGAAAAGGGCACAGGAGAAGGAGTTGGTTTCCACCAGGAAGGCTGAACACAAGCACAGCACAGCCCCTGCAGGGTGTAAAACATTCCTCTGCCCCATTCCAGCCCTGCCACCAGCATCCCTCGCAGATTTGGGGCACCACAAGCAAGCAGACACAAAGATCAACTCCCAAACCATCACAGCACACACAAGACAGCAAGACAGCACCCAAGGGAAGTGCCAGCAGCCCAATGTCCCTCTCCCATGGGACATGAGCCAGGCTGAAAGGTCCCTCCACCCCATAGCCTCCCGGCCAGCAGAGCTGCAGTGCCCCGAGCAACCAGCTCTGAGGTTCTCCAAGCCCATACATTTTTATTAAATGGTCTGTTAGAGATTTGCTGCTGGTTTTCAAGCTCTGACAGCCTTGTTTTTATTTCAGTTGCCTTTGAGCCACCCCGGGAAATTTTCATATATAAATATGGAAATATGCAAAACCCCGCGGATTTATAGGATCCGACACCGCGCTTTAAACGAATCCCCCATGAGCTCATCTTCTGCTGGGCCCCCTCCCACAGCACCCTGCCCTGCTGTTGGCCACCCCATCAGGAGAGATAATCCTCCCCAGGCAGCTCTGGAGCACATCCACACTGTGGATTTTGTGTGCCTGCCTCCCAGCCCACCACATCCCACCCTTGCACCAGCTGGGGCAGTGCCATGTTGCAGACATCCTGTATGGAAAATCCTTTCCTTAGGATTCTTCCTCCTGAGAAGCTGGGAGGCCTCAGGAACAAAATGCAAACATTGATTATCTGCTGCTGTGGAATGCAACAGGTGCATCTGGGATTGGGCTCATGTGGTTGTTTCTAATTAACGGCCAATCACGGTCAGCTGGCTCGGACTCTCTGTCCAAGCCACAAACCTTTGCTATCATTCTTTGCTATTCTATTCTTAGCTAGCCTTCTGGTAAAACCTTTTCTTCTATTCTTTTAGTATAGTTTTAATGTAATATATATCATAAAATAATAAATCAAGCCTTCTGAAACATGGAGTCAGATCCTCGTCTCTTCCCTCATCCTGTGAGCACGGTCACAGTGCCTTGCTGCTCCTCTCCCAAAAATGGGATCCTGTGCTGTGCCCATCCCTGGCAGTGCTCAGGGCCAGGCTGGATGGGGCTCTGAGGAACCTGCTCCCTGCTCACAGAATGGCTGCTGGAATTGGATGTTCACTTGCAAAGCGTTTCATGGTTTCGTTCGGATTTTATGATCCCATTTTGAGCTGGACAGGGCAAGGCAGCCCTGGGGATACAATCACAGTGGTAAAACAAAGGAAAATCCACACTGTGCTGCTGCAGGAACAGCCTTGGTCAGATCCCGTGTGGCTTCAGAGGAGACAGACCCAAGAGAAAAATCTGTTGGACGTGCAATTCCTGTAGGGAATAAACCTCTTCTCCCTGCAGCTCCCACCACAGGAAAGCCCTGCTGTTGCTTCAGGGTTCAATCAGAAACTAAAAGCTCCATCTCTCACCATTTTCCATCCCTGCCCAGCTCTGCCTGAGGACCACAAACCTTTTGTGATGGGAGCCAAGGGCAAGGCAAGGTTTCTTTCTCCTCTGAGAGGCAGACAGCAAAATGCAGCACATCCCTGGGGACACAGGGCAAGCTCCCAGTGATTCTTCTGGACTGAAACCCCTCAGGGTCTGCTTGGAAAAATGCCTTTCCTGTTTCTCAAACCATTCCTGGAGCAGCTACAAAATCCAACCCTGAGCTCCCAATGGCAGAAAATTCCCCTGAAACCACACTCCCCCTGGGCAGGAGCACAAGGATCACCCAGAGAGGGGCAGGGCTAGGGGCTGATCCAAGCTGCACAGCCACTGCCATCCCACACGCATTAAAAACCATGCTTAAATAAATAAATAAATAAATAAATCAAAGGTAAAATAGTAGTGACCTATATGAGGCTGATGCATACCCTGGGTTTAAATGAGTGAAAACCTATTAGAAAAGGACAACGTACTAATATGTATTTGTTAGCAGGGTGTTGAAGAAGAGCCAGGGCTGATTTCCTAAGCACAGGCAATGCCTCCTTTGTTTAACAAACAAAAAGCTCAAACCACAAAACCTTTTTGCCTGGGAGCTGGCAGCACCACTTCCTCACCGAGTTCAGCACTCCACTGTTTTTGTAGGATTTTTTTTTTCCTTTTGGCTTATTTTCTGCATCAAGAGAATTTCAACTCCCTCCAAAAGCAACTTGATAAAGATGATAAGAAGATAAAAAAAGTGAGGGGAAAAGTGTTGGTGCAGCTTTTCCTGAAGGAGATGCCTATAAACAGCTGTACTGGAGCATGCAATTCTTTCAGATAAAATGTATTCGTTATTTTCTTAGACACTTTAAATTTAAACCCACGAGTTCGGTGTTAGGCCTGCACTTGGTTATCAGATTGACACATCCTGATTAACCAAGGAGAATTAACCTCTCTGAGTGCAGAAAAAGCTGATTATTTCAAATAAATCAAAGATTCCTTCCAACTTCAGCTCACATGGACAGTCGATTATTTTAAGTCGATCCACACACATACTTTTTTGGCCGCACATGGCCTGGCATCCGTGGCTTTGCCAGAATTCACTGGGGGGAGTCTGAGGAAGGGCAGAGCTCTCATCAGCCCCCAAGCCTCTCCAGGTCTCCATCACCCCCTTGTGAACCCCTTCCACCATCTCCCAGCTCCTCCCCTGGCAGGAACGCTGCCACTGTGGATTTGTGACACCATTAGCTCCCGCTGTCACCAGAGCTGACAACTCCAAAGGCCCTCAAGAGCTGTCTGCAGAAACACAATAAATGAGATCTCTTAATTAACGCCTCCCTTAACTAAGTAAATTAATTTTATGCAGCTGATATGTGGCGTCTTCACAGTTTGAGGGTGACTGAGTAGCTGGAAACGTCCCTCAGCTCAGAGGTACTGGAAAACTCTTCTTTGTGTTTGACAGTGTTTCTATAAACAAACCCTGCTCTGAGGTGGGAAGGAAGGAGGGAAGGAAGGAGGGAAGGAGGGAAGGAGGGAAGGAGGGAAGGAGGGAAGGAGGGAAGGAAGGAAGGAAGGAAGGAAGGAAGGAAGGAAGGAAGGAAGGAAGGAAGTGGCGGAAGGAAGGAAGGAAGGAAGGAAGGAAGGAAGGAAGGAAGGAAGGAAGGAAGGAAGGAAGGAAGGAAGGAAGGAAGGAAGGAAGGAAGGAAGGAAGGAAGGAAGGAAGGAAGGAAGGAAGGAAGGAAGGAAGGAAGGAAGGAAGGAAGGAAGGAAGGAAGGAAGGAAGGAAGGAAGGAAGGAAGGAAGGAAGGAAGGAAGGAAGGAAGGAAGGAAGGAAGGAGGAAGGAGGGAAGGAGGGAAGGAGGGAAGGAGGGAAGGAGGGAAGGAGGGAAGGAGGGAAGGAGGGAAGGAGGGAAGGAGGGAAGGAAGGAAGGAAGGAAGGAAGGAAGGAAGGAAGGAAGGAAGGAAGGAAGGAAGGAAGGAAGGAAGGAAGGAAGGAAGGAAGGAAGGAAGGAAGGAAGGAAGGAAGGAAGGAAGGAAGGAAGGAAGGAAGGAAGGAAGGAAGGAAGGAAGGAAGGAAGGAAGGAAGGAAGGAAGGAAGGAAGGAAGGAAGGAAGGAAGGAAGGAAGGAAGGAAGGAAGGAAGGAAGGAAGGAAGGAAGGAAGGAAGGAAGGAAGGAAGGAAGGAAGGAAGGAAGGAAGGAAGGAAGGAAGGAAGGAAGGAAGGAAGGAAGGAAGGAAGGAAGGAAGGAAGGAAGGAAGGAAGGAAGGAAGGAAGGAAGGAAGGAAGGAAGGAAGGAAGGAAGGAAGGAAGGAAGGAAGGAAGGAAGGAAGGAAGGAAGGAAGGAAGGAAGGAAGGAAGGAAGGAAGGAAGGAAGGAAGGAAGGAAGGAAGGAAGGAAGGAAGGAAGGAAGGAAGGAAGGAAGGAAGGAAGGAAGGAAGGAAGGAAGGAAGGAAGGAAGGAAGGAAGGAAGGAAGGAAGGAAGGAAGGAGGGAGAGAGCTTGTCAGGATGCCCACAATGTGCTCTCTATAAAGCTGCCACATGATAAAAGCCTCCTCTCTGGCCTTTGATGGCTGGGGAAAAGGAAAAAAACAAACCAAACCTGAAAGCTTGCCACTAAAAAGACATTCTGCTCCGTGTCTGAATCACCAGCACAGCTTTTGGTCCTTGAAGAAATGTGATAATCCAAGGGAACAGACTCAAGGCCAAAATCAGATCGTATTATCCAGGTTATCACCAGGGCACCCTGCAGAGATGCAGCCAAGAAATATTTCCTCCTCACTTTCTTTTGCCTGGTGGAGCATGACAGAGAAAAAGGCTCTCCCTATTTTCATTTTGGTTTTTTTTAAAGGAAAATAATTAGATTTTTCAAGAGGCTTGGATTTAAAATCAATTTCCCAATTAAAAAACGTAAGGTTTATAGTTGGTGTAGTTTGTTTGCCTTCTGGGATCGATGCGCAACCCCCAAGTGCCATCGTTGTCACTATTTGGACAAGAACTCTTTAAGTAACCTTTGGGGGAAGTGTTTTCCTGCTCAAAAACAGTTTAAAGGATGGATAAGAAAAAAAGAAAACCAATGCTCCTGCCAAGTAAAACCACACAGGGCAGATAATATTGAAAGGTATTAAAGGCAATGTCCACTTTCTTTGCAGGAGCAAGGAAAACAGTCTCCAGAAAAAAAAGATACTGGAGGAGGTGGATTCTCTGATGTGCATTAAGGGGCTGGTTAACTCCAAATTCCTCCCCTGACGGGCACCACCAGCACCTTCTTTTTGCCCAGCTCCCTCCAAAGGAATTGGTTCAAGGCTAAACTCTCTTATCACCGACAAGCAGAGCCTGACCTCTGCCAAGTCCCATTACTTTGGGGTAGGGTCCTTTTTCCCCAGTGGTTCAGAGCCAGGAGCTGATTACTGCAAGCCAGGAAGGAGCATTCTGACTTTAGTGGTGTTTACAGCTTTTTATCACAGAAAAATCCACCTGCGCCAGCTATAAAAACAGATAAAATCTCCCAGCAAAGCCTGCTCTCCTCAAGATCCCCTGTCACTAATAAGTCCCTGTACTCTCTGGCAATGTCCCCCACAAGCTGTAAGGTTTTCTACCCGTTTAAGCTGGCCTGTGATCCTGGCTTAGAGGAGCTCTGGGGACAACCTGAACGCTGACAGCACGGCACAGCCAGGGTCAGATCAATGCTTCCATCATCTCTGCAAAGACCGAGGGGAGAAGGCAGACAAGCAGATTAAAAAGCAATTTTATATCTTTTTTTCGTGTAGCAGGGGGGGATATTTTCACCCACAGAGCACAGGAAGCTCCTTCATGGCCGTGTTTTCACTTCCTCCCAGGAATCAGGGATATTTTGTCCCCTGCAATGTAAAGTAGATGTGGAGGTGGCCCAAAGACAAATTGGCAGGAGGACAGGGAGTGGAGTCAGAAGCAGTGAGTGGTGCTGGGGAGCTGCAGGAGCCCGAGGGCGAGGAGATGTTGGGAAGCCATCACAGCGAAGTGAAGCTGTTGGAGGAGGGATGCCGGGGGTTGGCCCCCGAAGGGAATGAGACTGCACACAGCCTCCGAGTCTTTGGGGCTTTCTCACAGCCCTGGTGCCACCAGAGAGCGTTTGATGAGCTGAAAAAAAAAAAATAAACCAAACCCTCACCTTGCATTTTAAAAAGTGTCTATCTCCTGCAGCCCAAGAGGGAAGAGTGGTGGAGGAGGGAAAAGTGCAAACCCCCCCGTAGAAACTGCAAGGGAAGGAGGGAATTGGGAGACAGGCAGAACCCCAGGCTTGACTCACACCTATTGATGGAAATTAGATGAGTTTGCCTGCAACTGCCTCCTTCCCACACTTTTTTTTCCCACTCCCAACTCATCCTTTGATCCTTCTCACTCAAAGAACCCCTAATTCTTGTGGACACATTTTGAGAAGACACCAGGGATCAGCAGGAAGGGATCTCTCCCTCCAGGAAAGAAGGGGAAAGCTCCTTTTCTCATCTCTGAGTGAAGGGCTTGGTCCCACCTGAATCCCAGGGCCAGAAGCTGTGACAATCCCTGTTTTCAGCAGATTTTTGACCAGGATATTCCTCCAAACAAAGAGTTTCTGATCCCCCAGCTGCCGGCAAAGGAGGAGCTTCCAGTTCAAAATTTTTACAAATTTCTTGCTTCCATAAGAAAGGGAGAAATTCACTGGAGCTCACTTTTCAGTGACAAAAAGCTCTCCCAGAGATAACCTGGGGTTCTGAGGGAATTAAACTGAGGGACAAGGCCGTGTGGGACTGCTGGAGGGGACGGGAGCTCCTGCACGCGCGGCCGTCACCGGCGCTCCGTGCCCCGAGCTGACATTATCGCTTCTGTCCTCATCTCTCCTTTCCAATTCCCAGGGAGTGAAGTGGAAAAAGAAGTTTCTGAGGGGCAGGCAAGCACAAGTGCACCTTGACAGCGCTGCCCTCAGCCTCACTGGCTGCTTGAGGACAGTGTTTAGAAGCTCACAGATTCCGTTTTCTTTGTTAAAGTAATTTTAAAGCCTGTTTTTCTGTTCCCTGCTGCCTTCGTGGACACACCTCAGCTAAAACTCTGGTTCCAATGACATATCATTCATCCAGGACCTGAGAGGGAGCAAAGAAATTGTTCACTCACTCCCCAGACAAGCACAGGAAAGCCAATATCCCCCCCCCATTCCTGCTGTTCCATTAAACTAATTTTATGCATGAGGTGAGATCGCATCTTTCCTAAAAATAATAGTAAGAATAATTGTAATGAATACATTTTTCTCCAGTGACAGCACCAGTGATGAGGTTTTGCTTTACCATGAAGTAGGCTTTTCCAGAGAGCACATCTACAAGCTGCCTGCTTAAAAATGCACCAGGAGCAGCCAGAATTAGGGGATGTATGAAGCTTCCTGGGTTATTCCAGAGAAGAAAGGTCAAGGAACCACACAAACCTCTTTCCAAAGCAGCAGATCAATACCTGTAGGATCCACACTCACAAGTGGAATGAGGGCATGAACTAAGACCACTGAGGCAGAGGTTCACAGCTACTAACTCTGGGAAGAATTAGGCTTTAACAAATCCAAAACAGGACTCTGGACACAGCACCCCATGGAAAAAAAAAAACAATATCCAGAGTGCAGGAATCTCCAACCCCCAGCTCACCTGCAGAGAGCTCGAGATGACTCCACTCTGTCACAGACACCTTTTATTGAAAATCCTTTCTTTAGGATTTTTCCTCCTGAGAAGTTGGGAGGCCTCAGGAACAGAATGTAAACAATGATTTTCTGCTGCTGTGGAATGCAACAGATGCATCTGGGATTGGCTCATGTGGTTGTTTCTAATTAATGGCCAATCACAGTCAGCTGGCTCAGACTCTCTGTCCAAGACAGAAGCTTTTGTTATCATTCTTTCTTTTTCTATTCTTAGCTATCCTTCCGATGAAATCCTTTCTTCTATTATTTTAGTATAGTTTTAATGTAATATATATCACAAAATAATAAATCAGCCTTCTGAAACACAGAGTCAGATCCTCGTCTCTTCCCTCATCCTCAGACCCCTGTGAACACCACTCGTTCCTGCCAAGCCCCAGACCCCAGCTGTAATGAAGAAGGGGAGAGGGGAACACATAAATCAGGTCCTTGCAGAGATGCCCAGAATTGCAGGAGCAGCTTTTGGCGGGGAGAGAGCACATTACAAGGAGAGGTCTCAGGAGAGAGCCTGACTGTGCCACGCAAGAAGGATGGGGGGGAAATGCTTTTAGCACCTGTTTGCTCGCACTTATAAATAAGAAAAGAGGCAACTGCAGTTAGAGAGGGAGTAGGCACCAATCTCTCCTGGAATGCTGGTTGCTGTCCCCTCGGTGAACTCCTCACTTTGCTGCAGCTGCCAGAGGAGGGGATGGAGGGATGGAGGGATGGAAGGGATCACATCCCGCTTCCTGCCGCGGGCGGCGCGGGGGAGGCGCAGCTCCAGCACACAGCAGACACGGCTCCCAGAAAGGAAAGCTGAGAAACATAGCACCTATAATGAGAGGCTAACAGCCACAGATGCAACAAATGCAGAATTAAAAGCAGGGAGAAATCCAGAGCAGAAAAGCAGAGCTTCAGCACAGTAGAGTTTGCAGCATTTGAACAGCCCTTGAACCTGGTTTGCTCTGCCAGGGTGATGCCTTGTGTAGGCTGAGCTAGAACAGAGGCCAGACAGAGTCACAGAATAGAGCAGGGATTTGTTAAAAGGATCTCCTCAATGGATGCACCTTGGGCAGCACGAGAGCCCAAAGGCTACAACCAAGATGAACCAAAATGGTCACAAAATGAACCCAAGATGAACCAAGATGGGCACAAAACGCACAAGCACTCACGAGGTCTCTCACTTTTATAAGTTTTGATCCATTTGCACCTTGCAGTTCATTGTCCATTTCCAGCTCCAGCCCATGCAGTCCCACCCTGCTTGTTTTTCTCTCTCCAGCCCACGCTGTTTGTGCTCCTGGGCTGAGATGTGGATCATTTGTCCTTGGTGCCCAGCTGCAGCAGGAATTGTTTTGTCTCCCTGCTCTGTGCACAGAGCTCATCATCCCCTCATGTGAAGCCCAGACCCACACACTAAAGCAGCACAGAATCTGAAAAATACAAAAGCTATACCTGAGGCATCAAGGGCACTAGAATTCCCAACCAGAGGAATTCACAGGTCCATGAGGATGGGGAGGCCCTGGCTAACAGAGCAACCCAGTGGGACACAGGAAAAAGCCCTTTCCCGCAAGCAGGGATGAAGATGCTTCCTCCAGCATTTGCTCCCAGGGCTGAATATGCTCAGCAGTGACTGCAGAGAGCTATTACAAGCAAGGTTATGGACACTGAGGTCCCTGATTAAAGATCTGGACGTGCTGTGCTAAGGAGGGCATCTCTCTATTTGCAACCCACACACAAGGTCACAGAGCACAGGTCCCTCCAGCCAGAGGCCAGAATAAAACAGCTGTTCAACACAAAAGGGTGCCCAGATCTTCTCTTGTCCCTGCCCTGAGCACCCCAGGCTTTGTTTGAGGCGGTTGTGACCCAGAGGCAGCTGCGGCCTCCACACCTCCCCAGCTGAATCAGCATCTCCTCCTTGGAGACCTGTGTCACTTGGCTTTGCACCATCCTGCAGGAGAGGCCACTGGAGAGAGCAAAGGCCTGAATTATAACAAGCAACAGAGACCTGGGAAGGGAGAAATGCAGCAAAGCAATTTGCAAGCCCAGGTCTCTGATCACGAGATGGACAGATAACCTTTCCCACTGCAGAATTCTGGGTTTTTCCCGTAGGAGCAAGTTAAGGCTGCTGGCATCCAGCATCAGAGGGCTGTGCTTTGGATTGAAGGCACTGAACAGCAGCTCCTCTCTCCCACTGGAGGCTGAGACAGAGCTGGAAGAGTTTTCCCCTCTGGTGTGAAGTTACCCCTGTAGCCTCTGCTCACCCTGAGACTCGAGCAAAGCTGTGCCAGAGATGTGTCCCCGCAAGAGGCAAGGACCACAAGCGCTGCTGCATGAGCTGACTGCCCTGTCAGTGCCCGGGCTCGGAGCAGAGGAGAAAACCAGCTGTGACAGCCCAGCCAGTGCAGCAGGGAGGCCGTGGAGCACAGCCAAGGCGCCGTGACCTCCCCGTCCTGCTGGGGAGAGCAGCAGGACAGGGGAGCAGCCTGGCTGGATCAGCCTCCTGGCCAATTCCGCCAGCACACAGACAGAAGCCACTCCATCAGCTATTCCCCAGTTATTTTTAGCAGCTGATGACTCTCCTGGAAGCACGCCACGGTGGCAGGTCACAGGATGACTGCAGGAGGGACAAGCACGGCCCCTCTGCCAGGACAGTGCCAGCAGCTGTGGGTGCCAGCCCAGGTTTGAAGGAGCTGCTGATAAAGGTGCCAGCAAACAGAGGGCAAGCTCCAGCTGCCATCCCTCCATCCCCATTCCCTCTTTTTCCTCTCCCCTGGGGTCACCCTGCTTCCAGCTCTATCCTCATGTGTCGCAGACATCTTTTATGGAAAATCCTTTCCTTAGGGTTTTTCCTCCTGAGAAGCTGGGAGACCTCAGGAACAAAATGCAAACAATGGTTATCTGCTGCTGTGGAATGCAACAGGTGCATCTGTGATTGGGCTCATGTGGTTGTTTCTAACTAATGGCCAATCATAGTCAGCTGGCGCGGACAGAGAGTCTGAGACGAAGCCTTTGTTATCATTGCTTCCTATTCTATTCTTATTCAGCCTTCTGATTAAACCTTTTCTTCTATTCTTTTAGTATAGTTTTAATGTAATATATATTTTAAAATAATAAATCAGCCTTCTGAACACAGAATCAGATCTTCATCTCTTCCCCAGTCCAAAAATCCCTGTGAACACGGTCACACTCATGTATCCCAGAAGGGATGCTGGGCTGCAACACGGGCACAGAGAGATCCCTTCCTCCAAAACACAGCCAAGAGTCCATAATTAGTGCTGAGGAGGGACAGAGGGCGTTTTCCCTGCTCAGGGACCCCAGGAAAAGCCTCATGGGTCACGTCCTGGGGTGAGCTGGCAGCTGCTTTGAAACACCTGCAAGGCAAATTGAAGCTGCCAGCTGGGATCACCCCTTCCCACAGCCCTGGCCAGCACCTCAGCTGCCTTGGCATGTCTCTAGAGTGCTGCTGGCCATCAGGAGAAGGAGCCCAGGCTGAAAAGTAATGACCTTTTCCTTTATGCTAGTACATCAGAGAGGCATGAAGGGAATGCAGCTCCAGCAAGGAATTCAGGCGGGTTTTCCATCTCATCTAACAGATTTCCTCCAAAACAGTGTCTGGGACAGCATCCCAGAAGGATGGGGGCAGTGGGAAGAGGAGAAGAGCAGCTGGAGTCGAGCACAGCATTGCCCCTGGGTTCGAGTTTCCACAGAATTATGGATTTACTCCCCACCTGCACCCAGGGAAAACGCTCCCATGTCTGGCACAGCAGAGCTGGGCTGGTGAAATCTTCATGCAGAGGCACCCCAAGCTAGCAGAGCCAAGGTAATGCTGAATAAATAAGGAGGAGGCATGAGAATTTCTATATTCCTTTGGCTGCTTTAGAACCCAAACCAACAAAGGCAGGAGCTGAGGAAGAAAATGGGATATTCAGTGCTTTGAAGTCATTCTACAGATGTGTGATGCAAAGGGCTTAATCTGGGGGGAAAACAAGGCACAGCCAGCTGCCTTGTACTTGGCTTAGAAGGTTTGACCTGGCTGGGATCAGAATAAATGTAATTGTGACAATGACAAAGCTGGAGTTGGAAGGAGCAGGCAGAATTTTACAAATTCTTCCCAATTCACCCCCTTTGAGGTCTTGGCAACATCAAAGAGAAGTTTGAACAGTCCCACCCAGTGCTGTGCCCACAGCATCCCTCACCCCACGGATGGGGTTTGTCCCACACAGCCCAAATCCCTCTCTGATGGGACAGAGCCTTCTGCTCTTCCAGTGGGGAGCCCCACAGTCCCTCCTCAGTGACCCCTCCATGAGGTTTGAGCACACTCTGCTGAGACATTCCTCATTTTTACCCTTCCATAAATGATTTATTCAGCTTTACCTGCAGCCCAATTACACAGAGTTAAGGGAGTAAAAAACCTTGATGCATGCAAACTGTTGCTTTACTAAATTAGTTTGGTTGGTTGCATTGTTTAGGGTTATTATTTTAATGCATTCTGATCTGGTATCTGTTCTACGTTGCTCTACGAAAAGAAAGGACTGATAAGGACGAATCTCAAACCCTCAATAAAGACAGGATTTAGCAAAAAATGGGCATTAGAGGGTTAGAAACTTAAGTGTTTGAGCTGTGAAGCAGTGAGGAAATGAGGTGGAGCATCACAGCAAAGGGGGTTTATTTCCCACATCCCTCCCTCCCCAACTTCCCTATTGATCCTGATAACTAAATATGTAATTGCAATTAACTGCAGGCAGAGTGAAGTTCAAAGCGATGCACTTTGCAGTCCTTTGGCAGAGCTGTGTGCGTGCAGAAGGCAGCAGCAGCACCAGCCCTGCTCCCTCATCAGGAGGAATTGTCTGCATGTGGGATGGAGCACGCACGTGGCTCGGGTTAAGCTGTGACACTCAGAGAATGTGAATGAAGACAGGAGCTTTTGAAGGCCTTAGAAGAATTAGGCACCCAAAACACACAGGCTGGCATTTAATTCCCCTGAAAACCCAGTATTTCAACTGCCTTGCTGAAAAGATTCCCTTTGATAATCCAGAAAGCTGACATAATACCTGACAAAGGCTTCTAATTTTTCTCTTTCTTCTCCGGCACACTTGGGATTCAACATTATGATTCGGTTGAAGGAGGAAATTTGGTCTTATGCTTCTCCTTGCAAGGCCTCCAGCCTTTTGGGAAGTTTCACAGGGCTTCATTATGGTAATAAATGAAGAAAAGCTCCAGCTTAGGGTAACAGGTACAACCTGCAAGCAGAAAATTCCCTTTTCTTCCTCACACCTGCTCTCATCCATCCACTATCCATATTTTTAGCAAAAAGTCAACCTAAATATTGAATATTGCTGTCCCTAAACCAAACACAAACATCCAATTTCACAAATCAAGAGCATCACTGAAGCCCTCCTGGAAGCATCCCTGCAGACAGGGAGAGCTCAGCCACCTCCCTGCCCCATCCCCTCCACAGCAGCCTGAGGGAAACCTGAGAAAAGGCACTCAAAAAAGCCAACAAAGTTACTCTGAAGTTATCCCATCATTTCCCAATCCTAGAAAGAGCTGCCCAAATGGGATATCTCCCAGAAAGAGCCGTGCAGATGGGACAACTCCCAGGGCTTAGGCTGCAAGCTACTGCTGTCAGCATCCCAAGGCTTCTCAGCATCCATGGCTCCCAACACTCCGGATTTTCCCAAAGCCCTTCTCCATCACTGGGACAAATTATTTTCAGCACCATGTGGTGCAAGGGCTGGAAACAGGCTCTGATTGCCATTTTGTGCCTATTTAACCCAAACAGGACACATCAGAGTCCCCTCCAGGGAGTCTCTTACCTGCGTAGGGCTTGGCAGAGACACCTTGGTTGGAAGACACCAACTGTCCCCCGTCTGGACCCCTCCATGTGAGAAGGACAAATGGACAAAGAAGGACTGGGCAGAGATTAGAAAAAAGGAAACTAAAAAGCACCAAGAATGCTGCAGGCTCCTGACCATGTGCGGGATTTATTGCTGTTAGAAGAAAGCCACCTGCATCAGGAGGGAGCAAAGCCAGCAACCGAGATCCGTATCAGGCGACAGAAAGGAGGGTGGGACGTGATGAGAATTGGCATAAACAGGAGGCTGAGGCAGAAATGACAGGAAAATAAGGAAAGGAGAGGGAGTGTTGGGCTGCATGGCATCCCTGGGTCATCGGATCCAGCCCTCCTGCTAAAAGCAGGAAGGGTTTTATCCCCTCTATTCCCACAGGAAGGCTGCTCCGTAGTCCGACTGCTCTCTAATTGTCAGAAACAATCCTCCAGTTTCCAGGCTGAATTTATTCTGGGCCGGTTTATGTACATTTGTTCTTGTGCCAACACTGTCCTCGGGCATAAATAGTTCTCCTCCAGTGCTGCTCTGCCCTCCCCATCTTCCACCAGCGTATTTATAGGCAGCTATCTTCCTCAGCTTTCATTCTGCTAATTTAATTAAGCCAGGCTTTCCTTGTCTCCCCTCCAAAGGCACCAGCTTCATTTCTTTTATCGTTCTAGCAGCCCTTTCCCAGCCCTGCTCTCCAGGCTGGCTCCAGCATCCCTCAGAAGAAAACACAAGGCGCACAATCACCAGCAGTGATCTCCCCTGAAAACAGATGCTTGGGAGCACGGTGCCTAATTTCTGAGGAACAGAAACAGGCTCCTCTTTTATCCTGTCAGCTCTTCTGGATCAGTTAAGGACCATAAATAGTGCTGTGGAGCAGGAGCAGGTCCCGCGGTGTTTGCGATGCGTTCAGTTCACATTTCGGCTGAGTTGTCTCGCTGCGATCCCGCACTCGTTCTTCTTTTTCCAATTATGCTACAGCACTTTGGGAAACCACACCATGTCCCTGGGATTAAATATGATCCTATTTGGTGCTAGACAGCAGCTCATATTGCAGAAGGAGAGAGCTGTGGCCAGCAGAGGGGATGGCAATGGGAATTTTCACTCCTGCTTTTCCCAGGAAAAGAGAACTCCACGGGATGTAAATATTGCTGCTTCACTGAGCACTGGGGAAGAAGTATAACCCATGGACTTCCTGACAATTAAAGACCATGAAAAAGTAGCAAAACGTGGCAACATGGGATGAGAAGTTGGACTTTGCTAATCCCTGTGGATCTCTTCCAACTCAGCATATTCTACAATTCTTTTTTATTTAGATATACGTCAAACAACGCCAATAACATCAGATCTTACATGCCCCTTTCGTTTCTCATTTTCTAGCCAGAAGATGGCATTTCCTTCAACATGAATGAAAAGGGGACAGATTAATAAATACAGCCTGAGGACTCGCTGGTCTTTGAGGTCCTTTCCAACCTTAGTGGGTCTGTGATTCTGTGAGGGAATTGCAATCCTCTTTCCAGGAGGGAGTTTGTGTCTGGGAATGACATCTTAAGGAAAGCAGAGGCACAGAGACTCAGGATCCTGTCAGAAACTCAGAACGCTGTCTTTGCAGCTGGTAAAGGCTGACAACTAGAACAGGACTCTGCTGAAGAGCAGCTCTGATGATGTTTGTTAGCCCTGTCTCATGTAAGAACCTTCTGTCCCCTTCTCACCAGTGACCCAGACCAGCGCTCAGCAACTCCACACAGAATCCCAAACTTCTTACACTCCATATCAGTCTCCTCCACCCCATGGAGGTGCTTGAAAAGGACACATTTCCCCTTCTCTTTCCTTGCTAGTTTTGTCATTCTGACGAATGGTTGATGTGTTGGTTGAGTTTCTAACACTGCTGGAAATGGTCGTGGCTTTTGTGTTTTCCAGCCAGCACCATGATTTCCACAAAGAAATGAGGCATCAACCAGCCAGAGCTGTCCCTGGCACCACCAAAAGCAGAGGTGAAGGGGTACAATGCTGTTTCCATGGCAATTAACCAGGAGAGGTGCCAGGGCTCCATGTGGCAAGGCAGAGGAACAGGGGATTGTCCCCATGTGCCACCACATCCCTACTGAGCTGCTCCACACTGCATCCCCAAACTGCTCCTTGCAGACTATTCCTGGGATGATTTTTGATCCCCCAGAAAGTCAGACAGGCTCCCTCCAGCCCAAACTGAGGGGAAAAGGCGCAGCTGGGGGCCAACTTGCTGTAGCACAACCACCAGAGGTAGTGGAGAAAAATGGAAATATCCCCCAAGAATCCCCAGCTTTTCAATAAATAAGGAAAGCTGCTGTCAAGATGTAAAATAGGCAGGTGTTATTTGTAGGAAACCAAAATGTGGAGGGGTGAAATAGAGCCAGAGGAAGAGTCAGGCACAGCCTCTCACTCTCATTTCTTTGTGGAAATCACGGTGCTGGCTGTAAAACACGAAAGCCACGACCACTTCCAGCAGTGTTAGAAACTCAACCAACACATCAACCATTTGTCAGAATGACAAAACTAGCAAGGAAAGGGAAGGGAAATCTGTCCTTTTCAAGCATCTCCATGGGGGATTTGCAGAAACTGGGTGAGATAAATTAGGGAAACAGCAAACTCACTTCATTTGTGATTTTACACCTCTGGGTTGCTGGGGATTTTCTGAGCCAGCATTTTCTGCTCAAAGAGAAAAGTGCCCACTGCAGAGGACTCAAGGAGGTCTTGTAATGGGCTCTCTCAGGTAGAAACAGGCAGATTTAGAGACAGGGTTTTGTTTGCTTTTTTTTAAGATCAGTAATACCAGGAGAGCAATTGCAAATCACCCAGCACTGTGGAAACATTAACTTTTAATTGCAGCGTGGCAATTCCTACAGCCTGTGCCCTTGTCCTGCAAGGAGCTCACAGGGGAGAGGGCTGGCCGGGCTTCCCCTGGCACTGCTGAGGAAGGAGATGGATGGGCAGCCCCAGGGCAGCATGACTGATTTCCCTCATTATCCAGAGCAGGAAAGTGGGGTGGAAGGGTGGCAGCATCCCTGGGTGTGGGGTTTGTCTTGCTCCAGCTCAGCGTGAGCAATTAGTGACAGCAGTTATTTTTGACAAGGGTTATGCGTTGCACCGCAGCTGGGGAGCCAGGTAGGATGAGCCCTTTCTTCCAGAACAAATTGTTTTTTATTGTTGTCCCTCCTCCATTGAGCTGTCCCCTTTCTATAGGTAGAATTAAAGTTCAAACAGCTCTGATGCTGCCCAGATGTGGTAAAGGAATAGGACTTCTTGATGGTGAAGCCTCAAACCATCCTGAGTTAATGCTTGCACAGCCTGACCAAAAAAGTTCTGAGAACTTTTTTTTTTTGTGTGTGAAAAAATTCAGTGAAAAAGTTCCCAGGAAAGTTTCTTTCCAACTCACAAAGCTCAGTTTAGCTCCTGAGATCGATCCTGAGTTCTCATTTCCATATTGTTATCACTCCCAACTCAATGCCCATAACACTGAAATCAAATCTTACAGTGAGGCTCAAAGGGGATAACAAATCACTAAAAACTTCACCACTTCCCATGGACAATTCTGCTGCAGTCTCAGTTTTAAAGGCAGGTTAACCATGGTCTGGGGCTTGGTGGTTTAAGGTGGTTTAAAGGTTTTTGGAACTCGAACAAAGGCACCAACCATGACACTGTGACACCCACAGTGTGATGGATGTGCGAAGCAATCGCTGCCACTGGCCACAACAGAAATGAAAGATGGGAAATGGTAAATCAGGGTGGGAAGGAGGAGGAGAGAGCACTGGAGGGCTACCAGAGGCACTGAGGTGGGGCAGCCCCTGGCTCAGTGAGCATTAATGGATGCAGAGAGGGAAAGACTGCCTGGATTTTTCATTGCTCCCTCCAAACCAGCTGCATCCCTCACTCCACATGAAAATAAACAAGATCTCATCTAAACACATCACTGCAACGCCCTGAGCTGCTGCTGAGCCCTCTGCTGACATCCCAGGATCTGGAGGGGTTGGTTCTCAGGAAAAACTCCACTCTGGCAATTTCTTGTCCTGGCTCAGCCCCTTGCTCTGAGGTGGGAAGAGGGCATCTGCCTGTGTGCATAATTGGGCACATAAATAGGTCAGCACCAGCTCGTGGGGCTGCTGCAGACACAGATGCATTTTTCTTGCATCCTTAGGCAAGCTGGAAAATGTCACTTCCTCGCTCAGCGATCACTAAACATTTTGCTGCCCTCAGTGCCCACCTGCTTTGTGTCTGCAGTTCTGGGAATAAGCTGGAAGAATAAGAACAGGTTTCTCTTTTTTCATGCATTTTGTTTGGTTTTGCTTTCTTTTTTTTAGAGGCACACACAGAGTGATTTAGAGCCCAAAACTGGGGTCAATGCCCCGACCCACTTCTCGTCCCTGTTCTCACCTGGGCCTCTGCAGCATCCTTCACCTCCCTTTTTATTTTAACTGTGTAACGGAAACCCCTAAACCAGCAAGTTTTCATGGGAAGCTGAAGCAGAGAAATGCCTGCAGAGGGGTGAGAAGCTGTTGCACATCCCAAGGGCAAATCCTGACCCAGGAGATGGAAGGAGCTGCCTGTGCAGATCTGCATGCAGAAGGGGTTGCACACATCCCAGAGGGGCTTCCTTCCCTTAGTCCTGACTCCTCCATCCCTGGGGAGGAACATCTGGAGCAGGAGTTCAGCTCACAGACAGGAGTTTGATGCTGAATCCTGAGCTAGTTAAAACCAGAGGATTTGGGGAGCAGGCTCACAAGCAGGGACGTGGCAAATCCATGCTGACCCCCGTGTGGGGAGAAAGATGAAAAGGATGAGCCCAAGGGAAGGAAAGGAGCAGGGACACTGAACAAAGCTGAAGCTCTCCAGGAAGGTGGAAGGCAGCTGAAGATGCTTCAAAAAGAACTGTGCTTTCTATCTCCTAGCAACAGATGCCAGCAAAAGGAGAATAAAAACAACCCAGGGAGATGGTCAGGAGATAGTCTTGGTAGAGGAAATGGGGCTTTGCCAAGTCTCACCCTGCTGGACCCTCATCCCTCCCCTCCTATGGGCACCACAGCAGTGCCCTCATCCAGCCAGGCTGGTTTTGCCCCCAGTGTGGCCAGGGTAGGAGGTTTGGGTGTTTTCAGCCCCTCTTGCTCTCTCCCCACCTTAACTTGGGCCAACAGCTGTGCAAACATCTTGGTAGCTTAAAGAGGGACCCCAAAACTACATCTAGGATGATGCTCAGCTGAGAGCGAGCACTCTGCTGGGGTCTTCTGCTGCTCACTATTTCAGGCTCCATCTGCTTCCCTGCAAGTGTATCCATCTGCAAGCAGGGCAATATTTACAGAGCCCAAAGCATCTGGCACCAGGATGCTTTAACCCATTAGGAAATGGCTGGAGGATACCACACTCAGGGCTTTTAAAGACATTTGGAGGGGGGAAACAAACCCTGTGTCTACAGGAAAATCCCCCCCTACCCATCTCTGTATCAATTACAGAAGAGGCATTAAAAGGTTTTAGTAATGATTTCTTGTCAATAACCTGGATCTTCACGTCCCAGCATTCTTATTCAAACTCTCCAGGGAGCAAGAACATCCCAGCAAAAAAAGGGACACGCCACAGACACATCACAGCAAAGGCAGAGGAAAGATAATAGAAAGGAGATATTGGGCAGAGGAAAAAAAAGATCAGAGACAGCAATCTGTAGGAACAGAGACAGATCACGAGTTTAAAGGAAGGTGATTCTTCACTCCACGCCTGTACAAATGATTTTCTTCCCTCTGCAGCTCCCCCCTCCCCTCTCCCCTGATGATTTGAAGGCTTTGGGAGCTCTGCAGTAAGTGTGACTGTTTTTCTGTGCAACTCAGCCAAAGATTTAAGTAGGCAGGAGGAAAGCACTCTCCTTTTCCATCAGCGTTCAATAGAGAGAGAGAGGGGAAAAAAAACCAGATACCAATAAAAAAGGGAAGAAAAATCAGGAAAGAGTCCAAGCTGCGAATCGTTAAAAGCAAACACAACTAGGAACATAAAAACCAAAGAGATGGAGTGGAAAAACACATCCTGGTGATCCTTCCTCCCTCCAACACTTCTCAGTGTGTGTAAGGTCTTAAGGCAGAGATTAATCTGGGCAAAGTGGGCTGGCAGGAGCCTTCTCCTCCAGATCTTCTGGTCATCCTCAGGAGAGACCCAGAGGAGGATGCTGGCCCTGGGTTTGCTCAGCCCTTGGGTGATGGAGAGGAGGAGCACAGGGCTGCTGCTGGGGGTGATAAGCTCTGTGCATGCTGATTATCAGCTGGTTATCAGTTATCCTGCTAATTCAGATTTCTGGGTCCAAAACCCTGCAAAACCCTCTATGGTGGGGCTGTTTGAGGCAGGCTCTTGCGTTATGGAGGTTTGGTGACACATCCCCCTTGCTGGCCTGAGGAAAACAGGGAACACACAGTCACAACATCCGTCTGTCCTTCCCTTCACTAATCAGCTCCAAATCTGTCAGTCCATTTTTACTCCATCCCAAAAAAAACCAAAGCCAGAGGAGATTCACAGTGGTACCCACTGGGCACCACAAGTGTTTTCCTCCCCAGTGAAAGCAGGAATTCAGAGGAATTCCTAGCTGGAGGAACCACACAGGAGCTCCACACAGTGCCCAGGCACCAGTAAAAAGCAGGCTTTTGAGCCCTGCAGATGATGGGATGGCTCATTTTCATCAGATCAGGAAAATTCAGTGGGGTGGAGCAGAAGCAGCTGGTACTGATGCAATCAGAACTCACCCTCAGACACGTCGTGTTGCAGGAACACATTCTTTCTGTCCTTCCCATGCTCCAGTGGCATTCCCAGCTCACAGAAACAGGAATATTGCAGGATGAGGGCTTGGCTGATTATTTCCTCTTCTTTCCAAGCCCTTCATATTTCTTTGCCACCAAACATTGCCTGGAGCCCATCCAGAACTTTCCAGGAGCACAGCGTCTTGAGCGTGCATGCCTTGAAGCTTTTCCATTCTTCTTGATGTTATAAAACTGTCTTGTAAAAGCAAAATTAAAGGCTTGAGTGCTGGCCACAAAGCCCTTCCCATGGCCGTGTTTTCTGTTGTGTGCAACTCCAAGACAGAAGGAGGGGGGCAGAGAGCTTTGTGCATTAAACTTCTTTATAAATCTATTGAAGGTGTTTCATCACTTCCCGACATTCCTCTATAAAACCCACTCAGCAACGTTTACAAATTATAAAATTAGCTTTATGTGCAGGGTCCAGGCTAATGGCACAGCTAAATCTAAGGAGCAGGAAGATTAGATGCCTCTCCCTCGCCCGTGGTGGGATTTATTTTGCAGCATCCCTTCATGGAGTAGAAGAATTTCCCTCCCAAGCCAAAGCTTTCAAAGGTCAAAAGAGGTTTGAGCACTGAGTGGAAAGTTTTGGAGAAGCCATGTCTGTGGGGAGCACGCAGGGCTGGATGGCTCAGGGCAACATTTGTGCTCCACAAACACAACACATTTCTGGAAAATGAGGGAATGCAGAAGTGTAATCCCAGGCAAGACAGTTCAAGCATGGAGAGGGGGGCAATACTGAGAATTTTCAGGGGAAAGGGACAGTTTTCATTAATCTCAGTGTTTCACACAGGTGCAAGCCTGGCTGCTGTGCTTGGCACCCTGCCACAACGTTCAGGGAAACCTTGGGCAGTACCTACCCAGTGCTCTCCCAGCCCTTGGCTATAGCTCAGGGCAGGTCTCTGAAGAGTGCTAAAATTCCCATTACAGAGACAGGGCCAGCAGCAGCCTGAGCTCAGCACAGCACAAGTGCCAGAAGGGAGGGCTGGGACGCTCCAGCCTCTCCTGCCCAGCTCACAGCCCCTCTCCAGCATACAGAAAGAAGTTTGATGTTGCTCTCCTGGTCCACAGGGTGCTGCCAGCCTCCCCAGGCCTGTGAGGAGGGGTCTTATGTCACAGCAAAGGCACCTCCTGATGCTTTTGGCCGCTTGCTCATCCTCACAGAGCCAGGGATCAACATTGCAAGGCAGGAGGGAGCACATTTCACCAGTTCCCTCACGCTGGAGGAGGAAACAAAAGCTAATCAGCCTGAAGCACAGGGGGCATGAAGGGAGCAAGCATCTTCAAGCTTTACTTCTGTGCTCCCTTTTAAAAAAAAAATAATTTCCCTCTGTGGAGTATTAATCACCACAAGTCGGCCTTAGGAAGAGTTATCCATGGAGCCACACAGGCACCGCAAGGACACTGTGTTAGAGCAAGATTATTTACTTTTATAACCTTTACAGAAACAAGAGATAAGTGCATTAGAGCAACGTGCTCACACACAGCAGTGCCTGCCTGATCCCTCCCTGCACCCTCCCCTTTGAGATGCTGCTCTGGATGTGAAAGGCAGAGCCCACAGAGCATCCTGAGCCCTGCTGGGATGGATTTGGGAAGGGGGTTTGATTTTAAGGGGCAGTGACACTCGAGGAGCCACCCAGGGCTGCCCATGGCACTGTGTGGTGGCAGCAGCACCTCCAGAGCCCCCCACTGCTCCTGCTGGGCTTTCCTCTCCAGTAGGCATTGTCCACCAGCAGGAAGTCCCCCAAGCTCATCAGACACCAATTTTGCAGAGCCTCACATTGTGGGGAGCCTGCAGGGAGCTGAGAGCTTTCCCCTGACAGCCTGCCCTGCAGCTCAGAGGGGTGGATGCTCATCACCCATCACTGAGCCAACAAGGGAACAGCATCTCTGCACTGCTCCTTCCTCTTCCCCCTCTCCCTGCCCTCTGAGGAGGAGCTGAAGTTCTGCAGGTGGTTTCTGTTCCCCTGGCCCCTGGCACTGCGGCCATGCCCAGAAGCCAAGCACTCAGGGGTGTTGGGGAAGATAGAACAGGAAAGCCTTATAAGTATGATTGCCTGGCAAAAGATTTTGAGAATATGGAAACTATAAGCGAGATTGAAATGAAAGCAAACTTTGAGATACCTCAGTTACTGAACAACTGGAAAACAATGGTGTGGCCAGCTGAAGGTGATCCCCTTTTGATGGAACAACACCCTCTGCTTGCAGACAGGCCCAAGGCTCAGAGCAAACCCTGCAGCTTGGCAGAAGGGGCCCAAAGAGGAGTTTTTAGGGTTTAAAATGTAACACAGTATGGTAATGTAGTGATTCTTATAGGCTGTATGAAAATGCTATAGGATTTGTATCTTGTTCTAGATTGGTTAGTGAGAATCAGAATATTCAACACAGAAGAAGATTTATTGTATTGCAACGGGAACTTCTCTTACCTCTTGGCTCTTACCCCTTGTACTCTCTTACCCCTTTTACTCTGTTATGCTTTTACTCTCTCACCTTCTCATCCTCTCTGCCCCTCTCTTCTCTGGGGCCTGCTCTGGGCTGTGTCTGGCAGCTCCCAGCAGGGCCCTGCACCCAGGCCCTCTGCAATAAACCACAAGTTCCTGACCTGGCTGCAGAGAGCTCTTGTCTCCATCCATCCTGACCGTCCTACCCCCCAATGTTCCTACACAGGGGCAGCTGTTGAATTTTGGGGAGGCATTTCAATTTACCAGCAAATTCACCTCCCCCCCTCTGCCAGTGTGGGATGGCTTTAAAAAAAAAGAAATAAAAAAAAATCAAACGTGCATAGAAAAAACACAAGTTACCTCCAGTCTCTGGGATGAGGCAAACCTCAAAGTGAAAATGTTCTATATCCCTCTTTTCCATTTGCCCCTGAACTTGTGTCTTGCACCGCTGGAGCCACCTCCCATTTCCACAGAGCTCTGTGGGTGACATCCTGATCTACAGACACATAAAGGAGTCTCTGCCTACAAGATAAGAGCCACAAAATGCAAATAAAAAGCCCCAAATAGCTCAACATCAAACGAGGTCCATATCTACCCTTTCAAAGGCATCCAGGCTGCAAAACACCACGAGCTATGGCTTTGTTTGGAACATTAAATATGATACTAAAAACATCTCCTGTGCAAAAACAATGTGCATATGAGTTTGTTTATGCTGGAACTTTAATCTCTAAAATAACAGGTTTGTTTAAGGCTGAAAAATTAATCCCAAGCAATGATTCAAGGTGCCTTGGGCTGGCATGGGCAGGTTTTGGGAGTGGGGGGCTACAGGAGGGGCTCCTGTGAAGTGCCAGAAGCCTCTCCTGGCCCCAGCAGAGTTGGTGCAGCCCTGGAAGTCCAGGATGGAGCAGGGATCCATGCTCCTGCAGTCTGCGGAGGAAGGGGATGCTCCTGAAGGAGGCTGTGATCCCAAGGGATGCCCCAGAGAGAGGAGCCCACTGCAGCCTGTTGGGAGGACTCACCTTTGGAATATTTCACATATTTCCTTTCCCAGGGAAGGACCCCACCTGCAGCAGGGGAAGGATGAGGAGGAAGAAGTGGCAGAGACAGTAAATGTGTGACAAAGTGACCACAACCCCATTTTGCAGCCCCTGCACTGCTGGGCAGGAGTGGAAATTCAGGAGTGAAATTAAGCCTGACTAGAAGGGAGGGGTGGGGGAAAGGTATTTTTTAAGATTTGGGTTTATTTCTTATTACACTGCTCCAATTTGATTGAATAAATGAAATTCATTCCCCAAGCTGAGACCTTTTGCCCATGGTAGTAATTCCTGGGTGATCCTTCCCTGTCCTGGTGTTGAGCCCTCCTTTGGATTTCCTGTCTCCTGTCCAGCCAAGGAGGGGAGTGCAGGAGCAGCTTTGTTGGGCTCATGGCATCCAGCCAGGGTCATCCCAGCACCACACAAGGCCTGAGGAGGCTGGGAATGGTTCCCCAAAGCAGAGAGTGCAGCCCTGATTTAATTAAAGCCTTTAACGTTCCCCAAGCCACACCATCCATCCACCCATCAGTATGATGAAAAGACTGCAAGTTCCCTTAAACTCACCCAGCCACCTCATGAATCTCCTGCTTGGGAGAGCAAGGAAAAATGAACTCTCACTTCGTTCTTCCATTTCCACACCAGCCTGGGCCGTTTTGCTGCTCTTGGGATGTGCTAAAGAGAAATATTGCTGAGCAGGGAGGGGGCTCCAAGCAGGAGCACAGCAAAATCCAGGATGCTGCAGGGATCCCATCCAGTTTTTTGGTGTCCCTTGGATACCCAAAAGTATCCTCCAGTCTCTGCTACACTACAGGAGTTATTTCATTTTTTTCAGTGTCCCTTGAAAGCCCAGAATGATCCAAGACATCTCCAGGCTCTGCTGTGAACAGGAGTTATTCCAGTTTTTGGCGTCCCTTGGTTGCCAAAAGGATCCAGGACACTTCCAGGCTCTGTTACACCACGGGACTTATTCCAGATTTTTAACTGGCTTCAACCAGTTAATAACCATTTGGATTTACTTCCTTTAGGTCAGCCAGCTCAAGACAAACTATTTCTTTCTAAACAAAATTTAAAGCAAGGAGAAAATTTGAGGGTGGGGGAAAAATATTCAACAGGGAAGCTCCAAAGAGCATCTTTTTAAAGTTAACGTTAGTTTCATTTTGGCTCCAAACATGGCTTCAAAAAACAGAAGTAAAAGCATCTAATTTCTAAAAATGCACAAAAAAAGTGGTTTGGTTTTTTTCAAATTGCTGCTTTCTGCTGTCATCTTTTTTGTTGAGTTCAACACAAATAATTTCAGCTGACCTGAAATGTTATTTTTCAACAAATGAATGCTTTAAAAGAAAAAGAAAAGAGAAAAAAGGAAAGGAAGAAAATCTCGTTCTTTAGCCTGCGTGTGTGTGTGTGTGCTACACCACTAATTTTTAGTTGTTGGCTTTCTGCTAGAAATAATGGCACTGACAAAATGGCTGAATAAATCATTCTTCTCACAAGTGTGTCAAAAGGGTTGACAGAAAGAACAATAAAATTAGATGGTGTACCCAAAAAAAAACAAAGAAAAAAAAGAAGAAGAAGAAAAGAAAATAAAAAATATAAAAAATATAAAGTGCAGCTGCACTTTATTTTTTTTTAGATGGGAACCACTGGAAGCATTTCTAGGAACTGAGCACTGGTGTCAGCACTTGGATGCTTGCATCACTAAAACCCTCTTTGCAATCAGGTTTCCCACCCCACAGCACTACAAACGATCCCAAAAAACAAAAACCAAGGAGAGATTTTATGTGGGAGAGCTGGGGGTGACCTCAAGAAGAAGAGCTCATTGCTCGGGGCTGGTGCTGCTCCCCTGGGTAACCCGGCTCCAGGGCCTGGGGGAGGCTGCTCCATTCCCTCATTAAATAATTCTGACTCATGAACACATCAGAAAACTCGAGCTGTGCCCTCTGACAGTTTACCTCCAGGAAGGCAAAGTTTGTCCAAGAGATCCTTTTGTGCAAATCATTCAGGCAGCATTAGTCATGTTTGTCCCTTCCTGGCCGAGACAGCTCGGGGAATTTGTGTGATTTTCATTGCCTTCCCCTGCACCCTCATCCATCCTGGCCAAGGGAGCTTGCAACTTTATCTCATCTTCCTGCAGCACTGGAGCAAGACAGAGCTGCTGCTCCTGGCCAAGAGGAATGGCCTGAAATGCAATTTTCATCCTTTATTTTATTTTATAGACAACACAAATGTCCCCGATACCCCCAGGCCGGGCTGGCTTTTGGCCTTCAGAAGGGTCTGAGCAATAAGGAATAACAGGCATAAGGACATGACTGGAAGGTCAAACATTACTGATATTATATGTAAATATATTTATATTATGTATATATATTTATATACATACACCTCCCTTGCTTTTATTTATATTTCTCTTTCCCTCCTGATTTTTTTTTTAGCCAGGCAAACTACAGATACCTCTCATGCTCACATGAAAAAGATGATAAAAGTGCTCCTAAAGCAATCCAAAAGTTGCTCAACCCTGCACATTTCTGGTCCCATGAGCACACACCCTCTTGGGTCACATCCTAGAGTGAGAAACCAGTTTTTCAGGAATTTTTCCAGGCAAGAGAGAAATGCCCTAAACATCTGATATTTCCCTGTCTGCCTTCAAACCCCAGCACATTTCTGGCAGCTCTGTACATTTGTATCTGACTGCTTAACAGGGAAAATCTCTTTCTGAGCCATTTCCACCATATAGTTTCTTCTGACATAAATATGAATCGAGGTTATGGCCCGGTATGATCTTCCCAGGAAAAAGTGGAGATTACATCAATGTGACCCATTAAAGCAATCTTAAATACCCACTGATGGGTCATTATTGCAAGTTACTTTCCTTCCTGATGTAAAATTTATTCAATATATTGGAGGGGAGAAAAAGGTCTCCAGGAAGGCATTGCCTGTGCATGGCATTAATAAAAAGGGACAGAGCAAGGGATGGGCCTGACAAGTTGGAAGAGGAGTTTCCATTTACACAGCCCCTCAGGATGAATCAAAATCCTCCTCCTCTAGGGCATGGAGGCCAAAAGGAAAACTTGAATTATTTTGTAGCCAGGGGAGGGTCAGGCTCTTCTCCCGGGAAAAAAGGGATAAGGGAGAGGAAATGGCTCCAAGGTGCACCAGGGGATGTTTAGGCTGGATATCAGGAAAAAATTCTTCACTGAAAGTGTGGCCAGACACTGGAGCAGGCTGCCCAGGGAAGTGTTGGAATCCCCATCCTTGGAAGTGTTTAAAAAAGGTGTGGTGGATGTGGCACTTGGGGACACAGTTCAGCGGTGGCCCTGGCAGTGCTGGGTGAATTAAAGGCTGGAATCAATGATCTTGGAAGTGTTTTCCAAACCAAAGGGTTCTGTGATTCCAAGAAAGAGCCCATGGCACTGCCAGCTGGGCTTGGGGGCAGAAAAGGGGGTGAGGGGCTCCCCAAATCACCACTTGCCCCCTTCTCATCCCCTGCCCAGAAAGTGGTGATGGGAGGCAGCTGTGAAGCTCTTCCACCCAGGTAACGTGGGGCTTCACAAAATAAATCCCCTCTTCTTCTGTTTTACTCTTTGTCTCTGCAGCCTGGATCTGAACTTATAAACATTTTGCTGTGAGTCAAGTCTAGAGGGCTGGTTGTTTTCTCAGCACCTCTACAATTCAATTTAAAAAATGTATTTTTGAAGAAGGAGGAGTTTGTTAGCTAGGGAAGAAAAAACCTCTCAAAGCCAAGGCTGAGAGAATCACAGAATTATAGAACCACAGAACCATTTAGGTCAGAAAAGGCCTCCAGGATCATCAACCCCAACCTTTGATCAATCACCACCTCACAACCCCAAAAAGTTTCCAGTTGCATCCGCTTCTTTCTTTGCTCCAACTCTCCTCCAATTTTCTGTCTTCTTCGTGCACCTAATTAATGACTCAATTCATTAATATTTTTGCGGCAGAATTCTCTCCCCATCTATAAAGCGGCTGTGCCAAATTTTTTGCCTTAATTATAAACAGTACCTTTTGTTTAAAGCTTTCTGCAGAGAAAACAGCAAAGACTCCTATCTCCTCACAAGACAATTATTCAGAATGTTATCAGCAAATCTTCATCTCAGAGGAGGATTTCTCCCAACACAGTCCACCCACCTATAGATGCACTCAGGACTACAATCAATACATGTTAATTAAGCCATAGCCCACTCCAATTAAAATTATAGAGGCTGAAGGACAGACATTTGTTTTTGTCAGTAAATTAATTTAAGCATTCATTAACTTTAATTTTTAAATTATATATCACTTTAATGATAAATAATTCCTCTCATTACAGAGGAAACATATGGAAGGGGAAGATAAGATGGGAGAGACTTGGACCCAGGGAGGAATTTGTTCCCCAGCACTTCCCTCTCCTTGGGCACATCAGCAGCCCCATTTGTGTCAGCAAACTGGGCTCTTTTGGAAAATTTGGCTGGCAAGTGCAGTGCTGAAATAAGAACAGAGATTCTTTGAGTATCTCGCCTCCTTCTCTGCTGGGAACATGAAAGCTTGCCTGTGAAATCTCAGGGTTTTAGAATAGCTGAAATTTTGTGCAGGCTACCAAAATAAACACTTTTCGGCGGAAATCAAAATATTACCATGCTAACGAGTTTTTTAATTCATGTAGAGATTTGTTTTACAGCTTAACCCTTCCTGCACATCAGCAGAAAGGCAGAAAGGGTGGTTTATAACATGGTGTTTGTGCAGTGTCCTGCACTCTGAGTTAAACCTGTGGCACTAATTAAACAAGGAGCAGGCCCGCAATATTTGGGGTTTTCTGTTCCCACCAGATGCTGCGTGGCACAGCAAAAGCTGATAGGCCAAGAAACACTTACAATGTAATTAGGAAACAGTCAGATTCTGATTGTGATGGTGTGAATGATAACATCTGTATTGTCTCACCCTACACCATGAGACTGAAAATGGAATAAAAATTTTTTAAATGCCTCCCAGTTGCCCCATGTGAGGCAGAAATAGCCCTGATCTGACTGCACATGGTCTGGGCTGGGTTTTAACCCTCAGAGCTCACCCAGCAGTGCCCATCACACCCTCACCGTGAATTTTCCCTGCTCCTCCGCAGTGCCAAACTAATCCAACATCCCCAGGTCTTTTCCTGCTGGAAACTCAGGGGTGTCTGACATCCCAAGTGCTCTGAGATCACAAGCTCTTCACCCCAGCAAGCAGATCCTCGCAGCTCTTCCCAGAGCCAGGGTGCTGTATAAATAGCAGAGCTGCATTCCCAGCCTCCTCCACACAGACCCTGCCTGGGACTTTCTGTCAAATGACAGAAATCAAAATAGATTAACTGAATAAATTATTCACCCCAGAGTGCCTTTACTGCTCCAGCCTTGTGCTGGACTGGTGAGGACTGATCGGCTTCACAGCTGATGGCTGCGAGCAAACAGCAAAACAAAATTATACAGGGGAGAGACTGACAACAAAAATGAGTGCGAAAAGCACCAGGTCTCAACCTCTGTGGAGCTTTAGACCTCAGTGCAATTATGGACTCTTCTGACCATATTTCTTCCTTTGAAATAACTGATTTGAAACAAGTTCCTCTCCCCAGCCTGATTGTGCAGCTGTCACCACGAGCCATTCCTGCTGGGCTCTCAGGACACCACATCTGTTGCAAACTCCTGGGGACAGGGACAGGGTCCCTCTCCGAGCCCCACTGCACAGACACTGCTTGTAAACACCTCTCTCCTGCCTTTAATCCAAAAGCCAAAATTGGAGAGAGCTAGTGGCCAGCCAGGACTTCCAGAGATAACCCAGGGCTCCCAACAGCCAGACAAGCAACAACTACTTGTGCCCACACAAAGCAGAGCATCCCAGCCTTCTCAAAGCCAAAATCCACTTTTTTCGATCTCCTCTGCCTCTTGACATCACTGTCTCGCACTGTGTCAGCCCCTCCACCTCACAGTGCCAAAATTATCTGTACTCCCTTCCCTTGCCCATGGAGAACCGTGACTGGCTTTGCTGAAGGCAGGGGGATCTCTCCTGCAAGGAGAAGCTCTGCTGCCTCAATTTCCACATTTCCAGGTCAGTGTGAAAGAGAGCAGGGCTCTGAGCAGGCTGAGAGTGGGACCTGCAGCCTGGAGAACTTCTCTAGGAGGAACACACAGGACCCGGGCAATGCAGAAGGTTCCATCACAAGGGAAATGGGGCAGCGAAAGATAAAATGTGCAAAATATTATTTTATTAGTAATCTGTTTACTTAACTACTGCAGAGATGTTTTAAAAAAAAGCTTTCTCCCCATTTATCCATTAGCTCCTCTGCCATCCAGCTGCACTGCTGAATTCTCATATTTATGACATCAGTGCATGTTGCTATAGAGATAATTAATTAATGCAACATAATCAAGTCAGCAATTTTACGACTTTACAGCTTAACACAGGGCTGGAAATAGAGTGGGGAGAACACCAAAGCTTAGTTCTGAAAAGCAGGGTTTTTAATGGTCCTTCAAGCCCTGAGAGTTGGGTCTGAAAGTCATTTCGACAGCACATGAAATGTGCTGCATTTGGTATAATCACTGTCATTAGAAGCCCAGAGAAAAATTAGAAAAACAGCAATAAAGAGGAATGAAAGTTCTGACAAAAAAATTACAGGTGGAGGGCAGAGCTCTCCAAGCACCCAGCAAAACTCTTCATCTCCACCTGGCAGAAATGCCAGGCTCCACAGGGATCTGGCCAAAAAGGCTGCAAGCTGTGGTGTCCTACTGCCTAATCCCAAATACACCAGGATTTTCCCAAGAGCCACCCCAAAAATCATCTTTCCTGGGGTGCCTGCCTTCTCTGCTCCTTGTGGGACCTCCTGAGCCAGCTGCCGATGAGAGGGGGGCTGAGATGTGGGAAATCCAGGACTCCTGGACCAATGTGATTAAGGAGAAGCCATTTATTGTTTACCTTATACACTTATTTATAGATTCTGTCACTACTGTACATGCTGATTAAACATTTCTTGTTGGTGCCTTGTCTTGCCCATGCATCTTTCAGAATGTGGGACTGGTCACAGTCCAGGTGTGTCAGGAGCCAGGACATCCCTCTGGCTGTGCTGAGCAGCCCAGACCCTGCCAGGGGGCTCACAGACCCTGGCACAGAGCCCAGAATGCCCCTGTGGGTTTGATTGTGACCTATGGAGCAAATTACCTACCTTGTATGAAGATCTGCAAGCCACAACAGTTTAGGTAGAATGATCGTGAATTTATCACCGGGTGGAAAAGTAGATTGTGGGGTTTTTGGTGTGGGGGTTCAGGAGGCAAGATGGAGGGATCTGGATGTGTCCAGCCTTTCTCCTTCTTCTTCTTCTTGGCCTCCACCTTCTGCTGTGATGGTGGCACTTTTGGATTGGTTTAGAGTAGAAGGTCAGTGTCTAACACGGGTGATAGGGATTGGGAAGTAAGTGTAAACATTGTACACGTAGTTGTTTTTAGTAACAAGATACAACACCGCCCTGAGGGCAGGCAGAGTGCCTCTGTCTGTCGTGCTGAGCAGACCTCAGCTGGACAGGAGAAAGAATTTTATAGACAAGGAACAATAAACAACCTTGAGACCAAGAAATTAAGAGCTCCGACTCCTTCTTCAACCACCAGGCTGGGAAGAGAAACTTTGGAACTTTTCTCAGGTTCGCTCTGACCAGCAGAGATCCCAACGCAGGTGGCTCACAGCTCTCTGCCATCTCTTTCTTGTGGTCTTGTAATTTGGTTTCTCAGCTTCTCCTTTCACATTTTAGCACGGTTTATGTCAGAGTAAATTGATGAATTCCAGAGGGCCCTGAGAGAGTTCTGATAAGAGCAGTGATAAGCAGGATGGCTGGGGCACACTGAGTTCTCCGGGTACATTGCTCCACTGAGGAGAGCTCTTGGCATGGCAGGAGGCTCCGTGCCACCCTCAGCCAGGAGCTGGTGGCTCTCCAGCTGCCACCAGAGCCAGGCGTCCCTCCTGCCACATGTGGGCCACTCCAGGAGGCAGCGGGTGACACCAGGCCCTTCCACCTCTCTCATGCCTGACAGTCAGGTTGGCATTTGCAGTGACAAGGACATCAGTGCCCTGTCAGCATGGCCAAACAAGACACTCTTTGATGGGAGCTGTAATTCCACCCCAGGAGCTTGCCTTCCCACCAAAAACAAGGATGCTGTGGAATATCCCAGTAGGTGCCAGACTTGCTGCTTGTAACTCCACCCCTTTGCTAATTTAGAAGATTAAAATCAGTCTCATTTTCAGGTGAAGCCTTTTTTTTTTTTTTTTTTTTTTTTTTTTGTCCTGTACTAATTAGAATCTTTTTATACACTTTTCAATCCAGGGTCTCTGCCTTCTGAGGGTAGAAAGGCAAAAGCAGCACACATGAAATTAGGTCACTTAACCCTCAGGATGCTCCCATTCCTCAGCAAAAGTTGCTCCATACACAGTGGAGCAAAGGGGGAAAAAAGGTTTAAGAGAGACACATACAGAATAACTGAGCCAAAAACTGTATTTTTGGGCCAAGAGTGATATCATAAAGCCACATTTGCCTTCCACAACCATGAAGTTTTTCAGGCTGTGGCATTTCCATGGCAAGCTTCACTGCCAAGCAGTGACTGAAGCCACCTACACTTCTTACAGAGCTGCCCAGTGAAGAAACAACCAAGCAAATTATTGCTAAATAATTTTATTTTTTTTAATTTAGCAGGAAAACCAGCAGACCAGAGTAGTGCTGCTCAGCCTTATTAGCTGTCTCTACAATACACAAAGTAGAGAGACTTTTCCCAAAGGCATGAAGTGATAGAAGAAGGGGGAAAGCAGAAGGAGGGAAGGTGCAGATGGGATATTGGGAAGGAATTGTTCCTGCCAGGGTGGGCAGGCCCTGGCACAGGGTGCCCAGAGCAGCTGGGGGTGCCCCTGCGTCCCTGGCAGTGCCCAAGGTTAGGCTGGATGGGGCTGGGAACAAGCTGGGACAGTGGAAGGTGTCCCTGCCCACGGCAGAGGTGGCACTGGCTGAGTTTAATGTCCTTTCCAACCCAAACCATTCCATGTTCCCACACCCTAGCTCAATTAAAGCAGGGAAAAGTGCACAGTTCTTATGCTGCATTCATGTACAACACAGTTGAAGAAAATTAGGACCAAAAACCACCCAAGCACTAAATTCATCACGATTTGTTTGGAGACTTCAGCATCCTGATTCTCTCCAGGCTGAGCCCATTTTCAATGGGATAAATTGCAGAGAGTCACTGAAATCCAGAGCTTATTGCACACCATCTGCAGGCAGAGAGAGCCCTGTGTGCCCAAGCAGAGCTGCCTTCCTGATGCTGTGACCTGTTGCAGGAGGAGACAGCTCCACCTGAAGGGCTCAGCTCAGCTGCAGGAGAGGGGCAGAACCTGCAGGACAATTTTCCTGCCACAGTTTGGACAGCAACATCCAAGTCACCAGGAGTATTTTTGCTTGATCTGCACAAAACCCAGAGGAAAAACTCACTCTTACAGCCACCAGCTGCTGCTGCTGCAAAGGTTTATGGCTGGAATAAAGAGAGAACACATCCTCCCTAAAGCCAGACGACAGTCCAACCCAGAGAGAGGCAAGAAATCATCTCTGGTGAGAGCAACAATGAGCAATTTAGCTTGATTATATCCTTGCATATCTCCCTATTTATAATGGTTTCCATTATTTTAAATGCAAACTGGTGGGGTTTTTGGGTTTGTTTTTTTCCCTCTGCATCAGCTCTCGTGACCAAAACTTGTCATTAGCTCCTGATTAAAAGAGGTTTTAAATGAGTAGAAACAAGCCCAAAAAAGTGCTGCTGCATCCCCCATCCTCCTGTATCAGACTGACTGCTGCAAATGTCAGCTCTATTTACTGTTTGCAGCCCGCTAAGCTTTTTTGTCTTGCAAGGAGAGGTAAAATTGGGAATACTGGATCAGGCGGGAGAAAAGAACAACAGAGGAGAGGTAAATAAATAAACAACCACGGGGCCCATGTGCCCAGGAGGCTCCTGGCAGCTCACACTTGCAACACACATGCAAGTTTGTCCACAGATGCGGCAAACAAATGAAATCAGCTTCACCAGTGAGAGCCTGACCTTTTCCATCTTCCCCCCAGCAGAAATCAGGCACCAAAAAAAGGGTCAGAAATAGCAAAGATGATAAAGTCAAGCATCAGAAGCACAGGGGGGCTGAAGGGAAAAGACAGGCAGGTGAAAGGACAGGCCAGGGAAACCTGAAATATTGCAAGTCATGCTCTGTGGCCAAAATACCAGGAGATAAATATCCCTATGAAATGCTGGCAGTGGAGGGCGAGGCCAGGGGAGCCCAGGAGCTCCATTTCCGTGCTGGGAGCAGGAGCTGGCTCTGCCCCAGACAGGGACCCGCTCCTTTTGACACAGCACAGCGCTCAGCAGGACAGAATTCCCCTCCAGCAAGGTGCAGGCAGACACCAAACAAGATCAGTTTGGATTTTCCAGAGCATGGGAAACACTGCTGATTGTTCCAAGCAGAGGGGTCCTGACCCCTCTGATGGCTGAGCCCAGCCTGGAGGGGGTGTCTGAACCCACAGTGAGCTCAGCACCTCATCAGCACAGCCTGGCCTGCATTTTGGGTGCTTGTGGGTTTTATATTCACCTTAAATGCTGTGCCCAGGTCTGGAACCATCACAAGAAGGATATTGAGAAGGGAACGGCGCATACTGCTGTTCTCAAGGTGAAGGAAAAGGGAAGTTTATTTTCTGACTCCAGCATTCATAGTTTTCTAAGGGTGACAGTGACAGTGCCACCTCTCCAATGACACTGGGCAGACCAACAATCTATTAACTTTTTCTTCTTCTACAAAGGAATGCAAAACAATGAGTTATTTACAGAAAGTGTGTGAGATAGTTCACTACAAGGATGTAAACATCAGAAGGCTTAGAAAATCTTGAATAACTAAAGTGACAGGGATCCTCAGCCCTGCATTCTCCTGTCAGCACTCACAGCACTCTGCCTTCATTGCTGGTGAGCAAATCCACTGCTCAGAGAGCCCAAACTCCTCTCTCAAACCCTTCAGCCAAACCCACACTAATGCACTGCTGCCCACTGCACAGGTACTCAGCCCTCCCCCAGGCCCTGAGAGCAGGAAAAGCCAACTCCAATAAATGCAAAGCCATTCCTTTCGATTCCAGCTCTTAAATGCAGCACTTAATTAACTCTGCTGGGGCTGCTCTGGCTCTCTCTGCTCCCGTTTCCATGCCACCAAGGTTAGGAAAACACCTTTTCCCTTTGCACAGCGGGGCCCTCCCTGCTCCCGCCACGCCAAGCACAGAGCCCCACAAATCCACCACCATCTCCTCCTGCACAAAGCTGGGAGCAGATGGTGCTGGATTTTCACTGCTCTGGCTGCCCCTGGCTTGGACTCCGAGCCAACAGCCCTCACCAGGCTCTGGTGCTGGAGTGGGACTGCAGAAGCCAAGCTGCCACCCCTCCAGATCCAACATTCCGAGTCAGCAAGGCTGAGCTCTCCAGAAGAAAAGGAAAAGAAAGAACAGCAGCAACGGGGAGCGGAGGGAACAACCCAAACCAGATGTTTTAAGCAGCTGGGATGGCTGTTTCTCCCAAGATGCTGATGAAGGCAAACTCTGTGGCTTGACAGACCCCCATCAGCCACCCCCTTCCTGCCAACACAGAATTCAAATCAGCCCTGCTGGATTTAATCATCTTCTCCCTTTAAATAATCAACTGGGGGCAGGACAGGAAAAGGATTTATTCATGTCACTTACTGTCAAAAAAAAAAAAAACAGTTTACTGGGCTAAAATAACCTGCAGTAAGAAAAAAAATAAAGGATGAAAAAAGAGAAAGAAAACAGAGGAGAGGGGAGTGTGGGAACATCAGCTCTGCACGAGGGATTTGGATGTGCCCAGGTGGGTGCTGAGATGGAACAGACATGAGTAAAATAAAATAAAAAATAAAATAAAATAAAATAAAATAAAATAAAATAAAATAAAATAAAATAAAATAAAATAAAATAAAATAAAATAAAATAAAATAAAATAAAATAAAATAAAATATTGAGAAAGAGAAAACACCCAGAGGAGAGGGAGGTGTGGGAACATCAGCTCTGCACGAGGACTTGGACATGCCCAGGTGGATGTTGAGACACGAGCCCTTCCAGCAGATATGAACAGGGAAAGCAGAGCAGGAAAGGGGCAGCACACTGGTTGGCTCAGGGTTTGAGCACTGGTTTTTGGGCAGAGCTGAGAACACACGAATTTTTTTGAGCAGTTTGTAGGACTTGCACCAAACCCCAGCACGAATTCAACAGGTTGCCCAGCAGCTGCCCCAGCCCTGGCCTGATGGCCTGCATGGCAGCAGACCACATTGTCAAAAGATCTTCAGAAAAAGGGAAAAAAAAGGTATAAAAGGTATCAGGAGCGGGGCTGCAAGATGCTCCTGCTGCCACAGAAAGGTCGGGCGATGCCAGAGGCCTGAGAAAAAACAGCAAAAATTCAACGTACCAGGAAAAACAAAGACTTTGAAGCATGACTGAAACGGCCTCCAGCTCTGTCACAGCAGCATGAAACCTTTACAGCAGGGCACACCAAGGGCCCAGAACACAAAAGGCTTGAACAACCTGGCAAAAGTCCATCAAGGACTATTAAATCCAAAGTTACAGATTAACTTCCAGTTCGGGAAGCCCTGAGGCTGCAAAATGCCCCAGACTGGGAGGGAGGCAGCAAGATGTGGGTGCAGATTCTTTCTCAGGCCCCTGCTCCTCACTGGAGCCCCTCTGGGGAGCTCAGCACAGGCAGTGGCACTGCAGATAGAGGGGCCGAGGCCACATTTCACATTTAAACTGTGGTGCTCACAGCGGGAACCCTGCACAGATCAATTTGGTGACGTTTTCGGCACATTCCCAACCTTCTGGAGCTCTCCCTGTGCTTTAGGAGCAGTTTCTCATACTGGAAGACACTCTGCTGGTGGGATTGTACAGCACAGTGGAGGGAGGTGCACTGGGAGCCAGACCAGGGCTTCACATTCCCAGCTTGAGGCTTAAAGGAAACAGAAAATAGCCAGCAGGAAAATTAGGCACCAACAGCATGGAATTTCTTGTTCTCACCTCCCCTCTGGGTGCCCAGCATCTGGGAATGCCTAGAGGCCTTTCCAGATAAATCAGTGCAAAGGACAACCTCATCACGGGTAATACCAAACAGCTGAAACCAGGAACAAATTGTTTTCTGCTCCAAGACTGCGCCTCTCATCACGAGTCCTCAGGGGACAAGAAATGGAATGAGATTCCCTCCTGTCGGAATAAAATCAGGATGAGTGTTACAAGGAAATGAGCACAACACGATGTCCTTGGCCATGGCAGCCTCCTGATCCAGAGGCGCCCAAATTCGGGCACGTGGAGGCCAAGGAGAACACCAAGAAGCTCAGGGAGGCAGACCCAACCGTGTCTCAGAAATTCCAGCAGCACGATGGCATTCCAGCTCCACCTGCAGGAATTTCTGGGGCTGAGAAAGCCCCGAAGGTGAGGCGGGAAAGGCGGGAAGCTCTGAAGCGAGGGAGGCTGAGGCCGGTGGGGAGGAACAGGCTGCAGGTGAGAGAAACAGGGAAGGTGGGCAGCCTGGGGGTTGTGTAAAAACACCATTAAATACCTTGGGAAGCCGAGAGGGATGGGTTTCTTGCCATAATCCCAGAGGCAAATGCTGAATGCAGCTTCCCAAGAGTGCATTCCCTCCCAGCAACCCCCAAGAATTCCCTGCTCCAGGCCTGTGTTCACCTCCCCACACAGCTCAAGTTCCAGGAGGAGCATTTCCTGGACTTAGACTTTACAGGATTATTAAAGAACAATGGCAAAATGAAATATCAACTGGCAGAAGGGAACATGCGTGATACAACTTGCATTTAAAAAAATAAAAAGCAAAATAACTGCTCTAGATTGGGGAATCACTATTGGTATGTCCTTGCAAAATTATTCCCTCCTTTAATTAGAGGTTTTGGGGGTTAGGAGGTCAATTAAGTCTCTATGATGCTTCAAGAATCCTGACATGATTTGGGCTTCAAGCTCAGGCTAAAAGAAGTAGAAATCCAGCTGGTTTCTCAAGTGCAAAACAATAACTAAATAAACTATTTAGTGCAATACAACATCAAGTAACCCATTCTGTAGAATCTTTGAGATTGGAAAGAGCTCCTAGACTGAGTCCAACCCCTAAAAAAGGGGAACACCATGAAGAGGTACAAAAAAGGCCCTCAGTACTTTCACACCTACAAAAAAAACCCCTCAAACTTATTCGATTCCAGGGGAAAACACATCCCAATCCTTCAAATCCGCACAGCTTTAAAAATCTGCAAAATTTTAAAATTTTAATTTTTTTTTAATTAAAAAAATTTACTTTTAAAAGGAAGGTATTTCAATGTTATCTACACAGCAGCAATCACAGGCAGGAAATGTATGAGCTTGTTATGGCTCACATGAGAAATCCCTGCAGGAAAAGAAGGGTGAGAGCCAGGAGAATTCCCAGCATGGATCACCAATCCCAGAGAGAGCCTCACTCAGGGAACAAGGAAAACTGTGACCTTGAGATGAGAGCACATGTGTAACACTTCTATAATGATGGCAATCTCCTATTTTTATAAAATAAATATAAAAATATAAAAAATATATAAATATATAAAATATATATAAGTATATAAAATATATAAATATGTAAATATATAAATATATATCTCCTGTGCAGATAGCTAGGAAGTCATGCATAAAATTCCTGCACCAGGCTTCCAAGAAAACCCCTCATTTTTCTTCTCTGCTGCCATCCCTGTATCAATCCATGGCAAAGCTGTGCCAAACGCCTCCTTTCCTCCCCACAAGACCTAAGTGCTGGTCTATATTCCAATAATTCTGCTTCATTTTAGATGAATTATCAGCATTTCCTCTGCTGGGCTTTTCCTATGCAGACAGCAATCATGGGGGGAATAAAAAAAAGTGGAAAAAAAAAATTTAAAAATTCTGTACAACTTATTCAAAGGCTGGAAATGCCTCACAGCACAGGCTGGTTTTCTTGCATCTCTCTTCAAGCAGAAAAGCAGCACAATATGGACTCAGAGATCTAAAGTGGCAGCTGGACTGACAAAGAAAAATGTTTGGTGGGGTAGCACACACTCAGCAAAACCAACAGCATCCTAAACTGGATCATTTTTACCAGCTTTAAAACCCAAATTGAGGCTTGTAGGAGACTCCAGAGAATACTGGTGATTCAGAGTTCAAAATGAGCCTTTTTTCCCAGACTGGCTTTGCAGGGGTTTTGGAGAGGAAGAGATGGTAGCAGTAACAAATATAAGAAATACAAGAAATGTAATAAATATAAGAAATAATATAAGAAATATAAGAAATATAACATAAGAAATATAAGAAATGCAAGAAAATAAGAAATATAATCAATAATATAACAAATATAATGAATAATATAACAAACAATATAACAAATATAGCAAGTATAACAAATATAACATTAACACACACACAGACAGACTGAACACCAACAGATTGATATTATCCCACTGAAACACAAACAGAAGCCAAAATGCCTTTTGCAAGGACAGAAGCTGTTCTGAGAGAGCCACCTGGGGAAAGAAATCCATCCAAACATCCAAAGGGAACTCCCCACTCCCTGCTCTGCTCCAGCACAGCTTCACCACCAAGAGCTTGGTTCTCCTGTGGCTGGGCCGAGATGGGTTCTGGCCAGCCAGAACAGGTTCCTGTCACCCTCCCAGGGCCACCCCTCCCAAATAAGCACACACCACCATGAAGGAGCAATTAAAACCAGCAGGAGCAGAAGAGAAGCTGCAGTTCCATCCGCTGTTCAACTTCTCCATCCCAGTTTTCCTGATTTTAATATTTTTGGGATTGGTACCTTTTGCCTGTGAGCAACAATAAAATTACTGATTAAACTTTAAAGGGGGGCTGTCTTAGAACCAGAGGAGAGGCACAGCAGGGTAGGGATGCATTACTGAAAGGAGGGTTTGTGTTTTCTACCCCAGCAGCCACCAGGAGATTTATCAGGCAGAGCAGGGTGCTGCTGCAGAGCGAGAACCCGAGTGCCTGGAGATGAACATTCCGTGGTAATGCATGCCTGAATAATCCCTTTATTACACCTTCTGATTGTAACTTTAACAAGGAACAAGTTTTACAGCTCATATTTTGGAGAGCTGCAACGGGGCGTTTTTATAAGCATGCCAAGAATTCACAGGAGAACGAGTCTCACCTAAGTTAACATCTTCTATCAGGGGACTAAAGAGATTTTTCACATAAAATTACCTATCACATGCTGCCTATAAAAAGATGTGGCTGTAAACATCCTGCTTTTAACCTCGGGGCTGGAAGTGAGCAAAAAATTCCTCTAGGAAACCTGTCTGGCAAGCTCTTCCTTCCCTGCCCAGGTATCCCATTCCAGCTGCTGGAGCAGGGCTGTGCTGATGATATGCAGCCAGCCCCTGTGTTTGCCTATCATTTAAAGTCCACGTTTCTCCCTTTCTTTTTACCTTCTAAATCAAAGAAGAATTAACCTTTGGTGGGGAAAAGACAAATAAAAAAGCCTGCACAGCCCATCTCCTGCAGTGTCGACAGAATTGTTTTCATTTGCGAGCAAATGGAAGTTGAACTCAAACGTCAAATATTCATTTATCAGCATTAACCCAGCTGCCCCTCCCCTCTTTGTCCTCACTCACTCAGGCCTTTTCCTTGTTTGCCTTTCACTGGGCTCATCAATGCGAGTACAGAGTCGGTTTTGTGCCACAGGTTAGCCCTGAACTCCTCTGGTGGGACTGTCTGTTCTAGGCAGCATTTAAAATAAGTAAGTAAGTAGTAAGTAAGTAAGTAAGTAAATAAATAAATAAATAAATTTTATATATGTATATATATGAAATATTATATTATTATATTATTATATTTTATAGATATTCTTTTAGAGCATTATATAAAATGTTATACATAATATATTATATATAACATATATATGTTATATATAATATATCATAAATTATATATTTTATATACTATATATAATGCATATATAATACGTATGTAATATATTATACATTATAAATAACATGTTATATATAATATATAACATTTATAGTATAATATATAATATAGTCTTATATAATGTATTATATAAATAATCATATTAAATATAATACAGTTTTATATATTTTATATAATTATATACATTAAATTATATATAGTATAATTATATATTATATATTATAATATTATATATACAATATATTATATATAATAATATATCTATTATACATTATATATTATATAATATACAATATGATTTATTATTATTGTAATATTTTAGCTTTTTAATACATCGAATTTTTATATATGTAAAATTATATATATTATAATCGATATATATTCTATAGAAATTATATTCTATACATATAATATATTCTATACATAGAATTCTTTTCTATATATATTCTATTTTATATAATATATAATTTTATATTATATATAATATATAATTTTATAATATATAAATGTATAAATATATTTATATATTTATATATTTATATATTTTATATATAAATATATAATATTCCCTGCCATCCAGGGCAATCCATTCTCATCAATGCTGAGACTCCCAGAATCTGTTCTTCACTCCTTTTTCATTTGGAGATGTCAATGCCTGTTGTCAGAGCGCGATTGTTTCCCTTAATCACCCGCAGCACTGCAGTAGAAAGCGCTCATCTTTTCGGGGTCTGGGAAAAGCCACTGGCTCTATTCCCGCCCCTCTCCATTCCAGGGGGATGCTTTTGGCCCTGGGCAATCACGGCTTGTGCTCTCATCTCCCGTGCCAGCCATGAGGATCCTTCCACCGGGAAATTCGGATTTCTCTCACTACAGTTGCTGCTGCCGGAGAGACGCAGACACAAGGAAACGTCCTAGGATGTGCCAGAGAAACCTTAGGAAAAAGCCATGAAAAACCTGGGCATTCTCTTGCTTTGAATGTGGGAAATGGAAAAATAAGTGGGGCTTTGTTGTCGCCTCGTTTTTGCCGAAGCCACAAAGGCGAAGTGCAGAACGTTCCTTTACCGCTCTCCAGAGCTGCTCCTCGGTGCAACAAGCCACTCACCATCTTTTCACTTCTGTAATTGTTGGGGTTTTTTCACCCAGTAATCACAAAGAAAAGCTGCTGAAAGGTGCAGGCAGCAGACTTCTTAAAGAGCTGTTGACAACTCCCAGGAAACTTTTACATTCCGAATGCATTCTGCCCACATTTGCTGCATTTTCTGTGCTTCTTAAGCTCCTCAATTTAGCACACAAAGCTATTTGCATGAAAATAGCATCTTGAGAGTTTCTTACAGAAGACTTACTATACCTTGCCTTAAAAAGAATAAAAAATACACCACATAATTGTAGAATTATGTGTCGAACATCTCAGGTAGCCGGGGTGAGAGGAGAATGAAGCACAAAACTGATTGCAAACATTCTTCTTTCACTTTAGATCCCATCAAGCTCTCATTCTCCAGCTGCCACTCACAATGGTGCTCCTGGATGCACTAATCTAGTGCCATTATCATTCTCTGAAGGCAAGAAGCACTTTTATTAAAGCAAATACAAATTAATTTAATGGTTTCGCTGTCTGTGTTTCTAAAGGTACATGTAGATTTCCTCTTGACCTGCAGAGAGAAAATTCTGTATTGATACATTCTTGGGTAAACCCACTCATAATGAAAAACAAACATGCCATCTGGTAAGCACCTTTTCCCCAAAGTCCCGGAGAAATGGAACCTGTGATGCAGCACCCAGGCCAGATGAGTGTTAGCTGAGAGATTAAATCTCCTTTTAGAGGAGATAATCCTCAATAAATCCACCAAACTACATATCCCACTAAGATAAAATGTTTTGGGTAGCCAGCAACTCTCACCTAAGGATGCTGCACCTCCAACCAGCATCTTAAATTACACCATGGAGTAAACAGGACAGCTGGCAGTTCAATATCCTCCAGATTAAAAAAAATAAACACAAAAAAATAGCCAGAAGGATGTGTTAACCAAATTTTACACCTGCTGGTGTTTCTGGGTGAAAGTCTCACAAAGAGAGGTTGCTCCTAATGCTGGAGGTTGGGATGAGCAAGGTATTTTCCAAAATTTTACTTGCTTAGGACTTGGAATCCACATTTCTGCTCCACAATTCCTGGCAAAAAAGAGGAATCTGGCCTCAAGCTGTGCCAGGGGAGGTTCAGGCTGGACATCAGGGAGAATTTCTTCACAGAAAAGGTTGTTAAACAATGGAAGGGGCTGCCCAACGAGGTGGGGAGGTGTTCAACAAACAGCTTGTGGCACTCGATGCTCTGGTCTGGGTGACCAAGAAGACCAAACAACCCCAAAAAAACCCAACAAAAACCACCAAAACACCCACAAAGAATATCAAAACGCTGGAAAGAAGCCCAGGAAGCACCTGGACTTTTCTTTGTGGACATCCCAGCTCCAACCCTGCCTTTCTCACAAAAAATGTCAGGACCATCTCCTAAAATGGCACATAGGAAGAACTTCTTGTAGTGTGAACAAATGCTGAATTATATTGACGACTGGCAGTATTCAGCACATCACACAAATTCATTTTTTTTAAAAAATCACAAGGACACCTCCAAACAGCTCTTGAGTAGCTATTCTCACTATTCTCATGCAAGTGTTTGTGTGCACAAGTGCCAGAAAAACACAAATAGCAAGAAATACACCAAAAGTTAAAAAAAGAAAAATTAAAAATCATTGCGAGTAGAGGAGCTCTGTCCCACAAGGCTGCCAGGAGAGGTTTATTTTTTAACACTTCTGCCTGCTATTGCTGCAAAGGCAGGAAGAAAAGACAAATTAGAAAGATGAGAAGGTGGCAAAGCACAAGGTCAGCAATAATGTGACTCTGAGGTATTATTGAATCCAGTCAAGGTTAATCACCAGAGCCGCGTTTTTACCTCGCTGCCTTCACCAGGTGCCTTCACATGATGTAAGGATCCAGCCCAAGAAACATTAGACCCTCTCATTTCTGCCTCACCGAGGAGTCTTTGCGAGACCCTGGGTAATTAAACTAATAAACCACAAGTGAAAGCCTGGGCTGGAGACACTTTTTGACAAACACGTTGTGTCACGTTAAAAACCTTTATCCCACCGTGGGCATGGGAGCAGGGGAGGAGAACGAGACAAACCAGCTGATTTTCAATTAAGAGCTGAAATAAAAATGAAGTGCTTTTAGCACTCGGCCTTCCAAGTGCCAATACTCTTAAATAACACCTTAGGTACCTGGCCATCCTACAGCCCTGGTAAATCACCTTCATTTGTTTAAAGCTCAGCGGCACTTATTTAACAAGCATGACTCAACACAGCAGGAAGCATTTTGGGTGAAGGAAAATGTCCCTGAAGGATGCTGGGAGGAAAAAAATTCTCTTTGGATTAGAAATCACTCCGCACAGCAGCTTCTGGCCAGGCTTGGAGCATTTGGAGACCGTCTGTCTCTGCCCAGGGTGAGGCAGGTCCTGGGAATGCTGATGTCCCCAGAGGTGCAGCAGCTGCTGAGGGGCTGAGGTTGGGACTGCAGGCTCCTGCAGGGAGAAGCAAACACCTCAGAAGGTGGCTGAGCTCAGGACACCCTAAAAACCCTCCTCAGTTACCACTTCCTCCTAGCTGGCTTTGCTCGAGGACATCTGGAATCTTTAAAGCATCACTGGTGGTTCTGGCCTGGAGGTTGAAGGTTGAGTTTGAAAAATGGGTGCTGATGTCCTTACCAACAACCCAATGGATGGGTGAGGGTCTTTAGGAAAAATTGGGTGTTAATGTCTTAAAAATGGGTTTTATGTCAGTACCTGGGTTTGTTACAGAACCCAGTCTGACTTCTGAATTTTTAATTAATGTAATAATTAATTACATTAATGTAATAGGAGAATTGGGCCCACAGGAGCCAACTGCAGAGCCCAGTCAGCCTGAAATTTAATTTTGGGGGAAAATAATATGTTCAAGGGAGGGAATGTGTGATGGGCAGTTCAGGAAAGCTGCACCCTCCTCCTACCTCAGCCAAAGGAAGAGGGCAACATGCAGCCAGGAGTTCAGCACAGGAGGCCGAGTCCTGTGAAACTGAGAGAGACCTCACATGGGTGTGCCCCAGTGGACTCTCCCCTTATCCAAATTAATTGCAGGACTCCTCTGTCTCCTTTGTGGACCCTGGCCCTTCTCAGCATGGGTTTTCTGTGCAAGCTGGAGCCCTGTTTTGGTGGGTCAGCAGCACCCAAGGTGTCAGTGGGATCCACTGATGGTGGATGGCTCCAAAGCCCCATCTCTATCACTGTTTCAGTCCCTGTAACATTTCACAGCCCATTTATGACCTGTCCCTTGTAATTCAGCCATCTCCCACCATCTGTGCACACACTGTGCAGATTCCAGCTTTTCCTCCAGGAGCATCCAGGCATCCTCTGCCAGCTCCCCTGCCCTGGCCTCTCCTTCCTCACCAGCTCCACCTGGGTGGGTGTACCCCAGGCACTGCTGCCACCTCACCATCCTGGCTGCTTAGGGCTGAGGGAAGCTCCTGGACCTTCTCCGCCACATTTTAAAGGCTTTGAGCCTCACATTTCATTAGTGGTGACTCCTCCCTGTCATTATCTTCAGCTCCAGTCTCTGTATCCAGATCTCTTTGATCCATTTACAATAAGATCCACTTACCCCAGTCCCTGACCCCGCATCTTTTGATGCAACACACAACTAAGTCTTTGTGAGAGCCTCTTTCCTTGTGCCAAAGAGCTCTCAGGAGCAGCTTTGTGTTACAGCCAAACCCATTCAAAGGCCCCTTCACACACTCATCCTGAAGCTCTCTTTCAACCAGTTCTCCTGTGGAAGTGCTCTTGTCCACACATGCTCCAGGCTCTCTTTGGATGTGCTCCATACAAAGCCTCTCAGAGCCTCCAGTGGAGTTTATGGACCAATGTGCATTAACCTTTCCTCTAAAAAAGCTGAATATGGAGAACCAGGCTTATCTCAAAGCCTAATAAGCAGTGGAGAGCAGGAGGAACAGTGTTGAACTGCCTTCTTGGGATGCCTAGATGAGGGAAACAAGCATAGAAGTATTTTGAAAGAGTGCTCCTTCATCTCTCTCAAAACTACCAGTAATCAGGATCTAATTTTCTCTGTCCTGTTAGAGCTTGTTAGATTTCTTGAGAAATTAATACCTGTCCTTAAGGTTAGGATGATACAAGCGCCGATGATTTTTCAATGGCTCAGCTTCAGCCTTTTAGAACAGCAAAATTATCATCATGTATCATTAGGTAAAGCAGAAGTTTCATTATTTAAAGGAAAAAAAAAGCATCATTAATATTCTCTGTGATAAATGCAGATGCACATCTGATGGAATCATAAAATATCCAGAGCTGGAAGGGGCCCACAAGGATTATCAAGGATTATTAGCTGGATTACCAAATCCTGCACAGACACCCTAACAACCCCACCCCATGGCTGACAGCATTGCCCAAATGCTCCTTGAGTTGTGCCGGGTTTGGGGCCGTGACCATTCCCTAGACAGCCTGTTCACTCTCTGACCACCTCAATTCTGGACACAAACATTTTTCAGAATTCTAATAATTATGAGGGAGGGGTTTACATTTTCCATTCCAGGAGGCTCCTGCCTTCCTTAGCAGACACCTGTCTTTCCAAACCACCCAGTGAGATGTGGCCCTTTCCTTAGGGATGCACCCATGCTGTGGGGAGTGGAAAAAGGCCTGGAGGCTTTCAGTGCACAGGAGCACTCCACTCCTCCACACACCCCAGCCCAAAGGTCAGGACGATGCCAAGCCATCCACCCCACTCTCCAAACCACACAACCTGAGGCTGGGAGCCCTGGCAGTCCCAGGACAGGAGCACAGAGCCCTGGGAGGGGGATGCACCCCACACTGCCCCAGCCCAGGGCTGAGTGCTGAGTCTCTGCCCCTCCCTTTCAGAAGCAAGAAGTAGAAAAAGGGACAAGGCTGCCATCATCATCATTATTATTATTATTATTATAGGTTTCAGAAGCAGGAGGGATGGGGGAGGCTGGAAAATGTCACAGGCTTCTTGGGGACGTGACACAGGCTGGCTCGTGGGCAAATTAACACGAGCAGAGAACTGGCTCGGGCTCATCAGGGTAATGAAATGTGATATCCACTGGAGGCAGCAGGGGCAGGCACAGCTGCACTCTGCTGCAGCAGCAGCGATGCCCTTTAGACAAAAGACTCCCTGGTGAAATGCAAAACAACTCTTGGGCAGAGTGTGTTCAAACAGGATCCGAGGACAGCAAACCCAAACCCCTCCTAGGCAGATCCCTTCTGTTTGTTTCTGGGCTGCACCAGGATGTGCCTGAGAGTGTTTGGGGAGCAGACGCTCAGCAAACCTGCCATTTTCCCTTTCTCCTCCATAACAGTCCTGTTGTGTAGGGTCCAGAACAAAAGGTCTCACCCCAAAACTCCTTGCTGACTGCACAGGTACAGGCCACGTTCATCAGCCTTTATGAATGACTTACAGCAACTGCTGCACCACTCAGGGAGGCAAATCCACCTGGCAAACAACTCTGCCCATCCAGACACCTCTTCTCTGCTCCAGATCAACCCAAACCTCATTTCCTGTGAGGACAGACGAATTTCAGCTCCTTTCATGCTCTCCTGTTCAAGAGCACTGGTTGTTGGGATGGTCTGTGTCATCTCAGGGCCAGCAAGGGAATATTCCTTGCTAACAACTGGGACTGCCATTCCCACCTCTTCAGAAATGCTTTTTGGTGCTGTCCCTGCCTCTGATCCCATGGCACATCCTTCAAACAGCTCCCAGACTCTCCCCAGACTTGCAGATGAAAACTTGTCTTTTGAGCAATTGCATTTTTCTCTAATTCAACCTTCTCTCACGCCCTCTGCCTTGCCCTTACCTCCACATCTTCTGTCATTACAACCAGGGTAATTTTTCTAGGAGAAGGATTCCTGGAAAGCACTTTCAGAGGAACTTCAGAGAGATCCTAGGAAAGGTTCTCCAAAACAACTCCATTTTTGCTCTAACATGGCTTGAGCACTGTACACACGTACAGAGAAGGAAAATTCCCATTACCCTGTGGGTAACAGCACCTGAGAGCTCCTCTGCCAGTCTGCTGCAGCTCTGACTAAAAGGGAGTCACCAGCCCTGGGGAGAGGAAAAATAAACAGGGATCACAGCTTTATCTTCACTTTTCACACTTTCCTTCACGGAGGAAATGCTGCATTGAGGTGTTGGGTGAAGGATAACACATCCCACACTCCCCCTCTCAGCTCAAAACGTGTATCCCTCGGTTCCAAAATCCCAAATGGCTGTGCTCAGGCAGGTGATCCATTTGTTGAATCATTTCTTTTGTGCTGCCTGGACTTGAATGAATTTTAGTGAATCCATATCCAAAGATGCCAACCCTTGTTCCTGAAAGCCTGAACTGCTGTGGCATTCTGTTTGCCTCAAAACCACATCCTGGGCCTTGACACCAGCAACAGACAGATATTTGTTTCTCCACACCGCTTGTTTTGGGGGTGTTTTTTAGGGCTTTAAATAAGCTGTTGCCAAAACGTTGACTTTGCAAACAAAGTTTCCATACGGAGCAATTTGTCTGCTGCGTGGCACCTTAATTTGGATGTGTGTTTTGAGGAGGGTTCAGCAGCAGCCAGGCTGTGGGAGTTACATAAATCAGTGCAATATTCACGTCTGTGTGTGCTAACAAGGAATGAATGCCTCCCTCCTTCCCTCCCAATTAGCATTTGTGTGTGTCACAGGCAGTGCTCCCTGTGCAGGATCCGAGCACAGAGCTTGTCACATGGAATTGCACTGATAAACCACCTGGTTTGGTGCCCTCTCTCCTGTCACACCCCACACCAGCTGCCGGGGGTTTACCTCTCCTGATGATTGACCATGATGGCACAGCACCACCACCCGGGACAGATTTCCTGTGCATGAGGGGCCCCCTCCTTTCCTTCTGTGTTTTGTCGTGTGGATTTTCATCCTGCATCACTTACCTGGGAATGTACGTTGAGAATACCTGCTGTGGTTTTTGGGGAGGGACACGGCAGCATCAGCCATGAAGATGTTCTGGGGGCTGGAGCATCTCTGCCATGGAGATATCTGGGGTTGTTCAGCCTGGAGAAGAGCCCAGGGAGACCAGAGAGCCCCTTATTGTGCCTAAATGTGGTTGTATAAAAAGGAGTGAGAGTGGCCTTCTACATGGGCTGATAGTGACAGGACGAGGGGCAATGGTTTTAAACTGACAGAGGGAGGTTCAGATGGGATATTAGAAAGGAATTGTTCTCCATGAAGGTGATGAGGCCGTGGCACAGGGTGCCCAGAGCAGCTGTGGCTGCCCCTGGATCCCTGGCAGTGCCCAAGGCCAGGCTGGACAGGGCTTGGAGCCACCTGGGATAGGGGAAGGTGACCCTGCCCATGGCAGGAGAGTAGAACGAGATGGTCTTTAATGTCCCTTTCAACCCAAACCATTCTGTGACTTTGGAGTTTTGCATTTTGGCTCATGAACTGAGTGAACAGCTCTTGATTCCTGCACTGCCCCTCAGCTGCAGGTGACCATCACCTAAACCTCCCAAAAAGAGACACCTGCACCGTGACTTGCCTGTGTCATTCAGTGACCTGAACACCTCAGTTACTGCGCTGTCTCTTCTGCTGATGAAATTTGTCTGGCTCTGCATCCCCCAGACACATCACTGATGGGAATTCTCCATCCCACTGACAAAACCCTTCCTTGATGTCATGGTGCTTACTCATTGCTTGGAAACCTGCACATGCTTTGCCCTCCTCATCAATTTTTAGCAGTGGCTTGGTGCCATTTGCCCTCCCTTGATCCTTCCATAAAAAAAGTGATTCTTTCCAAGCTGGGCAGTGCTGTCCCCCTTGGTCCAGCAAATTATTTATTTATAATTCTTTAGAGGACACAAAAGTTCTCCATCCAGATCTGTAGAAGCGAAGGGAGACGACCCATCCTTTGATCAGCATCAAACTCCAATGTATTGATCCAACATGCACATTTTATAACCGTGTTAATTAAGTTCATACATATTGCAAAACCCGAGCTCATCATTGGTCACAGATTACACAGCAACCCCTCCTTTTGTTTTCAATACCTGTGGTTTGTTATTGAGACCAAGACTTGTTTTCTCATCCTGTTATGAACGGTTCTCAAGGCCTCCATGTTTGTCACTTTTGCTTTCCCATAATATCCAAGGACAAAATATTTACTTGTTATTAAAAAACAACCTGAGAACTTCTGCTGTTTACAGAAACGTGCCTGAGAATTTTGTCGTTTACAGGAACAGGCTTTGAGAATTTGCTGCTTACAGCTGCCCCTTACCTTTTAATCAGCTGTATATGATTATGGCATGTCTGAACAAAACTCTATACGCCATGTCTGAGCAAAATTCTCCAACACAGATCCCCACAACTATACATACTTGGTGTACCTTGCTCCTTGCAAATAAGGAAAACATCTTGCTGGGCTGGATCAAGCATTTCACAGCAGAAGAGAAGCAGAAGAGTCCTTGTGTCACATTCACATTTTCTGGAAAAATCCCTTTGCCCAGGATTTTTCTCCTGGGAAGCTGAGAAGCCTCAGAGAAAAAGGAAAACAACAATTACCTGATTTGATTCTCCTGTGTTTTGCTCACGTGGAATGTGTTTGGAGATTGCTTCAGTGGTTTCATGTGAATTGTTTTCACTCTTTGGCCAATCAGGGCCAAGCTGTGCTGGGACTCTGGAAAGACTCAAGTTTTCATTATTATCTTTTTAGCATTTTGTAAGTATCCTTTCTGTATCCTTTAGTATAGTTCAGTATAGCATTCTTTAATATAATATAGTATAATAAAATAATAAATTAGCCTTCTGAGAACATGGAGTCAGATTCAAAAAAACCCACAGTTTGGATGTTGCAGGGATCCCACAGCAAGGAGGGGAAGGGGATGGGCTGCCTTGCAGAGTTCAGCTTTCTCCCTCAGCCAGGAAATTTGCAGCATGATTAAAATGAAATGTTGGTGTCTGTGTTGCACATTGAAATATTGATGGAGGGAGGCATAAAGCATTTTATGAAGGGAGGCTTCCATTCTGTGATTTACTGCCCCCAAACACAGTTTTCACAGAACCTGCTTGGGAGGAAAAGGGGAGAGATGAAAGAGCAATTGGGGTTTTATCACTGCAGAAAATGGGAAGGGAATTGGGCAAAGTTAAATACGATGGATTGGGATAGTCTTTGGCTCTGAACTTCACATATAGCAGGGGCTCTCTCACACCTGGAAAAGGTCCTCTGAAGTCTGGGAACGTTTTTCCCCCTTTTCTGGTGCCATAGCAATGCTGGGAAGGGGCTACACAGCTTTTAGCTGCAGTGAAGAAGAGGTCAAGCCCTGTTTGTGATGAGATTTGCAGTGAAGCACTCACAGCTGGGTGGGAAGGCACAGCAAGGGCTCCCCATCTCCTTTACCTGCCACTCTCTCATTGTCCCTCAGCCCACCAAGCACAGCCAAAATGCTACTTTCAAGTTCCATTTCCTCTGCTAAGCTGAAGAACTTGGCTCTCTGAGCTGACTTTAAACCTTTACATTTTGACCATACCTTTGACTTCAAGTGTTTACAGGTATTTTGAACCCCTGGCACAAAGCAGCTGTTGTCCCAGAAGCTGAGGTAGAAGGGGAAAAAACACAGAAGCAAAACTAACCAGGTTGAATATTCAAAGCTGGCTGGGTGGAGGAGCCTTTACTAACTACCCATATTGTGAAAATACATTTCATTTTAAGGTTTCAGCCTGTTTTAACATAGAGATGGGATTCATCCAACAGGGCAACTTCCTTGCAAGATGAATTTTTATATTCCATGCTCCCTTTACAAGTAATTCACTCAGAGCCATGCAACAAAACACTTTATGAAGCCCCTGGATTTACTGGCTCCTCAGCAGAAAATATCAGCGAGAGGTCTGTGGAAAATTAAATATATGCACATATTGAGAAAAACAGTAAGTGATAGATACCACTCAATGGAGTTTTATGTGACCAATTGCTGTTGGTGGATAGGTGATTTAAAGGTTGCATTAAATATCTGAAGCCTTAACTAATCACTGTATAAATAACTTACAGTGGTGGCTCCAGGAAAGCCACTGATTTTCATCTTCTCAGCAGACCCACATCAACAGAGGAGGATTCCAACTAAGATCTACAGGAGGATGGAAAAAACAATTAATAATTCCGGGTGAGGAAACATTTCCAAAAAGTGTAACTCCTCCTTCCTGGTGTTGGGGTTGTGCAGACAGCTTTGGACAGTTTAGGGGTACACATCTGTGTGCAGATGTGGCTCCACCACTGGCCAAGTTAATTGCTGGCACACGGATAAATATTCATCTTCACTTTCCCTCCTTCGTGGCCCCACAGACATTCTTGGATTCCTTACAGATAATCATACATTATTTACCACCTTTAAAGAGCATCCTGTCTCCTTTTCCCCCAAGGATGGTCACTTGGAATGAGGAGAGGAGCTCAAGCTCCTGCCCACCTTCTCCTTCAACCACCACACAAGGGGCAGGGAGGGGAAGAAAGAAAAATATAATCAAGGTCAGTTTTCACAGGGATGAGGAAGAAAAGCGCCCTTTCCCTGTCCCTTTTGGCTCCTGCTCCTGATGCTGAAATCCAGGAGCTAATGAAGATAGATGGGTTCGTCCATACTGGTGGGGTCTGGATGCTAATGTATATTATTTAATGGTCAAGGGCTGTCACGGGGCACATTGATTAATTAGCAGAGTTAGGAGGAGAGTGAGTCCAGCAGCACATCAGCTGCTAAGAATAGAACCCAAATCAGCCAGGAAGCAGAGCCAAAAGGATGAGGCAACTGCAGGCTCAGAGCTCACCTTCACCACCAGAAACAAAGGCAAAAACTCTTCCAGATGCATTTTGTGCACCTCCCACTGTGACCGTGCTCACAGGGGTCTGAGGATGAGGGAAGAGACAAGGATCTGACTCCATGTTTCAGAAGGCTGATTTATTATTTTATAATATATATTACATTAAAACTATACTAAAAGAATAGAAGAAAGGATTTCATCAGAAGGCTAGCTGAGAATAGAATAGGAAAGAATGATAACAAAAGCTTGTGTCTCGGACAGAGAGTCCGAGCCAGCTGACTGTGATTGGCCATTAATTAGAAATAACCAACATGGGCCAATCACAGATGCACCTGTTGCATTCCACAGCAGCAGATAACCATTGTTTACATTTTGTTCCTGAGGCCTCTCAGCTTCTCAGGAGAAAAAATCCTAAGGAAAGGATTTTCCAGAAGATATCATGGCTACACTCCCACCTCCTGCTAGGAGGAAATGTGCTGTTGCAGGGTCAGGTGTCCCCAGGGAGGTGGAAGTGACCAATCCTTGACCGTGGCTGTGGGAGGTTGTCCTGGATTGCCAAGCAAATTGTGTTCTATTTACCATCTGTAAAGCAGCTGTCTTCTGTTCAGTGGGCAGATTTCCTTATCTCTTCCACAACTGGGGAGACATCTGCTGATAACAGCTATTGAATGTCACTGCATGGCTGATAAGAGCTATAACATCCTATTGGGAGATGCTCTGCCCAGGGGGAGGAGCCAAGCATTGCTACCCAGATATAATCCAGAGGTTTTGAGACACCAGCATGGCTTTCTCCACGGGATTCCCCAGAGGAACAGCAGCTGCCTCTCCTTCCACTGGATCTTCAGAGGAAGAATACATCCTTCTCTACAGATCCCCCTGCTCCAACAGAACCACCCCTGACACTGCAGGAGGGCTGAGCCACATTTCCAATGGCACTGCCACCAACACCCTGACCCACAGGGTGTCACGTTGGGTTCTGACTCTGTCAGTATTGTTCTAGTGTACTGAATTGTTTATTTTATCCTTTTATTTTCTTCCCTAGTAAAGAACTGTTATTCCTGCTCCCATATTTTTTGCCTGAGAGCCCCTTAATTTAAAATTTATAACAATTTGGAGGAGTGTTTACATTTTCCATTTCAGGGGAGGCTCCTGCCTTCCTTAGCAGGCACCTGGCTTTCCAAACCAAGACAGAGGTCAGGGAAGGGATGCTCCTTTCCCTAAGGATCTGCTGCTCCTTTTCTGCCAGGGGATCTACACCCCTTGCAGACCTGACAGGAGACCTCAGCACAGCCCCTCTCTGTATCCTCACAAGGTAGGCAGTTGTAAAGTTTCACTCAGAACTGAGTCTTAAGCACTGAGGTTTCAATTTCTCCTTGCTTCAGCTCCCTACCTCTACAAAGAAACCTCCCCCACATCAATTTCAAGCATAATCTACTCAAAACATTATATCCTTTTCCCCTGTGTGGCTACACAGCCTAGGAAAAAAACACAAACAACAACCCCACACAACAAGCAGCCTGTTATAGAAGTTTTCTACACTACTGGAAAACAAACCAAGAAACAAACTGACAAAAGTGACCCCTGGGAGGGGAGAGCTGCACTTAGGAGAAGCTTCCCAGGTGTGTGGAGGAGTGCAGGGAATGATGAGGAAACAGCTCTACCACGTGTACACGCATTTGTTAGAGCACACACTGACACAGCTGGGAGACACTGACAGCTCTGCAGAGTAAGACTAATTTCTGAGCACTGAAAATCATCTTGGTGGAAGGCTTGGGAGTAAAAATTATCCAGCCAATCTGACAGACTGGTCATAATTTTGGCACCTAACATCTCAGTCATGCCTGAGCCACAAATTATCTTTCTGCCTCAGCAGAAAGCAGAGATCTTTTCATGGTTTTTGTTGACATGGCAGACTTGGCTGCTTGCTACAGAGGCTTGGAAAGTAAGACAGGTGGGTTTTGCACTGTGCTTACTGCCAGCAAACGCAGAGGCAAAGAGGGGAAGGATCCTGGCCTGTTCCCCACTTTGCTGGTTTCTCACAAGCTCTAAAATACCCTGAAGCTCTGTAAGGAAAAACTACAATTCCATGCTCTAAAGCACAGCTAAATCTCCCAGCAGTGTAAACAGAAGCAAGTGAAATAAAAGCCAATCCCTTAAATAAACCTGGAGTATATCTCAGGTTGTCCCTCAAATTTTATCAGAAGATGGTGCCACAAAGACAGCAAAAAACTTCTCCCCAACTCCTCCCTCTTTCTGGTAATGAACACCCAGAACCACAGCACCTACAGTCACATTTTTCTGCTTTGCAGCCCAGAAAGCAGCAGGTTTGCAATAGGTATTTTACAGCATCAATTAATAAAAGCTACGCACCACTAATCAAAACAGGAGCCTGCTGCTGCCGTCCACACCTGAGCTCCAGACACAGCAATTCAGATCCCAAATTTTGCTGTGCTGATGAGGTGGGCTCGCACTCCTTCCCTCTCTGTGAGCCTCACCTGTGCCCAGGAGAACTCCAGTGGCACCAGGAGTGTGGCAGAAAATGCCAGTGCTTTTCAATATCCCGGTTCTCCCTCCTGCCCTCAGCTGGATTGGCCCACAAAAGCCAGGCTGAATTTGCAAGGAGCTGCTGGGGTGAGACCCTCTCCAGTGTCACAGATCAGTCAGATAAACCCTCGGTTACCTGCTTAAGAAGGCAGAGCAGCTGCAGACACCAGGCTGGAGTGGATCAGAAGAGACAGCTGAGTTATTGCAGAGCTCCCTGTGGCCTCAGGCTCTGCAGCACCTGTATTTATTTCCATGCTGGGCATTTGTTGCATACTGCTGATCAATACCTGGAGAAAAACCCTCCCTTTGCTGAGTGATGCTGCTGCTACTGACACAGAGGTTGCTTTTGGATCCTGCTGCCTTTAGTCCCTGCTGCCATGGTGGTCAATATCACATCTCCCACTTGCCCTGGAGCTGTTCATCCTGTTTGTTATCACAACAGGAGCAGGGGTTTGGGGAGAAAAGTTCCTGTGTTTTGTGCTCCCTCTTCTTCTGCCCTTGGCCACTGGGTCTGTTCCTTCTCTGCTTTGCAGGCAGTTTGTCCCAAGGCACTGATGATGCACTAGGGGTGGATTCTCTGGTGTGCCCTCCCAGTGGAAACCCTCCCATGCCATGGACAAACACTGTGGGACACACTCCCCCTCCTCTCCTTCCCTTTGTGGGGACCTCTCCAAGGACAAGCACCTTCTGAGGGGCTCAGGGCTGAGAGAAACCCTACAGGACACAGAGCCCCTGCATGCTTTGGGTTGGAAAGGACCTTAAAGCCCTTTAAGCCATGAGCAGGGACACGTCCCACTAGCCCAGGGTGCTCCAAGCCCTGTCCAAGCTGGCCTGGGACACTTCCAGGGATGGGACAGCCACAGCTGCTCTGGGAATCAGTGTCCCCACCTGTCACAGACATCTTTATATCCTTTCCTTGGGATTTTTCCTCCTGAGAAGCTGGGAGGCCTCAGGAAAAAAGTGTAAACAATGGTTATCTGCTGCTGTGGAATGCAACAGGTGCATCTGTGATTGGCCCATGTTGGGTGTTTGTAATTAATGGCCAATCACAGCCCAGCCAGCCTGGACAGAGAGCCAAGATACAAACCTTTGTTATCATTCTTTGCTATTCTACTCTCAGCTAGCCTTCTGATGAAACCTTTTCTTCTATTCTTTTAGTATAGTTTTAATGTAATAATAAATAAAGCCTTCTGAAACATGGAGTCAGATCCTCGTCTCTTCCCTCATCCCAGAACTCCTGTGAACACCATCACTCCCACCCTCAGAACAATTTCTTCCTAAAATCCCATTTAAACCTCCCTAACATCTGAATTCCACCCTTGCAGGAAGCAGCCAGCTCTGTCCCAGACTGTGACCACCACCCTCCCTCTCCTGCCACAGGACACGAGCTCTGTTATCTAATTTGCTATCCCCAGCAGGTGAGGCACGGCAGCTTTTTGGCTTCTCAGGACTGCCACTACACAATTTTCCCATTAATTTTGATCCTGCTTTGAACAAAGAGCGCAGACAGCATGGTCCAGTGGTCCTTGCCAATAATAGCAAGAACAAGCAGAGCACAAGGATTCAGTCTGTGAGAAGCAGCACAAAGCTCATTAGGCTGGGGAGGAAGGGAAGAGGTAATGTAAATAAAAGAGTAACCTCATCAAAAGAGTATGTTTAATGCTAACAAGGGAAAAAAAAAACAGTGCTGCACCTGACATGAATACCATGAGCTTCCAGTAGCAGGTTCTGCATTAGGAAAAATGCAAAATGGGACAGTGTGTCTGCAGCAGCTCCACATACACCACACTGTGCCGGGGTACTTCCAGCAGTGTGCCTCCACAGCTCCCCTGCTCACCCACCACCCTCCTGGCGTGGCCACAGATGAGCCCATCCAGAATGGAACCATCCCCAGGTGTAAAATACCTCACGAGTCTCTGAGCACCTGAGCACACTCCCACAGACAATCTGTGAGAGACAGGCACACCCCCAGCCACCATTTATCACCAAAAACCCCACTCTGTCTGCTCTCTCAGCCCTGATCAGGGGGAAAAATACTACTATGAAACCCACCCAGAGGCAGATTTAGGAAATAAAAGCCACAACTCTACCGTACAGCAAAGCTCCTGGAGTTGGGCCCTGTCCCCTCATCATGTGCCATGACCTATAAACTTGTCTTTCTCCAAGGAAATGGCTGCCTTAGCAAATATTTTCTCCTCTCACCTTCTCCTGCGTGCCACAGTCACTCCTTCCTCCCAGACCATCCCCAGGTGTTAAATACCTCAGGAATCTCTGAGCAACTCTCCTCACCTGGCTTTGCAGCCTGACCGGTTCCTGGTTCTGATCAGAGGCCTTGTTTGCCCAAAAGCTTCCCTGCCTTCTCTAATCCTACCCCATAAAACATTTGCACAGACAGACCTCACCTTTACATCCACACCCAGGGCCCCTCTCCTGTCCCCTGATTTCTTTTTCCCTGCAACTGCAAAGTTGGGAATAACACCCCAGGAATTCCAGGACTTGAAAATAGAAATGGCAACCAAATGATCTGGGGTCACTTCATCAGGAACTGGAGTGATAGGACAAAGGGGAATGGTTTTGTGAAAAATGCATATTTTATGATTGGCTTTTCGCAAATATTAAAAATGAATATAATATGTGTTGTGTTAGAAAGTTACGCTGTGTTAATTTTCCTAAGTAGTGCGTTAAATATAGTTTTAGGTTATAACATACTGTTAAAATAGAAACTATGCTATGTAAAATACTTTTTTTAAAGAAAGCAGCAACATAGCAGCCACAGGACACCCAAATCTCTCAGAGAAAGAGAATTTATTGCTCCATTATTGAGTTCTTCCTGCCTCATTCAGCCCTGAAGACTCAGTCAGGATTCAGAGGAAGAAGCTGACACTGCCCAGACAGAATCCTGTGTTTGAATGGAATTTATGCATCATGGATGAGGTGAATGAATATGCAACAGGCTGTTGCTTTTAAGGGTTAATCCTCTGTTAACGTGGGTCCTTTTTTGGGCTTTTTTTGCCCAGAAGAGGTACCCACACTGTCTATAACTCTTTGTTCTTATTGTCACATACTGTCCTAAATCTTAATTGTCCAAATTATTATTACTCTAATTATATTACTATTTATATAACCATTTTATTACTGCTAAACTTTTAAAATTCTAAAAACAAGTGATTGGCATTTTTCACAGTTTTAAACTGAAAGAGGGGAGATTTCAAGGGGATATTGTGACGAAATTCTCCTGTGTGAGGGTGAAGGGGCGCTAGAGCAGGGTGCCCAGGTCCTGGATTTTGGGACCAAGTGGGATGCTGAGAGCCCTCACACACCCTGTACTGTTTCAGAACATCTCGGTTCTCCAGCATTTTCCTGACCCCTAGTGACAGGACGTGGCTGTACAGCAGCTGCTTAACGTGCAGCGCCGAACCCTCCCTGAATAAACAGGGAACAAAACTCCTCAGCGTGGGAAAACGCTTTCCAGATCTGTCTAGATACTCGCTGTGAAAAATGCATGTATTTTATGACTGGCTTCTCGCAAATATATTAAATGAATAGTATATGTGTTTAGTTTGAAAGTTATGCTGTATTCATTCTCTTAAGTAGTGTGTTACATATAGTTTTAGGATACAACATAATGTCAAAATAGCAACTATGTATAGGGGATATTTTTTTCAAGAAAGAAATGAGATTTCAGCCACAGGACACCCAAATCTTTCAGAGAAAGAGAATTTATTGCTCCATTATCAGAAGAAATGAACTTCTTCCTGCCTCACTCAGCCATAGAGACTCAGTCAGGATTCAGAGGAAGAAGCTGACACTGCCCAGACAGAATCCTGTGTTTGAATGGAATTTATGCATCGTGTATGAGGTGTACGGATATACTGTTATTTTTAAGAGTTAATCCTCTGTTAAATGGGTCCCTTTTTGGGCGTATTTTGCCCAGAAAGAGGCACCTGGCCTGTCTGTAACTCTTTGTTTTTATTGTCTCATATCGTCCTAATCCAAATTATCCAAATTTTTATTACTCTATATTGCTATTTTTATAACCATTTTATTACTATTAAACTTTTAAAATTTTAAAAACAAGTGATTGGCGTTTTTCACACTCACTCACCCTCCGCCACCCCTGCAAATTTGCCAGAAAACCCAACCTGTTGAACAAAGAAATTTGGGCTGAAAGTCAGGAAACAAACTGGATGGAATACAAGGAGCTTCTTCCCTTGAGCACAGAGCTCCAGGACTAATCCATCAGCACCCCAGGGCAAACCAGGCAGTTGGGATGGATTGCCTTCCCCTGGCACAATCACATCCTGTTGCAGGACCGGGGTGACCTCGGCAAGGCCACAGCCTCTGTGATCTCAGCCCTGTCTGCTGCAGACCATGGGGCAAACTCCTGGAAGCAGAAAAGATCTGTGACATGGGTACATCACCTGCCAGAGCCCTTGTGTGTGGCTTCAAGAGCAAACACAGAGTGCAAACAGAATTATTCTGTCCCAACTCTGAGTTTCCTATTCTCAACTTTTTGGAGGATGCAGCCTCCTTTTTACCCCAATTTTCCAGCCGCATTTCCCTTCTCTCTTTCCTCCTTGGCTGAGGCACTTGAGAGGTTCAGACTCCCAAAATGCCTGATACCAAAGATTTCCCTCTAATGTACAACCCTCCCTTTTAATTTCAATTTTTATGGAATTTAGGGAGTTTTCTTCCCCATTGTTTCTTTCATCTTTCCATGTCTATTTTCATTGATCTGCAAACCTAAAGTTTATTTGTAAAAGCAAATCTCTTTTTTCATTCATCAATCAGTGGAACCCTTCCCATTGTTTCTTTTATCTCTCAGTGCTGGTTTTATCTACCAGCAGACCCACAGCTTGTTTGTAAAGACAAATCTGCCATTCCTCTCAGGATCCATGGCAAAGCACTCCTGGATACCTTGGACTCAGGTCTGCATCATCATCCTCCTCTGGGAAACCTGAGAAGCAATCATGAATATGGTGAATCATTTATTTGTCACTTGTCTCTCTGAATTCAGTCAGTATTAGGAAAATCAAAACAAAATGAGCTCAGTTCTGAATTATTGTTGTTCTGATCTAAAAGCAGGATCACATTCCATGGTTACATGTGAGTTACATGGATTTAAGAGCTCCCCAGATACCAGATAATTCATGAGACATCCCATTAAAATGAATATCCCAGCTAGCAAAGGGAATGGGGACTGAGGACGGTTAAGCAGTTTATCCAAAGCCACTTGTAAACTGCAGCAAAACTCAGATTTGTCACAGAATCACAGAATCTCTGGGTTGGGTTGGCAGAGACCTCCAAGATCAGCCCCAACAGCTCAGCCAAACCCAGGCACCCAGTGCCTCGTCCAGGCTTTGTTAAACACATCCCTGGGCAGGCCATTCCAGAACTCCATCACCCTTTCTGTAAAAATCTTTTCCTAACACCCAATCAAGACCTCCCTTCAGCCAAACACTGCTCACTCCTGTATGCCCTGATATTCCTGAAAGCAGGAATTTCAGAAAGCACCTCCCCTCCCACTTTGGGATTTGTGTTCAACATATTAGAAGTGGTGATGCCATTTTACTGCTGGTTTTTTCACCTTATTTTCCATGCAGGGTACTCTGCCTGGGACAAAAGACCTTAGCCTGACACACAGTGTGAGCAGAGCAAAGCCCCAGTTTCTGCCAGCTTCCAATTTATTTTGGTCATTGCTCTGAGAGCCCCACTGGTTTTGATAAAACACTGCTACAAGAGGGAATCTCGCACACAATTAATTAATGATTCATTTCTGTTTATTGGGCCCTTTTGTCAACTTAAACCTGTCACACCGGCCATAAATCCCCTCCAGTGCTAAGCAAGCTCTTTAATTAAATCTATTTTGCCATGAGAGCAATGTTTCAGATTGCAGATGATGGAAGAGTTTGGCCCACCCTGGTTTAAAACACCCTTTGGGTCTCAGATTCTCTGGGCACCCTGTGCCAGGGCCTCCCCATGCCCACAGGGAAGAATTTATTCCCAATATCCCATCTAAAAGCAAATTTTGAGATGGGAGACAGAACATTGCTCCCAAGCAAAGCAGCTTTCAGGTCACGCATGTTTTGTTAAAAAGTTATTGACAAAATAAGAATTTCAGTAGTGATATGAGACCTCCCTCCAAATATGCAGAGTCCTGTACACGTGTGGGGTTAGCTGCCACCAAAAGCAGCACAGCTGTAAAAGAGACAAAAAGGAGAGGGGCAAAAGAGCAAAAATCTGTTCCCAGTACACAGGTTTGCCCCTTGCACAGGGTGCAAACTGCTCTGAGCAAACACCTTGCCCAACAGCCCTCAGTTAATCATTAAACACAAACCTAAAGGGTCCCATTTCAGATGGGGCAATTAAAGCTGTGCAGAAGGGGAACGCAAACAAATCTACAGAGGGAAAAATTTTTTAAAATTAAAAAAAAAAATAATAGAAGTATTTGCTTCCCTCTAATGTGCCTGCTGGAAAAAAAAAATCATCTCTGCAAAACCCACAGTTCCTTACAGTAGAAAACAAAATGTGCACAAGAGTATATGCAAGGGATGTATATCATGTTGCACTAAAAAAAAATTAAATAAATAAATGTGGAATTAGTTGCTTCAGAGGTGAAGAAAGCCATGAGGGAATAGCAGGGGGCTGAATTGCTGTCTGCCACGTACAGCAGCACAATAAAAACTGGTCAGCACTGGAAAACTGCCCATCATGTGAGTGGGCTGAACAGACGACGAGCTGCAGGACATGGGCACAAATCCATCTGGCCTGGAGAGGGAAAATGCCAGGGAGCAGCACTCAGCATCCATGAACACACAACTCCCTTGGCAAGGGCAGAAAATGCCTTAAAAGCGCTGGGAAATGTTGTGTGGGGCATTGCTCCTTCTTCTGCTCCATTTGCAGGGCTCTCAGCCAATATAACCTGGCCTAACCTGGACAGGCAGCCACGGAGTAGCAATATAATTAGAGTAATAAAATTTGGACAATTGAGATTAGGACAATACCAGACAATAAAAACAAAGAGTTACAGACAGTCCAGGTGCCTTTTCTGGGCAAAATAAGCCTGAAAAAGGAGCCACGTTAACAGAGGATTAACCCTTAAAAGCAGCAGCCTGTTGCATATTCATACACCTCATCCATGATGCATAAATTCCATTCAAACACAGGATTCTGTCTGGGCAGTGTCAGCTTCTTCATATGAATCCTGACTGAGTCTCCACAGCTGAGCGAGGTGGGAAGAAGTTCATTTCTTCTTATAATGGAGCAATAAATTCTCTTTCTCTGAAAGATTCGGGTGTCCTGCGACTGCTGTCTGGTGCAAGTACCTCATTCCTTTCTTGAAAAAAACATCCCCCATGCATAGCTGCTATTTTAACATCGTGTAATATCCTAAAGCTACATTTAACACACTACTTAAGAGAATGAATACAGCGTAACTTTCAAACAAAACACACATAATATGCGTATACATATACACATATATGCATATACATATATATACACATATATGTATACACATAGATATACATATAATATATGTGTATATATATAATATATGTATATGCATATATATAATATGTGTATATATATGTATTTATATATATGTGCATGTATATATAATATGTATTTTTATATATATGTATTTTATATATATGTGTATATATATATGTGTGTGTATATATATATATGTATATATAGATGTATATATATATGCATATATATATGCATATATATATATATAATATGTATAATTCATTTGAATGTGTGCAAAAAGCCCATCACAAAATACCCATTTTTCACATTAAGGGAGCGGCCCGCAGAGAGGGAGGGCTGCGCGTCTCGGGGCCCAAACCCGTGTCGGCTTAGGCGTGCGGGGCCCCCCGAGCCCCTGTCCGGCCGTGCCCGGTGACCGGGGCCGGGAAGGCTCGGCCGGCGGGGGCGGGTCCGGTGGCCTCGCCACGCCTCCGCCGCCCGCGGGAGCCGCACGGGGTCCGGCACGGCGGGAGCGTCCATCGCCGGGCGGGCACGGAGCAGCATCGCCATCACCATCATCACCATCATCATCATCATCACCATCGCATCACCCAGGACCATGGTGAGTGGCGGCGGGGCCGCTCCGGAGGCAGCCGCAGGGTGCGAGGGGCGGCAGGAGGAAGGGGAAGGAGCGGGCGCTGTGGTTAATCAGTAACGCGCAGCTCCGCCGGCTCCTGCCGCTGCTTTCCCAGAGGCAGCGCTCGCTCTCCAGGCTCCCCGAGGGGGAGGGAAAGGACCCGCCAGGAATGGCCCCCTCCCCGCATTCTGTAGGGCAAGGGCGGCCCCCGCGTGTGCTCCATCTGCGCGGCCCCCTTGGAAATCGGGTTTTCCACCGCAGCCAAAGACCCTCGGGGAATAGAGCATTCCAGGGCTGCCCCCCGTGCCTTTGCCTAGGTGGAAATTCTGCTTTTCATTAGGGAAAAATGGTTCTCTGGGAGGGTGGGCAGGCCCTGGCACAGGGTGCCCAGAGCAGCTATGGCTGCTCCTGGAATCCTGGAAGTGCCCAAGGCCAGGTTGGACAGCGCTTGGAGACACCTGGGATAGGGGAAGGTGTCCCTGCCCGTGGCAGGAGGTAGAACTGGACGGGCTTTGAGGTCCCTTCCCATCCAAATCACTCCATGGTTCTTTAAAAGGGAGGATTTTAGAGAAAAGAGGGTCCAAGGCCAGGTTGGACAGGGCTTTGTGCCACCTGGGATAGGGGAAGGTGTCCCTGCCCATGAACCGGATGATCTTTAAGGTCCCTTCCCACCCAAACCATTCCATGGTCCTTTAAAAGGGAAGATTTTAGAGCAAAGAGGGTTCAGATTCTCCCAATTGCCCTTGCTGGTTCCTTTCCCTCTGTTGCACAATGCATCTACTTGGTTTCCTGCTGGCAAAAAAACCACAAAAATTAAAATCCCAACTTTTTGGCGGTTGAGAGCCAGCAGAAGAAAACAAAGCTATTTCATTCCCCTAATGAGAAGAGTGTGTTTTTAGGGAGTGAGGGCACATGAAAGCATTAACACGCCATCCTGACAAAACCAGCAGGCTGGCCCATGTCCTGGCGTGGAGAAGGATGGATTGGAGCAGGAGGGCACGGGGTGCTCCAGGCAGAGGGTTTGCCCTCGGACACAGCCAGAGGAGTTGGCTCCGTGTGCCAAACCTCAGCCTGGCCATGCCTCCCGCTGGTGCTGGGAGGAGCTGGGCTGGAAAAAGCCCCGGGGCCACCCTCCCACAGAGCCACGACCGAGAAAAAGAACAATTACACCGCGTCCTTTTGCTGCTGTGCCCGGGGAAGGCTGGTTTGGAACCCGGCATCCCTCTGCTCCAAGCTACAACTCCAGCTTTACCTTTCCTCCTTTTAGCACCGATACGGAGCAGGTTTCAGCCCCTGGTCCTAAATGCTGGTGCAGGAATCTCCTGCCCTGCTCCCTTCAGAGCCATCCTCTGTCTGTCCCCACCTCACCCAGTTGCTAAGCTACCTGTGCCCGGCTTATCTCCCCATCAGCAGGGAAGGGCAACGGCTCCGCGTTTATTGAGCTCGGTCCTGTTTGCTCACTGCCTGCCCTGCCAGCACAGCGTTGACATTTGGGGGTGGGGACGGGGGTGACAGAGCCAGGGCCGCCAGGGGCTCATCCAAAATGTGCAGAGGCAAGGAACACCCTCCCCAAAAATCCTGCAGAGCTGCAATGCCAGGGGATGGGAAGCATCCCACCGCCAGTGACACTGGCACTCTCCATTCCATGCAGGCATACACAGACAGGCACCATAGGAATGGGGCGTCGTCATTCCGGTCTTCCCCAAAACATGCAAGAGCCACCCACAAAAACATCAGTTTCACAGCTGGTCCTTTGGGTTTGTGCAGCGTGTGAACAGGGAAAGCACAGAAGAGGATGATTTGCCTCAGTTGCCATTTCTGAGCATTGATGCCCAGGCAAAGCATCTCAAGGGGCTGCTGATCAAATACCCACCAAAAAACTGAGTCAGGTTCGTCAAAATTCATATCCAACTTGCCACACTTGGCTCTACAGCACACAAAGGAAAATAAATTATGAGGATCTCTTTATCATCACCAGCTGGAAAGATCAACTCACCCAAACCAGGGCTCAAGGAGTGTTTGGACAACGCTTTCAGGCACGTGGTGAGATTCTTGGGGCTGTGCTGTGCAGGGCCGGGAGCTGGAGTTTGATGATCCTTGTGGGTCCCTTCCAACTCAGAACAGTCTTTGATTCTGTGAAAGAATTTCAGTTGCCAGAACGTTCAGAGAGCAGTGCCCCTTTGCACTCACTCCTGCCTTCCCCTCTGAGCCAGAGCAGAGCTGGCTCAGGCAGCCCCCATCCCCAAGAGCTTCATTTCAGCTTCATCTCTGCCCATAAACACTCTCAAAGCCAACAACTGCTGCCTCCCCACTACCACCCCTTAAAAAACAAGTACCAGCAGCTCTGCCCGAGGCACAGCTCAACCACAATCCCTCCCTGTGCCCTTTGTTCCTCACAGGCTGAAACAGCCTCTTAAAATCCATTGTAACATAAAGGAGAGGGGGGGAAAGGAGCTGAACTGCAGCTTAGTGTGACTCATCTCTGATCCACAGCACTTCTTTCTCCTCAAAAGCAGGTTCCCAATGAAAGAGAGAGCGAGGGAGAGAGAGAGAAAGGGAGAGAGAAAGGGAGGGAGAGAGAAAGGGAGAGAGAAAGGGAGACCCTCCTACTTCAGGAACCCTAAAGCAACTCTCAGATCTAGAAATGATCACAAGATCTTCTGCTTTTTAAGTTGTTTGTTGTTTTTCTTTTTTCCCTAGGGGATTATATGTATTTTGGGGTTTAACTTCACACAGGTATCATTTTTTAGCACCTCAGGCACCGTGGGAGGTGTTGCAGGTGAGAAGACAGAGGGGACCAGCTGGACTCTGTTGGTACATAGAGGATGTACTCCAGGCAGGGAGCAGAGGACATGGACGTTCCAACCCTCCCACCCACTCCACAACCCATGGGATGCCTCACTGCTCTCAACATGTGCTTCATCCCACTGCTGCCACGCTGACCTGCTCCTCTTCCCTCTCCAGGCAGGCAAAGCCCACAGGCTGAGCACAGAGGAGAGGGAGCAGCTGCTGCCCAACCTGAGAGCCGTGGGGTGGAACGAGGTGGAAGGCAGAGATGCCATCTTCAAAGAGTTCCACTTCAAGGACTTCAACCGGGTACGAGCACCAGGGACACGGAGCTCTGCACACTGAGAGGCCCCTCTGCAAAGCTCAGCCAAAGAAAGCTCTCTAGGTCTCTCCTGAAATTGAATGGCTTGAGCAAAATACCCTTCCCAGGACACCAAAGGGACCAACCCCACACAGAGTTTGTCTGGGAAACACTCCTCAGGAAGAGGAAAACACATAGAAAACCCCCAGAGTAGCCCAGGCCTTGCATTTGGTTGGGTTATGTAGACACAGGCAGTGTAAAATTATTAGTAATGGGGTGAAAACCAATATGTTGCAGGGTAAATGGTTGAGAGTTAACTTTCCTTCTTACCCTGCAGGCCTTTGGCTTCATGACCAGAGTGGCTCTACAGGCAGAAAAACTGGATCACCATCCCGAGTGGTTCAATGTGTACAACAAGGTGAGGAACACGATGGTGGGGACAGAGCAGAGCCCTTCAGGGAGCAGCTCCCTTTTCTGAGGGACAAAACAGGAGCAGCAAGTGCTGTTCTCATCTCTCTTCCCTCGGATTCCCACATCACAGCCAGCCTTCAGCTACCACAGATCCTTTCCTGCTCCTTTTATCCCGTCCAGCTGAGCAGTAGCTGCCAAAGGCTGGCACCAGCACTGCTTATTAAAATCTGTATCAAGTAGCAGCCACAGGAAAAGCTTCTGGGGAAAAGAGTGAGTTGGAAATGGGCACAGGTGGCTGCTGTGACCAAGGCAGGGGTGGCAGTGACAGCTTGTGGCCAGCATGAGCTGTAGGAAGGAGGAAAACCAGGCAAAGTGCCAGAGCGCCTCTGCCAGCCCAGGGACTTTGCTAACAAGTGTGGAGCTCCTGCCTCATCAGATGCAGCACTGGGGAGAGCAGCTCTGCTGTTGCTGCCAACAACTCTGGGCCTGTCTGTCTGTCTGTCTGCCCTAGGTTCACATCACCCTGAGCACCCACGACTGCGGGGGTTTGTCGGAGCGGGACATCAACCTGGCCAGCTTCATCGAGCAGGTGGCAGCTTCCCTCTCCTGACCAGCCAAAACCCCACTGTGCCACTGTGCCCTGCACCCAGAGCCTTTTCCCACTTCCAAGCCAGATCCTGGATCCAGAGAGCCTGACACCCTGCCAGCCCGCCCAGCGCAGCTCGGATGGATGGAGGCACTGCTCAGGGTGCATGTACCCATCTCTGATCTTGCAGGTTCCATCCTCAAACCCTTCCTTAGCCATGTGATCCCACAGCCCCAGCTGCTGAGCCTCTTACCAGCAGTCAGTCACATCAGAGTCACGGGATGGTTTGGGTGGGAAGGGACCTTAAAGATCACCCAGTCCCACTCCCTGGAATAGGCAGGGACACCTTCCACCATGCCAGGCTGCCCCAAGCTCCATCCAGCCTGGCCTTGGACACTGCCAGGGATCCAGGGGCAGCCACAGCTTCTCTGGGCACCTGCCCACTCTCACAGGGAAGAATTTCTTCCAAATATCCCATCTAAACCTATTCTGTGTGAATCCATTTCCCCTTGTCCTGTTACTGCCTGCTCTTGTAGAAAATCCTTCTCTGTGTTTCTTGTCAGTTCCTTCAGGCACTGGAAGGCTGCAGTGAGGTCACCCCAAAGCTTCTCTTGTCTGGGCTGAACAATCCCAGTTCTCTCAGCCTTTCCTCACAGCAGAGGTGCTCCATCCCCTCTGATCATCCTGGACTCGCTCCAACAGGTCCATGTCCTTCCAGAGTCAAGTTACACCAGTAAATCTGTCCAGAGCCTGCCCCCATCCTGCCTGCCCCTGTTGTTGCTCCTTACCTCCTAGAATGTGCTTAAACCCATTTTGTGACCCCTTTGGCTTCTCTGTAGCCGAGCAGCAAGGTGCTGTGCAGTTTGTCATTGCTGTAATGACAATGTAATGTAATGTAATGTACCCCTCTCCAGCAGTATTACACCAGGCACGTGGTCTCACCCCGACTGGAGCCAGCCTTTCCTGGGATACCAACTCAAAGTGTTTACAATAAACATCTCGTTTAACCTGGTGGCTCTTTGCAAAGAGGCCTCACTGACCAAATGACACCAACAGGTTTCCCTGGCTGTTCTCAAGGCGGCGATGCTGCCACAAAAAACCTTCACACAGAAATGGCAGGTGCCTTCACCTCAGAGTGACTGGGCTCTGAAAGACAGAGAGGATCAAAGCCAGGGCAGGTAAAAACTGCTTGTGTAAAATCACAGCCAAGGCACAAACACAGGGAAAGGACAGCCAAAAGGCACAAGAGCAGCATGGCACCAGGGCAAGGGCTGCTTAGGGTGGAATACTACCCAAAAATGGGGTTGTGGTGCAGGATCTTCACTGATACAATGATCTCATGTGAAACCAACAGCATTTGATTTCAGCACCACAGTCTGGGGAAAAGCACTACAAACACCCAGTTCAAGTCTCTTTTTTCTTCTCTTTTTTAAACCCTTTTAAATTCTACAAAGCATTAATAGAAAATCCATAGCTCTTAACTTCCAGCATCCTTGAACATCACACACAAGATGCAGACATGGACAGCACCTTCCTTTTGACAGAAGGACAGAGCAGCCCTCAGGCAGTTAGTGAGATTCATAAACCATCCTCCCTGCCACAGACCAGGCTGTGCATGAGCAAATTCCAGGAACAACAGGTCCACATTCATTCAAACAAGCACTGAAGCAGAAAAATAAGACCTCAGTGAGCCTAGATAGCTAAATGCACCATTTTAATACAAACCAGGCCCATTTTCACCATCTCTCCAGCCATTTCAGCCTCCAGTTCGACCAGGGGCAAATCAGAGCAAAGCAGAAAACGGCCATCAGATCAACTCATCCCATTTGTCCATTAAAAAGTCCTCGTGGATTTATTGGGCAAGGTGTTATTGTGTTGTACGCAACCCTTCCGCTCCCCTCTCCCCCAAGTCATCAGAAAAGTGCAGATGAAATCCATGGCATGAAGACACACATCTCTTCTTGGTCCATCCCATTGGATATTCTTCATTCTAGTACCTAAGAACAGGTGAATCCCTTGGGAGTGCTTTGTACAAGCCACAAATTGAGTGTCCTGCTTGGAAAACCAGGAAATCCCACAGGAATTAACACTGGAAAGGATCCCTCCAGGTCTAAAAGTACCGTCCAGTTTCAGATCATAATCCAGTTCATCAAATTCTTCTCCTTTTTTGTCTTTAAAACAATCACACAGCCTGTAAATCTGTTTTTCCAGGACCATTTGGCATGATAAAGTAGATGCAGATTACATGTTAGGTGACAAGGATGAATAAAAACTACACACCAGGGAATTACAGTGGCCTACTCCCGACCACAGGATTACACTTACAGTACAGGACAAATACACATGGAACAATTAAACCCACAAATATTATTAATAAGCAAAGCCCAGAATAGAGTACATTGACTTACAAATAACATCTTCAAATACATCCAAAAGTGTGAAATGGAGCACTGATCTGTTAGATCCACCTACTTCCTGGGAGGAAAATGCAACCAGGGAAGGAAGAGAAGGGAGTTTTGCTCTCCTTCAGCCCACCCCAATCCACCCCTTCTTTCTTTTAAAGCAGAAACAAAAAGAGTACCTCCCTTTTTTTTTTTTTTGTTTTGTTTCATTAAATCTCGGTTCCAAAGAGAACCATCACAGCAGCCAGACACTGAAGACTGTCTCCAAACTCAGAGATACAGTAATGGTCACATTGGCAAGACCTCGAGAGAATAAATAGGTCCAGTACAAACTACCAGAGCTGATATCACCATCAAGAGACTCTCAGGCAATTCAATGATTTCAAAAGGGCTCAGAGACTTGCATGAAGTCATCAAGCTCAGGGCAGATGGCCAACATGCTTGTGTCTCCTAGCACAGGGAATAAAGCTGTTGGAAAGCCAGGATCCTTCCCACAGTGGCTGGGCTGGTTTGTGCAGGAGCTGGTCAGTGACCTTCTCATTCCTTACAATTCCTGTGCTTCAGGCTAACAGGCTGGAGCAGAGAGATGCCTTCAGGTGCCCTGCACAGGACTGTGCAGACACGGCATGAAGTCTTCACCCACGTGTGGGATTCTGCCTGGGAAACTCTGCTCCATGCAAAAAGCTGAGAGGAAACATGGGAAAGCCCTGCAGGAGTAACTCCAAGGCTACTTGAGAGATTCTGGCTTGTCCTTGAGGCCACAAGGCTGCGCTAGGAAAACTCTCTCACGCTAAAAACAGCGGGGAAAAATAGGAAGGCTGAGCCATGCCCAAGGCTGGAACAGCTCTGACTTGCTGCATCCTTTCCCCTGCTTCTCCCAGCATCTCTGTAATACTGTGAAGGGACTGGCTCATTACAACTACTACCTAACAGGCAAGGGTGCTTCTTCCTCTGAGGCCAGCCTGCCTTTGAGGTTTGTTTTCAGAATTAGTACCATAAAGAAACAACCAGAACGAAGGTCATGGTCAAACAGCTGAACCCTCCAACCCTCTCTGGCCTGCCACAAAAAAAAAGCCAGAGAAGCATCAAGGCACAATGGTGAATGCCCTTTTGAGAATGTGCCTTAAAAGAATCAGTGCAAAGAGCTGAGATTACTGCTATTATAAAAGTCACCTTTTTGATACTAAAAGACCGTGGTTAAAAAACCATCTGCACACGACGTCCCTGGGTGTGACAGGGGCCAGGGCCCTGCCACAGCATCCTGAGGGGACAGTGTAAAACCTTCAGGTTCTGAACAGTGAAATGAGCTTCGCACCTCCCTCCAGATTTGTGCAAGGGAAAACAGCACTCCTGGGTGGTCAATGCATGTCTTCTACGAGAGGCAGGGGAGCAGAACAGCCACGATGTACCCGGGGGTTTCAGTACCTTCCAGTTCCTCTCCCTGCACCACCTGCTTGGTTTCTACTTCTGCTGTTGTTCAAGAGATTCCAGGAAAGGAGTTTGTGTTGTTTTTTTCTCCCCCTCGGCAGATATTGATTGCAGTCTCACTCAGATTTCAAAGGGAGGCCATGACTCTGCCAATTTATCAGCTCTGCATTACACAGGTATAAGGTTCCCAGCATGGTCTGTTAAATGCAGAAGCTTACAGCAATACTCAAGAGAAAACAAAATTTCCAATTTACTGTCTGCCATTAGCTTCCAGGAAGACTGGAGCCGTGGAACACAACGTGAGAACTCAAATTTAACACTTGGCTGGACACTGGCTGAATACTAGGTCTGAGGAGGAGAAATAACACGGAATGAAGTGACACGCAGAATACCTAAGGAATTCGGAGCTGTGGAATGGACATTCAATTCACCATCAACAGCCATGATGAAAACAGGCAGGGGGGAGGCAGGAAAAGCCCTAAAACTGAAATTGGACATGAAAACAATGCAGATTTCAGAAGAGACTAAGACAGGGAAGGAATTCTTCCAGATCAAGCCACCCTCAGACCTGTAATTGTAGGAACAAAGGAACTGCAATCTCTTTCCCTAGGAAACCTTTGGAACTACCCCAGTGCTGGCTGGCAAGGCACAGATTGTTGCACTACAGTCAGTGGTGGCTGGGAGAGCCGTTCATGTGCTTCTCAGTGCTCAGAACATCCGTGCTGTAGAGGCCATCCAGGTAGGCCTGGGAAATCTCTGCCACCAGGCTCCTGTCTGGGACGGACTGCGCCATTCCATAGATGGCTCCCTGAGCAGAGAAGAGAGGCTGTTACACAGGAGAAACACCAAACACCCCCTCCTCACCGTGTGCTGGCTCCTCACCATGCCCGTGGTCTTGGCGTTGAGGTCCTTCATGATGTCCTGGATGCTGTCCCTGACATCCTTCAGGAACTGCTCGGCCACGCCGGGCTTGGTGTGCAGCTGCGTGATGCAGAGATGGATGCTGGCAGGCAGGCAGAGGGCAGACATTAACCACCTCCAGCACACACAGCTCCGTGCTTCCCGAGCCCTTCTGTGGCCACTGAGAGCTGTGCATCTCCTTGAAACAGCACTCCCACTAAGGGCAATCCCTGCAAAATGCTTGCTAGAACCAGCTCCTTCTGCCTTCCTTCCTTCCTGACTTCACAATTAGGTTAAAGTTTCTCACCTCATTCCAGGTATCTCTGCTGAGAAAAACGCAGCTGCCTGCAAGCATGGGGACCCCGCCATCACCTTCCCTCTCCCTCCTCTGCAGCTTCTAAGCCATCACCAGAAGGAAGCACCCACCTCTGAGCTACCACCTCGGGCTCCCTGGACTTCACTTCCCATGGCCACTCACAATTCTTTTCAGTGCAGTGCAGTTGCATCTGGGAGCACTGGCCCCTTCTACCCACAAAAGTCCAATTTCCTACTTAAGGAAAGTCTCTGACAAAGATTAATTTTACATTGAAAATGATCAGCTATTCACTGTTGTTTTGATTTCCTTCATCTTCAGCAGGCAGAAGGAAGACAGTAAAAATCAATAAATCAATCTACAAGCCCTCAGTTAACTAAACATGAGATAGAGTCTTGGTTATTTACATTTTTCTGCTTGTATTAGATAGAGCTAAGAGAAAGTCCTCTGCCAGGCTCATTAAATTTACTATTATTTTATCTTCAATGCTGTATAATGGCAATTATGAAAGTGATTCCTGCTCTGTGGAGGAAAATTCTACATACAATTTATCAGCTATGGACAACAGTATTCAGCAAATCACGAGAGCTACGTGGCCTGAAGTTGAGCATCTTGCTAAATACATCACTCCCTGGTCTCCACACTCACCTTGGTGGGAACTGTAGGACATTCAAGTTCCATCCTTTTGCAGCTAAAAAATTAGATAATCGATAGATGTCGAAAGTGTCCGAGCCAATGGACAGGACAGACACCTCTGGCTTCCCAAAAATGAAGATGCTGTCAATTTTTCTCAACCTTGAAAAGAAGGAGGAGAAATGACTGACCAATGTTACAGGGTTCAGACATTCCAGAGCCTTAAAGGAAAAGCTACAAGAGGGAGCAGATGGCAGCACATTCCCACCCAAAAATCATGCACCCAGCCTGGGCCATTGGGGCTTGCCAGAGCACCTGGGTTATTACATACCCCCTAAGGTCAAGTAAACCTAGGAAGAAATGGAAAAGAGGGAAGACAGAAAAGCAAGGGAAGAGAGAAAATCATCTTCTCTCACATAGCCACCCAAGCACCCCAACAAGGAAGTGGGTTCCTTTTGTCCTTCTTTTGTCCTCCCTCCAGATTCCCCCTCAGCCATGGCTCAGGAAGAAGGGATTCTCAAAGCCAAGCTGAATGAAGGTGCCTGCCCCTCAGCTATCTGGGCACAAACAAATGTTCTAGAACTGCCCAGCAGGTACCAGGGAAAAACAAACCAAAAGCAGTTTGTGAGGAGGGGTCCAGCAGCACCCAAACGCTTACTCTGACTCCAGGAAACGAGCTGTTTTAATGATCCTCTTGGTAGCCTCAACATAGCCCGACTCTCCGATGTGCAGCAGGGTTGCCCAGCATGCAGCTATGATCCCACCAGGCCTGGAGCCTGCCACCGAGGGGGAGGCATAAATTCCTCCCTGCCAGTCAGGGGCTATGAAGAACTGGTACTTCCTGTACTCCTTGTCACTGTAGAGCACCACCGAGGAGCCCTTGGGAGCGTAGCCATACTGCAAGGGGCACAGAAAGGGTTAGAAAGCAGCAAGAGGGCACAGGAGTGCACCCAGGTCCTCACCAAGATCCCTTTTGTTGATGTGCTGCTGAGCAGAAGGCTCTGCAGAGGGCTTGGGACAGGCTGGATCCAAGGGCTGAGGTTCAGCAAGGCAAAGTGCAAGGTCTTGCCCTTGGGTCACAGCAAGCCCCTGCAGCTCCAGGCTGGAAAGCTGGAAAGGGCCTTGGGGTGCTGGTGACAGTGGCTGGACATGAGCCACCACGTGCCCATGTGGCAGTGGCACCTGGCCTGGATCAAGAATAGCCTAACCAGCAGGATCAGGGCAGTGACTGTCCCTCTGCTGGGGACCCTTGAGGGCTGTGTCCCGCTCTGATCCTCCAGCCAGAGAGCCCTGGAGGGGCTGGAGTATGTCCAGGTAAGGGAATGGAGCTGGAGCCCCAGGAGGGGCTGAGGGAGCTGGGAAGGGGCTCAGCCTGCAGAAAAGGAGGCTCAGGGGGGACCTTGGGGCTCTGCACAGCTCCTGACAGGAGGGGACAGCCAGGGGGGTCCGGCTCTGCTGAGAGAAAACAAGGGGCAGGACAAGAGGAAATAGCTTCAAGTTGCGCTAGGGGAGGTTAAGGTTGGAAATCAGGAGAAGTTTCTTTGTGGAAGGGGAAAAATGGGCTGTCAGGGTAGAAGGGGCTGCCCAGGAAGGTGGTGGAGTCTCCATGCCTGGAGGTGTTCATGGAATGGCTGGATGTGGCACTCAGTGCTCTGCTCTGGTTGATGAGGTGGGGACTTTGCCACACTGCACAAAGCACATGAATAGAGCAGCCCCCACCCCTGCACCTCAGTGCTCCTCCACACAGCAGGGAGGAAATGCCTGAAGGCCAGGATGGAAACATGATTCACAGCCCAAACATGAAGCCCCTTCTCCTCACCTTGTGGGTGTCAGCAGAAATGCTGGTCACACCTTCCACACGGAAGTCAAAGGGACGCTTGAGGGGGAACCCTGCCTTGTCCATGAAAGCAATAAGGAATCCACCCAGGCAGGCATCCACATGGAAGGGGATTTTGTACTTCACTGCAAGCTGTGGGTGAACAAGAGATCAAAATGATGTGGCTGGAGCACCCAAACTCCAGTCACCAAAACGTATTTGGCATTTCACAGTCAAATGGTCACTGAACCCTTTGAGAACATCACACCACTCTCAAGCAGTGGAGGACAGGAGATGTGGAAGGGCTGGCTGGCTGTGGGAAGCCTTTTCCTGCCTTCCACACACAGGAAAAACAATGTGGCATTTTGGTAGTTTGCTGCGTTTGCCAAAGGACTGTGACAACATTGTCTGAAAGGAGTATCTACAGTAAAATAAAAGGGTGTGAGCCAAATGAACAGAAGGTCAGAGGCCCCGGCTGGTCACATACAAAATAAATAACTGGAGTACAGAGAGGAAAGAAATAAATCAAGAGGTGTGTTCAGAAAATAAGATCCCAGGCCTTTGACTCTTTCTCCCTCCACACCAATTTTGCTACAACCAGCAAAGCCTTTTCACCAAGTGAGCCATTTAGGTGTTCTTTCCTTTCAGGTAGCAAAGCATGAGCACTTGTGGTTGGTCTCACAGTCACACATTGCCCCTCAGTCCCAAACTGCATCCCACATACCCTGCTGCTGCTCAACAGCTCAATTTGAGGACAGTAATGCAATGCCCTTCCAGGCAGTGGGCTCCCCCCAAATTCACTGCTCAGCATCCTGCAACCCCTCCACTCCTCCTGTGCTGGTTTTACTGCTGCAACACACAGGTTCCTGCAGGCAGGGGTATCCTACCTCTGCCACCTCTTCAATGGGGTCCATAATTCCATGTGGGAACTGGGGAGCAGAGCAGACCAGCATGGCTGTGTTCCTCGAGATGGCTCTCCTCATTGCCTGAAGATTTAAAGAGAGAAGATGCTCACATTCCATTTACCAAGTGCCATCCTGCCAAAAAAGATAAAGAGTGAGAACATGCAGAGTTCAAGGCACACAAGAGTACAGAGAGGAAAGCAACAAGCTACAACCACTCATCCGCTGGGAAACACCATAATATTTTTGTTCACCCTCCTCTGAAATCTGGGGCTATTTAAGAAATACATAAATTATGTGAGTCTAAATGAATCCCACAGGAAAAAGGGTTATCCGGTTATTTCAAATACAACTTCACCTGCAATGACACTTCCTCATGCTGTTTTTCATTGTTTCCACAAACATTCCTCCTTCTTTATCCACTGACTCACTACCTGGACAGGCAGATTTCTTGCCTAGTTGCTGTGCAATGTTAATTTCCTCACAGAGAGAGACTGAAGTGATACCTGAACATCCACTTCCATAGCCTTGGTCAGTGGTATTTGGATCAGCTTCATCCCAAAGTAGTGTGCTGCCTTATCAAAGGCGGCGTGGGCACTCACAGGCACCAGCCTGGAAAAGGAACAGATCAAATGAATGCAACATTTGCTGTCTCCCATCTCCAGTGGCAGTGGCTGAACAGCCTCAGTTAACCCTGTTTTCTGAAGCCTGACATCATTATCAGAGCCTTAAGTGCTAGAGAGGGAAGAAAAGAACCAGCAGTGTTTTATTTTCTTTAGCATTTTCCCCTTAAAGCAATTAACCAGAGAAATATTTCCCATGCACCATCTAGAAAAGCGACAGCACATTAGAGACAGCAAATCCTCTATTAGCAGTGTAATGATTAGCACAGTTCCTCATTTGAGCTCCAACTCCAGCCTCAGAGTTTTCAGGCTAAGCCTTCTTTGATGTGAATAAATCAAACCCCTTGAATACTTCAAAGGGCCTGACAATCTGTGCTCAAGAGCAGAGCTGATCCAAGCAGCTGTCTGGAGCAGCAGACAGGTATTGCCAAAATACAAAATACAGCTGCCCCTGCAACATCTGTGCCCCCCAGGCTGCTTGATTTAGAACTTCCCATGCTTTTGAACTCTTCCTTCCTTCCACACAGAGATGGACAAGGAAGAGGTGGCAATGAGCTATGAAATGAAGGATTACTGAGGTCCAGCAGCATCTCAGCTCAAGGGGACAGTAAATCCCACCAGCTCCCCCAAAGGAAAAAGCTGTGGTGGCACAACTCACATTTCTGGCTGCTTGATGCCTCTCTCATAAGCCAGGTCTCTGTACGCCTTGCAGGCCATCAGGATGCTCTCAGTGCCCCCAGATGTCATCTGTAACCAGAAAAGAAGCAAACAGGAAAAATAACAATGGGTGTTGCATGAGGGAAAAGCAAAACGGGGATGCAGGAACAGCATTTCTTGACTCTGCTTCAAAGTGCACAGGACAACTCAGGGTTTAAAGGGCAGCAGAAGGCACTGAACAGCATGAGGCAGCTTTCTGACACTCAGCTTGAAAATGCACATTTAAATGCTGAATCCTCTATTTAAATGGGATGGGGGAATGGGAAAACAAACAAAAAGTATAGAATTCCAGAGCCCAACAGGAGGGGACACACTGTACAGTCACCTCACCAAACTGCTGGTACTTAAGCTCTTGATTACCTGGGGATGTTTATCTGCATTACAGATTAATTGTGCCACGTACACAGAAACAAGGTTGACTCTGTGTTAAGTCAGCTGCAGTCCAGCAGGGTTTATTAGGTCTGGAGCAGTGCCACGCTGAGGCACAGCCAGCTCAGGGCTGGCACGACTCCTCAGCTACAAAACCTTCCCAGAACCTGGAACGCTGCAGCACTTGGAACTCTCCCACCTCTCCTCTCTGCTGAGACCAGCCCAGGTCTGCTCAACACCAGAGCTCCTAAGGCCTCAGGGACACGAGGAACTTTACACCAGGAGGAATTTGTGCATTCCCCTCCCCAGCCAGCCCAGTCAGTACCCACACCACCCACTGAGGCTGCTGTCCCAGCCCTCTCCACCCTGACCACAGCGTTTGCATCAGGAGGTGGAGGAGAGGAAGGCGCACACAGGTTTACTGTTGCACACTTCAACTCAAGAGCTGCTGCAAATACACAAATTGAAACCTTCACAGGAAGGAATTCCTCAAGTGGAAGGTCTCTTGTAGGTCAGCTTCTGTGAGTTCTGGCATGCAGGGGACACTGGGTAGAACCTTCCCCAGTAAAATTTTAACCTGGGAAAATGTGAGGTTGGCTTTTTAGGCAGCCTGAAGGCTGACTTACTAGGTGAGCCAAAAACTGAGGATATTGAGTACCTGGGACAGTTATACAGAGCTTCACATAAATGAGGAATCAAAACCTACTTATACTGCTTATGGGGGACTAATTTTGCTCCTCAGACCTGCTGAGCCAACTGCAACTTCCCCTTTTAAACCTCTTCCCCCTCAAAAATAAACACAACAAGGAGCCAGTCACATTTGTGTGCCTTATGACATTTGGGTTTTCCCTGCTGACATGGCTGCAAACCCTGAAAACGCCAAGTGACTGTGTGACAATGACTAAACACGAAGTATAGAGATAAGGAACAAAGTTCACAGCCTGCCAAGATTTGTTCCTAACACAGTCCGAGCCAGCAGCAGCTGCTGCCACAGGCAGTGTAGAAGCAACTGTCACACCACAGACAATTCCTGCTTTTCGGGGGAAGTTTAAAAGCAACAGCTGTCAGAGATAAAACCTTACAGAGCTTCTCACTGGGTAAAGACATCTCTGCATTAATTGTGGAGCAAATGGATGGCAGCAGGAACAATGTTTTAAAGGTTTTATGGGCTGTGCCACTCACTTCTCAATGCCCTTTATGAATAAAGATCTGTCAGGTTGTGATTACCTTTGGGGAAAAAAAAAAACCCAGCTGGTGATAGACTGCCTTCCTACTGGGTGGGAGAAGAGGAATGGGATTATTGCATACTTGCACCTATCCTTGCAACACTGCTTAGGATAATGATTGTGAAAACTTTGCTAGGAAGGACGTGGGGATCTTGGGATTCATTTTACTGAACACCAGCTCCTTGTTGGGCAGCATTCCCTGTGCTCACCTAGATAATCTGCTCTTTAAAAAGCAGCCTCTGTACAGTCTTATTCCCATTTCAATTCCAACACCAGAACACCAACGTCTTGCCTTCGTATGTAACAAGCCTTTCCCCAAAGTCTGGCTCTATCGTGGGAATGCTGACCCACACACAGTTTTTGGCAGGTCAGAGCCAGCACTTGTCAGCAGCCAGTCACATGCAGGGTAAGGAAAAGCATGCAGGATGGATCCTCTCCCAGGCACCCAGACTGGCAGATGACCACATAGAAAGCATGTTCAGACAGCTGAAAATCCACCCAAAAAAGCTGAATTTCAGCCAGCTCAGCTTCCTAAATTGGCCCAAGTCAGCACACTGCGAGTCTGCAGCACAGAGAAGTGCCCAAGTCTGGAACAGCACCTTCAGCCCAGCACAGCTCCAACACCAAAATCCACATGGATGATAGCTGTGCATGGAGGCTGCTCCTTTACAGGAGGCTTTGTCAGCTCAGCCACTGACAGCAAACTCGTTGTGCTGCAGCCAGAGCCTGAATCAGTGTCAGAGGATCAGTTCCCCAGTGCCTGCGGTGATTCAGCACCCGCCCAGGGCTCACACACACACACACACATTCCTCTCTCCCCTCAATGGAACACACAGGCTTTTCCCTGCCGTGGGAAAAGGGGCTGGAAACAAGCATTGTTTAGGCAGCTCTGCAGCTCTGCACTATCTTCAAAGGCCAGGCAAAGTGTGGGGGAAAAAGGAAGGTAAACAGACATCTTGTGTTCTTGATTTATTTGTTGTTTTGTGAATGGGAGGGGAGAGGAGAGAGTGCAAGGAATAAATATCCCTCCTGCTTTCCAAACTCAGTGTATCATTTCCATTGCTCCCTCCCTCCAAATCCCAGTGCTCTGGAACCTCAACATTACAACAGCAATAGGAGATATGGCCCCTAGTGCAATATTCCTTTGGCCATGTGACTGTCAAACTGTCAGACATTAAAGAACCATTTTGGTTCACGGTCTCTGAAGTTTTGCTGCCATTTTCACCTAAAAACATGTCCATTCAGACCCTGGAGACAAAGCTAACCAGAAGTTTCACCAAGCTGAACCACCCCATGAATTTAAAAAAAAAAAAAAAAGCAAACAACTATTTATTTTTGGGGTAACAGAGTAAAAAAATCCCACCACAATCCACTGCATGGTCATAATGTTGTGGCAGCCTCCCATAAAACCCCTGGAAACCTGCAGGTTGTAAATTCCACAACTTGTGTCTCTCAAGGTGACCTGCTCATCACTACAGATAAAATCTGACAGATCTGCACAGCTTAAGCCCCCCTCAAGACATGTTACTCACATCTCCCTACTTCAAATGTGCAGCCAAAGTTTGTAAGCCACAGAATTTGGGGAGAAGAGACAAAATGGGTTTCTACAGGAAACTTATGCTTGCATCTGGTGATTTTGCCTTCTCTCTCCTGTCCTCAGCTGTAGAATAAGTGGAAGAAGAATTCCCAGAGAAATCCACATCAAATACTCACGTCTCACACGCACACAGAATTTTTCCCTACACTTCAAAGCTGCCCTTTCTTTTTAAAGTTCAAAAAGCCACTTTAAAACAAAAATACTGCAGCTAGCATAAAAGTGCTAATTTCTCCCCAAATTACAGGGGAAATCCACACAGCTAACACTGCAAAACAAAGCACCTTGTGAACATGAACACATCAGACAAGAACAAACTCCCCTGTTCCTCTTCTGTGTGCTGAGCCTAATTAGTCCTTCCAAATCACTGCAGGAATGTGATTAGAATCTTCCAGGCACCCCAACTCACTGATCCCTGTCTCTTTGCTCTTGCATAACACAATTAAAGTAAGAACAATAGTAGTAATTAGTGAGAAATAGGAAACATCCGTCCACTGCTGAAAATGATTACTTTTAAAACTGCTTACACACTTGAAGCATCCCCCAGAGCAATTTAAGGCAAAGGCATGTCTGAACCTTTAGCATTAAAACCTCTCTGCTTTACAGTCTCACCAGTTCTAGAAGTATAACTGTAGCACTGAGCCACCAGCTACAGCAGGGCCTTTCCAAGACAGAAAGCAAGACATCAGTTTGAAAAAAAATCCTCTTTTTAATTGAGTTTGTAACTGTCCAAGCCTCCAGAAATTTTCTGAAATGTTAATTCAGTTCTGGGGAGAAGAAAAGAAGGTAAGAGAAGTCTTTGAGCCCAACTACTTAAAGAGCATGTGACCCACAGGTGATTGCTTCACTGGTTTCTGCTGTGAGTTGTTTTCACTCTTTGGCCAACCAGGGCCAAGCTGTGCTGGGACCCTGGAGAGAGTCACGAGTTTTCATTATTACCTTTTAGCATTCTGTCTGTATCCTTGCTGTATTCTTTAGTGTAGTTTAGTATAGTACTCTTTAATATAACAGAGTATCTTAAAATAATGAATTAGCCTTCTGAAACATGGAGTCAGATTCATCATTCCTTCCTGCCATGGGGCACCCTGCAAATACAAAACTCTGGATCCTTCACAGTCAGGAAGAGCAGTGGGAGGAAGACAAGAAGTCCACTGGAAACACTCACTCAGACATGGTAATTACAGGAGTGCAATTCATCTTCTGCTTCTGGCTGTTAAGCTTTCCAGCCCTCCCCTTCTCCCTGCCACTGGGACTGTGTTTCAGCAGCCAGGACAGAACCCCACAGCAGGCTGTGCCCTTCCTTTGCTGTGTGGCACCATCCTCAGGAGGGAGAGGAGGACAGAAGGAAAAGCAGGATCACACAGAGTACATTCATGCAGGTCTCGCTAGGGCTATGCAGTTTTTCACCTGTTCTGACCCTCTCTTAGGCAATCCCACTTGTCCATTTCAGCGGGAGAGCACCCAAGGCCAAGGCTGACACCTTCACATTGTGTTTTACATAACAACACCCCAAGGTTCCCCATGCAGGCTTCAGCAAGCTGAGCTCCCCAAGCACCCACCAGGGGCACAGAGCTCTCTGCCTGCTGTGCCAGCTGATGTCCCCACTGCTCACAGAAACCAGCCCCAACAGCTTCATCCCAGCCCCTGCCCCACTCAGGGATAACCTCAGCTCTGCAAGCCAGGAGGCAGCTGAGGTGAGGTGAAATGGTTTTTGTAAGCAAAGAGGCACGCTCCTTCTCTAAAGCTTGTGAAAAATAGTATTTTATGATTGGCTTTTTGCAAATAGTCAAATGAATATTATATGTATTGTGTTAGAAAGTTATGCTGTATTAATTTTCTTAACTAGTGTGTTAAATATAGTTTTAGGTTATAACATACTGTTAAAGTAGAAACTATGTATGTGGGATATTTTTTTAAGAAAGGAATGAGGTAGCAGCCACAGGACACCTGAATCTCTCAGAGAAAGAGAATTTATTGCTCCATCATTGAGTTCTTCCTGCCTCACTCAGCCCAGGACACTCAGTCAGGATTCAGAGGAAGAAGCTGGCACTGCCCAGACAGAATCCTGTGTTTGAATGGAATTTATGCATCACAGATGAGGTGTAGGAATATGCAACAGGGTAAGGGTTTTTTAAAAACCCTTGTTTTTAAGGGTTAATCCTCTGTTAACGCTGAGTCCTTTTTTGGGCTTATTTTGCCCTGGACTGTCTGTAATGCTTTGTTCTTATTTTCTTGTATTGTCCAAAATCCTAATTGTCCAAATTTTGATTACCCTAATAATATTACTATTTTTATAACCATTTTATTACTATTCATCTTCAAAAGTTTTTAAAACAAGTGACTGGCATTTTTCCCAAGCTGAAGGTGGTATGAGGAGCACAGTCCTGAGAGGACAAGTCAGGTCAGAGGGTGTCACCTCCTCCTCCTCCTCCTCTCAAACGCAATCACATCTTGCACTCCCACACAGCTGAGCTCATCTTCAGTCCCCCTGGGAGTCTGATCCCAGCTACACCTTCTACAAAGCCACTCCAGGACTCAGCTGCTCACCACAAGCAGGTCCCCAGCTGCCAGGGAGAGCCCACTCAAGGCCAGCTCAGCTCCTAAGCTCTTGTGTCAACACTGCCCTCCACCAGCTTAAGAACACACATTGGGACTCTTGCTGGGAATTTTATCAAGACTGTACAACTGGTTAGCACAGGAAGGCCACATGGAAATGCAGCTTTCCAGCTGGCCAGCTGACAATCCATGCCATGCCTGCCTGTTGGTGGGCAGCCAGGCAGCCAGCTGGCCTTGCCCTCGAGCTCAGCAATCTGGCAGGCTCACACATCTCCAGCTCGGAGAGTGAAACTGAGGGGAGCTCTCGGAGTGACACCTGTCTGCTCACAGCTCCCCGCTGACACCCAGCCAGGCTTCTCCTTTCCAACTGCCACCAAGCCTGTGGCACTTCAGAGTGGGGGAAAAAATGCTAAAGTAAATGGTCATGTTCAGAAAACTGTTCCTCTGAGTGAAACTGTCTCTCTCAAGAAGAGGAATTAAGCAACCTCCACACAGCTGGCTGGAATACACCAGAATGAGCTCACCCGGAGAGCACAAGGTGCATTTGCACTTAAAGTCAAAAATACCCAAAATGTTCAGGAGGCAAAGACATTTCACTTACAGCACCACACGATTTGGGGCCCCCGTGGAAGAGCGTGCAGGCAATCCTCACTACTTCTGCTTCCATCTTCCTCAGACCAGGGAATATATCTGGATGGAGAGGATTACTCCAGGCAAACTCTTCATACACCTTCAGAAAACAGAGAGAGAAAGTCAGACTTGCAGATGAGGCTTTAAGAACTCCCCATGTGCACTCTAGAAGGAAATGAGCTGCATTTTACCCCAAGAATATTACAAGACTTAACTGCTCGTGCAAGTAAATGCCAAAAGCTGGGAAGCTGAGGAGTAAAATAAAGAAAAAAATAAATGTTTTTCTAAGGCATTCAGACCTCTGCAGTGGATTCTACAGTACAGCAGTATCTATTCTTGTAAGCAATATCTAGATCTTGTAAGATCTAATAATTTTGCTGTTTTTAAATAACACAAGATACATCCTGCAATTGCTTTACACGAATCAGGAAAAAAAAAGGTGACTTAGCAGAACTTGTTCTCAAATTTGCTGTTAAGAGGGGGTTCTGAAGCAGGCAGTAAAGCACAAATGCCCACCCACAGCACAAGGAAAGTGGCTGTGAAACCAGTATTTTTGCTCATTCCACAGCTGTGGACTCAGAGGGTACAAGGCTGGAACAGGCCAGCCCCAACCTCCTGCAGTCCAGATCAAAAAGCAACTGCAGGGATGTTAAATGAAATACAGCAAAACAAACCATGAATAATCAGCACAAACAAAGGGAATGTTTCCACAAAGTGATCCAAGCCGAGACCCCTCCAGAAAGGCTGCTCTGAGCTTTGTTCCTCCAAAAGTGGCACAGAAAATGTCAACATGAGGAAGAAAACAGCAACAGGAGCCACCCAACAGAGCCTGCAACAAAAACTGTTCCCAGGAACAAAACGGCCAGACTTCCCTTTCTAGCAAAACAACTCTGGAAGGAGATGTACTTGAAAACAAACCTTTAGGCTGTTCAGGTTATTTTGCAGCCTTCTCAAAGAGGGGAGTTCCTGAGCAGGCAAACAGACCTCACAGAAACACCACTGAAGCATGCCAGGGCTCCACTGTCCAAGTGCTCCACTGCACTTGGACGCTGTGATTCAGTGCTCTACCGCTCAAAAAGCATTTCCCAAAACTTCTCTTTTGCTCAAACCAAGAGGAGTTCAGTTTTGCTCAAAACAGTGAAAAGTTTAGTTTTGCTCAAAACAGCGAAAGCTCAAAACAGTGAAAGCTGTTCCAGTACCAGTCTCCAGTTCACCTGTAATTGCTAATTATTTTCTCACTCAACACCTCATCTGATTAGATCCCAGTTATCTCTACAAGGTAAGATAACTTGCAGAGTTACCCTTCCCAGGGACAGTTACCTGGCCAGAGTCACACTGCCCAAACTGCCACTAATTCCCCTTCCCAGAATTAAGTTTTAGATCCTCCCTATTTACTGTGAGATGCTGTAACAGCTCTGAGGGGATTCTGGTCACCCTGAAAACACAAAGTTGGCCTGCTTGCACCTTACCTTGACCAGCAGGTGGGTCAGTTTCTCTTCACCACTGTACACAGTCCCAGAGACTTTCCCGTCCTGCCAGCGCACATCTCCTGCAAGGGAGGGAAGGGCACACTGCTCACAAACTCAGCCATGCCCAGCCAGGGTGGAAAAGCACATGGAAAACCCCCTCAGGTCCACAGAGGAGGACTCAGCTTTTGAGGTTTCCCTGAGTTTTGTGGCCCAGGGACGGCTGTGTGTACAGCTGAGCCCCTGGCACTGTGTGAAGTTAGCAAACAGCGAGAAAATGATGACTAAAGAGTCAGCACATAACCAACATGTAGCTGGAGCAAGCAGTTATATTAATAAATAATCCACTTAATCCCCAGCAGCCTCCCCAAACTGCTGTTCAACCAACTGGACACTAAATTAAAGCCACTTTCAAAGAGCATCCACCACCACAGTAAGCTGAGAAGAGATGGAAAAGCCAAGTTTGTACTGCTCAAATCCACAGTGCTGGCACCTCAATTAAATTTCAATTAAGTTTTCAGGCAACTTCCAAAGGGGTGGGGGGGTGAAAATGGGAGGGAGGACTTTAGGGGAAAAAAAATAACCCAGTGAAGGAAGGAAACAAAAATTTAAGAGAAAACACAGACAGAAACAATATTAGCAATACACAGCAGCAGAAAAGAAGGAAGTTGTTCCAGGATACTGGAGCATGAAATTGTGTGTCTCTGAATTTGCAGCAGAAAATTCAAGGCATTTGTCAAATCTGGGACAGGAGCAGGGCAGTTGTATCTTCTGCCCTGGACAGGAAGTCACCCAGATTTGCTCATTGGGAGTAAGAAGCACACAAATCAGGGGGAACATGTTTACATGAGAGAGGCAGCTCAGATGAAGTGCCAGACACCACTTGTGTGGACTCAAGCCAGGAGAACACCATCATCACTCTGCCTTAAAAGGCTTCTGCAAGGCACAAACCATTGTCTCTCTTAACTGAGGTCACAGTCTTGGAAATTCCCTAACAATCCTGCTTGGAAACTGCTTTTTTTGATTTTGAGTATCTTCTGGGCCTTCACATTTCTGTTAAAAGTCAAACATCAAGGCAGCTGCTCAGAAATGCAATCCAAAAAGAAAACCTCCTCCATAATTCTCCTCTCCCCATCAGGCTAGAATTTTTGTGGAAGGAACAGAATTTCAATGTAAAGCATTAGAACTCATAAATCTCAGTCACGACCAGAAGAAAAACAGACAAGAACTTGCAAGGGGACAAAATCTTTAAGCTGAAACCATGAGCAGGAGTCCCGGGGACTCGTTTAGGAGAGGAAGTGTCATGTGTGGTGCCTGCTGCAGTACAGACTCACCTTTTGAGCTGTACTCTTTCATCTTCTGCAGCACTTCAGGCTGGCTCATGCCCTGTTCCGGCAGTGCTTGGATATATTCCCTTTCATCTTTCAGGAAGGATAAACTGGAAGTGACATCATTCAAGGCCTCATCAATCTTCTTCTGAATCTAAAAAGAAAGAAAAAAGCCTATCAAACTATGGCACTGGTCAAATTCTAAATAACTGTTGAGTGTGTGCAGGACAGGAGCTGCTGCCTGTATCTGTGGTGCTGATGGAGCAGACAGGAACTGCCTCATCCCCTTTCCTTAGTGCTTGAGAAAATAAAACTCAAGAAAAAAAACCTGCATTTTTTATCCAGCACAAGTCACAGTGTTTAATTTGTAGAAGTCTTCAGGAGCATTGGTTTGGACTTTGCCTCCTCTCCCCCCACACACACAGCTTAGAAACTCACAAAAATGGAGACATAATAAAGAAATCTCAATAAAGAATCAATAAAGAGAGATTTTCTTTCTTCCCACCCACACCCTGCACTCAGGAAACCCCAGACTTCTTCTCTCAACACATTCCAAAGTAAGGATTCTTCTTCCAGGCAACACAGGTGTTGGGGTATTGACTTTTGGACATTGGAACGCCTCAAAGTCAAGGCCCCTTGTGAGCACCTGATAAGTTATCAGGGAGCAGGAAGAGGACACAGATAGGAGACAGCAGGAGTGCTCTGGCACAGGGGAGCAGGGCCAGCCCTGGGGAGGGAAGCCTGGACACAACAGGGACTGCATAAAGCGTCCTTTCTAACAGGCAGGCAAGAAACAAGCAGAGAATTTGCTTGACCAAGGACTACTCAGGTTAGGAGGTGAAAGCTGGGGCACTTAACAGGCCAGGGAGGGGATTCAGTCCCTTCCAGAGGGATGTGGGAGAAACTGGAGAACTCCTTTTGTCCCACATCAAAAGGAAAAAATCCTCTGTGTCACAGTCATATTTTCTGAAAAATCTCTTAGCCCAGGATTTTTTCCTGGGAAGCAAAGAAGCCTCAGAGAAAAAGGAACACAAATTCTTATTTCATTTGCTTCTCTTGTGTTGTGCTCACATGTGGGATGTGTTTGGAGATTGTTTATCCAACAGGTGATTATTTCACTGGTTTCATGTGAATTCTTTTGTCTCTTTGGCCAATCGATGCCAAGCTGCATGAGACTTTGGAAAGAGTCACAAGTTTTCATTATTATCTTTTCAGCCTTCTGTCTGTATCCTTTCTGTATTCTTTAGTATAGTTTAGTTTAGTATTCTTTACTATAACATAGTATCATAAAATAATAAATCAGCCTTCTGAGAACATGGAGTCAGATTCACCATTCCTCCCTTCACCCACAAATACAATTCCTCTGTGCTCCTCCTTGGATAAAGCTGCCTGGAAGAGATGTGACCCCTGGAATCAGGGTGCAAACACACAGCACAGCAAGCAGCAGGAAGTACAATCAATGTGATGCCGTGGTTTACGAGGTGAAATAAACCCAGCTATGCATTTCTTCAGCCCCAGTCCTCGGCCTGATAAAACATGCTGACAGTTGTGGTTTCAGGTTTTTTATGAGGGGAAAAAAAAGAAAGAAAACAACAAACACAATTTAAAAATCCCCAAACCCTATTAAAAAAAAAAAATGTCAACAAATTTTAAAAAACCCTCCCAAAAAACCCTCAAAAAAAAGCCTCAAAAAAATAAAAGCCTCTCAAAAAAAAGCACCATCAAAAAAACACACACCCTCAAAAACACCCTCAAAAACACCCTCAAAAACACCCTCAAAAACACCCTCAAAAAAAAACCTCAAAAACAACTCTCAAAAACTCAAAAAAAACTCTAAAAAACCCTCAAAAAACCTCATAAAAAAGACCCTCCAAAAAAAACTCTCAAAAAAAACCTCAAAAACAACTCAAAAAAAACTCAAAAAAAACCCTCAATAAAAAATCCTCAGAAAAAAAACTCAAAAAACCCTCAAAAAAAAAAACCCTCAAAAAAACTCAAAAAAAAAAAAAACTCAAAAAAAATCAAAAAATAAAAAAAAAAACTCAAAAAAAAACCCTGGGAAAAAAAAAACCAAACCCACCACAAAAGTACTCCAGAAAACCCCCCCAAAAAACCCGAAAACAAAGCAAAGGCCCAAACAAACAAACAAAAACCAAAGAGCAGCTCCCAAACACTAGAGCTCCTGGGACATTTTAATGATCACACAAAGTGCTGATATCCTTCTGCTAACTTTTGCTAGTAGTTACCTGAGCCTTGAACAAATCCTAGCCAGCTGCTTGAGTAAAATAAAAACACATTGCACAACAGTGTGGAATTGCTGTCAGTGTGACAATTGCTGTCTCACACTCCACACTGCTTCAGAAGAATAACTCCAGTTCAATCCTGAACCTTCTTCCAAAATTAAAATAATTTTCTTAAAATCTAAAATGTTACTGGCGAATTCACTCATTATTGAGTTTATGTTAATATAAATAGCTCAAAAGTTAAAAAGAGGTGGAACCCCCTTATTATGGGAGCGATGCTATGACATAAAAGGTGGGATAGAAATTACATCTGTCATTAAACCAGAGGCAGCAGAAGACATTCCAGATGTGTGTCCTGGCTCATTAGGATCACAGGGACATGACAACAAAGATGCACTGAACTGTATATTCTCCAAAAGAGCTGAAAAAAGACCTGGAATAGTCCTGTAATACTTGTTCAAATACTTACTATAGCCCCAACAAACGGCATTTTCCTCAGCAGTTTAAAGAACTGTTTTTTAGTTCGGGACGTCAAACCTGGAAGACAAAAAGCAGAAAGGAACTTAAGGAACAAAAAAACAAAATAGAAATTTCTGATGCAGCTTACGATCCAGGCTCAGCATTCCTGATCCAAGCTGAAATAACACAGGGTGAGACAGATGAGTGGATCCAAGGGCAAGGTTTTCATGGATGGACCATGCCATGGAAACATCTGGACTGCAGGAATCAGTTACTTGTTTCTTACTTACATGGGAATTCACACCCACATGTGGATTTTACAGGAAAAAGAGGGAATTGCTAAAGGTAAGGAATTATTAACATTTCCTGACTCTAAAAAGCAGAATAGTTACTTAAAAACAAAAGCACCGAGCAGTGTGAAACAGGCTCCCAGACCCAAGAGGGAACAGGGGCATGTGTGAGAATGGATTTGCCCTGTTGGATGCACTGGGAGGTGACTCAGGGAAAGGGGATGGACAGAGGGAAGAGCAGAAATTCCACAGAGATTCAAATGAGAGAAGCCACTGATGACAAGCATGGAAAACTCCTCTGGCAGTTCCAAAGGCAGGAATGAAATCAGGATGACACAGATGCTTTACAGCCACCAAAAATGCCTTCCCAGTCCTGCCTGCACACCAGCAGTTACAGGACAAACCAAAAAATAACCAAATAAAGCTTAAAAATCAACCATTTGAAGACTGAACTTTTATCTACACTTCATATACATTTCACTTCATATATACAATTTGGAAAGCTACCAAGGATACTAACTGGCACATTCTGTAATAAATACTTGTTAGTGCCCTGATAATTAAATTTCTGTTGCACATCTCAGTGTGCACACTGTTCCATCAATAATTCTCATAGCAAGAAAAGACTGCAAACTCCTGAAAAATTCTGACAATCTAATCAGATCTCCTAAGAGCCAGTCCATACTTAAAAAAAATACATTGGGCAACAGTACAAATACTAGCTAGGAAGATAACTGTCCTGAACAGAAGTTTCACAGCAATTTGTTCTTTACAGACATTCAGAAAGGGCTGCTTCAGAAACAGACACAGAAGGACAGGTTAAAAGCTTGACTGTTTTTAACAAGCTGCCACCAGAGTGCAACCCCAAGGCCTGTGGGAACTGAAATGCACCTCTGAAGGCATCACACCACCAGAGGAAACTGCAGTTCTGCAGAACTCAGCTCCACCGAAGAGCTGCCACCACCATAAACCGCTCAAAACAGGAAGATACTCCGGAAACACATCTTTAAAAAAAATTACTAATTTCTTCACACTGTCACACGCAGCTACATCTGGAACATTTTGGGGATGAAATGTGCCCCCAGCATGGAATCAAGGCCACAGCTCCTCGCCCAGCAGGAAGGGAAACAAGCAGGAGTTATCCAGGCACTCTGCAGCAGTGACTGAGCTCGAAGGAACCCAGCTCTCCATAAATCCCCCCAGGGCTTGGGCAAGAAGAGTGTGCTGTGACAAGCACGTGGTTTAGGCAAAGGAAAAAGGGAGGGAAGGGAAAGGGAAGGACGCAGAAGCACATTCCATGCACCCTCTGACAGAACAGGGGAGCTTCATTTACCAGGCAGGCCTTGACCTTAATTCAGAAGAATTTGGTAAATATTAGGTGACAGCAGAAAGTCTTGTAAAAAATGCCAATCACTTGGGTTTTTAAATTTTAAAAGTTTAATAGTAATAAAATGGTTATAAAAATAGTAATATAATTAGGGTAATAATAATTTGGACAATTTGGATTAGGACAGTATGAGACAATAGAAACAAAGAGTTACGGATGTCTGGGTACCTTTTCTGGGCAAAAATAAGTCCATAAAAGGCCCCACGTTAACAGAGGATTAACCCTTAAAAGCAACAGCCTATTGCATACTCCTACACCTCATCCATGGTGCATAAATTCCATTCAAACACAGGATTCTGTCTGGGCAGTGTCAGCTTCTTCCTCTGAATCCTGACTGAGTCTTCAGGGCTGAGCGAGGTGGGAAGAAGTTCATTTCTCCTGATAATGGAGCAATAAATTCTCTTTCTCTGAAAGATCCAGGTGTCCTGTGGCTGCTGTCTGGTGCGAGTCCTCTCTTTAAAAAAAAGTATCTCGCATAGCATAGTTTCTATTTTAACAGTATGTTATAACCTAAAACTATATTTAACACACTACTTAAGAAAATTAACACACCATAACTTTCTAACACAACACATATAATATTCATTTGAATATTTGTGAAAAGCCAATCATAAAATACAGGTTTTTCACAGTCTGTTTTACCAGGTTTGGCCTTGTTCCACCCTCCTTCCTTCCACTGCCCAGGAACAGCCCAGGGCCACCTCCCCTCCCTCAGAGGTAAGGAAATGTCCCATACTTACTCTCAGGCTGGCAGAGGAAGCCATGCAGCCACACACTTGCAAGCGTGGAAGAAAAAGTCAGCCCAATGAGCTGCCAGGGCTCCAGCCCCTCACAGCGAGCGTTCACAAAGCCTGTCACCTTCTCCCAATACATCTGCAGGATTTCCTTGTAGGGAGTAATGGCATCCTGTGCACAGTTAAGGAAAACACAAATGTAAACAAGTAGGGCATCAAAAATCCAACTGCTGATTAAAAAGAGGCTTTCTGGTATGCAGATCCCATGCTTTCCTCAATTCCTACAAAAATTCGTTTGAGTTCTAAAGATACATTTCAACTAAACTGGGCATCTTCTCCTTTTTCTTCAAGTAAGGAAATATTTCTGTTTGCCTTTCAAAGAAATCAAATTATTCCAGCCATTTTTTGGAGCGGTAGATGATCTGGCCTTTCTAAATCAGTGCTATAGATCCTAGATACACTGCTTAGTTCCTTCTAGAAATAATTTTAAGCAAGTGTGCTTCTGGCTGTTTATTTCTGAAAACTGAAACTTTGTCAGTGAGGGTTTCAATTTTTTGGAAGTTGTATTTTGGATCACTGTTTGCAGTACAAATTTAGAGAACAGATGTATAGTGTCAAGCAGTCTGCCCATGTGAGATTTGAGGTGACGATGAAGAAGAGGCGAGTGTCCCACTCTGTGAGGAATCAGAGGATTTTGGTATATGAGCTGCCCAAGGCCATTTGTGAGCTGTGGACCTCACTGAAGGACCTGTGACATAAAAAGCAGAGGTAGGAGATAGTTTGTATTCCCTTCCACTCAAGAGTCACAGATAAAAGCACACACACCTTCAGAGACATCAGACACTGAGAGAGAAGCACCAGGAGCAGATGAGTAATGCAAGGCTCCCTGCACAGTCCCGAGAACCACCACCAGATCCCACCGCTGCCCAAGAGAAGGAACTGTGATAATTGTTTTCCAAGGAATTCTCAGGCGGTGAGTGAAGGCACCACCAAAACAGGTCCATTAAGTACCTCGGGCTGGATTTTCAATGAAGATGGAAGCACTCAGCAAGTCCTTAATTTAAAGATGTAATTAGCATGTTACACACCGAGGGGGAAGGGAGAGGAAAACACTGCTGCTGCCAAAATAACCCCCAGAAAACGGTGATGCAAGCACAATTACAGCGTCACAGCAGGAATTACTGTCGGGACACAGCCCAGGCTCCTAATCAATAGCTCCAAACCAGATGCTCTTCAACAGGGTCACAAAAACTGGATGTGCACGGGAGAGAAAGGACATTTCCCCCTGAACAGGGTCCTCCATCCAACCCTCTGGGAAAGGGTTTCTAGAGATAAAAAGAACGAGCAAGGACTGAGCCCTGTTCCAAATCCCTCTTCCCTTTTGACCAGCCCAGTTTAACTGGGGAGATTTCCAGCATTTGAGAGCTTCACCCTCTAAACAACAAGGAAAGTATGTTCAAAAGATTTGTAACTAAACCTGGGAAGGAATTAATCCTTGGCTCCCGTGCTGTTGGATTTCGGGGGGAATAGAGCAGTTTTTCCAACAAGCACTAAATTAAAAAGTTCCCTTCTCAGGTCTCACTTCTGGGTCAAGCCAACAACTGAAGCATCATTTCATTAACTTTTATTTAGGGGGTAATGTGTCATTCCAATACAACTGGAGAGGCTACTAACAGTATTTTTAAAAAGCCAAGGTTTTTTCCAATAACCAAAGGAGGAAGGCAGGTTTCCTTACGAAAAAGCAACACTAATTAACACTCACTACATTGGAAAAGCAGTAAAATGCATATAACATGGCAGAGTTTGAAAGTATTTAAGCAACCTAAACCTATTTTTAATTAATAAATAAATTTAAATAAAATTAGTAATTAATTATTAATAAGTAAAAATAAACAGACAAATAAATTTTAAAACAGAATTAACAGCGTTTACCCTTAACAGAGGAGGGTTTCATCCATGTCCCAGCACAGGCTGAAGGGACAGGGACAGAATTGGGCAAAAGCAGGCAGCACTGAGCTCTGAGAAGGCAAATTAGCACCTATTCACTCAGCAAAGGGCAATTTAAAAATACATCAGAGCCGCTTCAGCCTCCAAAACAAGGCAGCCACACAAACCGCTGCAATTAGGCAGTGTCCCAGCTAATGAATGCCCCGTCCTCCAAACCACTCACCACAAAGCCGATTTAACCCCAGAATTCCACAGAAGCCACCTTTTCCAGCTAACCGGAGGTGCCACTTAAGTTCCAGTTTGCACAATCTTCGCTGGCAGGGCCCTGGAAATGAGCGTTTAACCAGCAGCAATGACTTTGGTTCTTTGCCTGCCTGGGATGAAATTCCAGGGTATCGTTCTGGTCTGGAGCTGCACTTAAAGAATGGAAATGGAGCCACTAATGGGATGTGCCTCAATAGCTGTTCTCAGCTCATGGCAGGAAAATGCTGCAGCATCAAATATAAAGCGGGCCGTGCCCTCTTTATTTTATTTTTTCCCCTGAAGATGGAGGACACTGTAAGCCCCGAGTCAAAGTGGAACACGACCTTCTTGACAGAAGTCACTCCAGCCAATGGCCAAGCCAAAATAAATAAATCTGGCAAGAGATTGACCTCACCCTCGGGGAAAGCTCGGGACACAAGATCCCAGCTGTCTGTCCACACATTTTGTTGTCACTGAAACCCCTGAGAAATTACATACAGGAACTCAATGGTAAATCCAAATTTTGAACAAATGAGAGATTTTCACTATGTTCATAAGAAGACATTGAAGAATTCTTCCCTTTTCTTGCTTTAAAAAAAATCCCAATCTGAAATCAATCCACAAGCGTTACAGTTTGACCAGATAAAGTTCTCTGTGTTTCCCACTTTCCACTCGCTTCATACTTAAATGAGTTTGAAGGATGAGGTTGATCCATTTAGGAGGATAACAAAAACTGGGATTTAAAATCCAGTGAAAATTGGCACGGAAGATGAGTTAGCAGTGAATTACAATTTCTCAGCTCCCTGGCTCAGTTTTTCTCAAATGCTCCTTTCCCTGAAAGTATCCAGCACAACATGAGAGACCTTTACGTCCTGAATAATTCACTTAATCCCACAGAGGGCATTGAGAAGGTTGCACTCGAATGTCTTTATTACACCCAGGAACGCGCTGGGTTAGAAGGGAGCTTATAGAAAAGTGACTTTTTGGAGGAGCAGAACGGCAGCACAGGAGTGTGTGGCTCCTCACTGACAGAGGGGTGGATGCCAGGAATCCTTCCTTCCCTGTGGCTGCCCCTGGATCCCTGGAGGTGCTGCTCAGAGCAAATAAACTCTTCCTGCTTCCCCAGCTGGGCTACAGACAACAGGCCGACCCCATTTCAAACCTGTCTACAGGACAGGATTTCATGGAAGACAATAAACTGCTTATTTGTGAAGGCATCAAAAAAGAAAGGTTTCCCTTCCCATTAGAAGAGAGTGGATAAGCTGCTTTTATTTCTGAAAGAGAACCTTCCCCACATAAAAGCTTCCCAAGCCACAGGATTATTTCAAAGCAGTTTAAAAACCTGACTTATGAGCACACTAAAGTGCAGGGAGAAAAAAAAAAAAATCCTCCACTGGAGGATTTGATTTTATTCTTAGAGCAGCAAGACAGACCCAGGTATCAGATAAAATACTAATTGCTATCATTAGGACTTGCAGTGCTCATTTGTACTGATATTAATGCACTCAGCTACCTAAGCAGTTTACATATTGAATTTTTAGCTGCACAGATTAGGAATACATCCTTAGTACTTTATTTCTAAAAGTCATTAGCTAGCTGAGCTGGTTCCAGGGACAGCACTTATGCCACTACAAAAGAGCACAAATTAACTGCAGTAATGCTCTTCTGTCTCAGATGATGGAAAAGGGAGGGGGGAGGAATGCCAGAGCTAATGAGAGCACATTTTGCAATTCTGCCAGAACAGCATTTCCTCAGCTGCGAGTTGTAGGACACAAAAAAAGCTTAAAAGAAAACAAAACAAAAATGAGAAACAGAATGGCAATAAACTGGAAAACCTCAGCCTTTCATTACAAGGGCCTTCTGTGGAAATTGAAATACTGTCTGAGCTTACCTGTGGGAAAAACAGGAAGAAAGATTTTACCAGCTGAACCTTCCTCCCTCCAAAAGAACCTTTAAAGTGGGTTTAAAATGGGGCCACAGAATAAAAGCAGCTTTTAAAGGCAAGCTTACATTATGCAATACCATGAGGCTGACTGTCCAGGGAGGAAGTGCCAAGATCAAAGAATCACAGAAAGGACTGGGCCAGAAAAAAACCTGAAAGCTCATCTTGTGCCAAACCCCTGCCATGAGCAGGGACTCCTTCCAGTATCCCAGGTGGCTCCAAGACCCACCCAAACTGGCCTGGGACAGTTCCAGAGATCCAGGGGCAGCCACAGCTTCTCTGGGCACCCTGTGTCTCCACCCTCTCAGGGAAGAATTTCCTCCTAATATCCAATCTAAACCTGCTCTCTGTCAGTTTATACCACACCCTCAGCTTTCACCTGAATCCACACATATTCCCAAATTGGGGACCCTGTGACCACTTCCCCACACAGCCTAACCCGAGCATCTGTGTCTGCCACCAGCTTCCCTCATGTCCCCAGAGCTGCGAGGCAGGAGGTGGCTGTCGCACAGTGACCCAGGCCAAGGGAGAACGCTCCAAGGGCCCGAGCGGGTCAGCTCCGATGGCGGGAGCAGGCGGAACACCGGAACATGGGTGCTGCCACTGTAATCGAGGCCTCTGCCCCAACACAAGCTTCCTGACTGAAAACAAACCACACCACGCCAGCAAGCACACAGCAGCCTCATTTATTCAGCTCCTAAGTGGAAGGAAGACTCCAATTAGCCCTGCCTTCGCTGACACCTCATTGCCTGCACGTGTGCTGGCCACAAATCTGACTGGAGTAACCAGCCTGGACTGGGAGCCACCAAATCCTGCTGGAGAGGCAGCCATGGGATTGAGCAATGGCACAGAGCCACCATGCTGCCCCATTCCTGCTGGAGAGGCAGCCATGGGATTGAGCAATGGCACAGAGCCACCGTGCTGTCCCACTCCTGCTGGAGAGTCTGTAATGGGATTGAGCAATGGCACAGAGCCACCATGCTGTCCCACTCCTGCTGGAGAGTCTGTAATGGGATTGAGCAATGGCACAGAGCCACCGTGCTGCCCCATTCCTGCTGGAGAGGCAGCCATGGGATTGAGCAATGGCAGCCCAGCCTCAGAGCCACCGTGCTGCCCCATTCCTGCTGGAGAGTCTGCAATGGGACTGAGCAATGGCAGCGCAGCCTCAGAGCCACCGTGCTGCCCCATTCCTGCTGGAGAGGCAGCCGTGGCATTGAGCAATGGCACAGAGCCACCATGCTGCCCCATTCCTGCTGGAGAGGCAGCCATGGGATTGAGCAATGGCAGCACAGCCTCAGAGCCACCAAGCTGCCCCATTCCTGCTGGAGAGTCTGTAATGGGATTGAGCAATGGCAGCGCAGCCTCAGAGCCACCGTGCTGCCCCATTCCTGCTGGAGAGTCTGTAATGGGATTGAGCAATGGCACAGAGCCACTGTGCTGCCCCATTCCTGCTGGAGAGTCTGCAATGGGATTGAGCAATGGCACAGAGCCACCATGCTGTCCCACTCCTGCTGGAGAGGCAGCCATGGGATTGAGCAATGGCACAGAGCCACCGTGCTGCCCCATTCCTGCTGGAGAGGCAGCCATGGGATTGAGCAATGGCAGCGCAGCCTCCTCAGAGCGCTGGGTGCTGCCTGTGCCTGCGGTGTTTTGGTTCGCACCCCGGCAATGACTCTGCTCCTGCTCCCTCCCTGCCAGCCCCAGCCTGACAAATTCCTTTGCATAAGCAGCAGGCAGGGAATGTTTGTTAGTCAGCTCCTAATTGCAGCTCGAGGTTTGGGCCGAGTGCTGCCCAGCAGGACCAGAGGATGCGGGCAGACAGAGCGACACGGGATGCGTGATCACTCAGAAATCAAAAATCGTGAACTTTTGGGTGTATGGGTTGAAGTGAAATTAAAAACACATTCAGGCCACACTCCTCTTACCACAGCTCCTCAGTTCCACCAGTTTCATCTGCATTGCATTTGTTTCCACCACTGCCATACTGAAACTTTTTCTTTTTCTAGAATGAGAGCAGCTGGGGGGAGGTTTGCCACGTATGGCATCTGCAAAATGAATGTATACATACTGTACCACCAGCCCTGAGAGCCCAAGGGGAGTGGCCACACAATGGCTAATTATAGCTTCAGCACAAAAACAAACAAGGCAGCAAGTCACAGTAAGTACAGCAGCATTCTAGCTTCCATTGCAGACATGGAATGTAAAACTACCAAAACAAAACGGGGAAAAACTGATTGGTGGCTCAGGAAAAAAAGTACAATTTTACAGGAGCCCAAAAGACTCCAAAAATCAAATTCAAATTTCATTTAACCCAAAAGACACACAAGGTGTCACATTCCCATTGCTCCCTTAGGCAAACGAATGTATAGAAGGTTCTACAAACACTCCGGGCAGCACAGACCCCACAGGAGACAGGATCCACCCAATGGTGAGCTCACCATGGATCTCTGTGGGTCACCAGCTCCAGGAACGTGCAAGAAAAGATCCTCTGCTGCCACCCACAATAATTAGGGCAAAAGAAGTGCCCAGCTCCCTGCATGTGGGGCTCATCTGGACACATTTCATTCCTGCACACCTCAGATCCCAGAGAATAAAATGGGCATTTCTTGGCAATATCAGCGAGCACCTGAGTGCCACCGAGAGGTACCCCCAGCACTGAGCCCTGGCAGGAGCAGTGTGGAAGCAGAGCCCAGCGTGGCAATTGTTCTGGGAGCAGGCATCCATGGACAAAGGCAGCAGCAGGGAGCCCTGGCACGGCTCCCCAGCAGGGTTATGCAAGCCTGGGACACACAAAGCCCCCAGTATCAGCACAATCTGAATGCTGCCACTCTGCAGGAAGGGCCCTGCTCCTGGGCAGGTCCAACCATGGGGCAGAATCCTCAAAAATTATCTTATCAACAGCCGCACACAGAGCCCTTTGACCCCTGCAATATCCATCACATGTCCTTCCTGATACGGCAGGGATAAATCCTGATGAGCAAGGAGAGGCAAAGGAGACAGAACACAATGATCCTGAGGGACTTCCACACGCAGATTCCTGGGAAATACATATTTTCCTAACACAGAAAGCTGTATCACAATCACCACAGCAAATAGACCAGGACACCTGCAGCTGGTAGAGAAGATGGAGACAACTTTTTATCGCCAAAGTCGCGTATTTGGAAAAAAGAGACGAGCAGAACCCCAAGATCCTTACTCGGAAGTGGGGTGCTCCACTCTGAGCCACAGCCAGGCTGCGATTGCTGCCACGCCACACACAATAAACGCTGGGATTGGGGTTATCTCCACAGCACCCAGCACTGCTGCAGGAAGTGAATGAGGCAGCACCCCAGCAAACCCTCCCCTGCTCATTCAGATACAACTTCTCGGGGTAGGAAGAGTGTGGGAAACTCTGAGCAGGCTGGACATAAGCTGAACACAGAAAAACAAAGATTTTACCCTGTCTAGGTAAGACAGAAAGAGGCTGGACACGAGCAGAACACGGAAAAAGAAAGATTTTACCCGTGTAGGTAATAAAATTTCCAGTGCTTCACCCAGCCTCTTGCTAAGGTCACAGGAAGGATGCCAGGGTGAAGCCACAGTGCAGGGAAAATGTTGTGTGTCAGTGTTTCTCCTCCTTCCCCGAGCACAAAGCCAACTTGCTAAGCTTTCCAGCAGCCGGGAATCCCGTGCAATAGCTACTGCCCAATCCAGCGAATACAAGAGCCGACCCGAGCAGGTCTTTCAGGTGCAATAAGCAGCAATTTCCTCCGCAAAGCTTTGGCACAGCAGGGCCCCAGCAGCCCCAGGCCAGTCTGGACAAGCAGCCCAGGATTTACCCGGTGCCAAATTTTGGCAGCTGAAAGCAGCCCCAGCACAAGCTGTGCTGGGCTCTGGGTGCTGTCCCACGGCACTTGGGAATGCCGTAACCATGCGGGACAAAGATAATGCTGCTTCATTTATCACTCAGCAGCTGTGATTTCAATTCCCCTTGCTGACGGGGGAGGGGGGGGGAAGCCCCAACCAAACAACCAAGAAATCCATTGCCCCTTCCAGGTCTGAGGAATTGCAAGATTCACGCCAATGTGGGCTATAGTCCAAGCAATCCCGAAGTTTGCTTCCAGCTAAAAAAATAACAGCCAATTAGCAACCAGCGTCTCTAAAAAAACAACAATCAATCAGCAGACACGATTTCTCTCGGCCAGATCGGCACCTTCAGCAAAATCACGAGGAAAACATCACTGTGCCCCACCCAAGGGAAATTAACCAAGACAGGCGAAAACACCGCTCCTAACCCTCTCTGCCCCGAAACCAGGCAATTGTGGAAAAGCAGTGTGCGGATAAAAGGACATATTTAGGCTCAGGGAAAGGGTACGGGCCTCAGATGGCGGACAAAGTGAGGACCTGACCACAAACGCTGGGCCAGGCATCCCCTGAAGCGCGCCCGGGACCCCTCAGCGCGCACCCAGCCCCGCCGGACGAGGCCCGGGCCTCGCTGCCTCACACAGGCCACGCCAGGACGCCGGGACGCCACTCCCCGGCCCGCACCAGCCCCGCAGCCCCCGCTCACCATCGCTGCTGCGGCCGCCAGCTCTGTCGTGCCGTCCGCCCTCCTTTTCTTCTTCCCCGCTCCTCCTCCTCCTCCTCCTCCCGCTCCCCGCGGGGTCCCGGCCCGCCCGGCCCGGCCCCGCCCCGCTGGCCACGCCCCGCTGGCCACGCCACGCCCGCAGGCCCCGCCCACAGCGCGGGGAGGCCACGCCCGCATCGCATGACGGTCACGCCCCCGTAATTACAAGCCACGCCCCCTCAGAGCGAGGCGGCGGCGGGAGAGCAGCGCCCTTACGTGGAGACAGGCGGTAAAACCTTAAATTTTTTGTTAAAATACCAAAGAATTTTTTGTTAAAATACAAAAAAAACCTCAAATTTCTTTGTTAAAAAAAAAAAAAAACAACAAAAGCAACACCCCACAAACAAACGACAACAAACAGTTTGTTAACCTGTCCTGGTTATTAATTATGTGGATATGGAGCTCCTCTGCTTTGGATGCAGCCTGTGAGAGCTCAGGATGTCCACCTGGAGAGGAGAAGTCTCCCGGGAGATGAGACCTTAGAGATGCTGCAAATGCCTGAACAGGCTCCAGGCGAGCTGGAGAGAGATTTGGTACCAGGGGAAATGGTTAGGTGGGATGTTAGGAAGAAATCCTTCCCTGAGAGGGTGGAGATGCCCTGGCACAGTGTGAAATATGTTATTTTATTATTGGCTTTTAGCAAATATTCAAATGAATATTCTATGTGTTGTGTTAGAAAGTTATGGTGTGTTAATTTTCTTAAGTAGTGTGTTAAATATAGTTTTAGGTTATAACATAATGTTAAAATAGAAACTATGCTATGTGAGATACTGTGTGTGATACCCACATCGCACTGAGAGAGCAGCCCAGGACACCCAAATCTTTCAGAGAAAGAGAATTTATTGCTCTGTTATCGAGTTCTTCCCACCTCGCTCAGCCCTGAAGACTCAGTCAGGATTCAGAGGAAGAAGCTGACACTGCCCAGACAGAATCCTGTGCTTGAATGGAATTTATGCATCATGGATGAGGTGTATGAATATGCCACAGGCTGCTGCTTTTAAGGGTTTTATCCTCTGTTAATGTGGCTCCTTTTTCAGGCTTATTTTGCCCAGAAAGAGGTACCCAGACTGTAACTCTTTGTCTTTATTGTCTCATATTGTCCTAATCCAAATTGTCCAAATTTTTATTATTAATTTTTATTATATTGCTGTTTTTATAACCATTTCATTACTGCTCAACTTTTAAAATCTTTACACTCCTAAAATTTTCTTATTAACCATTTTATTACTATTCAACTTTTAAAATTTTAACACTTTAACGTTTCCTGCACTCTTTTGAAGCAGACACAGCAGCACCATCTCCTGGCACTTGGAGTTGGCTGTGTTACAGGTGGTGGCTGTTTGTCTGCTGCCACCTCTCACAAGGTGACACCTGCAGACACTGCTTTTATCTCAAGCACACATATTATATTAAAACTATACTAAAAGAATAGAAGAAAGGATTTCATCAGAAGGCTGGCTAAGAATAGAAAAGGAAGGAATGATAACAAAGGTTTGTGTGATGGAGAGTCCGAGCCAGCTGACTGTGATTGGCCATTAATTAGAAACAACCACATGAGACCAATCACAGATGCACCTGTTGCATTCCTCAGCAGCAGATAACCATTGTTTACATTTTGTTCCTGAGGCCTCTGAGCTTCTCAGGAGAAAAAACCCTAAGGAAAGGATTTTTCAGAAAATATCATCTGCCCAAGAGAACCCCAAAGGAGCTGGGCTTTCCCTCTGCAAAAACCTCTGCAAACTCCAGTGATCCCAGCCTTCAAGAAAAACAGCTTAAAAACCCATATTTATGCATTCTAAGTGATATCCTGCCCTCAGGGAGGAAATATGAGAGGAAGTTTTGTTTGTTCCTCCAGCCCTGAAAAGAGTCTCTGCCGGTGCATCACTGCTAATCTGCGCAGATCAACACCAAGGAAACGGAGATTTTGGTGTGTTTATCATGGCTAAAAGGCACAGGTATAAGGGAATATCTTGTTGTGAATACCTTGCTAGAGAGGACAAGCCACACCAGGGAGGGACTGGAGCCATTTGGGTGAGGGGACAGCAGTGGCACGAGAGCAAAGGGGGGCAGGCTGGCCCTGAACACACTTCCATTTTATTTTGGTCAGTCACACAGCCCAGGTAGAAACCGGCTTTCCCACTATTGAGATGATTATTTGAAATATCAGAGTGGCTTGGCCTCTCCTCCCAGGTGTCGGGATTGGTGCTGAGGCTGTGCCAAGGTGGCTGCTGTCCCACAGAAGGGAGCTGCCCTTCCCAGCAGATATTATTATTATTATTATTATTATTATTATTATTATTATTATTATTATTATTATTATTATTATTATTATTATTATTTGTTGTTGTTGTTGTTGTTGTTGTTGTTGTTGTTGTTATTGTTATTATTGTCATCATAATCATCATTATTATAATTATCATTATTATTGTTTATATTTGTATTTATATTTATATTTAATTTGTCGAATATTGTATTAATAGTAATATTAATTATATCCATATTCATATTTTAATATCGTATTAAGATATTAGTACTATATTAATATATTGTACTATATCAATATATTAATGTTATATTAATAATTATATTAAGATTAAATATTGACTAGTAACTAATATTAATGTCTATATTATTGAATATAATAATATTAATTATATTATATATCATAAGTAGTAATAATATACTATAATATTAATATAATAATTTTTATAGTATAATAATATATTATATTATATTATATATATATAAATATATATAAATATATATTTTAATATTTTATTTATATATCATATTATTTTATGATCTATATTATATTAAAACTATACTAAAAAAATAGAAGAAAGGATTTCATCAGAATAATTATTATTACATAATAATAAGTCGCTGGTTTTATTATTATTAATTGTTTGTTTGTTTATTTAATAATAATTCTTATTATATAAGAATTATTATTATATAAGAATTATAAGAATAAGAATTATTATTATATAAGAATTATATGATAATTATTTAATAATATTTATTTAATAATAATTCTAATGATGATGATGATGATGATAATTATAGTAACAACCCCCCCTCTCCCAGCATCCTGCCCTCAGGGTCCCCAGCCATGTCCCCAAACCCTTCTGTGACCCCCAGAGGTGGGGAGAAACGCCCAGAAGCGGGGAGACCCTCTGGAAAAAAGCGGGAATCCCCCAAAAGCCTCCTCAAACTGGGGATCCCCACCCCGAAAGCAAAGCAGCAGCGTTGTCCCACGTAACATCCCTCGGGAATGGGCTCCAGGGAGGGCAGCAGGTGGGAAAATCCTCGGGTTTGGCCCCGCCAGAGAGGTCTGGAAAAGAATTTTGATTAATTTTTGGACAGGTTCTGGAATTTTGGAAGGATTTTGGGGAGGGTTGGTATCTTCAAGTGAGAGCTGGGGGGCGCCAAGGTGAGATGGAGTCAGAGCTTGGGGCAATGGTGATAGTACGGGGTTAAATTCATTAAAATTTGGGGGATTTTAAGGGATCCACGGGAGACGGATCGATTGATACATTTCCAGATTTATCTGAAAAGGGATATTTCGTTTCGCAGAGCGCAGGGCCCGGCTTTCCCAGCCCTGTGCGTGGAGCGGCACCGCCTCCGAGAGGAGAGCAGCCCTGGGGCCTCACCTCTCCCACCCGCTAATTAGGCGCCGTTCATTAAGCTAATTAATCGCTGTTTGGTTGTCCTTGGTTCTCTGCACAGGCCAGCACGGGCTCGGAGGCCGCGGGTGCCCAAGGGGGGATAACGCCTCCTAAAATCGGGAATATCCGAGGATTGCTCCCAGACAAAAGCTGCCAGGACCGGCGGCTGTGGCTCTCCTTGGATCCCCTTTTCTAAAGTGCCCCCGACACGGGCGACACGACAGGGACACGGCGGGGAGCACAGGGGACATGAGCAGGGACACTGCGGACCATCAGTCTCACGTTCCGCCCCTCCAGCTGAATCTCGGATCATCCCTGTGCTAAAACACCCCTTAAAACACCACGTTTCTCCCTTTCTCCCTCCCTCTTCCCAATGTTCGCCCCAAAAGTGCAATTCTCCAAGTTATTATAAGGTTTTATTCGGTTTTTTAGTCGATTTCTTTCCTACATCGCCCGCCTCGGGGGCACTTCCACGGGCTGCGGCTCTGCCCATCCCCGGGGGCTGCTGGCACCGCGGGAATCGGGATTTTTCCCGCATTAACGCCGGTTTTGGGGCGCAACGGAGGCTCAGATCTCGACGGATTCTTTCTGGCAGATCCACTGCAGGGTCGTGTCGCAGCTCTGAGGGCTGATCCCATTTCCCTTGAGCGTTCCGCAGGATCCAGGCGCCTGCCCGAGCTCCAGCTGGAACCTGCGGGTGAGGCAGGAAGGAGCCCGTGTCACCCTCGGGGGTCCCTCGGGAACAATGGGGTGGCCCTGGGGACAATGGGGTGCCCTGCCGACCCCCAGCGCTCACCGCTCCTGGTCGAGGTCGGAGCCGTTCTCCCACGTCCAGCCCGTGCCGGCCACGGGCGCCGAGAGGCCGATCCAGAAGTGCCGGGTGGGATTCTGAAGGCTTTCGTTTAGGAACTCCTGACCCGGGAAAGGAGAAGTGATGATGGCGCTGTTGAGGTCACCCCAAAATGGGGACCAAAATCGGAGGATCGGAGCCCCACCCGTGTCCCTCTCACTCTGCCACAGGCACTGGGGTGGGGGCTTGGACACAGAGAGGGGGCTGAGCTCAGGATTTTGGGAAGCCACTCACCCTTGCATGGGTGGGCCGAGTTCAGGATTTTGGGAAGCCCCTCACCCTTGCATGGGTGGCCTAGTTCAGGATTTTGGGAAGCCCCTCACCCTTGCATGGGTGGCCGAGTTCAGGATTTTGGGAAGCCCCTCACCCTCCAGCCCCTCCGGCAGCACCAGCCCCCTGGGTACAGTCACATCCAGCACCCCCATCATTCCCTTCCTTCACCAGCTCATCCTGATCCCAGGGCATCAGCAGCTCGGAGCCCCGATCCCTGCAGTCCGCCCGGCTCCTGTTCCAGGGGTTCATGCCGTCGGAAATCCAGTAGCACTTGGCCCCGAGCAGCCTCCAGCCCACGGCGCACAGCCGGCACCCCTCGCTCTCTGCAGGCACACGGGCGGGTCCCGGCGGCTGAGGGCATCTCCGGCCGCTCTTTACCGGGGGGAGGCCCCAAGGAGCCCCCCGGGGGTTGTGTTACCTCGGGGCGGGCACAGGACCCTCCGCATCTCCCTGAGCACGCCGTCCCAGCCCGAACGGGCAGTTCCCAGAGAGGCGTTCCCGTAGCCTGCGGTCCCCTCGGACGGCCACTGCTGTGCCACGCACCAGGAGACTGCGAGAGGGGGATGCCGAGCCCGGTCAGGGAAATCGGGGCTGGGCTGGGCTGGGAAGGGGCGCCCGGAGCCCTCTGCCACCCCCAAACTCACGGCAGAGCAGGAGGGACAGCGCCAGGCCGGCCGTCAGGGCCACGAGGAGGCGGCGGGGACAGCAGGGGGATGCTGCGGGGACCCTCTGGGATCCTTGATAGCCAGATCCGGCTGCTGGGGAAGGGATATGGGAAAAAGAGCTCAGGAGCGCCTGTCGCCCCCCCGAACCCCCAGAGACCAAGGCAGGAAGCCCTGGGGCAAAGCAACTCAGCGAGACCCCCCCTGGACTGGGGAACGAGGAGTTGGGTGACCCCAAAAACCCCTCTGCTCCATCTTTTGGGGACAGACAACCACAGCATCAAGAAAAGCCCCCCAGACCCGCCCCCCTCGAGCCGTGCCTCACTTTCCCCACCCTGGGCAGCTCTTGGTGACTCCTGGGTGCCTTCAGCCCGCACCTGCCCCCCACCAGTTCCTCTCCCCCAAAGATCGGGGGCGCCCAGCGGACAGGACCCCCCAGTACCTGCACCCTGCTGGGCCGGGCATCTCCCCGCAGAGCCCCGCTTGTCCCCCCGCTCTAAGATCACGTAGCCGTTCTCGTCCTCCATGCCACGGCAGAGCCCGGGGGACACAGGATGGGGACACGGGGGTGGTGGCACTGGCTTGGGGACGCGGGGGAGGCGACAGGAAGCCAGAGCATCTCTGCCCGCTGCCGCTGGCCCGGTGTGGTGCGAGCTGGCGGCGGGGCCGGAGCTTCCTGCCCCCGCCACAGCACGACAGCGACCGGGGGGACTCACCCCGGGGAGGGGACCCAGGGGCTGGGGACAGTGGGAGCTTGTCTCCAGAGAAGGAAAACCGGCATACGGGGCTGCTGCCCACGGGGGAAAGGACAAGGAGCTACTGCGAGAGAAAAAAAAAACCCTCAGCCCCCTAATACGGTAAAAAATAAAAGACCAAGATGCTGGTCCTGATCTCTAAGAGATCGGCCTGTAGCCCCCATCCCCCGGGCCACTGCGGAGGTCGCTGCCGGCTGGGCTCAGTTTATCCCTGGGGATGGATGGCAAAAGCTCCAGGCACCGAGCGATGCCCCGGCAGTGCCTGTGCCGCGCCCGCCGGATCCAGCAGCGCTGGAAGCTCTCCCAGTGACACGGGGCAGCGGCCAGGGCTGGTGCAGGACCTTTGTGACACTTTACACCATTCTCTGTGTAATGCCAGCCTTTCTTTCAGCGCCACCGCCACCCCGGCAGTCTCTCGGTGCGGCTCTTTCAGCGACACGGAGACCCTCGCTAGGCGCGGCTCTTCTATCGCGCTTCATTCTATTCTATTTCATTTCCTTCCCTCCCGGTGGGTTCCTCACTCCTGGCCATGGGCCGGCTCTCCCCGCTGCCCTCCGCAGCTCGGACACGCTGCCGGCCCAAACCCCGGCTTCCCAACGGGATTCGCCCGCCCGGAGCTTGTCCCGCTCCTTCCCGACACTAAATAGAGCTTCCTCCCAGTGAGGAGGGGGAAGCGGCCCCAGTCCCTCCCCAGCGCCTCCAAAAAGGGGGGGGTTACAGGGACCAAAGGGGATTAACTTGAGGGCAGCAACGCCTTTTCCATAATTGTCTGTTTGAATTGGGGAGGATCCCCCTTCACCTCCGATTTCCACGGTCTCAGTTGAAGGAAAATACAGCTTCTTCATGATTTTCAGTGTTTCAGTTGACTGGGAATCAGTTTTCCACTGTTTTCGTGTTTAAATGGAGGAAAATACCTTTATGGTGCTGTTTGAATTGAGGGAAAGAGCCCCACTTTCATCATCTCAAGGTTCAAACTGAGGGGAAACACCACTGTCCCCGGTTTTAAAGGGCTTCCCTCGAGAGGAACCTCTTGATGTGCCACTGTGAGATCCCACTGCAATGTGCAGATCACTTCCAGAATGACACGTGAAGGGCCCCCCTCTTCCAGCCACCCCACCGTTCTTTTTAGCAAAAAGCCTTCCCAGGACCCTGAGCTGCATAAGCACCCCTTCAGGAAACAATTAAACTCAGCAATCGGAAGGTTCATGCACTAATAAAAATACAGTATGGTGAGTGGGCCAAGGGGTTTGGAGATGGATTTCCTCAGCCCTTTCCCTTTTTTTTCTGGGGGTAGCAGTGCTCCCTGTCCCCTCCAGCCTGGCCCTTTAAGTAACTTGAGCCTCAGGGCTGCAAATCCCAGTCTACAGCTAAAAGGATGGAAAAGCTCCTTCCCCCTTCCCCCTTCTGGGTCTTTTCTTTTGAAAACAACTGTTTTCTATCCTGTGGTGGGAAGAGAGAGATCTCCAAAAGACAGAGCAGCTTTCTGAGCATCCCCCTCCCATATCAGGACGAACTGACAACTCCTCCTTCTCTCAATGCTTCTGGCTGCTCTTTTTCTTCCCGCTTTCCTCCCCTCCTGGCGGCTGATTTCCAAACCCTCCGTGGCTGCTGGGGGTTGGTACACAGGTTTAATTATTTCCCTTTCCTTGGGTAAGGCGGGGACAGGGAGAAGGTCGAGCCCCATCGCCCGGCACTGCTGGTCTTAGCACTTTTGCTGTGCGGTTCCTCTCTCCCGCCCCTCTCCCTTCCCTGCCTCCTGCCCGGCCCCTGGAGCCCACCATGGACCCACGGGCAATCTGGGGATACTTTTGTCTGCTTTGCTTTTCCCTCCCGAGAGCAGCAAAAGGTAAGAGAGGCTTCGGGCTGGTTTAGGTCCCGGGACTCGATGGGGTCCGGCTGCCGGGAGAGGTGAGATGCTCTCCCAGCATTTATCCTCCCAGGCTGCAGCCAAGCAGGGAACAGGGACCGGCAAACTGCCAGGGCATTTGGGGAGGGCCGACTCGTTACCAGGAGGGGCCACAGGACAACACCTGAGCTCCACTCAAGGTGTGAGGATGTGATCTCCACCAGCGGATGGCAGAGAAGGAGCTGACTGACAAAACCCTGGGAGGGGCTGAGGGTATAAAAGGCAGGGCATCCATTTTGTAAACGAGCTGTGGCTGACAGTCCCAGAGACCCTCAGCGCTGTAATTTTTCCTTATTCAGTCTGTTGTTGTATTTTTTTGTTACGGTTTAAGAAATCTTTAAAGATCTTAAAGCAAGGGTTGTTTCTCACATCTTCCAAGGACAGTACAGAAGTGTCACCTTCAGGCCAGTTTGTGATGATTTCCAGAAGCCCAGGGTGATTTGGATTTCCCAATCGAGCTTGCTGTATATGTTATAAATAACAAATATAGGTATTGGCTTTCTCATTTATGAACTAACTTTTGTTTTGCAAGTTATAATGGACCACAAAAATCCTGATAAAGTATAACTTGAAATTACTGCTTTTGATATAGTATAATCTGTCAGTTTATACATGTGCCCTATAGCTTTTATAAATAGTGGTGTAATGTATTCTATATTAGACCATAGCTTAATAGAGACTGTGAAATGTTGAAAAATAAAATACATTCGTTAAATCGAGAAGATGGAACGAAGACAAGTCAAAGGTTCAAACCCAGCAAAAGAACATGTTAACTCAAATGAATGTTTGAGTATGTATGAACTACTATAAATATAGCATAAAGGTCTATACTGTAACAGTGTATATGCGACAGTGTTTGCAGGGGTTGGAGGATGAGGGAAGAGATGAGGATCTGACTCCATGTTTCAGAAGGCTGATTTATTATTTTATTATATATATTATATTAAAACTATAGTAAAAGAATAGAAGAAAGGATTTCATCAGAAGGCTAGCTGACAATAGAAAGAATAAATAACAAAGGCTTGCATCGCAGACAGAGAGCCCAAGCCAGCTGACTGTGATTGGCCATTAATTAGAAACACCCACGAGACCAATCACAGATGCACCTGTTGCATTCCACAGCAGCAGATAACCATTATTTACATTTTGTTCCTGAGGCTTCTCAGATTCTCAGGAGGAAAAATCCTAAGGAAAGGATTTTTCATAAAAGAGGTCTGTGCCACATATACAGAAGACAGTTTAAGTTAACTGTGTGCAGAGACCTGCACCCAAATGTGGGATTTTTTCCCTTAACAAATGTCCATAAAAATTTTAAAGAGAGAGCTGTGCCCACATATGAGGGCACTGCACTCAATGCAGGCAGCACCAGTGGAAGGATGGATTGCAGAGACTTTTCCTTTGCAGCCCCAGCCCAGCGTTGGCACTGAGGTGACCCTGAGAGGAAGTGCAAGGCACAGGGTGCAGCTGAGGAAGGACAGCGCTGTGCTGGGCTCAGCGATGAAGCTGAGCTCCCTGGCACTGCCCAGTGTGGAGAAGGTCCTTTGTGCAGCTGCTGTTACAGGGGACCTTCGGGCTTGCTGCAGAGATACGGCCGCTTCTCGGAGCAGTTCCCAGTCTTCAATCTCTTGTCAGCCAGGTACACACACTCAGAATCACCGTGGACATAATCCCTGCAGAGAGGAGCAGAGGCAGCGCTGGCTGCCAGGGGAAGCCCTTGTGCCCCTGTGCCCCCAGGCCCTGCCCGGCTCCCCAGCACTCACGGGAAGCTGTAGCTGCTGTTGTCCAACCACTGCAGGCGCTCGCCCCGTCTGCGCAGCCCGAGCCAGAAATCGCCGTTCCCACAGAGGCGGAAGAGCAACTCCTGCCCAGGAGAGAGGAGTGGGAGCTGCCCCGGCCCCTCGGGGGGACACGTGCCCGGGGCTGCCCCCGCACGCCGGGGCTCCTTCCCTGCAAGGGCCCGGCCCAGGAGCGCCCTCAGGCTGCCCTCAGCCACCCCACACCGCCCGCAGCCCCTCACTCACCAAGGCCTCCTCATCCTTGACAATGGCCAGGCAGGCGTTCAGCTTGGAGCACCGTTCCTGAGCCTGCTCCCAGGTGCAGTTATCCCTTGACAAGTTGTAGCAGAACCCCTTGTACCCAACCCAGTCAAAGGGACAGCCCAGAACTGATGGCGGAGTCGCAGGTGTGACTGGAACCTGTCGTGCTGCAGGGGGAAGAGGAGAAGGTCTGAGGATTCCCCTGGGCAGGGAGCAGGGAGCCCGCTCTGCCCCGAGGGGCTGGGCCCAGGCTGCTGCCCCTCCCTTACCTGCCAGCACAGCCACGGCCGCCCCCAAAGCCAGTGCCAGCACCAGGAGCAGCAGAATCAGCACCGCTGTGCCCACGGGGTGGCACCTGAACCGTTTGCCTGGAACAGGAAAGAGCTGCTGGCTGCCAGAAGCAGAGCCGGCCCTGCAATCTGCTCAGCCCATGCCCAGGGAGCAGAGCTGTGGCTGCGCTGTCCCCGCTGCCCAGACACAAGCGCAGCCTCCAGGAGCTCTCCGGTGCCCCGGTGGCTCTGCAGCCGCTGCAGCCCAGCTCCCTGCCTGTGGGAAAAACGACCCCGTAATTTTGGCTTTCATGTTTATGTGTTAACCTATGCATGTTATTAGTGATTATAATGACTTAGATATAGTATCAATTATAACTCTTTCTAGCTGGATGCTAATATAATATAAACTATCAGCTTAAGTACACACTGTATTGATCAAAGACATAGTAGTGCAATCAACAGCTAAGTATAGCTGTTAAGAACAGTTAAGAAAATAATAGTGCGATAAATGTACTGTGTTACAGACCTTAGCAAAACATCAGATGTGAAAAAAGGTTTTGTGTGACTAAAAACAGTGTAAGGCCATCCACTGACCAACCTGACCAAAAGATAAAATAACAGTGACAGAAACCACAGCACCAGAGGACAATCATAGAATACCATGTTAAAATTATGGAGAACATACTAAAATTTTATCAGAGGATGTGAAACATCAGAACTGAGACACAAGTTGAAATAAAATATATTCACCTGACACCCAGGATGTCATGCAGATAAGAGTGTGAAGCAGTCAGACAAAGGAGTTCCCAGAACATAAGAAAATTTGAAAGAAGGTCTGAATAACGCATTAAGCACATGAATACGCATGTACCTCAGCGAGCTAACAGTATAAACAGAATATCATCAGTATACCCCCGTGTGCTCTTTCGCAGTTGACCAGGAGCACCCAGCGCTAGAAATATTGTCCCTTTTTATCCTATTACTATTAACAACATTATTATTATTATTATTCACCTTTCAAAACCAGTGAATTCTACATACCTTACCTGTGAATGGGGCAACCTGGCACAAGGAATTCACCACAACCCCCAGCGCCCCCCCCTCACCGCAGCCTCCTCCGCCAGCTGCGAGACACAACCGACCGCACACCTGTGCTGGAGCCGCTTCCGAACCCCGCCACCGCCGCCTCGCCGGGCTCCGGGTGCCGCCACTGCTCTGCCATGATACGGACGGGTGACCACTGCCGCTCCGCTCCCGACAGGGCAATAGGGCGGCGGTGGGATGGGGGATTGTAGGGAGCGTCGGTGAGTCAGAGATTTCCGCCTAATCTGACCAATCAGCGGGAGGGAGCGCAGCCAATCGCGGCTCGGAAGCGCTGCGGCCATCCCGTCCCGCCTCACGCCGCCGCTAGCTGCTGCCGCCGGCGGGGCGTTCCTCGCTCCCGGGGCTCCGCTTTGCCCGGCGCGGCTTTTCCCTCGCTGCTGCCGCCGGCGGAGCGTTCCTCGCTCCCGGGGCTCCGCTTTGCCCGGCGCGGCTTTTCCCTCGCTGCTGCCGCCGGCGGGGCGTTCCTCGCTCCCGGGGCTCCGCTTTGCCCGGCGCGGCTTTTCCCTCGCTGCCGGCGGAACGTTCCTCGCTCCCGGGGCTCCGCTTTGCCCGGCGGCGCCGCTTGGCCCCGGGCGAACTCACTCCGCCCCCGTGGCTCCCCCGTGCGGCGGGGCGAACCCCCGGCCTCTGCCGGAAGGGCTCGGACTGCCCCTTGCTACTGAAGCCTCACGCACCGTAAAAATATGTTGAGATGCTTTCTTAAAGTTAATCTTGTGTTTTTCGTGGACTCTGATTTCTCTGACAATTGTTACTGGAGAGATTCAAAGTGGTCAATACAGTGCCTCATTATTATTACGTGCAGCATAACACAACCTAATTTCTTTAACAGAAATGCGGATAACATTTACCATATGCTATTACACTAAATACATTCTTGAGAAGCTCCCGGTTTGTTGCACACTGCCAAATTATACGTTGTTGTATCTTTCGGTACAACTGCACTTTAAAAAGTCCTAGTAAATGTATGGTCCCTTAAAATTTGCAGCTACCATGAGTTTTTCTCAATGTTGAATTATACAGTGTCAATGTATTTGATCACACTTCTCTAATCCCTCCAGTAAATCCATCAGGCCACTATTTCAGCCACACTTGGTTCACATTTTCAGCACCTTTTGATATTAATAACAGCAGACTAAGTTACATATTGTAGTACCCAGAACTTTTAAGGATACTAATTGTTAGTTCAGTTATGTTTTATTTGAATGTGATTTTAGTGTTGCTAAGATTAAGCAAAGTTAGATCTGAAAAATGTTAAGTTATGCTTTATTGCTCTATTGAGTTAATTTTGTTAAGAGTCATTTATGTCAAGGTGGATTTCTGTCAGGTTTGAGTGTTGCTGAGTTTGGACAAGGTCAAATTTAAGTCTTCACTTTAAGCCATTTCATGCTCTATTCTAATTTCTTTAAGATCAGTTTTTATTCCGTATTAAAGATGTTAACTTTAAGTTCTCTTAAGTGTACTCTAGTGCTACTGCAATAATTCCATTCCAATTATTTTAAGTCCTATATTAATTTTGTTTAAATATGTTTGTTTACATTGCAAGATGGAGTTATTTCCTTCTAGAGGTAAGACAGATCCAACTGGAACACTGATTAACACCTGCTTTGGATAGAAGAAGATACAGTTTGTTGGGCCCTTGATCCTCTCACAGACTGCACAGGTGTCAGTGCTGCACTGCCTGACAGGATCATTGATTGTGATCTCTTCTGGTTTATCTTCCACAGATAACACAGGAGAGTGGGTGGTTGCTCTGCATTATGGCTGTTATCCATGGTAAGCTGTTCAGTGTTTCATTGCTATGGACAGAGGAATGCTGGAAGAATATCGTGTCAAATTCCTGAGACAGTCACTGTTGATATATGGGTTCCATCATGTGAGTTCCCTCATTTTTATAACAGGCATTATGCATAAGACACCACTACCTTATTTATAACTGGCTTTTCATAAACTTTGTGTGACTATTTGACATATCTCTGTGTGACTATCCACAAGCCATGGTGTCACTTTGGGATCTCTCTGTTTTGCTCTCCAGCTGCAGCTGCATCTCTTTGAACAGGCTGTCTGCAGCCGTTCCCTGCACTGCCTGCTCAGCCTTTAGTCCCTTCTCTTGTTCCAGCAGGGTTGCTGTGCCCTGACCCAGGGCTGTCTCGTGATTTTCCTGTGTTTCCAGAGTTCCAGGATGAGATCTCTGGGCTCCGTCAAAAGCCTCATCTGAGCTGAGGTCCTGTGGTCTTTCCTGACCGTTTTGTGCCACATCCTCATGGGACAGGGCTGTGACCTGCTGAGGGCAAGGCTGCTCCTACTCTGTGGCAAACAGACACAGCCCAGTTATTCCCACAGAAGGGGATTTCCCTCAATTTAGTCTCCTAAAAATAGGGGAAATAGAGTTTCCCTTTTCAACTTCCCTCAACAAAAACCATCCTGGGGTCTTTAGGACACCTTTTTCATCTGTGAAGGCCCCTTCAAATGGAGGAACTCTTGCAGTGGCACATCAAGAGGTTCCTCTCAAGGGAAGCCCTTTCAGATCGGGCACAGCCGTGCTTGCTCTCAGTTTGAACCTCAAGATGATGAAAATGGGGCTCTTTCCCTCAATTCAAACAGCACCATAAATGGTTTCTCCTTCCATTTAAACATGAAAATCATGGAAAGCAGTGACTGCCTGCCAAGGGAATAACCTAAATAATGAAAAAGGTGTGTTTTCCTTCAATTGAGACCCTTCAAATCACAGGTGAATGGGGATCCTCCCCAGTTCAATACACAATTACAGAAAAGCTTCCCCTCCTCCATTTAAATCCCTTTACTCCTTGTAATGCCCCATTTCTGGGGGCTCTGTGGGGGAATTCGGGGCACTTGTGCCGACTCACTGGTCACCCCTGGGGCTGCTGCCCCTGCACAGTGCTGAGGAGTTCCCTCCCAGCTCCCTGCCAGTATCCCTCTTCCTGGCAAGCCCCGGCAGGGATGGGGAGAGCACCGGGCAGGAGCTGGGAGCACTGTTCCCTCCCAGGGCTCCTGATATCCCTGCCAGTGCTCCTTCCTGCTCACTCCCGCTGCTCCCACTCTCCCTCCCAGTTCCCTCCCAGTGTTCCCAGGATCTCTCCCAGAGAGACTGAATCAGCAGAACTGCGTGTTGTGCTCTTGAAGAGGCAAGACTTTAACTGTCAGGAGAGCAAACCCAACTGGGAAAACTACACACTGTCACACAGGAACCCTGAACGAGGATGGGTTTCTCTTGCTGGCACAAGGAGAGAAGGAGAAATCTGACAGGAATATTCTTCATCATTCTGCCCCGACTTTGTCAAAACCTCCAGCTCCTGCACTTCAGGAAATAACAAGTGGCTTTTGAGAAGCGACTTCGATGTCAGTGAGCAGGTTATTATGGATTAATCTTGCACTGGAAAGCAGTCTTCACACCCTACTGCTCTTTGCATCACCCAAAGAGCTTGGAGGCTGCTGCCCAGGGAGCTCCTGAGTTGTATCTTTGTGAGAGTCTGCCCAAAATATCCTTAATTTTTGCCTCACAATTGTCATGAAGAAAAGACCACCAGAAAGTTAAAAACTGTGGAGCCGGTGGGGAGAGGGAAGTCATGCACTCCTCAGCTCACTGTTTCCACAGGTGTTGTTCACAGAACACGCCACGCTGAACTTGAAGGGGGCATTCTGCCCTTTCTGAACAATGGACCTGGACTTTTTCCCCACCTCCTGGTCTGGCTGGTCTGAGCTCTGGGGCGGTCCCTCCTCCAAGACAAGACCCCTCTCGTCTGCCTTCAACCATTGTGACAGACAAGCAGAGATGTGAGCCTGGTCATAAAGGAACCAAGACAAGAGACCCCTGTGCAAGGAAAGCCCCTCGTACCTACTTCCAAAGGCTGGGACTGAACCCCCCAACTAGGGGCAGGTGTGCACTGGGGGGAAGGGGAAAGCTGCCCAGAGTAAGCGCAGGTGCAAGCACTGGGCCATGAAAACAACGGTGCCTGCTGCCTGGCTGGGGTTTGTGTACCCCCTGTTCTTTCACCCCCACAAGATCTTGGTTTCGGCTCCCCTTCCCCCCAACAAAAGGCAGTATAACTGAGGTTCTGGTCAGCCTTGCCTTTCGAGATCCCCCTGGACGTGGCCTGGTGAGCTTTCCACGGCTGCACCTCGAAGGAGAAAAGCAGCATCACGTTCCGGTAGCTATACCCAACTCCCATCCTTTCCTACCTCTTTGCCTTATCTTCTCCTTTTTTCCCTGATTCCCTTCACCAAAGCATTTCTGTGGTGGTTATTTCAATAAAACTGCGTTTGTTGATTTGTTATTGCAAATCTCCTGTGCCTTTGTTGGTTATTTTGCACTTTAAAATCACCGTGTCACCCGTTCACTGGGACAGAACGCGACAATCTTCCTTGTCAATCTCACCTGCCACTTGTTCAATCACGAAAACATAAATAAAATGCAGGGAGCATTGGCCCAGGGTCTCAGGACTTGCATATCTCTTCCACACAAAGGGAAAAAAGCCAACTCTGTTTCTCCCAAGCCACAGAGTTAAAAAGTTCATGTTATGTACATATATTTTAAAGGGAAAAGAGGAACAGTAAAATATCAATTACTGTGTCAGTGGTGCTCCAGCCTATTTCTGTTCTCTTCTTTCAATTGTAGCACCTCTAAGAATACTTTCAAAGAAAAACAAACAAACAAACACAAAAACAGAAACAAAAAAACCAAAACCCAAACAAACAAAAAAAACCCCAAACCAACAAAACAAAAAAACCCCACTGAATTTAAGCTGAAGGAGAAGCAATCTGGCTGCAGGCTTGTAGCACTCCACTGCCTGAGTTCCAGTAAGGGAGCTCATCCCCTCTGCAGTTACAAGCCTGATCCCAAAGTCCTGAGCATCAGCTTTTAGCTTTTTGAACACTGAACTGTAAGAAAAGCTGCTGGGGAGGGCCATGCTCCAGGCACATCTGTGGCATTTCATCTCTCCAGCTCTCTCAGCTCAGCTTGGGTCTTTTCCTCTCCTTGCTGGGCTTGGTTCATGCATTTCTAGAGGGGCTGGCCCTGCAGTGATCAGACTGACCATCAGACAAACAGCTTCTGGCACTGTGGCTCTATCCTAAATGGACCATTGCCCAAAGGAATTCCAGTGCCTCCATTTCACTGACTCGAGATGACTTTTAGAGGAACCTGGTTTAATGCACTCCATTTCTAAACAAGGAGTGCACAAGGCTCCTGCACTCCCTGCCAGGGTCACTCTTTAAAACTTGGAGAAAGGCTTTAAAGCAGCACAGAGCTTGTTAAGCACTAACAACTTCATCCAAAATTCAAATCATTAGCATGGGCAGAGCCTGACTTTAAAACCTACTTTAAAACCAAACTGAAGAGCAGTTCCATTGCCAATTGACAAGATTAGATAGGTTTCCTTAGCAGTTGCTGAGATGACAAAATAAGGGAGGGGCTGAAGCATGGAGTGGGGGAAAGAAGGGAAAAACCTTCATTTGCACAGTGGAGTTTTAACCATCATGCTCACACCTCAAGGAATTGCAGAAACCATTCCAACCTCAAGGCAGGAAAAGCTTCCTGGATATTTTTCATTTCAGCAAGAGCCTAAGGGAGCCCTCAGCAGCAGGAGATTGGGATAACTGCAAGGCTGGTTTCTGGAGCAGAGGGAGCAGGGTGTGCTCCTCAAAGCCAGACCCAGAGCACACAGAAGGCAGAAAAACAAAGATACAACAAAGCCTTAAGTGGGAAACGGGTTTTCAAGGGTTTTCTAAGGAAAGAACAAGGTCTGGGAAACAGGACATGGAAGGTAAGAGTGGAAGGAAACAGGGAGACAGCTGAGGCGTCTTCAGATTCGAAAAGAGAAAAGAAGGGAGGAGAATGGAGGAGGCAAGAAAAGGCTGGGACTAAATTCTAACGCAGCCGGCCCAGCCGCTGTGGGTCCCTGCCTGTGAACACGGGGGAAGCCGGCACCAGGAACTCGCCAGAACCCCCCGGCCCTCACCGCGGCCCCCTCTGCCCGCAACGAGCCCCGAGCTGGGCAGCACCGACCGCGGTCCCACCTGGGCTGGAGCCCCCTCCGAGCTCCGCCATCGCCTCGCCGGGCCCCGCCGCAGCTCCGGAAGTAAAGGAACCATTATGCCCGCCCATTCCGGCATAACTCAGAGCCCGGGGCGGTGTGGGAGGGGTTGGGCCGATTTCACCGCCAGCGTGTGGGGAAGCAGCGAGGGGAGGGGCGGGAGCGGGAAAGACAAGGGCCGTGTGCAGCGGGAGCGGGTAAGCGAAGGGCCGTGTGCACCGGGTAAGGGAAGGGCCGTGTGCAGCAGCAGTGTGGGAGGCGAGCGCCCTCAGATAGCGCCCACAGTGTAATAAACGTTCACCTCCAGGCCCTTCGGTCTGGGTCCCTTTTCCTTAGCGCGGGTTTTTCGGGACAGCAGCACCCCCTCGCCCCCCACGGAGCCTTTCTGGTTCAAGCAGATCAAATGAATCCTAATTGTCATCGATTTCCACCACCTGCTATTCCTCCCCTCTTTTCGTAAATGGACTTCGCAGTTCTTTTCTTTCCTCCCACAGAGCTGGAAAGCAAAATGCCAGCCTGCCCCATGGAAATCCCAGCCGCCTGCCACCGCTGCAGCCTTGTCCCTCTTTTTCTCCCCTTTACTTTGCAGCACTTTCTCCTTCCTCCTCTCCTTGCCGGCTGACAGCAAAGCCATTTCACCCACTGGCACCAGCTGCCTCCTGTCCCTCGCTCCCATTTTGCCCATTCAGAATTCCTGGAGACGCCTGCCCGCGGAGCCGGAGCCGCTGTGGGGCCGGGTAATGCTGCAGTGAATGGTGGAAGGGATTCTTGGAGTGACCTGGGCCAGGCCAGGTACTCGGTGCCACCAAAACCGTTCTGTGCCTCTCCTCTTCCCCCCGGCCCGGTCGCCCCATGGCGGCCCCTCACCCGGCCTGCGAGCTGCCGGCTGCTGCTGGCCCGGGGCAGCTGCGGCTCGGAGTCCGCCTGCCGAGGGGCAAGAAGCAGCAGCCCCGGGCTGCTGTCTATGTGCCCCGCATGCCCTGCCCCGGCGCCTTGGAGCCCGGGGAAAACCGACCGCCGGCACAGTCGCTGTGGGTCCCTGCCTGTGAACGGGGGAAGCCGGCACAAGGAACTCGCCAGAAGCCCCCCGGCCCTCACCGCGGCCCCCTCCGCCCTCAGCGAGCCCCGAGCTGGGGTAGCACCGACCGCGGGTCCCACCTGGGCTGCAGCTGCCTCGGAGCTCCGGGTGCCGCCGGTCCCCCGCCTTAGCTCTCAGAGCACTCGAGCTGGTCCCACTGGCGCCGAGGGCGGTGTTTGAGCGGCGTTTGGCCGATTTGACGAATCGGCGTGCGGGAAAGCAGCGAGGGGCGGTGACGAGAGCCCGAACAGGACAGGAAGCGCGGGGGGGGAAGCGCGACGTAGGGCCGGGCAGGATGAGTCATGGAAATTACCCGATAGTGGTTTTGTTTTCTTACACAGAAGTGACTCACGGCGCCATATTAGGAACCAGAGACAGGGGTATATTCAGAAGCAGGAGCGACGCGAGGGGAGCAGTCAGGTCACTCCTGTCCTGCAAAAATCTTGCTAAGGAAAAGGGCCCCATGCTGTTATCGCTGGTCGAGAACGGCAGCTCCGGGAAATCCGCTTCTGGAGCTCTCAAAAGTGAATTACGGCAGGGATTTTTGAAGTGAACCTGGCCAGGTGCCCGGTGCCAGCCCCGAGCCGGGCTCCGGGCGCCGCTGCCGCCGTGGAATAAAACGAACGCTCCGCCGGCCGTCGCTCCCATTCCGGCCAGACCCCGCGGGCATTGGGGCTGGTGCCGCTCTGCGCTCACACTCCGCGGGCACTCGGGCTGGTGCCGCTCTGCGCTCACACTCCGCGGGCACTCGGGCTGGTGCCGCTCTGCGCTCACACTCCGCGGGCACTCGGGCTGGTGCCGCTCTGCGCTCACACTCCGCGGGCACTCGGGCTGGTGCCGCTCTGCGCTCACGCTCCCCGGGCACTCGGGCTGGTGCCGCTCTGCGCTCACGCTCTCCGGGCACTCGGGCTGGTGCCGCTCTGCGCTCACACTCCGCGGGCACTCGGGCTGGTGCCGCTCTGCGCTCACACTCCGCGGGCGCTCGGGCTGGTGCCGCTCTGCGCTCACGCTCTCCGGGCACTCGGGCTGGTGCCGCTCTGCGCTCACACTCCGCGGGCACTCGGGCTGGTGCCGCTCTGCGCTCACACTCCGCGGGCGCTCGGGCTGGTGCCGCTCTGCGCTCACGCTCTCCGGGCACTCGGGCTGGTGCCGCTCTGCGCTCACACTCCGCGGGCACTCGGGCTGGTGCCGCTCTGCGCTCACACTCCGCGGGCACTCGGGCTGGTGCCGCTGTGCGCTCACACTCCGCGGGCACTCGGGCTGGTGCCGCTCTGCGCTCACACTCCGCGGGCACTCGGGCTGGTGCCGCTGTGCGCTCACACTCCGCGGGCACTCGGGCTGGTGCCGCTGTGCGCTCACGCTCCCCGGGCGCTCGGGCTGGTGCCGCTCTGCGCTCACACTCCGCGGGCACTCGGGCTGGTGCCGCTCTGCGCTCACACTCCGCGGGCGCTCGGGCTGGTGCCGCTGTGCGCTCACGCTCCGCGGGCGCTCGGGCTTAAATTTAAGCTCGGATCAACTTGCAATTTCTGACTCATGAACCTCATATTTAATTTTTTGTATTGATTATAAATTTCTTGAGCACTCTGGTAATCATGGTTACTTAACTTTGTTACCTTTCTTGGTTTCTTCAGGTTAGAATTTTTTGAGATCTTTAGGTTGGTCTGCACGGTCAATACTACTATTTTAATAAAACAGGGAAATAAGCACGGCAAAAAGAGCAATCCTGCAAGTATACACACAGTGAGCAAACCTACTTTTTCCCATACATCTTTTTTGAAAATCTGTAGGCTATCCCACCAACTGGAATCGAGTGTAGGAGTTTGTTCTTGGTTATTTACACATGCCAGTTTTTTTATTTCATTTGAAATGTTTCTAATAATTGCATTCTTTATCTCTAATACTGCCTGGAGCCTGATGATTCTGTTTAACATAGATATTGGGGTCTGAACTTGGCCTTTACAACTTTGGATTGTCTCAATTTCTAATGCACTTTGCTTCTTCTGTTTGGTTTCTCCTAAATCATTGTATATAGGAACTCCTAAACTTGATCCAGTTACTTTGGATAATAAGAAGAAAGCTATTTTATTTTTTATATAAAAATATAATATTTTATTATATATTTTATTATTTTTATTATTTTATTATTCTAGCTGTGCAGCTGCCAGACCAGTCTCCTGACAATTTAGTGTATGCTGTAGTACTGGAGATCAAAACCAGGTGTTTAGAGCTCTCCTGTAATGTGTTATCAGTTTCTGTTGGGCATTCCCTATATTTACACAGTTCCTTCATTTTCCAAAAGGGGTTTATCCCTTTTTCAGTACAGTCATAAAATTCATATACTTCATGGTGGGTACACTTGTCTCTTTTCTCAACAGACTCTAATTTATTTGGATCTCTTGGGATCCACTGGGTAGCTGAATACTTTTAAGCAATGCTAGAGCTCTGATACCAATTATTTTCCCATACAGTTCAGTCTTTTTGACTCTTCCTTCTGAGAGTCAACTTTAAATCTTTTGGTCCTTTTATCACAGTATACTCAGGTGAATTAACTTGTGATGTGGTTGAATCCTGTCCAGTGCCTGGAGGTGAGAGTGGTATGGACTCTGGCCCAATGCCAGAGGGAAGAAAAAACTGATATTGAGTCTGGCCCAATGCCAGAGGGAAAAAAAAAAAACTGATATTGAGTCTGGCCCAATGCCAGAGGGAAAATGGGGTGCAATCTGGTCCAATGCCAGAAGGAGAATGGGGTGCAGTCCGGTCCAATGCTAGAATGCCAGAGGGAAAAAAAAACTGATGTTGAGTCTGGTCCAATGCCAGGGGGTGAGAGTGATGTGGGTCCAACCTTTTTCTTTTGGTCTGCACAGTTGAATTAGTAATGAAGAGTACCTGAAAGGGGCTTTCAAATATAGGCATTAATGGTCTGCTATTTTATGATTCTATCAAAACTCAGTTTCTTTGGTTAATGTTATGGGTAACTGGTTAATTTCTCTTTTTCTATAGCTTGCATGTTTCTCTTACCAACTTCTGCATACTCTGTATTTTTGCCAGGTGTTGTATTTCTGTTAGCTAACTTAACTCCCAAAGTGATTTTATACTCCTATTTTTCTGTGTATTTAACTTACTGGTTTTTCTGTTCTATTTTCAAGATCTTATCTATTAATTTCTTGCTTCTGTTTCTTACTTTCACTAACAGCTTAAATACCTTTCTTTTAACTCCTTACTCCTAAGACAATTTTTTTTTAAATATTTTTTTCTCACACTATTTTTCAACACAATACACCTCTCTCAAAGGAGATGTGGTAAAACTTATAATGCACAATCCACATTACCTGTACTTTAATTCATCTACATTTACTCACCTTTATTTCTCATTCACCTTTACACCCTCAAGACACAAAGTGGATCCTTATTGCTGGTAAATCTCTGTGGCTCCCCTCACCTTGGGGTTGGCCCCCAGGTCTCAGCATCTCTGGGCCTCTTGGAAGGGCCCTGACTCTGGTTGCCTCTGGTGCACATTCACCTGTGAGGCTGTCTGCAGGAACACCGGTCTGCTTTGCAGGTCACACACACACAGTTTACCAAGGGCACTTCCAGATGTTGCATCGGGTCCCCTAAAGTGCAAAGCCCCTGACCCCCTTAATCATCACCTCTAGGAGCCCTCCCCAAGGCCTCTTGTTCCCTGGCTATTGCCGCATCAAGACTGAGCTTTCTACAAACCCTCCTGACGTGTCCTGGCTCTCCACAGTAACAGCAATGTCGCTCTCTCAAAGGGCCTTGAGGTGTCTCCATCCCTCTTGCACCCGACAGTACTGACCTATCCTTGCCTCCTCCTGGTGGTGGACCCGCCCACCCTGCACTTTCTCTAGCTACAGCAACATTGATCTTAGCCTTGGCCTTTGCTTTTTCTTCCTCCCTCCTTAAATACATCTTCAGTGCTTCTCTTGCTAACTCATTGATGTCCTTTTCTTGCCAATCTTCATTATTTTCCAGTTTTCTCAGTACATCTGGCCAAGATTTGGTAACAAATTGGACTTTTAGTAGCACTTGACCTTCTAGGGTGTCTGGGTCTATTCTGGAGTACAACTGGAAGTTCCGCTTTAGGCGGTTAAGCCAGGCAGCAGGAGCTTCATCTTTCTCCTGTGTACCCTCAAATGCCAATTGGGTATTAGTTCCTTTGGGAACTGACTCTTTGATCCCGCGAATTATCAGTGATCTATATTCCATCATGGCCTTCCTCCCCTCCTCCTGGTTAGGGTTCCAGCTGGGATCCGTTAGTGGCAATTTATGTTCACCTGTTGGTACCTGGGGTCCTGGACTGTTATCTTTCTCCCAAATTCTTATGCTAGCTGTTCTAATCATCCGGACATCTTCTGGGGAAAATAATATGTTTAGAATGGAATTCATCTCCCCCCAAGTGTAGATATTTGGACCTAAGAATTGATCCACTTGGTTGGCTATGCCCACTGGGTCCTCAACTAAATGCCCCAACTCTTTCTTGAACCTTCTCACCTCAAAAGCAGTTAGAGGAGCATTCCCAAAGCCAACACCTCCCACTACTCCTCCCATAGGAACTTCTCTGAGGGGAAAGAGTCTCCTGCCCTGTTTATTTCATTATAGAAATGTAAATTTAAGTTTAGAAATATACAATCAATATATAAAGACATTTATAAAAGCACAACATATAAATGAATATTAATAATAGGAATACACGGAATATATTATGTAAATTACATAGCACATCAATGTCCGCTATAAATGTGCATGTGAATGTAAATACGAAAACTATAAAATTTATTTAAATATGGTTTTAAAGCAAGGGGGCTTGTTTGGGTCTAGTCGGGTAAGAGGCAGATTTTTGGCCTTTATTTCAGAGCAGTTTTCGGCGGGGGTCGCCCCTGTTCTTTTTTGCCGCCTTCGCTGCCGCAGCCCCGAGGCGCGCTGCGCCCCCGGCTGGGGCGGGCGGCGGTGCTGCCGCCTTGTGGGCAGAGCGCGGTACTGCAGCTGTGCGCGGACAGGCAGCCGCGAAGCCGCCAGCTTGGGAGTGGCGAGTTGCGGATGTCGCGGACTTTTCCTTGACCTTCTCAAAATGGCGGCCAAAAGGGCGGGAAAGTCGCACACCCTGGTAAGTCTGCCCCCCTGTGGCCACAGAGCGGTACCGCACCCCCCGAGCCAGCGCCCTGCCCCTCGCCGCTGAGTGCCGGGGGCGGGGCAAGGACGCGGCTGCCGAGCGAGGGAAGGGCGAGGGGCGGGCGAGCGGCGTCGGAACAGGGCAGCAGCCCCCGAGCCCGCACTCGCCCCGCTCCAGGCGCTGGGAGCGACCGCGGGCCGGACAATCCCGGCGGGGCGGCCCCGGAGCGGCGGGCAGGCGGCGGAGCGGGGCCGTGGCGCTCCCCGCCCTCGCTGCCGACAGCTTTGGAAGGTCGGGCCGGGCGCCCACCCCGTCCCGCCGCGTCCCGGTCTCTGTAAACTCCTCTCTGGCTTCGCACGTCCGTGCTGGAGAGTGGGAGAAAGGGCCCTGCTGGTTGCCGTGTCCTCAGTGGGCAGAGAGCTCTGACCTTGGCCGCATGGGCTGGTGGTTTTGCAAGTGTTAATCGTTGAAGGCAGCAATAAGTGGTTTGAAAGCCTGCTCTTGACCAGACAAAGGGGAAAAGTGTGAATTTGATGCTGAACTTGTCATTTTTCATTTGACTTGCCTTGAATTATTTAGGAAGAGAGAGAACTAGAAAAAGAGAGAAATAGAATTGATTATTGAGCACTCCTCAAATGGTCACGGTGATTCCGTGTAGAGCCGAAGGGAAGGGTGATGGAACAGAGCTCTGTGCTTTAGAAGGAAATAAATTTAAACCTGACCTCCACACAAAGTCTCAGTAATATCTGTTATTTTAAAATACAAAATACGTTTAGGAAGTGTTGGAAGTTAGTATTTTGGGAAAGAAATGGCAGTTCCACAGAACATTCCATTGAACAGAGGCTCTGGGAACGATTCATGTTGTAACTGCTGTCACTGCAATCAGTTGGTGGTTCAGCCTTGAAATGTGCACTTGCCCTTCTATAAAGCACTGTTTTGTTTGCCTTTCAGTGCTATGAGTCTTGATAAATTGGAGAAGAGCCCAAGAGAAATTCATCATCCTGAGCTACAAAAGGTAGGAAGTCACATTTTTTGGTTTGGTTCTTTTTCTTTATTATTTTCTGGAAATAAAAGTAATTAAGTATCAATACTACTGGTTTGTTTCTTCCAGTAGCAGATGATAATAATTGTAGTAGTAGTAGTAATAATAATAATAATAATAATAATAATAATAATAATAATAATAATAATAATAATAATAATGTTGTAATACTACTTAAACTGTCTTTATCCATTGAACTGGCCATTTCAAATAAAAACTTTTTTTACGTCTCCTGTTTGTTTATTTGGGGTTTTTTTGGAATGGTAGAGTTTCCATGCCAAATTCATTATGATTAATTATGGAAACTATGAGTGCTTATCTAAACATATGCAACATCTGTTTTTCTGGAGCCTGCCTTGTGCTGTCCTGTTCTAACTGGTAGCTTGAATGTTCTGTCACTTGAAAGGACTGTAATCCTAATGAGCACTGAATTGCACATGACTAAGCTAAATACTGATTGTTGTAGAACTTACTTTACAGTTCTATGAAAGCTGACAGTCTTTCTAGACTTCTGGACTTTCTACCTTTTTGGACAGGACTCTTCATCAGGTGTGAGGGGAAGCATGAAAATGTCCTACTTGGTGTAAGCTTACCTGCAGCAAGGGAATAGGGAATTTAGATACTATAAATACAGGCATTAGTCTCATCACCATAAAATCTGCATTTGTTCTGTTCTGTATAAATTTGTATGATTCTTACCCCTGGGTAGCTATGAGGTAACTTTATTTTGGATGATGAAGACTTACTCTTAAGACTTACTCTTAACATGGTGCTATTTTTTGACCAGTGTTTGTTTCTTTTATCTATGTAGATCTGCTTAAACTTTTCTTTTTCATATATTCATGTCACATATTCATGTGGTATGATTTTACAGAACATGACAGTGGTAAAGTACGACAAGCTGTAAGGTAAAGCATGGAAGGATTGGAAGAGTTGCAGTTTCTCTTCCCTGAGATGCTGTGCAGTCAGAAAGAAACATTTTCTCTTTTAGAATATGGTTAATAGAAGATCCTTCAGTGATGTGTTCCCAGAGTCCCCAAAATCAACACGGAAGCAAGAGGAAGCTCGACAAGCAGAGTTTGTTCGGCTTGGTCAGTTAGGATCACTGTAGAAGGTATGCAGCTGTGTTTACAAAGTCTGTGTCACTCCTTTTGGTAAACTTTGATTACCTTGCAGTTATGGTGGGATTTAATGCAGTTTTCTGTGGCCAGAAATAGTTTTGTAGTATTGCATGATTGTAAGTTACATTAAAATAAAACATGAATAGAAGTATTTATCTGTAACGCCTGAGGTGTACCTGTAGAAATATTTATATGGCACACGAGTTAAATGAAGGTTGTAAAAATCGTACCTTAGGGGGGTGCCTGGTACTGTCCTTAGTGTTTGTTAGGAATTTTGTGTCGCAGACATTTCTCCACAGAAATCCTTTCTTTTGGATTTCTGTGTCTTCGGGAGGCCAGAGGCTCCAGAAGACAAGGTAAACAATTATTATCAGATGCTGTGGAATGCAACAGGAACACCTTGATTGGCTCATTTCCTATGTTTATAATTAAGGGCCAATCACCAGTGCCAGCTAGGGGACTGAGTCCCTGGACACAACTTTGTTTGGGATTCTTTTCTTTCTATTCTTGGCTTAGCCTAGCTGCTCTGCAAACCTCTCTCTATATTCTTTTAGTATAGTCTTAATGTATTATATATAATATCTTAATAAATCAAGCCTTCTGATTCAAGAAACAAGATTCACCGTCTCTCTCTCACCAGCCATACCCACTCAGGTGCGGTAATAATTTTGCAAATCAGAGGTGAGTTTGTATAATTGACAAGAGGATCCTCTATCTGGCTACTTATAATAAAGCAAACTGTGTAGATGGTTAGATTCTGTAGTTTGAGGTGGAGGTTTTTCTCTTTTACAATATTTGACTCTTCTGAGTTGCCTCTTAGAAAGAAAGTAAACAACAACAAAAAAAAACAAACTCAAAAAACCAAAACCAAACAAACAAGAAACCCCACAAAATTCCCCAAAATAAACAAACAAAACCAAAAAACCAAACCACCTACCCAAGAAACAGCCAAGGTATGTTTTGGCTAAGATACCTAGTAACCATTTGACATTTTTGAGGATACAGAATTTGCCTCTTTTTTCATTACTTAAAATGGCATAGGAATTCCAAACTGGAATTACTTTCTAGTCCTAAATTGTCCTTTTAATATAGTCTTTAGTTTGGGTATTGCTGACAAACTCAGTTTAAATGAAACATCTGTTTGTATGAGGCATTGAAATTGAAAACCACTGTGAAAGGGGATACCGCAGCTAACTTGGTAACCGCAAGCTTTTGTAAAAAGGAGGTGAGTGAAACTGTCAGAGAAGTTATGGAACGTTAAACGTTATGTAGTATGGTATATATTTATTCACTTCTGTAATTAGATGCTGCAGCAGAAAAGAGGAAAGGTACAGTGTCAAACTGATTCTGCAGTCACTGTTAGATTAATAAAGGATGAGCCTGGGGGCAGAAGCACTTCTAAAGTTAAAGCAAGTGTGGACATTTTTACACCTGAGAAAATTCAATGAAGGCGACATTTTCCATTTGCAATCATCTTTTATTTTAATTTCAGCACTTTTGAAACAAGATTCAGTTGTGTTTTCATTTCCTTTTGTTTCATTTGGATTTTGTTTGAAGTCATTAGGGAGTGAAATATGCCAGCTGCACTCCTCTGCATGTGTTTTACATACAGAAGGTTCAGAAGTGCTTCTAGAATTCCAGAGATTCAACTAATGTATAAACTGGGAGAGGAGGGGCAGGCTCTGGGAGGTAAGTACAGAGAACACGGGATGGAAGAACCATTTGGCAGAAAGGCAGAAACTGTATCATGTGCTAGTCACTGAATATCACAAACTGAACCATAAAATATAAGCAAACTGCCTATGTGTGGTACATATATTTTAAGTATATAGATTTGGGATTTTTAAATGAAAAAAATTATTGCGTGGTGGTTGCGGTGAGTTTCAGCTGCATGTGTTTTAATTCAACATTTCAGGGATGTGTCTTACTAGTCTCCAAACCAGAATTGATGCAGGGAGACCTCTGCCAGAAAATTATTTCAGTTCTGATATTTCAACTTCCAGCAATGTACTGTTTGGAAACGTATCCTCCCAAAAGCATTTACATATTATTGCCATTGTCCATCGCATTCTGTGTCTGTACGATCTGGATTTTTTAGTGCACGTAATGTGTATCCCATATGTTACTTCATAGCCTTGGGAATCTCAGTCTTTCTGCAGTAATTTTCCTCATGAGGTTTTCTCTGCAGATTCTTGGGGCCAGTCCTTGCTGGTTTCTACAGATGCTGGTGTCTTTTTAACAGATGGTTGGTAAATGATCTAGTGTTTTTGTGTATCTGACTATTTTCTTGAAAATGTGTCTTTATGTATCTGACCATTTTCTTCAGCCAGCCCCTCTCTGCCATGGTCTCCTGAATCTGCAGCAGAGCAGTTCCAGTCCATCCGGGCACGTGTAATCCAGTTCCTGATGATCTGAGCACACGGAGCAGCGCTCAGCTGCTGTGGGGGGCTCACGGAAGGCAGAGTGTGCATTGTCATCTTCCTGAACCTACAGACGAATCAGAGTGAGAAGCCACAGCGTGGAAATCAGTCGCATATATGCTAAACAAAACTTGCAGATTTATTTAAGAATTGTTTCTGCTTGTTCTTTGTTGTGCTTCTGTGCTTAGAAAACCTCCCTTTAAAATCAGTTCAGTTCATGAGTTGAACATTTGTTTGCAGACCCTCACTGAGCAGAATTCATTGCAGACTCAGTGCACGCTGTGCTGGCCTCCTGGGAGTGTGAGGAGCTCATGGGTGCTACTTTTTGCTTTAGGACGCTCTGAGGTATTTATTCCTTTTGGGATACGTGATGAGAATTCCCAAGAGAGGTAGTTATAAGGTATGACATCGGGAAAAAGCCTGTGTGGTTGGAATGTTGTTGTTGTCAAAAGTTAATTTTTCCTTCTTTCTTAGCCAGTAGTTAGCTTTTTGCTTTATTTTTGTGGTATCAGTATTTTATTGTTTAAAAAATTGCTTTGAAATAACTTCAGTGGTTGCCCACCAGTACCTTGTTCAGATTTGCCTATTTGCTTGTAGCTAAAATGTTCACGTCTTGTTTATCATTCTATTTAAGAAACTGCTGCCCAGCCAACTAGTAACTGAATATCTATCTGTCTGGGACACGGGGAGAGGATTTAGGTAATGTCTTTGTTTCCAGAAAGAAGTTGTAGTGTAGTTTCTAAATAGAGGAGAAGGGGGTGAAGACTCGGGGCTCTGATGCCGTTGGGGCGCCCCAAGGTCCCCAGGAGAAGGAGCCCCACTGGGGTGCAGGAGCAGGTGTGTTCTCATGTAATATAGAATAAATTATAAATATAAATATGAAAATCATAAATATAAAAATATTTTTAAATACTTAAATAAAGCAGGTTTTTTAATTTGTCAAAAGGCAGTGTTTTGATTATAAAAATTATAAATACAAATAATGTAAAGTTAGAAATCTAAGTATAGGAATATATAATAAATAAATAGATATATATATATATATATAAAGTTTAAAAACATAAGAAAAAATTAGTTGTAGCAGTAGATATGATACATACTATAAATAAATACATTTATAGAATTTTATATATATTATATATAATTATTAATACACTGCATCAAAAGAAACTATAAATATAAATGTGAATATAATTATACTAAGTATAAAAATATTTCAATATCGTTTGAAAGAAGGGGTTTTTTGTATTTATTTCGTTAGAGATGGGGGTTTTATTTTGAATAAAAGAAGTATTGTAGAAATAAAAATTTCAATATAGAAATATACAATCTATAGAGAAAGATGTTTGTAAAAACACGAGCGAACGACGCCTCCTCCGGCCTAATGGAACGAGCTCAGCCGAACCAAGGCGAGACCGGCCGAACCTGACGGCCTCGAGCGAACCGAGGCCACGCTTGCGAGGCTGCCTGAACCGAGCCGAGCTCAGCCGAACCGAGCCCGCTGCTCTCGTGCGCGCTAATTAGCCCGAGTGCGGTCACAGCCCAATGAGCTCCTGTGCCACCCCGCGCTCCCGATCGTGTCCGTGCGATGGCCGGGCCGCCCGCGGGACGCGGCAGCAGGAGAGCCCCGAGCCGGGCGAGTTTAACGTGAGGCGCCGCCGCTTGCCCGCCCTCAGGGAGCCGAGCGGAGTCGCGTCGAGCGCAGTGAGCGGCTCCGAGTTGGGCCGAAGCGAGGCGAGCCGAGCCGCGCCGAACGTACAGAGCGGCTCCGAGTTCGGCCGAAGCGAGGCGAGCCGAGCCGCGCCGAACGTACAGAGCGGCTCCGAGTTCGGCCGAAGCGAGGCGAGCCGAGCCAAGCGCACTGAGCGGCTCCGAGTTCTGCCGAAGCGAGGCGAGCCGTGCTAAAGAGGCGAGTACAGCCGAATGCAGCCGATTACAGCCGAGTTTGGCCGAGCAGCTGTGAGCCTTGAGGTGAGCGTGCATCATTGCCGGCTTGGGATTGAGTGAAATGCGCTAAGGAAACCAGCTCTGGGGAGGGAGGCAGGGAAATCCTCTCTTAACGTTTACCAATTCTTCCGTCAAACTCATCACGGCACGACAGCGTGAGGACTGAAAGTGTAAGAAGATGTGGAGGGAAACAGAATCTGACAGGAGCATCAAACGAACGAATTTTGCTTTTTGCTTGGATGTAAACTCAGAAGTTGTAAGGAATTTGGGAATGAGAAAGGACATTTCAGAAGTAGAAGTTGTTGTTACAGTCCTGGCAAAATCTTTTGTTCTAGCTTATAAAAGAAGTTAGTTTAAATTTAAAAAAAAAAAAAAAAAAAAAAGTGGGTTTTTTTTTCTTCACTATTATATTCATTGGTGGTATATGGTGTGTTTTATTTCTTGGTATTATTAACTCTGTGTAAATTGTTTTTTGAGTGAAGCTAACTCTCTGGATGGGTTGGTTTCTATTTGAGGTAGGATTAATTTCAATAGGTTTCTTTCATAGACTTCTGATAGGTATTACTGGGATTTTGGTTTTGTTTACTGTATGTATAAAACCTAGAGCTTTGGTAGGGCCAGCTGGGCTGCTGGAGTTTTGAGTGTGAATTTATTAGATGGCTTTTGTTAAATACAGAATAATTATATAAGGTAACAGCAAATTACTCAATTACCCAATTTATCCAGCTATGTAACCTTACCACAAAGTTTTATATCTTGCCAGTTTTCTGTTCTTCTGCTCCAAGTAGTTGTTGCGAAAAAGAAAGTACTGCTATTTTTCTGAAGAACTTGCTTCTATAACAAGCCCTTTACTCCCCTTGAATGTGAGTCAGAGCTAAACAGCTGCAGCTGCTCTGAGGGCTTGGTGGGATTCGCCCCCTCCCTTTTCCTGGGTGCCATGGGAACGAGAGGCGGGCACCATCAGGGGTATATTAACCCCAGCCGTGGCTGAGGGGCTTCATTCCCTCTCTGGGATGTGCTGGGGTAAGAGCTCTCCTCTCATTTCAGGGAAGAGGCTCTTTCAGCTCGTCTCAGCTTATTTTCAGCAGGTGTTTCTGGGCATCTAAAGCACAGAGGCTTGGAAGATTCTGTGAAGAAAACAGCATGGAATACAGGGAGTATTTAGGTTTGTGATTTTGGGTTTTGTGTTTAGGAGTGGTAAGGTGCTTTTGTAACTTTTAATTTTGCTCTGGTTGTTTTTTTGGTTGGATTTCTTTTGGTGGAATTTTTGGTTTTTTTGCTTTTCATTTTGGGGTGTTTAGTTGGTTTTCGTGGGGTTTGTGGATGTTTTGATGTTTTCTGTGTTTTTTTTGTTTCTGTGGGGAGTTAGGTGTTTTGGGTTTTAGTGTTTTTGTGGGTTTTTGTTTGTTTCTTTTTTTTTATTATTATTTGTTTGTTTTTGGGATTGGTTTTGGATTTTGGTTTTTTTTTTTTGGTTTATTTTTTGTTTTTTTTTTTTAATCGAGGAGTGCAACTCCCTGAAATTCCAAGCTGTATCAAGCACAACATTTTTTTCAGCAGATTGATCATGTCACAAGAGGGATCTGCCCAGTGTCAAGGATGATGTTTGAGATTGAGGCTTCAGGTGAGTTGAGGATTGTGACTGGGAGAGGGAGGGTGATCAGGTATCCAGTTAGGAGTTCTTGGGAGGGGGTTTGCAGGCAGCAGGGTGAGAAAGGGTCTTTATTTTATTTGAGGCCTCCCCCACACAAGGCTGTTCAGAAGCCTAGCAGAGGCATTCCCATGTCTTGCAGCACACAAGGTCCTCCACTGCACTCACAGCAATGCCATTTAACTTTGCCTTTCTCTTACCCAGGTGCCACCCCTAATGAAGGCCACCGCCTTGGAATCAGGATGAAGCTGGAGCCTGAGGGAGCCAGGCACGCTCAGGAAAGGGCAAGTAGCTGCCTTGGTGGGATTTGGCCCACATAACTCAGGACTCATACTTTGGTTTTGGTTTTCTTTATTGCAGCTGACTGTGAGGCTCACAGGCCATCACGGGGCCCTCCGAGGCAGACTCATTTCAGGTGCAACGTGGATCCACATCGCCGATCATCCAAAAGATAAGTCGGGGGCCACGGCCTGGAGATGAGAGAATAGTGGGTTGGGAGTTCTTGGGGCAGATTTGAAAATTGGCAGCAGGAAAAGCAATCTTCTCCAAGGGCCTCTTAGGACAGCTAAAGGGAGAGGCTCTACTTTTGATGGCAGCTTTCAGGCGGGCAGTGCAGAACAGCTCCGGTGTGTGCCGTGTTCCCTGGTGTGTCCTTGGGATCCCTTTTGCTCTCTTCCCTCGAGGCCCTCACCACAAGCATGATGTGTCGTGTTTCTTGTCCCCCCTGTTTGTCACGTTCTGTTTCACGGGTGTGTGCACACGTTTATGCCGGAGCTGTTCTGCCCTGCTGCATGGCGTGCTGCAGTAGGAGAAACCATGGGGAGTTGGAATTTGTAATGTGGGCTGTACTTGGGCTCTAGATGCTATTCCTAGATTGGCATAAGGTGTTTGCCGCTTGTGAGTTATCCTGGTGTTGTTTGACATATGTTCTAACTTTCTTTCAGGTGCAGATGCATTCCATGTGTGGCAGAGGGTCAGGGATAGGAGGTGCAGGGCCTTCTTAGGAGCGCGGTGAGTAGCAGAGCGGTGGGGTTTTGGCTGATGCGGTGCCAAGATCAGGCACTGATGTTTGGTTCTCTTTAATACAGCTGTCTGAGAGACACCAGCCCGGTGCCAGCAGGACCTTCCCAGGTGACGAGGTGGCCTTTCTTTGCACCTGACAGGGACCGGCATCCCCAGATGTCTGAGAGATAAGTAGAGGGCTGTGACCCACAGAGGGGATGAACGTGGGGTGCTGGGTCAGGACTCCCTGAGGTGGGGGTCTGAGTTGGCTCTGGCAATGAGGTTAGCCAAGATGTTGCCCCTTAGGCCCCATAAAAGCAAAGTCTCCCTTTTGATCCCAGTGCTGAGGTGCGCAGCAGGGCAGAGCAGTCCCGGTGTGTCTCGTGTCACTTGTCTTTTGTGTATTGTGTGTTGCCTGGATATCTCATGTCTCTTATCTTAGCCCTGTGAGGGGCCTCTCAGAAACCTTTCCTAGCATCTGTGATCTCAGCGTTCCTCGCCCTGGCACCCATGCCATAGATCTTTTGACTGGGGAGCTCACACAGGCATCAGAAATGCATCTCGCTTTAGAAGCATCCAGTCAGATGTCTTGTCATGTCTTGTTCTGAGCTGTACGGACAGCCATGCTGTGCAATGATCCATTATAGCAGACTAGGACTTGTAAGGATGTGAGGTTAGGGAGAGGATTCTGACTGTAGGATTCCCGAGCCTCCATCTTTGCAGTTTTTGGAATAAATCATTCAGTTTGCATCTTCTTCCTCCAGGGTTCTCTGAGCCTCATCAGCTCACCATCAGCTTCAACTCTTCTTCTTTTGCCTTCTCTCAGTCCTTGCAGCCATTTTCCTTGCCAAGAGATTTCTGTTCCTGTTGTGTCCCCAGTGTTTGTCCTGTCCTGTCCTGCCTGTCCTGTGTCACGGGTGTCATCACACATTTCTGCCGGAGCTGCTCTGCCCTGCCGCACAGCCTGGTGCGATAGGAGAGGGCCCGGGGACTTGGAATGTGTAATGTGGGGTGTAGTTGGACTCTAGATGGGATTTGTAGATGGGCCCAGGATATCTGGAGCTCCTCAGTTATCCTGCAACAGTTTGACTCTTGTCCTACCTTTTTTTCAGATTGAGATGGATTGAATCTGTGCCAGAGGGCCCCATCCCAGGTGATGGGATTGCCCCGAGCAGGTGAGGCCCCGTGTGTCTCTGCAGCAGAAGTGTGTATGGTGACTGTGTTACAGCTCTGTTCTTTGTCTTTCTTTTTAGGAAGTCAGCCAAGGTGGGCAGTGCAGAGAAGTGGTTGTTATTGCTCAGCTCTCAAGCACAACAATTTTTCAGCAGATTCATCGTGTCGCAAGAGGGATCTGCCCAGTGTCAAGGATGATGTTTGAGATTGAGGCTTCAGGTGATTGAGGATTGTGACTGGGAGAGGGAGGGTGATCAGGTATCCAGTTAGGAGTTCTTGGGAGGGGGTTTGCAGGCAGCAGGGTGAGAAAGGGTGTTTATTTGAGGGCCCCCCCCCACACAAGGCTGTTCAGAAGCCTAGCAGAGGCATTCCCATGTCTTGCAGCACACAAGGTCCTCCACTGCACTCACAGGAATGCCATTTAACTTTGCCTTTCTCTAACCCAGGTGCCACTCCTAAGGAAGGCCACAGCCTTGGAATCAGGATGAAGCTGGAGCCTGAGGGAGCCAGGCACACTCAGGAAAGGGCAAGTAGCTGCCTTGCTGGGATTTGGCCCACATAACTCTGGACTCACACTTTGGTTTTGGTTTTCTTCATTGCAGCTGACTGAGAGGCTCACAGGCCATCACGGGGCCCTCCGAGGCAGACTCATTTCAGGTGCAGCGTGGATTCCCATCACCGATCATCCAAAAGATAAGTCGGGGGCCACGGCCTGGAGATGGGGGAGTAGCAGTTTGGGAGTTCTTGGGGCAGATTTAGAAATTAGCAAAGGGAAAAGCAATCTTCTCCAAGGGCCTCTTAGGACAGCTAAAGGGAGAGGCTCTACTTTTGATGGCAGCTCACAGGCGGAAAGTGCAGAACAGCTCCGGTCTGTGTCGCGTTGTCCGGTGTGCTGTGTTCCCTAGTGTGTCTTTGGGGTCCCTTTTGCCTTCCCCCCTCAAACCCCTCACCACAAGCATGATGTGTCGTGTTTGGTGTCCCCATTTGTCACGTTCTGTGTCACGGGTGTCTGCGGGTATTTGTGCCGGAGCTGTTCTGCCCTGCAGCATGGCCTGCTGCAATAGGACAAACCATGGGGAGTTGGAATTTGTCATGTGGGCTGTACTTGGGCTCTAGATGCTGTTCCTAGATTGACATAAGGTGTTTGCAGCTTGTGAGTTACCCTGGTGGTGTTTGACATATGTTCTAACTTTCTTTCAGGTGCAGATGCATTCCATGTGTGGCAGAGGGTCAGGGATAGGAGGTGCCGGGCCTCTTTTGGAGCGCGGTGAGTAGCAGAGTGGTGGGGTTTTGGCCGATGCGGTGCCAAGGTCAGGCACTGATGTTTGGTTCTCTTTAATCTAGCTGTCTGAGAGACCCCAGCCCGGTGCCAGCAGGACCTTCCCAGGTGACAAGGTGGCCTTTCTATGCACCTGAGACGGACTGGCATCCCCAGATGTCCGAGAGATAAGTAGAGGGCTGTGACCCACAGAGGGGATGAAGGCATGGTGCGTGTTTGGGAATTACTGGGAGGGGTTTTTGAGTCTGATTTGGAGGTGGGGGGTGTTCATGAAGTGGCCCCTTAGGCCCCATAAAAGCCACTTCTCACTTTTGATCCCAGTGCTGCGGTGTGCAGGGCAGAGCAGTCCCGGTGTGTCTCGTGTCCTTTGTCTGTTGTGCATTATGTGTTGTTGGTGTATGCCATGTCTTTTACCTTAGGGGGGCCTGTCAGAAACCTTGGCATCCTTGTTAGCATCTGTGATCTCTGCATTCCTTGGCCTGGCACCCAGGCCATAGATGCGATTCTGATACCTGTCTGAGCTCCCCAGTCAAAAGCTCTGTCTTTGGAAGCATCCAGTCAGGTGTCTTTTCAGGTCTTGTTCTGAGCTGTACGGAAAGCTGTGCCCCACAATGATCCGTTATGGCAGTTCAGGACTTGAAAGAATGTGATGTTAGGTAGAGGATCTTGACTGTAGGATTCCTGGGTACCATCTTTTCTGTTCTTGGAATAAATCATTCAGTTAGCATCTTCTTCCTTCAGGGTTCAATGAGCCTCATCAGCTCACCATCGGTCTCAGCTCGGTCATCTCCTTTTGCATTCTCTCAGTCCTTGCAGCCATTTTCCTTGCCAAGAGATTTCTGTTCCTGTTGTGTCCCCGTTGTCTGTCCTGTCCTGTCCTGCCTGTCCTGTGTCACAGGTGTCACCACACATTTGTGCCGGGGCTGCTCTGCCCTGCCGCACAGCCTGGTGCAATAGGAGAGGGCCCGGGGACCTGGAATTGGTAGTGTTGGATGTAGTTGGACTCTAGATGGGATTTGTAGGTGGACACAGGATATCTGGAGCTCCTCAGTTATCCTGCAACAGTTTGACTCTTGTCCTACCTTTTTTCTCAGATTGAGATGGATTAAATCTGTGCCAGTGGGCCCCGTCCCAGGTGAGGGGATTGCCCCGAGCAGGTGAGGCCCCATTTGTCTCTGCAGCAGAAGTGTGTATGGTGACTGTGTTACAGCACTGTTCTTTGTCTTTCTTTTTAGGAAGTCAATCTGGATACCAGCAGCCAAGGTGAGCAGCGGAGAGAAGTGGTTGTTATTGCTCAGCTCTCAAGCACAACAATTTTTCAGCAGATTCACCGTGTCGCAAGAGAGATCTGCCCAGTGTCAAGGATGATGTTTGAGATTGAGGCTTCAGGTGAGTTGGGGATTGTGACTGGGAGAGGGAGGGTGTTCAGGTATCCAGTTAGGAGTTCTTGGGAGGGGGTTTGCAGGCAGCAGGGTGAGAAAGGGTGTTGATTTGAGGGCCCCCCCCCCACAAGGCTGTTCAGAAGGCTAGCAGAGGCATTGCCATGCCTTGAAGCACACAAGGTCATCCACTGCACTCACAGGAACGCCATTTAACTTTGCCTTTCTCTAACCCAGGTGCCACTCCTAAGGAAGGCCACAGCCTTGGAATCAGGATGAAGCTGGAGCCTGAGGGAGCCAGGCACGCTCAGGAAAGGGCAAGTAGCTGACTTGCAGGGATTTGGCCCACGTAACTCTGGTCTCACACTTTGGTTTTGGTTTTCTTTTTTGCAGCTGACTGAGAGGCTAACAGGCCATCACGAGGCCCTCCAAGGCAAACTCATTTCAGGTGCAGCGTGGATTCCCATCACTGATCATCCAAAAGATAAGTTGGGGGCTACGGCCTGGAGATGGGAGAGTATCAGGTTGGGAATCCCTGGGACAGATTCAAAAATGAGCAGAGGGAAAAGCAGTCTTCTCCGAGGGAGAGGCTCTACTTTTGATGGCAGCTTTCAGGCAGGCAGTGCAGAACAGCTCCGGTCTGTGCCGTGTTCCCTGGTGTGTCTTTGGGATCCCTTTTGCCTTCCCCCCTCAAACCCCTCACCACAAGCATGATGTGTCGTGTTTCATGTCCTCCCTGTTTGTCACGTTCTGTTTCACGGGTGTGTGCTCACATTTGTGCCGGAGGTGTTCTGCCCTGCCCATGGCCTGCTGTAGTAGGACAAACCATGGGGAGTTGGAATTTGTGATGTGGGCTGTACTTGGGCTCTAGATGCTCTTCCTAGATTGACATAAGGTGTTTGCAGCTTGTGAGTTACCCTGGTGGTGTTTGACATATGTTCTAACTTTCTTTCAGGTGCAGATGCATTCCACGTGTGGCAGAGGGTCAGGGTTAGGAGGTGCCGGGCCTTCTTAGGAGCGCGGTGAGTAGCAGAGTGGTGGGGTTGTGGCCGATGCGGTGCCAAGATCAGGCCCTGATGTTTTGTTCTCTTTAATCTAGCTGTCTGAGAGACACCAGCCCGGTGCCAGCAGGACCTTCCCAGCTGACGAGGTGGCCTTTCTTTGCATCTGACAGGGACCAGCATCCCCTGATGTCTGAGAGATAAGTAGAGGGCTGTGACCCACAGAGGGGATGAACGTGGGGTGCTGGGTCAGGACTCCCTGAGGTGGGGGTCTGAGTTGGCTCTGGCAATGAGGTTAGCCAAGATGTTGCCCCTTAGGCCCCATAAAAGCAAAGTCTCCCTTTTGATCCCAGTGCTGAGGTGCGCAGCAGGGCAGAGCAGTCCCGGTGTGTCTCGTGTCACTTGTCTTTTGTGTATTGTGTGTTGCCTGGATATCTCATGTCTCTTATCTTAGCCCTGTGAGGGGCCTCTCAGAACCCTTTCCTAGCATCTGTGATCTCAGCGTTCCTCGCCCTGGCACCCATGCCATAGATCTTTTGACTGGGGAGCTCACACAGGCATCAGAAATGCATCTCACTTCAGAAGCGTCCAGTCAGATGTCTTGTCATGTCTTGTTCTCAGCTGTACGGACAGCCATGCTGTGCAATGATCCATTATAGCAGGCTAGGACTTGTAAGGATGTGAGGTTAGGGAGAGGATTCTGACTGTAGGATTCCCGAGCCTCCATCTTTGCAGTTTTTGGAATAAATCATTCAGTTTGCATCTTCTTCCTCCAGGGTTCTCTGAGCCTCATCAGCTCACCATTAGCTTCAACTCTTCTTTTGCCTTCTCTCAGTCCTTGCAGCCATTTTCCTTGCCAAGAGATTTCTGTTCCTGTTGTGTCCCCAGTGTTTGTCCTGTCCTGTCCTGTCTGTCCTGTGTCACGGGTGTCAGCACACATTTGTGCCGGAGCTGCTCTGCCCTGCCGCACAGCCTGGTGCGATAGGAGAGGGCCCGGGGACTTGGAATTTGTAATGTGGGGTGTAGTTGGACTCTAGATGGGATTTGTAGATGGGCCCAGGATATCTGGAGCTCCTCAGTTATCCTGCAACAGTTTGACTCTTGTCCTACCTTTTTTTTCAGATTGAGATGGATTGAATCTGTGCCAGAGGGCCCCATCCCAGGTGATGGGATTGCCCCGAGCAGGTGAGGCCCCATTTGTCTCTGCAGCAGAAGTGTGTATGGTGACTGTGTTACAGCTCTGTTCTTTGTCTTTCTTTTTAGGAAGTCAGCCAAGGTGGGCAGTGCAGAGAAGTGGTTGTTATTGCTCAGCTCTCAAGCACAACAATTTTTCAGCAGATTCATCGTGTCGCAAGAGGGATCTGCCCAGTGTCAAGGATGATGTTTGAGATTGAGGCTTCAGGTGATTGAGGATTGTGACTGGGACAGGGAGGGTGATTGGGTATCCAGTTAGGAGTTCTTGGGAGGGGGTTTGAAGGCAGCAGGGTGAGAAAGGGTGTTTATTTGTTTATTTGAGGGCCCCCCGACAGAAGGCTGTTCAGAAGCCTAGCAGAGGCATTCCCATGTCTTGCAGCACACAAGGTCCTCCACTGCACTCACAGCAATGCCATTTAACTTTGCCTTTCTCTTACCCAGGTACCACCCCTAATGAAGGACACAGCCTTGGAATCAGGGTGAAGCTGGAGCCTGATGGAGCCAGGCACACTCAGGAAAGGGCAAGTAGCTGCCTTGCTGGGATTTGGCCCACATAACTCAGGACTCATACTTTGGTTTTGGTTTTCTTCATTGCAGCTGACTGAGAGGCTCACAGGCCATCACGGGGCCCTCCGAGGCAGACTCATTTCAGGTGCAGCGTGGATTCCCATCACCGATCATCCAAAAGATAAGTTGGGGGCTACGGCCTGGAGATGGGGGAGTAGCAGTTTGGGAGTTCTTGGGGCAGATTTAGAAATTAGCAAAGGGAAAAGCAATCTTCTCCAAGGGCCTCTTAGGACAGCTAAAGGGAGAGGCTCTACGTTTGATGGCAGCTTTCAGGTGGGCAGTGCAGAACAGCTCCGGTGTGTGCCGTGTTCCCTAGTGTGTCTTTAGGGTCCCTTTTGCCCTCTTCCCTCGAGGCCCTCACCACAAGCATGATGTGTCGTGTTTGGTGTCCCCCTGTTTGTCACGTTCTGTGTCACGGGTGTGTGCACACGTTTATGCCGGAGCTGTTCTGCCCTGCAGCATGGCCTGCTGTAGTAGGAGAAACCATGGGGAGTTGGAATTTGTCATGTGGGCTGTACTTGGGCTCTGGATGCTATTCCTAGATTGACATAAGGTGTTTGCAGCTTGTGAGTTACCCTGGTGGTGTTTGACATATGTTCTAACTTTCTTTCAGGTGCAGATGCATTCCACGTGTGGCAGAGGGTCAGGGTTAGGAGGTGCCGGGCCTTCTTAGGAGCGCGGTGAGTAGCAGAGTGGTGGGGTTGTGGCCGATGCGGTGCCAAGGTCAGGCACTGATGTTTGGTTCTCTTTAATCTAGCTGTCTGAGAGACACCGGCCCGGTGCCAGCAGGACGTTCCCAGCTGACGAGGTGGCCTTTCTATGCACCTGAGACGGACTGGCATTCCCAGATGTCTGAGAGATAAGTAGAGGGCTGTGACCCACAGAGGGGATGAAGGCATGGTGCGTGTTTGGGAATTACTGGGAGGGGTTTTTGAGTCCGATTTGGAGGTGGGGGGTGTTCATGAAGTGGCCCCTTAGGCCCCATAAAAGCCACTTCTCACTTTTGATCCCAGTGCTGAGGTGTGCAGGGCAGAGCAGTCCCGGTGTGTCTCGTGTCCTTTGTCTGTTTTGCATTATGTGTTGTTGGTGTATGCCATGTCTTTTACCTTAGGGGGGCCTGTCAGAAACCTTGGCATCCTTGTTAGCATCTGTGATCTCTGCATTCCTTGGCCTGGCACCCAGGCCATAGATGCGATTCTGATACCTGTCTGAGCTCCCCAGTCAAAAGCTCTGTCTTTGGAAGCATCCAGTCAGGTGTCTTTTCAGGTCTTGTTCTGAGCTGTACGGAAAGCTATGCCCCACAATGATCCGTTATGGCAGTTCAGGACTTGAAAGAATGTGAGGTTAGGTAGAGGATCTTGACTGTAGGATTCCTGGGTACCATCTTTTCTGTTCTTGGAATAAATCATTCAGTTAGCATCTTCTTCCTTCAGGGTTCAATGAGCCTCATCAGCTCACCATCGGTCTCAGCTCGGTCATCTCCTTTTGCATTCTCTCAGTCCTTGCAGCCATTTTCCTTGCCAAGAGATTTCTGTTCCTGTTGTGTCCTCGTTGTCTGTCCTGTCCTGTCCTGCCTGTCCTGTGTCACGGGTGTCACCACACATTTGTGCTGGGGCTGCTCTGCCCTGCCGCATAGCCTGGTGCGATAGGAGAGGGCCTGGGGACCTGGAATTGGTAGTGTTGGATGTAGTTGGACTCTAGATGGGATTTGTAGGTGGACACAGGATATCTGGAGCTCCTCAGTTATCCTGCAACAGTTTGACTCTTGTCCTACCTTTTTTCTCAGATTGAGATGGATTAAATCTGTGCCAGAGGGCACCGTCCCGGGTGAGGGGATTGCCCTGAGCAGGTGAGGCCCCATTTGTCTCTGCAGCAGAAGTGTATGTGGTGACTGTGTTACAGCTCTGTTCTTTGTCTTTGTTTTTAGGAAATAAATCTGGATACCAGCAGCCAAGGTGGGCAGCGGAGAGAAGTGGTTCTTATTGCTCAGCTCTCAAGAACAACAATTTTTCAGCAGATTCACCGTGTCGCAAGAGAGATCTGCCCAGTGTCAAGGATGATGTTTGAGATTGAGGCTTCAGGTGATTGAGGATGGTGACTGGGAGAGGGAGGGTGATCAGGTATCCAGTTAGGAGTTATTGGGAGGGGGTTTGCAGGCAGCAGGGTGAGAAAGGGTGTTTATTTGTTTATTTGAGGGCTCCCCCCCCACAAGGCTGTTCAGAAGCCTAGCAGAGGCATTCCCATGTCTTGCAGCACACAAGGTCCTCCACTGCACTCACAGCAATGCCATTTACCTTTGCCTTTCTCTTACCCAGGTACCACCCCTAATGAAGGCCACAGCCTTGGAATCAGGGTGAAGCTGGAGCCTGAGGGAGCCAGGCACGCTCAGGAAAGGGCAAGTAGCTGCCTTGCTGGGATTTGGCCCACATAACTCTGGACTCACACTTTGGTTTTGGTTTTCTTCATTGCAGCTGACCGAGAGGCTCACAGGCCATCACGAGGCCATCCGAGGCAGACTCATTTCAGGTGCAGCGTGGATCCACATCGCCGATCATCCAAAAGATAAGTCGGGGGCCACGGCCTGCAGATGAGAGAGTAGCAGGTTGGGAATCCCTGGGACAGATTTAAAAATTGGCAGTGGGAAAAGCATTCTTCTGCAAGGGCCTCTTAGGAGAGCTAAAGGGAGAGGCTCTACTTTTGATGGCAGCTTTCAGGCGGGCAGTGCAGAACAGCTCCGGTGTGTGCCGTGTTCCCTGGTGTGTCTTTGGGATCCCTTTTGCCTTCCCCCCTCGAGGCCCTCACCACAAGCATGATGTGTCGTGTTTCATGTCCCCCCTGTTTGTCACGTTCTGTGTCACGGGTGTGTGCACACATTTGTGCCGGAGCTGTTCTGCCCTGCCGCATGGCCTGCTGCAGTAGTAAAAATTCCTGAAGTAAAAGTCTTCACGCAGAAATACTTCATCAAGTATAAAAAAATATGAATAAAAAGATATAAAAAATATGAAAAACTACTCGCATCAGTTGTAATATAGAATATAAATTTAGTTTTAAATTGACATTGGTGAAGATAAATGTGTGCGTAAGCAAAATACAATAATATACATTATAAATACAAATATGAATATAAAAATTGAACATTAGGATAAAACCTATTTAAATTTGGTTTAAAATAAAGGGTTGGGGTTTTTTTATTCTTATTGTGTTAGAGGCAGGGTTTTTATTTTAAATAATATGAATGTGGATATTATTGTTATATATTTCTAAATATTGAGATATACAATCAAGATATAAATATATATATAAGCACAAAATACAAAGAAACACAAATAATAGGAAGAGATGTAATGAAGAATACAAAGAACAGTATACATAAGTATACATTTTAAATGTACATGTGAATATGAACCTGAAAAATAGAGTTTAAAAAAATATTTAAATACTCTTTAGAAAAAAGGGATTCTGTTTGGCTTTAATGTGGATGGAGGTAAAGGTTTTATTTTAAATAATCTAAGTGTTACAGAAGTAAAAATCATAACAGAAATATATACTTACTATGTAAAAATATGTATAAAAATACACAAATAAATTTAAGTTTTTTTGGGATATATGCAATATGGGATAGAAATATACATTTCTTTTTATAAATACAAGTGGACAGTGTACATCAATATACATTGTTAATAGAAATGTGAATATTAATATGAAAAAATACTTAAGAAAATATTTAAATATTTTTAAAATAAGTTGATGTCTTTTTGTTGGTTTTTTTTTTTTTTTGTGTAGTGTTTTGTTTTGTCTTTTATTCTATTAGATTAGAGGCAGGAGTTTATTTTCCCTCTTCCTGGTTGTTTTGGGGCATTTATTTCAGAGCAGTTTTCGGCGGGGGTCGCCCCTGTTCTTTTTTGCCGCCTTCGCTGCCGCAGCCCCGAGGCGCGCTGCGCCCCCGGCTGGGGCGGGCGGCAGTGCTGCCGCCATGTGGGCAGAGCGCGGTACTGCAGCCCTGCACCGAGAGGCCGCCACCTTGGGAGTGGCGCGTGGGCGATGTCGCGGAGTTTTGGTTGACCTTCTCAGCATGGCGGCGAAAAGGGCGGGGAAGTGGAGGACCGGGTGGGTGTCACTGGACTGCCTGCACGGAATAGCGACGTCATGGCGGCCCCGAGGGATTTTTCTGTGGCGTTTCATGTGTACCCGAGACATGCTGTGGGCTCAGGGGCGCCGCGGGCGTATTTCAGCGGGTTTGTGAGAGGCATCTGGGTAAACGCCTCGCTGTGCCGGGGTCCTCTCGCATCCACTTTCCCGCTCTGAGGGAGCTGAGCCGGGCCGAATTGTTCTGAAAAGCCCAGTGCGGCCAAAAATAGCCGAGTTTACACCAAGAGCCGATGATAGCCGACTGGAACCGATAGCCGACTGTAGCCGACTTGAGCCACATTTAGACAACGTGCCGAATGCGACCGAGTTTAGCCAAAGAGCCGAACTGAAACGAGTTTAGACCAAGAGCCGAAGCAAGCCGAATTCAGCCGAGTTTCATTAAACAGAACCGAACGACGCGGCAGCGCTCTGCAAGCAGTGCGCCTGTGCAGACGGCAGGGATCGCTGTGCCTGCAGTGCGCCGGTGCACACGGCAGGGGGCGCTGTATAAAGTATAAATAATCAACTATCGATAAGAAGGGATAAAAGCTCTATGTCATGTGCAGCAGTAGAAAATTTCAGGCTCCCAGGGACTGAATAGTTTTCTTTAAATCATTTTCATTTTGGAGTGGTTTTTTTACTCCCAGGTAGCCTGAAAGTTACTACTGTTGCTTTTTTATTCTAAAGCTAGAAAGGAAAACCAAGATTAGAAATGCAGGGAAAGAAAGGAAGAAAAAGAAAAAAAGAAAATAAGGAAAGGAAATGAAAGGAAGGAAGAGAGGAAGGAAGGAAGGAAGGAAGACAGACAAAAAAACCCAAAAACCAGGAGGGCAAGGAGAAACCTAGGGAAAAAAAAAAAAAAGAAAAAGAAAAGAAAAAAATAACAAAAAAAACAAACGCACAGAAAAAAAACCTCGGGATGGGCGAGAAACCCCCCCCCCCCCCGAAAAATCCAAGATGGGCAAGAAAAATCCCAGAAATACCACAGAAAAACAACAGGAAAAAAACAAAATAAAGAACAGCAACAAGGGCAAGAAAAAAATGCAGAAGAAAACCCCAAGATGGGTATGAAAAAGCCCAGAAAAAAAAAAAACCCAAAATAAAAAACAACAGAAAAATACGTAAGAAAGGCAGAGGAAAAAAAAAAAAACACAGAAAAAACACCAAGATGGGCAAGAAGAATCCCAGAAAAAAAAATGCTAGATGGACGAGAAAAAAAACCCGGAAAACCAGGAAAAAAAAAAACAGGGAAGAAAACCGGAAAAAAATCCCAAGAAGGGCAAGAAAAAACCCAGAAAACACAGAAAACCAAGGAAAAAACCCCAAGATGGGCGAGAAAACTACCAGGAAAAAAAAGCAAGATGGAGCAGAGAAAAACCTTAAAAAACCAAGGGAAAAAAAAAAAAACGGAAAAAAACCCAAGGATGGGCAAGAACCATCCAGAAAAAAATTCAGAAAAAATCCCCCAAGATGGGCAAGAAAAAACCCAGAAAAAAACACAGAAAAAAACCCCAAGATGGGCAAGAAGAAATCTGGAAATAACCCCCCAAGACTGGCAAGAAAAAAACAGAAAAAACGCCAAGATGGGCAAGAAAAAACTGTCGTAAAACCGGCCGTAAAGCGCGGCTGCCATAAAGACTGCCGTAAAGAGCGACTGTCGTAAAAGGTGCCGTAAAGCGCGACTGTCGTAAAAGGTGCCGTAAAGCGCGACAGTCGTAAAAGGAGCCGTAAAGCGCGACTGTCGTAAAAGGAGCCGTAAAGCGCGACTGTCGTAAAAGGTGTCGTAAAGCAGCACTGTCGTAAAAAAAACGCAGTAATGCGCGACTGTCGTAAAAGGTGCCGTAAAGCGCGACTGTCGTAAAGACTGCCGTAAAGCGCGACTGTCGTAAAAGGTGCCGTAAAGCGCGACTGTCGTAAAGACTGCCGTAAAGCGCGACTGTCGTAAAAGGTGTCGTAAAGCGCGACTGCCGTAAAGCGCGACTGTCGTAAAAGGTGCCGTAAAGCGCGACTGTCGTAAAAGGTGTCGTAAAGCGCGACAGCCGTAAAAGGTGCCGTAAAGCGCGACTGTCGTAAAAGGTGTCGTAAAGCGCGACAGCCGTAAAACCGGCCGTAAATCGCGACTGTCGTAAAAGGTGCCGTAAAGCGCGACTGTCGTAAAAGGTGCCGTAAAGCGCGATTGTCATAAAAAGGTGTCGTAAAGCGCGACTGTCGTAAAAGGTGCCGTAGAGCAGCACTGTCGTAAAAGGTGCCGTAAAGCGCGACTGTCGTGAAAGGTGCCATAAAGCGCGACTGTGCGATTTGTCCTGAAGAGCCGAAGACCCAAGTGTGGCTGAAAACAACTGAGTTTCACCGAACACCCAAGTGTGGCCGGAAATAGCTGAGTTTACACCAAGAGCCGATGATAGCCGACTGGAACCGACAGCCGAGTGTAGCCGGCTTGAGACGCATTTAGACAACGTGCCGAGTACGACCGAGTTTAGCTGAAGAGCCGAACTGAAACGAGTTTAGACCAAGAGCCGAAGCAAGCCGAATTCAGCCGAGTTTCATTAAACAGAACCGAACGATCCCACAGCGCTCTGCATGCAGTGCCCCTGTGCAGACGACAGGGGGCGCTGTGCCTGCAGTGCGCCGGTGCAGACGGCAGGGGGCGCTGTATAAAGTATAAAATATCAACTATCGATAAGAAGGGATAAAAGCTCTCTGTCACGTGCAGCAGTAGAAAATTTCAGGCTCCCAGGGAATAAATCATTTTCTTTAAATCATTATAGTTTTGGGGATTTTTTTTACTCCCAGGTAGCCTGAAAGTTACTACAGCTGCTTTTCTATTCTAAAGCTCGAAAGGAAAACCAAGATTAGATATACAGGGAAAGAAGGAAAGAAAGAAGGAAAGAAAGAAAGAAAGAAAGAAAGAAAGCGAGAGAAAGAAAAAAAGAAAATAAGGAAAGGAACTGAAAGGAAGAAAGAAGGAAGGAAGGAAGACAGAACAAAAAAAAACCCCAAAAACCAGGAGGGCAAGGAGAAACCTAGGGGAAAAAAAAGAAAATGAAAAGAAAAAACCCAACAAAAAACAAACCCACAGAAAAAAAACTCGAGATGGGCGAGAAAACCACCCCCCCCAAAAAAAAAACCCCAAGATGGGCAAGAAAAATCCCTGAAAACAGACCAGAGAAAAACCCCAAAATGGGCAAGAAATAAAATCAGAACAAAATACCAAGATGGGGAAGAAAAATCCAGAAAAAAAAAAAAAAAAAACCAAAATGGCAAAGAAAATCCCAGGAAAAAAAAAAAAAAAAAAAAAAAAAAAAAAAAAAAAAAAAACCAGAAAAAAAAAAACCCCAAGGGGGGCAAGGAAAAACCAGAAAAAAGACCAAAATGGGCAAGAAGAAACGAAGAAAAAACCCCAAGAAATGCCAGAAAAAACTCAAGGAAAAAGGGAGTAAAATCCCCAAGAAACAAGGCAAGAAAGAGAGGCAATAAAGGCCACAAAAACTCAAGACAAAAAAAAACAAAAACAAGACATGCCGGAAAAAGGTACGAAAATGGTTCTGTCAGGTGCGATCCAGGTGAGCGGGTTCAGATTCAGGTCCAGGAGATGAACAAGTGTCAGATTAGTGTGGGGCACTGCTGTGCAATGCAGCTGTGACACGATTTATGTTCAAATATAGTTTAAATAAATTGGGGATAGTTTGGCTTTTATTGGGGTATAGGCTGGAGATTTCATAAAAAATATAAAAGTAGAAATCCAAATATATCATATATATATGTCGATATCAATAAATATTTAATACATATGAATATAAGTAAAAGAAATCTATTGTCTCAAAAGAATATATCTATTATTATATAAAAAGGTATTCTCTCCAATATATATAATATCTATAAATATAACAAATGAAAATTACAAATATAGATGTGAATAGAATTATGACAAACAAAATTATTTTTAAACTTTTAAATGTGTTTTAAATAAAGGGGTGTCTTTGCTTTTTATTTCGTTAGAGGCAGGGGTTTTATTTTAAATAATATAAGTACTTTAGAAATGTAAATTGACAGACAGAAATATATAATAAATATATAGAGATATAAAGATATAATACCAAACTATGAATAGAAATAGAAATCTATGCAAGTAACATGAAGAGATGCAATATATAATATAATTTTTATTATACAGTAATATAAATTCTAAATATAAATGCGAATATAAATATGAAAAATATATGATGGGGGCTCGGAGCAGCCCAGGTGTGAGCTGTGAGGATGATGGGGGCTCGGAGCAGCCCAGGTGTGAGTGTGAGGATGATGGGGGCTCGGAGCAGCCCAGGTGTGAGTGTGAGGATGATGAGGGGCCGGCTCCTGCCGGGGCGAGGCTGTTTTAGGGGGAGGCTTTGCCTCAGCTCCCTTTTGCATGGAGCTGCTGAGTGGAGGGGTTTATGGGCCGCTCCCGGCGCTGTCTCATGGAAGGACTGCGAGAGCTTCCCACAGGGTCGGGGGCAACGCCTGGATCCGCGCTTGGGTACGTGGAGCATCGCTTAAAGGAGGCGCCGAGGGACGAATCTTTGTGCCGGGGAGCAGCGGCCGAACAGGTGAGCCCGTGTGGGGTTGGAGCGGGGAATTTTCTCCTTCCCCTTTGCAATTTCATCTTGCCAGTCCCTCCCCGGTTCCCCAGGAACAAAAATGGAGCTTGTGAGGACAAAAGGGATTAAGGAGAAGGAAGCAGCTCCTCTTCTCTTATTGTCTGTGTTTGAACTGAGGGGATCCCTCTTGACTTGAGGTTTTAAGGGTGTTGATTGCAGGAAAAGCTGCCTTTTCCAGGCTGTTAGGGGTATCCCGGGGGTGACAGGGAATCCCTGCGTTCTATTCTAAGGGGAATGGGAAAAGTATTCTTGTGGTATTCTGGGTTTGATTTGAAGGCAGCCACCCCATTTGCACCACCCTCGGGTTTAAATGGAGGGGGCAGCCCTGGTGTCCCTCCTTTTGAAGGGTTTGAATGGAGGTCGAAATCGCCCTTTCCCATCAGTCGAAGGCTTTCATTTGGGGAGCGCCCCTTCTTTTCTGCTCTCCTAGGGGGTGAAATTGGAGGGGAGAACGCATTTCTTTGCCCTTGTTGAAGTGAGGTGCGCTCCGTCTGCGGTTTCGGGGTTGGCTTGCGGGAAGCCGCAGCTCCGGCAGCGTTTGCAGGGCTGCAATGGGGCTGTGCCGCGGCATTGGAGGGCGCTGCCCGTGCCCGCGGCCCGGCGCGGAACGTTCCCGCTCGGGAGCGCTGCTGGCACGGCCCGGGCAGCTGCCGGGGCGCACGGGGGATTCGGCGCGGCCGGGCCGACCGAGGGCGGCAGTGGCGGAGCCGCGCCGGTGCGAGCCGTGCGGAGCCGAGCGGAGCCGGGCCGGGCCGGCCAAGGGCGGCAGAGGCGGCGCGGGCGCTGCTGCGCCGGCCCGGGCGGTGCCGGCCGCTCCGTCCGCTCCGGGCGCGGGGCTCGGGCGCCGCCGGTAGCCCCGGGCCCGGTGCCGGCCCCGCCGGGCAGGGGCAGCGGGCGGGGCTCCCCGGGACGGCGCCGGCCCCGCGTGCTGGAGCAGCCGCCGCAGGAGCCGCTTTCCTGCCGGGAGCCGCGCTCCGTCCGGGGCCGGCAGCGAGCGCGGGGTTCGGCCGCTCCAAGTTCGGCGGTGCCGTGGCTCGGAGGCGCTTTGGAGGCGTTGATGGCATCGCTGGGTTCGGTTTGCAGCGGGTGTCCGCTAAGGGACACGGTGTTCTTCCTGAGTGGGCACGGTTCTCGGTGCCGGTAGGGATGATAAAGGTTTGTTTTGGATTGGGTTTTGTAGTCGGATTTTATTTTTTTTTTTTTCCGGGTATTATGTTTAGAAGGGCGCGCAATGGTTTTTACGGGTCATAGCGCGAAGCAGCGGTTCGCATTTTAATTCTGTTGCGGTGGCTTTTATTAGCGTGAGTGTGTAGTGTTTGTTTTGGGGGGCTTGAGGTAGCGTCCTGTCGTTCATAGCAGCGGGTTTTTAATCTTTATAATTGCATGTGTGTTTATCGTCTTCCAGGGCTTTTATTTGTTTGGTTTGTTTGATTGTAGTGTATGTTTTATGGTTACGGGTAATTTGGGGGACATTGTTTATGGTTACGTTTGTCTTTAGTCTTTGTGTTTGTTTCTAGGTGGTATTTTTATTTTGATAGCTTGAGGCACTATGGGTTTATTCAGTTGGGAATAAGTTTTTTGTTGCAGATTTCAGTTTATTTGGTTTTTGGTATTATTCTTGTTGTTGCTTTCTTTATTTTCTTTTTTTGGTTGTTGTTGTCTTTTAATGTATTTGAGTATTGTTTATCAGGGTTTATTTTGGGAACGTGGGTATTTATATGGTGGGTTTTTAAAGTATTTATTTATTTGGGTAGTTAATTTCTTAGTTTTTAGTGGTTGAGATGTTTTTCCATTTTGTTAATTAGTTCAGGTTTAAAGTTATTTTTACAGAGGATTGTTTATTCTTTGAGTTAGTGTAGAGGTAGAATTGTGTTGGTTTTTTCTTTTTTAGTAACGTTCAGGGTCAGTGGCACTGTCTTGAGTTTAGTAGATTGGTTTGACTTTTTTTTAGTACTGTTTGTAATTTGCTGTGTGTGTTTCTAGAGGATTTTCTTTTATTTTGGTTCCATTTTTCTGTCGTGATGAGAATTGTTATTGAAAAGAGTGTTCTTTGTTTTTTCGCTGACACTTGTTTGGCTGTTGGAGGTATCTTGATGTTTTTGGAAGATATTGGTGGGAATTTGATGCTGTTTGTTCTGTCATTTCATTTAGGAATTGGATTTTAAATATACAATTATGACTCTAACTATATTGAAACAAAAGAAATAGATGTGTAGCAATGGGAATGAGCCAATTTTATTTTTATATATTCGGTCAATTTTTAAAATTTAACATGTAACATGAGTCATTATATGTTACAATAAGTTATTCTAATTTTAATAGAGTATTGTGTATGTTTTTAGATATATGAATAGAGAATATAAATGTAAATACAACCCAAACAAAAATACAAATATATAAATGTATTGCAACTATATGCAGATATATAAAAAATTAATAATAAATTGTAAATATAAAATAACATAAATTGATACAATATATAATACAAGTGATACTGCATATATTTTATGAAAAATATTATAGGAAATGGATATAAAATAGATATAAATACGGATGTGATCTATCTATCTATCTATATCTATCATTTGTTGTATATTATGATAAGTACAACTATAAAAAAACATTTAGGTAGTTTAAAATAATGGATGGTTTTGTTTTTTCTTTGCCAAAGCAGGGGTTTTCGTGTAAAAATTACAAATACAAATAATATAAAGGTAGAAATATGAGTATAGAAATATATCATAAACACGTTAAAGATTTATATAAAAATTAGAAATATAAGGAAAAATAAGTTGTAGCAGTAGATATGGTAAATAATTTAAAAAATATTTCCCGTATATTTTTTGAATAAGGTGCATATTATATATAGTTATTAATATAATACATCAATATAAACGATAAATATATATAAAATATCAACTATCTATAAGAAGGAATAAAAGCTCTATGTCACGTGCAGCAGTAGAAAATTTCAGGCTCCCAGGGAATAAATAGTTTTCTTTAAATCATTTTCGTTTTGGAGTTTTTTTTTTTTTACTCTCGGGTAGCCTGAAAGTTTCTACTGCTGCTTTTTTATTCTAAAGGTGGAAAGGTAAACCAAGATTAGAAATACAAGAAAGGGGAAGGGAAAGGAAAGGGAAAGGGAAAAGGAAAAGGAAAAGGGAAGGGAAGTGGTGAAAAACAGAGTGAAAAAAGTAAAAAGAGTTGGAGGGAAAAAGAGAGGGCATTGGGGAGGAGCGGTGCTGCCTCAGGTCCTTCCCCGCCCGGGGGCGAAGGACCCGTTTCATGCCCTGGAGGGACTGCAGCTGCCGGTGGCTCCCGGGGGACGGAGCGGTGGCTGTCAGCCCGAGACTCCAACTCCCGGCAGGCCCTGCTGCTGGCGCGGCATGTGACTCAACGGGCGACGCGGCCCGGCATTTTTCTCTAAATCGGCGGTAAATACAGCTGAGTAAAATTAGCTTGGTTTTCTTCCTTCTTTTGTAACTGAACTGTTTTTATTATAAATCCTATTTGAATATGTGGAAAAAGTGGGGATGTCCTGTAATATATCGTCGCTTTTCTTGTTTACAGGGTACTGAGAAAATACGTCTCCCTTAGAGTCCCACGGAAAGGTTCTCAGTGCGCTCTCTATCAAGGTATGTATTTACAAATAAGTGATCCCTTTAGATATTTGCCTGTGTACCTTTTCCTGTAATTCAGAGCTTGCGTTCTGTGGGTTTTATGATAAACCTGTAAAACATGTAAAAATGGTTTTGCAAGTCTTAAACCTTGAAGGCAGCAATAAGTGGATTTAGAGCCTGTTCTTGACCAGACAAAGAGAAAAAGTGTGACTTTGATGCTGAACTTGTCATTTTTCATTTGACTTGTCTTGAATGATTTAGGAATAGAGAGAACTAGAAAAAGAGAGAAATAGAATTGATTATTGAGCACTCCTCAAATGCTCACCATGATTCAGTGTAGAGCCAAAGGGAAGGGTGATGGAACAGAGCTCTGTGCTTTGGAAGGAAATAAATTTAAACCTGACCTCCTCACAGAGTCTCACTAACTTCTTTTGTTTTAAAATACAAAATACGATTAGGAAGTGTTGGAAGTTAGTGTTTTGGGAAAGAAACGGCAGTTCCACAGAACATTGCATTGAACAGAGGCTCTGGGAACGATTCATGTTGTAAGTGCTGTCACTGCAATCAGTTGGTGGTTCAGCCTTGAAACGTGCACTTGCCCTTCTATAAAGCACTGTTTTGTTTGCCTTTCAGTGCTATGAGTCTTGATAAATTGGAGAAGAGCCCAAGAGAAATTTTTCATCCCTTGATATAAAAGGTAGGAAGTGACTTTTTTAGGTTTGGTTCTTTTTCTTTATTATTTTCTGGAAATAAAAGTAATTAAGTATAGGTACTACTGGTTTGTTTCTTCCAGTAGCAGGTGATAACAATAGCAGTAGTACTAGTAAAAATAATAATAGAAATAATAATAATAATAGTAATGTAATACTACATAAACTGTCTTTATCCATTGAACTGGCCATTTCAAATCAAAACTTCTAAACACAAATCAAACCATCATCCTTGTAGAATCTTTCACAGCAGCGGGCTAAAGATCCTGGTTTTGTTGACAGGATTTATTGGTTCTGGAAGAACAAGAGGGAAGTACAAGCCTAACTACTTGTAGCTCACAGAGCCGTCCAGTGAACCCAGCTTTGTGTTTTGGTGGGCTTGTGATGACTTTGAAATCAATTGCTCATTCCAGTAAAAAAAATTCATGTTTTTTTGAACGTGACAGCAGAAATAACTTTAGGCACCAACTGAATAATAATAGATCACCAGTTTAAGTTAAAAATTCATGCTATACTATCAAAATTTAAAGGTAAATTATTATGTGTTAGGTGATGGTATAAAGTGTATGCTCTAATGTGTAATGCAAAGATACATACGTACCTGAAAGTCCTTAGAGGAAACAAATTTTTATGTCTGCTGTTTGATTGTTTACCATACGATATTTGGTTTCATTTCCCAGGGATCGGTGAATTTTAACTTTGGAGTCCCCTATGCTAAGGATGCTCAGCTTACAGGTGATGAAATGTTCAGTAATGGTGAGTTTTTCACCTTCTCTTTAATTGCTATGCTGATCTGAATAAGAAAAAAAAAAACAAAAGCAAGAGAAAAAAAAGGATGGTTTATTATTTTTTACGCTCTTATGTTTGTTTCCTCAGTATTTGCTGCAGCTCTGCTTACCCAAGCTTTGGGTTCCTTCTGTCCCACTGGGAGTTGCCCAATTTGGTTGCATCTGGTGAAATTCACCCTGAGACCTTACAGAACCAGCTCCAACTACGTGAGAGCCATTTGCAGTTCTCTCCAGACGCCTGGAGAATGGGCGACGTTTCTGAGGATCCGGCGAGCGTGCTTCTATCAAAACTCAGTCTGTGAAATTCCTGGGGAAAACCCTTCTGTGTCCTGAAGGGTTCAAACTCTGGTGAGGATCCAGTTATCAGGTGCTCACCTGGATGGTTCCAGCTCCCAAAGGTAACACTTGTACTCTTGCCCTGTAGTTTACATCTATTGTATTTTTGTTATTTTCAAGATTTTTTGTCTTTGCAAAATATTGTGCATTTCACTCTTTGGAACCTCTCAGATGGTTCTTTGGTGCAGCACCACCCCATGGGACACTTGGCTGCTGTCCTGAAGGGGTTGGTGGCTAGAATTGTAAATCCTGGAGAGTTTATAAGTCTTCTGTCCCCAGGGAGGTGTCATGCTTTGTTTACTTTTGTTCTGTTGGTTAGGCGCTGCTTCTCGTTGCAAGTATGAATTTCAAACTGCCCTGTTCTTATTTTAACTGTTTTCCTGGTTCTCTCCCTACGGCAGGGAAAGACTCTCGTATCCTTGTCGTCGGGCTCAGTGCTGTCCAAGAAGATACAGAGACTAAAAAAATCATAAGAAGCAAAATATGACTGCAGGGAAGAGAAGCTGGAGAGAACAGAAGGTGATATTGTTATCCTTACCCTGTATTAGAGACATCCGCTGTGCTTTGATGCTGGCAGCTGCCAGGGGCTTGTTAGCTCTTTGTAGGCAGGTGTAGGTGTTCACTTGTAGGTTTTTTCTCTGGACAAGGCAATTCAAACTTTGCTCAGCTGATATTTGCAGATTACTCTCTAGCACAGTCCAGCAGGACATTTCTGAATGTTGTAAAAATACCATGTTACTTGGAAATTGCTAATGAAGAGAAGCTTTAGGGGAAAATAAGATTTCAGGGTTGGAAGATGTGAGAAGAATTGTGTGGGGATGTTAGACTGAAGTAAAGCACTCTTGAAGCTGGACTGGCACGCTGGCAGGTCCCCTATTAAACAGTAGTGCTGAGATTAGCCTGGGGGTTGCCCATTGTTTCTGTAGAAATCAATGTTTCCTGGTCTTGAGAGGTAAGCTGCTTTGAAAAGCTGGAAGGTGCAGCATGCTGACAATCTCCGTGCTTTGGATTAAAAGTAGATTTCAGAAGGGTCCTAGGCTTTTGTCTTTTCCTAGAAGTCGATGTAATCCTGTCGAGGAGTTTTTAGTTCTGTGTTGCCATGTCATCCATCAGAGCCCTGTTGTACTAATCTTCATACAAGTACAAAACAAAAAATCCGACCCTGTCCCAAGCACTTAGAGGCCAGAACACGATTTCCTCGGGCTGCCATTTGGGTGCCATCGGTACTCACCACGAATTGAGCCCTCTGGCTCTGACAGAGCCCCTGGATGCTGACGGAAGGGGGCTGGTCACAGACCCTGGAGGTGCCTGTCCCCCAGGGAGGGAGAGGACGAGGCAGTGTGGCCTGCAGGGAGGGTCTCGTCCCCAGAGAGCAGCCGGCGACTCCATGCCTGCCCGGGGCTGCGGGTGCCCCCTCGGGGTGGACGCCTGCCCTCAGGTTTCCCTCTGGGCACCCGGGGAGGGAACCAGGTCCATCCGTGTGGCAGCTGCAGGGCCTGCAGGCTCTGGGCCCTGGAGCCGAGTGAGCCTGAGCTGCTGCATGCTTGCTGTGAGCTTTGGGGTGAGCGTGCATCACTGCAGGCCTGGGATGGATTGAAATGCGCTGAGGAAAGCAGAGGGAGGGAGGGAGGGAGGGAAATGCTCTGTTAACATGTGCCAATTCTTCTGTCAGACTCATCACGGCGGGACAGCGTGAGGACTGAAAGTGTAAGAAGATGTGGAGGGAAAGAGAGAATCTGACAGGAGCATCGGACGCACGAGTGCAGGAATTTTGCTTTTTTGCTTGGATGTAAACTCAGGCGTTGAAAGGAATTTGGGAGTGAGAAGGGACATTTCAGAAGGAGAAGAAGCAAAAGAAGTTGTTGTTGTTGTTACAGTCCTGGCAAAATCTTTTGTTCTAGCTAATAAAAGAAGTTAGTTTAAAAAACAAAAAGGAAAAAATGTAGCGGTTTTTTTTTTCCTTCACTATGATATTCATTGGTGGTATATGGTGTGTTGTTTCATTTCTTGGTAGTATGAAGTCTGTGTAAATTGTTTTTTGAGTGAAGCTGACTTTCTGGATGGGTTGGTTTGTATTTGAGGCAGGATTAATTTCAATAGGATTCTTTCATAGATTTCTGATGGGTATTACTGGGATTTTGGTTTTGTTTGCTGTATGTATAAACCTAGAGCTTTGGTAGGGCCAGCTGGGCTGCTGGAGTTTTGGGTGTGAATTTATTAGATGGCTTTTGTTAGATGCAGTTTTTAATTTTTGAAATGTTTTTCCATGTAGTGGTTTTAAGGTGGTTTTTAAGAATTCATTGTATTGTTTTCTGTTGTTTGTAGTTGGTGTATGATAAGGGATGTGGTGTGACTTTTTGAACATTATGGTTTTGGTGTTCCTAAGTTCTGATTTCTTTGTGGTTCAATATTTTTTTTTATTTTTATTTTTTGGGACAGGGGCATTTATATGGTGGGTTTTTATAGGCAATATGTTTTTTAATTTAGGTAGTGATATTTTTTAATATTTTAATAGTTTAGGTTTTTTATTTTCATGGTTTTAATTATTTTTTTTAATTTTTTCAAATAACTTTTATAGATGACATGTTATTATTTGTGCATTAACATAAAGGTAGAGCTTTGGGGACTTTTTTTAGTAATGTTTAGGGTCAGTTGTGCAGTTTTGAGTCTAGTGTGTTGGTTTGATTTAATTTTTATTGGGTGTTTGTTTTTATTAGCAGTTGTGTCATTTTCAAGGTGTGTTTGAGTTTTTTGGGGTTTTTGAGATACTGGTTTAGGAGGAAGTTTATGATGAGCATGTGCGGAGGTTTTGGGCTACTTTATAATGGGATTTAAAATTTATTTACAGTTAGGTTTATTTGAGTTTTTATTAGGGTTCAGTGACGTTGTGGGATGTTTGTTCCATTAGTAACAGAAATAGGTTTTGTTTTGCTGTGCTGCGATGGGATGGGCGTGTGCTGCGTGCCGGTGCTGACAAAGGTACAGTATTGTTGTGGCTCTGGTGTGTCGGGTTAATGAACTTACATGGGTTAATATAGAGATGAAAATAGAAATAAATATAAATTTAAAAATAAATATAAAATTAGAGTGGTGAACATAAATATAGATAACAGATACATACATAAAACTATAATACATGGTATATAATTGTAACATGTTATCATATAGGTAAATGATAGTCTATTTTATATATATATACACAAAGATATATAAATATAGATTGTAAATATAAAAATATTTAAATAGAGTTAAAGTAAATTGGGGGGTTTTATTAGGGTATAGGCTGGGGTTTTTAAAAGATAGAAATAAAATATAAATTCAGATATACAAATATATATAGAAATACAAATATCTATACATATTTAATTTAAACAAATATAAGTAAAAATATATATATAATACAGAAAATATATATCTATGATTATATTAGAAGGTATTCTCTCTAAAATGTATAATATCTATGAATAGAATATATAAAAATATCCATATAAATATCATTATAATTTTGAAAAATAAATTTACTTCCTAAATTTTAAATCTGGTTCAAATAAAGGGGTGTCCTTGGTTTTTATTTGGTTAGAGGCAGGAGTTTTATTTTAAATAATATAAGCAATATATAAATGTGGATCTTAAGATAGAAATATATAATAAATATATAAAGAGAAATTGCTAAACTATGAATATAAATTTAAATATAAATGTATGTAAGTAATATGAAGCGTTGTAGCATGGAATATAAATAACATTATATGGCAATATAAATTATAAATGGGAATATAAATATAAAAATATGTAAATATCGTTTAAAAGAAATGGAATGTTTTGGCTTTTATTTAAGTAGAGGCAGGGTTTTTATTTTGAATATTGTAAGTGTTCCAGAAGTAAAAATCTTGACACAGAAATATTTAATAAATATAAAAAATATGAATAAAAATATATAATAAATATAAATACCTACTCGCACCGGATGTAATATAGAATATAAATTTATTTATAAATTGACATTGGTAAAGATAAATGTATAAGTAAGCAATATACATTAATATACATTATAAATACAAATATGAATATAAAAATTTAACATTAGGATAAAATCTATTTAAATATTTTTTAAAACAAAGGGTTGGGGTTTTTTTTATTGTTGTGTTAGAGGCGGGGTTTTTATTTTAAATAGTATGAATGTAGATATTATTGTTATATATTTCTAAATATTGAGATATACAATCAAGTTATAAATATGTATGTATAAACACAAAATATTAATAAATACAAATAATAGGAAGTGATGTAATTAGGAATACAAATAACAGTATACATAAGTATACATTTTAAATGTAAATGTGAATATGAACCTGAAAAATAGAATTAAAAAAAATATTTAAGTAGAGTTTTGAAGAAAGGGGTTCTTTTTGGCTTTAATGTGGATGGAGGCGAAGGTTTTATTTTAAATAATCCAAGTGTTACAGAAGTAAAAATCGTAACAGAAATGTATACTTACTATGTGAAAATATTTATAAAAATATACAAATAAATTTAAGTTTTAGGGATATATGCAATATGGAATAGAAATGTATTTATAAAAAGAAATGTATAAATGGACAGTGTACATCAATATACGTTGTAAATAGAAATGTGAATATTAATATGAAAAAATATTTTTAAAAATATTTAAATATTTTTTAAAATAATTTTTTTTTTGTGTTGTGTTTGGTTTTGTTTTGTCTTTATCCTATTAGATTAGAGGCAGAACTTTTTTTTCCCTCTTCCCGGTTGTTTTGGGGCATTTATTTCAGAGCAGTTTTCGGCGGGGGCCGCCCCTGTTCTTTTTTGCCGCCTTCGCTGCCGCAGCCCCGAGGCGCGCTGCGCCCCCGGCTGGGGCGGGCGGCAGTGCTGCCGCCTTGTGGGCAGAGCGCGGTACTGCAGGCGTGCAGCGAGAGGCCGCCAGCTTGGGAGTGGCGCGTGGGCGATGTCGCGGACTTTTGTTTGACCTTCTCAGCATGGCGGCGAAAAGGGCGGGGAAGTGGAGGACCGGGTGGGTGTTTAACTGCACTGCCTGCACGGAATACCGACGTCATGGCGGCCCCGAGGGATTTTTCTGTGGCGTTTCATGTGTACTCGAGACATGCTGTAGGCTCAGGGGCGCCGCGGGCGAGCGTATTTTGGCGGGTTTGTGAGAGGCATCTGGGTAAACGCCTCGCTGTGCCGGGGTCCTCTCACGTCGGCTTTCCCGCCCTGATGGAGCCGAGGCGGGCCGAATAGTTCCGAAGAGCCGAGTGTGGCCGGAAAGAGCCGAGTTTCCCCGAAGAGCCGAGTGTGGCCGGAAAGAGCCGACTTGAACCGAAGAGCTCAGTGCGGCCGAAAACAGCCCAGTTTACACCAAGAGCCGATGATAGCCGACTGCAACCGATAGCCGAGTGTAGCCGACTAGAGCCGCATTTAGACAATGTGCCGAATACGACCGAGTTTAGCCGAAGAGACGAACTGAAACGAGTTTAGACCAAGAGCCGAAGCAAGCCGAATTCAGCCGAGTTTCATTCAACAGAACCGAACGACGCCGCAGCGCTCTGCATGCAGTGCGCCTGTGCAGACGGCAGGGGGCGCTGTGCCTGCAGTGCGCCGGTGCACACGGCAGGGGGCGCTGTATAAAGTATAAAATATCAACTATCGATAAGAAGGGATAAAAGCTCTCTGTCACGTGCAGCTGTAGAAAATTTCAGGCTCCCAGGGAATAAATCGTTTTCTTTAAATCATTTTCGTTTTGGAGTATTTTTTACTCCCAGGTAGCCTGAAAGTTATTACTGCTGCTTTTTTATTCTAAAGCTAGAAAGGAAAACCAAGATTAGAAATGCAGGGAAAGAAAGAAAGAAAGAAAAAGAAAAAAAAATAAGGAAAGGAAATGAAAGGAAAAAAGAAGGAAGGACAGGAAGGAAGGAAGGAAGACAGACAAAAAAACCCTAAAAACCAGGAGGGCAAGGAGAAACCTAGGGAAAAAAAAAAAAAGAAAAAGAAAAAAAAAAAAAACCAAAAAAAAAACAAAAAAAAAAAAAAAACAAAAAAACACGAAGATGGGCAAGAAAAATCCCTGAAAACAGACCAGAGAAAAACCCCAAGATGGGCAAGAAAAAAAATCGCAACAAAAAACCAAGATGGGGAAGAAAAAATCCAGAAAAGAAAAACCCAGAAAAAAAAAAAACAAAAACAACTGAAAAAAAACCCCAAGGGGGGCAAGGAAAACCAGGAAAAACACCAAGTTGGGCAAGAAGAAACGAAGAAAAAACCCCAAGAAGTGCCCGAAAAAAATCAAGGAAAAAGGGAGTAAAAGACCCAAGAAACAAGGCAAGAAAGAGAGGCAATAAAGGCCACCAAAAATTCAAGAAAAAACCCAAGACATGCCAGAAAAAGGTACGAAAATGGTTCTGCCAGGTGCGATCAAGGTGAGCGGGTTCAGTTTCAGGCCCAGGAGATGAACAAGTGTCAGATTAGTTTGGGGCACTGCTGTGCAATGCAGCTGTGACAGGATTTATGTTTAAATATAGTTTAAATAAATTGGGGATTGTTTGGCTTTTATTGGGGTATGGGCTGGAGTTTTCATAAAAAATATAAAACTAGAAATCCAAATATATCATCTATATGTCGATAGAAATAAATATTTAATACATATAAATATAAGTAAAAGAAATCTATTGTGTCAAAAGAATCTATATATTATTATATAAAAAGGTATTCTCTCCAATATATATAATATCTATAAATATAACAAATGAAAATTACAAATATAGATGTGAATAGAATTATGACAAACAAAATTATTTTTAAACTTTTAAATGTGTTTTAAATAAAGGGGTGTCTTTGCTTTTTATTTCGTTAGAGGCAGGGGTTTTATTTTAAATAATATAAGTACTTTAGAAATGTAAATTGACAGACAGAAATATATAATAAATATATAGAGATATAAAGATATAATACCAAACTATGAATAGAAATAGAAATCTATGCAAGTAACATGAAGAGATGCAATATATAATATAATTTTTATTATACAGTAATATAAATTCTAAATATAAATGCGAATATAAATATGAAAAATATATGATGGGGGCTCGGAGCAGCCCGGGTGTGAGCTGTGAGGATGATGGGGGCTCGGAGCAGCCCAGGTGTGAGTGTGAGGATGATGAGGGCTCGGAGCAGCCCAGGTGTGAGTGTGAGGATGATGGGGGCTCGGAGCAGCCCAGGTGTGAGCTGTAATGATGATGGGGGCTCGGAGCAGCCCAGGTGTGAGTGTGAGGATGATGGGGGCTCGGAGCAGCCCAGGTGTGAGTGTGAGGATGATGAGGGGCCGGCTCCTGCCGGGGCGAGGCTGTTTTAGGGGGAGGCTTTGCCTCAGCTCCCTTTTGCATGGAGCTGCTGAGTGGAGGGGTTTATGGGCCGCTCCCGGCGCTGTCTCATGGAAGGACTGCGGGAGATTCCCACAGGGTCGGGGGCAACGCCTGGATCCGCGCTTGGGTACGTGGAGCATCGCTTAAAGGAGGCGCCGAGGGACGAATCTTTGTGCCGGGGAGCAGCGGCCGAACAGGTGAGCCCGTGTGGGTTCGGAGCGGGGAATTTTCTCCTTCCCCTTTGCAATTTCATCTTGCCAGTCCCTCCCCGGGTCCCCAGGAACAAAAATGGAGCTTATGAAGACAAAAGGAATTAAGGAGAAGGAAGCAGCTCCTCTTCTTTTATTGTCTGCGTTTGACCTGAGGGGATCCCTCTTGACTTGTGGTTTTAAGGGTGTTGATTGCAGGAAAAGCTGCCTTTTCCAGGCTGTTAGGGGTATCCCGGGGGTGACAGGGAATCCCTGCGTTCTATTCTAAGGGGAATGGGAAAAGTATTCTTGTGGTATTCTGGGTTTGATTTGAAGGCAGCCACCCCATTTGCACCACCCTCGGGTTTAAATGGAGGGGGCAGCCCTGGTGTCCCTCCTTTTGAAGGGTTTGAATGGAGGTCGAAATCGCCCTTTCCCATCAGTCGAAGGCTTTCATTTGGGGAGCGCCCCTTCTTTTCTGCTCTCCTAGGGGGTGAAATTGGAGGGGAGAACGCATTTCTTTGCCCTTGTTGAAGTGAGGTGCGCCCCGTCTGCGGTTTCGGGGCTGGCTTGCGGGAAGCCGCAGCTCCGGCAGCGTTTGCAGGGCTGCAATGGGGCTGTGCCGCTGCATTGGAGGGCGCTGCCCGTGCCCGCGGCCCGGCGCGGAACGTTCCCGCTCGGGAGCGCTGCTGGCACGGCCCGGGCAGCTGCCGGAGCGCACGGGGGATTCGGCGCGGCCGGGCCGGCCGAGGGCGGCAGTGGCGGAGCCGCGCCGGTGCGAGCCGTGCGGAACCGAGCGGAGCCGGGCCGGGCCGGCCAAGGGCGGCAGAGGCGGCGCGGGCGCTGCTGCGCCGGCCCGGGCGGTGCCGGCCGCTCCGTCCGCTCCGGGCGCGGGGCTCGGGCGCCGCCGGTAGCCCCGGGCCCGGTGCCGGCCCCGCCGGGCAGGGGCAGCGGGCGGGGCTCCCCGGGACGGCGCCGGCTCCGCGTGCCGGAGCAGCCGCCGCAGGAGCCGCTTTCCTGCCGGGAGCCGCGCTCCGTCCGGGGCCGGCAGCGAGCGCGGGGTTCGGCCGCTCCAAGTTCGGCGGTGCCGTGGCTCGGAGGCGCTTTGGAGGCGTTGATGGCATCGCTGGGTTCGGTTTGCAGCGGGTGTCCGCTAAGGGACACGGTGTTCTTCCTGAGTGGGCACGGTTCTCGGTGCCGGTAGGGATGATAATGGTTTGTTTTGGATTGGGTTTTGTAGTCGGATTTTATTTTTTTTTTTTCCCGGGTATTATGTTTAGAAGGGCGCGCAATGGTTTTTACGGGTCATAGCGCGAAGCAGCGGTTCGCATTTTAATTCTGTTGCGGTGGCTTTTATTAGCGTGAGTGTGTAGTGTTTGTTTTGGGGGGCTTGAGGTAGCGTCCTGTCGTTCATAGCAGCGGGTTTTTAATCTTTATAATTGCATGTGTGTTTATCGTCTTCCAGGGCTTTTATTTGTTTGGTTTGTTTGATTGTAGTGTATGTTTTATGGTTACGGGTAATTTGGGGGACATTGTTTATGGTTACGTTTGTCTTTAGTCTTTGTGTTTGTTTCTAGGTGGTATTTTTATTTTGATAGCTTGAGGCACTATGGGTTTATTCAGTTGGGAATAAGTTTTTTGTTGCAGATTTCAGTTTATTTGGTTTTTGGTATTGTTCTTGTTGTTGGTTTCTTTATTTTCTTTTTTTGGTTGTTGTTGTTGTTGTCTTTTAATGTATTTGAGTATTGTTTATCAGGGTTTATTTTGGGAACGTGGGTATTTATATGGTGGGTTTTTAAAGTATTTATTTATTTGGGTAGTTAATTTCTTAGTTTTTAGTGGTTGAGATGTTTTTCCATTTTGTTAATTAGTTCAGGTTTAAAGTTGTTTTTACAGAGGATTGTTTATTCTTTGAGTTAGTGTAGAGGTAGAATTGTGTTGGTTTTTTCTTTTTTAGTAACGTTCAGGGTCAGTGGCACTGTCTTGAGTTTAGTAGATTGGTTTGACTTTTTTTTAGTACTTTTTGTAATTTGCTGTGTGTGTTTCTAGAGGATTTTCTTTTATTTTGGTTCCATTTTTCTGTCGTGATGAGAATTGTTGTTGAAAAGAGTGTTCTTTGTTTTTTCACTGACACTTGTTTGGCTGTTGGAGGTATCTTGATGTTTTTGGAAGATATTGGTGGGAATTTGATGCTGTTTGTTCTGTCATTTCATTTAGGGATTGGATTTTAAATATACAATTATGACTCTAACTATATTGAAACAAAAGAAATAGATGTGTAGCAATGGGAATGAGCCAATTTTATTTTTATATATTCGGTCAATTTTTAAAATTTAACATGTAACATGAGTCATTATATGTTACAATAAGTTATTCTAATTTTAATAGAGTATTGTGTATGTTTTTAGATATATGAATAGAGAATATAAATGTAAATACAACCCAAACAAAAATACAAATATATAAATGTATTGCAACTATATGCAGACATATAAAAAATTAATAATAAATTGTAAATATAAAATAACATAAATTGATACAATATATAATACAAGTAATACTGCATATATTTTATGAAAAATATTATAGGAAATAGATATAAAATAGATATAAATACGGATGTGATCTATCTATCTATCTATATCTATCATTTGTTGTATATTATGATAAATACAACTATAAAAAAACATTTAGGTAGTTTAAAATAATGGATGGTTTTGTTTTTTTCTTTGCCAAAGCAGGGGTTTTCGTGTAAAAATTACAAATACAAATAATATAAAGGTAGAAATATGAGTATAGAAATATATCATAAACACGTTAAAGATTTATATAAAAATTAGAAATATAAGGAAAAATAAGTTGTAGCAGTAGATATGGTAAATAATTTAAAAAATATTTCCCGTATATTTTTTGAATAAGGTGCATATTATATATAGTTATTAATATAATACATCAATATAAACGATAAATATATATAAAATATCAACTATCTATAAGAAGGAATAAAAGCTCTATGTCACGTGCAGCAGTAGAAAATTTCAGGCTCCCAGGGAATAAATAGTTTTCTTTAAATCATTTTCGTTTTGGAGTTTTTTTTTTTTTTACTCTCGGGTAGCCTGAAAGTTTCTACTGCTGCTTTTTTATTCTAAAGGTGGAAAGGTAAACCAAGATTAGAAATATAACAAAGGGGAAGGGAAAGAAAAGGAAAGGGAAAGGGAAAAGGAAAAGGAAAAGGGAAGGGAAGTGGTGAAAAACAGAGTGAAAAAAGTAAAAAGAGTTGGAGGGAAAAAGAGAGGGCATTGGGGAGGAGCGGTGCTGCCTCAGGTCCTTCCCCGCCCGGGGGCGAAGGACCCGTTTCATGCCCTGGAGGGACTGCAGCTGCCGGTGGCTCCCGGGGGACGGAGCGGTGGCTGTCAGCCCGAGACTCCAACTCCCGGCAGGCCGTGCTGCTGGCGCGGCGTGTGACGCAACGGCTATCGCGGCACATGAGTGGCTGCCAGCCCGAGACTCCAACTCCCGGCAGGCCCTGCTGCTGGCGCGGCATGTGACGCAACGGGCGACGCGGCCCGGCATTTTTCTCTAAATCGGCAGTAAATACAGCTGAGTAAAATTAGCTTGGTTTTCTTCCTTCTTTTGTAACTGAACTGTTTTTATTATAAATCCTATTTGAATATGTGGAAAAAGTGGGGATGTCCTGTAATATATCGTCGCTTTTCTTGTTTACAGGGTACTGAGAAAATACGTCTCCCTTAGAGTCCCACGGAAAGGTTCTCAGTGCGCTCTCTATCAAGGTATGTATTTACAAATAAGTGATCCCTTTAGATATTTGCCTGTGTACCTTTTCCTGTAATTCAGAGCTTGCGTTCTGTGGGTTTTATGATAAACCTGTAAAACATGTAAAAATGGTTTTGCAAGTCTTAAACCTTGAAGGCAGCAATAAGTGGATTTAGAGCCTGTTCTTGACCAGACAAAGAGAAAAAGTGTGACTTTGATGCTGAACTTGTCATTTTTCATTTGACTTGTCTTGAATGATTTAGGAATAGAGAGAACTAGAAAAAGAGAGAAATAGAATTGATTATTGAGCACTCCTCAAATGCTCACCATGATTCAGTGTAGAGCCAAAGGGAAGGGTGATGGAACAGAGCTCTGTGCTTTGGAAGGAAATAAATTTAAACCTGACCTCCTCACAGAGTCTCACTAACTTCTTTTGTTTTAAAATACAAAATAGGATTAGGAAGTGTTGGAAGTTAGTGTTTTGGGAAAGAAACGGCAGTTCCACAGAACATTCCATTTCACAGAGGCTCTGGGAACGATTCATGTTGTAAGTGCTGTCACTGCAATCAGTTGGTGGTTCAGCCTTGAAACGTGCACTTGGCCTTCTATAAAGCACTGTTTTGTTTGCCTTTCAGTGCTATGAGTCTTGATAAATTGGAGAAGAGCCCAAGAGAAATTTTTCATCCCTTGATATAAAAGGTAGGAAGTGACTTTTTTAGGTTTGGTTCTTTTTCTTTATTATTTTCTGGAAATAAAAGTAATTAAGTATAGGTACTACTGGTTTGTTTCTTCCAGTAGCAGGTGATAACAATAGCAGTAGTACTAGTAAAAATAATAATAGAAATAACAATAATAGTAATGTAATACTACGTAAACTGTCTTTATCCATTGAACTGGCCATTTCAAATCAAAACTTCTAAACACAAATCAAACCATCATCCTTGTAGAATCTTTCACAGCAGCGGGCTAAAGATCCTGGTTTTGTTGACAGGATTTATTGGTTCTGGAAGAACAAGAGGGAAGTACAAGCCTAACTACTTCTAGCTCACAGAGCCGTCCAGTGAACCCAGCTTTGTGTTTTGGTGGGCTTGTGATGACTTTGAAATCAATTGCTCATTCCAGTAAAAAAAATTCATGTTTTTTTGAATGTGACAGCAGAAATAACTTTAGGCACCAACTGAATAATAATAGATCACCAGTTTAAGTTAAAAATTCATGCTATACTATCAAAATTTAAAGGTAAATTATTATGTGTTAGGTGATGGTATAAAGTGTATGTTCTAATGTGTAATGCAAAGATACATACGTACCTGAAAGTCCTTAGAGGAAACAAATTTTTATGTCTGCTGTTTGATTGTTTACCATACGATATTTGGTTTCATTTCCCAGGGATCGGTGAATTTTAACTTTGGAGTCCCCTATGCTAAGGATGCTCAGCTTACAGGTGATGAAATGTTCAGTAATGGTGAGTTTTTCACCTTCTCTTTAATTGCTATGCTGATCTGAATAAGAAAAAAAAAAACAAAAGCAAGAGAAAAAAAAGGATGGTTTATTATTTTTTACGCTGTTATGTTTGTTTCCTCAGTATTTGCTGCAGCTCTGCTTACCCAAGCTTTGGGTTCCTTCTGTCCCACTGGGAGTTGCCCAATTTGGTTGCATCTGGTGAAATTCACCCTGAGACCTTACAGAACCAGCTCCAACTACGTGAGAGCCATTTGCAGTTCTCTCCAGACACCTGGAGAATGGGCGACGTTTCCGAGGATCCGGCGAGCGTGCTTCTATCAAAACTCAGTCTGTGAAATTCCTGGGGAAAACCCTTCTGTGTCCTGAAGGGTTCAAACTCTGGTGAGGATCCAGTTATCAGGTGCTCACCTGGATGGTTCCAGCTCCCAAAGGTAACACTTGTACTCTTGCCCTGTAGTTTACATCTATTGTATTTTTGTTATTTTGCAAGATTTTTTGTCTTTGCAAAATATTGTGCATTTCACTCTTTGGAACCTCTCAGATGGTTCTTTGGTGCAGCACCACCCCAGGGGACACTTGGCTGCTGTCCTGAAGGGGTTGGTGGCTAGAATTGTAAATCCTGGAGAGTTTATAAGTCTTCTGTCCCCAGGGAGGTGTCATGCTTTGTTTACTTTTGTTCTGTTGGTTAGGCGCTGCTTCTCGTTGCAAGTATGAATTTCAAACTGCCCTGTTCTTATTTTAACTGTTTTCCTGGTTCTCTCCCTACGGCAGGGAAAGGCTCTCGTATCCTTGTCGTCGGGCTCAGTGCTGTCCAAGAAGATACAGAGACTTCAAAAATCATAAGAAGACAAATATGACTGCAGGGAAAAGAAGCTGGAGAGAACAGAAGGTGATATTGTTATCCTTACCCTGTATTAGAGACATCCGCTGTGCTTTGATGCTGGCAGCTGCCAGGGGCTTGTTAGCTCTTTGTAGGCAGGTGTAGGTGTTCACTTGTAGGTTTTTTCTCTGGACAAGTCAATTCAAACTTTGCTAAGCAGATATTTGCAGATTGCTCTCTAGCACAGTCCAGCATGACATTTTTGAATGTTGTAAAAATACCATGTTACTTGGAAATTGCTAATGAAGAGAAGCTTTAGGGGAAAATAAGATTTCAGGGTTGGAAGATGTGAGAAGAGTTTTGTGGGGACGTTAGACTGAAGTAAAGCACACTTGAAGCTGGACTGGCACGCTGGCAGGTCCCCTATTAAACAGTAGTGCTGAGATTAGCCTGGGGGTTGCCCATTGTTTCTGTAGAAATCAATGTTTCCTGGTCTTCAGAGGGAAGCTGCTTTGAAAAGCTGGAAGGTGCAGCATGCTGACAATCCCTGTGCTTTGGATTAAAAGTAGATTTCAGAAGGGTCCTAAGCTTTTGTCTTTTCCTAGAAGTCGATGTAATCCTGTCGAGGAGTTTTTAGTTCTGTGTTGCCATGTCATCCATCAGAGCCCTGTTGTACTAATCATCATACAAGTACAAAACAAAAAATCAGACCCTGTCCCAAGCACTTAGAGCCCAGAACACGATTTCCTCGGGCTGCCATTTGCGTGCCATCGGTACTCACCACGAATTGAGCCCTGTGGCTCTGACAGAGCCCCTGGATGCTGACGGAAGGGGGCTGGTCACAGACCCTGGAGGTGCCTGTCCCACAGGGAGGGAGAGGACGAGGCAGTGTGGCCTGCAGGGAGGGTGTCGTCCCCAGAGAGCAGCCGGCGACTCCATGCCTGCCCGGGGCTGCGGGTGCCCCCTCGGGGTGGACGCCTGCCCTCAGGTTTCCCTCTGGGCACCCGGGGAGGGAACCAGGTCCATCCGTGTGGCAGCTGCAGGGCCTGCAGGCTCTGGGCCCTGGAGCCGAGTGAGCCTGAGCTGCTGCACGCTTGCTGTGAGCTTTGGGGTGAGCGTGCATCACTGCAGGCCTGGGATGGATTGAAATGCGCTGAGGGAAGCAGAGGGAGGGAGGGAGGGAGGGAAATGCTCTGTTAACATGTGCCAATTCTTCTGTCAGACTCATCACGGCGGGACAGCGTGAGGACTGAAAGTGTAAGAAGATGTGGAGGGAAAGAGAGAATCTGACAGGAGCATCGGACGCACGAGTGCAGGAATTTTGCTTTTTTGCTTGGATGTAAACTCAGGCGTTGAAAGGAATTTGGGAGTGAGAAGGGACATTTCAGAAGGAGAAGAAGCAAAAGAAGTTGTTGTTGTTGTTACAGTCCTGGCAAAATCTTTTGTTCTAGCTAATAAAAGAAGTTAGTTTAAAAAACAAAAAGGAAAAAATGTAGCGGTTTTTTTTTTCCTTCACTATGATATTCATTGGTGGTATATGGTGTGTTGTTTCATTTCTTGGTAGTATGAAGTCTGTGTAAATTGTTTTTTGAGTGAAGCTGACTTTCTGGATGGGTTGGTTTGTATTTGAGGCAGGATTAATTTCAATAGGATTCTTTCATAGATTTCTGATGGGTATTACTGGGATTTTGGTTTTGTTTGCTGTATGTATAAACATAGAGCTTTGGTAGGGCCAGCTGGGCTGCTGGAGTTTTGGGTGTGAATTTATTAGATGGCTTTTGTTAGATGCAGTTTTTAATTTTTGAAATGTTTTTCCGTGTAGTGGTTTTAAGGTGGTTTTTAAGAATTCATTGTATTGTTTTCTGTTGTTTGTAGTTGGTGTATGATAAGGGATGTGGTGTGACTTTTTGAACATTATGGTTTTGGTGTTCCTAAGTTCTGATTTCTTTGTGGTTCAATATTTTTTTTTATTTTTATTTTTTGGGACAGGGGCATTTATATGGTGGGTTTTTATAGGCAATATGTTTTTTAATTTAGGTAGTGATATTTTTTAATATTTTAATAGTTTAGGTTTTTTATTTTCATGGTTTTAATTATTTTTTTTAATTTTTTCAAATAACTTTTATAGATGACATATTATTTGTGCATTAACATAAAGGTAGAGCTTTGGGGACTTTTTTTAGTAATGTTTAGGGTCAGCTGTGCAGTTTTGAGTCTAGTGCGTTGGTTTGATTTAATTTTTATTGGGTGTTTGTTTTTATTAGCAGTTGTGTCATTTTCAAGGTGTGTTTGAGTTTTTTGGGGTTTTTGAGATACTGGTTTAGGAGGAAGTTTATGATGAGCATGTGCGGAGGTTTTGGGCTACTTTATAGTGGGATTTGAAATTTATTTACAGTTAGGTTTATTTGAGTTTTTATTAGGGTTCAATGACGTTGTGGGATGTTTGTTCCATTAGTAACAGAAATAGGTTTTGTTTTGCTGTGCTGCGATGGGATGGGCGTGTGCTGCGTGCCGGCGCTGACAAAGGTACAGTATTGTTGTGGCTCTGGTGTGTCGGGTTAATGAACTGACATGGGTTAATATAGAGATGAAAATAGAAATAAATATAAATTTAAAAATAAATATAAAATTAGAGTGGTGAACATAAATATAGATAACAGATACATACATAAAACTATAATACATGGTATATAATTGTAACATGTTATCATATAGATAAATGATAGTCTATTATATATAGATATATGTACACCAAGATATATAAATATAGATTGTAAATATAAAAATATTTAAATAGCGTTAAAGTAAATTGGGGAGTTTTATTAGGGTTTAGGCTGGGGTTTTTAAAAGATAGAAATAAAATATAAATTCAGATATACAAATATATATAGAAATACAAATATCTATACATATTTAATTTAAACAAATATAAGTAAGAAAATATGTATAATACAGAAAATATATTTCTATGATTATATTAGAAGGTATTCCCTCTAATATAGATAAAATCTATGCATGAAATAAATAAAAATATCCATATAAATATCATTATAATTTTGAAAAATAAATTTACTTGGTAAATTTTAAATCTGGTTCAAATAAAGGGGTGTCCTTGGTTTTTATTTGGTTAGAGGCAGGAGTTTTATTTTACTATAATAATATAAGCAATATATAAATGTGGATCTTAAGATAGAAATATATAATAAATATATAAAGAGAAATTACTAAACTATGAATATAAATTTAAATATAAATATATGTAAGTAATATGAAGAGTTGTAGCATGGAATATAAATAACATTATATGGCAATATAAATTATAAATGGGAATATAAATATAAAAATATGTAAATATCGTTTAAAAGAAATGGAATGTTTTGGCTTTTATTTAAGTAGAGGCAGGGTTTTTATTTTGAATATTATAAGTGTTCCAGAAGTAAAAATCTTGGCACAGAAATATTTAATAAATATAAAAAATATGAATAAAAATATATAATAAATATAAATACCTACTCGCACCGGATGTAATATAGAATATAAATTTATTTATAAATTGACATTGGTAAAGATAAATGTATAAGTAAGCAATATACATTAATATACATTATAAATACAAATATGAATATAAAAATTGAACATTAGGATAAAATCTATTTAAATATTTTTTAAAACAAAGAGTTGGGGTTTTTTTTATTGTTGTGTTAGAGGCAGGGTTTTTATTTTAAATAGTATGAATGTAGATATTATTGTTATATATTTCTAAATATTGAGATATACAATCAAGATATAAATATATATATAAACACAAAATATTAATAAATACAAATAATAGGAAGTGATGTAATTAAGAATACAAATAACAGTATACATAAGTATACATTTTAAATGTAAATGTGAATATGAACCTGAAAAATAGAATTTAAAAAAATATTTAAGTAGAGTTTTGAAGAAAGGGGTTCTTTTTGGCTTTAATGTGGATGGAGGCGAAGGTTTTATTTTAAATAATCCAAGTGTTACAGAAGTAAAAATCGTAACAGAAATGTATACTTACTATGTGAAAATATTTATAAAAATATACAAATAAATTTAAGTTTTAGGGATATATGCAATATGGAATAGAAATGTATTTATAAAAAGAAATGTATAAATGGACAGTGTACATCAATATACGTTGTAAATAGAAATGTGAATATTAATATGAAAAAATATTTTTAAAAATATTTAAATATTTTTTAAAATAATTTTTTTTTGTGTTGTGTTTGGTTTTGTTTTGTCTTTATCCTATTAGATTAGAGGCAGAACTTTTTTTTCCCTCTTCCCGGTTGTTTTGGGGCATTTATTTCAGAGCAGTTTTCGGCGGGGGTCGCCCCTGTTCTTTTTTGCCGCCTTCGCTGCCGCAGCCCCGAGGCGCGCTGCGCCCCCGGCTGGGGCGGGCGGCAGTGCTGCCGCCATGTGGGCAGAGCGCGGTACTGCAGGCGTGCAGCGAGAGGCCGCCAGCTTGGGAGTGGCGCGTGGGCGATGTCGCGGACTTTTGTTTGACCTTCTCAGCATGGCGGCGAAAAGGGCGGGGAAGTGGAGGACCGGGTGGGTGTTTAACTGCACTGCCTGCACGGAATACCGACGTCATGGCGGCCCCGAGGGATTTTTCTGTGGCGTTTCATGTGTACTCGAGACATGCTGTAGGCTCAGGGGCGCCGCGGACGAGCGTATTTTGGCGGGTTTGTGAGAGGCATCTGGGTAAACGCCTCGCTGTGCCGGGGTCCTCTCACGTCGGCTTTCCCGCCCTGATGGAGCGAGCCGGGCCGAATAGGTCCGAAGAGCCGAAGAGCCGAATGTGGCCGCAAACAGCCGACTTGAACCGAAGAGCTCAGTGCGGCCGAAAACAGTCGAGTTTACACCAAGAGCCGATGATAGCCGACTGCAACCGATAGCCGAGTGTAGCCGACTAGAGCCGCATTTAGACAATGTGCCGAATACGACCGAGTTTAGCCGAAGAGACGAACTGAAACGAGTTTAGACCAAGAGCCGAAGCAAGCCGAATTCAGCCGAGTTTCATTCAACAGAACCGAACGACGCCGCAGCGCTCTGCATGCAGTGCGCCTGTGCAGACGGCAGGGGGCGCTGTGCCTGCAGTGCGCCGGTGCACACGGCAGGGGGCGCTGTATAAAGTATAAAATATCAACTATCGATAAGAAGGGATAAAAGCTCTCTGTCACGTGCAGCTGTAGAAAATTTCAGGCTCCCAGGGAATAAATCGTTTTCTTTAAATCATTTTCGTTTTGGAGTTTTTTTTACTCCCAGGTAGCCTGAAAGTTATTACTGCTGCTTTTTTATTCTAAAGCTAGAAAGGAAAGCCAAGATTAGAAATGCAGGGAAAGAAAGAAAGAAAAAGAAAAAAAAATAAGGAAAGGAAATGAAAGGAAAAAAGAAAGAAGGACAGGAAGGAAGGAAGACAGACAAAAAAACCCCAAAAACCAGGAGGGCAAGGAGAAACCTAGGGAAAAAAAAAAAAAAGAAAAAGAAAAAAAAAAAAACCAACAACAACAAAAAAAAACGAAGATGGGCAAGAAAAATCCCTGAAAACAGACCAGAGAAAAACCCCAAGATGGGCAAGAAAAAAAATCGCAACAAAAAACCAAGATGGGGAAGAAAAAATCCAGAAAAGAAAAACCCAGGGAAAAAAAAAAAAAAAAAAAAACTGAAAAAAAACCCCAAGGGGGGCAAGGAAAAACCAGGAAAAACACCAAGTTGGGCAAGAAGAAACGAAGAAAAAACCCCAAGAAGTGCCAGAAAAAAATCAAGGAAAAAGGGAGTAAAAGACCCAAGAAACAAGGCAAGAAAGAGAGGCAATAAAGGCCACCAAAAATTCAAGAAAAAACCCAAGACATGCCAGAAAAAGGTACGAAAATGGTTCTGCCAGGTGCGATCAAGGTGAGCGGGTTCAGTTTCAGGCCCAGGAGATGAACAAGTGTCAGATTAGTTTGGGGCACTGCTGTGCAATGCAGCTGTGACAGGATTTATGTTTAAATATAGTTTAAATAAATTGGGGATTGTTTGGCTTTTATTGGGGTATAGGCTGGAGTTTTCATAAAAAATATAAAACTAGAAATCCAAATATATCATCTATATGTCGATAGAAATAAATATTTAATACATATAAATATAAGTAAAAGAAATCTATTGTGTCAAAAGAATCTATATATTATTATATAAAAAGGTATTCTCTCCAATATATATAATATCTATAAATATAACAAATGAAAATTACAAATATAGATGTGAATAGAATTATGACAAACAAAATTATTTTTAAACTTTTAAATGTGTTTTAAATAAAGGGGTGTCTTTGCTTTTTATTTCGTTAGAGGCAGGGGTTTTATTTTAAATAATATAAGTACTTTAGAAATGTAAATTGACAGACAGAAATATATAATAAATATATAGAGATATAAAGATATAATACCAAACTATGAATAGAAATAGAAATCTATGCAAGTAACATGAAGAGATGCAATATATAATATAATTTTTATTATACAGTAATATAAATTCTAAATATAAATGCGAATATAAATATGAAAAATATATGATGGGGGCTCGGAGCAGCCCAGGTGTGAGCTGTGAGGATGATGGGGGCTCGGAGCAGCCCAGGTGTGAGTGTGAGGATGATGGGGGCTCGGAGCAGCCCAGGTGTGAGTGTGAGGATTATGAGGGGCCGGCTCCTGCCGGGGCGAGGCTGTTTTAGGGGGAGGCTTTGCCTCAGCTCCCTTTTGCATGGAGCTGCTGAGTGGAGGGGTTTATGGGCCGCTCCCGGCGCTGTCTCATGGAAGGACTGCGAGAGCTTCCCACAGGGTCGGGGGGACACCTGGATCCGCGCTTGGGTACGTGGAGCATCGCTTAAAGGAGGCGCCGAGGGACGAATCTTTGTGCCGGGGAGCAGCGGCCGAACAGGTGAGCCCGTGTGGGTTCGGAGCGGGGAATTTTCTCCTTCCCCTTTGCAATTTCATCTTGCCAGTCCCTCCCCGGTTCCCCAGGAACAAAAATGGAGCTTGTGAGGACAAAAGGGATTAAGGAGAAGGAAGCAGCTCCTCTTCTCTTATTGTCTGTGTTTGAACTGAGGGGATCCCTCTTGACTTGTGGTTTTAAGGGTGTTGATTGCAGGAAAAGCTGCCTTTTCCAGGCTGTTAGGGGTATCCCGGGGGTGACAGGGAATCCCTGCGTTCTATTCTAAGGGGAATGGGAAAAGTATTCTTGTGGTATTCTGGGTTTGATTTGAAGGCAGCCACCCCATTTGCACCACCCTCGGGTTTAAATGGAGGGGGCAGCCCTGGTGTCCCTCCTTTTGAAGGGTTTGAATGGAGGTCGAAATCGCCCTTTCCCATCAGTCGAAGGCTTTCATTTGGGGAGCGCCCCTTCTTTTCTGCTCTCCTAGGGGGTGAAATTGGAGGGGAGAACGCATTTCTTTGCCCTTGTTGAAGTGAGGTGCGCCCCGTCTGCGGTTTCGGGGTTGGCTTGCGGGAAGCCGCAGCTCCGGCAGCGTTTGCAGGGCTGCAGTGGGGCTGTGCCGCTGCATTGGAGGGCGCTGCCCGTGCCCGCGGCCCGGCGCGGAACGTTCCCGCTCGGGAGCGCTGCTGGCACGGCCCGGGCAGCTGCCGGGGCGCACGGGGGATTCGGCGCGGCCGGGCCGGCCGAGGGCGGCAGTGGCGGAGCCGCGCCGGTGCGAGCCGTGCGGAGCCGAGCGGAGCCGGGCCGGGCCGGCCAAGGGCGGCAGAGGCGGCGCGGGCGCTGCTGCGCCGGCCCGGGCGGTGCCGGCCGCTCCGTCCGCTCCGGGCGCGGGGCTCGGGCGCCGCCGGTAGCCCCGGGCCCGGTGCCGGCCCCGCCGGGCAGGGGCAGCGGGCGGGGCTCCCCGGGACGGCGCCGGCCCCGCGTGCCGGAGCAGCCGCCGCAGGAGCCGCTTTCCTGCCGGGAGCCGCGCTCCGTCCGGGGCCGGCAGCGAGCGCGGGGTTCGGCCGCTCCAAGTTCGGCGGTGCCGTGGCTCGGAGGCGCTTTGGAGGCGTTGATGGCATCGCTGGGTTCGGTTTGCAGCGGGTGTCCGCTAAGGGACACGGTGTTCTTCCTGAGCGGCACGGTTCTCGGTGCCGGTAGGGATGATAATGGTTTGTTTTGGATTGGGTTTTGTAGTCGGATTTTATTTTTTTGCCGGGGTATTATGTTTAGAAGGGCGCGCAATGTTTTTTACGGGTCGTAGCGTGAAGCAGCGGTTCGCATTTTAATTCTGTTGCGGTGGCTTTTATTAGCGTGAGTGTGTAGTGTTTGTTTTGGGGGGCTTGGGGAAGCGTCCTGTCCTTCATAGCAGCGGGTTTTTAATCTCGATAATTGCATGTGTGTTTATCGTCTTCCAGGGCTTTTATTTGTTTGGTTTGTTTGATTGTAGTGTATGTTTTATGGTTACGGGTAATTTGGGGGACATTGTTTATGGTTACGTTTGTCTTTAGTCTTTGTGTTTGTTTCTAGGTGGTATTTTTATTTTGATAGCTTGAGGCACTATGGGTTTATTCAGTTGGGAATAATTTTTTTGTTGCAGATTTCAGTTTATCTGGTTTTTGGTATTATTCTTGTTGTTGCGTTCTTTATTTTCTTTTTTTGGTTGTTGTTGTTGTTGTCTTTTAATGTATTTGAGTATTGTTTATCAGGGTTTATTTTGGGAACGTGGGTATTTATATGGTGGGTTTTTAAAGTATTTATTTATTTGGGTAGGTAATTTCTTAGTTTTTAGTGGTTGAGATGTTTTTCCATTTTGTTAATTAGTTCAGGTTTAAAGTTATTTTTACAGAGGATTGTTTATTCTTTGAGTTAGTGTAGAGGTAGAATTTTGTTGGGTTTTTTTTAGTAACGTCGTTCAGGGTGAGTGGCACTGTCTTGAGTTGAGTAGATTGGTTTGACTTTTTTTTAGTACTTTTTGTAATTTGCTGTGTGTGTTTCTAGAGGATTTTCTTTTATTTTGGTTCCATTTTTCTGTCGTGATGAGAATTGTTATTGAAAAGAGTGTTCTTTGTTTTTTCGCTGACTCTTGTTTGGCTGTTGGAGGTATCTTGATGTTTTTGGAAGATATTGGTGGGAATTTGATGCTGTTTGTTCTGTCATTTCATTTAGGAATTGGATTTTAAATGTACAATTATGACTAATTATATTGAAACAAAACAAATAGATGTGTAGCAATGGGAATGAGCCAATTGTATTTTTATATATTCGGTCAATTTTTAAAATTTAACACTTAACATAAGTCATTATGTGTTACAACAAGGCATTCTAATTTTAATAGAGTATTGGTATGTTTATAGATATATGAATAGAGAATATAAATGTAAATACAACCCAAAAAAAATACAAATATATAAATGTATTGCAACTATATGCAGCTATATAAAAATTATTAATAAATTGTAAATGTAAAATAACATAAATTGATACAATATATAAGTAATACTGTATATATTTTATTAAAAATATTATAGGAAATGGATATAAAATAGATATAAATATGGATGTGATATATCTATCTATCTATACATATCTATCATTTGTTGTATATTATGATAAATATAAATATAAAAAATTTAGGTAGTTTAAAATAATGGATGGTTTTGTTTTTTGTTTGCCAAAGCAGGGGTTTTAGTGTAAAAATTACAAATACAAATAATATAAAGGTAGAAATATAAGTATAGAAATATATCATAAACACATTAAAGATTTATATAAAAATTAGAAATATAAGGAAAAATAAGTTGTAGCAGTAGATATGGTAAATAATAAAAAAAAAATTCCCGTATATTTTTGAATAAGGTGCATATTAAATATAGTTATTAATATAATGCATCAATATAAGCTATAAATATATGTAAAATATAACTATCTATAAGAAGGAATAAAAGCTCTGTGTCACGTGCAGCAGTAGAAAATTTCAGGCTCCCAGGGAATAAATAGTTTTCTTTAAATCATTTTCGTTTTGCAGATTTTTTTTTACTCTCGGGTAGCCTGAAAGTTTCTACTGCTGCTTTTTTATTCTAAAGGTGGAAAGGTAAACCAAGATTAGAAATACAAGAAAGGGGAAGGGAAGGGAAAGGAAAGGGAAAGGGAAAAGGAAAAGGGAAGTGGTGAAAAACAGAGTGAAAAAAGTAAAAAGAGTTGGAGGGAAAAAGAGAGGGCATTGGGGAGGAGCGGTGCTGCCTCAGGTCCTTCCCCGCCCGGGGGCGAAGGACCCGTTTGATGCCCTGGAGGGACTGCAGCTGCCGGTGGCTCCCGGGGGACGGAGCGGTGGCTGTCAGCCCGAGACTCCAACTCCCGGCAGGCCGTGCTGCTGGCGCGGCGTGTGACGCAACGGCTATCGCGGCACATGAGTGGCTGCCAGCCCGAGACTCCAACTCCCGGCAGGCCCTGCTGCTGGCGCGGCGTGTGACGCAACGGGCGACGCGGCCCGGCATTTTTCTCTAAATCGGCAGTAAATACAGCTGAGTAAAATTAGCTTGGTTTTCTTCCTTCTTTTGTAACTGAACTGTTTTTATTAAAAATCCTATTTGAATATGTGGAAAAAGTGGGGATGTCCTGTAATATATCGTCGCTTTTCTTGTTTACAGGGTGCTCAGAATGCATGCGTCCCTTAGAGTCCCACGAAAAGGTTCTCAATGCGCTCTCTATCAAGGTATGTATTTAAAATTAAGTGATCCCTTTAGATATTTGCCTGTGTACCTTTTCCTGTAATTCAGAGCTTGCGTTCTGTGGGTTGTATGATAAACCTGTAAAACATGTAAGAATGGTTTTGCAAGTCTGAATCGTTGAAGGCAGCAATAAGTGGATTTAGAGCCTGTTCTTGACCAGACAAAGGGAAAAGGTGTGACTCTGATGCTGAACTTGTCATTTTTCATTTGACTTGTCTTGAATGATTTAGGAATAGAGAGAACTAGAAAAAGGGAGAAATTGAATTGGTTATTGAGCACTCCTCAAATGCTCACCATGGTTCAGTGTAGAGCCAAAGGGAAGGGTGATGGAACAGAGCTCTGAGCTTTGGAAGGGAATAAATTTAAAGCTGACCTTCGCACAGAGTCTCACTAACTTCTGTTGCCTGAAAGGCAGCAAGAGCAAATACATAGAATATTTCTCCCTGTTTGTAGATATACTTTTCATTCAAAATTATGCTGAGGGGGATATGCTTTTATGTATTTAGTGACCTTTAGAGATTTCTTCCCCGAGTTTTTTGAGTTCGTAGAATCATGGAATAATTCAGATTGGAAGGGGCTCTAGAGATCACCTCGTTCCAAGCCTGCTGCCGTGGGCAGGGACGTGGTTCCATGGACCAGGTTGCTCTGAGCCTGATCCCAGAGCACCAATGGGCCTCGAACACTTCCAGGGATGGGGCAGCCCCAGCATCTGTGAGCAACCTGTGCCAGCCAGGTGCCAGAGGAGGAAGAAAGCCCTTCCCACCCGGAGCAGAGGTTGCTGCAGCTTTGCGCAGCCTCGTGTCACCGAGTGTGTGAGACAGAAAGGCCCTTCCCGTGGAGGGAGAACAGCACTGAAAGGTCTTTTTTGGGAGAAGCGGAGCAGAGCTGGCCTGGTGCCTGGCAGCTCTGCAGGCAGTGGGGATGGAGAAGCTGCAGTTATCTGTCTTCTTGGCCGAGTCTTTAAAAATGAGGCACTTCTCTGTAGTTCCTTTTCAAGCATTACGTGGCAGTTCCCCCTAGAAGTGCAAAGGCAGCTGTTTTCTTAGCAGGAGGAAGTCAGGAAGAGGCAAAGCAGGCAAAGACATCAGATAAGTCTGGATAAAAATCTTGGCTAACCTGTTTTTTCCCCCTCCTCCAAACAGCCAATTCTGAAGCGCTGAGCAGAGATCTGCCTGGGAGGAGAGCAGAGGCGATCTCTGAGAGCTGACACGGGAGCTCTGGTGAGGACAGCTGCTCCCCTGCCTCGGTGTGGGACCTGCTGAGCTGCCGTTCCTGTGGTGGGAGTGTTTCTCCTCTCATCCAGGCAAGCCAGAGAGCTCCTAGGGAAGGGGCAGGTAAGGTTTCAGTGCCGAGATCTCCCCGGTAAGAGGTGACGTGACAAAAGGAAATGGCCTCAAGTTGCAGCAGGGAAGGCTTAGATTGGCTTTGAGGACCAGTTTGTTCACTGAAAGGGTGGCCAGGCGTAGGAGCGGGCTGCCCAGGGCAGTCCCCATTGCTGGAGACATTTAAAGCATGGCAAGATGTGGTGTTCAGGGACCTGATTTGGGTGGGGGCTTGGCAGTGCTGGGGCAGCAGCTGGGCTCGATGGCCTTAGAAGGCTTTTCCAGCCTAAAGGATGCTATGGTTCTGGAAAGCCTCGACCCCTCTGGCTCTGACAGAGCCCCTGGATGCTGACGGAAGGGGGCTGGTCACAGACCCTGGAGGTGCCTGTCCCCCAGGGAGGGAGAGGACGAGGCAGTGTGGCCTGCAGGGAGGGTCTCGTCCCCAGAGAGCAGCCGGCGACTCCATGCCTGCCCGGGGCTGCGGGTGCCCCCTCGGGGTGGACGCCTGCCCTCAGGTTTCCCTCTGGGCACCCGGGGAGGGAAGCAGGTCCATCCGTGTGGCAGCTGCAGGGCCTGCAGGCTCTGGGCCCTGGAGCCGAGTGAGCCTGAGCTGCTGCATGCTTGCTGTGAGCTTTGGGGTGAGCGTGCATCACTGCAGGCCTGGGATGGATTGAAATGCGCTGAGGAAAGCAGAGGGAGGGAGGGAGGGAAATGCTCTGTTAACATGTGCCAATTCTTCTGTCAGACTCATCACGGCGGGACAGCGTGAGGACTGAAAGTGTAAGAAGATGTGGAGGGAAACAGAGAATCTGACAGGAGCAGCGAACGCACGAGTGCACGAATTTTGCTTTTTGCTTGGATGTAAACTCAGGAGTTGAGAGGAATTTGGGAGTGAGAAGGGACATTTTAGAAGGAGAAGAAGAAAAAGAAGTTGTTGTTGTTGTTACAGTCCTGGCAAAAGCTTTTGTTCTAGCTAATAAAAGAAGTTAGCTTAAAAAACAAAAAGAAAAAAATGTAGTGTTTTTTTTTTTCCTTCACTATGATATTCATTGGTGGTATATGGTGTGTTGTTTTATTTCTTGGTATTATTAACTCTGTGTAAATTGTTTTTTGAGTGAAGCTGACTTTCTGGATGGGTTGGTTTGTATTTGAGGCAGGATTAATTTCAGTAGGATTCTTTCATAGATTTCTGATGGGTATTACTGGGATTTTGGTTTTGTTTGTTGTATGTATAAACATACAGCTTTGGTAGGGCCAGCTGGGCTGCTGGAGTTTTGGGTGTGAATTTATTAGATGGCTTTTGTTAAATGCAGTTTTTCATTTTTGAAATGTTTTTCAATGTAGTGGTTTTAAGGTGGTTTTTAAGAATTCCTTGTATTGTTTTCTGTTGTTTGTAGTTGCTGTATGATAAGGGATGCGGTGTGACTTTTTGAACGCTATGGTTTTAGGGTTCCTAAGTTCTGATTTCTTTCTGGTTCGATAGTTTTTTTTTATTTTTTGGGACAGGGGCGTTTATATGGTGGGTTTTTATAGGCAATACGTTTTTTAATTTGGGTAGTGATATTTTTTAGTATTTTAATGGTTTAGGTTTTTTATTTTCATGGTTTTAATTATTTTTTTTAATTTTTTCAAATAACTTTTATAGATGATAGGTTATTTGTGCATTAACATAAAGGTAGAGCTTTGGGGACTTTTTTTAGTAATGTTTAGGGTCAGCTGTGCAGTTTTGAGTCTAGTGAGTTGGTTTGATTTAATTGTTAATGGGTGTTTGTTTTTATTAGCAGTTGTGTCATTTTTGAGTTGTTTTTGAGTTGTTTTTGAGTTTTTTGAGATATTGGTTTAGGAGGAAGTTTATGATGACAATGTGCGGAGGTTTTGGGCTACTTTATAGTGGGATTTAAAATTTATTTACAGTTAGGTTTATTTGAGTTTTTATTAGGGTTCAATGACGTTGTGGGATGTTTGTTCCGTTAGTAACAGAAATAGGTTTTGTTTTGCTGTGCTGCGATGGGATGGGCGTGTGCTGCGTGCCGGCGCTGACAAAGGTACAGTATTGTTGTGGCTCTGGTGTGTCGGGTTAATGAACTTCTATGGTTTAATATAGAGATGAAAATAGAAATAAATATACATTTAAAAATAAATATAACATTAGAGTTGTAAACATAAATATAGATAACAGATACATACATAAAACTGTAATATATGGTATATAATTGTAACATATTATCATATAGGTAAATGATAGTCTATTTTATATATATATATACACAAAGATATATAAATATAGATTGTAAATATAAAAATATTTAAATAGAGTTAAAGTAAATTGGGGGGGTTTATTAGGTTATAGGCTGGGGTTTTTAAATGATAGAAATAAAATATAAATTCAGATATACAAATATATATAGAAATACAAATATCTATACATATTTAATTTAAACAAATATAAGTAAGAAAATATATATAATACAGAAAATATATATCTATGATTATATTAGAAGGTATTCTCTCTAATAAATATTATATCTATGAATAAAATAAATAAAAATATCCATATAAATATCATTATAATTTGAAAAATAAATTAACTTCCTAAATTTTAAATCTGGTTCAAATAAAGGGTTGTCCTTGGTTTTTATTTGGTTAGAGGCAGGAGTTTTATTTTAAATAATATAAGCAATATAGAAATGTGGATCTTAAGATAGAAATATATAATAAATATATAAAGAGAAATTGCTAAACTATTAATATAAATTTAAATATAAATATATGTAAGTAATATGAAGAGTTGTGGCATGGAATATAAATAACATTATATGGCAATATAAATTATAAATGGAAATATAAATATAAAAATATGTAAATATCGTTTAAAAGAAATGGAATGTTTTGGCTTTTATTTAAGTAGAGGCAGGGTTTTTATTTTGAATATTATAAGTGTTCCAGAAGTAAAAATCTTGACGCAGAAATATTTAATTAACATAAAAAATATGAATAAAAAAATATAAAAAATATAAATACCTACTCGCATCGGATGTAATATAGAATATAAATTTATTTATAAATTGACATTGGTAAAGATAAATGTATAAGTAAGCAATATACATTAATATACATTATAAATACAAATATGAATATAAAAATTGAACATTAGGATAAAATCTATTTAAATATTTTTTAAAACAAAGGGTTGGGGGTTTTTTTATTGTTGTGTTAGAGGCAGGGTTTTTATTTTAAATAGTATGAATGTAGATATTATTGTTATATATTTCTAAATATTGAGATATACAATCAAGATATAAATATATATATAAACACAAAATATAAATAAATACAAATAATAGGAAGAGATGTAATGAAGAATACAAATAACAGTATACATAAGTATACATTTTAAATGTAAATGTGAATATGAACCTGAAAAATAGAATTAAAAAAAATATTTACTTACAGTTTTGAAGACAGGGGTTCTTTCTGGCTTTAATGTGGATGGAGGCAAAGGTTTTATTTTAAATAATCCAAGTGTTACAGAAGTAAAAATCGTAACAGAAATATATACTTACTATGTAAAAATATTTATAAAAATATAAAAATAAATTTAAGTTTTAGGGATATATGCAATATGGAATAGAAATGTATTTATAAAAGGAAATATATAAATGGACAGTGTACATCAATATACATTGTAAATAGAAATGTGAATATTAATATGAAAAAATATTTAAAAAATATTTAAATATTTTTTTAATTTTTTTTTTTTGTGTTGTGTTTTATTTGGTTTTGTTTTGTCTTTTATCCTATTAGATTAGAGGCAGAAGTTTTTTTTGCCTCTTCCCGGTTGTTTTGGGGCATTTATTTCAGAGCAGTTTTCGGCGGGGGTCGCCCCTGTTCTCTTTTGCCGCCTTCGCTGCCGCAGCCCCGAGGCGCGCTGCGCCCCCGGCTGGGGCGGGCGGCAGTGCTGCCGCCTTGTGGGCAGAGCGCGGTACTGCAGCCGTGCAGCGAGAGGCGGCCAGCTTGGGAGTGGCGCGTGGGCGATGTCGCGGAGTTTTGTTTGACCTTCTCAGCATGGCGGCGAAAAGGGCGGGGAAGTGGAGGACCGGGTGGGTGTTTAACTGCACTGCCTGCACGGAATACCGACGTCATGGCGGCCCCGAGGGATTTTTCTGTGGCGTTTCATGTGTACCCGAGACATGCTGTGGGCTCAGCGGCGCCGCGGGCGGGCGTATTTTGGCGGGTTTGTGAGAGGCATCTGGGTAAACGCCTCGCTGTGCCGGGGTCCTCTCACGTCCGCTTTCCCTCCCCGAGGGAGCCGAGCCGGACCGAATAGTTCCGAAGAGCCGAAGAGTCGAGTGTGGCCGGAAAGAGCCGAGTTTCCCCGAAGAGCCGAGTGTGGCCGGAAAGAGCCGACTTTAACCGAAGAGCCCAGTGCGGCCGAAAACAGCCGAGTTTACACCAAGAGCCGATGATAGCCGACTGCAACCGATAGCCGAGTGTAGCCGACTAGAGCCGCATTTAGACAATGTGCCGAATACGACCGAGTTTAGCCGAACTGAAACGAGTTTAGACCAAGAGCCGAAGCAAGCCGAATTCAGCCGAGTTTCATTAAACAGAACCGAACGACGCCGCAGCGCTCTGCATGCAGTGCGCCGGTGCACACGGCAGGGATCGCTGTGCCTGCAGTGCGCCGGTGCACACGGCAGGGGGCGCTGTATAAAGTATAAAATATCAACTATCTATAAGAAGGAATAAAAACTCTCTGTCAAGTGCAGCTGTAGAAAATTTCAGGCTCCCAGGGAATAAATAGTTTTCTTTAAATCATTTTCGTTTGGAGTATTTTTTACTCCCAGGTTGCCTGAAAGTTACTACTGCTGCTTTTTTATTCTAAAGCTAAAAAGGAAAACCAAGATTAGAAATGCAGGGAAAGAAAGAAAGAAAAAGAAAAAAAAATAAGGAAAGGAAATGAAAGGAAAAAAGAAGGAAGGACAGGAAGGAAGGGAGGAACGAAGGAAGGAAGACAGACAAAAAAACCCAAAAACCAGGAGGGCAAGGAGAAACCTAGGGGAAAAAAAAAAAAAAAGAAAAAGAAAAAAAAAAACAACAACAAATAAAAAAAAAAAAAAAAAAAAAAAAAAAAACCAAAAAAAAAAAAACGAAGATGGGCAAGAAAAATCCCTGAAAACAGACCAGAGAAAAACCCCAAGATGGGCAAGAAAAAAAATCGCAACAAAAAACCAAGATGGGGAAGAAAAAATCCAGAAAAGAAAAACCCAGAAAAAAAAAAAACAAACTGAAAAAATACCCCCAAGGGGGGCAAGGAAAAACCAGGAAAAACACCAAGATGGGCAAGAAGAAACGAAGAAAAAACCCCAAGAAGTGCCAGAAAAAAATCAAGGAAAAAGGGAGTAAAAGACCCAAGAAACAAGGCAAGAAAGAGAGGCAATAAAGGCCACCAAAAATTCAAGAAAAAACCCAAGACATGCCAGAAAAAGGTACGAAAATGGTTCTGCCAGGTGCGATCAAGGTGAGCGGGTTCAGTTTCAGGTCCAGGAGATGAACAAGTGTCAGATTAGTTTGGAGCACTGCTGTGCAATGCAGCTGTGACAGGATTTATGTTTAAATATAGTTTAAATAAATTGGGGATTGTTTGGCTTTTATTGGGGTATGGGCTGGAGTTTTCATAAAAAATATAAAACTAGAAATCCAAATATATCATGTATATGTCGATATCAATAAATATTTAATACATATAAATATAAGTAAAAGAAATCTATTGTGTCAAAAGAATATATCTATTATTATATAAAAAGGTATTCTCTGCAATATATATAATATCTATAAATATAACAAATGAAAATTACAAATATAGATGTGAATAGAATTATGACAAACAAAATTATTTTTAAACTTTTAAATGTGTTTTAAATAAAGGGGTGTCTTTGCTTTTTATTTCGTTAGAGGCAGGGGTTTTATTTTAAATAATATAAGTACTTTAGAAATGTAAATTGACAGACAGAAATATATAATAAATATACAGAGATATAAAGATATAATACCAAACTATGAATAGAAATACAAATCTATGTAAGTAACATGAAGAGATGCAATATATAATACAATTTTTATTATACAGTAATTTAAATTCTAAATATAAATGCGAATATAATTGTGAAAAATATATGATGGGGGCTCGGAGCAGCCCAGGTGTGAGTGTGAGGATGATGGCGCCTCAGAGCAGCCCAGGTGTGAGTGTGAGGATGATGGGGGCTCGGAGCAGCCCAGGTGTGAGTGTGAGCATGATGGGGGCTCGGAGCAGCCCAGGTGTGAGTGTGAGGATGATGGGGGCTCGGAGCAGCCCAGGTGTGAGTGTGAGGGTGATGGGGGCTCGGAGCAGCCCAGGTGTGAGTGTGAGGGTGATGGGGGGCTCGGAGCAGCCCAGGTGTGAGCTGTGAGGATGAAGGGGGTTCCGAGCAGCCCAGGTGTGAGTGTGAGGATGATGAGGGCTCGGAGCAGCCCAGGTGTGAGTGTGAGGATGATGAGGGGCCGGCTCCTGCCGGGGCGAGGCTGTTTTAGGGGGAGGCTTTGCCTCAGCTCCCTTTTGCATGGAGCTGCTGAGTGGAGGGGTTTATGGGCCGCTCCCGGCGCTGTCTCATGGAAGGACTGCAAGAGCTTCCCACAGGGTCGGGGGCAACACCTGGATTCGCGCTTGGGTACGTGGAGCATCGCTTAAAGGAGGTGCCGAGGGACGAATCTTTGTGCCGGGGAGCAGCAGCCGAACAGGTGAGCCCGTGTGGGTTCGGAGCGGGGAATTTTCTCCTTCCCCTTTGCAATTTCATCTTGACAGTCCCTCCCCGGGTCCCCAGGAACAAAAGTGGAGCTTGTGAGGACAAAAGGAATTAAGGAGAAGGAAGCAGCTGCTCTTCTTTTATTGTCTGCGTTTGACCTGAGGGGATCCCTCTTGACTTGTGGTCTTAAGGGTGTTGATTGCAGGAAAAGCTGCCTTTTCCAGGCTGTTAGGGGTATCCCGGGGGTGACAGGGAATCCCTGCGTTCTATTCTAAGGGGAATGGGAAAAGTATTCTTGTGGTATTATGGGTTTGATTTGAAGGCAGCCACCCCATTTGCACCACCCTCGGGTTTAAATGGAGGGGGCAGCCCTGGTGTCCCTCCTTTTCAAGGGTTTGAATGGAGGTCGAAATCGCCCTTTCCCATCAGTCGAAGGCTTTCATTTGGGGAGCGGCCCTTCTTTTCTGCTCTCCTAGGGGGTGAAATTGGAGGGGAGAACACATTTCTTTGCCCTTGTTGAAGTGAGGTGCGCCCCGTCTGCGGTTTCGGGGCTGGCTTGCGGGAAGCCGCAGCTCCGGCAGCGTTTGCAGGGCTGCAATGGGGCTGTGCCGCTGCATTGGAGGGCGCTGCCCGTGCCCGCGGCCCGGCGCGGAACGTTCCCGCTCGGGAGCGCTGCTGGCACGGCCCGGGCAGCTGCCGGGGCGCACGGGGGATTCGGCGCGGCCGGGCCGGCCGAGAGCGGCAGTGGCGGAGCCGCGCCGGTGCGAGCCGTGCGGAGCCGAGCGGAGCCGGGCCGGGCCGGCCAAGGGCGGCAGAGGTGGCGCGGGCGCTGCTGCGCCGGCCCGGGCGGTGCCGGCCGCTCCGTCCGCTCCGGGCGCGGGGCTCGGGCGCCGCCGGTAGCCCCGGGCCCGGTGCCGGCCCCGCCGGGCAGGGGCAGCGGGCGGGGCTCCCCGGGACGGCGCCGGCCCCGCGTGCCGGAGCAGCCGCCGCAGGAGCCGCTTTCCTGCCGGGAGCCGCGCTCCGTCCGGGGCCGGCAGCGAGCGCGGGGTTCGGCCGCTCCAAGTTCGGCGGTGCCGTGGCTCGGAGGCGCTTTGGAGGCGTTGATGGCATCGCTGGGTTCGGTTTGCAGCGGGTGTCCGCTAAGGGACACGGTGTTCTTCCTGAGCGGCACGGTTCTCGGTGCCGGTAGGGATGATAAAGGTTCGTTTCGGATTGGGTTTTGTAGTCGGATATATATTTTTTTTCCGGGTATTATGTTTAGAAGGGCGCGCAGTGGTTTTTACGGGTCCTAGCGCGAAGCAGCGGTTCGCATTTTAATTCTGTTGCGGTGGCTTTTATTAGCGTGAGTGTGTAGTGTTTGTTTTGGGGGGCTTGAGGTAGCGTCCTGTCGTTCATAGCAGCGGGTTTTTAATCTCGATAATTGCATGTGTGTTTATCGTCTTCCAGGGCTTTTATTTGTTTGGTTTGTTTGATTGTAGTGTATGTTTTATGGTTACGGGTAATTTGGGGGACATTGTTTATGGTTACGTTTGTCTTTAGTCTTTGTGTTTGTTTCTAGTTGGTATTTTTATTTTGATAGCTTGAGGCACTATGGGTTTATTCAGTTGGGAATAATTTTTTTGTTGCAGATTTCGGTTTATCTGGTTTTTTTGGTATTATTCTTGTTGTTGGTTTCTTTATTTTCTTTTTTTGGTTGTTGTTGTTGTCTTTTAATGTATTTGAGTATTGTTTATCAGGGTTTATTTTGGGAACGTGGGTATTTATATGGTGGGTTTTTAAAGTATTTATTTATTTGAGTAGTTAATTTCTTAGTTTTTAGTGGTTGAGATGTTTTTCCATTTTGTTAATTAGTTCAGGTTTTAAAGTTATTTTTACAGAGGATTGCTTATTCTTTGAGTTAGTGTAGAGGTAGAATTGCGTTGGTTTTTTCTTTTTTAGTAACGTTCAGGGTCAGTGGCACTGTCTTGAGTTTAGTAGATTGGTTTGACTTTTTTTTAGTACTTTTTGTAATTTGCTGTGTGTGTTTCTATAGGATTTTCTTTTATTTTGGTTCCATTTTTCTGTCGTGATGAGAATTGTTATTGAAAAGAGTGTTCTTTGTTTTTTCGCTGACACTTGTTTGGCTGTTGGAGGTATCTTGATGTTTTTGGAAGATATTGGTGGGAATTTGATGCTGTTTGTTCTGTCATTTCATTTAGGAATTGGATTTTAAATGTACAATTATGACTAATTATATTGAAACAAAACAAATAGATGTGTAGCAATGGGAATGAGCCAATTTTATTTTTATATATTCGGTCAATTTTTAAAATTTAACATGTAACATAAGTCATTATATGTTACAATAAGGCATTCTAATTTTAATAGAGTATTGGTATGTTTATAGATATATGAATAGAGAATATAAATGTAAATACAACCCAAACAAAAATACAAATATATAAATGTATTGCAACTATATGCAGCTATATAAAAAATTAATAATAAATTGTAAATGTAAAATAACATAAATTGGTACAATATATAAGTAATACTGTATATATTTTATTAAAAATATTATAGGAAATGGATATAAAATAGATATAAATATGGATGTGATATATCTATCTATCTATACATATCTATCATTTGTTGTATATTATGATAAATATAAATATAAAAAATTTAGGTAGTTTAAAATAATGGATGGTTTTGTTTTTTGTTTGCCAAAGCAGGGGTTTTAGTGTAAAAATTACAAATACAAATAATATAAAGGTAGAAATATAAGTATAGAAATATATCATAAACACATTAAAGATTTATATAAAAATTAGAAATATAAGGAAAAATAAGTTGTAGCAGTAGATATGGTAAATAATAAAAAAAAAATTCCCGTATATTTTTGAATAAGGTGCATATTAAATATAGTTATTAATATAATGCATCAATATAAGCTATAAATATATGTAAAATATAACTATCTATAAGAAGGAATAAAAGCTCTGTGTCACGTGCAGCAGTAGAAAATTTCAGGCTCCCAGGGAATAAATAGTTTTCTTTAAATCATTTTCGTTTTGCAGATTTTTTTTTTACTCTCGGGTAGCCTGAAAGTTTCTACTGCTGCTTTTTTATTCTAAAGCTAGAAAGGAAAACCAAGATTAGAAATACAAGAAAGGGGAAGGGAAAGGAAAGGAAAGGGAAAGGGAAAAGGAAAAGGGAAGGGAAGTGGTGAAAAACAGGGTGAAAAAAGTAAAAAGAGTTGGAGGGAAAAAGAGAGGGCATTGGGGAGGAGCGGTGCTGCCTCAGGTCCTTCCCCGCCCTGGGGCGAAGGACCCGTTTGATGCCCTGGAGGGACTGCAGCTGCCGGTGGCTCCCGGGGGACGGAGCGGTGGCTGTCAGCCCGAGACTCCAACTCCCGGCAGGCCGTGCTGCTGGCGCGGCGTGTGACGCAACGGCTATCGCGGCACATGAGTGGCTGCCAGCCCGAGACTCCAGCTCCCGGCAGGCCCTGCTGCTGGCGCGGCGTGTGACGCAACGGCTGACGCGGCACATGAGTGGCTGTCAGCCCGAGACTCCAGCTCCCGCCAGGCCCTGCTGCTGGCGCGGCATGTGACGCAACGGGCGACGCGGCCCGGCATTTTTCTCTAAATCGGCGGTAAATACAGCCGAGTAAAATTAGCTTGGTTTTCTTCCTTCTTTTGTAACTGAACTGTTTTTATTAAAAATCCTATTTGAATATGTGGAAAAAGTGGGGATGTCCTGTAGCATATCGTAGCTTTTCTTGTTTACAGGGTGCTCAGAAAGCATGCGTCCCTTAGAGTCCCACGGAAAGGTTCTCAGTGCGCTCTCTATCAAGGTATGTATTTAAAATTAAGTGATCCCTTTAGATATTTGCCTGTGTACCTTTTCCTGTAATTCAGAGCTTGCGTTCTGTGGGTTTTATGATAAACCTGTAAAACATGTAAAAATGGTTTTGCAAGTCTTAAACCTTGAAGGCAGCAATAAGTGGATTTAGAGCCTGTTCTTGACCAGACAAAGGGAAAAAGTGTGACTTTGATGCTGAACTTGTCATTTTTCATTTGACTTGTCTTGAATGATTTAGGAATAGAGAGAACTAGAAAAAGAGAGAAATAGAATTGATTATTGAGCACTCCTCAAATGCTCACCATGATTCAGTGTAGAGCCAAAGGGAAGGGTGATGGAAGAGAGCTCTGTGCTTTGGAAGGAGATAAATTTAAACCTGACCTCCTCACAGAGTCTCACTAACTTCTTTTGTTTTAAAATACAAAATACGATTAGGAAGTGTTGGAAGTTAGTGTTTTGGGAAAGAAACGGCAGTTCCACAGAACATTCCATTTCACAGAGGCTCTGGGAACGATTCATTTTGTAACTGCTGTCACTGCAATCAGTTGGTGGTTCAGCCTTGAAACGTGCAGTTGGCCTTCTATAAAGCACTGTTTTGTTTGCCTTTCAGTGCTATGAGTCTTGATAAATTGGAGAAGAGCCCAAGAGAAATTTTTCATCCCTTGATATAAAAGGTAGGAAGTGACTTTTTTTGGTTTGGTTCTTTTTCTTTATTATTTCCTGGAAATAAAAGTAATTAAGTATAGGTGCTACTGGTTTGTTTCTTCCAGTAGCAGGTGATAATAATAGTAGTAGTACTAGCAAAAATCATAATAGAAATAATAATAATAGCAATGTAATACTGCGTAAACTGTCTTTATCCATTGGACTGGCCATTTCAAATCAAAACTTCTAAACACAAATCAAACCATCATCCTTGTAGAATCTTTCACAGCAGCGGGCTAAAGATCCTGGTTTTGTTGACAGGATTTATTGGTTCTGGAAGAACAAGAGGGAAGTACAAGCCTAACTTCTTCTAGCTCACAGACCCGTCCGGTGAACCCAGCTTTGTGTTTTGGTGGGCTTGTGATGACTTCGAAATCAATTGCTGATTACAGTTAAAAAAAATTAATGTTTTTTTGAACGTGACAGCAGAAATAACTTTATGCACCAACTTAATAATGATAGATCACCAGTTTAAGTTAAAAATTCATGCTATACTATCAAAATTTAAAGGTAAATTATTATGTATTAGGTGATGGTATAAAGTGTATGTTCTAATGTGTAATGCAAAGATACATACATACCTGAAAGTCCTGAGAGGAAACAAATTTTTATGTCTGCTGTTTGATTGTTTACTATACAATATTTGGTTTTATTTCCCAGGGATCGGTGAATTTTAACTTTGGAGTCCTCTGTGCTAAGGATGCTCAGCTTACCGATGATGAAATGTTCAGTAATGGTGAGTTTTTCACCTTCTCTTTAATTGCTATGCTGATCTGACTAAGAAAAGAAAAAACAAAAGCAAGAGAAAAAAAAAAGGATGGTTTATTATTTTTTACGCTGTTATGTTTGTTTCCTCAGTATTTGCTGCAGCTCTGCTTACCCAAGCTTTGGGTTCCTTCTGTCCCACTGGGAGTTGCCCAATTTGGTTGCATCTGGTGAAATTCACCCTGAGACCTTACAGAACCAGCTCCAACTGCGTGAGAGCCATTTGCAGTTCTCTCCAGACGACTGGAGAATGGGCGACGTTTCTGAGGATCCGGCGAGCGTGCTTCTATCAAAACTCAGTCTGTGAAATTTCTGGGGAAAACCCTTCTGTGTCCTGAAGGGTTCAAACTCTGGTGAGGATCCAGTTATCAGGTGCTCACCTGGATGGTTCCAGCTCCCAAAGGTAACACTTGTACTCTTGCCCTGTAGTGTACATCTATTGTATTTTTGTTATTTTGCAAGATTTTTTGTCTTTGCAAAATATTGTGCATTTCACTCTTTGGGCACTCTCAGATGGTTCTTTGGTGCAGCACCACCCCGTGGGACACTTGGCTGCTGTCCTGAAGGGGATGGTCGCTAGAATTGTAAATCCTGGAGAGTTTGTAAGTCTTCTGTCCCCAGGGAGGTATCATGCTTGGTTTACTTTTGTTCTGTTGGTTAGGCGCTGCTTCTCGTTGCAAGTATGAATTTCAAACTGCCCTGTTCTTATTTTAACTGTTTTCCTGGTTCTCTCCGTCCGGCAGGGAAAGACTCTCGTATCCTTGTCGTCGGGCTCAGTGCTGTCCAAGAAGATACAGAGACTAAAAAAATCATAAGAAGCAAAATATGACTGCAGGGAAAAGAAGCTGGAGAGAACAGAAGGTGATGTTGTTATCCTTACCCTGTATTAGAGACATCCGCTGTGCTTTGATGCTGGCAGCTGCCGGGGGCTTGTTAGCTCTTTGTAGGCAGGTGTAGGTGTTCACTTGTAGGTTTTTTCTCTGGACAAGGCAATTCAAACTTTGCTCAGCTGATATTTGCAGATTACTCTCTAGCACAGTCCAGCATGACATTTTTGAATGTTGTAAAAATACCATGTTACTTGGAAATGGCTAATGAAGAGAAGCTTTAGGGGAAAATAAGATTTCAGGGTTGGAAGATGTGAGAAGAATTGTGTGGGGATGTTAGACTGAAGTAAAGCACACTTGAAGCTGGACTGGCACGCTGGCAGGTCCCCTATTAAACAGTAGTGCTGAGATTAGCCTGGGGGTTGCCCATTGTTTCTGTAGAAATCAATGTTTCCTGGTCTTGAGAGGTAAGCTGCTTTGAAAAGCTGGAAGGTGCAGCATGCTGACAATCCCCGTGCTTTGGATTAAAAGTAGATTTCAGAAGGGTCCTAAGCTTTTGTCTTTGCCTAGAAGTCGATGTAATCCTATCGAGGAGTTTTTAGTTCTGTGTTGCCATGTCATCCATCAGAGCCCTGTTGTACTAATCTTCATACAAGTACAAAACAAAAAATCAGACCCTGTCCCAAGCACTTAGAGGCCAGAACACGATTTCCTCGGGCTGCCATTTGTGTGCCATCGGTACTCACCACGAATTGAGCCCTGTGGCTCTGACAGAGCCCCTGGATGCTGACGGAAGGGGGCTGGTCACAGACCCTGGAGGTGCCTGTCCCCCAGGGAGGGAGAGGACGAGGCAGTGTGGCCTGCAGGGAGGGTGTCGTCCCCAGAGAGCAGCCGGCGACTCCATCCCTGCCCGGGGCTCCGGGTGCCCCCTCGGGGTGGACGCCTGCCCTCAGGTTTCCCTCTGGGCACCCGGGGAGGGAACCAGGTCCATCCGTGTGGCAGCTGCAGGGCCTGCAGGCTCTGGGGCTCTGCAGCCGTGTGCCTTGTCACAGGGTGGCAGGGATGCGACACTGCCCGGCCGCGCCGCTGGCCTCGGATCCTTGCTGCTTTGCTCCTGATCCCATATGGATGTACCAGCAGTCTTCTGTCTTTTCTTTGAAAGTGTCCTTGGGAGAGTTCAAAGAGAGGGTAATTAGATATGTCAAAGCCTACATATTTGACCTGTTGGCACTCAAGAGAAAAGACAAAAACCTGCTTTGCATCCTTGTGCCTGCAAGTCATTGTGCCCCAGGGAAGTGAGGGAAGGGCTGGCCGAGGTCACTGGCCGAGGCTCTGAGATGGAGGTGAGTTTGCATTCCAGTGTATTGGAACAGAGGCTCATCAGAAGTTTCCTCGGCTATCCAAGGCATAGAGCCCTGGAGCCGAGTGAGCCTGAGCAGCTGCATGCTTGCTGTGAGCTTTGGGGTGAGCGTGCATCACTGCAGGCCTGGGATGGATTGAAATGCGCTGAGGAAAGCAGAGGGAGGGAGGGAGGGAGGGAAATGCTCTGTTAACATGTGCCAATTCTTCTGTCAGACTCATCACGGCGGGACAGCGTGAGGACTGAAAGTGTAAGAAGATGTGGAGGGAAACAGAGAATCTGACAGGAGCAGCGAACGCACGAGTGCAGGAATTTTGCTTTTTGCTTGGATATAAACTCAGGAGTTGAAAGGAATTTTGGAGTGAGAAGGGACATTTTAGAAGGAGAAGAAGAAAAAGAAGTTGTTGTTGTTGTTACAGTCCTGGCAAAAGCTTTTGTTCTAGCTAATAAAAGAAGTTAGTTTAAAAAACAAAAAGGAAAAAATGTAGTGTTTTTTTTTTTCCTTCACTATGATATTCATTGGTGGTATATGGTGTGTTGTTTTATTTCTTGGTATTATTAACTCTGTGTAAATTGTTTTTTGAGTGAAGCTGACTTTCTGGATGGGTTGGTTTGTATTTGAGGCAGGATTAATTTCAGTAGGATTCTTTCATAGATTTCTGATGGGTATTACTGGGATTTTGGTTTTGTTTGTTGTATGTATAAACATACAGCTTTGGTAGGGCCAGCTGGGCTGCTGGAGTTTTGGGTGTGAATTTATTAGATGGCTTTTGTTAAATGCAGTTTTTCATTTTTGAAATGTTTTTCAATGTAGTGGTTTTAAGGTGGTTTTTAAGAATTCCTTGTATTGTTTTCTGTTGTTTGTAGTTGCTGTATGATAAGGGATGCAGTGTGACTTTTTGAACGCTATGGTTTTAGGGTTCCTAAGTTCTGATTTCTTTCTGGTTCGATAGTTTTTTTTATTTTTTGGGACAGGGGCGTTTATATGGTGGGTTTTTATAGGCAATACGTTTTTTAATTTGGGTAGTGATATTTTTTAGTATTTTAATGGTTTAGGTTTTTTATTTTCATGGTTTTAATTATTTTTTTAAATTTTTTCAAATAACTTTTATAGATGATAGGTTATTATTTATGCATTAACATAAAGGTAGAGCTTTGGGGACTTTTTTTAGTAATGTTTAGGGTCAGCTGTGCAGTTTTGAGTCTAGTGAGTTGGTTTGATTTAATTGTTAATGGGTGTTTGTTTTTATTAGCAGTTGTGTCATTTTTGAGTTGTTTTTGAGTTGTTTTTGAGTTTTTTGAGATATTGGTTTAGGAGGAAGTTTATGATGACAATGTGCGGAGGTTTTGGGCTACTTTATAGTGGGATTTAAAATTTATTTACAGTTAGGTTTATTTGAGTTTTTATTAGGGTTCAATGACGTTGTGGGATGTTTGTTCCATTAGTAACAGAAATAGGTTTTGTTTTGCTGTGCTGCGATGGGATGGGCGTGTGCTGCGTGCCGGTGCTGACAAAGGTACAGTATTGTTGTGGCTCTGGTGTGTCGGGTTAATGAACTTCTATGGTTTAATATAGAGATGAAAATAGAAATAAATATACATTTAAAAATAAATCTAAAATTAGAGCGGTAAACATAAATATAGATAACAGATACATACATAAAACTATAATACATGGTATATAATTGTAACATATTATCACATAGATAAATGATAGTCTATTATATTTATATATATACACACAAAGATAAATAAATATAGATTGTAAATATAAAAATATTTAAATAGAGTTAAAATAAATTGGGGGTGTTATTAGGTTATAGGGTGGGGTTTTTAAATAAATGACAGAAATAAAATATCAATTCAGATATACAAATATATATACAAATACAAATCTCTATAAATATTTAATTTAAATAAATATGAGTAAAAGAAATATACAATACAGAAAATATATATCTATTATTATATTAGAAGGTTCTCTCTAATATATATATATATCTATGAATAGAATAAATAAAAATATCCATATAAATATCACTATAATTTTGAAAAATAAATTTACTTCCTGCATTTTAAATCTGGTTCAAATAAAGGGGTGTCCTTGGTTTTTATTTGGTTAGAGGCAGGAGTTTTATTTTAAATAATATAAGGAATATAGAAATGTGGATCTTAAGATAGGAATATATAATAAATATATAAAGAGAAATTGCTAAAGCATGAATATAAATTTATATATAAATATATGTAAGTAATATGAAGAGTTGTAGTATAGCATATAAATAACATTATACGAGAATATAAATATAAAAATATGTAAATATAGTTTAAAAGAAAGGGAATGTTTTGGCTTTTATTTAAGTAGAGGCAGGGGTTTTATTTTGAATATTATAAGTGTTAGAGAAGTAAAAATCTTGACGCAGAAATATTTATTCAATGTATAAAAATATGTATGAAAATATATAAATAACTACTCGCATCAGATGTAATATAGAATGTAAATTTATTCATAACTTGACATTGCTAAAGATAAATGTATAAGTAAGCAATAGACATTAACATACATTATTATAAATACAAATAGGAATATAAAAATCAGACATAAGGATAAAAGCTATTTAAATATTTTTTAAAAGAAAGGGTTTGGGTCTTTTTTATTATTGGGTTAGAGGCAGGGTTTTTATTTTAAATAATATGAATGTAGATATTGTTATATATTTCTAAATATTGAGATATAAAATCAAGATATAAATATATATATAAACACAAAATATAAGTAAATATAAATAATAGGAAGAGATGGAATGGAGAATACAAATAAGAGTATACATTAGTATACATTTTAAATGTAAAAGTGAATATGAACCTGGAAAATAGAATTTTAAAAAATATTTAAATACAGTTGGAAGACTGAGGTTCTTTTTGGATTTAATGTGGGTAGAGGCAGGGGTTTTATTTTAAATAATGTGTTACAGATGTAAAAATCCTAACACAGAAAGATATAATAAATATATAAAGATATGAGTAAAAGTATATAAAAATATAAGTAATAGGAACACATGTAACATAGAATATAAATTTATAAATAAATCGCTAAATATAAATGCAAAATCGATCATACATCAGTAAAACATTTTAAATATAAATTTGAAAAATATTTTTTAAAAAAATTTAAATACAGTTGAAATGAAAGGGGGTTTTATTTGCCATGTATGGGGTAGAGGCAGGGGTTTTATTTTGAGTACTGTGAGTGTTAGAGAAGTAAAAATCCTAACAGAAATATATACTTACTATGTAAAAATATGTATAAAAATATAAAAATAAATTTAAGTTTTAGGGATATATGCAATATGGAATAGAAATGTATTCATAAAAACAAATGTATAAATGGACAGTGTAGATCAATATACATTATTAAATAGAAATGTGAATATGAATATGAAAAAAAAAATTTATAAAATATTTAATTTTGTTTTTTAAAGAAATGGTTGGGGTTTTGTTTTGTTTTATCCTATTAGATTAGAGGCAGAAGTTTATTTTTCCTCTTCCCGGTTGTTTTGGGGCGTTTATTTCAGAGCAGTTTTCGGCGGGGGTCGCCCCTGTTCTCTTTTGCCGCCTTCGCTGCCGCAGCCCCGAGGCGCGCTGCGCCCCCGGCTGGGGCGGGCGGCAGTGCTGCCATCTCGTGGGCAGAGCGCGGTACTGCAGCCCTGCACCGAGAGGCCGCCACCTTGGGAGTGGCGCGTCGCGGATGTCGCGGACTTTTAATTGACCTTCTCAGCAGGGCGGCGAAAAGGGCGGGGAAGTGGAGGACCGGGGTGGGTGTAACTGGACTGCCTGCATGGAATACCGACCCCGGCGCGGCCCCGGTGGTATTTTCTATGGCGTTTCATGTGTACCCGACACATGCTGTGGTCTCAGCGGCGCCGCAGGCGGGCGTGTTTCGGCGGGTTTGTGAGAGGCATCTGGGTAAACGCCTCGCTGTGCCGGGGTCCTCTCACGGCCGCCTTCCCGCCCCGAGGGAGCCGAGCCGGGCCGAATTGTTCCGAAGAGCCGAAGAGCCGAGCGTGGCCGGACACAGCCGAGTTTCCCCGAAGACCGAGTGTGGCCGGACACAGCCGAGTTTCCCCGAAGAGCCCAGTGCAGCCGAAAATAGCCGACTTGAGACGAAGAGCCGAGTGTAGCCGAACACAGCCGACTTGAGACGAAGAACCGACTGTAGCCGAACACGGCCGACTTGAGACGAAGAGCCGAGTGTAGCCGAGTGTAACCGGTACCGAGTGTAGCCGACATTGGCCGCATTTAGGCAAAGAGCCGAATATGACCGACTTTAGCCCAACCGGGCCGAAGTTCTGCCGAAGAGCCGGAAAAGCCGAATTTAGACGAAAAGCCGAACCGAAACGATTTTAGACCTAAGCCGAACCAAGCCTAATTTAGCCGAGTTTATTTAAACAGAACCGAACGACGCCGCAGCGCTCTGCCTGCACAGCGCCGGTGCAGACGGCAGGGGCCGGTGTATAAAGTGAGTATAAAATATCAACTATATATAAGAAGGAATAAAAAGCTCTGTGTCATGTGCAGCAGTAGAAAATTTCAGGCTCCCAGGGAATAAATAGTTTTCTTTCAGTCATTATAGTTTTGGGATTTTTTTTACTCCCAGGTAGCCTGAAAGTTACTACTGCTGCTTTTTTATTCTAAAGCTAGAAAGGAAAACCAAGATTAGAAATACAAGAAAAAGAAAGGGAAAGGGAAAGGGAAAAAAAAGGGGGGGAAAAAAAAAGGAAAGGAAAGGAAAGAAAGCAGGAGAGCAGAAGGGAAGGGAAGGGAAAGGGGTGAAAAACAGAGTTAAAAAAAGAAAAAGAGTTGGAGGGAAAAAGAGAGGGCATTCGGGAGGAGCGGTGCTGCCTCAGGTCCTTCCCTGCCCGGGGGCGAAGGATCCATTTGATGCCCGGGAAGGACTGCAACTCCCGGTGGCGGGGGACGGAGCCGTGGCTGTCAGCCCGAGACTCCAGCTCCCGGCAGGCCGTGCTGCCGGCGCGGCGTGTGACGCAACGGCTGACGCGGCACATGAGTGGCTGCCAGCCCGAGACTCCAACTCCCGGCAGGCCCTGCTGCTGGCGCGGCGTGTGACGCAACGGGCGACGCGGCCCGGCATTTTTCTCTAAATCGGCAGTAAATACAGCTGAGTAAAATTAGCTTGGCTTTCTTCCTTCTTTTGTAACTGAACTGTTTTTATTAAAAATCCTATTTGAATATGTAGAAAAAGTGGGGATGTCCTGTAATAGATCGTAGCTTTTCTTGTTTACAGGGTGCTCAGAAAGCATGCGTCCCTTAGAGTCCCACGGAAAGGTTCTCAGTGCGCTCTCTATCAAGGTATGTATTTAAAATTAAGTGATCCCTTTAGATATTTGCCTGTGTACCTTTTCCTGTAATTCAGAGCTTGCGTTCTGTGGGTTTTATGATAAACCTGTAAAACATGTAAGAATGGTTTTGCAAGTCTGAATCGTTGAAGGCAGCAATAAGTGGATTTAGAGCCTGTTCTTGACCAGACAAAGGGAAAAAGTGTGACTCTGATGCTGAACTTGTCATTTTTCATTTGACTTGCCTTGAATTATTGAAGAAGAGAGAGAACTAGGAAAAGAGAGAAATAGAATTGATTATTGAGCCCACCTAAAAAGCTCACCATGATTCTGTGTAGAGCCAAAGTGAAGGATGATGGAACAGAGCTCTGTGCATTAGAAGGAAATAAACCTGACCTCCACACAGAGTCTTACTAATTTCTATTTTTAAAATGCAAAATAAGTTTAGGAAGTGTTGGAAGTTAGTGTTTTGGGAAAGAAACGGCAGTTCCACAGAACATTCCATTTAAGAGAGGCCCTTGGAAGGATTCATTTTGTAACTGCTGTCACTGCAATCAGTTGGTGGTTCAGCCTTGAAACGTGCACTTGACCTTCTATAAAGCACTGTTTTGTTTGCCTTTCAGTGCTATGAGTCTTGATAAATTGGAGAAGAGCCCAAGAGAAATTTTTCATCCCTTGATATAAAAGGTAGGAAGTGACTTTTTTTGGTTTGGTTCTTTTTCTTTATTATTTCCTGGAAATAAAAGTAATTAAGTATAGGTGCTACTGGTTTGTTTCTTCCAGTAGCAGGTGATAATAATAGTAGTAGTACTAGCAAAAATAATAATAGAAATAATAATAATAGTAATGTAATACTACTTAAACTGTCTTTATCCATTGGACTGGCCATTTCAAATCAAAACTTCTAAACACAAATCAAACCATCATCCTTGTAGAATCTTTCACAGCAGCGGGCTAAAGATCCTGGTTTTGTTGACAGGATTTATTGGTTCTGGAAGAACAAGAGGGAAGTACAAGCCTAACTTCTTCTAGCTCACAGACCCGTCCGGTGAACCTTGTGATGACTTCGAAATCAATTGCTGATTACAGTTAAAAAAAATTAATGTTTTTTTGAACGTGACAGCAGAAATAACTTTATGCACCAACTTAATAATGATAGATCACCAGTTTAAGTTAAAAATTCATGCTATACTATCAAAATTTAAAGGTAAATTATTATGTATTAGGTGATGGTATAAAGTGTATGTTCTAATGTGTAATGCAAAGATACATACATACCTGAAAGTCCTGAGAGGAAACAAATTTTTATGTCTGCTGTTTGATTGTTTACTATACAATATTTGGTTTTATTTCCCAGGGATCGGTGAATTTTAACTTTGGAGTCCTCTGTGCTAAGGATGCTCAGCTTACCGATGATGAAATGTTCAGTAATGGTGAGTTTTTCACCTTCTCTTTAATTGCTATGCTGATCTGACTAAGAAAAGAAAAAACAAAAGCAAGAGAAAAAAAAAAGGATGGTTTATTATTTTTTACGCTGTTATGTTTGTTTCCTCAGTATTTGCTGCAGCTCTGCTTACCCAAGCTTTGGGTTCCTTCTGTCCCACTGGGAGTGGCCCAATTTGGTTGCATCTGGTGAAATTCACCCTGAGACCTTACAGAACCAGCTCCAACTACGTGAGAGCCATTTGCAGTTCTCTCCAGACACCTGGAGAATGGGCGACGTTTCTGAGGATCCGGCGAGCGTGCTTCTATCAAAACTCCGTCTGTGAAATTCCTGGGGAAAACCCTTCTGTGTCCTGAAGGGTTCAAACTCTGGTGAGGATCCAGTTATCAGGTGCTCACCTGGATGGTTCCAGCTCCCAAAGGTAACACTTGTACTCTTGCCCTGTAGTTTACATCTATTGTATGTTTGTTATTTTGCAAGATTTTTTGTCTTTGCAAAATATTGTGCATTTCACTCTTTGGGCACTCTCAGATGGTTCTTTGGTGCAGCACCACCCCATGGGACACTTGGCTGCTGTCCTGAAGGGGATGGTCGCTAGAATTGTAAATCCTGGAGTGTTTATAAGTCTTCTGTCCCCAGGGAGGTGTCGTGCTTTGTTTACTTTTGTTCTGTTAGTTAGGCGCTGCTTCTCGTTGCAAGTATGAATTTCAAACTGCCCTGTTCTTATTTTAACTGTTTTCCTGGTTCTCTCCCTATGGCAGGGAAAGACTCTCGTATCCTTGTCGTCGGTCTCGGTGCTGTCCAAGAAGATACAGAGACTAAAAAAATCATAAGAAGGAAAATATGACTGCAGGGAAAAGAAGCTGGAGAGAACAGAAGGTGATGTTGTTATCCTTACGCTGTATTAGAAACATCCGCTGTGCTTTGATGCTGGCAGCTGCCGGGGGCTTGTTAGCTCTTTGTAGGCAGGTGTAGGTGTTCACTTGTAGGTTTTTTCTCTGGACAAGTCAATTCAAACTTTGCTAAGCTTATATTTGCAGATTACTCTCTAGCACAGTCCAGCATGACATTTTTGAATGTTGTAAAAATACCATGTTACTTGGAAATGGCTAATGAAGAGAAGCTTTAGGGGAAAATAAGATTTTAGGGTTGGGAGATGTGAGAAGAATTGTGTGGGGATGTTAGACTGAAGTAAAGCACACTTGAAGCTGGACTGGCACGCTGGCAGGTCCCCTATTAAACAGTAGTGCTGAGATTAGCCTGGGGGTTGCCCATTGTTTCTGTAGAAATCAATGTTTCCTGGTCTTGAGAGGTAAGCTGCTTTGAAAAGCTGGAAGGTGCAGCATGCTGACAATCCCCGTGCTTTGGATTAAAAGTAGATTTCAGAAGGGTCCTAAGCTTTTGTCTTTGCCTAGAAGTCGATGTAATCCTGTCGAGGAGTTTTTAATTCTGTGTTGCCATGTCATCCATCAGAGCCCTGCTGTACTAATCATCATACAAGTACAAAACAAAAAATCAGACCCTGTCCCAAGCACTTAGAGGCCAGAACACGATTTCCTCGGGCTGCCATTTGTGTGCCATCGGTACTCACCACGGAAGGGAGCTGGGGATTGTTGCAGCTGTTGGGAACAAACCGCTTCTCATCACACAGCAATGGAATTGGGACGACGCCTCGGCCAGCCCCTCTCTGCCATCGTCTCCTGAATCTGCAGCAGAGCAGTTCCAGTCCATCCGGGCACGTGTAATCCAGTTCCTGATGATCTGAGCACACGGAGCAGCGCTCAGCTGCTGTGGGGGGCTCAGGGAAGGCAGAGTGTGCATTGTCATCTTCCTGAAACTACAGACGAATCAAAGTGAGAAGCAACAGCGTGGAAATCAGTCGCATATATGCTAAATAAAACTTGCAGATTTTTTTAAGAATTGTTGTTTCTTGTTCTTTGTTGTGCCTCAGTGCTTAGAAAACCTCCCTTTAAAATCAGTTCAGTTCATCAGTTGAACCTTTGTTTGCAGACCCTCACTGAGCAGAATTCATTGCAGACTCAGTGCACGCTGTGCTGGCCTCCCGGGAGTGTGAGGAGCTCATGTGTGCTACGTTTTGCTTTAGGACGCTCTAAGGTATTTATTCCTTTTGGGATACATGATGAGAATTCCCAAGAGAGGTAGTTATAAGGTATGACATCGGGAAAAAGCCTGTGTGGTTAGAATGTTGTTGCTGTCAAAAGTTAATTTTTTCTTAGCCAGTAGTTAGCTTTTTGCTTTATTTTTGTGGTATCAGTATTTTATTGTTTAAAAAATTCCTTCAAAATAACTTCAGTGGCTGGCCATCAGTACCTTGTTCAGATTTGCCTATTTGCTTGTAGCTAAAATGTTCACATCTTGTTTATCATTATATTTAAGAAACTGCTGCCCAGCCAACTAATAACTGAATATCCATCTGTCTGGGACACGGGGAGAGGATTTAGGTAATGTCTTTGTTTCCAGAAAAAAGTTGTAGTGTAGTTTCTAAATAGAGGAGAAGGGGGTGAAGACTCGGGGCTCTGATGCCGTTGGGGCACCCCAAGGTCCCAAGGAGAAGGAGCCCCACTGGGGTGCAGGAGCAGGTGTGTTCTCATCTAATAATGAACAAATTATAAATATAAATATGACAATTATAAGCATGAAAATATTTTTAAAATACTTAAATAAAGCGGGTTTTCTTTATTGGTCAATAGGCAGGGTTTTGATAGTAAAAATTATAAATACAAATAATATAAAGGTAGAAATCTAAGTTTAGAAATATATAATAAATACATACAGATAAATATAAAAATTAAAAATATAAGAAAAAATTAGTTGTAGCAGTAGATATTATACATAATTTAAATAATAATTTAAATCTATTTTAAAATTTTATATATATATTATATCATTATTAATGTAATACATCCAAAGAAACGATAAATTAAAATATGAATGTATAATTATACAAAGTATAAATAAAAAATATTTCAATATCCTTTAAAAGAAGGGTTTTTTTTATTTATTTGGTTAGAGACGGGGTTTTTATTTGAAATAATGGAAGTATTATAGAAGTATAAAACTAAATATAGAAATATACAGTCAATATGGAAAGATATTTGTAAAAAACACGAGCGAACGACGCCTCCTCCGGCCTAATGGAACGAGCTCAGCCGAACCAAGGCGAGACCGGCGGAGTCTGACGGCCTCGAGCGAACCGAGGCCAGGCTTGCGAGGCTGCCTGAACCGAGCCGAGCTCAGCCGAACCGAGCCCGCTGCTCTCGTGCGCGCTAATTAGCGCGAGTGCGGTCACAGCCCAATGAGCTCCTGTGCCACCCCGCGCTCCCGATCGTGTCCGTGCGATGGCCGGGCCGCCCGCGGGACGCGGCAGCAGGAGAGCCCCGAGCCGGGCGAGTTTAACGTGAGGCGGCGCCGCTTGCCCGCCCTCAGGGAGCCGAGCGGAGCCGCGCTCAGCCGAACGCGCAGAGCGGCTCCGAGTTGGGCCGAAGCGAGCCGGGCCGCGCCGAGCGCAGAGAGCGGCTCCGAGTTCGGCCGAATGAAGCCGAGCCTCGCCGAGCGCAGAGAGCGGCTCCGAGTTCGGCCGAATGAAGCCGAGCCGCGCCGAGCGCACTGAGCGGCTCCGAGTTCGGCCGAATGAAGCCGAGCCGCGCCGAGCGCACTGAGCGGCTCCGAGTTCGGCCGAAGCGAGGCGAGCCGAGCCGCACCAAGCGCACAGAGCGGCTCCGAGTTCGGCCGAAGCGAGGCGAGCCGAGCCGCACCGAGCGCACAGAGCGGCTCCGAGTTCGGCCGAAGCGAGCCGCGCCGATCGCACAGAGCGGCTCCGAGTTCGGCCGAAGCGAGGCGAGCCGCGCCGAGCGCACAGAGCGGCTCCGAGTTCTGCCGAAGTGAGCCGAGGCGCCCCGAGCGCAGAGAGCGGCTCCGAGTTCGGCCGAAGCGAGGCGAGCCGCGCCGAGCGCACAGAGCGGCTCCGAGTTCTGCCGAAGCGAGCCGAGCCGCGCTGAGCGCACTGATCGGCTCCGAGTTCTGCCGAAGCGAGCCGAGCCGCGCTGAGCGCACTGATCGGCTCCGAGTTCGGCCGAAGCGAGCCGAGCCGCGCTGAGCGCACTGATCGGCTCCGAGTTCGGCCGAAGCGAGCCGAGGCGCCCCGAGCGCACAGAACAGCTCCGAGTTCGGCCGAAGGGAGCCGAGCCGTGCCGAAGGGTCGAGTCCAGCCGAATGCAGATGACAATGGCCGAGTTTAGCCGACTAAAGCCGAGTTTAGCCGAGCAGCTGTGAGCCTTGAGGTGAGCGTGCATCGTTGCCGGCTTGGGATTGAGTGAAATGCGCTAAGGAAACCAGCTCTGGGGAGGGAGGCAGGGAAATCTTCTCTTAACGTTTACCAATTCTTCCGTCAAACTCATCACGGCAGGACAGCGTGAAGACTGAAAGTGTAAGAAGATGTGGAGGGAAACAGAGAATCTGACAGGAGCATCGAATGCACAAGTGCACGAATTTTGCTTTTTGCTTGGATGTAAATTCAGAAGTTGTAAGGAATTTGGGAAGAAGAAGGGACATTTCAGAAGGAGAAGAAGTTGTTGTTACAGTCCTGGCAAAATCTTTTGTTCTAGCTAATAAAAGAAGTTAGTTTAAAAAACAAAAAAAAAAGTGTTTTTTTTTCTTCACTGTTATATTCATTGGTGATATATGGTGTGTTGTTTTATTTCTTGGTATTATTAACTCTGTGTAAATTGTTTTTTGAGTGAAGCTAACTTTGGATGGGTTGTTTTGTATTTGAGGTAGGATCAATTTCAATAGGTTTCTTTCACAGAGTTCTCATAGGTATTACTGGGATTTTGGTTTTGTTTACTGTATGCATAAACATAGAGATTTGGTAGGGCCAGCTGGGCTGCTGGAGTTTTGGGTGTGAATTTATTAGATGGCTTTTGTTAAACACAGAATAATTATGTAAGGTAACAGCAAATTACCCAATCACCCAATTTATCCAGCTATGTAACCTTACCACAAAGTTTTATATCTTGCCAGTTTTCTGTTCTTCTGCTCCAAGTAGTTGTTGCAAAAAAGAAAGCACGGTTACTTTTCTGAAGAGTTTTCTTCTATAACAAGCCCTTTACTGCCCTTGAATGTGAGTCAGAGGAGCTAAACAGCTGCAGCTGCTCTGAGGGCTTGGTGGGATTCGCCCCCTCCCTTTTCCTGGGTGCCATGGGAACGAGAGGCGGGCACCATCAGGGGTATATTAACCCCAGCCGTGGCTGAGGGGCTTCATTCCCTCTCTGGGATGTGCTGGGGTAAGAGCTCTCCTCCCATTTCAGCGAAGAGGCTCTTTCAGCTCGTCTCAGCTTATTTTCAGCAGGTGTTTCTGGGCATCTAAAGCACAGAGGCTTGGAAGATTCTGTGAAGAAAACAGCATAGAACACAGGGAATATTTAGGTTTGTGATTTTGGGTTTTGTGTTTAGGGGTGGTAAAGTGCCTTTGAAATTTTTGGTTTTGCACTGTTTTTTTTTTTTTTTGGTTGGATTTTTTTTTGGTGGAATTTTTTGTTTCTTAGGTTTTCTTTTTGGGGTTCTTGGTTGGTTTTCATTGCTTTCTTTGATTTTTTGGTAGTTTCTGTATTTTTTTTTTGTGAGGATTTAGGTGTTTTGGGTTTTTTTATTTTTGTTTTCTGGTTTAGTTTTTTTTTTTTTTTTGTTGTTGTTGTTGTTATTGTTTTTTTTTTTGTTTTTTTTTTTTTTCTTTAATGGAGGAGTGAGACTCCCTGAAATTCCAAGCTGTGTCAAGCACAACAGATTCTCAGCAGATTCATCATGTCTTCAGAGGGATCTGCCCAGTGTCCAAGATGATGTTTGAGACTCAGGCTTCTGATGAGTTGAGGATTGTGACTGGGAGAGGGAGAGTGTTCAGGTATCCAGTTTAGGAGTTATTGGGAGGGGGTTTGCAGGCAGCAGGGTGAGAAAGGGTGTTTATTTGTTTATTTGAGGCCCCCCCCCGACAAGGCTGTTCAGAAGCCTAGCAGAGGCATTCCCATGTCTTGCAGCACACAAGGTCATCCACTGTACTTACAGCAATGCCATTTAACTTTGCCTTTCTCTAACCCAGGTGCCACCCCTAATGAAGGCCACAGCCTTGGAATCAGGATGAAGCTGGAGCCTGAGGGAGCCAGGCACGCTCAGGAAAGGGCAAGTAGCTGCCTTGCTGGGATTTGGCCCACATAACTCTGGACTCACACTTTGGTTTTGGTTTTCTTTATTGTAGCTGACCAAGAGGCTCACAGGCCATCACAGAGCCCTCCGAGGCACACTCATTTCAGGTGCAACGTGGATCCACATCGCCGATCATCCAAAAGATAAGTTGGGGGCCAGGGCCTGGAGATGAGAGAATAGTGGGTTGGTAGTTCTTGGGGCAGATTTAGAAATTAGCAAAGAGAAGAGCATTCTTCTCCAAGGGCCTCTTAGGACAGCTAAAGGGAGAGGCTCTACTTTTGATGGCAGATGTCAGGTGGGCAGTGCAGAACAGCTCCGGTGTGTGCCGTGTTCCCTAGTGTGTCTTTGGGGTCCCTTTTGCCCTCTTCCCTCGAGGCCCTCACCACAAGCATGATGTGTCGTGTTTCATGTCCCCCTGTTTGTCACGTTCTGTGTCACGGGTGTGTGCACACATTTGTGCCGGAGCTGTTCTGCCCTGTCCATGGCCTGCTGCAGTAGGACAAGCCTTGGGGAGTTGAAATTTGTCATGTGGGCTGTACTTGGGGTCTAGATGCTGTTCCTAGATTGACATAAGGTGTTTGCAGCTTGTGAGTTACCCTGGTGGTGTTTGACATAAGTTCTAACTTTCTTTCAGGTGCAGATGCATTCCGTGTGTGGCAGAGGGTCAGGGTTAGGAGGTGCCGGGCCTTCTTAGGAGCGCGGTGAGTAGCAGAGTGGTGGGGTTTTGGCCGATGCGGTGCCAAGGTCAGGCACTGATGTTTGGTTCTCTTCAATCTAGCTGTCTGAGAGACACCAGCCCGGTGGCAGCAGGACCTTCCCAGGTGACGAGGTGGCCTTTCTATGCATGTGACAGGGACCGGCATCCCCAGATGTCTGAGAGATAAGTAGAGGGCTGTGACCCACAGAGGGGATGAAGGCATGGTGCTGGTTTGGGAATTACTGGGAGGGGTTTTTGAGTCCAATTTGGAGGTGGGGGGTGTTCATGAGGTGGCCCCTTAGGCCCCATAAAAGCCACGTCTCACTTTTGATCGCAGTGCTGAGGTGTGCAGGGCAGAGCAGTCCCGGGGTGTCTCGTGTCACTTGTCTGTTGTGCATTATGTGTTGTTTGTGTATCCCATGTCTTTAACTTAGGGGGGCCTGTCAGAAACCTTGGCATCCTTGTTAGCATCTGTGATCTCTGCATTCCTTGGCCTGGCACCCGGGCCACAGAACTTTTGACTGGGGAGCTCAGACATGCATCAGACTCTCTTCTGTCTTTGGAAGCATCCAGTCAGGTGTCTTGTCAGGTCTTGTTCTGAGCTGTCCGGACAGCTATGCCCCACCTGGATCCATTATGGTGGATTAGGACTTGTAAGAATGTGAGGGCAGGCAGAGGATTCTGACCATAGGATTCCTAGGCATCGATCTTTGCAGTTACTGGAATAAATCCTTCAGTTAGCATCTTCTTCCTCCAGGGTTCTCTGAGCCTCATCAGCTGACCGTCAGTTTGAACTCAGTCATCTCCTTTTGCATTCTCTCAGTCCCTGCAGCCATTTTCCTTGCCAAGAGATGTCTGTTCCTGTTGTGTCCCCGTTGTCTGTCCTGTCCTGCCTGTCCTGTGTCACGGGTGTCTGCACACATTTGTGCCGGGGCTGCTCTGCCCTGCCACACAGCCTGGTGCAATAGGAGAAGTCCTGGGGACTTGGAATTTGTAATGTGGGGTGTAGTTGGACTCTAGATGGGATTTGTAGATGGACACATCATATCTGGAGCTCTTCAGTTATCCTGCAACAGTGTGACTCTTGTCCTACCTTTTTTTTCAGATTGAGATGGATTAAATCTGTGCCAGGGGGCCCCGTCCCAGGTGAGGGGATTGCCCCGAGCAGGTGAGGCCCCATTTGTCTCTGCAGCAGAAGTGTGTATGGTGACTGTGTTACAGCTCTGTTCTTTGTCTTTCTTTTTAGGAAATAAATCTGGATTCCAGCAGCCAAGGTGGGCAGCGGAGAGAAGTGGTTGTTATTGCTCAGCTCTGAAGCACAACAATTTTTCAGCAGATTCATCATGTCACAAGAGAGATCTGCCCAGTGTCAAGGATGATGTTTGGGATTGAGGCTTCAGGTGATTGAGGATGGTGACTGGGAGAGGGAGGGTGTTCAGGTATGCAGTTAGGAGTTCTTGGGAGGGGGTTTGCAGGCAGCAGGGTGAGAAAGGGTGTTTATTTTTTTATTTGAGGGCTCCCCCCCCACACAAGGCTGTTCAGAAGCCTAGCAGAGGCATTGCCATGTCTTAGAGCACACAAGGTCATCCAGTGCACTCACAGGAATGCCATTTAACTTTGCCTTTCTCTAACCCAGGTGCCACTCCTAAGGAAGGCCACCACCTTGGAATCAGGATGAAGCTGGAGCCTGAGGGAGCCAGGCACGCTCAGGAAAGGGCAAGTAGCTGCCTGTGTGGGATTTGGCCCACATAAGTCTGAACTCATACTTTGGTTTTGGTTTTCTTTATTGCAGCTGACCGAGAGGCTCACAGGCCATCACAGAGCCCTCCGAGGCAGACTCATTTCAGGTGCAACATGGATCCACATCGCCGATCATCCAAAAGATAAGTCGGGGGCCACGGCCTGGAGATGGGAGAGTATCAGGTTGGGAGTTCTTGCGCCAGATTTAAAAATTGGCTGTGGGAAAAGCAGTCTTCTCCAAGGGCCTCTTAGGACAGGTAAAGGGAGAGGCTCTACTTTTGATGGCAGATGTCAGGCGGGCAGTGCAGAACAGCTCTGGTCTGTCTGGTGTTGTCTTGTGTGCCGTGTTACCTGGTGTGTCTTTGGGGTCCCTTTTGCCTTCTCCCCTTGAGGCCCTCACCACAAGCATGATGTGTCGTGTTTCTTGTCCCCCCTGTTTGTCACGTTCTCTGTCACGGGTGTGTGCACACGTTTGTGCTGGAGCTGTTCTGCCCTGCCCATGGCCTGCTGCAGTAGGACAAGCCTTGGGGAGTTGAAATTTGTAATGTGGGGTGTACTTGGGCTCTAGATGCTGTTCCTAGATTGACATAAGGTGTTTGCAGCTTGTGAGTTACCCTGGTGGTGTTTGACATAAGTTCTAACTTTCTTTCAGGTGCAGATGCATTCCACGTGTGGCAGATGGTCAGGGTTAGGAGGTGCCGGGCCTTCTTAGGAGCGCGGTGAGTAGCAGAGTGGTGGGGTTTTGGCCGATGCGGTGCCAAGGTCAGGCACTGATGTTTGGTTCTCTTTAATCTAGCTGTCTGAGAGACACCAGCCCGGTGGCAGCAGGACCTTCCCAGGTGACGAGGTGGCCTTTCTTTGCACCTGACAGGGACCAGCATCCCCAGATGTCTGAGAGATAAGTAGAGGGCTGTGACCCACAGAGGGGATGAAGGCATGGTGCTGGTTTGGGAATTACCGGGAGGGGTTTTTGAGTCCAATTTGGAGGTGGGGGGTGTTCATGAAGTGGCCCCTTAGGCCCCATAAAAGCCACGTCTCACTTTTGATCGCAGTGCTGCGGTGCGCAGGGCAGAGCAGTCCCGGGGTGTCTTGTGTCACTTGTCTGTTGTGCATTATGTGTTGTTTGTGTATCCCATGTCTTTAACTTAGGGGGGCCTGTCAGAAACCTTGGCATCCTTGTTAGCATCTGTGATCTCTGCATTCCTTGGCCTGGCACCCGGGCCACAGAACTTTTGACTGGGGAGCTCAGACAGGCATCAGACTCTCTTCTGTCTTTGGAAGCATCCAGTCAGGTGTCTTGTCAGGTCTTGTTCTGAGCTGTAGGGACAGCTATGCCCCAGCTGGATCCATTATGGTGGATTAGGACTTGTAAAAAATGTGAGGGCAGGCAGAGGATTCTGACCATAGGATTCCTAGGCATTGATCTTTGCAGTTATTGGAATAAATCCTTCAGTTAGCATCTTCTTCCTCCAGGGTTTTCTGAGCCTCATCAGCTCACCATTGGTCTCAGCTCGGTCATCTCCTTTTGCGTTCTCTCAGTCCTTGCAGCCATTTTCCTTGCCAAGAGATTTCTGTTCCCGTTGTGTCCCCGTTGTCTGTCCTGTCCTGTCTGTCCTGTGTCACGGGTGTCTGCACACATTTGGGACGGGGCTGCTCTGCCCTGCGGCATAGCCAGCTGCGATAGGAGAAGTCCTGGGGACTTGGAATGTGTAATGCGGGGTGTAGTTGGACTGTAGGTGGGATTTGTAGATGGACACAGGATATCTGGAGCTCCTCAGTTATCCTGCAACAGTTTGACTCTTGTCCTACCTTTTTTTTCAGATTGAGATGGATTAAATCTGTGCCAGAGGGCCCCGTCCCGGGTGAGGGGATTCCCCTGAGCAGGTGAGGCCCCATTTGTCTCTGCAGCAGAAGTGTGTATGGTGACTGTGTTACAGCTCTGTTCTTTGTCTTTCTTTTTAGGAAATAAATCTGGATTCCAGCAGCCAAGGTGAGCAGCAGAGAGAAGTGGTTGTTATTGCTCAGCTCTGAAGCACAACAATTTTTCAGCAGATTCATTGTGTCACAAGAGGGATCTGCCCAGTGTCAAGGATGATGTTTGGGATTGAGGCTTCAGGTGAGTTGAGGATGGTGACTGGGAGAGGGAGGGTGATCAGGTATCCAGAAAGGAGTTCTTGGGAGGGGGTTTGAAGGCAGCAGGGTGAGAAAGGGTCTTTATTTGAGGGCTCCCCCCCCCACAAGGCTGTTCAGAAGCCTAGCAGAGGCATTGCCATGTCTTGCAGCACACAAGGTCCTCCACTGCACTCACAGCAATGCCATTTAACTTTGCCTTTCTCTAACCCAGGTGCCACCCCTAATGAAGGCCACAGCCTTGGAATCAGGATGAAGCTGGAGCCTGAAGGAGCCAGGCACACTCAGGAAAGGGCAAGTAGCTGCCTTGCAGGGATTTGGCCCACATAACTCTGAACTCATACTTTGGTTTTGGTTTTCTTTATTGTAGCTGACTGGGAGGCTAACAGGCCATCACAGAGCCCTCCGAGGCAGACTCATTTCAGGTGCAGCGTGGATTCCCCTCACCAATCATCCAAAAGATAAGTTGGGGGCCAGGGCCTGGAGATGGGAGTGTAGCAGGTTGGGAGTTCTTGGGGCAGAGTTAAAAAGCAGCAGAGGGAAAAGCATTCTTCTCCAAGGGCCTCTTAGGACAGCTAAAGGGAGAGGCTCTTCTTTTGATGGCAGCTTTCAGGCGGGCAGTGCAGAACAGCTCCGGTCTGTATCCTGTTGTCTGGTGTGCTGTGTTCCCTAGTGTGTCTTTGGGGTCCCTTTTGCCCTCTTCCCTCGAGGCCCTCACCACAAGCATGATGTGTCGTGTTTGGTGTCCCCCTGTTTGTCACGTTCTGTGTCACGGGTGTCTGCGGGTATTTGTGCCGGAACTGTTCTGCCCTGCCCATGGCCTGCTGCAGTAGGACAAGCCTGGGGAGTTGAAATTTGAATGTGGGCTCTACTTGGGCACTAGGTGCTATTCCTAGGTTTACATAAGGTGTTTGCAGCTTGAAAATTAAAGTTATTGTGGAGGTGTGTGACATATGTTCTAACTTTCTTTCAGGTGTGGATGCATTGCATCCATGGCAGAGGGTCAGGGTTAGGAGGTGCTGGGCATTCCTAGGAGCATGGTGAGTAGCAGAGTGGTGGGGTTTTGGCCGATGCGGTGCCAAGGTCAGGCACTGATGTTTGGTTCTCTTTAATCTAGCTGTCTGAGAGACACCAGCCCGGTGGCAGCAGGACCTTCCCAGGTGACGAGGTGGCCTTTCTATGCACGTGACAGGGACCGGCATCCCCAGATGTCTGAGAGATAAGTAGAGGGCTGTGACCCACAGTGGGGATGAAGGCATGGTGCTGGTTTGGGAATTACCGGGAGGGGTTTTTGAGTCCAATTTGGAGGTGGGTGGTGTTCATGAAGTGGCCCCTTAGGCCCCATAAAAGCCACGTCTCACTTTTGATCGCAGTGCTGAGGTGTGCAGGGCAGAGCAGTCCCGGGGTGTCTCGTGTCACTTGTCTGTTGTGCATTATGTGTTGTTTGTGTATGCCATGTCTTTTACCTTAGGGGGGCCTGTCAGAAACCTTGGCATCCTTGTTAGCATCTGTGATCTCTGCATTCCTTGGCCTGGCACCCGGGCCACAGAACTTTTGACTGGGGAGCTCAGACAGGCATCAGACTCTCTTCTGTCTTTGGAAGCATCCAGTCAGGTGTCTTGTCAGGTCTTGTTCTGAGCTGTCCGGACAGCTATGCCCCACCTGGATCCATTATGGTGGATTAGGACTTGTAAGAATGTGAGGGCAGGCAGAGGATTCTGACCATAGGATTCCTAGGCATCGATCTTTGCAGTTATTGGAATAAATCCTTCAGTTAGCATCTTCTTCCTCCAGGGTTCTCTGAGCCTCATCAGCAGACCGTCAGTTTGAACTCAGTCATCTCCTTTTGCTTTCTCTCAGTCCTTGCAGCCATTTTCCTTGCCAAGAGATGTCTGTTCCTGTTGTGTCCCCGTTGTCTGTCCTGTCCTGTCCTGTCTGTCCTGTGTCACGGGTGTCAGCACACATTTGTGCCGGGGCTGCTCTGCCCTGCCGCACAGCCTGGTGCAATAGAAGTCCTGGGGACTTGGCATTTGTAATGTGGGGTGTAGTTGGTCTCTAGATGGGATTTGTAGATGGACACATCATATCTGGAGCTCATCAGTTATCCTGCAACAGTGTGACTCTTGTCCTAACTTTTTTTCCAGAATCAGATGGATTAAATCTGTGCCAGAGGGCCCCGTCCCAGGTGAGGGGATTGCCCCGAGCAGGTGAGGCCCCATTTGTCTCTGCAGCAGAAGTGTATGTGGTGACTGTGTTACAGCACTGTTCTTTGTCTTTCTTTTTAGGAAATCAATCTGGATACCAGCAGCCAAGGTGAGCAGCGGAGAGAAGTGGTTGTTATTGCTCAGCTCTCAAGCACAACAATTTTTCAGCCGATTCATCGTGTCACAAGAGGGATCTGCCCAGTGTCAAGGATGATGTTTGAGATTGAGGCTTCAGGTGAGTTGAGGATTGTGACTGGGAGAGGGAGGGTGAGTAGGTATCCAGTTAGGAGTTCTTGGGAGGGAGTTTGAAGGCAGCAGGGTGAGAAAGGGTGTTTATTTGTTTATTTGAGGGCCCCCCCAACACAAGGCTGTTCAGAAGCCTAGCAGAGGCATTCCCGTGTCTTTCAGCACACTAGGTCATCCACTGCACTCACAGCAATGGCATTTAACTTTGCCTTTCTCTAACCCAGGTGCCACCCCTAATGAACGCCACAGCCTTGGAATCAGGATGAAGCTGGAGCCTGAGGGAGCCAGGCACACTCAGGAAAGGGCAAGTAGCTGCCTTGCAGGGATTTGGCCCACATAACTCTGGACTCACACTTTGGTTTCGGTTTACTTTATTGTAGCTGACCAAGAGGCTCACAGGCCATCACAGAGCCCTCTGAGGCAGACTCATTTCAGGTGCAACGTGGATCCACATCGCCGATCATCCAAAAGATAAGTCGGGGGCCAGGGCCTGGAGATGAGAGAATAGTGGGTTGGTAGTTCTTGGGGCAGATTTAGAAATTAGCAAAGAGAAGAGCATTCTTCTCCAAGGGCCTCTTAGGACAGGTAAAGGGAGAGGCTCTACTTTTGATGGCAGCTTTCAGGTGGGCAGTGCAGAACAGCTCCGGTGTGTGCCGTGTTCCCTAGTGTGTCTTTGGGATCCCTTTTGCCCTCTTCCCTCGAGGCCCTCACCACAAGCATGATGTGTCGTGTTTCATGTCCCCCTGTTTGTCACGTTCTGTGTCACGGGTGTGTGCACACATTTGTGCCGGAGCTGTTCTGCCCTGCCATGGCCTGCTGCAGTAGGACAAGCCTTGGGGAGTTGAAATTTGTAATGTGGGCTGTACTTGGGCTCTAGATGCTGTTCCTAGATTGACATAAGGTGTTTGCAGCTTGTGAGTTACCCTGGTGGTGTTTGACATATGTTCTAACTTTCTTTCAGGTGCAGATGCATTCCCTGTGTGGCAGAGGGTCAGGGTTAGGAGGTGCCGGGCCTTCTTAGGAGCGCGGTGAGTAGCAGAGTGGTGGGGTTTTGGCCGATGCGGTGCCAAGGTCAGGCACTGATGTTTGGTTCTCTTTAATCTAGCTGTCTGAGAGACACCAGCCCGGTGCCAGCAGGACCTTCCCAGGTGACGAGGTGGCCTTTCTATGCACGTGACAGGGACCGGCATCCCCAGATGTCTGAGAGATAAGTAGAGGGCTGTGACCCACAGTGGGGATGAAGGCATGGTGCTGGTTTGGGAATTACCGGGAGGGGTTTTTGAGTCCAATTTGGAGGTGGGTGGTGTTCATGAAGTGGCCCCTTAGGCCCCATAAAAGCCACGTCTCACTTTTGATCGCAGTGCTGAGGTGTGCAGGGCAGAGCAGTCCCGGGGTGTCTCGTGTCACTTGTCTGTTGTGCATTATGTGTTGTTTGTGTATGCCATGTCTTTTACCTTAGGGGGGCCTGTCAGAAACCTTGGCATCCTTGTTAGCATCTGTGATCTCTGCATTCCTTGGCCTGGCACCCGGGCCACAGAACTTTTGACTGGGGAGCTCAGACAGGCATCAGACTCTCTTCTGTCTTTGGAAGCATCCAGTCAGGTGTCTTGTCAGGTCTTGTTCTGAGCTGTACGGACAGCTATGCCCCACCTGGATCCATTATGGTGGATTAGGACTTGTAATATTACGAGGTTAGGTAGAGGGTTCTGACTGTAGGTTTCCTAGGCATCCATCTTTGATTTATTCCAATAACTGCATTCAATTATCATCTTCTTCCTCCAGGGTTTTCTGAGCCTCATCAGCTCACCATCGGTCTCAGCTCGGTCATCTCCCTTTGCATTCTCTCAGTACTTGCAGCCATTTTCCTTGCCAAGAGATGTCTGTTCCTGTTGTGTCCCCGTTGTCTGTCCTGTCCTGTCCTGTCTGTCCTGTGTCACGGGTGTCTGCACACATTTGTGCCGGGGCTGCTCTGCCCTGCCGCACAGCCTGGTGCAATAGGAGAAGTCCTGGGGACTTGGAATTTGTAATGTGGGGTGTAGTTGGTCTCTAGATGGGATTTGTAGATGGACACATCATATCTGGAGCTCATCAGTTATCCTGCAACAGTGTGACTCTTGTCCTACCGTTTTTTCCAGAATCAGATGGATTAAATCTGTGCCAGGGGGCCCCATCCCGGGTGAGGGGATTGCCCCGAGCAGGTGAGGCCCCGTTTGTCTCTGCAGCAGAAGTGTGTATGGTGACTGTGTTACAGCTCTGTTCTTTGTCTTTCTTTTTAGGAAATAAATCTGGATTCCAGCAGCCAAGGTGGGCAGCGGAGAGAAGTGGTTGTTATTGCTCAGCTCTCAAGCACAACAATTTTTCAGCCGATTCATCGTGTCACAAGAGGGATCTGCCCAGTGTCAAGGATGATGTTTGAGATTGAGGCTTCAGGTGATTGAGGATGGTGACTGGGAGAGGGAGGGTGTTCAGGTATCCAGTTAGGAGTTCTTGGGAGGGGGTTTGCAGGCAGCAGGGTGAGAAAGGGTGTTTATTTGTTTATTTGAGGGCTCCCCCCCCCCCACAAGGCTGTTCAGAAGCCTAGCAGAGGCATTGCCATATCTTACAGCACACAAGGTCATCCACTGCACTCACAGCAATGCCATTTAACTTTGCCTTTCTCTAACCCAGGTGCCACTCCTAATAAAGGCCACCGCCTTGGAATCAGGATGAAGCTGGAGCCTGAAGGAGCCAGGCACGCTCAGGAAAGGGCAAGTAGCTGCCTTGCTGGGATTTGGCCCACATAAGTCTGAACTCATACTTTGGTTTTGGTTTTCTTTATTGCAGCTGACCGAGAGGCTCACAGGCCATCACAGAGCCCTCCGAGGCAGACTCATTTCAGGTGCAACGTGGATCCACATCGCCGATCATCCAAAAGATAAGTCGGGGGCCAGGGCCTGGAGATGGGAGAGTATCAGGTTGGGAGTTCTTGCGCCAGATTTAAAAATTGGCTGTGGGAAAAGCAGTCTTCTCCAAGGGCCTCTTAGGACAGGTAAAGGGAGAGGCTCTACTTTTGATGGCAGATGTCAGGCGGGCAGTGCAGAACAGCTCTGGTCTGTCTGGTGTTGTCTTGTGTGCCGTGTTACCTGGTGTGTCTTTGGGGTCCCTTTTGCCTTCTCCCCTCAAGACCCTCACCACAAGCATGATGTGTCGTGTTTCTTGTCCCCCCTGTTTGTCACGTTCTGTTTCACGGGTGTGTACACACGTTTGTGCCGGAGCTGTTCTGCCCTGCCCATGGCCTGCTGCAGTAGGACAAGCCTTGGGGAGTTGAAATTTGTAATGTGGGCTGTACTTGGGCTCTAGATGCTGTTCCTAGATTGACATAAGGTGTTTGCAGCTTGTGAGTTACCCTGGTTTTGTTTGACATAAGTTCTAACTTTCTTTCAGGTGCAGATGCATTCCCTGTGTGGCAGAGGGTCAGGGTTAGGAGGTGCCGGGCCTTCTTAGGAGCGCGGTGAGTAGCAGAGTGGTGGGGTTTTGGCCGATGCGGTGCCAAGGTCAGGCACTGATGTTTGGTTCTCTTTAATCTAGCTGTCTGAGAGACACCAGCCCGGTGGCAGCAGGACCTTCCCAGGTGACGAGGTGGCCTTTCTTTGCACCTGACAGGGACCGGCATCCCCAGATGTCTGAGAGATAAGTAGAGGGCTGTGACCCACAGAGGGGATGAAGGCATGGTGCTGGTTTGGGAATGACCGGGAGGGGTTTTTGAGTCCAATTTGGAGGGGGGGGTGTTCATGAGGTGGCCCCTTAGGCCCCATAAAAGCCACGTCTCACTTTTGATCACAGTGCTGAGGAGCGCAGGGCAGAGCAGTCCCGGTGTGTCTCGTGTCCTTTGTCTCTTGTGCATTATGTGTTGTTTGTGTATGCCATGTCTTTTACCTTAGGGGGACCTGTCAGAAACCTTGGCATCCTTGTTAGCATCTGTGATCTCTGCATTCCTTGGCTTGGCACCCGGGCCATAGAACTTTTGACTGGGGAGCTCAGACAGGCATCAGACTCTCTTCTCTCTTTGGAAGCATCCAGTCAGGTGTCTTGTCAGGTCTTGTTCTGAGCTGTCCGGACAGCTATGCCCCACCTGGATCCATTATGGTGGATTAGGACTTGTAATATTACGAGGTTAGGTAGAGGGTTCTGACTGTAGGATTCCTAGGCATCCATCTTTGCAGTTATTGGAATAAATCCTTCAGTTAGCATCTTCTTCCTCCAGGGTTCTCTGAGCCTCATCAGCTGACCATCGGTCTCAGCTCGGTCATCTCCTTTTGCATTCTCTCAGTCCTTGCAGCCATTTTCCTTGCCAAGAGATTTCTGTTCCTGTTGTGTCCCCGTTGTCTGTCCTGTCCTGTCCTGTCTGTCCTGTGTCACGGGTGTCATCACACATTTGTGCTGGGGCTGCTCTGCCCTGCCGCACAGCCTGGTGCAATAGGAGAAGTCCTGGGGACTTGGCATTTGTAATGTGGGGTGTAGTTGGACTCTAGATGGGATTTGTAGATGGACACATCATATCTGGAGCTCATCAGTTATCCTGCAACAGTGTGACTCTTGTCCTAACTTTTTTTTCAGATTGAGATGGATTAAATCTGTGCCAGAGGGCCCCGTCCCAGGTGAGGGGATTGCCCCGAGCAGGTGAGGCCCCGTTTGTCTCTGCAGCAGAAGTGTATATGGTGACTGTGTTACAGCACTGTTCTTTGTCTTTCTTTTTAGGAAATCAATCTGGATACCAGCAGCCAAGGTGAGCAGCGGAGAGAAGTGGTTGTTATTGCTCAGCTCTCAAGCACAACAATTTTTCAGCCGATTCATCGTGTCACAAGAGGGATCTGCCCAGTGTCAAGGATGATGTTTGAGATTGAGGCTTCAGGTGAGTTGAGGATTGTGACTGGGAGAGGGAGGGTGAGTAGGTATCCAGTTAGGAGTTCTTGGGAGGGGGTTTGAAGGCAGCAGGGTGAGAAAGGGTGTTTATTTGTTTATTTGAGGGCCCCCCCACACAAGGCTGTTCAGAAGCCTAGCAGAGGCATTCCCATGTCTTGCAGCACACAAGGTCATCCACTGCACTCACAGCAATGGCATTTAACTTTGCCTTTCTCTAACCCAGGTGCCACCCCTAATGAAGGCCACAGCCTTGGAATCAGGATGAAGCTGGAGCCTGAGGGAGCCAGGCACGCTCAGGAAAGGGCAAGTAGCTGACTTGCAGGGATTTGGCCCGCATAACTCTGGACTCACACTTTGGTTTTGGTTTTCTTTATTGCAGCTGACCGAGAGGCTCACAGGCCATCACAGAGCCCTCCGAGGCAGACGCATTTCAGGTGCAGCGTGGATTTCCATCACCAATCATCCAAAAGATAAGTTGGGGGCCAGGGCCTGGAGATGAGAGAATAATGGGTTGGTAGTTCTTGGGGCAGATTTAGAAATTAGCAAAGAGAAGAGCATTCTTCTCCAAGGGCCTCTTAGGACAGCTAAAGGGAGAGGCTCTACTTTTGATGGCAGATGTCAGGTGGGCAGTGCAGAACAGCTCCGGTGTGTGCCATGTTCCCTAGTGTGTCTTTGGGATCCCTTTTGCCCTCTTCCCTCGAGGCCCTCACCACAAGCATGATGTGTCGTGTTTCATGTCCCCCTGTTTGTCACGTTCTGTGTCACGGGTGTCTGCGGGTATTTGTGCCGGAACTGTTCTGCCCTGCCCATGGCCTGCTGCAGTAGGACAAGCCTTGGGGAGTTGAAATTTGTAATGTGGGCTGTACTTGGGCTCTAGATGCTGTTCCTAGATTGACATAAGGTGTTTGCAGCTTGTGAGTTACCCTGGTTTTGTTTGACATAAGTTCTAACTTTCTTTCAGGTGCAGATGCATTCCATGTGTGGCAGAGGGTCAGGGTTAGGAGGTGCCGGGCCTTCTTAGGAGCGCGGTGAGTAGCAGAGCGGTGGGGTTTTGGCCGATGCGGTGCCAAGGTCAGGCACTGATGTTTGGTTCTCTTTAATCTAGCTGTCTGAGAGACACCAGCCCGGTGGCAGCAGGACCTTCCCAGGTGACGAGGTGGCCTTTCTATGCACGTGACAGGGACCGGCATCCCCAGATGTCTGAGAGATAAGTAGAGGGCTGTGACCCACAGAGGGGATGAAGGCATGGTGCTGGTTTGGGAATGACCGGGAGGCGTTTTTGAGTCCAATTTGGAGGTGGGTGGTGTTCATGAGGTGGCCCCTTAGGCCCCATAAAAGCCACGTCTCACTTTTGATCGCAGTGCTGAGGTGTGCAGGGCAGAGCAGTCCCAGTGTGTCTCGTGTCCTTTGTCTGTTGTGCATTATGTGTTGTTTGTGTATGCCATGTCTTTTACCTTAGGGGGGCCTGTCAGAAACCTTGGCATCCTTGTTAGCATCTGTGATCTCTGCATTCCTTGGCCTGGCACCCGGGCCACTGAACTTTTGACTGGGGAGCTCAGACAGGCATCAGACTCTCTTCTGTCTTTGGAAGCATCCAGTCAGGTGTCTTGTCAGGTCTTGTTCTGAGCTGTCCGGACAGCTATGCCCCACCTGGATCCATTATGGTGGATTAGGACTTGTAAGAATGTGAGGGCAGGCAGAGGATTCTGACCATAGGATTCCTAGGCATCGATCTTTGCAGTTATTGGAATAAATCCTTCAGTTAGCATCTTCTTCCTCCAGGGTTCTCTGAGCCTCATCAGCTGACCGTCAGTTTGAACTCAGTCATCTCCTTTTGCATTCTCTCAGTCCTTGCAGCCATTTTCCTTGCCAAGAGATGTCTGTTCCTGTTGTGTCCCCGTTGTCTGTCCTGTCCTGTCCTGTCTGTCCTGTGTCACGGGTGTCTGCACACATTTGTGCCGGGGCTGCTCTGCCCTGCCGCACAGCCTGGTGCAATAGGAGAAGTCCTGGGGACTTGGCATTTGTAATGTGGAGTGTAGTTGGTCTCTAGATGGGATTTGTAGATGGACACATCATATCTGGAGCTCTTCAGTTATCCTGCAACAGTGTGACTCTTGTCCTAACTTTTTTTTGCAGAATCAGATGGATTAAATCTGTGCCAGGGGGCCCCATCCCAGGTGAGGGGATTGCCCCGAGCAGGTGAGGCCCCATTTGTCTCTGCAGCAGAAGTGTGTATGGTGACTGTGTTACAGCTCTGTTCTTTGTTTTTCTTTTTAGGAAATAAATCTGGATTCCAGCAGCCAAGGTGGGCAGCGGAGAGAAGTGGTTGTTATTGCTCAGCTCTCAAGCACAACAATTTTTCAGCAGATTGATCGTGTCACAAGAGGGATCTGCCCAGTGTCAAGGATGATGTTTGAGATTGAGGCTTCAGGTGATTGAGGATTGTGACTGGGAGAGGGAGGGTGATCAGGTATCCAGTTAGGAGTTCTTGGGAGGGGGTTTGCAGGCAGCAGGGTGAGAAAGGGTGTTTATTTGTTTATTTGAGGGCTCCCCCCCACACAAGGCTGTTCAGAAGCCTAGCAGAGGCATTGCCATGTCTTGCAGCACACAAGGTCATCCACTGCACTCACAGCAATGCCATTTAACTTTGCCTTTCTCTAACCCAGGTGCCACCCCTAATGAAGGCCACAGCCTTGGAATCAGGATGAAGCTGGAGCCTGAGGGAGCCAGGCACACTCAGGAAAGGGCAAGTAGCTGCATTACTGGGATTTGGCCCACATAACTCTGGACGTATACTTTGGTTTTGGTTTTCTTTATTGCAGCTGACCGAGAGGCTCACAGGCCATCACAGAGCCCTCCGAGGCAGACGCATTTCAGGTGCAGCGTGGATTCCCATCACCAATCATCCAAAAGATAAGTCGGGTGCCACGGCCTGGAGATGGGAGTGTATCAGGTTGGGAGTTCTTGTGCCAGATTTAAAAATTGGCAGTGGAAAAAGCAATCTTCTCCAAGGGCCTCTTAGGACAGCTAAAGGGCGAGGCTCTACTTTTGATGGCAGATGTCAGGCGGGCAGTGCAGAACAGCTCTGGTCTGTCTGGTGTTGTCCGGTGTGCCGTGTTCCCTAGTGTGTCTTTGGGGTCCCTTTTGCCTTCTCCCCTTGAGGCCCTCACCACAAGCATGATGTGTCGTGTTTCTTGTCCCCCCTGTTTGTCACGTTCTCTGTCACGGGTGTGTGCACACGTTTGTGCTGGAGCTGTTCTGCCCTGCCCATGGCCTGCTGCAGTAGGACAAGCCTTGGGGAGTTGAAATTTGTAATGTGGGGTGTACTTGGGCTCTAGATGCTGTTCCTAGATTGACATAAGGTGTTTGCAGCTTGTGAGTTACCCTGGTTTTGTTTGACATAAGTTCTAACTTTCTTTCAGGTGCAGATGCATTCCGTGTGTGGCAGAGGGTCAGGGTTAGGAGGTGCTGGGCCTTCTTAGGAGCGCGGTGAGTAGCAGAGTGGTGGGGTTTTGGCCGATGCGGTGCCAAGGTCAGGCACTGATGTTTGGTTCTCTTTAATCTAGCTGTCTGAGAGACACCAGCCCGGTGGCAGCAGGACCTTCCCAGGTGACGAGGTGGCCTTTCTTTGCACCTGACAGGGACCGGCATCCCCAGATGTCTGAGAGATAAGTAGAGGGCTGTGACCCACAGAGGGGATGAAGGCATGGTGCTGGTTTGGGAATTACCGGGAGGGGTTTTTGAGTCCAATTTGGAGGTGGGGGGTGTTCATGAAGTGGCCCCTTAGGCCCCATAAAAGCCACGTCTCACTTTTGATCGCAGTGCTGCGGTGTGCAGGGCCGAGCAGTCCCGGTGTGTCTCGTGTCACTTGTCTGTTGTGCATTATGTGTTGTTTGTGTATCCCATGTCTTTTACCTTAGGGGGGCCTGTCAGAAACCTTGGCATCCTTGTTAGCATCTGTGATCTCTGCATTCCTTGGCCTGGCACCCGGGCCACAGAACTTTTGACTGGGGAGCTCAGACAGGCATCAGACTCTCTTTTCTCTTTGGAAGCATCCAGTCAGGTGTCTTGTCAGGTCTTGTTCTGAGCTGTCCGGACAGCTATGCCCCACCTGGATCCATTATGGTGGATTAGGACTTGTAAAAAATGTGAGGGCAGGCAGAGGATTCTGACCATAGGATTCCTAGGCATTGATCTTTGCAGTTATTGAAATAAATCCTTCAGTTAGCATCTTCTTCCTCCAGGGTTCTCTGAGCCTCATCAGCTCACCATTGGTCTCAGCTCGGTCATCTCCTTTTGCGTTCTCTCAGTCCTTGCAGCCATTTTCCTTGCCAAGAGATTTCTGTTCCCGTTGTGTCCCCGTTGTCTGTCCTGTCCTGTCTGTCCTGTGTCACGGGTGTCTGCACACATTTGGGACGGGGCTGCTCTGCCCTGTGGCATAGCCAGCTGCGATAGGAGAAGTCCTGGGGACTTGGAATGTGTAATGTGGGGTGTAGTTGGACTCTAGATGGGATTTGTAGATGGACACAGGATATCTGGAGCTCCTCAGTTATCCTGCAACAGTTTGACTCTTGTCCTACCTTTTTTTTCAGATTGAGATGGATTAAATCTGTGCCAGAGGGCCCCGTCCCGTTGAGGGGATTCCCCTGAGCAGGTGAGGCCCCATTTGTCTCTGCAGCAGAAGTGTGTATGGTGACTGTGTTACAGCACTGTTCTTTGTCTTTCTTTTTAGGAAGTAACTCTGGATACCAGCAGCCAAGGTGAGCAGCAGAGAGAAGTGGTTGTTATTGCTCAGCTCTGAAGCACAACAATTTTTCAGCAGATTCATCGTGTCACAAGAGGGATCTGCCCAGTGTCAAGGATGATGTTTGGGATTGAGGCTTCAGGTGAGTTGACGATGGTGACTGGGAGAGGGAGGGTGATCAGGTATCCAGTAAGGAGTTCTTGGGAGGGGGTTTGCAGGCAGCAGGGTGAGAAAGGGTGTTTATTTGTTTATTTGAGGGCCCCCCCAACACAAGGCTGTTCAGAAGCCTAGCAGAGGCATTGCCATGTCTTAGAGCACACAAGGTCATCCACTGCACTCACAGCAATGCCATTTAACTTTGCCTTTCTCTAAGCCAGGTGCCACTCCTATGGAAGGCCACAGCCTTGGAATCAGGATGAAGCTGGAGCCTGAGGGAGCCAGGCACGCTCAGGAAAGGGCAAGTAGCTGCCTTGCTGGGATTTGGCCCACATAAGTCTGAACTCATACTTTGGTTTTGGTTTTCTTTATTGTAGCTGACTGGGAGGCTAACAGGCCATCACAGAGCCCTCCGAGGCAGACTCATTTCAGGTGCAGCGTGGATTCCCCTCACCAATCATCCAAAAGATAAGTTGGGGGCCACGGCCTGGAGATGGGAGTGTAGCAGGTTGGGAGTTCTTGGGGCAGAGTTAAAAAGCAGCAGAGGGAAAAGCATTCTTCTCCAAGGGCCTGTTAGGACAGCTAAAGGGAGAGGCTCTTCTTTTGATGGCAGCTTTCAGGCGGGCAGTGCAGAACAGCTCCGGTCTGTATCCTGTTGTCTGGTGTGCTGTGTTCCCTAGTGTGTCTTTGGGGTCCCTTTTGCCCTCTTCCCTCGAGGCCCTCACCACAAGCATGATGTGTTGTGTTTGGTGTCCCCCTGTTTGTCACGTTCTGTGTCACGGGTGTCTGCAGGTATTTGTGCCGGAGCTGTTCTGCCCTGCCGCATGGCGTGCTGCAATGGGACAAGCCTGGGGAGTTGAAATTTGAATGTGGGCTCTACTTGGGCACTAGGTGCTATTCCTAGGTTTACATAAGGTGTTTCCAGCTTGAAAGTTAAAGTTATTGTGGAGGTGTGTGACATATGTTCTAACTTTCTTTCAGGTGTGGATGCATTGCATCCATGGCAGAGGGTCAGGGTTAGGAGGTGCTGGGCATTCCTAGGAGCGCGGTGAGTAGCAGACTGGTGGGGTTTTGGCTGATGCGGTGCCAAGGTCAGGCACTGATGTTTGGTTCTCTTTAATCTAGCTGTCTGAGAGACACCAGCCCGGTGCCAGCAGGACCTTACCAGGTGACGAGGTGGCCTTTCTTTGCACCTGACACAGGCATCCCCAGATGTCTGAGAGATAAGTAGAGGGCTGCAACCCTCAGAGGGGATGAACGTGGGGTGCTTTGTCAGGACTCCCTGAGGTGGGGGTCTGAGTTGGCTCTGGCAATGAGGTTAGCCAAGATGTTGCCCCTTAGGCCCCATGAAAGCAAAGTCTCCCTTTTGGTCACAGTGCTGAGGTGCGCAGCAGGGCAGAGCAGTCCTGGTGTGTCTTGTGTCACTTGTGTATTGTGTGTTTTCCTGGATATCTCATGTCTCTTATCTTAGCCCTGTGAGGGGCCTCTCAGAAACCTTTCCTAGCATCCGTGATCTCAGCGTTCCTTGCCCTGGCACCCATGCCATAGATCTTTTGACTGGGGAGCTCACACAGGCATCAGAAATGCATCTCTCTTTAGAAGCGTCCAGTCAAATGTCTTGTCATGTCTTGTTCTGACCTGTACGGACAGCCATTGTGCGCAATGATCCATTATAGCAGAGTAGGACTTGTAAGGATGTGAGGTTAGGGAGAGGATTCTGACTGTAGGATTCTCGGGCATCCATCTTTGCAGTTTTTGGAATAAATCATTCTGTTTGCATCTTCTTCCTCCAGGGTTCTCTGAGCCTCATCAGCTCGCCATCAGCTTCAACTCTTCTTCTTTTGCATTCTCTCAGTCCTTGCAGCCATTTTCCTTGCTAAGAGATTTCCGTTCCTGTTGTGTCCCCAGTGTTTGTCACGTCTTGTCTGTCCTGTGTCACGGGTGTCTGCACACATTTGTGCTGGAGCTGCTGTTCTGCCCTGCTGCAATATGAGAAGTCTCAGGGACTTGGAATTTGTAATGTGTAGTTGGATTCTAGATGGGATTTGTAGATGGACACAGGATACGTGGAGTCCATAAGTTATCCTGCAGCCCTTTCACTTTCATCCTAACTTTCTTTTAGTTGCAGAAGGATAAATCCAGGGCAGAGCCCCCCATTCTGGGTGAGGGGATTCCCCTGTGAAGGTCAGTCACTGTTTGTCTCTGCAGAGGAAGCATAAATTGTGGCTGCTGCAGCTCTGCTCTTTGTCTTTATTTTTAGGAAGTCAAGGCAGAGAGCAGCTGTCAAGGCTGAGTGGGCAAGGTGAGCATTCAGTAGGGTACCGAAACAGTTGTTATTGCTGAGGTCTCAGTTTCTGGTGCAGCTCTAGGTATGTATTATTCCTCTTTTTATTTTAGATGGACTGCTTGCCATCTATCCTAGCCCAGCATGCCCATGCCAGGTGGGTTCAAGCTTAAGGTATCAGTGTGGCATACTTGTCAGGGTTGGGAGGTTGTGTTTTCACAGTATCTCAGCATGCTTTTCTGCTTTGTTTCTTTGCAGGTGCTGTCGCTGCCCTAGGCATGCCGGGGAAGAGAGGAGGGCAGGTGACTCGGAGTTTAGGCGGGCTGATTCCTAGGTGAGCGTTATGCAGCAGCATGCTAAGTGTGTACATTTTCTTTTTGCAGGTATCTTCCAGGCGGCCTCTGGAGTCAAATCAAGACTTGAGGTGAGCTGGGGCAGGGGTGCGAAGGAGTCCCGGGGATTACTGTTTTTGAGGGCAATAGTCACGTTTTCTGTTTTGCCTTAGGTACCCTGGGCAGGCTTGTAGCCACAGCTTGGAAGCGGCAGCACCGAAGCGCACACATTGAGAACGTCTCAACGTCCACGTCCGACCGAGGATGGATTTTGTCTGCTTGTCTTCCAAAAGCTAAGTGTCGGGGCCAGTGGTTGGGAGAAGGGGAAAAGCCTTTACTATCACAGGAGGCAATCTGATGTCAGCTTAGCGGAGAGGTCTGTAGTGGGACAGGCTCCCTGGAAGTAAAGGGAGAGGGTTTCTCCTCAGCCTCACCAGAGCCTTTGCCGGGCAGGGCAGTTCCTACCCATCTCCACATTCTCGTGAACTTTGCGTCATCTGCCTTCCTCGACTTGAAGTCGTCACGGCTCTTTCCCCCATGGAGCTTGCCTTCAGGTCCGGAGCTGTAGCCGCAGTCACCTGGCAGTCCGCTTCCTTCTCTAGGCTTGCTGAGCCTCTCGAGCATCCTCCTAACTGCTTTGGCCCTAACTTCCTTTAATGAGTTGCATTTCATCATCACGTGCTGTTGTCATAGGGCTTCCTTTCCCTTGGCCTCATTGGCCTCTGGCTCGTCTTGTGCTAGGACTCTCGGGTCCCTAAAGGGAAAGTGCCAAGCAGTTGCAACTTGTCTCTGTGTTATGTCATCTGTGTCTATGTTATGGTGTGTGTGTCCATTGTCTTCCACGGCATAGGCCTTTGTTACATCTCAATGCTTTATCGGCTCTCTTCTGTGCCATGTTCTACTCACATTCCTTGCCGGATATCTCTTATTCCAGCATCTTTACATTTTTACTCTTTGAGACAGGAATGTCTCACAGGGACAAGATGTTCTCATCCATCTTCCTTCTCACTATCAGCTTTGGTAGTGGGTTTTTTTCCATTTTCTTGAACTTCTAGAGGGAGCATCTTACACCCTCCTCACGTGACTGCAGTAGTTCTATAGGTTCCATCTTCTCAAAGGATACAGGGCTCAATAAGTAATCTTCCAGAGAGTTTTCTTAAGTCGTGGTTTATATTGTATGTTCCTATGTTGGCTTATATTGTATGTACTTACATACAGTATAAGTACGTACAGTATAAGCCAGCATAGGTACATGCAATGTAAGTGCATCGCCTTTTATTGTCTGTACTTACACTGCATGTAAGCATGTCGCCTTATATTGTGTGTACTTACACTCTGTGTACACTTACACTGTATGCGTCAGCTTATATTGTGTGTAGACTGTACCACTTATGATCGGAGCTGCCCTGCCCTGGCACATAGTCACAGTTAGGTAGAACAGTTATAACAACTTTACTGTTCATCTGTCTTTTGTGGGATTTTGGGTAGAAAATTCATCAGTCCAGAGTGGGGACAAGTCCTAGCTGTCAGATAGCCACTTGTTGACCCTTCCTGTTGTCTCACAGGTCCCCGAGGCTGCTGATTTCCCCAGGATCTGCCATTTAGCTCAAGGAGCGGCAGCCAGAAGATGTGTCAAAGCACCTTCTTCAGCATCTCAGAGAAGGGCCACAGTGAGCGTGTAAGAAGGAGTGTGTGTGAGAGCACGTGGCTGTGTCTGTCTGTTCGTCTCTGCGTGTGTGAGCGCATGCTGACTGGATTTAACCTTGTGTATATGACTTTTGCTTTTCAGGTTTTGCAACTCATTGTTAAATTGAGAATAAAAAATCCCCAGCTGCCTTCCACCCTGGCTGTTTTTTTTTTTTTTGGTCCCGGCCAAGTAAAAACCCAGAAAAATACTCCAAGATAGGCAAGAAAAGGCCCAAAAAACCCAGTAAAAAAACCCAAGATGGGCAAGAAAAACCCAGAAAAAAGCAGAATAAACCCCAAAATGGGCAACAAAGAAACCCCACAAAAATCCAGGAAAAAAACTGCAAGATGGGGAAGAAAAAAATCAAGAAAAAACCCAGAACAATCCCAGGGAAAAAATCTCAAGAGGGGCAAGAGCAAACCCGGGAAAAAAAGCTAAAAACCCCAAGATGAGCAAGAAAAAACCAGGAAAAAAAACCAAGATGGGCAAGAATAGCCCAGAAAAAACCCAGAAAAAAAAAAAAAACCAGGAAAAAGAAACCGGAAGAACCCCCAAGGTGGGCAAGGAAAACCCAGAAAAAACCAAGGAAAAAAACCAAACATGGGCGAGAATACCCAGAAAAAAACCCCAAGATGGGCAAGAAAAAACACAGAAAACTCCCACAGAAAACCAGATGGGCAAGAAGAATCCCAAAAAACCCCCACAAGATGAACCAGAAAAAACGCAGGAAAAACCAGGAAAAATAAACCAGGAAAAAAAAACGGAAAAAAAATCCCAAGATGGGCAAGGAAAAACCCAGAAAAAAACCAAGAACAAAAACCCGAGACTGGCAGGAAAAAACGCAAAAAAAAAAAAACCAAGATGGGCAAGGACAAGATCCTCAAAAAACCCAGAAAAATCACAGAAAATCCCCCCAAGATGGGCAAGAAAAAAAGCAAGATGGACCAGAAAAAACCTGAAAAAACCAAGAAAAAAAAAAAAAAAAAAAAGGAAAAAAAAAAAGGGGAAAAAACCACCAAGATGGGCAAGAAAAAACCCAGAAAAAAAACCCAGAAAAAAAATTCAAGATGGGCAAGAATAAACCTGGAAAAACCCCGCAAGACTGGCAAAAAAAACCCAGGAAAAACTCCAAATTGGGAAGAAAAAAAACTGTCGTAAAAGGTGTCGTAAAGCGCGACTGTCGTAAAAGGTGCCGTAAAGCAGAACTGTCGTAAAAGGTGTCGTAAAGCGCGACTGTCGTAAAAGGTGCCGTAAAGCGCGACTGTCGTAAAGACTGCCGTAAAGCGCGACTGTCGTAAAAGGTGCCGTAAAGCAGAACTGCCGTAAAAGGTGCCGTAAAGCGCGACTGTCGTAAAAGGTGCCGTAAAGCACGACTGTCGTAAAAAGTGCCGTAAAGCACGACTGTCGTAAAGCACGACTGCCGTAAAAGACGTCGTAAAGCGCGACTGTCGTAAAGACGTCGTAAAGCACGACTGTCGTAAAAGACGTCGTAAAGCACGACTGTCGTAAATACGGCCGTAAAGCGCGACTGTCGTAAAAGGTGCCGTAAAGCGCGACTGTCGTAAAGACGTCGTAAAGCACGACTGTCGTAAAGTCTGCCGTAAAGCGCGACTGTCGTAAAAGGTGCCGTAAAGCTCGACTGTCGTAAATACGGCCGTAAAGCACGACTGTCGTAAAAGACGTCGTAAAGCACGACTGTCGTAAAGGCGTCGTAAAGCACGACTGTCGTAAAAGACGTCGTAAAGCACGACTGTCGTAAAAGGTGCCGTAAAGCACGACTGTCGTAAAGACGTCGTAAAGCACGACTGTCGTAAAAGGTGCCGTAAAGCGCGACTGTTGTAAAGACGTCGTAAAGCACGACTGTCGTAAAAGACGTCGTAAAGCACGACTGTCGTAAAAGGTGCCGTAAAGCACGACTGTCGTAAAAAGTGCCGTAAAGCACGACTGTCGTAAAGCACGACTGCCGTAAAAGACGTCGTAAAGCGCGACTGTCGTAAAGACGTCGTAAAGCACGACTGTCGTAAAAGACGTCGTAAAGCACGACTGTCGTAAATACGGCCGTAAAGCGCGACTGTCGTAAAAGGTGCCGTAAAGCGCGACTGTCGTAAAGACGTCGTAAAGCACGACTGTCGTAAAAGGTGCCGTAAAGCACGACTGTCGTAAAGACGTCGTAAAGCGTGACTGTCGTAAAGTCTGCCGTAAAGCGCGACTGTCGTAAAAGGTGCCGTAAAGCACGACTGTCGTAAATACGGCCGTAAAGCACGACTGTCGTAAAAGACGTCGTAAAGCACGACTGTCGTAAAGACGTCGTAAAGCACGACTGTCGTAAAAGACGTCGTAAAGCACGACTGTCGTAAAAGGTGCCGTAAAGCGCGACTGTCGTAAAGACGTCGTAAAGCACGACTGTCGTAAAAGGTGCCGTAAAGCGCGACTGTCGTAAAGACGTCGTAAAGCACGACTGTCGTAAAAGACGTCGTAAAGCACGACTGTCGTAAAGACGTCGTAAAGCACGACTGTCGTAAAAGACGTCGTAAAGCACGACTGTCGTAAATACGGCCGTAAAGCGCGACTGTCGTAAAAGGTGCCGTAAAGCGCGACTGTCGTAAAAGGTGTCGTAAAGCGTTACTGTGCGAATTGTTTCGAAGAGCCGAACTTAAATGTGTTTAGACCAAGAGCCGAACCAAGCCGAATTCAGCCGAGTTTCATTAAACAGAACTGAACATCGCCGCACCGCTGTGCCTGCAGTGTGCCTGTGCAGACAGCAGGGGGCGCTGTGCCTGCAGCGCGCCGGTGCACACAGCAGGGAGCGCTGTATAAAGTAAGTATGAAATATCAACTATCTATAAGAAGGAATAAACGCTCTATGTCACGTGCAGCAGTAGAAAATTTCAGGTTCCCAGGAAATAAATAGTTTTCTTTAAATCATTTACATTTTGGAGTTTTTTTAATCCCAGATAGCCTGAAAGTTTCTACTGCTGCTTTTTTATTCTAAAGCTAGAAATGAAAACCAAGATTAGAAATACAGGGAAAGAAAGAAAGAAAGGAAGAGAAAGAAAAAAAGAAAATAACGAAAGGAACTGAAAGGAAGAAAGAAGGAAGGGAGGAAGACAGACAAAAAAAAACCAAAAACAAGGAGGGCAAGGAGAAACCTAGGGGGGAAAAAAAGAAAAAGAAAAGAAAAGAAAAAAAAACAACAAAAAACAAACTCACAGAAGAAAACCAAGATGGGCAAGAAAAATCCCTGAAAACAGACCAGAGAAAAACCCCAAGATGGGCAAGAAACAAAATCACAACAAAAAACCAAGATGGGGAAGAAAAAAAAAAAAAAAAACAAACTGAAAAAAAACCCCCAAGGGGGGCAAGGAAAAACCAGAATAAACACCAAAATGGGCAAGAAGAAACGAAGAAAAAACCCCAAGAAATGCCAGAAAAAAATCAAGGAAAAAGGGAGTAAAAGCCCCAAGAAACAAGGCAAGAAAGAGAGGCAATAAAGGGCACAAAAACTCAAGACAAAAAAAAACAAAAACAAGACATGCCAGAAAAAGGTACGAAAATGGTTCTGCCAGGTGCGATCAAGGTGAGCAGGTTCAGATTCAGGTCCAGGAGATGAACAAGTGTCAGATTAGCTTGGGGCACTGCTGAGCAACGCAGCTGTGACAGGATTTATGTTTAAATATAGTTTAAATGAATTGGGGATTGTTTGGCTTTTATTGGGGTATGGGCTGGAGATTTCATAAAAAATATAAAACTAGAAATGCAAATATATCAGATATATGTCGATATCAATAAATATTTAATATATATTTATATAAGTAAAAGAAATATATTGTGTCAAAAGAATGTATCTATTATTATATAAAAAGGTATTCTCTCCAATATATATAATATCTATAAATATAACAAATGAAAATTACAAATATAGATGTGAATAGAATTATGACAAACAAAATTATTTTTAAAATTTTAAATGTGTTTTAAAGAAAGGGGTGTCTTTGCTTTTTATGTCGTTAGAGGCAGGGGTTTTATTTTAAATAATATAAGTACTATAGAAATGTAAATCGACATACAGAAATATATCTTTATATCTCTATATATTTATTATATAATACCAAACTATGAATAGAAATAGAAATAGAAATCTATGTAAGTAACATGAAGAGATGCAATATATAATATAATTTTTATTATACAGTAATATAAATTCTAAATATACATGTGAATATAAATATGAAAAATATATGATGGGGGCTCGGAGCAGCCCAGGTGTGAGTGTGAGGATGATGGGGGCTGGGAGCAGCCCAGGTATGAGCTGTTAGGATGATGGGGGCTCGGAGCAGCCCAGGTGTGAGTGTGAGGATGATGAGGGGGTGGCTCCTGCCGGGGCGAGGCTGTTTTAGGGGGAGGCTTTGCCTCAGCTCCCTTTTGCATGGAGCTGCTGAGTGGAGGGGTTTATGAGCCGCTCCCGGCACTGTCTCATGGAAGGACTGCGAGAGCTTCTCACAGAGTCGGGGGGAACACCTGGATGCCTCCCAGACCCAAGCTGCCACCTCACCTGAGACGAGCTCGTTTGAGAGTCCCAAGCAGCTCCATCAATCTGCAACAAGGAACCTGGGGGGCTGAGTTTTGCTTACCTGGGCAAAGGGTCAGCATTAGTTTTAGAGAGCCGGCGGCCCGGAGTGGCTGTCTGTGTGACTTCTGATATTCTGCCTTGCACAGGATGCCTCCTAGATGTAAGCTGCCACCTCAGCCAAATCGAGCTCATTTGAGAGTCCCAAGTACCACCAGCAATCTGCAACAAGGAACCTGGGCGGCTGAGTTTGGCTTACCTGAGAAAAGAGACAGGACTAGTGTTCAGGAGCCTGTGGCCCGGAGTGGCCAGCCGTCTGCCTGCTGAAATTCTGCATTGCGCAGTATGCCTCCCAGACCCAAGCTGCCAGCACTGGAGAGTCAGGCTGCTTTGAGGGCCCCCAAATGTGTCCAGCAATCTGCCATCAGGAACCTGAGCTGGTGAGTTACACTTACCTGTGTAAAGGGCAGCATTGGTGTTGAGGACTCAGGGGCCCTTAGTGACAGGCTGTCTGCTGAAATTCTGCATTGCGCAGGCTGCCTCTCAGAGCCAAGCTGCCACCTCAGCCGAATCGAGCTCATTTGAGAGTCCCAAGCGCCTCCACCAATCTGCAACTAGGAACATGGGGGGCTGAGGTTTTCTTACCTGGGTAAGGGGCAGCATTAGTTTTCAGGAACCTGCGGCCTGGAGGGGCCGGCTGCCTGCTGAAATTTCACATGGCGCAGGATTCCTCCCAGAGCCAAGCTGCCACCTCACCTGAGTCAAGCTCATTTGAGGGTCCCAAGCGCCTTGAGCAATCTGCCACCAGGAACTTGGGCTGCTGACTTTTGCTTACGTGGGGAAAGGGTCAGCCCTAATGATCAGGGGCCTGTGGTCTGAGTGGCTGGCCGTCTGCCTGCTGAAGTTCTCCAGTGCGCAGGATGCCTCCCGGATCCAAGCTGCCACCTCAGCTGAGTCGAGCTTGTTTGAGAGTCCCAAGCGCCTCGAGGAATATGCCACCAGGAACTTGGGCTGCTGACTTTTGCTTTCCTGGGGAAAGGGTCATCATTAGTTTTCAGGAGCCTGTGGCCCGGAGTGGCTGTCTGTGTGCCTTCTGAAATTCCGCATTGCGCAGGATACCTCCCAGAGGTAAGCTGCCACCTAAGCCGAGTCGAGCTCGTTTGAGAGTCCAAGCACCACCAGCAATCTGCAACAAGGAACCTGGGCATCTGAGTTTTGCTTATCTGGGGGAAGTGTCAGCATTACTGTTCAGGAGCCTGGGGACCAGAGTGGCCGGCTGTCTTCTGAAATTTAAGATTGCGCAGGATGCCTCCCAGACCCAAGCTTCCCCCACTGTAAAGTCAGGCTGGTTTGAGAGTCCCAAGTAACTCCAGCAATCTGCCATCAGGAACCTGTGCTGGTGAGTTACACTTCCCTGTGTAATGGGCGGCTTTGGTTTTCAGGGCCGAGGGGCCCTTAGTGGCCGGCTGACTTCTGAAATTCCACATTACGCAAGATGCCTCCCAGACCCAAGCTGCTGCCACAGCCGAGTTGAGCTCGATTGAGAGTCCCAAGCGCCTCAAGGAATATGCCACCAGGAACTTGGGCGGCTGACTTTTGCTTACCTGGGGAAAGGGTCAGCATGACTGTTCAGGAGCCTGGGGACCGGAGGGGCCGGCTGTCTTCTGACATTTAGGATTGCGCAGGATGCCTCCCCGACCAAATCTACCACCACCGCAAAGTCAAGCTGGTTTGAGGGTCCCCAGTGCCTCCAGCAATCTGCCATCAAGAACCTGTGCTGGTGAGTTACACTTCCCTGTGTAATGGGCGGCATTTGTCCCAGTGCCCAGGGGGTCTTAGTGGCCGGCTGGCTCTTCATATTCTGCAGTGCGCAGGATGCCTCCCCGACCAAAGCTGCCACCACCGCAAAGTCAGGCTGGTTTGAAGGTCCCAAATGGGCCCAGCAATCTGCCATCAGGAACCTGAGCTGGTGAGTTACACTTCCCTGTGTAAAGGGCGGCTTTTGTTTTCAGGGCCCAGGGGCTCTTAGTGGCCGGCTGACTTCTGAAATTCCACATTGTGCAGGATGCCTCCCAGACCCAAGCTGCCACCTCACCTGAGTCAAGCTCATTTGAGAGTCCCAAGCGCCTTGAGCAATCTGCCACCAGGAATTTGGACTGCTGACTTTTGCTTACGTGGGGAAAGGGTCAGCCCTAATGATCAGGGGCCTGTGGTCTGGAGTGGCCGGCCGTCTGCCTGCTGAAGTTCTCCATTGCGCAGGATGCCTCCCAGACCCAAGCTGCTGCCACAGCCGAGTTGAGCTCGATTGAGAGTCCCAAGCGCCTCGAGGAATATGCCACCAGGAACTTGGGCTGCTGACTTTTGCTTACCTGGGGAAAGGGTCAGCATGACAGTTCAGGAGCCTGGGGACCGGAGGGGCCAGCTGTCTTCTGAAATTTAAGACTGCGCAGGATGCCTCTCCGACCAAAGCTGCCACCACCGCAAAGTCAAGCTGGTTTGAGGGTCCCCAGTGCCTCCAGCAATCTGCCATCAAGAACCTGAGCTGGTGAGTTACACTTCCCTGTGTAAAGGGCAGCTTTGGTTTTCACGGCCCAGGGGCGCTTAGTGGCCGGCTGACTTCTGAAATTCCACATTGTGCAGGATGCCTCCCAGACCCAAGCTGCCCCCACCGTAAAGTCAGGCTGGTTTGAAGGTCCCAAATGGGCCCAGCAATCTGCCATCAGGAACCTGTGCTGGTGAGTTACAGTTCCCTGTGTAATGGGCGGCATTTGGTTCCAGTGCCCAGGGGCCCTTAGTGGCCGGCTGGCTCTTCATATTCTGCAATGCGCAGGATGCCTCCCCGACCCCAGCCGCCACCACCGCAAAGTCAGGCTGGTTTGAAGGTCCCAAATGGGCCCAGCAATCTGCCATCAGGAACCTGAGCTGGTGAGTTACACTTCCCTGTGTAAAGGGCGGCTTTGGTTTTCAGGGCCCAGAGGCCCTTAGTGGCCGGCTGACTTCTGAAATTCCACATGGCGCAGGATGCCTCCCAGACCCAAGCTGCTGCCACAGCCGAGTTGAGCTCGATTGAGAGTCCCAAGCGCCTCGAGGAATATGCCACCAGGAACTTGGGCTGCTGACTTTTGCTTACCTGGGGAAAGGGTCAGCATGACTGTTCAGGAGCCTGGGGACCGGAGTTGCCGGCTGTCTTCTGAAATTTAAGATTGCGCAGGATGCCCCCCCGACCAAAGCTGCCACCACCGCAAAGTCAGGCTGGTTTGAAGGTCCCAAATGGGCCCAGCAGTCTGCCATCAGGAACCGGAACTGGTGAGTTACACTTCCCTGTGTAAAGGGCGGCTTTGCTTTTCAGGGCCCAGGGGCCCTTAGTGGCCGGCTGACTTCTGAAATTCCACATTGCGCAGGATGCCTCCCAGACCCAAGCTGCTGCCACAGCCGAGTTGAGCTTGATTGAGAGTCCCAAGCGCCTCGAGGAATATGCCACCAGGAACTTGGGCGGCTGACTTTTGCTTACCTGGGGAAAGGGTCAGCATGACTGTTCAGGAGCCTGGGGACCGGAGGGGCCGGCTGTCTTCTGAAATTTAAGACTGCGCAGGATGCCTTCCCGACCAAAGCTGCCACCACCGCAAAGTCAGGCTGGTTTGAGGGTCCCAAGTGCCTCCAGCAATCTGCCATCAAGAACCTGAGCTGGTGAGTTACACTTCCCTGTGTAAAGGGCGGCTTTGCTTTTCAGGGCCCAGGGGCCCTTAGTGGGCGGCTGACTTCTGAAATTCCACATTGCGCAGGATGCCTCCCAGACCCAAGCTGCCCCCACCGTAAAGTCAGGCTGATTTGAGAGTCCCAAGTAACTCCAGCAATCTGCCATCAGGAACCTGTGCTGGTGAGTTACAGTTCCCTGTGTAATGGGCGGCATTTGGTTCCAGTGCCCAGGGGCCCTTAGTGGCCGGCTGGCTCTTCATATTCTGCAGTGCGCAGGATGCCTCCCCGACCCCAGCCGCCACCACCGCAAAGTCAGGCTGGTTTGAAGGTCCCAAATGGGCCCAGCAATCTGCCATCAGGAACCTGAGCTGGTGAGTTACACTTCCCTGTGTAAAGGGCGGCTTTGGTTTTCAGGGCCCAGAGCCCCTTAGTGGCCGGCTGACTTCTGAAATTCCACATGGCGCAGGATGCCTCCCAGACCCAAGCTGCTGCCACAGCCGAGTTGAGCTCGATTGAGAGTCCCAAGCGCCTTAAACAATCTGCCACCAGGAACTTGGGCTGCTGACTTTTGCTTACCTGGGGAAAGGGTCAGCCCTAATGATCAGGGACCTGCGGTCTGGAGTGGCCGGCCGTTTGCCTGCTGAAATTCTCATTGCGCAGGATGCCTCCCAGACCCAAGCTGCTGCCACAGCCGAGTTGAGCTCGATTGAGAGTCCCAAGCGCCTCGAGGAATATGCCACCAGGAACTTGGGCTGCTGACTTTTGCTTACCTGGGGAAAGGGTCAGCATGACTGTTCAGGAGCCTGGGGACCGGAGTTGCCGGCTGTCTTCTGAAATTTAAGATTGCGCAGGATGCCCCCCCGACCAAAGCTGCCACCACCGCAAAGTCAGGCTGGTTTGAAGGTCCCAAATGGGCCCAGCAGTCTGCCATCAGGAACCGGAACTGGTGAGTTACACTTCCCTGTGTAAAGGGCGGCTTTGGTTTTCAGGGCCCAGGGGCCCTTAGTGGCCGGCTGACTTCTGAAATTCCACATTGCGCAGGATGCCTCCCAGACCCAAGCTGCTGCCACAGCCGAGTTGAGCTCGATTGAGAGTCCCAAGCTCCTCGAGGAATATGCCACCAGGAACTTGGGCTGCTGACTTTTGCTTACCTGGGGAAAGGGTCAGCATGACAGTTCAGGAGCCTGGGGACCGGAGGGGCCGGCTTTCTTCTGAAATTTAAGACTGCGCAGGATGCCTTCCCGACCAAAGGTGCCACCACCGCAAAGTCAGGCTGGTTTGAGGGTCCCAAGTGCCTCCAGCAATCTGCCATCAAGAACCTGAGCTGGTGAGTTACACTTCCCTGTGTAAAGGGTGGCTTTGATTTTCAGGGTCCTGGGGCCCTTAGTGGCCAGCTGACTTCTGAAATTCCACATTGCGCAGGATGCCTCCCAGACCCAAGCTGCCCCCACCGTAAAGTCAGGCTGATTTGAGAGTCCCAAGTAACTCCAGCAATCTGCCATCAGGAACCTGTGCTGGTGAGTTACAGTTCCCTGTGTAATGGGCGGCATTTGGTTCCAGTGCCCAGGGGCCCTTAGTGGCCGGCTGGCTCTTCATATTCTGCAGTGCGCAGGATGCCTCCCCGACCCCAGCTGCCACCACCACAAAGTCAGGCTGGTTTGAAGGTCCCAAATGGGCCCAGCAATCTGCCATCAGGAACCTGAGCTGGTGAGTTACACTTCCCTGTGTAAAGGGCGGCTTTGGTTTTCAGGGCCCAGAGGCCCTTAGTGGCCGGCTGACTTCTGAAATTCCACATGGCGCAGGATGCCTCCCAGACCCAAGCTACTGCCACAGCCGAGTTGAGCTCGATTGAGAGTCCCAAGCGCCTTAAACAATCTGCCACCAGGAACTTGGGCTGCTGACTTTTGCTTACCTGGGGAAAGGGTCAGCCCTAATGATCAGGGACCTGCGGTCTGGAGTGGCCGGCCGTTTGCCTGCTGAAATTCTCCATTGCGCAGGATGCCTCCCAGACCCAAGCTGCTGCCACAGCCGAGTTGAGCTCGATTGAGAGTCCCAAGCGCCTCGAGGAATATGCCACCAGGAACTTGGGCTGCTGACTTTTGCTTACCTGGGGAAAGGGTCAGCATGACAGTTCAGGAGCCTGGGGACCGGAGTTGCCGGCTGTCTTCTGAAATTTAAGATTGCGCAGGATGCCCCCCCGACCAAAGCTGCCACCTCCGCAAAGTCAGGCTGGTTTGAAGGTCCCAAATGGGCCCAGCAGTCTGCCATCAGGAACCTGAACTGGTGAGTTACACTTCCCTGTGTAAAGGGCGGCTTTGCTTTTCAGGGCCCAGGGGCCCTTAGTGGCCGGCTGGCTCTTCATATTCTGCAGTGCGCAGGATGCCTCCCCGACCCCAGCTGCCACCACCGCAAAGTCAGGCTGGTTTGAAGGTCCCAAATGGGCCCAGCAATCTGCCATCAGGAACCTGTGCTGGCGAGTTACACTTCCCTGTGTAAAGGGCGGCTTTGCTTTTCAGGGCCCAGGGGCCCTTAGTGGCCGGCTGACTTCTGAAATTCCACATTGCGCAGGATGCCTCCCAGACCCAAACTGCCACCTCAGCCGAGTCGAGCTGGTTTGAGAGTCCCAAGCGCCTCCACCAATCTGCAACAAGGAACCTGGGGGTTGAGTTTTGCTCACCTGGGTACAGGGTCAGCATGTGTCTTCAGGAGGCTGGGGACAGGAGTGTCCGGATGTCTGCTGAAATTTCACATTGCACAGGATGCCTCCCAGACCCAAGCTGCCACCACCTAAAAGTCAGGCTGGTTTGAGGGTCCCAAATGGCTCCACCAATCTGACATCAGGAACCGGAGCTGGTGAGTTCCACTTCCCTGTGTAAAGGGCATTATTTGTATACAGGGCCCAGGGGCCTTTAGTGGCCGGTTGCATTCTGAAATTCTGCAATGCGCAGGATCCCTCCCAGACCCAGGCTGCCACCTCACCTGAGTCGAACTTGTTTGAGACTCCCAAGCTCCTACAGCAATATGCCATCAGGAACCTGGGCTGCTGAGTTTTCTTCTTCTGGGAAAGGGCTGGCAGTGGTGTTCCGGAGGTCTTGCCTGGAGTGGCTGTCTGCCTGCTGAAATTCCGCATTGCGCAGGATGCCTGCCGGACCAAGGTGCCTCCACCGCAGAGTCAGGCTGGTTTGAGGGTCCCAAATGGCCCCAGAAATCTGCCATCAAGAACCTAAGCTGGTGAGTTACACTTCCCTGTGTAAAGGGCAGCATCTTTTTTCAGGGCCCAGGGGCCCTTAGTGACCTGCTGTGTGCTGAATTTCTGCATTACGCAGGATGCCACCCTGACCCAAGCTGCCACCGCTGCAGAGTGAGGAGGCTTTGAGGCTCCCAAATGGCTTCAGCAATCTCCCATCAGGAACTTGGGGTGCTGAGTTTTCTTCTTCTGGGACAGGGCTGGCATTTGTGTTCAGGAGGCCCTGACTGGATTGGCTGGCTGCCTGCTGATATTTCTGCTTTGCCAAACGTGCCTCCCAGACCGAAGCCGGCACCAGTTCCAACTCCAGCTGCTTTGTCCTCGGCACGTGTCTCCTGCCATCTGCCATCAGGAACCCGGGTGGCTGGGTTACATTTCCCTGCGTAATGGGCGGCATTTTTGTCCAGTGCCCAGGGGCCCTTAGCGGCCGGCCGCCTGGTGAAATTCCACATTGGGCAGGATGCCTCCCGCACCCCAGCTGCCACCACCGCAAAGTCAACCTGGTTTGGGAGTCTCAAGTGGCTCCAGCAATCTTCCTTCAGGAACCTGAGCTGCTGAGTTACACTTCCCTGTGTAATGGGCGGCATTGGTGTCCCGGGCCCTTAGTGGCCCGTAGTGGCCTGCTGTGTCCTGAAATTCTGCATTGGTCTGGATGCGTCCCAGCCCCAAGCTGCCACCTGTGCCTAGCTGATCTTTTTGAGAGTCCCAAGCGCCTCGAACAATATGCCACCAGGAACTTGGGTGGCTGAGTTTTCCTTATCTGGGAAAAGGGACAGGACCAATTTTAAGGATCCCGTGGCCCGGAGCAGCCGGCTGTCTGCCTGTTGAAGTTCTGCATTGCTCAGGATGCCTCCCCGACCAAAGCTGCCACCTCACTCACGTTGAGCTCATTTGAGAGTCCCAAGTGCCTCCACTAATCTGCAACAAGGAACCTGGGGGGCTGAGTTTTGCTTACCTGGGAAAAGGGACAGCACTAGTGTTTAGGAGCCTCTGGTCCAGAGGGGCTGGCTGTCTGCCATCTGAAATTCTGCATCGCACAGTATGCCTCCCAGACCCTAGCTGCCTGCACCGCAAAGTCAGGCTGGTTTGAAGGTTCAGAATGTCCCCAGCAATCTTCCATGAAGAACCCGAGCTGGTGAGTTACACTTACCTGGGGTAACGGGTGGCATTTGTGTCCAGGGCGCAGGGGCCCTTTGTGGACGGCTGTCTGGTGAAATTCTGTATTGTGCAGGATCCCTCCCGGACCCAAGCTGCCACCACCGCCTAGTCAGGCTGGTTTCAGGGTCCCAAATAGCTCCAGCAATATTCCATCAGGAACCTGGGCTGCTGAGTTTTCTTCTTCTGGGACAGGGCTGGCGTTGTTCAGGAGGCCTTGCCTCGAGCGGCTGACTGCCTGCTGAAATTCTGCATTGCCAAATGTGCCTCCCAGACCCAAGCCGGCACCAGTTCCAAGTCCAGCTCCTTTTCCCTCGGCACGTGTCTCCTGCCATCTGCCATCAGGAACCCGGGTGGCTGAGTAACGCTTCCCTGAGAAATGGGCTGGCCTTCCCGTTCAGGGGCCGGGGGCCCTTAGTGGACGGCTAGCTCCTGAAATTCCGCATTGCGCAGGATGCCTCCCAGATCCAAGTTGCCATAGGTGCCGAGTCGAGATGGTTTGAGACTCCCAAGCGCCTCCAGCAATTTGAAATCAGGAACCCGGGTTGCTCGGTTTTCTTTACCTGGGAAAAGGGTCAGCATTAGTGTTCAGGGGCATTTGGCCCGGAGTGGCCGGCTGTTTGCCTTCTGAACTTCTGCATTTCCCAATCTGCCTCCCAGACCCAGTTGGCCCCTGTCCCAATACCAGCCGCTTTGGCCTCGGCACGTGTCTCCTATCTCCCATCAGGAACCTGGCAGCTGAGTCACGCTTACCTGAGAAAAGGGCTGGTGTTCACATTCAGGGCCCAGGGGCCCTTCGTGGCCATCAGCCGGCTAAAATTCTGCATTGCGCAGGATGGCTCCCAGACCCAAGCTGCCACCACCGTACAGTCAGTCTCGTTTGAGGGTCCCAAATGGCTCCAGCAATATTCCATCAGGAACCTGGGATGCTGAGTTGTCTTCTTCTGGGAAAGGGCTGGCAGTGGTGTTCAGGAGGCCTTGCCTGGAGTTGCTGGCTGCCTGCTGAAATTTCTGTATTGCCAAATATGCCTCTTCGAGCCAAGGTGGCACAAGTTCCAACTCCAGCTGTTTTTTCCTCAGCACGCGTCTCCTGCCGTCTGCCATCAGGAACCTCGGCCGGTGAGTTACACTTCCCTGTGTAAAGGGCTGCCTATTGTGTTCAGGTCCTAGGGGCCGTCCGCCTACTGACCTTTTGCCTTGCGCAGGTGCCCCCTAGACCTCAGGTGGAATCAGTTCCAACTCTAGCTGGTTTCACAGCGCTAAGTGGCTTCTGTAATCTGCCATCTGGAACGTGATCTGCTAAGTGTGGACTGATAGGGGAAAAGGCCGGTCTCCGTATTGAGGGGCCAGTTGTCCGGAGAGGCCCATCGCCTGCTGAACTTCTGCATTGCAGAGATTGCCTTCCAGACTGTAGCTGCCACCACTGCAAAGTCAGGCTACTTTGACAGCGCCCAGCGTCTCCCGGAGTCTGCCATCAGGACCCTGCGCCGTTGAGCGTCGTTTCCCAGGGCAACGGGTCAGAATTTTTTTCAGGCGCCTCAGGCCCAGCGTGTTCCGCTGCCTGTTGAAATTCCCTATTGCACAGGATGCTTCCAGGTCGTAAGCTGGCACAACTTGCAGGTCAGGCTGGTTTGAGTGTCTTAAGGCGCTCCCGCAATCTGCCATCAGGAACGTAGTCTGTTGCATTTTCTTTCCAGGGAAAAGACCTAGCTTTGGTGTTTGGGTGCCCGTGGCCTGGAGCGGCTGTTTGGCTCCTAAAATTCTGCATTGTGTCAGATGCCTTGCAGACCCAAGCCGGCAGCAGTGAACACTCAGGCTGCATTAACAATAACAAGCGCCTTCTGCAAAGGGACACCAGGAACCCGGAACGGTTAGTTTTGTTTACCTAGGAAACGGGGTGGCATTTTTGGTCAGGACTCAGCCGCCACGAGTGCCCAGCCGGCTCCTCATATTTTGCATGGCACGGGATGCCTCTGAAGCCCACACCGGCACCTCTGCAAAATCAGGCTGCGTAGTCAGTCCCAAGCGCCTCCTCTGAACCAACCCGGGCAGGTGAGTTTCGTTTGCCAGGGGAAAGGGCCGGTGTTCGCGTTCACGGGCCTGTAGCCCGGAGCGGTGCGGTGTCTCCTGAAATTCTATTTTGTGAAGTATGCCTTCCAGATTCCAGCTGGCACCAGGGACACCTCAAGGGACTTTGGTAGTGCCAAGGGCCTCTTGCAAATCGCCATCTTGAATCTGAGTTAGTTAGCTGTCATTGCTATGGAAAAGGGCCAGCACCGGCGTTCAGAGGTCTACGGACCAGAGCGGCCGGCCGCTTGCCGAAAAACGTGCCTCGCGCCAGACGTCTCACAGACACAAGCCGTCACCACCGGAAAGTCAGGTCAGTTTGTGAGTCGTAAGTGCCTCCTGCAAACCTTCCCCAGCTGTCCCTCGTTGTTAAGGGTTTTGATTGACAGAAAAAATTCTGTTTTTTCATTGCTTGAGGAATTTAAATTGAGGAGAACCCTTCGTTTCACAATATTTTCGGAGAACGAATTATAGGGTAGAATCAGTTTATTTGTCATGTTATCAGTTTCAGTGGCCCTAACTGCCCCGCTGTCTAATTTCTATGGGTTCACTTGAAGGAAGCTGTGTCTTTTTCAGCATTTTTAGGATTTAAGTATTCATTTTTGGCCACTTTTTTTCCGTGCCTTTAGAGCCGGTATCTTAGAGAAGAGCGAGCCCGGCGTGTACTTAACACATCAGCCACCCAGGAGGTTTTTTTTCTCATTTTTATTTTTAATGCAGTTAGGCCTAATTAGGAGTCCCAATGGGAGTTAGACTATTTATGTCATTATCCTTCTTCTCCACCCTACTCAGTCCTACATGATGTTCTACTTAGCAATTACTAAAGACTAATTATGTAAGGCAGCAGCTTATCACCCAATGTATCTATCTATGCAACCTTAAGAAAAAGTTTAATGTCTTACCAGTTTTCTGTTCTTCTGCTGCAAGTAGTCGCTGTGAAAATGGAAAGCACTGTTTTTTCAATGAAGAGCTTTCTTCTTTAACAAGCCCTTTGCTCCTCTTGAATTTGAGTCAGAGGAGCCAAACTGCTGCAGCTCTTCTGAGGGCTTTTATACCCGGTGGGATTAGTCCCCTCCCTTTTCCAGGGCATCATGGGAACAAGAGGCGGGCACTATCAGGGGTATATTAACCCCAGCCTTGGCTGGGGGCCTTCATTCCCTCCCTGGGAACTGCTGGGGTAAGAGCTCTCCTCTCATTTCAGTGAAGAGTCTCTTTTAGCTTATCTCAGCTCATTTTCAGCAGGTGTTTCTGGGCATCTAAAGTAACAGAGGCTTGGGAAATACAGTGAAGAAAACGCCATGGAATACAGGGAGTATTTAGGTTTGTGGTTTTGAGTTTTGTGTTTAGGGGGGGTAAAGTATGTTTGTAGTTTCTGGTTTTGTTCTTGTGTGTTTTTTTTTTTTTTTTTTTCTTCCATTGTTTTTAGTAGGAGGGCAGCTTTCACAGATTCCAGGGTGTGTCAACTCCAGTACATTTTTCAGCAGATTAATCCTGTCATAAGAGGGATTGTCCCTGTGTCCAAGAAGATGCGTGAGATTGGGGCTTCAGGGGATTTGAGAATTGAGAGTAGGTGAAGTGAGGGTGAGTAGGTATCCAGTTGGGAGTTCTTGGGGGGGGGTTTGTAGGCAGCAGGGTGTGAAAGGGTGTTTATTTGAGGGCTCCCCCACACAAGGTTTTCAGAAGCATAGCAGGGGCATTTTCATGTCTTTCTCACACAAGGTCATCCACTGCAGTCACAGGAATGCCATTTGACATTCCCTTTGTTTAACCCAGTTGCCATTCTGAATAAAGGCCGCAGCCTTGGAGTCAGGATGAAGCTGGAGCCTGAGGGAGCCAGGCCCACTCAGGGGAGGGCAAGTAGCTGCCTTGCTGGGATTTGGCCCACATAACTCTGGACTCACACTTTGGTTTTGGTTTTCTTTATTGTAGCTGACCGAGAGGCACGCAGGTCATTACGAGGCCCTCGGAGGCAGACTTATTTCAGGTGCAACGTGGATTCCCATCACCCATCACTGAAAAGATAAGTCGGGGGTCACGGCCTGGCGATGGGAGAGTAGCCCATTTGGAGTTCTTGGGCCAGATTTAAAAATTAGCAGAGGGGAAAGCAATCTTGTCCAAGGGCCTCTTAGGACAGCTAAAGGGAGAGGCTCTACTTTTGATGGCAGCTTTCCGGCGGGCAGCGCAGAACAGCTCCGGTCTGCGTCATGTTGTCCACTGTGCCGTCTTCCCTAGTGTGTCTTTGGCATGCCTTTTGCCTTCTCCCCTTAGAGGCCCTCAAAACAAGCATGATGTCTCGTGTTTCTTGTTCCCCTGTTTGTCACGTTCCGTGTCACGGGTGTCTGCACATATTTGTGCCGGAGCTGTTCTGCCCTGCCGTGTAGCCTGCTGCAATAGGACAAGCCCTGGGGAGTTGGAATTTGTAATGTGGGATGTACTTGAGCTCTAGATGCTCTTCCTAGATTTACATAAGGTGTTTGCTGCTTGTGAGTTACCCTGGTGGTGTTTGACATATGTTCTAACTTTCTTTCAGGTGCAGCTCCATTCCAGGTGTGGCAGAGGGTCAGGGTTAGGAGGTGCCGGGCCTTCTTAGGAGCGCGGTGAGTAGCAGAGCGGTGGGGTTTTGGCCGATGCGGTGCCAAGGTCAGGCACTGATGTTTGGTTCTCTTTAATCTAGCTGTCTGAGAGACACCGGCCCGTTGCCAGCAGGACCTTCCCAGCTGACGAGGTGGCCTTTCTATGCACCTGAGACGGACTGGCCTCCCCAGATGTCTGAGAGATAAGTAGAGGGCTGTGACCCACAGAGGGGATGAAGGCATGGTGCTGGTTTGGGAATGACCGGGAGGGGTTTTTGAGTCCGATTTGGAGGTGGGGGGTGTTCATGAAGTGGCCCCTTAGGCCCCATAGAAGCCACATCTACCTTTTGATCCCAGTGCTGAGGAGCGCAGGGCAGAGCAGTCCCGGTGTGTCTCGTGTCACTTGTCTGTTGTGCATTATGTGTTGTTTGTGTATGCCATGTCTTTTACCTTAGGGGGGCCTGTCAGAAACCCTGGCATCCTTGTTAGCATCTGTGATCTCTGCATTCCCTGGCCTGGCAGCCTGGCCACAAAACTTTTGACTGGGGAGCTCAGACAGGCATCAGACTCTCTTCTGTCTTTGGAAGCATCCAGTCAGGTGTCTTGCCAGGTCTTGTTCTGAGCTGTCCGGACAGCTATGCCCCACCTGGATCCATTATGGTGGATTAGGACTTGTAAGAATGTGAGGGCAGGCAGAGGATTCCGAGCATAGGATTCCTAGGCATCGATCTTTGCTGTTCTTGGAATAAATCCTTCAGTTAGCATCTTCTTCCTCCAGGGTTCTCTGAGCCTCATCAGCTGACCGTCAGTTTGTACTCAGTCATCTCCTTTTGCATTCTCTCAGTCCTTGCAGCCATTTTCCTTGCCAAGAGATTTCTGTTCCTGTTGTGTCCCCGTTGTCTGTCCTGTCCTGTCCTGCCTGTCCTGCGTCACGGGTGTCAGCACACATATGTGCCGCAGCTGCTCTGCCCTGCCGCACAGCCTGGTGCGATAGGAGAGGGCCCGGGGACTTGGAATGTGTAATGTGGGGTGTAGTTGGACTCTAGGTGGGATTTGTAGATGGACGCAGGATATCTGGAGCTCCTCAGTTATCCTGCAACAGTTTGACTCTTGTCCTACCTTTTTTTTCAGATTGAGATGGATTAAATCTGTGCCAGAGGGCCCCATCCCGGGTGAGGGGATTGCCCCGAGCAGGTGAGGCCCCATTTGTCTCTGCAGCAGAAGTGTGTATGGTGACTGTGTTACAGCACTGTTCTTTGTCTTTGTTTTTAGGAAATAAATCTGGATACCAGCAGCCTAGGTGAGCAGAGGAGAGAAGTGGTTGTTATTGCTCAGCTCTCAAGAACAACAATATTTCAGCGGATCGATCATGTCGCAAGAGAGATCTGCCCAGTGTCAAGGATGATGTTTGAGATTGAGGCTTCAGGTGAGTTGAGGGTTGTGACTGGGAGAGAGAGGGTGCTCAGGTATCCAGTTAGGAGTTCTTGGGAGGGGGTTTGCAGGCAGCAGGGTGAGAAAGGGTGTTTATTTGAGGGCCCCCCCACACAAGGCTGTTCAGAAGCCTAGCAGAGGCATTCCCATGTCTCGCAGCACACAAGGTCATCCACTGCACTCACAGCAATGCCTTTTAACTTTGCCTTTCTCTTACCCAGGTGCCACCCCTAATGAAGGCCACAGCCTTGGAATCAGGATGAAGCTGGAGCCTGAGTGAGCCAGGCACACTCAGGAATGGGCAAGTAGCTGTGTGGCTGGGGTATGTCCCCCATAATTCTGGACTCACACTTTGGTTTTGGTTTTCTTTCTTGTAGCTGACCAAGAGGCTAACAGGCTATCACGGGCCCTCCGAGGTAGACTCATTTCAGGACCAACGTGGATTGCCATCACTCATCATCCAAAAGATAAGTCGGGGGCCTTTGCCTGGAGATGGGAGTGTAGGAGATTGGGAGTTTTTGGGCCAGATTTAACCAATAGCGGAGGCAGAAGCAATCATGTCCAAGGGCATGTTAGCACAAGTGAAGGGAGAGACTCTACTTTTGATGGCAGCTTTTAGGCGGGCAGTGCAGAACAGCTCCGGTGTGTCTGGTGTTGTCATCTGTGCCTGTTACCTGGTGTGTCTTTGGGGTCCCTTTTGCCCTCTTCCCTCGAGGCCCTCACCGCAAGCATGATGTGTCGTGTTTCACGTCCCCCTGTTTGTCACGTTCTGTGTCACGGGTGTCTGCACATATTTGTGCTGGAGCTCTTTTGCCCTGCCGCCTGGCCTGCTGCAATAGGACAAACCATGGGGAGTTGGAATTTGTAATGTGGCCTGTACTTGGGCTCTAGATGCTCTTCCTAGATTGACATAAGGTGTTTGCTGCTTTTGAGTTATCCTGGTGGTGTTTGACATATGTTCTAACTTTCTTTCAGGTGCAGCTGCATTCCGGGTGTGGCAGAGGGTCAGGGTTAGGAGGTGCCGGGCCTTCTTAGGAGCGCGGTGAGTAGCAGAGCGGTGGGGTTTTGGCCGATGCCGTGCCAAGGTCAGGCACTGATGTTTGGTTGTCTTTAATCTAGCTGTCTGAGAGACACCAGCCCGTTGCCAGCAGGACCTTCCCAGCTGACGAGGTGGCCTTTGTCTGCACCTGAGACAGACTGGCATCCCCGGATGTCTGAGAGATAAGTAGAGGGCTGTGACCCACAGAGGGGATGAAGGCATGGTGCTGGTTCGGGAATTACCGGGAGGGGTATTTGAGTCCGATTTGGAGGTGGGGGGTGTTCATGAAGTGGCCCCTTAGGCCCCATAAAAGCCACGTCTCACTTTTGGTCCCAGTGCTGAGGAGCGCAGGGCAGAGCAGTCCCGGTGTGTCTCGTGTCATTTGTCTGTTGTGCATTATGTGTTGTTTGTGTATGCCATGTCTTTTACCTTAGGGGGGCCTGTCAGAAACCCTGGCATCCTTGTTAGCATCTGTGATCTCTGCATTCCCTGGCCTGGCACCCAGGCCATAGATGCGATTCTGATACCTGTCTGAGCTCCCCGGTCAAAAGTTCTCTCTTTGGAAGCATCCAGTCAGGTGTCTTGTCAGGTCTTGTTCTGAGCTGTCCGGACAGCTATGCCCCACCTGGATCCATTGTGGTGGATTAGGACTTGTAAGAATGTGAGGGCAGGCAGAGGATCCTGACCATAGGATTCCTAGGCATCGATCTTTGCTGTTCTTGGAATAAATCCTTCAGTTAGCATCTTCTTCCTCCAGGGTTCTGTGAGCCTCATCAGCTGACCGTCAGTTTGAACTCAGTCATCTCCTTTTGCATTCTCTCAGTCCTTGCAGCCATTTTCCTTGCCGGTAGATTTCTGTTCTTGTTGTGTCCCCGTTGTCTGTCCTGTCCTGCCTGTCCTGTGTCACGGGTGTCTGCACACATTTGTGCCGGAGCTGCTCTGCCCTGTTGCCTAGCCTGGTGTAATTGGAGTAATCCTGCGGACTTGGAATTTGTAATGTTGGGTGTACTTTGACTCTAGATGATATTCCTAGGTTGATAGAAGGTTTTTGCAGATTTTGAGTTATCCTCCTGGTATTTGACCTATCTATGTTCTTACTTTCTTTCAGGTGCAGGTGCATTGCATCCATTGGCTGCGCCTCCCATTCTGGGTGAGGGGGTTCCTGAAATCAGGTCAGTCAACAGTTGTCTGTGCAGGGTGTGTGCTAAGTGTGACCCTGTTACAGGTCTGTTCTTTGTCTTTATTTTTAGGATGGAAAGCTGGATCTCAGCAGTCAAGTTCAAGAAGGCAAGGTGAGCAGTGACCAGTAGCCTTCCTTGTTGCTGAGGTCTCACTTTCCGGGGCCAGTCTAAGTCTCCATTCTTGTTTTTGTGCCTTAGTCAAGCCGCTCTGAGCACGTCAAGCTGCCATCCCCCACCAGATGAAGGACTGGGTTTGCTGACTTTGTCAGCCCTGTCTTCTGGGTAGGTGTCCGGATCCACTGAGGAATTCCGGTAAGTCGGGCAAGTAGGGATGAGGAGCGTGGGTCCATGCAGTTTTGAGCAATCCCACATCATCTCCTGTCCTCTTCATGCAGGTGTACTCTGTGATGGTGGCATCGGTGTCTCAGCATGGTGATGTGTGTGACTCCAGGCGATCGGCCATTGGTAGGACAACAGTGAGTAGCAGACTTGTGGCTTTTGGCCCATGCGGTGCCAAGATCAGGCACTGATGTTTGGTTTTCTTTAATCTAGGTGTCTGAGAGACACCAGCCCGGTGGCAGCAGGAACTCCGCAGCTGCTGAGGCCGCCTTCCTTCGCACCCGATACAGAGCAGTATCGCCAGATGTCTGTGAGATAAGTAGAGGGCTATGAACCACAGAGGGGATGAAAGTGGGGTGCTAGGTCAGACTCCCAGGGTGGGGGGTTTGAATTGGCTCTGGAGATGAGGGTAGCCAACATGTGGCCCCTTAGGCCTCACAAAAGCAAAGCCTCAGTTTTGGTTACGGTGCTGAGGCGGGCAGCAGGGCAGAGCAGTCCCGGTGTGTCTTGTGTCCCTTGTCTTTTGTGTGTTGTCTGTCTGGATATGTCATGTCTCTTTATCTTAGCACTATGAGGGGCCTCTCAGTAACCTTTCCTAGCATCCGTGATCTCAGCGTTCTTTGCCCTGGCAGCCGTGCCACGGAACTCTTCAACCGGGAGCCCAGACAGGCATCAGAATTGCATCTCTTTTTAGAAGCAGTCTGTCAGAGGTCTTTTCAGGTCTTGTTCTCAGCTGTATGGACACTTGCACCCTGCAAGGTTCCGTTATGGCCGATTAGCACTTGTGAGCATGTGAGCTGAGTTAGAGCATTGTGACTCTAGGGCTCCTGGGCATTCATCTTTGCAGTTCTTGGACCGAATCATTAAGTTTAGCATTTTCTTTTGCCAGGCATCTCTGAGGCTCATCAGCTCACCATCAGTCTAACTTTGGTCATCTCATTTTTCATCTTATCAGTCCTTGCAGTCATTTTCCTTGCCTACAGGTTTCTGTGTGTGTTTTGTCCTCGTTGTTTGTCTCGTCCCGTCCCGTGTCACGGGTGTCCGCACACATTTGTGCCGGAGCTGCTCCGCCCTGCCCCGTAGCCGGGTGCAATCGGAGGCGTCTCGGGGGCTTGTAATTTGTAATGTGGGGTCTAGTTGGCCTCTAGATGGGATTTGTAAATGGACATGACATGTCTGGAGCCTCTAAGTTATCCTGCAGCCCTTTGACTTTTCTCCTAACTGTCTTTCAGATGCAGAAGGATCAAATCCAGGGCCGAGCCCCGCATCTAGGGTGAGGGGCTTCCCCCAAGCAGGTCAGTCACTGTTTTCCTCTGTAGAGGAAGCATAAATTATGGCTGTCACAGCTCTTTTGCCTTTCCTTTTAGGAAGTCAAGGCAGAGAGCTGCAGTCCAGGCCAGCGGGCAAGGTGAGCATTGCGTAGCGTACACACGCAGTTTTATTGCCGAGGTCTCAGTTTCTGGCGCAGCTCTAACTGTCTCCTCTTGTTTTTTTTCTTTTTTTTTATTCTTTTAGGTGGTCCACTTGTGATCTATCCCGGCCGAGGATGCTCATGCGAGGCAGGTGCAGGCCTAAGGTATCGGTGTGGCATACTTGTCACGGTAGGGAGGTTGTGTTTTCCCAGTATCTCAGCATGCTTTTTTGCTTTGTTTCCTCGCAGGTGCTGTCGCTGCCCTAAGCATGACCAAGGAACAGAGGAGGGCAGGTGAGTCGGTGTTTAGGCAGGGTGAGTCATAGGGGAGGGTTATGCAGCAGCACCCTAAGCGTGTACATTTTCTTTTTGCAGGTGTCTTCTGGGATGCCTCCTGAGTCAAATCAAGTTTTGAGGTGAGCTGGGCCTGCGGTGCGGAGGAGTTGCAGGGATTACTGTTTTTGAGGGCAATAGTCACATTTTCTGTTGTATCTTAGGTACCCTGAGCAGGCTCGTAGCCACAGCTGGGAAGCGGCAGCACCGAATCACACACATCGAGAACATCTCAACGCGCACGTCCGACCGAGGATGGATTTTGTCCGCTCGTCTTTCAAAAGCTAAGTGTCGGGGCGGCGGTCGGGAGCAGGGGAAAAGCCTTTACTATCACAGGGGGCAGTTTCACGTCAGCTTAGCTGAGAGGTCTGTAGCGGGATGGGCTCTTTGCAATTAAAGAGAGAGGGTTTGTCCTCAGCCTCACGAGAGCCTTTGCCGGGCAGGGCAGTTCCGACCCATCTCCACGTTCTCGTGGACTTTGCGTCGTCAGCTTTCCTCGACTAGGCATAGTCACGGCCGTTTCCCCCGAGGGGCTCGCCTTCGGGTCCGCAGCTCTCGCCACGGTCATCCGGCAGTCCGCTTCCTTCCGTCGGCCGGCCGAGCGTCTGGAGGGTCTCCCTAACTGCTTTGACGCTAACTTCTTTTTGCGAGCTACATTTCATCATCACGTGCCATCATCACAGGTCTTCCTTTCCTGTGGCTCATCTTGCGTTTGCAATATCAGATCCCTAAGGGGAAAGTTCCCGCTTGCCTTTGTGTTAGGTCATCTGCGTCCGTGTTATGTTGCGTGCGTCCATTGTCTTTCACGCCTAAGGCCTTTCTTACGTCTCGACGCTTTGTCGGCACTAATGCGTGCTATATTGCCTATATTCTACTCACGTGCCTTTCTGGATCTTTCTTATTCTGCCCTCTTTATCTTTTTACTCTGAGCCAGGTAGGATTAGCGAATATGTTCTCATCCGTCTTCCTTCTCACTACCAGCTTCGGTAGTGCCTTTTTTCCCAATGACATTTTCTTTGACTTCTAGAGGAGTGTCTTATACCCTCCTGACGTGACTGCAGTAGTTCTATGGGTTCCATCTTCTGAAAGGGTATAGGTCTCAGGAATTCATCTTCCAGAGTGATCTTAAGTCCTGTTTGTATTGTATCTATCTACCTATATTGTATGTACCTGTGTTGGCATATATTGTATGTAATTATATGGTATGTACCTGTGTTGGCTTATACTGTATGTACTTGTGTCAGCTTTTACTGTATGCACTTAGGTTGCGTGTACCTGTGTTGGCATATATTGTATGTGATTATATTGTATGTACCTGTGTTGGCTTATACTGTATGTACTTATATTGTATGTACTTGTGTTGGCTTATACTGTATGTACTTGTGTCAGCTTTTACTGTATGCACTTAGGTTGCATGTACCTGTGTTGGCTTATACTGTATGTATTCTATGTTGCATGTACATGTGTTGGTTTATCTTGCATGTACCTCTGTTGGCTTATACTGTATGTACTTATGTTGCATGTACATGTGTTGGTTTATCTTGTATGTACCTGTGTTGGCTTATAGTCTATGTATTTATCTTGCATGTACCTGTGTTGGCTTATACTGTATGTACTTATATTGTATGTACCTGTGTTGGCTTATATTGCATGTACTTGTGTCAGCTTTTACTGTATGCACTCTAGGTTGCATGTACCTGTGTTGGCTTATACTGTATGTACTTATGTTGCATGTACCTCTGTTGGCTTATCTAGCATGTACCGGTGTTGGCTTATACTGTATGTACTTATCTTGTTTGTACCTGTCTTGGATTATATTGTGTATACCTGTGTTGGCTTATACTGTATGTACTTATAATGTATGTAAGTGCATTGCATTTTATTGTCCGTACTGGCACTTTGTGCATTGGCTTATATTATGCGTACCTATGTTGTACCCCTTACGGTCGGAGCTGCCCTGCCCTGGCAGCTAGTCATAGTTAGGTGGAACAGTTATAGAAATTTTCCTGTTGCTTTGTGTTTTGTGGGGTTTTGGGTAGAAAACTTATCGGTTCAGAGCGGGGACAATTCCCGGCTGTCAGATTGGCACTTGCTGACCACTTTCTGTTGTCTCACAGGTCCCCGAGGCTACCGATTTCCCTAATCTACCATTTGATGTCAGGGAGGGGCAGCCACAACATGCGTCGAAGCCCGTTCTTCAGCGTCTCAGGTAAGGGCTGCAGCGAGCGTGTAAGCGGGCAGAGCGTGTGAGCACGTGTGAGAGCCTGTGGCTGTGTTTGTCTGTGTGTGCTCGTCTCTGTGTGTGTGAGCACAGGGTGAGTGGATTTAACCTTGTGTGTGTGACGTTTGCTTTTCAGGTTTTTCAACTCATTTTTAAAATTAGAATAAAAAATCCCCAGCCGGGGGGTTTTTTTTTTTTTCCCCCCGGCTGGGTTTTTTTTTCCTCGGTCCCGGTCGGTCCGCGAGGCGACGTTCATCGCCAAAGTTGGGGCACGGAACGGCCAGGGACCGGGGTTTTCGTCAGGCAGGAGGATTTTTTGGGGGCTCCTGGGAACCACGTTCCCGAGGAGCGGTGTGAATGTGTGGTGAGGGGTAGCGGAGCGGTTGATGTGGGAGGTAGTGTGGGTTTGTGTGTAAGCTGAAGTGTGTGTGTGTGTGCCTGTTGAAGGTCTGTAGGGTTGTAACCTTGTATGCTGTTTGCTTTTCAGGTTTTTCAACTCGTTTTTAAAATTAGAATAAAAAATCCCCAGCCGGGGGGTTTTTTTTTTTTTTCCCCCCGGCTGGGTTTTTTTTTCCTCGGTCCTGGTCGGTCCGCGAGGCGACGTTCATCGCCAAAGTTGGGGCATGGAACGGCCAGGGACCGGGGTTTTCGTGAGGCAGGAGGATTTTTTGGGGGCTCCCGGGAACCACGTTCCTGAGGGGCGGTGTGAATGTGTGCTGAGGGTTAGCGGAGTGGTTGATGTGGGAGGTAGTGTGGGTTTGTGTGTAAGTTGAAGTGTGTGTATGTGTGTGTGTGTGCCTGTTGAAGCTCTGTAGGCTTGTAACCTTGTATGCTGTTTGCTTTTCAGGTTTTTCAACTCATTTTTAAAATTAGAATAAAAAATCCCCAGCCGGGGGGTTTTTTTTTTTTTCCCCCCGGCTGGGTTTTTTTTTCCTCGGTCCCGGTCGGTCTGCGAGGCGACGTTCATCGCCAAAGTTGGGGCACGGAACGGCCAGGGACCGGGGTTTTCGTCAGGCAGGAGGATTTTTCGGGGGCTCCCAGGAACCACGTTCCCGAGGAGCGGTGTGAATGTGTGGTGAGGGTTAGCGGAGTGCTTGAGGTGAGAGTCAGTGTGGGTTTGTGTGTAAGCTGAAGGAAGTGTGTGTGTTGAAGGGCTCTAGGGTTGTTCCTTTGTATGCTGTTTGCTTTTCAGGTTTTTCAACTCATTTTAAAAATTAGAATAAAAAATCCCCAGCCGGGGGGTTTTTTTTTTTTTCCCCCCGGCTGGGTTTTTTTTTCCTCGGTCCCGGTCGGTCCGCGAGGCGACGTTCATCGCCAAAGTTGGGGCACGGAATGGCCAGGGACCGGGGTTTTCGTCAGGCAGGAGGATTTTTCGGGGGCTCCCGGGAACCATGTTCCTGAGGGGCGGTGTGAATGTGTGGTGAGGGGTAGCGGAGCGGTTGATGTGGGAGGTAGTTGGGGTTTGTGTGTAAGCTGAAGTGTGTGTATGTGTGTGTGTGTGCCTGTTGAAGGGCTCTAGGGTTGTTACTTTGTATGCTGTTTGCTTTTCAGGTTTTTCAACTCATTTTTAAAATTAGAATAAAAAATCCCCAGCCGGGGGGTTTTTTTTTTTTCCCCCCGGCTGGGTTTTTTTTTCCTCGGTCCCGGTTGGTCCGCGAGGCGACGTTCATCGCCAAAGTTCGGGCACGGAACGGCCAGGGACCGGGGTTTTCGTCAGGCAGGAGGCATTTTTCGGAGGCTCCCGGGAACCACGTTCCCGAGGACCAATGATTGCTGGGGTTCAATTTAGTAGTTTTGGTGGGAGGGCTGGTGGGTTTGTGTGCTATTTGAAGCGAGCGTCTGTGGTGGGTGAGTGTTGTTTTCTCTGTGGTTTTGTTGTTTTGGGTTACCTGTAACCATAAATTAACATGTAATGGAAATAGCAAAAGGTTATCAGTTTGTGTTAGTCTTTGTACTGCTTTGTACTGCTTTGTACTGCTTTGTACTGCTTTGTACTGCTTTGTACTGCTTTGTACTGCTTTGTACTGCTTTGTACTGCTTTGTACTGCTTTGTACTGCTTTGTACTGCTTTGTACTGCTTTGTACTGCTTTGTACTGCTTTGTACGTGAATTAGATTTTATTGTTGTGTCTATGGATTGTATCTGTGCTTGCATTTGTATGCACTGTTTCTATGTCTATGTCTTTTGCTGATTTCCTGTAATAAAGTTGAATCACCCCTAATAAAGATACCCCCTGCCCTTCCCTAAACCCCCCCTTCCCCCCACGGGTCTTGTCTTTTTTTGGTGTGGTTTTGTAATTTTTTTCCTCTGTGTTTCTTCCTTTTGCTCCTTCCTTTACTTTTCTATTTTTCATTTAACTTCCATCTGTCTCCCACCCTCTGTTTCTGTGTCTCACTCTTTCTGATGCTGTCTTGCTTCTGTAACTCTGTTCTCTTTCTCTCTTTACTTTGTACCTTATTTCTTTTCCTTTATTACTTTCCCCTGTGCTCTTCTTGCTTCTTTTTCTGTCTGCATTCTCCTTTTCCTTGGTTTGTCTTTTTTTGCTCTTAGTCTTTTCCTTTTTCACTTTACCCTGAGTTTTTGCTGTAACTCTAATCCTAACCACTTTTTTTCCCTTTTAACTCCTGTTCTTCAGTTTTTCCATCCTCCTTTTCTTTTCTGTCTCTGTCTTGGTTTCTCTCTCTGTGTTTTCTTCTCCTCTGTCTCTCTGTCTTCTTTTTTTCTCTGTGTTCTTTTTTCTCTGTCTTTTCTTCTGTCTGTTTTTATTTCTCTGTCTTCTTTTGTGCCTCTGTCTTCTCTATTTTCTTTATTCTCTCCTTTTTCTCCATCTCCTTTCTTTTCTCTCTTTCTCTTTTCTCTTTTTTGTCTGGTTTTCTCTTTTCTCCCTCTATTTTTCTCTCTTTCGTTTCTGTCTTCTCTCTGACTTTTTTCTTGTCTGTCTCTTTTCTCTGTCTGTCTCTCTCTCTCTTTTCTCTCTCTCTCTCTCTTCTCTCTTTTCTCTCTCTCTGTCTCTTCTCTCTTTTCTCTCTCTAACTTTCTTTTCCTTTCTAACTTTAGTTTTAAAAAAGCAGCAGTAGAAAATTTCAGGCTCCCTGGGAGTAAAGCAAAAAAAAAAAAATTATAAAACAAAGCATTTACTCCCCGGGAGCCTGAAATTTTCTACTGCTGCACCAGACATATAGTATATAGGGGACCCCACCCACCCCTAATCAGTACTCCCCAGCTGGCCCCAATCAAGCCTGATGAGTCACACCTGTCACTAGGCACCACCCCCCATACCCAAGCGCCCACCCCCTGTTGTCCCCGCCCAGCCCTAGCTGCCACCCCCCCCAGACGCAGCCCCCACCCCTAGCTGCCATCCCGACTGCCGACCCAGCAGCCCCCGTCACGAAGCACCCCACCCCTGCACGCCGCCCCCTGTTGCTCGCCATAGCACTGAAACAGCGCCCCCTGCTGTCCAACTCGGCGTAGTGCAATGACAGCGCCCCGTTACAGCGCCCCCTGCCGTCCACAGCACCGCATATACCCTGCGGCACCGCGTGACGTCACGGGAGCGACACACCCCCGGAAGGCCCCCCCCCCCCCCCCCCCCGGGGCATAGCCATCCCTCCCAGTGCCCGATCGAAACCCCGGCACGCACCCCGCGCCCCAGCAGCCGGTCCCCACCACGCCGCCAGCCGCACACCAGCCAGAATAGCCTTCCGCGGCCGCCGGGACCCTCGGCAACCCCCAAAAACCCCCGAAACCCGAAAAAGCAGGCCGGGCCCGGCCGGCCGCCATTTTACCGGAAGTGACGTCATTCCGCTGGACGCCGCCATTTTGTCCCCGCACCACGTGCTCTCCCGAGCGCCGCCATATTGTTTTTCCCGGAAGTCACCCCTGGGCGCGGCCATCTTGTTGCCGGAAGTTACCTCCGGGCGCCGCCATTTTGCTCCACATCACGTGACCGCCGCCATGTCGAAAATAAATCACGTGACCGCTGGGGGCCGCCATCTTGGATTAGGGTTAGCTTTAACCACTAATTTTAACCATTAGGGTTGCTTTTAACTAGCATTTGGACACCAACCCCATCCCCATCTCCCTGACCTAACCCTAATTAGCACTCCCACAGCTGCTGGTATCCCCATCCCCAAATCCCTACCCTAACCCTAACCA